>NC_140586.1:516638280-518025780 GCF_964204655.1 Triturus cristatus
TTACGTTTTTTTCCGGGTGCGCGCTGGGTGCGCGCACTCGGCGATATTTTTTAACAAAATATTAATCTTTTTTTTGCCCTACAAGGTCCTACTTTGACCCCCTTACAATGCCTACTGGGTCTATTTCTACCCACTCTGCCCCCTTTTCAAGTTCTCCCCCTTTGTTTATCACCCCCTCTTTATGCGATAGACAAAATGGCGGCCGCCGCTTCCTGATTTCCACCGATTCGAATGTTTACTAAGATCTAACAACCAATCAGAATTGCGCTCGCGCACGGCGAGGTGCGCGCACCCAGCGCGCACGGAGCGCGCTTAGATATATATATATTGATTTAAAGGCTATTTTCTCATAATCTACTGAACAGATTTACACCAAACCTACAAAAGGCACTTCCTTGACCTGCGGACTACCTCTCTGCCAAATTTCTAGTAATTCTGTTCAGCCGTTCGGGCTGTAGCCCTGTCTAAAGGTCCTATGGAAAAATGCATGGGGAAAACGCGTTTTGGGACCCCCCTTTTTTCTCAGCCCCCGCTTGACGAATCCCCCCGAGACTTTCAGGGTAGGAGCGGAGCGTAGCGCCCTACCTATTTTGAAAAATTCGCGAGGATTCGTCGACCGGCGCCAAAGTTATTCAAAATAGAATGTTGAGGTTTTCCTATGGAAACGTGGTCCTAACTATAACTACCTACTGGCGACCGCCAGTAGGTAATATATATATATATATATATGCACCAAAATCCAAACTTTGCAGAAGTATTCCAATACATCAGAACTTCTAAAGCAGGAAACGGACACCAATTAGTGCTATTGCTGTTTATTTACTTGCAGAGAATGCCGCCATGACGCGTTTCGGGCTCTCAAGCCCTTGATCACATGACATGCCATTAGCTTTTTTCCATTTTTAAAGTGCTCGTGCAGTAATTGGCCATGAAGACAGACTATGCGTCCGTTTTACCAACAAATCCTTTTCTCGACATAATGCCAGACGTCACAAGGCTATCATGCATGGTGTTTTACAATTGTCAATGCATGTATATACTGTTCAGAACCATTCAACTCATACAGCGTGAATAATCTATTAAACCACATTTCAAGGATTTAAAAGCAGATTCAATATTTCTATCTTATGATATTCGATTCACGGCTAATGCCGAAGGATAATCATTGCTTCTATCGCTGTATAAATGTAAACAATTTCACTCCTTGTATAAATACAATAAAAACAGTGAGGGAATACAACAGTATTAATGTGCTAATATCGTAACCCTGTGACATGGGGATTGAACAGGAAATAAATAGGAGGGTGTATATTTTCATGAGTGTTAAAAGCATTCTAGATGTAAAAACACTTAAAACAGTTAAAACACATTACATGTTGAACAATTTTTATCCCTTCCTTATTTAGATCCATTTCTTAACCCATATAGAAGGATAAGCGATATGTTGGGCTAGGTCTAAAGTTGTAAAGTGCTAAGAATATGTGCAACACCTGAATAAATAAAGTGCAAATTGTGCTTTAGAATTCGCTTTGGAATAAACCAATTAAAATCCAGTGCTTAAAAAGACATATTCCTTATTTAGCCAAACAAGGAAAGAATCTAAAAAGAATTGATGTTTAAAATTGAAATAAAGGGAGTCTGCTGGAATATAAGAGGATACCACAATCGCTTGAACTGGAGTACTGTACATAGGCCACCTTGCTAATGCTAGAAGCCAAATGTCTATATTAATGAAGTTCATTTCAGAGACAATTATACAGAATATTCTATTCTTCTTTTAATATTTAGAGCCAGGTGTATAAGCCTTCCGTCGTGTTAATACGGTTCGGAGACTTACTATCAAACTCCAAAATATATTTTGTTTCCAGTTTCCTCAATTGGGCCTCCCTGTTGCCCCCTCTCCTCAATGATGGTACTGAGTCCACAACATAATACTTGAGATCTTGTACTGAGTTGTTGTGGACTTCCTTTATGTGTCAGCCACAGGATAGCTGGGATCTGCGTTAGTTATGGCTCTAGTGTGTTGAAGAATCCGCTTGTGGACTTGCAACTTTGTGCTACCAATATATTTCAGTCCACAAGCACATTCCAAAACATAAATTGCATATTCAGATTTGCATGTCAAAGATTTGGAGATTGTAGACGGGGCTGATTTGAATGGGGTTGTGAATGAGTTTTTATTCAAACCCAATTTGCAGGCTTTGCATGAGAAGCATTTCTTGAATCCTCTGGTACTCAATAGCCAGTTTTTGTTAGCGGAGATTTCCGGACTACTTTTAACTAAGTAATCACTGGATGATGGAGTTTTCCTATAGGTAATGACTGGATTGGCTAGAAGATGTTCACCAATTATGGGATCAGTGCGTACAATGTGCCAATTTTTTCTTATGACACGACTGATTATGTCTCTCTGTTTGTTATACGTCATTATTAATCTAGGATTGAGAGGCTCCTTTGTGTTCTGGCTAGGGATCATGGACGGCTCTGTACTGGCAATGGGGAAAAGTAACTCATCTCTGCGGAGTTGATTGGTTTTATTTATGGCCGCAGAGATTGTATGTATGGAGTAACCCCTTGCTAAAAAGCGATTTTTGCATTCTTCTTGTGCTTGGGCCAGATCATGATCTCTGCTGCATATCCTGCGTAGCCTCAGCATTTATCCATACGGGATGCTATGTATGGTATGTTTGGGGTGGAAACTAGAGGCGTGAAGAATAGTATTACCCGCTGTTGGCTTGCGATGCAATCTAGTTTCCAATTTGTCATTGTGAATGAATACCTCCACATCTAAAAAACAAACCGAATGTTCACTGATGTTATAAGTGAGCTGTAAGTTGATATCATTGTCATTGAGCATGCTAATAAATAATACTGCGCTTTCCCTGTTGCCATGCCAAACCAAGAAAAGATCATCTATATATCTGACCCATTTAATTACATGTTTGTTGACTAGATCCTGGTACTGAGTATGTACTACTTCCTCCTATATATATATATCAACCACCAACTCCAATCTTCACCAAAAGAAAGGACACCGACACCAACGACTTCACTAATTTCACACGTTTAATGCTCTTACTCCATTCCTACGCGTTTCGGCATCACCTGCCTTAATCATGCAACAAGAAATAAGTTCAGTGTATGGGTTAAAATACAAATACGTAAACTGCATTTCAAGGTCACATGGTTTTTCACACCAATCACTGGCTTATAAACATGAAGAGAAGACTTCTCATTTTTATGTGGGACTTTCTCTAATTCATTTTTTTCTTTTTTAATCTAAAACAAAACTTTATCCAAACAGGCAATACCTAGTAACAAATATTACTTCATATTTGTTATACAATCATCCTCGTGGCGATAGATAAGAATATAAAAATATATATGCACGTGAAACAATAGGACAATTTTAAAAGAAACTACATCAGGAGATTCCTTTTTAAAAATTCCCATTAAAACTCCTTCAGTGCAAAAATTACAATCAATGAAGTGCAAAGGTGCTTGTCTCCCAATATACCAATAAAGTGCAAGTGCAAAAAAAGTGCAAAACCATTTCACGCTTCGCATCATATTTCCTTTCTCCAATCTTTTTAAAATATTCTTATTCTAAGGTCCTGGGCAAGTGCCCTACAAGTTTAGCCTGTAAAATACATCTATCAAAGTCCTTGCAGTTTTTAAATGACTAATGCACAATTATTCCTTGCCCGTGATTAAATTGAATACACAGTGTCATCTAATGTCAATCAATCTGATTCCTCTCACCAACCTTATTGGGAAATTCAGCAGCTTGCTTTAGAAACACGTTTCAGCCGTCTTGTGCAGCCTTTGTCAACCTCTGAATACGCCGGTTTGATTCATTTAATTAGTTGTGGACGTGATTCTAATTAGAATGCCATAGTGGGAATACTCTTGCTCCCTGCACTTGATTTTTCATTCAAACAGAGACTAGTGTCTCTTTAAATCACTTTGCGGCCATTGCCTATGAAGTGCGAGATCATTTTATAGTTCACTGTGCAAATTACGCATTGTAATATATATATAAAATGCTTGTTTTAAATACAGGCCTCGGGTGGGCTAGGTCCCGGGGGCAATAAAAAAAAAAGCTATATTGTTCAGACCTCGGTGGATGTCCTGCCCCCTTTCTCAACCACTCTGCAAAGGGGCCTCCTGGCGCACTACTGGTTGGGGGATGAAGTCTCCTTGGCTGCTGAGGGTTGTTGAGGGCAAAGAATCCTTATTGTTGACACCAGTAACGCCCCCACATCAGAACAGCTGAGACCTCATCGGAAGCCCCATCCCCTTTCTCAACCACTCTGCGAAGGGGCCTCCTGGTGCACTACTGGTTGGGGGATGAAGTCTCCTTGGCTACTGGGGGTCATTGGAGGCCAAGAACCCCTATTGCTGCCACAAGTAAGTCTCCCACAGCGGGATTGCGGACACCTCAGTGGAGGCCCCGCCCCTTTTCTCAACCGCTCTGCAAAGGGGCCTCCTGGCGCACCACAGGTTGGGGGACGAAGTCCCCTTGGCTGCTAAGGGTCGTTGGGGGCTGAAAACCCCTATTGATGCCACAAGTAAGTCCCCCAAAGCGGGATTGCAGAGACCTCGTCAGAGGCCCCACTCCCTTTCTCAACCAGTCTGCAAAGGGGCCTCCTGGTGCACTACTGGTTGGGAGATGAAGTCCCTTTGGGAGCCAAGAACCCCTATTGTTGCCACCAGTAATGCCCCCACAGCAGGACTGCTGAGACCTCATCAGAAGCCCCGTCCCCTTTCTCAACCACTCTGCAAAGGGGCTTCCTGGCGCACTACTGGTTGGGGGAGGTAGTCTCCTTGGCTGCTGAGGGTCATTGGGGGCCAAGAATACTTATTGTTGCCACAAGTAAGTCCCGTACAGTGGGATTGCGGAGACCGCATCGAGGCCCTGTTCCTTTTCTTAACCACTCTGCAAATGGGCCTTTTGGTGTACTACTGGTCAAAGTCTAGGGGTGAGTGTGAGTCTTACAAATTAACTTAAAAAACTAAAGGTTACAGTGATTTTATAGTTCATAAATAGAGTTTTAAAAAACATAGAAATTCACTGAAAAAGTCAAAGGTTACAGGGATATTATAGTTAGGAAATAGAATTAAAAACCCTAGAAATTCACTCAAAAAACCAAAGGTTGCTGGGATGTTATAGTTAGCTTAGATTTCACTAATACATAACCAGTAAAATTCAGCAGTTATAGTTACCTGAGCTAATACGCTCCTGCAATGCACTGCTTATGACCTCACATATTACATCACTCATGACATGGTCACTGACATCACTGATATGTTCTAAATAGTTCCTGACAATGTTTTCATACACATTGAATCACATCGTTAAATGGAGAATAGCTTTATTCATCTCTGCTCTGGATCTTAAGAAAAAGAAAAAAAGTCTTAGCAGAACCCTTGTGAGGAGCTAGCAGCTGGTGACATTGGTGACTCTAGGAGGCAGCTGCTTTTGACAGAAAACCTCAGGTTTTGGTAGGGAATCATAAATTAGGACCCTTACATTACGTGCATTTCACGCCCTCATTCTCAGGATCCTCACCACAGATTCAGTGCATAGTGCCTATATGCACCTGTGTCTTCATTAGCACTAGGCAGTCCGGGATCATTTCTCAGGTCAATGGAAATGAGAGGAGGTTTCTCAAGGGTACTATGACAAGGAGGAATCTCCTCGGGAAACACTTGATCAGTTAGGAGCCCTCTGGATTTATGACAGAAACTCAAATGAATATGTACTCAAGTTCTCCTGTCACACCACCATTTCAGCCCCATGACTCTGTATCTTCAGTCGATACTGGCTGCCTTCAGGATTTCCTCAGGTGCAGGTTATACTCCTTCTGTCTACTGTTCACCTCCCTACATCCTCCTGGTTCTGTGCCCCACCTCCCCCTCCTCCACACGGCGCCATAAAGGAGCCGCCCAGTGGTAAACTCCTATTTAGAAATGATCAATGCTCGTGGCGGGCAGGGGCGGTGCATCCATTGGGGCATTGGGGCGTTGCCCCACCCACAGCGACAACAGCGAGGAAGACTAACTTCAATGGCGCGTCTGACTCCTGACTCGAAATCGGCCGGCCGGAGTCAGAGGACGCATCGCTGAAGGGGATGGGGCAGCACTTGTTGACTGACATAGCGGTAGCGCAGCAGCAGGGCAGGCCCAGTGCACATGTTTGGATTTAGGCTTGTCATATTTCTGACCAGCCCGAACATGCGCACTAGTATTAGCCTGCAGTGCTGCTGCGCCAGCTGCACATTAGGAGAGCGAGCGAGGGCTGCTACTTGCCAGTGGCCGCAGCCCTGGTCTCCTATGGGCGGGGACAGTCCATGCCTGAGCCAATCCTGGCGCTGCTAGTGCAGCGTCTGGATTGGCTGAGAGGAGTTGCCACCAGTCAGTGGCCACTTTGGAAGGCGCCAACGCGGACCCCGGCCCAGGAGCACACAGAGGCGGCGCAGACCCGGCAGTCAGGTAAGTTTTCATATTTTTTTTAACTTTATTTTTAAAGCCCCCACTCCCCCCCAAGCATGACACCCCCTGACTTGCGAGTATTGCAAGTCGTGACCTCACCTTATACAGGTGGAGACAGGTACGGCCTTCCATGTCAATACCCTGGAGTCTATCTCCATCACTCTGGTGGTGTCCCTGGCCGAGGGTGAAAAGCGGACTCTCAATCACCTTGGCTGAGATTTCCTGCTAGGAGCTGTAAGTTGGCTGACAGGTTTAGGCGCTGGTGCAGGAGAGTGCGTGTATGTACAGTAAGGAAGGAGTACAGTGCATACACTATTGTATTTATATGGCGCGTGCTACCCCTGATCGTTTATAGTCCTAATTTTCATTAAATAGAAAGTGGTCCGTGCTGCTTCGAGGCGCTAACTAAGGACCGGGGTTGCAAATAAGAGCTACCAATGAGGGTGGCAGATAGCGTAAGCAGCCCCGGTAGTTTCGTATAACTGAGGGTGTTTGTCAAAGCGCACCTTGCCCTTCGCTCGAGGTGCCTGCAGGCAGGTGCTGGTAGTTAGTCTCGATGTTTAAGGAAGGGGTTCCGAGACGATTATCTAGGGTCACTTTCCGTTCGTTGCCTTTCCGCTCACACTCTTTCAGCTGTCATGTGGCGTAAAAGCGACTAAGCAAAGTCGGGATATTTGAGCATCACGTAGGTTCTAGAGGTGCTGTTTGCGTTTGAGCAGTCTATGTGCAGGACGTCCCTTTGTGTTTAATAATTCCCCATACCACTGTTGCATGCATTATTGATGAGTAAGCTCCAAAACATAATTGAATCACATTGTTTGTTAAGACTTCTGTGGTTTTTTAAAGATCCTTTTTTGTGTTTTTGCAAATCCGCATCAAGTTTGATTAATTTGGATGCTTAGATGGGGCTCGCATATAGGTGCTGCACATGCACGTGTTGATGTAAGATACGAAGCGTATGCATGTGATGTATTTCTCGTGATACAGCAGTGGCTGAAGACGCCCATATTTGCTGTGAATGCGCCGATGATGTTGCCTTGAAACGTACGTAGTGTGTATGCTGGATGTGGTTAGGGTAGGGTGACCAGATTCTCAAAACAAAAAACGGGAACAGGTCATAGACATAGAAGTAGGACTATGGTTTGCAGTAACCATCGACATAAAAGTAGGACTATTTGACAGCTGTCATAGACATAGAAAAAGGACTACAATTACAGCTCCCTCCACAGACCGAGATGAAGCATTACAGACAACAAATCCGCGGTCTTTTATTGGCAACCCTCTCCTTCACACAGCAGCATTAGTACTTTTTATTACATTTACACTTTTAAGGGCTATAGCATATATTTGCTAAAAATCAATAAAACATCACAGGCTAGCAAACGCCAGATTTACTAGTTTTATCAATACTAGTTTCTATAGCTGCACGTCAGCACCACATAAAGTACAACTCACCAATGTTGCTTAGTTGCTCATGACAGAAAAGCATGGGAGGTAAACTGCGGAATGCTAAATTGCCAAATGGCAGCCATGGACCAATGTACAAAAAAAAACTTCACTCCAGGTATTACTGCCTTAGGGTCTTAAGGGTGGCAAAGGTTGGTCGACCACACTGTCCTCCCACATTTGCGTAGTCACTGCTGAGATGTCATGCTACCTTACTGGGGTATGCATAGTGCACTCTAGCCATTGGTATAATCTCATAGTGCAATAGTGTGAAGACCTGAGCAAAAAGCTCGAGCAGCGCTGCTCGCCTCTCCCACAGGCATTAACCCTGCTCCTTTAAGTCCTTTCCAGCTAAACAGTTTGCCGTGATCTGAAAGGTCAGTCAAAAGGTCAAGTCATAGCTTTGATATGGAGAACACAAAGCATGCATCAATTGGTTATGAATAAAACATGCAATGAGCAATGCAGTAATCCTTGCACGGTATGCATAAGGGCTACTGAAAAGTTTGTATGACTATGAATACAAGCTACAGGATGAAGAAATTTGTTTTATCCAAAGAAGAAACTTTGGCTGACACGATGACGTAGGTGGCGCTGCGTGTAAAATGTCTCTCTTCAAAGGATTTCCCTTCTTGCTACAGCACTCACCTCAGTGACGACACATGCCGTAAACAGTGCAAAGAGAGCATGCGCGCGCATGCTCAACCGGAACAATGAAAAACAGGGACATTTCTGTGTTTAACGGGGACACTGTTTGAAAACAGGGACATTTGAGTCACTTGGAGAAAAGTGTCGGGACACGGGGACACTTCCCCAAAAACAGGGACCGTCCTGGGAAAACGGGGACGTCTGGTCACCCTAGGTTAGGGTGAAGTTTTGTATTGCATCGACCTCGTCTGAGCTGCTTAACTTACAAAGCCATTGGCAGATGTTTGCATCATCAAAAGTCTGCCCGTTGGTAATGGAATGTGGACATCACTTATTTTACAGAAGAATTATCAGATGTTACTGAACGTGCTGACAAGAACCAGTGACATGGTTATACAACGTGCAATACCCCATATGTCACCAACCTTTGTTAGCAGAAAAAGGCACTTGATTAAGATCGGTTTGTAGTATGACTTCATAACATTACAGAAAACATTATCAACCAAATCTCACGTATACATTAAATTTCTGTCATTCCCTGCTTCCTTAATCCCAATTTGTGAACATTGCAATTGCAAAACCCGTTTCATCTTTCATTCAGCCTTTTCCTTTCTTTCCCCAGACTCCCTCACACTTCTGCAGTTTACCTACTTACAGCCTCTTAATAGACGCGTTCCCACTTGGCTCGCACCTACACTGTTTTCCTTCACTCACTGCCCCACTCTCACATTTTTCTCGATTCCTCTCCCATGAACTATTTCCTCATCCTGCTTTTTTTCGCTCCTGTCCAGTTTTTGTACTCTTCCCTGTCCAGTTTTTGCTACCTTCCCTGGCCCCTTTTCTCTCTACAGCTCTCCTTCTCTTCCCATTCTTTTATCACCACTCGCTGCTCACCCTGCTACATTTTCTCCTCTCCAGTTCTTGGTGGACGACCTGCTTTCTCTCCTGTTCCTGCTTTACCTTTATTTCCTGATAATCCTCGCTCTCCCCTTTCTCAATATCAATTTTTTTTATTTACGAGTTCCCAAACTTTTTTTTATTTAAAAAAATATGCAATGAATCATGTTTAATTCCCAAAACGTTGTCTAAATCCCTCAATCAATACCTCGTTTTATTCACCTTTTTAACTCCCGTCTGTCAAACCAGGAGCATCTTTCTTTCCTTCTCACCAGTTTCAGCACTTTCAATTTAGTCCGTGGTTTCTACACTCTTCATTTTTCTTTTCAGCAGCTGCATATCTTAAAGCGTCTCCTTTTCCCTCTCCACTTTTTATTGAAGCAGGGTCAAGAAGATCTGAGCCTTAAGCAGCTAGTGGAGATCAGAGGCAGTAGCCCATACAATACAGTAGAGCCACCGGTGCAATGTGGGTCCCAGCCAGCTCAGCTCTTAGCCCTCGTACCACAGCACTGGTTTCAGCATTGATTGCTTTGCCACTGCTGGTCACGTTTACTGATGTTTCAGTTCATGCGCTCCTTCCTGTACCCAGACATTTTTTCAGGTATTTTTGTCACATTTACATGACATTTCCGTGTATTGCATAATTGAGTTGTGCATTGTCTGGGTGATTTAAGTTAATTCTTTCTTGTTAGGTGCTTTTGCTGTCCTATCTTCTACGTTTTTTGGACTTTCGATTTGTACTTTTTTGGGTTCTTTCAAAGTTTGGTTTTGCGTTAGGAAGTTTTTTATGTGTTCTCTAGTGCCAGACTATATTAGATTGTTTCTGTTGTTTGAAGGATAGTCCTTTGCATTATGTTGCTTTTTCACACTGTATTAGTCTGCCTACTCTGAATTTCTTATGTAAATGCGACTTTTACTGATACTCGTTTACGCATTGTATTTTGCTTTCCTTTTTCTGTCTAGGCTGCACCTATTCTGCCCAGGTTACACAAACATCTTTTTGCTAAGTAAGTCCACATAATGTTACTGAACCTGCAAAACCCTGAATCGTGTTAAGAACAGTTTGAAATATAGTAGGTTTATAAAAGCAGTGTAATAGGCAAGTCTCAGGAAGCATGTGTATCTTGATGCTCCCTAAACAGCCCTTTAAAACTTAGTCGAAAACATACATTTCCACCCTAATTTTTACCTTCCCCGCTTGTGCACCAATCTATTGCTACTTATATTTGCCCCACTGTATTCACCAATACTATTGTTATGGTTTGAATCGTATCACCTGTTGCAACATTAATAAAGGAGCCCGTCTTTAAAAAAGTTTGACTTTAAAAACAAATATCTTACTTAAATAAATGTGAATATTGTCTAGAAATTCAAATTTCCACAAAGCAAGTTACAATATTATAAAGGGAAGCATGATATGTGTGGTGAAACTTTGAACGTTGAATTCAGAGATAAATAGATGATATGTTAAGCAGCCGTGCTGTTCGGTAAACTTTAGTAGCATTGCGGATTCAGTTCGTGTAGGGAAAGGTCATTTCTAAAGCATTATTTAACTGCCATAAGAGGACTTCCCATGAAGTCTCATTTGCATCAGAATCGAGCACAACTCACGAGTACATCCAACCTATTTATAATGCATGGTGGAATGCTTATAGGGTCTCTTGTTTCTGAAGTAGCCTACTGTAGGTAATGTGATTGGTAGCACATCTATAGTTAGAAGGCTAAATGTCACGAATATCCCATGACCCAGAAACAAGACAGTTTCAGACCATTTTGTGAATTTAAAAATGCCATTTTGGCATCTATGTTTTTCTGACAGCTGCATGACTCTTAATTTAGTGTTCAGTTCTTTCTATAGGTAATTTAAAGTTGTTTTATTTAAAATTACATTGATCGAAAATGTTTGCACTCGAGGCTTAGCGCTAACAACTGATTTAAAGTAGAAACAAAGTTATCCACTGCCTCTGCCCCATCATGCCAAAAGCACAATAAGAAATATTGTTGTATCTAGATTATATTTAAATACTTTTACTTATGCAAATGCAGTACTCCATTTAGAATTGGCAAGAAGTTTCCGTTTGAACTGAGGCCAGACACCCTTTAGCACTAAACAAACGTGCCACAAGCAGAAAAATCATTAAGTCTGAAACCATGCGCTATATTACTTGGAAAGGATTTCTCTCCATGCACTGTGGCAAACCAACACAGATGCTTCAGTAAAAACACCACAACTTTTGAAAGAGAACAGCATTTCATTGAGTGGTGGACACCAGTCTCAATGTGAAAGATCTTACTTGACTTTTTAGCAGAGATGATGAAACTCTTCTGGCCTGCACAGCTTCTGAAAGATGTCTAAAAAATAACAGCTGAGGGCCTCACTGAACAATTGACAGGATACGTGTTTTCCTTAAATTCTCACGTCTAACAGTTTACCTCTGCTTCCATAGAGGTAGTCTTTGATTCAAATTAGTTTAGCAATCAGTAGCCCTGCAAACCTCTTAATACTGCTTGGCAACCCAGAAATTCTCTGAAATAATGTATGAGTTTTCTTTTATGAATGCCTAGAAGAACTGAATTTTTAGTCCATTTATCACAGAAATAGTGCTGAAAATCGCACCAAAAAGATGCCAATTTTTAAAATATGTCTTCACGGGGGGAGAACCCCCCGAACTGCCCTTATTGCCATCAGGCTCACTCGCTGCGCTCGCTCACATTCGTTAATTCATTCTGCTTATGCCTCACCAGTTTCAAATTCCACCAGCCGCCCCTGGTGGCGGGATAGGCGGAGTTATCTGCTATCACACCCAGCGGCTCCCACAGTACCCACACTGGAGGATGTCTTCTCGACCCTAGTTTCATGTCCTGCCTGTCTCTCCCTTACCCCCAGTATGTATCCAGAGCCCTGGTTCCTTTTGTGCAAGATATTTCTTAATAATGTCTCTGTCCAGCTATGCCCTTTTCCCCCAATTCCTGTGTAGAAGTACCTGAAATGTGTGCCCTTCACTAGTTATTTCTGATCCACACATAAATCCTCTAGTTTACTTTCCCTGCAAGTGGTGTGCCTCGCAGTTGGATTATGATTGACCAGGCCTATTTGTTGTTTTAACGACAGTGCTTAATTTGAGCCGGTGGTTTCCGTGCTCAGCACCAGCACTTAATTGTCAACACTGCACTTATGACAGTCTGCCATATGGTGGTGCTGCTCATCCTATATAGAGATGAGCAGAACTATGGTCGTTTATAAATACAATATACATTAAAAATAACTTATACCTGCCTCCCCAGCCATTCCTTTAGCGTTGGGAACCTGGAATAAAATCTGAACTGTCACACTTGTAGGTGAGGAAGATGGTTAGACGTTGTTTTGATACCATCATTGGCAGCGATGACGGGGCAATCTGTGGGGCAAGCTGCAGTGGCCTCCTGGTCAGGACCCTGGCACTTGTTACAGCGTGAATCAATAATGGAGACTGGCCATCTTCTTTTTTTTTTCTAAATGTATGCAGATTTATATAGCGCAAACTCGACCCGAAGGTATTGGAACGCTTTACATGAGCACCAGTTACTTTACACAAGGACACATTCAGGCACGGGGAGATTAAGTGATTTGCCCAGAATCACAGGATGTGGACGTGATGTGGACGTGACCCTGAGGCTCGAACCTTGGTTTCCAGCACCAAAGTCGGCAATCTAGCCGGCGGACCACATCCTCCCCCCTAGGAGTCAATCACCACTCAGCATTCTGGTATTGCACACCTCTCTAATTTACAATGCTGTGCAGTAGACAATGAACACGACCATTTAAGTGCTCTGTTACAATAATACATATTTTAACTGTGACATAAAATTCTGCAAGTAAAACATGCTAATTTAATTATGGCAACAAGAAGTTTAAACATTTAGATATTTAAAGTATTTGGACTATTATTTTCTTGTAGAAATGGCTCTCGTCAGAAGAACCCTGCTGTATCAAGGTTTTTCTCACTCGGGGGCAGATTTACAAGCCACTTGCACCACTTTTGCATCACTTTTAACATGGGAAAAGTGATGCAAAAGTGGCGCAAGGGGCTTGTAAATCTGCCCCCTGGTGTCTAAGAGGAAATGCGCTGATACTTAAGGGCCTAAGGCGCAGTGTTTATCCGTATTTTGTGGAGCATCATAAGCACAACATAGGGGGAGGAATCCTTTTTAGGTCTCGCTACGAGATCGTGCGCGCGCGAAGCCGGCCGCCAACAGCACTTTGAAAACTCGTGCGTCATCGCGATCGTGATCACTTTCGCTTTTAGAGCGATCACGATGACGCACGCGCACACACAACTCCCGCTTCCCCCCCTCCCCCACCACAAATTGCGTCTCCGGCTGCTCGCGCGCGGCCAACGCTTGTTTCCAATACAACTCACTCGCCCTGGAACTTGTGCACCCTTTTGTCTACATAGCGCCTTCTTCCGCTTCCGCCTCGATCATATTTATTTCTCTGTCATTCTCTCTCTTCAGTCTCACTTCTATCACTAACACTTCCTTTTCCATAGTTCTCCTATTTGTCAAACATCCCCGTAGAAAGGGCGCTTGTCACTTTACTCAGGCGATTACATTGGGACACGTCTGTGAATATATGAAATGGACCAAGTGGGGAGTGTTCCCATTATGGTGTGGGTCAGGGTTGCATATTGGCCCCTTTTTTATTTCTTATTCATATTAATGGTCTGGGCTGTTATCTCTCACTTACTGGCAAAGATAAACCCAAGTTAGGAAACATCCCATCCCATTTTTTTGTAGATGATGTAGTTCTCATTACGCGAACCGCAAATGGGCTGCAAATCCTGCAGGATGCAATAACCACTTTTAGGAATGATTTAGATTAAAGGTAAATCGTACTAAATCATTCATCATGGTCAGTGGCTCAGAAAAATATTAAATCCAATCCTCATGTAATTGGGGAGGTTCCAGTTGTCAAGGTGAAACATTTTAACTATCTAGGAATCACCTTTTATTCTGAGCAAAACTGGGGTCATTTAATCAATCTGAGAGCGCAGCAAGTTTCCAGGGTAAAAGAATCAGTCTTTCTCTTTGCTTCAAAGCTAGGACACTAGCCAGTGAGAGAGTTTTAACAGAAATCTAACAGCAAATGCACTACAGTGAGACATTATTGGACTGGTGTTTGGGCACATTATAAACTTTGATATTCTGCAAAGGGTAGAAAATAGCTTTGCACGCAGGTTAATTTCCGACCCCCAGAGCGCTGCCACTTACATTTGTCATGCAGAGATAGGGTTAGGTTATCTGGCGGATTCCATAAGACTTGCCCCTTTGATGTTAAGGATTGTGATGTGCCACACGCCAGAGGCAGGCATTTCTAGATGAATCTTTAAGGACTCTACAGCATTATCCTTGGCTTCCTTAACTTTAGGGGTCTAGAGGGGGCATATTAGCAAGCAGGCGATAAAATATTATCGCCGCTTTTGCGTCTGTTTTCGGACGAAAAGCGGCAATAATTTTATCGCCTGATTAGCAAGTTCACGCTGTCGCGTGAAACCTTGCCTTATCACCATTTCCCTTAATGCCCATCTTTGCATCTCTAATGAGATGCAAAGTGGCCGTTCCTCCCCAGGATAACGGGAGAAATGTCGCTAAGCGACATTTCTCCTATTATCAAAGCCTCACGCAAAGCAGCATAGCGACAAGAAAAGTAGCAATAACCTCTGTTATCGCTAATTTCCTTACGCCTGCTTTGAAACTGACTTAGCCATGATATCCTATGGAAGGTGGATATCATGGCTAAGTATGTGAGGCCCTATCAGCAAGCTATCGCCAAAAGTTGTGTGATTATCGCTGGATCTCCAGCAATAATCGCACATTTGGCAGCTTGCGCTCTGAATTTTATTGCTTTGGAGATAAGCGTTGCTAATAGCACGCTATCTCCGTGATAAAATTCAGAGTTGTCCGGCGATAATTAACCTCACGCTAAGAGCGCTGAGCACTAATTATCGCCGGCTCTTGCTGATATGCCCCTGAATCTTTCCTTAATCTGGAGTTCACTGACATCAATTCTAAGAAGCGAGTTAAAACTTTGTTTGATGATCACAGTTTTACGACGCGCAATGCGCAAACCATGCAAGCTATTGTTATGTAATCTGATTTGATTACCACCACAGGTATGGAGAGGTATCGCGTTTTAATATGTAATTCACAACATAGACTTTACCTTACACCTAAGCACTTTGACGTTTTTTTAACCTTCACCCCAGGGTACCTGGTTCTCGAATCTCCCAATTTGTTTTTGTGACAATGTATTTCCCCAAAGCACTACTCAATTCATGCTTTTCTGCACTTTATACAGGTTACTGTGCACTTGATCTTTGATACCACTATAAAATAGGGATGCTTTGCCTACAGCGGTTTGGGACCCCGGAAATTTGCTATGCAGTGAATAATTACACTCGTTGTGCATTATCTGTTAGGAAAATATATGGAGTCTTTTCCACAGTGACACTTATTAGTGTAATAAAATAATAATTTTTCATTGTTATTAACTGAAGTACTTTAGGATACTGGCAATTTTGATATGTTATTGCCTATTTGTGCATGTTCATTGTGCTGAATTTAGATATAATCTGTCTAGAATAGTTGGTCACTCTCATAGTGACAGATACATGTGGTAATGTTTCTGTGTGTTATAAGCTTACTATATGAGTTATATTCACAACTTTCTATTATTCTTACCTATGTACATTGTTTTAAATATGTTTATGCCTTACGGGTCGAATAAAGAATGATTGACTTCACCTGTAAACCTAAAATGTGTCCTCTGTAACAATGATGAAGTGTACACATGGCTTCTGCTTTCTTTGTCAGGCTCTAATTTACACGACCAATTATATTCTACACCATAGCCTACGGACACATCACCAACTCCTGCCTACACCACCTACCCATACACTGTAAACCACAATCTATATAATTAACTGCGCCTATACCATCTCCCACTCCCTACACCTACATTCTAAACTATCCACGCCCTTTCCAGTCTATTAGGCAATGTACACCATATGTTCTACCTACACTCTTATTGCTATGCTTTCACCTACAGCACCCACCCTTTCACATACACACTACATTCTACACTACCTATGTCTTACATTCCCTGTAGGATACATCATCACATACTCAAGAGCCATACCCTGCAACCAATCACCTCTACCATAAACCTCAACCACGCAGACCTACAATACAGTCTACCCCACCAATATTTATATTATTACACAACACCAATACTAAACACTCTACACAACCCCTAGACCATCATCTCCACCTCCCATTGCCACACCCTCATTCTGCACCACAAGCACCCCATTTGCAATGTAACACGTGATGTTACACCACCACTAAGCCCCCTCATCTCACTTATAACCTAAACTATATCCCGCTTTAGCAAAGTGTACTCCCCTGAAAATGTTATTCTTTCTCAAATACACATACCATATATTCTCTGAACCCAGGTATAGAAATTGGTATTTGTTGAATTTGTTTTATTATCCTCTACCCTTGATGCTGAGAGAGGTAGGTGTTTTGGTTTTGATGTAAACTGTATCCCAACACGTGCCCTGCACCGCACAACCCTTACACAACCATTTACACCTTACATTACATGCAAACTGGGAAACAACCATTACAACACAGTCATTACAATGCACTACCTTTACAACGCAGATGTTACAACACAACTGCCTTTACATCGCATGCCATTACAACGCATTATAAGGTAAGTAATGGAGTTTTTTAGTTTTAGGATGGGTATGGGTTTTGGGGTACATGGGAATAGTAATTTTAACTTCTACATTATCCAACACTTTCCCTACTGTTGCACTCACTGGAGTAGGAATAGTAATGTTTACCCCTACACTATCCAACACTTACGCTACTGCTGCACTCACTGGAGTGGGAATAGTAATTTTTACCCCTACACTATCCAACACTTACCCTACTGTTGCACTCACTGGAGTAGGAATGGTAAATTTTACCCCTACACTATCCAACACTTACCCCACTGTTGCACTCACTGGAGTGGAAATAGTCATTTTTAACCCAACACTATCCAGCACTTACCCCACTGTTACCCTAAAAGTATTATGTGTTGTTATGGTATGTGTTGTAATGGTAGTTTATAAAATGTGTTGTAATGGCATGCATTGTAAAATCATGCAATGTAATGGTAGTTGCGATGTAAAAACCATGTTGTAAAGGCATGTGTTGTAATTGTTTGCATTGTAATGCCATATATTCATGCAAACTGTACCCCATATCCATTACTTAATAAAAAAACACCTACAAAATATACCACCACCTACACCCCCTTCCCAAAGCTTAACACCACTCCTTGTAACCTACATCACCTATATCAGTACAGCACTGCCTATATCGCCACTAAACATGAACACAACCAGCAGTACTGTCATCCCAAACCATGCTCCATACACTAATATACTCTATATTACCCACAAAGGACAACTCCTACACAAATACCACTTACACCCTACATTATGTTCTCCAGCATTACATTCCACAATAGCTAAATTGCACATCACCACCTATGTATTACACCTACACCATTTATGACTACAATTTATACAATCCTTTACACCCACACCCTAATCACATCCACCGGAAAACACTAGTTACATGCTAAGCCAACTTCTTCATAATGCCACATACATCCTACAATACCACCTTGACCCTAAAACCACCTACATTGCAAGGTACACTGTAGTATGTATACAATAAATCACATCACCTATCCCTTACACCATACTGTACACCACCACAGGTCTCACACTAAACACCCATTAAAACCCCATGTTAAACCTACACATACTACACCTACACAAACAATAGAACATGCACTAGCACACCCACAACTTTGACCTATTCTTTTAAGATGCTGTAAGATTCACCATCCACCTGACGCAGGGCTCATACAGCTTGACTTAGTAACTATGTGGACCTACATGCTCAGAACTCCTTTGAACATCTGATACTGTGCTCCACAAGTGTCTGCTGGCAGAACCCACCCTAAACAAGGGTCTATGTCAGGCGACCTGAAGCCCCTGAGGACAGAGGGTCGCCCATTTCAATTCAAAGCCTATGAATATTTTTGAGATTGTCATAGAACCACCCCCACATTCTGCAGGGAGCCCCATCATTTTGCATTACACCACTGAACATAACTCCTGGGGAACACCCTCACATTGTCGATTCCATCACTCAGCCAGGAATGTGGCATATGGATCCCATTCACAGCGCTGCCAAATACCACACATATGTATATGAAACTAGTGGAGTATGTTCACGTTTCTGAATATCTCACAATTTAATAGCTTTTTAAAGAACACTATAAGGTTTGTTTGAAGTTCTCCTTGCATTTCATTAAAATAAGGATGACGGAATGAGGACCAACAGATTAGTGCCGCTTTGGTGAGCATTAAAGTGCAGATGCACAAGGATGCTTCTTCCATGTCAGCTGCACCCAGTCTCTTTGCCCTGAATTTGTGAACAAGGAAAAGAAAAACGTTTGGATGATCTGGCCCTGCCTGCACTCAGGAGCGTGCTTGAGGGTGACAGGTCAGACAGAAGCTGCTCATTGCAACCCTACCGTTTACAAGGAGGATCATTTTACATTAAAATTGATAAATAAAGTGGATTGGGGTGTAGCAGTACACACAAAAGAGGCACTTTTCTTTTTTATTTTCTGCTTTGAGCCATTGATCCCTGATAATCCTGCATTATAGTTCAGGCGGTGCTTGAATTTCCGTTTAGAATTCCTGTCCACTTGATTCTGGGTTTGCTGGTGTTTCCACACCCAGTCTTCCCAGGTGTTGGAACCCTGAACCCAATTTTAATGGATGTTAACTCTGTACAGAAAAATTGCATGAGTCTTTGGCTGCAGCAGCAGCCAAGCTTTATTCCCTGTTTTTAATTCTGGCAAGGGTGCCTTATAATGTTCCCCCTTCTACTCCCCACAGCTCCTCCCATAAACCCTCCCCACACAGCAGTCACAGCATACATTTAACACCATTGAGCAGAACTGGTATATGTATGCATTAAGCCGCACAGATTCGGGAATTGGGTGTGATTTTCGGACCTGTAAATTAGATTCCATAGGGTTATTCTACACTCCATGGGGTTTCAGACATAATTGTATGATATTGACACAGTGTAACTGCAGGGTAACATGAATTTTGCATGCAGAGTATAACCGCCCCAGAGCAATGGAATGCGTAATCAGGTCCATACTGGAGAAACAAGTCTCTGATTTTCTGACACTAGCCTTGAACAGACCAAAATGTGTCAATATAGTAAGCCACTGTGAGACATTGGGTTGTTGGTTGAGGGGGGTGAGACACAACTCAAGCAACAGCCACAATCCTTGTTAGGTTGAACCACAGTTACTATAATAACCTGTGCTTAACTTACTGGTACCTTGGCACAAAAGCAGTCAGGCTTAACTTAGAGGCAAAGTGTAAAGTTTTTATGGAGCACTTAAACAGTAAATAAGTAAAAACATAAGACAGGAAAAATCCCACATCAATTTAGAAAAATAGAGTTCATTTTAATAATTTATTGGACACAAATATGGCAAAAAACAATCAGTAGAACCAGAATTATGAATATTTGGCATTTAAAGAGTAAAATAGTGCCTAAAAGATTAAAGCACCAACTGTGGACGTATAGATGCACAAGACCGGGGAAAGTCAAAACTTATAACCAACGGCGATGGAGAGTGGTTCAGATACACGAAGATGGTGCCTGGTCTCCGCTTACCTTCAGACTTAGAAGAATTTTTCAAGAAAAATGTCTGAGAACGAAAAGTTAATTGGGGCAAGGCAGCCGGTGGTATCCGAGGAGGAGTGGTCATTGTCAGGGAACCCCTGGATAATGTCACGGTAAAGATTTCTACATTCAGACGTAGTCTCTTTTATGGAAGTTGAAAATCTCCAGAGGGGCAAAGTTACAGGCTGTTGCTGACAAGGGCTCCATGAGGCCTGATACCCCTTCTGTGAGGAACCACTGAAAAGGACATGCTGCTGCTTAGAAGAATGTAGTGGGAGCTGCCACAAAGTCAGGCTGAGTGGTGATGCACCTTGGGCGGATCAGTAAGTAGGTAGGTCCTGGTCCCCTCTCAGTTTTCAGAGCACATTTTGTCAGAAACATTTATCAGTCCTAAGGTTTGGATTTGGGCTATCTGGGCACCTTAAGTACCTCTTCCAAGGGTCCAGGACAGGAGGGACACCACTTACAGAGTCAGGATTTACTGAGGCTGGGGCCAGTTGCGTGTTCAAGATGGTTGGAGCCTTCTCTGTCCCAGAGGCTCAGATCAGGAGGCCAGCCAACTAGCCTTTGTAGTCATCCTAGAAGTCCTGGATTCACACAGAAAAGCAGGTCTCAAGCACCAGCACAGTTCTTTGAGGGCACAGAGAAGGCTTTAGGAAGCAGAGCAGTCATCTGAAGTAGACAGCAGGCCACAGGGAGCAGGGCAGTCCTCTAAGAGTCCTTCCACAGGTCCAGAAGTGAACTGAAGAGTGGGTGTGAGGGTCCTATTTTGATACCTGATGCTATCTTTGAAGTGGAAGGAACGTCTGGAGTTTCCCACGCACAGAGGTGCCTGAAATTTTCCTGCCTCCATGCCCTGGTCCCAGTCTGATTGCAGTAACAATAGGCTAGTGGGAAGTTCTTTGTGTGTGAGCTGAACTAGTGTCTTTGAAGTGCAAGTAGGTCTGTGCACAGTTCTGAAAGCATCCAGTCCCACTATTATATGGCTGTCTGGGAGGAATACACAAAGCCCAACTGACAACTACACCCAGTCATGTGACCCAGGAAACAGGTGGCAGACACCAAATGGTTAGGACAAGAAAATGCGAACTTTCTAAAATTGGCATTTTCAGAATTGTGATTAAAGTCAGACTTTACCATCAAAGAGGATTTTAAATTATAATTCCCTTGACACCCAACATGACATTTCTGCCTACTTCCAAACAAAATGTATAACTTAATTAATGTAATAGGGTAACTCAATGGTATCCCATGAGAGTGGTAGACCTCACAGTAGTGAAAAACACATTTTGGAGTTTTTTACTACTAGCACATGTAAAACCTGATAGTACATTTCCCAATTTCTTAGATACAATGGTCTGAGTCCAACAGCTACTGATCCTAATATCCAGGACCCAACCATTGCACCAGTAAAGTATGCCCTTGTTAGTTGGACACTTTTCTTCTCCACCCTGGCCAGCTTATCATTCTGTCCTCTCAAATCCATCCAGATATACCCGCCATGTTTGAACCACCTCCCATTATAATATGGGAGATAAGCAGTTCCGTAAGGGGTCGGGCAAGGCCGATATAGGGAGACATATTTACAGGTAGTGGAGCCATAAATGGAGCCCAAGCTAAATACCTTTGCATTACCCTGTGTTTGGCAAACAAGTATTGACCTGCCTCGTCAGTAGAAGTCTGGAGTATTGTGCAGGGGAGGGAGTTATGGAAAAGTATGGCCACACCACATTTTCTAGACCGGGTTGTATCCACATTGGGCCTCCCAGGTATGGAACCGTCTGTCAGTGACAGCTATAGACGACTGTGCCTACCCAGTCTCTTTTATGTTTCTCCAATTCCTTTGCTGAGAGGTGCGTTTCTTGGATGCGAGCTATGTCAGCATGTGGAGAGGCCAGGAATGACAGGGTCATCTTGCGATTGTTGTAGGAGGCCAATCTATTGACATTATGTGGGATGATGGTGAGGGGTCGCGTGGACATATTAGTGGGTGGGTGTGCCACGAGGTCTGTGGTAGGGGTTGGCCTTGGATGGTAGGCCAAGTAAGTGCAATAAGCCGGCCTGCTGTACGACTATGGTAGAGGAAGAAACCAAGGGCAGGTAGAAATTGAGGGTAGGCAGGGAAAGGGTAGTGGAAGATGGAGACGGGGGAACTGGTGCAAGGAGGGAGGGCAGCATGCAGGTTAGGTCTGAAGACAGATGATGGGGCTAGTCGGTGGGAGCCCTACAGGTGCTATCAGGTCACTGGTAGGCAGGGGGGAGGGGTGAAATGGGTGGATAGCCATAAGGCCTGGTAGGATGATGGTATCTGTCATTAGCAGATCAAAACTGGGCAAAGAGACAGAGAGGTCTAGGGGTTACTTGTGATGGTCAATCGTGGAGGTAATATGAAAGACATGCTGCCTTCCGTAGGAGAGGAAAGGGTGAGTAAGAGCATGTAGGCTGGGTAAGGGTCACTGAGTGAGTGCAGAGGTGCCATTTGCTGAGGGTGGTGTGGTGGTACTGGTGACCCGGTCATCCCAGAAGTGCACGGGTCAGTCCTCTCAACTGGGGGACGACGCCCTGTATAGTGTTCTCAGTAGAGGTGGGACCAACCAAGATGATCACCCTACCATGTTCCCAACCCAGTCCGAGGGCTAGAGGTGGGAGGAGGAGGGGAAAATCGAGCACACTGGCAGGTAGATGTAGGAGGGGTAATGCAGGCATGAAGGTCACGCAGCATGGCTGGTCGGGGCAGGGTGGTCCGCCTGGCATAGGAAACCACTACAAATAGCCCTATATTCAAGTATGGGATGTCATAGCAACATGAGTATAAACAGGAAGGCAGAGAATGTACCAAAGCAAGCCTGGGGGCCAGCAAACTGGAGAGCTATGTCAGTGGTCACAGCAATCGTATATTGACAAGGAAAGCATTGAGAAAACAATTGAAAACAACTGTGCCCATTGGAGTGTACATAACAGGAATATATTATCAGAGGTGGGGATCGGCCTCAGGGTGTCGAGGCAGCACAGAGGTAGCAAACCAAGCGTGGAGGGGTCCTCTCTCTGGGTGGCAGCTGCCAGCAGCCCAGGTGGCTCAAGGGTGTCTGGTCTGTGTGGTCCAGTGACTTTAGGTGGATGGGGTGTTGAATGGATCATTCCCCAAGTCCACCCCTGGAGTGTTCTTCAGGGACTATTGTGATCTATCTCTCCTACCAGTCCAGGTGATTTCTTCCTCCAAACTAAGGAGTCAGTTTCTCTCGGATTGACTTTTGTGTGCTCAGTCATACTGACAGCCCTTGCGGGGCTGCCATCCTTCCACGGGCATGTTTTGGGAGTCTTGATCATCCTGTTGAGACACACATGAGTGAAGTATCTATGTCTGAGGGTGTCAGTGAAGCTAGAAAGTGTGCAAAATCCATGGGTTCAAGGATGTCTTTTGAGAGGTCACCCATTGTGATCCACATAGTGGGCAGTTCGAGCAATCCATATTTGATGTCCCAATTCCGCACTTATGGTGACATGGCCAGGAACATCTTTCTATTGGTGTTGGTATCCGAGGAGAAATCCGCCATACAGTGCAGCTGGTATGGCATCCACTTCAAAAGGACCATGTCTGTCGGCTTCTGCTAGTGTGATGTGGTGTGGGTGTGGCAAAGAAGGCAAGCAATCATGGGACAGGGTCTTTCAGAGTCCACAGTGGGGGCCCATTGGTGGAGTGGGCCCTTATCCTGCAAGCCTTCTAAGTTTCCAGAGTAGGGGAGACGGAGAGACAGGTAACAAGGGGGAAAAGTTCCAACAGAAATGAGTTTGAGCCCATGTTTCCAGTGTCTCTGGTATGCCATAGACGTGAATGTTATGCCATCGCGAACGGTCCTACAAATCCACACTCTTGCGTTTGAGATCCTGGACTTTGTGGGTTAGTGTCTCCAGAAGCAACTCTCTATCCCCTAATATGGACAGGCATGGGTTGATCACCTCAATCCCGGTCTGGATGGAGCTGATGTCAACTCCGACAGTTTCAACATTCTGCAGAAGGTCAGTGATCTGTATGTCCATGGAGGACACATAGGTCTCTTTGGAAGTAATTTCTTTTAAGATGGCCTCCAGGGGCATGTCAGGTGTAGATGTAGCTGGGGTGGATTTGCTGCCTCCCACAACCTCTGTGAATTGTAGTTGGTGGGTGGCTTTGCTCGCTGTCATTGTCCAGGAGGCAGATATAGAGAGAGTGCAGAGGGGAAGATAATGTTGAATTACGCGGTCCTGTTATTTAATTGCCATTCGAGAAGTGTCTGGCAGGGTTAGTAGGTGGCCGTGAACATCTGGGGGGGGAGGTCATCTCTGGGCCCCAAATGTGTAGCACCAATTGACCAGTTGACCCTCCAAGGAGCTCGATGGGAAAGCCATGGCGGGAGGGAGCACTGGGAGTGGCGGGAAAGTCCTGGCTCTCATGATATTGAGAGGCCCAACGATATGCTCATGCAAGATGCAGCTTGTTCCTGATTCCTGGGGTTTCTGGTTGTGAGACTCCATGTAGGGGGCTCCGGTGGGGTGAGAGCCATGTAATGCTATGGATTGGCAGAGGATTCCAACACTTACAGCATTCTGCTACTGTCAAAGCCGCTCCCCTCCTGCCTCCTTTCTCATGGCTTCACCTGGACATGGAGGTAGCATATAGTCCAGGGAGAGGAGGGGACACTGTTTGCAGATGCGGCCTGAGTTGACCCAGTGAGAACAGTGGTGCTGACAGAGGAGGACGGTTGAAGCATCAGGACATCCCACAAGTAGGTAGTCCGCCTCAGGTATGGAGAGCTGGGGGAACCTCAGTGCTGTCCTGCTGTGTGGCGATGGTTTTGGGTGGAGCAGGTTCTTCTTCTGCATGCCCGTTGGCCGAAGGGGCACCGAGGCGAGAGTGTGGCCCCATCCGGGAGTCTGGGGCCATCACAACTCAACCACAGTGTGGCCATGTTCTCTCCTTGTTCATTACTCTTTTTGGGGCCACAGACGGCCCTGGGAACAGAGAGTGGCCTCCAGTGAGGCAGTCTGGGCTTTTGACCCTGATGGGTGAGTGAGGTGCAGAGGATCGGGTGTCCCTATGTGTGGCCACTCAGTATCAATCCATCTGCAGAGTGCCGCAAGAGAAGGCCTCGAGTTGGTTTCCTGGTAGGGCGTTCCTGGTTTGGGGGCCTTGCCTAGAAAGATGCAGAGGTCGCCAATCTTGATAAACCGCTCTGTAGGTGCCCCAGTGGACTCACAGTACATATTTTGTTGTAATTTCAAATATAATTTCAATCTTTAAGAGATAATTGGCGCATTTAATGAGGCCCTCCTTACAACCTTTTTTATTTATCTCTTAAAGATTGAAATTGTATTTGAAATTACAACAAAATATGTACAATCATGCACAGTATTGAATATTTAGTCACTGATTTTCGAATATTGATTTCTTTGTATGCGGGACCTCCATTTTTATTTGGGTTATTGTTGGTATAAGTGCGATGTATGTATTGATGGTGCTGCATGACATTGGTGTGAGTCTGAGAATGTGTTGCGAATGACTTTGTCTGGGATCTTTCTTTGAGTTTGATCTATGTTGTTGTATATAAAAACTTTTTGTAATTTTAATGTATTATTATTATATAAATTGTCAACATATGATTATATTGGAACTGATCTTTTTGACCTAGATATAATTTGAAAAATAAAATCTAAGAATGAATATTTTCTTTCTTATGTGTTAATTGTTCTGTTGGTTGGTCCAGTCAAAGTGTCAATGCCTAAATAGATGATACGGTGTACATATTGAAATATGTAGGCAGAGAAAGGTTTTTTCTTGGTAAAATGCAAGGGCATCCTTGCGGATAGCGCAAAGACGCGTTATTGCTCTCCTGACATGTAGTGTATGTCAGGAACACCCACTTTGCATCTCATTAGAGATAAAAAGGTAGGCGTAGTGTAAAAGGGTGCTAACATGCGAATACGCATGTTAGCACCCTCTTGCTGATAGGGCGTTGGTTTTATCTCCGCTTTTCTGGCGGAGATAAAGCCCTTGATGATATGTCCCTATGTTTGTTACCATCTAGGATGACGTACCCAATGATCTTGGAACGCTATGCTGTCCCCCTATTGGCTTTTCGCTATGTGGATCATGTAAACTGTTTAAAGAGCTCAAAGACTAGGACACATGAACATGTTTGTGACATGTATGGAGCAATACTGTGAACGGAACTGCTTGTAAATGGATATCGGAGAATTCAGATAAGTGATGATTCTTATTCAGATAATTCTGACTGTGAATTCAGTTCATTTATTACACCATGGGATATCTCAGCGCAGTGAAATCAAGAAACCCTTCTTTTCCTGCAGGAGATCCTTCAGAGAAAATCCATACCTCCTGCATCTACATGTAGAGGGAAGGGGTGGGGATTGTCAGAGGCTCAAACCACACTTCTGTACTTCCTGCAGTGGCTTAAGAGTACTGGATCAGAGGACAGCTTGTCAGTGACCATGAGGCAGCAGGTCAGAACCTCACTATAATTAAAACGAGGATCCAAACACAAAATTCAGATTTCCAACACTATGTTTGTAATTGAAAATGTATTTTAGTTTATTTGGGAAGTGTTAGAAATGGATTTTCTGATTTGCTAGAGTATGCACCTAAGCCAGGCAGAATCCACCACTCTAGTCAGGGTAAGGGGATCACACGCTTAAAATAACCCCTGCTCACCCCCTTGGTAGCTCGGCACGACCAGTCAGGCCTATCTTCTTTGATAGCTTTATTTCGGTCAGATGACCATAAAAGCACAGGTAAAATATATACAAGCATAAAATACATAAATAATTCAGAATTTAAGATAAAAAGTTATTAAACAACAGTTATCAAAGTGAAAACAATCAAGAGTACAATATACATATTCGATCTCTAGTAAGAAGTAAAAACATTTATAGGGGTCCTAACGCCTTTAAAATCCGGTTGCGCGTGTGCCAAACATTGGTCAAAAATTTTGCTACTGCGAAAACAATTGGGCCAGAGAGGTCAGTTTTTAAGATTCTGTACATTGGTGCGTATTCCCTACAACCCATGTTCCTTATCAACGGGAGGAGCCAGTATTTTCGTGCTGTTTTATATGCAGGGCAGAAGAAAACCACGTGCAAATCAGTTTCTTCCATGGCGTCACAAGCCGGGCACTGCTTTTGGGTGGAATCCGATGACCAGGTACTTGTAAAAAATCTGAACGGCAATGTGCCGTATCTCCATTGGAGGAACAGCTTCCTGGTGAGTGCGGGGGAGATGGAATCCAGCACCCTCTCCAGTCTATAGACATCCTTGCTCTGCATGAACACAGAAGCTAGGGACCCTTCTGTCTGGGTAGCTTGAGCCCTGTCTATTTTATATTCATGGTAAACCTTAGCCAGGGACCTTTTGGATATTTTCGGTGCGGCTCTCGCCGGGTCATTCCATAGGTCAGGGAGCCCTATTCCCACACAAATGGCTTGGATGTTTTTGACCCAGGGAATACTGAGCGCCATTGGTTCTTTCAAAAGTTCAGCCAATTCCGCCCTATATTCTACGAGATCAATACTGCTCCACAGCCTACGCCAAAATGCTAAAGGTCTCAGGCCTATTTCGTCAGCTAATGGTCGTAGGCCCAGATCTAGCCTCAAGGGGAGGAGCGGAGTACTGGGAGGGAGTGCGGCTATCTGTCTAAAAAACTTGTTTTCCACTAATGACAGACTCTTACAAGATGTGTGGCCCCATATTTCCGCCGCATACATTATTGCTCCCCGAGCCTGGGCTTTGTATATCTGGATCAATGCCCCCAATGGACGATATGATGAACCCTTCATCATACGAGCAATACCCCCAGTGATCTGCGTGAGTTTGAGGCTTGCCCTGCTCTGGTGGGATCCCCAAGTCATGGTCTCGTTGATGGTCACACCAAGGTATTCAAAAGTAGTCACTCTCTCCAGCCGTCCAACTCCCAATTGCGGGTTTGGGCGAAGTTTTTGCCTCGGGTTCAGAACCATATATTTGGTTTTTGCCGCGTTAATTTCGAGCCCCCTATCGCTACAGAAGGCCACGAAGGAGTCAAGAATCCTCTGAATACCCATGGGGGTTTTGGACAGCAGCAGGGTGTCGTCCGCAAACATAATTGCGGGCACCCTGCTGCCATTCAATTTCGGGGCGTCAGTGTATTCAGTGGCATTCAAATGGGTGATTACCCCGTTGACAAAGAGGCAGAACAGGGTCGGTGCCAATACACAGCCCTGCCTTACCCCCCGGTCAACGGGGAATCTGTCGGTCAGTTCCCCCGCCCTCCCACACCTCACTCGGGCATAGTTGTTGTGATGCAATCTCTGTAAGATCAAGAGGATGTCCGGGGGGACGCCCATCTCTGCCAAGATGCTCCAAAGTTTCCCCCGGGGCACCAAATCAAAAGCGGCACGTAAGTCCACAAAAATTGTGTACAAACTACCGCCCTCGATTTTCGCTACCCGCCAGTAGACCAGATTCAATCTAAAAACCTGGTCCACTGTGGATACCCCCCTCCTGAATCCCGCCTGGTAAGGGCTAAGGGCTCCCACCTCCTCAATCCAGTCCTGTAGCCTATTCAACATCACCCTACCAAACAGCTTCTGCGTCACGTCGATCAAGCTGATTGGTCTATAGTTGGCTGGGAGGAGAGGTGAGCCCTTTTTAAAGATGGGGACCACCTCAGCCCCCAGCCAAGTACTAGGGATCTCCATACCACCAATAACTCCATTGAAGAGGGCGGTAAGATAAGGGGCCCATACAACAGGTTCCTGCTTAAACATATCCCCTGGTAGTCCGTCCAGTCCCGGCGCCTTTCCAGGGGCAAGTCCTGAAATGGCAGCAATCACTTCACCAAGCGTTATCAGCTCCCCTTCGTAGTCCGGGAGGCCTACCGCATCAGCAACAGGGGATTCTTCCGAGTCAGGGCTATATAGAGTCTGGAAGTGAGCCTGCCATACCCCAGGAGCAATATTGGGCTCTAGTGCCGATTTTAAGTTCCCCGACCCCCCATTCACAATCCTCCAGAACAACCTATGGTCTTGGGTTGCTAGTGCCTTAGTGAGTTTTTCCCACTGTTCTTCCTCCCATTCTGCCTTAGCGTGGGCAGTGAGTTTCTTATAAGCTCGCCTGCTTTGTTTTAGGGTATCCCCACCAAGACCCTCCTTGATTAATTTGAGGAGCTCTGTTTTTGCCCTTCTGCAGGCCAGGTTGTACCATAGTGTTTTTCCTGGACGCCCCCCTTTTGCCATTCGCGGGCTACAAGTGAGATGGGGTGCCGCAGCTTTTATAAGATCCTCATGGGCTTTGAATAATTTACCCTGGGTGTCTTTGTTAAATGGTTCGACGTCCAAGCAGCCCACAGTTTCCAAAATGGGAATTATCCCATCATAGAGCCTAGGGAGTTTATTCTTGCTCGTGGCCAAGTGCTCCCACCTGATCCTTCTGCGGTTGTTGTCAAGGAGAAGTGCAGGGGTATTTTCTACCACATTATTCAGAGGAGCTTGGGGGCCAGGATGGACAAGGTCGAGCTCAAGTGCATTATGGTCACTATCAGACCTTTCCATCACCCTGAAGTCCTGGATTGTCGGCCACTTCACTATTTGAGCCAAGACATAATCCAGGCGGGACTCTCTTCCCAGCCTGTTGTAGGTGGTTTTACTGGGTATGTCAGATTTTATTCGCCCATTACAAGCTCTGAGTCCAAACTTCAGGGTGAGGGCTGTGATTTGCACCGCTAAAGGGGTCCATGCCTTTGGAGGTGGGGCTTCCACCATAGGAACTGCCCATTTAACTTCTTCATCAGATGATAACCCATCCAATAGACCAGGGAGTGGCTCAAAGTGAGAATTAAAATCCCCTCCCACGACATAATATGAGTCACTCGATAGGTCAGTTAGAAAATTGGAGAGTTCATCTATGGTCGGCGATTCCTTTGCATTCCCCATTGGCCTGGAATAAATGTTAATAAACACCAGTTTAACTTGGTTGGGCCATAATAGAGAAATTGCAAGGATGTCCTCAGAGTTGGTCGGCATCCGAGTTGCCACACAACCCAGATGGGATGCAACCCAAGTCGTGAGTCCTCCTGACGGCCGGCCTTTGCCCTCCCATCTCGCTGGAATGGAGAATGACATGTAGCCTTGATGGCCATGTTCCTCTCTGGCCCAGGTCTCCTGGAACATACATATGTCCCCCGACTCGATGTAATTTGCCCAGTCCGAGTCCTCCAGTTTGTTAGCGAGGCCAGCGATATTCCAACAGATTAGCCTCAAAAATCCAGGGGTGTTGGGTGCCGGACCAGGAGAATTAATAAGTGTAATTCCGGGTTCCACTAAAATTTGGGGTTCTAACGTACTACTAGCAGTAGGGGCCGGTAAATCAAAAGGTCTACTGTGGTCATTCTCCACCAGTGATGGGTCAATCGGAGTTCCAAAGGCCTATCCCAGAGGCAGTGTGTAAAGCAACTGCTCATAACCAATAGTAATACAGTGAAAACACAACAAAAGGACACCGCACCCGTTTTAGAAAAGTATCCAATATTTATCTGTGTAAAACAAGACCAAAACGATAAGAATTCAACATACAATGATCAAAATATGACTAAAGCAAAAATAGACTTTATATACAGATGTCAGTGGTCCAAAACTGTGGTGTGTGATGAGCGGTGCTCCTAAACCACGGCGCAGGCAGCAGTGTTGATGTCAGCTTGGAACGTCATCATCGTTGAGACCAGGGCTGCGGTGTGAAGTGGGATGGTATTCCGTGTTCTCCATGAGTGCTGTCCACAGGTCACAGTGCAGGCAGCAGCGTCTATGACGGCATCAAGGCATCATCGGGGATACCAAGGCGGTAGTGTGAAGCGAGCCGGTGCGGAGTGCTGTGCCCACAGGTCATGGTGCAAGCAGCGACTCTGTGGAGGCATCGGACGGCGACAGCGGTGAGACCAGGGTTGTGGTGCGAAGTGTGGCGGTGCCTTCAGGTCACGGAGCTAGCAGCAGCAGTCAGGTTACCTTTTCTCCTCTGTGGCAGCTGAAACATTCAGTTCCAGATGCCGGTACCCAGAAGATGTTGAAGTCTTTGATTTCCCTGAGACTTCCAACAGGAGGCAAGCTCCTCATCTAGTTCTTTGAGATACTTAGGATGCCAAAAGCACAGTCCAGTCCTTTCGCTGCCCAAGACAGAGGCAGCAACTGCAGGCTATCCAAGCAAAGCATACAGCAAAGGGGTAGTCTCTCCTCACAGCTCTTCCAGCTCTTCTTGCTGGCAGGTTCCTTAGTCCAGCAGTAATCTAAAGTTCTGAGGTCAGGACCCCAATATGTATACCACATTTCCCTTTGAAGTTGGCACAAAGAAGTTCCACTAACATACATAATCCAGTTCAGCCTGGCTCAGTCTCATCTCACTCCAGGGGGTGGAGACAGCGTAGTGGAAGACTAACACAGTCCATCCAGGTGCAAGCAACAACTCCTCCCACTGCTTTTATGCAACCAGGTCTATACGGACTGGCTATGAGTCACCCAGGAAAGGCAGGACATACCTCAACCCCCCTCCTTGTGTCTGTCTAGGGGGGAATGCACATCCCCTGCTCCTGTCACTCTAAACTCAGACAGGGAATACACAAAAGGCAGAGACGCACAGAAATCTTAGACAATAAAATATCCACTTTCTAAAAGTGGTATTTTTAAACACACAATATCAAATCATCTTTACTAAAAGACGTATCTTTAAATCCTGGGTACAGGAAGTCTAAACTCCATTTCTCTCTATTGTCCCAATGGAAAGATATGCTTGTAAGATGTTAAAAAGCAGCTCCCATGTCAGCCAATGGGACATATAGCCTTGCAATAATGAAAGACGAAATGCACAGTCTTTCACTATCAGGACATGTAAAACACACCAGTACATGTCCTACCTTTCACATACAATGCACCCTGCCCATGGGGTGCCTTGGGCCTACCTGAGTGGTGCCTTACATGTAAGAAAAGGGAAGGTTTGGGCCTAGCAAGTTGGTGCACTTGCCAGGTTTACATGGAGGTAAAAACTGCAAACAGACACTGCAGTGGCAGGTCTGAGACACCTTTGAAAGGCTACCTGTGTGGGGCGTGGCCAAGCCGTGCAGCGAGATGGCCGCACTCTAAGTCAGCTCCGCCGGCCGAGCCCTGTAAATCCGTCAATATCTGGCAACGCATGGCAAACCTAGTGTGCAATCGCATTCTCCACCCTTCCGAGAGAGGGCAACCACAATCGGAGGCACTCGGAGGTAAAATACACCTCGACTGCTGTGGCGCCAAGAGAGAGAAGAAAGGGACTGCTGCGGCCTGTGCACGCGGCCCAAATGGAGAGCTGGGAGCACAAATACTGGAGTAGGCAGGAGTTGAGCGTGCTCTCCGCCCAGCGAGACACGTTGAAGCCGCGGTGCTCCAGTAGAGGCTGCTTAATAAGGTGCAGATTTGGACACGCTGGCGTACAACCTCCCACACATCTACTGCTATCCCAAAGGCGGCATCGCAACCTTCATAAATGATTGACAGTGGTGAGTGTAGCTGCTACCGACTCTCCCTGCATGATTGCTCCGTGCCGGTAAATGCACAGACGAGTGGAACGGAAGACCCGCTGGGGGCCTCCCCGCATCTAAGCTGCGCTTGACCCTAATACATGGCAGACTGACCTGCCATTGTCTGAGATAACGGGTGCACCACCATAGCACCCTGCGCTGCATGCAAGGCAGGATCCCGTCAGATTCAATGCATCGCCATTACACATCAAAGTCCGTCTGCTGGGCGGCCGGGCTAAACGAAGGCAATCAACTTTTCATTACACCCTTCAAAGATAGCTGCAGGGCGCTGCGACGTGGCGTACCCTCGCAAACTGGAAACCATCTGCGGTGCCCCAGGCCAGACGGGAGACTAACTACCGCACCTCCACGATGAAGGGCCTCTAAGCAAGAGTGGACAGTGGAAATCAAGCGCTGGGCTGTAGAGGGGAGACAGACGTTCCTCCTGTGTCACAAGCACTGGATCTCAAGACAGTCAGCAGGTCCACTAGAGAGAAAGGCAGAAAAAGCACGGGGGAGCCACTCATCAGACTTGCATCCTACATAGTGCCTCTAATGCCAACCGAGACACACAGACGCAGTAAAAGACAGACAATAGGAAAAAAGGTATGCAAGCAATGAAACTGTGGACCCCGTAGGCCACACACGCGTCGGTACTCGCAGTGGCATCAGAAGCCGTTCCAGAGGGACGGGCGCGAGAACCCCCCAACCACACACATCAAGCGCACCAGTAATCGGGAACACTGGCGCCAAACAAACCTGGCTGACATTCGATAAAAAGGCGAACAAACAATCAGAGGGTGACCCTACGGCTTCAGAGGGGTGAGGTGACACAGCTATGGGCACTGTTCCGGACGATGATATACATGCAATGTTTAAAGATGTAAAGACAAGTCTTCAAGCCATAGACCCGAAAATAGACACCCTAGCGGCCCGCATGGACAGAATAACCCAACGTGTCGAAAAACACAAAAATCGCCTTGACGCGCTCGAAACTAGAGTCTCGGATGCTGACGACATGCAGACAGAGACGCGAGAAAAACTACTACAAATGGATTCTGTACTAAACCTCATCATGGCCAAAATTGAGGATTTGGAGGCTAGGTCGCGGCGCAACAACGTGCGCATTACCGGCATTCCTGAATCCACAGATATCCAAAACATGGAGCGGTACATAGAAGCAATGTTGAAAGAACTGTTTGGAGAAGCTCTCTCAGCCATGTTTCTCATTGAGCATGCACACCGTTCTCTCAGCCCGAGACCACGGCCAGGGGCACAGCCGTGCCCTATCCTAGCTAGGGTCTTTAATTACCGCAATCGGGACACGATTCTAAGGCTTGCCAGGGAGAGGGGAACTATACAGCACCAAGGGCACACCATATCCCTCTACCCTGACCTCCCATTACAAATCCATGCGGCCCGCAGAGAATTTATCCCAGCAAAGAGGCTACTGCAACAGTCAGGAACAAAGTATGCACTGATTTACCCTACCAAGCTGAAGGTGCACGGAAATGGCAAACCTAAGATTTTCACAGATGCAAAGGCAGCACTGATATTCACAAAGCAAGTAGCTAAAGCACACTAGTCACAGAAATCACCTGGAATGGCATCATCAGAAGGACATCTGAGTGACTATGATTGAGTCCTGTCCAAAAGAACTGTACCTCTAAGATCGAGCTGATAAGTCCATCACCGCTGTGTGGAAGTTGAACGCATAAGGTTGTTTTCTGTTATAGTAATTGGGGGGCAGGTGTTACCATAGACTATTTCACAACATGGGAGGGGAGGGGGAGGGCATAGACCACCGGGAAGGGTATCATGTCATCTACTGCCACCAGACCCGTGTTCTCTCTTAGCGGGCAAGGCCACCCTGCAGTACGAGGCAGGGGTGTTCACCGGCGACCCCACATTCCCCCGGGGGATAATTCCCAACTACCCTAGGTGTCTAGGTGTATGACAGTTCAGTTGTGTTAATGGGGAAGGATACACAACCTGATTGGGGGGTTGGTGTGGGGGGAGGGTGGGATGGGATTGTTAATGGTTACAGTTCACCGTCGCAAAATTCAAGACTGCAGATGCTGTCACACCATAAGTTGCAAACAGGTCTGTGGCCATACAGTCGGACCATTGCTGCAAACACGTGGCCTACATCTGCAGACACAATGCACCACATGGTCGACAAATCATCAAGGACCCCATCACTGCCAAAGCCAACCTCCATGAAGGAATGAAGGCCGTCGCAGACGGGATCAAGATCAGCTGTCTGAAGCTGAACTCAGACAAGAAGTAGGTCCCCATCCTCTGCACCAACTCTTCAGCCTGGGCCGACTCCAGGTGGCCGACGGCACTGGGGGTAGCCCCGACACCCACCGACCACGCATGCAACCTGGGAATTATCCTCAACTCAACACTCTCAATGACCAAGCAAGTCAACGCCGTCTCCTCCTCCTGCTTCAACACCCTATGCATGTCACCCAGGCCCTCGTCAGCAGCAGACTCGACTACGGAAACGCCCTCTATGCGGGAGCCCCGACCAAGCTCATCAAATGACTAAACGCATCCAAAACGCCTCGGCACGACTGATCCTCGACGTACCACGACATGGCCACATCACCCCCCACTTGAGAAACCTGCACTGGCTCCCCGTCAACAGAGGATATCCTTCAAGCTCCTCATCCACGCACACAAAGCACTCCACAAGACCAGCCCAGCCTACCTCAACAGATGGCTCTCCTTCTACATCCCCAACCGCCAGCTACGCTCTGCCGACCTCTCACTCGCGACCGTCCCGCGCATCCAAAGAACAACCACCGGCGGGAGATACTTCTCCCACCTTGTCGCCAAGACATGGAACAACCTCCCACTGAGCCTACGACAAACCCAAGACCTGCTGACCTTCAGGAGGATACTCAAGACCTGGCTGTTCGATCAGTAGCGCCCCCCCAGTGCCTTGAGTCCCTCACGGGTATGTAGTGCGCTTTACAAATGATTGATTGATTGATTGATTGATTGATTGAGATACAAGGAGAAACCTCACACCACTATCACACTCTGGTCATATTAACTTACAATGACCTCCCTGAACTGCATTACATGGAATGTGCGTGGGCTAAAAAATTATAGAAAAATGAGACTGGTACACTCTTATTTCCTTAAGCATGGTGAAGATATCTGCCTCCTGCAAGGAACACACCTGACTCACACATCGAGACCCAAGCTGAAATCCAATCGCTGGAAAGAGGTGATCACATCAAGTTATTCAAATTACTCCCGCAGAGTGGCAATCTTGATACGGAAAGGCCTCCCATGGAAAACAAATAGCACAGTCATCGACACAGAGGGGCGTTAAATACTGCTGAGGGGTGAACTATATCACCAACCGGTCATAACTGCCAATACATATGGTCCCAATATAGACAGCCCTGACTTCTTTAACCAGGTCTGGCATGGGATTAGGTCCCTGGGAAATACAGCAATAATATGGGGGTCATTTCAATGTTGTTTTGTCAATACAAGACGATAGAGTGGGCACTTCCCACACACATCATACTCAGGCACATAATAGAAGACTACCAGCTAATAGACTCATGGTGCGCACACCACCCACACACTCAAGAGGGCACCTGTATTACACAGCACCATAGTGCATGGTCCAGGTTGGACTTTTGGCTAACCTCTAAAGATCTAAACTTGTGGGTTACTGATGTCTCACACCTTCCAAGGACACTCTCGGATCATGCTTCTGTAGTCTTGCAGCTCTGCGTATCAAAACCATACATCCAGCCATTCACCTGGCGTTTCCTACCCAACGCATTACTCGATTCCGTGTTTCGAAAGATACTACATGACAAAATTACAGAATATTTTGAACTAAATGAGTACAGTGGACTCTGTGGGGACAATCTGGGAGGCTTTCAAGGTGGTCATACGAGGGCCGTGCCTAGCCTTACAGTCAGGAGTACTCAAGGATATACGGTCCACACTAACAAACATAGAAAATTAAATTCGTGACTTAGAAAGCCGATATTTTAAGACCCAATCACCCATATTACTAGCTCGTACATGAGTCAAACTGACAGAATTTCAGGAAGAGGCAGAAAGAGAGACCAAAAACATGCACAAATACACAGAGGCTCGCAGATACGGCGAGGGCGACAGGCTGGGAAAGACACTGGCAGGCCTTTTGAAACCGTCAAGAGGCTCGACGTACATAACTGAATTACACAATCCTGAAGCACCACCATCCTGCTCGCCACCGGAAGTCCTGCAAACCATGACCAAATTCTACGCGCAATTATAAACTACCGAAACAGACCTGCTGGCCCTGTGGCTGATATATCAGGAAGCACAAGAAACTGGTGTACTGCGGAAATCTATGCGAGAAGCCACCCTGATAACATTACTAAAGCCAACTTCTAGCGAATAGGCTGCAACCACTACCTCCACTAATAGCGCGTCCGTATTAATCAGGCTTTATCCTGGGCCGCTCCAAGGCTCATAAGCTGCGCACACTATTCGCACTCCTTCACTACCTGGCCCCCCATGTGTCAGCCATGGCGGCATTCCTGGGCGCCACAAAGTCATTTGATTCTCTAGAGTGGAAATTCCTCTTCACACTATTAACTCGGCTGGGTTTTAGCCCCACCTATATGCAACAAATCAAACTATTATATACTCTGCCAACTGCCAGAGTAAGGTGAACGGGCTCATATCCGACCCAATATGGATAACACGGGGAACTCGACAAGGCTGCCCCCTTCGCCCTTGTTATTTGCGATAGCCACAGAGCCATTAGTAGCAAGGCTCAGACAACACCACACAAATCGCGGCATAGGATTCACCTCTAGAGGTCTGATCGTATCCATATACGCTGACGACATGACAATCTATCTTGTTGAGCCAGAAGTGAACTTCGCACCTGTGACCAGGGAACTGGTAAGATATGGGGGCCTCACAGGGATTCAGATAAATTGGGGCAAAACCACAATACTCCCCCTGACAGACAGTCAAATTTCCCATAAAATGGGCGGACTGACCGTCAAGATACTTAGGGATCTGGATCAGCAGAGATGTGCAGGAAATATGGTCGGCAAATTATGGCAAGGCAATGGACAGGGTCGAAGACAGAATATGCAGATCGAAAAACCTGCCGCTCTCTCTGGCGGGTCGTATCACAATCACTAAAATGACCCAATGCCATTCCAACCACACGTAGCCATAGAGCTGGACAAAGTCGCCCCCTGCCCCTACACACAGCCCTATACCTACCCTTCAAGAGACCTAATCGCGAAATAGAAACAACTGAAACTTTGAGATGGACCTGGAAGGGACTGTCTAAAAGGCACACCAAACGGAGCTGTATGCACCATCTATGCCCATCATAGGGACCCCCTAATCCTGCCACTGCTGGAAGGCACTGTTAAACTTAGATTGAAAACACATAACATCACGATCGGGGGAGATCTGATTCCCGAAGTTAAATTCCTCACACTACAGCAAATGTATAGCTCATCACAATGCTCAGCAGGAGATATGCTTTTATACTACCAAGTCAGAGCGGCGTGCAGAGCCAGATACAACACGTTCCCAGAGGCCCCCCCGGCGTTGCCCACACTAGAACACATTATCACAACCCCCTCTTCCCGCAAATTGATCACACGACTATACACCACTCAAAGAGAGTCCCCGATCACTGTTCCACAATCACAAACAGCTTGGGAGGCGGAGATGGGCACCAACATAACTTACCAGCAGTGGCTATTCTGCTGTAATCAGCTAGAGCACCCATCTCCAAACTCACGATTAAGGCTCATTCACTTTAAGTATTTGCATCATATATATCGCACACCAACACAGCTGCATCACATGGGATTGCACCCTGATACACAATGCTGGAGATGTGGAGCCCCCCAGGCAACCTTTATACATCTTGCTTGGGAATGTAGGCCAAGTGCTGCATTCTGGCAGGCCTCACTGTCCCATATAGCGAGCATGACAGAACAAGCGGTACTGCAAAACCCATTGGTGATCTTGCTAGGCTATGTACCAATTACCCCAAAGGCAGTGAGGAAGTTAACAGCACTGCTGTTGCTGTTGGCCAAGAGACAGGTGGCCATACACTGGAAAACGTCAACACCACCAACTGTAAAGGCATGGGTGCGGGACATCACATATTGTAAAGTTCAATTGTCCCACTATTGGGAATTGATGCCGACCCTGTCCCGCCCTAAAGATTTATGGGATCCATTTGCCAATTGGCTCAGAACTGCAGAGGAAGAGGTATGTTAGGCCTGATGGCCATGGGGTGGATACATTTGATGTGTTATCATAGCAACTAAAATAAAGCATGTTGGTGGGAGTGTACCACAGGATAGTAGCCGCAATGCCCCAGTACTGTGCCACAGGAGTGGCCAAATCAAGCTATTGTTAATATCATAAAGTGGCCCAGACCTATGACAACGTAAACATGTAACCTGTGTGAGTTGTAGACACACAATCAAAATGGCGGTATTTCAAATGATTGTATCCCTTTTTATTTGTTCCCTATCCCCATCTTTTTCTTCTTTTTTGTGTCATTGATTATTTAATTGTTGTAAAATTCAATAAAAAGAATAAAAAAAAGAAAGGCTATCTGTTTGGGTGGCACAATCATTGCTGGAGGTCCACTACCAACATTTGATTTACAGGCCATGGGCACACATGTGCTCATTACTAGGGACCAGCCGCGGCCCGTGGAGGGAGTTCCGTGGGGCAGAAAGGCGGGGCGGGGGAGGGGCAGGGTGGGGGGTACTAAAAACCGGAATATGGACAATTGGAGACAAGTAAACAATTAAATAAACAAAACGAATTTCGTAGCGCACGCTGCATCGTAATTTGCGATGCAGGGCGCGCTACGAAATTCGTTTTATTTATTTCATTGTTTACTTACCTCCAATTATCCATATTCCGGTTTTTAGTACCCCCCATGCTGCCCCTCCCCCGCCTTTCAGCCCCACGGAACTCCCTCCACGGGCCGCGGCTGCTAGGGACTCAGTAGTAAATCAGATAAGCTAAGCATGGAAACACCAATCCATAAACACAATTTACATAGAGAGCATATGCACGTTAGCACTGAATAACAGTGGTAAAGTGCCCGAGTCCTAAAACCGACACAAAGGACGTCAAAAAGCAAACTTTCTGGGGGTAAACCTTCTGAAAAAGACAAATCTAACAGGAAGCTTGTAAAGCATCACATCAATCCTTTAGTTGGTGGTCAGAGTACTCTGGGATAAGGAAGCATATAGGATTAGAATAGTCTGTAATGCTGGATTTCTATGAGCTGAACAATTGGCCAAGGGAAGGGTTGAATCTGCTGGTGAAAACACTTATCTTTGTACATGCAACACAAGTCTGGGGCAGTCTGGGAGGATGATGAAAAGACCAGTCTTAGGGATTCTCACTGTCAGGGTGGTAAATCAAAATAAGATTATGGTTGTGAGCTGAAGTATTCGCCTAAACTAAGAATGCCTGGTTAAAGAGGTTTTTGTTTAGGGACCTACTAATTGTGAGATACTAATTTGCCAGTCTATGCTACATTGACAGAGAGTTTCACTGGGAGAAACTACCATCCTCCGAATTTGTATCTCATCAGCAGAATAGTAGATTTCGATTGGTGCACCTTAAAATTCTGTAAGGAAGAAAGAGGGAAAATAACTTACCAATATAATTTAGCTAGCTGCCATGTAATGCTTTGCAGTTGCGACTCTGGGAAAGATTTGCAAAGATTTTGTGTTACCTTGGTATTACGTTGGTTGGTAAAAATAAGTAACACAAACCAGTGCAAAGTGCCACCTTGCATTATTATGCATCAAGAGGGTGTTCCATGGATGGTACATGGGTGTCCCTGTGTAAACACCCATGGTGTGCGACACAAAACCCTATCTACTAACAATAATAGACAGGATTTTGCACCAAAATTTAACACTTCTTGAAAACAGGCGTTAAAAAGAAGAAATGCCTTTATTTCCTCTAACTTTTTCCACTTTGCATGTGTGCTGCACTGTACCTCATACATACAAAGTAGGACAAGCTTTAAAGTTAATCTAAGCAGAGTATTTCTTACTGGAAGAGTAGCCCTTCAGTACAAAACATACATGCTAGACCTTCGCTTACACCTTTGCAGCAAGGTGCAGCGCATTAAATTTGAGTGCTCTGCTGCTTCGTATGAGAGGTACATACATCTGAGACAAATTGATTTAAAGTTTGAACTTTCTTTTTACTAAGAGCCAGTGGAGGGAATTTAGTGCCAGTATGAAGAGGCCATGTAATTTCATGCCAAATTGCGAATAGCTAACATTGATTTTGACTATGTAGAGTTTAGTGAGAGATTTGATCGCAAATCTTATATAAATGTGATTTCAATATTGCATTTGGCACATGAAAACAGCAAGGATTACCCCAATGGAATAATGCTCAGCAACTGCAAAAAAACGGAGACCCTGTGCAGGAATTCTCCCACTGCCACAGTTATAACCGCCTAATGTTTTTCAGGAGGGGAACAGCCCTCCTACTCGGGCCATGGTGCCACCTAGCAATACAGGCACCAGCAGTGTCTCATTCCCTCTGTAGAGAGTTTATGGAGGAAGGTTTGCACCAACCTGCCCCACTGAGTGCAGGGGGGGGGGGGGGTAGGAGGCCCACTGGACACCAGATACTTCTGGAATCCTGGTCACAGTGGAGCTCCTGAGTCTTCAGTTCCAACCTGGCAATTCCTGGAGTGTTATGACTTGTCTGACGAGTTCCATTCATGTTCACTATATATTCTGACCACTGGTACATCCTTGGTGTTCAGGTGATCTTTGAACTTTCATCACAATAATGTAAATTATGTCTTCTCTACTCGCCAATTTGTTTTTTTCCAGCCAGTGTTCTCCATGGCAACCATACACCAACAACCGATTTAACCTCCTATATAAGAAGCTTCCTCCGTATGGTTTATTTAGTTACATCACAAACTTGTTTTATGCTACTTGTGTATAATTAAAACATAGGATGCACAAGGTGTTTGTTGAATTTTGAATTGAGAAGAACTATGAATGGTGATGCATTTTTGTTAATTAGCTTGATTAGAGGGATTAACAAAGTCCTACATTTAGTTCTACTCTTCATTCACTTTATGAGTATAATATAAGTAGGAACTTGCAAGCGGTTTCTGCTGTCTCCTCCACATATCAAAACCTAAATGTTGTTATCCACCGGTAGAGCAGCAGCGGCCCTTGCAGGTAAGAGCGGTGGGGTTGTGAGGCCGGGTTGGGGGGTGGATTTCGACAGACAACGATGAGGTGTCGGCGCTGGTGTGTTAGAGTGGTACCAGAATGTCATACTGAGAATATTGTCTGACATAAATATCATGTCTTAAATTTTGTTTTCAAAATATATCCCCATTGAAGTTAAAAATAGAAAATCAACGCCCAATAAGCAATATTAACAAAGCAATATCTATGCCATACTGTACTTCTGACTTCGAAATTCTGACACAAACTCTCCCGGTTGAGTTTCTTCTACTCTCAGAATTCTTTATCCTTCTGCTGATTTGCAGTTCTGGAATAATGACCATTCTCTCCACATCTTTGATAGGATTACCAGTGACAGCATGGTGACCAAGGTGGCAGCAAAATGAGCTGTTTCAACGGCTGCAGTGGAGCACTGCTCAAAGTTTATATCTGCGATTAAATATCTGGGGAGAAGTTTACATGCCATATGAACAGAGAGTCAGGAGTAGGAAGGATGTGCCCGATATAACAGGAAGACATTGAAAAGCCATGTATTGATCATACAGTGCTTTATCACATCGAGGCAGCTTGTTAATTGCCTCTATGGGTTTCCTGCCCTCTTCCCATGTCCTTAACCCTGTAGGGAATCACACGGTTCCTTACCTGTAATCTCCATGACTCCCTGTTTTTGTCTTCATCATCACAGTCCTAGGCCCTCACTTACAGGATTTTGACGTAGGGCAGTGCAGAAAGTCCCATTGCAGCGCTGCTCTACGCCAAAGTGAAAGGGAAGGAATGCACTGCATTTATGCAATACTGTGCATTACTGTCCTCTCTGCCTTCGCTGGTGCCGTTTCAGTAGCCTTGTGCCAACATAGGCACCCTTGCACCATGTGCCTCCGTTGCATGCAGGATTGTTTTTATGCAGTAAGGGGCACCTTCCTGAACAGAAACAATCCTAACAGGCGTTTCCCTCTAGAAAGAGGAAAAAACGAGGAAAAAGCAAGTTATTGCTCCACGCTATGCATCACCTCGGGAGGTGTAAGGATTTGGAGCTTCCCCAAGTTTCATGATTTTGTAAACCTGGGGCAGCGTCAAAATCCATGGGTGTTACGTGGGAGAACCCACAGAAGCGCCCATGGAACGCCTCCCGGTCACAGAGTAAGGTGAGGCAGCGATATGGGCTGCATTGCCGTACTCAAGATTTATGAGGCCAATCAAAGCCATGCAGGGTGGGTTTGTGTGGCTTCATAAATCTGAATCAGAGCCCTATGTAGCATGTTGTACCACTTTACGTTGTGCAAAGTGACGCGGGCCTCTCATAAATAAGACCCCAAGTTCCAGAGCTAAGGACTGGGACGAAAAAGATTGCTCGGTTACTTTCCAATAATTCATATTATTTTGTGTTCTGGTCTTCCTTGTCACAGTCCAAGTTCCTGAGGTGAGGAGCAGGACGAGGAAGACGAATGAAGAGGTAATAACTGGCTGGGAGAGATTAATTTTCAAGGGCCACAGTGCCCTCGCGCCTCTCCTTCTCAAGGCCACTGTAAGGAAGTTCTCTCTCTGTGTTAAGGAAGGAAACAAATCTGTCCTTGGAGCCGGGCTGGCAGATGGAGGTGGAATGTAGCGCTATGGAAAACATCAACAAACAGTTCTATTTTGGGCGGTAAGACACGCTGCAGGAGCGCGCCCAGTGTGGGCAAGACTTCCTGTGGTGAAAGAGTGACAAAACGAAGGCATTAAGGAGAGGGAAGAAAATAACTCCATCGCTTGCAGAGATAAGAAGCCCTCCGAGGCTTTTAATATTAAATCAGAGGAGGACAAGGCCTCCCTCTCCCAAGGTGATTTTTAAAACTCATATTAAAGGGGTTAGTTGGCGGAATATAACGAACACACAAGTTAATATTGCGCCTTAAAATGTCCCTTAGAAAAACTGGCAGACTGAAAAGTCAAACATACAGATATACAGCATCTAACAAAGGTCTCTGTCATAGAAAACCGGTAAAAGAACAGGTCATGATAAAGTCATTAGGACTGGCTTTAATGTGCAAACGTATACAAACAGCATGTGGGCATTCCTGTGTTTGCATTTTAATGACAGATCTGTGGGCTTTGCTAAGGCTTGTTTATTGGTGTATATGAAATCCTCCAGAATGTAAAAAGTGAGTCTTGATTAAATATTAAAACAGCCAATTGCACTGAAAATATTCAATGTATTTGATCTATTTATGACAAAGGATATGATGTGTGTTTAATCTGTGTACTTTCGAATTGTAAAATAGTCACTCATGCATTGCAGTTCAAGCAATCCACAGGAGGTAGAATGATACAAAAGCTAAGAGCATGAGAAAGCAATACTCCTCTGGACACAGCAGATACCTAATTCATGTATATTTTAAAGAAATTGTAAAAATAAGGCAAGCGAGACCTAACAAATGCACAAAGCAACCAAAAGCAAGGATGTAGATGATTCTTAAACAAGATGAAACACAGCACCCAAGAAGAGGTCTGTTCTGTGATCAGAGACAAAGAACAGTGGTGCAGAGCTCGTAATCAATCAAATATCTTCCGTGGGGTGCTTTACGTCAAGACTAATGTGAAGACAGTCGTGGACTTCGATTCACCAAAATACCAGTGGGACAAATCACAAGAGAATCACAGGAAATATATTTAAAGATAAAATATTAGCCATCTGAATGCTAATAATCCGTATGGATCATATATTGAACATGAGCTATGTTAGTGACTTGATTTGTTCCTTATGGATGTTAACAAGTTTTGATCTATAATTACTTGTAAGGAACTATCACACTTGCCAAGCATGAAGGTAACTGTTTCACCATCCTCGTATAATAAAAAAAAATCATAAATATAAAAAACACAAAATGCATGCATAGAATGGCTTTCAGTGAACAGTCTTCATCTATTTGTCTATTAAGAAGTCATACACATTTTGCTTCTCGCCACTGCAGCATACAGAATGGAGCAATGAGTCAGCCCGCTTCATCCACGGCTGTCTTGTGCAGTGAGAGGCAACATTTTGCCTGATCACACGTGGACATTTGCCTAAAAAGAAGTGCACTTCAGTGCCAGTGTTGATGGGATCATACTTTACATTTTCAGGGCTTTTTCTCATTCTTTAAATACATGTACTCAGGCTACAGTCATTGACGGCACATTTTCTTTGCGCCAATAAAAATCATATTTTTCTGTGAGATGCATGAAAAAAAAAGGGTTTCTACATATTTATAACTATGCCTGGCTGCTAATAAAGACCGATACTGTTCTATTAAAATTGTATGTTTTTGTTATTTTTTTATTTAAAATTATTATTGCAAGAATGTAGTGGCACAGTTAAGAGGCATGCCTTATTTATTTTTGTGGGATATCCTTGTAATAATAAAAATATCAAAATTTGAATTATAATTTCTTGTAAGGAACTATCCCATTTATAAAGCACAGAGGTGACTGTTTTGCAGTGGTGGCTCCTCCGCAATGGCGGAGGAGCCTTGCCCCACTGTCTCATAGCGAGCAGCTGAAAAATAAAACAATATTTTATTATCGTTTCATTTTTCAGCTGCTGGCTGAGCCAGCATGTGTAAGGAGAAACTGGGCTGGGCCATAGCAGATAGGGTGGAGGGATGTGCACTGCTCAGTGCACATGTCGGTTCGGCAAGCCGTCTTACGCCGGCCAAACAGACATGCGCAGTTAGGTTTCTCCAACCTAGCTGTATTGCACAGCCAGGTTGGAGAAACAGCACAGACTCCCTGTGCCTGAGTGAGTATTAAACCAGCCTGCTCAGGCCAGTCCACGTGCTGCTCTCATGCTTGTTAAAATAGCATGAGAGCAGCAAAGCAGTTCGATGGGGAGTCTCTGATGTTGTCCTAGGAATTGCTGGGAGCAAGAAGCAGAGGAGCACCGAGGCACAAGGTGGCCGGCAGCATCTGGTACATTTTATTTATTTATTATTAACCCCCCCACGTGCCCCTCCCCATGCTCCCCCACCACACCACTTTTTATTTGTGTTGACCACCACTGCTGTTTTGTAGAAACACATCATTTAGTGTAACCTAGAAACAGTTTCAACTGTGTGGCCATCCTCATGTAATGAAAAGATCATTCATTTAAAAAACACAATGATATCCATATAGAGAAGGGCTTTGAGTCAGCCTTCTTCGTCAATCTGTCTGCCCAGCACTCATTGTTTTTCATGTATTCACAATAATGAAGTATGGCAGCACATTGTAAAAACATGTGAATGTATTTAATTGTTTCATTTTATAATATATTCCAAAATGTACTGCCCTGTTGATTGCATTTCTTTTACCAATCTTAAAGTGTAACGTCACAGTGGGAGCTTCTAAAAGAAAACAGTGCTCATCGGGGCTCTGTTTACCATCTGTTCCTAATTCTGTATGTGTCACCTCTAAGGCCAGGGGCCCAAAGCCAGTGTTAGGAGTTACAAGGGGCAGCCAGGTGCCGCAGCTGCAACCCACAGCAGCCCAGAAACAACTTCCATGAAGAAAGTAAAAGTAGAGGAACAGTGCCAGCTCTAGTTATACACAGATAATATACTTTATTCTGTTATTGAAGCAATATAGAGCTTTAATTTCTCGTCTACTGGGCGTAAATTGCGCAAATATTAAAACAGACAAGGAATCTGGCATGACATAAAATGGTTTACAGAAGATGGGTAGAACATTTATGAAAATCCCACGAACAAGGCCTCAGAGAGAAACTAGATATGGGTGAGTAGAGTGTGAGTAAGCATGCAATGGTGGGAAAATGCTTGGTGGATAAAAAACAGAAGAGGCACAGTAGGTGGACAAGTGGTTCCAGGGAATCAGGAGAAAAATCGAGGTAATATGGAATAAACTCAATCAATCAATCAGTTAATTTGTAAAGCGAGCTACTTTCAAGGCGCAGGGTGGGAGGGGGGGGGGGGGATGTGCTGCTGTTACTGGTCGAAAAGCCAGGTCTTGAGTTGTCTCCTGAAGGTCAGCAGGTCTTCGGTTTGTCGTAGGTAGAGGGGGAGGGTGTTCCAGGTCCTGGTGGCGCGGTGGGAGAAGGCACTGCCTCCGGAGGTGGTTCTGCGGATGCGCGGGACCCTGGCCAGGGCGTGGTCAGCAGAGCGGAGTATCCTGTTGGGTACGTAGGACAATCGATGTGGTCGCGGCGCAGGACGTCGAGGATCAGGCGTGCAGAGGCATTTTGGATTCTTTGTAGTCTGTTGATGAGCGTGGACGAGGTTCCGGCGTAGAGAGCGTTTTCGTACTCGAGTCTGCTGCTGACTAGGGCCTGGGTGACTGTTTTCCTTGTGTTTGTCGGAGGGTGTTGTAGCAGGTGGAGGAGACTGCGTTGCTTGTTTGGTCATGGTGAGTTTCGAGTCAAGGATGACTCCCAGGTTGCGTGCGTGGTTGGTAGGGGCCGGGGGGTTCCCCAGTGATGCGGGCCACCAGGAGTCGTCCCATGCTGAGGGGTTGGACCCGAGGATGAGGATCTCCGTCTTGTATGAGTTCAGCTTAAGTCGGCTTTCCTTCGTCCAGTCGACGACGGCCTTCATTCCCTGGTGGAGGTTGGATTTGGCGGTGAGAGGGTCCTTGGTGAGGGAGAAGATCAGCTGCGTGTCGTCGGCGTAGGAGATTATGTTGAGGTCGTGCTGTCGGGCGATGCGTGCTAGTGGTGCCATGTAGACGTTGAACAGCGTCGGGCTGAGGGAGGATCCCTGTGGGACGCCGCAGGTGATCTCGGAGGCCTCGGACCGGAACGGGGGGAGGCAGACTCTCTGAGTTCTGCTGGAGAGGAAGGATGTGGTCCAGTCTAAGGCCTTCTCCCGGAACCCTGCGTCTTGGAGGCGCGTGCGAAGTGTGTGGTGGCAGACGGTGTCGAAGGCAGCGGAGAGATCCAGGAGGATGAGGGCCGCCGTCTCGCCGTTGTCTAGAAGGATCCTGATGTCGTCTGTGGCGGCGATGAGGGTGGTCTCAGAGCTGTGGTTGCTGCAGAATCCTGATTGGGAGGGGTCCAGGATGTTGTTGTCTTTGAGGTGACGGGTGAGCTGGATCTTAACTATCTTCTCGATGACCTTTGCTGGGAACGGAAGCAGAGAGATGGGCCGGAAGTTCTTGAGGTCGCTTGGATCCGCATTGGGTTTCTTCAGTAGGGCGTTGATCTCTGCGTGCTTCCAGTTCTCAGGGAAGGTAGCGGACTCGAAGGAGAGGTTGATGATGTTGCGCAGGTGGGGTGCGATGGAATTGCCGGCTTTGTTGAAGATGTGGTGTGGGAGAGGGTCGGACGGGGATCCGGAGTGGATTGTGCCCATGGTCTTGATTGTGTCCTCGATGCTCACGTTGGCCCAGGTTGTCAGGGAGTCATGGGCGGTGGGGTGCGGTGGGTCCGGTGCCACGAGGCCCTCGGGGGTTGTCCGGGGTTTGAAACTGTCATGGATGTCGGTGATTTTTCGGTGAAAGAAGGTGGCGAGGGAGTCGCACAGGGCTTGCGATGGCGGGATGTCGCTCGTGCTGGAGCTGGGGTTGGAGAGTTCCTTCACGATGTTGAAGAGCTCCTTGCTGTTGTGTGTGTTGTTGTCAAGGCAGTCTGTGAAGGAGGTCCTTTTGGCGGTCCTGATGAGGTGGTGGTGGTTGCGGATGGCTTCTTTTTGGGCAGCGTGGCTGTCCGGCGTCTTGTCGCTATGCCATATGTTCTCCAATTTCCAGCAGATGTGATTTGAGGCAAAGAGTTCCGGGGTGAACCAGCTGGCTCTTTTGCTGGTGTCTCTGTTGGTGGGTTTTTTCAGCAGGGCAACAGTGTTGGTGCAGTAGTTCATCCAGCGTTTGAGGGTGAGTGCACCATCATCGGGGTTGGTGGGGTTGGTCGGAGGGTTGAGTGCGAGGCTTGGCTGTAGTTGTTCTTCAGTGACTTTGCCCCAGCAGCGGCGGGGGATCTGTAGGGTGCGGTGGTGTGTGGGGGGTTTTCGGAAGGAGAAGTGGATGCAGTGGTGGTCTGTCCAGGTGAGTTCGGAGACGTGGCTGAAGGTGATGTGGGGGCTTGAGGAGAAGATGGCATCAAGTGTGTGACCGGCGATGTGGGTCGGCGTCGTGACGAGCTGTTTTAGTCAAAGGTTGGCGAGGTTGTCGATCAGGGTGGAGGAGCTGTTGTCGTTGTTGTTCTCCAGATGATAGTTCAGGTCTCCGAGGAGGATGTAGTCGGTGGAGGTCAGCGCGTGCGTGCTGATGAGGTCGGCGATGGAGTCGCAGAATTGAGGCCGAGGTCCTGGCGGTCTGTAGACGTGGGTGCCTCTTAGGGTGGTCTTTGGGTCAGTGTGGATCTGGAAGTGCATGTGTTCGGCGGTGCTGAGGGTGTCGTAGGTTTTGTTGAGACCCTGATGGTGTTTTTGTGGATAATGGCGATTCCTCCTCCAGCCCCGTTGGTGCGGTATCTGCGGGTGATCCTGTGCCCGTCGGGGATGGCTATGGTGATGTCTGGCGAGGAGGCTTCATTCATCCAGGTCTCGGTCAGGAAGGCGACGTCCGGGGATTTGGTGTCGAGTAGGTCCCAGAGCTCGACAGCGTGTTTGCGTGCGGAGCGGGTGTTGATCAGGATGCATCTAAGCTGGTTGGCTTCTGTCGTGGCGGGTGTCTTGGTGCCTTCGAGGCAGAAGAAGCTGCAGTTCAGGCAGGTGAAGGGGCCGTGGGTGCGCTTTAGGGCAGCCTTGCAGCAGGTGTGGGTCCTTCCTGGGTTGAGAGCGATGAGGGTGTTGGCGTCGTAGCGGAAGCGGTCTTCGAGGCAGGTGCGGGGGGCAGGGGTTCTGGCACTGGGCGCGGTCCAGGCGCGGACGGGCGCAGACGGGCTTGCCTTAGGCGTGCCTTCGGCGTGCCAGCGGCCGCCATATATGGGGAGGTGGGGAGGGAGGAGCAGCTGGGAGACGGGAGGTGTGTTGCAGGGGCAGCGTATGGGCTTGGAGGGGGCGGGCCGCAGGGGAAGCAGCGGCGGGGACAGGGGCAGGGGAGCGGAGCAGAGCGACCGCGGGAGGGAGACAGGCAGGGGCAGGGATCCAGAGGGTACAGAAGTCAGCAAGAGGGGCACAGAATCAAAAGGGGGCAACCGCAGAAAGAAAAACAGGGCACAGAATCAAAAGGGGGCAACAGCAGAAAGAAAAACGGGGCACAGAATCAAAGGGGGCAGCAGCAGAAAGAAAAGCGGGGCACAAAATCAAAAGGGGGCAGCAGCAGAAAGAAAAACGGGGCACAGAATCAACAAGGGGGCACAGAACAGAGCGGCGAGTGGGGGGCAGGGGGGTACAGGAGAGGAGCGGACAGGCAGAGAAATGGCACAGTAGAGCGGATACGAACCTAAGGCCACCACTGGCCACCAGGGATGAGGCGCAGGTGGAAGTCTGCGGGTGGTGGAGGGCCTCGACATCGGCGGCGATCAGTACACCTCAGCGGGGGTGCAGGCAGAGCTACAGCGGGGGGAGCGACCCACCAGGAAGGTCAAGGGTCGCTCTCCTCACCGCGCAGCGGCCACCATATTTGGGGAGGTGGGGAGGGAGGAGCAGCTGGGAGGCGGGAGGTGTGTTGCAGGGGCAGCAAAAGGGCACGGAGGGGGCGGGCCGCAGGGGAAGCAGCGGCAGGGACGCGGGCAGGGGAGCGGAGCGACCGCGAGAAGGAGACAGGCAGGAGCAGGGATCAAGTCTGCACAGAAGTCAGCAAGAGGGGCACAGAATCAAAAGGGGGCAACAGCAGAGAGAAAAACGGGGCATAGAATCAAAGGGGGCAGCAGCAGAAAGAAAAACGGGGCACAAAATCAAAAGGGGGCAGCAGCTGAAAGAAAAATGGGGCACAGAATCAACAAGGGGGCACAGAACAGAGCGGGGGCACGGGGACACAGGAGAGGAGCGGACAGGCAGAGAAATGGCACAGTAGAGTGTATACGAACCTAAGGCCACCAGGGATGAGGTGCAGGTGGAAGCCTGCGGGTGGTGGAGGGCCTCGACTTCGGCGGCTATCAGAACACCTCAGCGGGGGTGCAGGCGGAGCTGCAGCAGGGGGGGAGCGACCTACCAGGAAGGTGAGTCCACCTCGAGCATTCTTGGCAATCAAGTTGAGAGACTTTGGGGCATATTATCAAGAAACGGCGTTAAAATTATCGCCACTTTAGCGGCAGAAAACTGCAGCTAAAGCTGCGATAATGGGCTTGATAATATGCCCTTGAGAATTCCAATAGAAGCCCATGTTCTGGTGTCAACATAGGCTTCTATTGGAATTCTCTGTGGCATATAAATTTAACGCCGTGCTTGATAATATGCCCCTTTTTTTTAGTTAAAAAAATAGTTTATTGAAGAAACAGAAAATATAAATACACAATGATACAGTAAGCAATATATAATCAGACAAATGGACAATTAAACATTAAATAAAACTTATTAAGTAAAAATATCAATTATACATGACTGAAGTGGAGGGCCTGTGCAAATAAAAAAAAGTAATAATATAATTCTTAAAATACTGTAACCTTTTGTAAAGGAAATAGAAATGACATAAACGGATGCCAAATGATATGTTGCTGAATTAAGGAATGTCACGGAGGTTGGGCAACTTCTTGTTGAATGGGAGTTTGAGAAAAAGATTTTCTAGCACTAGCCTCAATGTGTTTTGTAACAGGTGACCATAAAATATGGCGTTTCGTAGCTAAAGGAATATGATGGACAAAAGCTGTGTCTAGTCTAATATTATAGCATACAGCATACCACAAGGCCTGAAAGGACAGCTTAGTAAAGTCTTTCCAATTTTTGGTGATCTGTTGGAAGGCAACAGCTATTAACAGATCTACAATCTTTATAGTATGTGTATAGTTATCCCAAGCGGATGATAAACTTCGCAAACATAAATGAACAACTGAAAAAAGGATTCTAGAGGCAAAGATTAAGTTAATTTGAGAAAAACATTTTCCCAAAAAGTGAGGACGTGCAGACATGTAAAGAGCATATGTTTTAGATGAGCAGAAGAGGATGATCAAGTCCAACAGGTATCAGGGATGGAAGAGTATCTTTTATGTAAAATAACCAGGTATAATAAAAGTCTATTTTAGATATAAAATATTGTTTGTGTGGTATTTGCCGCTCTGGAGGTTTTCCTAATTTTGGACCGTATTTTATTCCAAAAGGAGGTTGGCCAATCCACCTCAAGATCCTCTTCCCAGGATAGTTCTACTTTAGATTTGTCTCTGTCAGCATGTGGATTATGGAGATGATCATATATAGTAGAGGCTTTGGGGCATGAATATTAAAAAGTATGTAGCCTACTGACAGGATGAGGAGTGGGATGGCTGATAGGTAAAACTTGAGTATAAGCAGTATAAAGAGCTTGCTTTAAAAGAGCGTATTTGGTTGGTAAGAACGTGGAAAATCAAAAAGCTGACTAGCCTGTGACAAAGATATAATTGCATTCTGAGAGAAAAGTTGATGAGTCCAAATTAAACGTTTGTGTCTCCATGACTTCCAATAAAAGGGTTTGCCATGGATCAGTATAAAGTTATTGTGCCACAATGTAGAATCAAGAAAGGATTTCAAATCCGTGGGATTCAACTTTGGATTAGAGTCTAGAAGTTTGCAGGTATGTTTAAGGAGAAAAGTAGATATAGATTGAGGTTTGCGGGTGAAGGAAAGATGCTCTTTAACCCCTTCGCTGCCAGGCCTTTTCCCCTCCTGTGCCACGCCCTTTTTTGGCTATTTGGGGTAGTGCGCGCTGAGGCCCCTGTAACTTTTTTACCACATAAGGTATCCACGCCAAATGTGCATCCTTTTCTTCCAACATCATGGGGATTCTAAAGGTACTCAGGGTTTGTGGATTCTCCTAGAGGGGTCACAGAAATGAGCCAAAATACAGCAAAATGTTGTTTTTTTTCAGAAAAATTGGAAAAACGGGCTGCAAATGAAAGCATCTGGGTTTTTCCCTGCAAATGTTATCAAAAAAGGGTTTGTGGGGTTGAACTCACCATTTTCCCAGCTTTTCGGGGATACCAGACTTTTGTCAGAAACCCAAATTCTTTTACAGTTTTGGCATTTTTCTGGGACATAGCCTCCCACACGAGTGAGGCACCGTTTTTATCGGGAGACCCGGGGGAACGCTGGGTGGTAGGAAATTTGTGTCAGCCCGACGATGCCTCAACTTTCCCACACAAAATTTGTGAAAAAGGTGATTTTTTCAGCTAAATTTGAGGTTTGCAGGGCATTCTGGGTAAGGAAACGTTGGGGATTCCATGCAAGCCATACCTCCCTGGAATCCCCTGGGTGTCTAGTTTTCAGAAATGTGTGGGTTTGGTAGGTTCCCCTAGGTGGCCACCGAGCACCGGCCAATAACCCAGGTGACCCCCCTTGCAAAACCAGGTCGTTTTGAGGTAGGCAATTTCCATGTCACCTCAATACGTTTTGGGCGCTTGCCTGTCGCGGGTACTTGGGCCTCCCACACGAGTGAGGCACCGTTTTTATCGGGAGACCCGGGGGAACGCTGGGTGGAAGGAAATTTGTGTCAGCCCGGTGATGCCTCAACTTTCCCACACAAAAATGTGGGAAAAAGGTGATTTTTTCAGCTAAATTTGAGGTTTGCAGGGCATTCTGGGTAAGGAAACGTTGGGGGATCTACGCAAGCCATACCTCCCTGTAATCCCCCGGGTGTCTAGTTTTCAGAAATGTGTGGGTTTGGTAGGTTCCCCTAGGTGGCCGCCGAGCACCGGCCAAAAACCCAGGTGACACCCTTGCAAAACCAGGTCGTTTTGTGGTAGGCAATTTTCATGTCGCCTCAATACGTTTTGGGCCCTTGCCTGTCGCGGGTACTTGGGCCTCCCACACGAGTGAGGCACCGTTTTTATCGGGAGACCAGGGGGAACGCTGGGTGGTAGGAAATTTGTGTCAGCCCGGTGATGCCTCAACTTTCCCACACAAATTTTTTTCAAAAAGGTGATTTTTTCAGCTAAATTTGAGGTTTGCAGGGCATTCTGGGTAAGGAAACGTTGGGGGATCCACGCAAGCCATACCTCCCTGGAATCCCCCGGGTGTCTAGTTTTCAGAAATGTGTGGGTTTGGTAGGTTCCCCTAGGTGGCCGCCGAGCACCGGGCCAAAAACCCAGGTGACCCCCCTTGCAAAACCAGGTCGTTTTGAGGTAGGCAATTTTCATGTTGCCTCAATACGTTTTGGGGCCTTGCCTGTCGCGGGTACTTGGGCCTCCCACATGAGTGAGGCACCATTTTTATCGGGAGACCCGGGGGAACGCTGGGTGGTAGGCAATTTGTGTCAGCCCGGTGATGCCACAACTTTCCCACACAAAAAAGTGTGAAAAAGGTGATTTTTTCAGCTAAATTTGAGGTTTGCAGGGCATTCTGGGTAAGGAAACGTTGGGGGATCCACGCAAACCATACCTCCCTGGAATCCCCGGGTGTCTAGTTTTCAGAAATGTGTGGGTTTGGTAGGTTTCCCTAGGTGGCCGCCAAGCCCGGGGCCAAAAACTCATAGGACCCCCTTTGCAAAACCAGGTTGTTTTGTGATAGGTAATTTTGATGTCTCCTCAATAGGTTTTGGGCCCTTGCCTGACGCGGGCACTATGCCTACCCACGCAAGTGAGATACCATTTTTCTCTGAAGACTTTGGGGAACGCAGGGTGGGTGGAATTTTGTGGACCCACGCAGATTCCAGAACTTTCCGACAAAGAAATGTGAGGAAAATGTGTTATTTTGAACACATTTTTAGGTTTGCAATGGATTCTGGGTAACAGAACCTGGTGAGAGCCAGTGAAGTCACCCCATCCAGGATTCCCCTCGGTGTCTAGTTTTAAAGAATGTACAGTTATGCAAGGTTTGCCTACGTGCCAACTGCGCTAGGGCCCAAAATCCACAGGTATGCACATATGGGGGGGAATCGGGGACGGGGGTTTCATCCTGATATGCCCCTAAAGGGGCAGAAAGACTGTGGCTATTTTTTGTGGGAGTGGGGGCATTGGTATGACCATTTTGGGCAGCCCCCACCCCCACGCATAAAAAAAGCCTGCATACTCGCTGGAGCCTACTGGGCTTTCTGCCCCCCCAGGTGGCAGATATGGGGCCACCATCTGCCCTCCCGGGGGGCAGAAAGACTGGAATTTCTCTGGGGGTGGGGTGGGGTATTGTCATGCCCATTTTGGGGAACCCCTACACTATTAAAACAAAAAAAATCCATGGTTTCTAGTGGGCATTCTGCGCCCCCAGGGGGGGCCAGATTGAGGGCTACAGCTCCCATCTGCCTCCTGGGGGGCAGAAAGACTGACATTTTTGTGTGGGGGGGAGAGTGGGGGCATTCACCCTAAAAACAATTGCGCAAAAATAATCCCTGGTGTTTAGTTGGCTTTCTGCCCCCCCCGAAGGGGCAGATTAGGGGCCAATGCCCCATCTGCCCCCGGGGGGGGGCCAAAAGACTGTAATAATTGGGGGGGGGGCATGGGCCTGCCCGTCTTGGGCAGCCCCCATCCCTATTTTTTTTTTTACAATTCCCTGGTGTCTAGTGGGCTTTTTGCCCCCCCGGGGGCAGATTGGGGGCCGATGCCCCATATGCCCCCCAGGGGGGGCAGAAAGGCTGTAATGTGGTGGGTGGGTGGGGGCATTGGCGTGCCCATTGCGGGCAGCCCCCACCCTAAAAATAAAACTAAAAACTAATCCCTGGTGTTTAGTGGGCTTTCTGCCCCCCCCGGAGGGGCAGATGAGGGGCCGATGCCCCATCTGCCCCCCGGGGGGGCAGAAAGACTGTAGTAATTTGGGGGGTGGGGGCATGGGCCTGCCCGTTTTGGGCAGCCCCCACCCCTATTTTTTTTTTTTTACAATTCCCTGGTGTCTAGTGGGCTTTTTGCCTCTCCCGGGGGCAGATTGGGGGCCGATGCCCCATCTGCCCCCCAGGGGGGGCAGAAAGGCTGTAATGGTGGTGGGTGGGTGGGGGCATTGGCGTGCCCATTGTGGGCAGCCCCCACCCTAAAAATAAAACTAAAAACTAATCCCTGGTGTTTAGTGGGCTTTCTGCCCCACCGAAGGGGCAGATTAGGGGCCAATGCCCCATCTGCCCCCCAGGGGGGGCAGAAAGACTGTAGTAATGGGGGGGGGTGGGGGCATGGGCCTGCCCATTTTGGGCAGCCCCCACCCCTATTTTGTTTTTTACAAAACTTCCCTGGTGTCTAGTGTGCTTTTTACCCCCCCGGGGGGGCAGATTGGGGGCTAATGCCCCCATCCGCCCCCCGGGGGGGCAAAAAGACAAAAATTGCCAAAAATAAACAGGGGGGAGCAAAGGCCCTTGCCCAAGGGGCCGCTCCCCCCTCCCTGGTGTCTAGTGGGTGGATCCCTGCTTGGGGATCGCCCTCCTGTGGCGATCCCCAAGCAGGGATCCACTGGGGAGGGTTACCATTTGGAAGGGGAGATTCTCCCCTTTCCAACGATACCTCTCCCGTCTTTCTACGTGCTCAGGGGGCTGAGATAGCCCCCTGAGCACGTACAAAGTGAAACCTGAAATGAGCCTCTTGGCTCATTTCAGCTTCACTTTCACTGTAATGACGTCGGTGCGACATGCGCGACGATCGTCATTACAGTGAAAGGGGGGGGGGGCCTCGGGTGCTGGGGAAGCTCTTCCCCAGCTCCCGAGGCTATTTTTGCACAAAGGAAATCCCTCTGGTGTCCGCACCAATGGGATTCCCTAGGGTATGCCTCATGACGAGCTGGACTCGTCATGGGCACAGCGCGACTGTGCTCCATGACGAGTCCAGCTCATCATGGGCATACAAGGGGTTAAAGGAAAAAGGGAGAGAGATGAACTTTCAAGGTCTACCCACAAAGGACAATCCGACTGAGTTTCAGAAAGCTATCTCGAGGATTGACGAAGTAGGAAGGATTTGTGATAAGTGAGGAAGTCAGGAAAGTTCACCCCACCTTCGGATTTTGGTTTTATTAGTCTCAATAATGACATGCAAGATTTTTTAGCATTCCACAAGAATGAAGACAAAATGGACTACATTTTTTTGAAGAATTTTGAGGGAATAGATACTGGAATATTAGAAATTGTACATAACACTACAGGAGAAAGCATCATCTTAATAGCATCCAATCGCCCCCACCATGACAGATATAAAGGATGCCATTTGGATGTTAATGTGGAGATCCTTTGTGTTAGACCTGTCAGCCCTTTGGCTGTTCCCTCCTCATTTTTTTTTTTTTCTCTTTCCCTTTCCCCTCTCATCTTTTTGTTTCCCTGTCCACTAACTCTTTTTGGGTGTTGATGTAGAGGCTCTGGGCGCCTCGTTCTCACTATTTGAGAAAAAGGCACAAGGTGCTGCACTAAAATGGAGGAAGAGTGAGTTTTTACAAAATGGTGGACTGAACTGTCACCCTGGTACCTGGGCCATAGACTGTCATGAGGGGTTCCGGAACCTTCTGGACCACTCTGGCCAGTCAGGGCCCAGGTTATAAATAGAGGTGAAGGCGGTCGGCCATTTTAGGAGATTGATGGGCTGTGAGGTAGACAGGAGTAAGGCACCTGAGTGGGGAGGTGGCTGCACTGGAGAGGGAATTGACAGGTCTTAGGATATGCGTGGTTTCCCCCATCCGCTGATACCACCCTCGACCTCTTGACCTGTCCCTGACTCCAGCCACAGATTTGGGGACTCATCTCTGATTTAGGGGCTCCTGTTAGTCAGAATCCCTGTTGTTGCCTGAGACTCTGGAAACAAGTGACTGAGCCCCCGTAGCAAATGAGTGGCTGACTACCTGACCGTTGCGGTGCGTCCCTTGCACCCTTAATTTCAGCCCCCCTCTGAGGAACGGTGAGGCACTGTACCAGCTGAGCGCTCTATTGCCCGAGTTGCAACTGCCCCCAGCGCTGTGCCAGCTGAGCGCGGCGTAACCCTATCCCCTGATGCCCAAGGACTGAAGGTGTCGTTCGGCGCTGAGGCAGAAAGTACCCTGTACCCAGGAAGTGCCACGCGTGCGAGACTCACCGTCGCTGGCCGGGACTCCATGTGCCTGTACGATGTCCCTGAGAGGCGCTGTGACTGGAGATCACCGCCGCTAGCCTGAGTTGAGGGATCGCCGGGTGCTGCGGGGGAGTGGCCTGAGGTGAGCCGGGAGGTCCGGAGATAGAGTCAGGACTTCCTGGTGAGAGCCGGCGTGTGGATGACGCGTTGGAACAGCTGAGGAGAGACGCTGCCAGTAGGCCTGGAGGCCGTCTCCCTAGTAACTCGTGACCGGGGCCGACGTCAAAGCGCCGTCCCCGGCTGCTGGAAGGCGGAGGAGGCCGCACCTCTTCACCGTGTTGCTTCAGGCGGCCCCCTCATAGCGAGACTCGCGAGCAGGAAAGTCTGAGGGGGAGGTGATAGGCGGGTGTGCTCCATTACCGCCCCCCCTGAGTCAAAGAAAAGGTTCCCCCCACCCCCTGAGTCAAAGAAAAGGTTTCCCCCCCCGTGTCTGCACAGTGAGCCGTCAACCCCGGAAGAAGTGAGAACTTGGCTCATACTTCGTCGATCGTCATGGGAGGAGGACCCAGAGGTTGACAGTAAGCGGGGCATGTGCTGAGGGGAGGAAATGCACGGGGGTTGGTGAACTTGAAGCCAGATACTGGGAGATAAGAAACTACCAGTGCCAGGAGAGGTACACTTGCGAGACTGTGATCTATATGTTGGGGACTCCCAGGGGAGAGGGAGAAGTGGGGTTCAAATGTGTTAACCTGGTTCCCAGTAACTGGGATGGTTTATGCGTAGATGTTCAACCGAATGAGTGTGACTACCAGTCACCAAGAAACTGCAGGTGGAAGCTCAAATGTAACAGTGATTCCTAGCAACCAGATAAGTCACCAGTACAGCGCCTATTGTGTAAGAGTAATCGTATATGATAGACCAGAGTTCAAGAAGTGAGGTGTCTAGTGTACCCCACTGTCTGAAGGGCCACCTGTGGGCCTGCTGATCATCTGAGGAATTGTCTTAAGAAAATATGACATGAAGTGGTAAATGTGGGGATGTAATTTGAAATACTAGAATCAAGGCGCTGGTTCGACATATATGATAGTGGTTGGGAAGGTGCTATACTGGGGCAAATAAAGGAAGTACACTGTTGTTCTGAATACCTTGTGATGTAAATCCTGAGTTGTAATGGATGATGTTAATTGAGTGCACCTAAAAAGGAAAGATAAAACTTCTTTTCTAAACCTAAACACTGTTTTGGTGTAGCGTCATTTTTGGGAAGTGGTGTAGCGCTGAAGTGCGAGTGGGTGTGATGCAAGCACGCCATGTAATGCTGGAGGGAAGGCCTTCCTGCCTGAGCCAGGCTACCCCAAGGATGTCAGGTCCAACAAGTTGGTGTTCAGCGGTGGGATTCTGAGTCTGTGCTTGCATCTACTCATTAGCAGTTTGGTGCGCACCACACCCTACACCTGATTGTTTTTATTGGAGTTTTCGAAATTGTCCTGTCCTGTGGTGTACTTCCTCTTAAAGGAAGGGTCTCCCTTCGTGAAGTTCTTTTCTGCAGTGTTGGGTCCCACTTGGTAGGATGGAGTTTGAGTTGGGTAGGCTGGAAGAGTATACCGTAACTCAACTAAAGGAATTCTGCCAGGAGAGGGAGGTATTTTTCAAGCAGGGGGCGAAGAAAATAGAACTCCAAACTAGCTTGAGAGCCTGGGTTATGGCCCATCCTAGCGGAAAACGGGAGGAGGAGGGGCCAGGACCGGACATTACGGAAGGGACCGAGTTACTTTTCCCCCCTGAGAGCGGCAACATGGACGTAGGACCTAGTGCCCCTTCAAGAGCGGGTAGTAGCGCTTCGGGGGGAGCCTGTCTTCAGCTGACTTAGTTGACAGGAGGGAGGAGAGGCAGTTCAAAATGGATCTAGCCCGCTTAGAGAAAGAAAGGGAGGAGAGTCATGAGCTCCATTTAAAGGAATTGGATCTCAAGGCCCTACAGCTTGGAACCCCCAGCAGTCCCGTTGGTGGCAGCGTACATAGAGAGATCACCAGGGAGCCCAGACCCTATCTGCCAAAGGACGTAGTCGCCAGCTATAGTGTCGGGGATGACATTGCTAAATGGTTGGCTGCCTATGAGGTCTCCTTACGAGCCCATGGGATCCCCGAAGCTCAATGGGGGGTGGTCTATATAGGTATATGCCTCCGATGGGGAGGGATGCCCTGTTAGCTCTGGAGCAGCGAGAACAGACCGACTACCCCGCCATGAAGGTCGCCATAATTAGAAAGTTTGGGCTGACCCCTGAGAAATACAGGCAGAGATTTCGGGGTAGTCAAAAGCTGGCCACCCAAAATTGGGTGGACTTCCTGGACTACGCCAAGAAGGCCTTGGAGGGCTGGGTACAGGGCAGTGAGGTGAAAGACTATGAGGGGTTGTACAACCTGGTTTTAAGGGAGCACCTCCTCGAGAAAAGTTTTCCGGAGCTGCGTCAACACCTGGTGGACAGCAAGCTAACTAGTCCTAGGAAGCTTGCAGAGGAGGCGGATATCTGGGCAAGTACCCGGGTATCCTCAAAGGGAACTGGAGGGAATTTCCAAGGGGCTGGTCAGGGCGCCCCCAGAAGAAAGAGGGGGGAGACAAAAAGAAGGAGTTCTCTAAAGGCCCCCAAAAGAGTTCGCAAGGAAAGGGATTAGGTTTCCCTCCTAAGGTTGGCCCCCACAAACCCCCTTATGCTGACCGTGGTCAGCAGCCTAGGGTTGTCCGTTGCTATGAGTGTGGCGAGGTTGGGCACTACAAGGGGGATGCCAAGTGTCCCAAGAGACCACACCCTCCCATTGGAGGAAAGATCCCTGGGGTGGCGAGTGTAGTGCTCAGGGAGGAGTTGCCCCTAGAAAGGGGAGGTGAGTGGGCAGGGCTAACATTAGTGTCCCTAGGGGATTGTGAGATGGTTCCTAAGACCCAGGTGCCCTCGAATACTACTAAGTACAGGCAATGGGTCACAGTCAATGTCCAGAGGGTGGAGGCTCTGAGGGACACAGGAGCCAGCATGACTATGGTAAGGAGTCGGCTGGTGTCCCCAGAGCAGGTGATTCCCAACGTAGTCCACCCGGTTGTGATGGCTGACAACCGAGAGGGTCACTATCCGGTGGCCCAGATTCCCTTTGAGTGGGGAGGGGTTGCGGGTCCTCTACGAGTTGCGATAAGCCCTGCCCTGCCGGTCGACTGTCTGTTGGGAAATGACCTTGAACATACGGCATGGAAGGAGGTCGAGTTCAAGGCTCACATGGAGATGTTGGGGACACCTGAGTGGACTTGTGCCAACACCCGGTCCATGACTGCTCGAAGAGGGAGTTCACAGAGATTGGAGCCTGGGACAAAGGCCCAACCAGCTGCCAAAAGGGGTAAACGAGGACAAGGGAAGCCTGCCCCGGCATCTGCACCTCAGAAGGTGGATGGGGCAACTGAAGTGGTCCCGGAGTCCACAGAGGGGGATGTGACTTCCCTGGAGGGCTTACCTACCCCTGCAGAATGGCAGGTGGAGGGAGGACCTACTCGGGAAGAGCTTTGTCGGGCCCAGAAGAAGTGCCCTACCCTTGAGGGTTTGCGGCGACAGGCCGAAGCCCAGGCAGCGGGTAACGATTCGGGGAACTTCCACATATATTGGGAAGATGGTCTCCTGTATAGCGAACCCAAGGCTCCGGTGCATGGGTCATCCCGGGTCTTGGTAGTTCCCCAGCGTTACCGAGCCTTCCTGTTGGGATTAGCTCACGAAATACCCTTGGCAGGACACTTGGGACAGGTCAAGACTATTGCTCGACTTGTCCCTCATTTCTACTGGCCTCAGATGAGGATTACGTCCGACACTTTTTGTAGGACGTGTGTAACCTGCCAAGCTAGTGGGAAAACAGGGGTGAAGCTGAAGGCTCCCCTGGAACCACTGCCTGTCTTTGGCATCCCCTTTGAGAGGGTGGGCATCGACATTGTTGGTCCATTAGATCCACCAACGTCTGCCGGTCACAGGTTCATCCTGGTTATGGTGGATCATGCCACCCAGTACCCAGAGGCTATCCCTCTGAGGACCATTACTGCACCTGCGGTGGCACAGCTTTGATGGGGATTTTCACCCGGATGGGGTTCCCCTAGGTAGTTGTGTCGGACAGAGGTACCAACTTCATGTCGGCATATATGCAGGCTATGTGGAAAGAGTGTGGAGTCACTTACCGGTTCTCCACCCCTTATCACCCCCAGACCAATGGTCTGGTGGAAAGGTTTAACAAAACCTTAAAGGGCATGATCAGGAGTCTGCCCGAGAGCCTGCGGAGGAAATGGGACGTCCTCCTACCTTGTTTGCTGTTTTCCTACAGGGAGGTACCACAGAAGGGAGTGGGCTTCAGCCCTTTCGAGCTGTTGTACGGACCCCTCAGCCTGGTGAAGGATGGATGGGAAAGGACTCCCAGAAAACTTCCCCCGGATGTGGTGAGCTATATGCTGGCCTTTCGTAGCCAAATGGCACGGTTGTGGAAGCAGGCTTCTGAAAATCTAGAAGCCAGCCAGACGGTCATGAAGGAATGGTATGACCGAAATGCTCATCCGGTGGAGCTGGAGCCTGGCCAGAGGTGTGGGTTATGGAGCCTGGAGAGCTTAGCGCCCTCCAGGATCGCTGTTCAGGCCCCTTTAAGGTGATTGAGAAGAAGGGCAAGGTCACCTATGTGGTGGACCTTAAGACCCCCATTCAGCCTCATCGAGTGCTCCATGTCAACCGCCTCAAACCCCACCAAGAGAGACCAGAGGTCACTTTGATGATGGTGACTGATGGATCAGAGGAGGAGGACAGTGAACCTCTTCCTGATCTTTTTGCGTCGCAGGAAAAGGATGGATCGGTGGAGGGAGTAATCCTTTCACCATCCCTAACTCCCGAACAGCGGAAGGACTGCCGCCAGGTTTTGGAGCAGTATGCTTCCTTGTTCTCACTTATCCCGGGAAGGACTCATCTGTGTACCCATGATGTGGACACAGGGGACAGCCCACCTGTGAAGTCCAAGTCCTACCGTTTATCGGATAAAGTGAAGGCTAGCATCCATGGAGAAGTCACCAAGATGCTAGAGCTGGGAGTAATCGAACCGTCAAGCAGTCCCTGGTCCAGTCTGGTGGTACTGGTACCCAAAGCTGCCCCGCCGGGCACTACCCCAGAACTCCGGTTCTGTGTGGATTACAGGGGACTGAACTCTGTGACAAAGACCGATGCTCATCCTATCCCGAGGGCGGATGAGCTTATTGACCGGTTGGGAGCTGCCCAATATCTGAGTACCTTTGACCTTACATCCGGGTACTGGCAGATCTCCCTGACAGATGGAGCAAAGGAAAGGTCAGCCTTCTCCACACCTGAGGGTCACTACCAGTTCTGTGTGATGCCCTTTGGGCTCAAGAACGCCCCTGCCACTTTTCAGCGGCTGGTGAACCAGGTCCTCTCCGGGATGGAGGCCTTTTCGGTTGCGTACCTGGATGACATCGCTGTCTTCAGCAGCAGCTGGGAGGATCATTTGTGTCACCTTCAGGCTGTCCTTCAGGCTTTGCAGCAGGCGGGTCTGACGATCAAGGCCTGTAAGTGCCAGATCGGGCAGGGGTCGGTAGTGTACCTCGGTCACTTGGTGGGTCGGGGCAAGGTGCAACCCCTCCAGGCCAAGATTCAAACCATCATGGCCTGGGAACCCCCCAAGACTCAGACGGAGGTCCGAGCCTTTCTGGGCCTCATGGGCTGCTACCGACGCTTCGTCAAGGGATACGGTATTATCGTGGCTCCCTTGACTGAGCTCACTTCTAAAAAGCACCCTCGACGGGTAATCTGGACCGAGGGGTGTCAACAAGCCTTTGACACCTTGAAAAAGGCAATGTGTGCGGCACCTGTCCTGAGGGCCCCTAACTTCTCCAGGGAGTTCATTGTCCAAATGGATGCGTTGGAGCATGGCATCGGGGCAGTGCTGTCGCAACTCAATGAAGAGGGTCTGGATCAACCGGTGGTTTTCCTGTCTAGGAGATTACTCCCCCGGGAACAGAGGTGGAGTGCGATTGAGAGGGAGGCTTTTGCGGTGGTGTGGGCTCTGAAGAAGCTGCGGCCATACCTGTTTGGCTCGCACTTCCTGGTTCAGACCGACCACCGGCCCCTCAGGTGGCTGATGCAAATGAGGGGCGAGAATCTCAAGTTATTGAGGTGGTCCATCTCCCTACAGGGAATTGGTTTTAGAGTGGAACATCGCCCAGGAGTGGACCACGCCAATGCTGACGGTCTCTCCAGGTATTTCCGCCTTAGTGAAGAGAACTCCCAAGGGATTGGGTAGCTCTCCCCACTTTCAGCTGGGGGGGACGTGTGTTAGACCTGTCAGCCCTTTGGCTGTTCCCTCCTAATTTATTATTTTTTTTTCTCTTTCCCTTTCCCCTCTCATCTTTTTGTTTCCCTGTCCACTAACTCTTTTTGGGTGTTGATGTAGAGGCTCTGGGCACCTCGTTCTCACTATTTGAGAAAAAGGCGCAAGGTGCTGCACTAAAATGGAGGAAGAGTGAGTTTTTACAAAATGGTGGACTGAACTGTCACCCTGGAACCTGGGCCATAGACTGTCATGAGGGGTTCCGGAACCTTCTGGACCACTCTGGCCAGTCAGGGCCCAGGTTATAAATAGAGGTGAAGGCGGTCGGCCATTTTAGGAGATTGATGGGCTGTGAGGTAGACAGGAGTAAGGCACCTGAGTGGGGAGGTGGCTGCACTGGAGAGGGAATTGACAGGTCTTAGGATCTGCGTGGCTTCCCCCATCCGCTGATACAAACCTCGACCTCTTGACCTGTCCCTGACTCCAGCCACAGATTTGGGGACTCATCTCTGATTTAGGGGCTCCTGTTAGTCAGAATCCCTGTTGTTGCCTGAGACTCTGGAAACAAGTGACTGAGCCCCCGTAGCAAATGCGTGGCTGACTACCTGACCGTTGCGGTGCGTCCCTTGCACCCTTAATTTCAGCCCCCCTCTGAGGAACGGTGAGGCACTGTACCAGCTGAGCGCTCTATTGCCCGAGTTGCAACTGCCCCCAGCGCTGTGCCTGCGGAGCGCGGCGTAACCCTATCCCCTGATGCCCAAGGACTGAAGGTGTCGTTCGGCGCTGAGGCAGAAAGTACCCTGTACCCAGGAAGTGCCACGCGTGCGAGACTCACCGCCGCTGGCCGGGACTCCATGTGCCTGTACGATGTCCCTGAGAGGCGCTGTGACTGGAGATCACCGCCGCTAGCCTGAGTTGAGGGATCGCCGGGTGCTGCGGGGGAGTGGCCTGAGGTGAGCCGGGAGGTCTGGAGATAGAGTCAGGACTTCCTGGTGAGAGCCGGCGTGTGGATGACGCGTCGGAACAGCTGAGGAGAGACGCTGCCAGTAGGCCTGGAGGCTGTCTCCCTAGTAACTCGTGACAGGGGCCGACGTCAAAGCGCCGCCCCCGGCTGCTGGAAGGCGGAGGAGGCCGCGCCTCTTCATCGTGTTGCTTCATTCGGCCCCCTCATAGTGATACTCGCGAGCAGGAAAGTCTGAGGGGGAGGTGATAGGCGGGTGTGCTCCATTACCGCCCCCCCCTGAGTCAAAGAAAAGGTTCCCCCCCCCCCCCCCCCCCCCCGAGTCAAAGAGAAGGTTTTCCCCCCGTGTCTGCACAGTGAGCCGTCAACCCCGGAAGAAGTGAGAACTTGGCTCATACTTCGCCGATCGTCATGGGAGGAGGACCAAGAGGTTGACGGTAAGCGGGGCATGAGCCGAGGGGAGGAAATGCACGGGGGTTGGTGAACTTGAAGCCAGATACTGGGAGATAAGAAACTACCAGTGCCAGGAGAGACTGTGATCTATATGTTGGGGACTCCCTGGGGAGAGGGAGAAGTGGGGTTCAAATGTGTTAATCTGGTTCCCAGTAACTGGGGTGGTTTATGCGTAGATGTTCAACCGAATGAGTGTGACTACCAGTCACCAAAGAAACTGCAGGTGTAAGCTCAAATGTAACAGTGATTCCTAGCAACCAGATAAGTCACCAGTACAGCGCCTATTGTGTAAGAGTGATCGTATATGATAGACCAGAGTTCAAGAAGTGAGGTGTCTAGTGTACCCCACTGTCTGAAGGGCCACCTGTGGGCCTGCTGATCATCTGAGGAATTGTGTTAAGAAAATATGACATGAAGTGGTAAATGTGGGGATGTAATTTGAAATACTAGAATCAAGGTGCTGGTTCGACATATATGATAGTGGTTGGGAAGGTGCTATACTGGGGCAAAGAAAGGAAGTACACTGTTGTTCTGAATACCTTGTGATGTAAATCCTGAGTTGTAATGGATAATGTTAATTGAGTGCACCTAAAAAGTAAAGATAAAACTTCTTTTCTAAACCTAAACACTGTTTTGGTGTAGCGTCATTTTTGGGAAGTGGTGTAGCGCTGAAGTGCGAGTGGGTGTGATGCAAGCACGCCATGTAATGCTGGAGGGAAGGCCTTCCTGCCTGAGCCAGGCTACCCCAAGGATGTCAGGTCCAACACTTTGTATGCACTTTTCCATACATAAAGAAAGCGTTGATGGAATTGAAGGGGCAAAATACAACCCTAAGTATTTTATCTGTTTAGAATTCCAAATAAAATGTAAGGGTCGCAAAGTCTTCTTTAAATGTAAATTTGGTTAAAGGAAGTATTTCGCATTTATCTTTGTTTAATTTATAACCAGAAACAGAAGCCAAGAGCTCCACCTCACTAAGGAAGGCAGGAATAGAAGATTGTGGATTGGAGATAAATAATAATGTCATCAGCGAATGCTGCCAATTTTATGTGTTTGTTGTTAGCATCAAATCCATGTATATCTTTGTTTTGACGAATTTTAGACAAAAAGGGTTCTAAGGCCAGATTGAAAAGAAAAGGGGCCAATGGACAACCTTGACGTACACCTCTTCCTAAGTCAAAATAGGAGGATGTGTTACCGTTTACAAAACCGGCTGCTCGAGGATTAGAATATAGGATCAAAATTAAAGATATGATCCTTGGGCCAAAACCAAACCATTAAGCAATAGATACGTCTAATTGACACAATCAGCCACAGCTGCTAATGAGTGAGATAAGTGAGAAGACTTAGATAATATATCAAAAAACAAATGGGTATTATCTGAAATAGGGCATCTTTTAATAAAGCCAGATTGTTCTGCGCCCAGTAATTGAGGAAGATAGGAATCCAAACGTATGGCTAAATTTTTGGTGAAAATGTTATAATCAATATTGACCAAATAAAAAGGTCTATAGTTATTGCAATGTTTTGGATCCTTACCATCTTTAGGAATTAAACAAATTAGTGCTTCTAAAAAAGAGCCAGAGGATTCACCCGACTGCAAAAAATTATTTAAAAGGGTGTGCAACTTAGGGAGAAGCAGTGGTGCGAAATGTAAAACAAATTCCACTGTAAACCCGTCTGGACCTGGGGCCTTGTCTTTTTTTAGCCTTTGCAGAGCATCGAGAAGTTCTCGTTGTGAGATGTCAGATTCTTAAAAGTTGTAATCTATATGAGTGCTAGAGGGATGTTGAATACCTGATATAAACTGATAAATGTCAAGATCTGAGGGTATGTATTCTGGTGTGTATAAATCTTTGTAGAAAAGGAGAAATTCATCCAATATTTCCGAGTCTTTAAACCTTAATGTGTTTTACTTATCTAAAATGTAATAAATGTCAAGCTTGTTGTTTTTAACCTTTAAATAATTCGCTAAGAGTTGGCCAGCTACGATAAAATTGTGCACTAGATTTTAACAAATGAAGTGAGGCATTATCAGTCGACTCCTTCTTGAATTTAATTTTTGCCTTAAATAAGCTGGGATAGACAGTCTCTGGACTTCAAAAAATGATAGGAATGCTCCAACTTCTTTATTCTCGCCAAAAGACCCCTAGCAGTTTCACATGAAAATCTACGGTTTTAAGAAACAAAATCAATAATAAAGTTTCTGGCGGCTGCTTTAAAAGCATCCCAAACAACAGAGAATAACATATCAGTCTGGTTTAAAGTAAAATACTGATTAAAAAATGGAAAAAACGAGGAATTATAGTTCGAATCCAAAAGGAGAGAGTTATTAAAAAGCCATCTCCTAGCTAAATTAGACTTTTTCAATAAATCGAGTTTAATGGAAATGGGGGCATGATCAGATATTAGAATGTATCCAATATCTGTATCTCTTAAAGATTGAGCAAAATTATGTGATTTAAAAAAGTGATCAATTCTAGATTGTGAGTGATGAGCCGAAGAATAAAAGGTATATTCACTTGTATCAGGATTGCATATTCTCCATGCATCAATAAGCTTATATTGTTGTATGACATCGAGAAATACTTTATGTGATTTCTATGATTTAAAGGAGACTAATGAATTGCGGTCTAAAAAAGGGTCAACAACTTTATTGCAATCTCCAGCAAGAATAAAATCATCATTAATGCAGGACGAAATTTGTTGATCTACATTAGACCAGAAAGAGGGGTCACCATTAGTGGGAGCATATACGGTGAGCAAAGAAATCGGAGCAGTCCCAATTTGCAAACTAGTGTACAACCATATTGCATCATTATCAGATGATTGAGAAAGTAATTTAACAGCAATCGATTCGTGACAGAGAGTCACTACACCATTTCGTTTTCCATCTCCTGGTGAAAATAAACTTCTCCTACCCAGTTTCTTTTACGTTTTAAAGATTCAGTTGCCATTAAGTGAGACTCCTGTATAAGAGCAACATCAGCCTCTAGTTTAGCTAAATGTGTTAAAACACGTTGCCGTTTAATGGGGATATTCAAACCTCTTACATTCCAGTCAGCATAGAGGCGTGGCTAGGTTATAGTCTGTGCAGAACCAATATCAAAGTAGCAGTCAACATTTATGGTTTTGCTCTAGGGAACAAAGGGAAACTGCCACCCTCATACCAGTAATCCTACGTGCCTAAAAAGTACACATTGGATAAACACTAAACACAATATTGTTCCCAAGCAAGTAGACAAGTTAAATGTCCCAAGTCATATCATATCAGATTTTTAGTCCAAAGAAATTTTCTGGATTCCAGTATTTCCTAAGTTATATTCTTCTTTTTTTATATATCTGAAACAAAACGTATATATGGTTTTAGATTATTGATAGTTGGGACCACACACAGGTTTTACCTGGAATGTGGTGAATTTATCTACTGACATTTCGTTTGCCCTGAGGAAGTCATCGGGTGATCTATCCCGAGACGAAACACGTGTTGGCTATTGGCTACATTTGGTGATGCCGTTTATTTTTCATCATCAAGAAGTGATGATCTATATATCAACAGATGTGATTACAAGGAAATAAAGAAGAATATAACTTAAGAAATACTGGAATCCAGAAAATTTCTTTGGACTAACAATCTGATGTGACATGACTTGGGAAATTTAACTTGTTTACTTGCTCGGGAACAATATTGTGTTTACTCTTACATTCCAGGATACAATTTTCAGAGACATGAAAATAACAAAATGACTATACAATAAAGATAATAATCTAGGTAAACCATACAGGAATATAAAGTAAATTTGTACATCAACGCAGTCATGTGTGGTTGTAATGTGATAATAAATGAGTTCCAAGAAGAGAGAGTTTAGATACAGACGTGAAACATTAGACCAAATAGAGAAAAAAAGAATAGGCAAAAAAAGAATCCCAAAGCAGAAAAGAACACTAGATAAATGCAAGAAGGAGAGAGAAGGATAAGAATGTAGATAAAATACTAAGACATAAGAATAGCAAGAAAGAGAGGGAAATTCATAAGAGAGAACATGAAACAATGCTAACAAAAAAAAAAACAGCCAAACATACCTATGAGAAGTAGAATCCAAAGGAAGTTTTTTTTTTTTTTTTGCAGAGTTTTATATAGCGCAAACTTGACCCGAATCCAATCAGGTGTCAGAGCGCTTTACATAGCACCAGTTACGTTAGGCATAGGGAGATTAAGTGATTTGCCCAGACTCACAGGATGTTCAGCGTTATTACCGAGACTCGAACCCGGTTCCGAGGTCGAGCGCCCTAGGCGTTAGGCCAACTCCTCTTGGGGGTGATGAGACCACATGGAACAGATGGGACATCGGGGATCCACGGGAAGGGCACGAGAGAAGCATATGACAAAGTACAAAATATGGAGAGGACCACAAACACGAATGATAAACCTGTAAGGAAGCAAAAATGAATTAATTATCAATATTAAGTTATAATAATGACTATATATAAAAATGGGTAAGTGGGACAAAGGCCCCTGAACATCCTATATAGCCAACAAATTTTTGGACAAATCATTGTCAATACATAAATAACAAATCAACATTCAAAGTTAAGGAGTTATGAATATAAAAAGATAACAAGAAGAAAACACCACTCAAGGAACAGAAGAAGGTCCTGAAGTATCCATGTTTTCGATTTTGCATGCATCAATGAAATTCTTCAGTTTGACTGGATCCTCTTATTTTTGTAGGTAACTTTAAAATGGCAAGGATGTAGCAGTCCAAAGTAAGTGCCAAGTAAATGGAGATCTGGTCTTAAGTTGAGAAACTCCTTGCGTCCGTCAGAAGTCGATTTTTATAGTCTTGGGAGAAAAATAGAGGGTTTCCTGACCAAGAAATACGCTTCAAGGACTTAACAGCGGCAAGAACTTTGAGAAGATCTGTATATTCAAGAAAGTACATAATGACTCCTCTTGGTTTGCGTGTATGGGAGACATATGCTGACTGATGACCCAGTGTGTGAGCTCTCTGAATGTTGAGTTGAGAATCTTCAGACATATGTAAAATCTTGGGAAGGAAAGATTTACAGAAAGAAATGGGGTCAGAGCCGTCTGACCCTTCGGGCAGACCGTACAGGTGCAAATTCTTCCTTCTGTTTCTGTTTTCCAAATTTTCGACCTGTTTATGAAGAGAAGAAACCTGGATCTGGAGAGAGTGGATCTCACCTACAGCAGAGGTAAGCGTGGTAATGCTCTGTTTCCCTGTATTCATTCTTTCTTCCATTTGGGACCATTTATCTGTGAGAAGCTGCAATTTAGAGTTATTTTCTTCTACAAATGGCCTTAAGGTGCATATCTCCTCCAGTAAGAGCTCCATTGAGATAGGTGAAGCAGATTTTGTAGGAGGGAGGGTCTTTTTTCAGACGTTTAGTGGTAGCCTTCCCAGTGGTAGATAAAGCAGGATTGCTGTTAGATCCAGATGAGGTGAGACCCTTGTGGAAAGCAACCAATGAGTCTTCCATATTTGATAGTTTGGAAAAAATAGTGGAATTACTGATCAATCTGTGAGCAAAGGTTGGAAGTGGGTTATTAGCACTTCTCAAGCGCCCCATAAATGTTTAAGAGTATGGGATAATGGCTTATTAGAGCCACAATGTTGTTAAAAACCAGTATATTCAGTACACAAAAAACCCACACCTCAAAAATATATCCAAAAGGCTGAACAAGTCCTTTGTATAAGCAAAGTTACTCAGAAGAGAAGAGTTCCATCTCCATATCAATAAAGTGAGGAGAATCCATTATGAGCAGACAAACCGCAATAAAAAAAATAAAGAGCTCATAATACAGGAGCAGTTCATGTTGGAAAGTTAATAACAAGTGAGGCCAGTGAAAAAATGAAGAAAATAAGGCTGCTGAAGGAGTAACTCACTTCCTCATGACTGGAAACATCAGCTGCTCATCACCGCCGAATATGCAAAATGGCGGCCGGCTTCACAGGAGAGGACTGAGCCTTCAGTAGGTGGAGAACTCTTCAGGTGAAGCGAATGTCGGCGAGAGCCACAAAAATGTCGTCGGGCCTCACTGCAACATCAGACACCTCCTCTGGGTGAAGAGAAGCTGCAGGGAGGGTGGCAAAAGTGCTCGTCCGCGCACCGGGTCCCGGGGGTCTACCCAGACACCACCATCTGCCGCGGGCTCCAAGCCACACCCCTCAACTTGAGAGACTTGAGATACCAGATGCAGTAAAAAGTGTAAGAGTCCATAAAACTTAATTTTCTATTTCTAGTCATCACCAAAGCCAGCATGATTGCAGTACTAGATCTACAATTAAAAACATGATGAATCAGCATGAAAGGAAGAAGCCTGATTCTGATGGGCAAGTTGAGAAAAAAAAATCCAATGATGATGTGGCTGGCTAAAGCCCGAGATGCCCATGTATTTTCTGGACTACCAGTTGAATCCCACTCTGTATGTCTGTCAGATTAGTATTTACCTAGGGAAAGCACAATTTTTAGTACCATCCAATGAGGACAACTTGGGTGGGATTATAGCTGTTTCCCTATCCCAGCCTGCCTGATGAGAAAGTGAGCACTTGTATGACTCTACTGAGCTGGTGGTGGTGATCTTGGTGTCACATCAGCTCCCTATTCTAGGCACGAGGGCAGCTGGAGGCATTAGACCCTCCTGAGATTCCATGTAATACGAGAGAGCTGCTTGCCCTCTGAGTGCCAAGGCTTAACCAGACCAAAAGAAATCTCTTTGTGGTCCCCTGTGGGACAGGAGATACTCTGGAGTTTCCATCAAGATTTTCCAGAGGAGACTCTGGAGGGATGAGTGGAAGTATGGCCTCAGAGACTTCTCTAATTTTCAAATTATTACTTTAATGGGTCTATAATACAATAATCGTTCCAAAGCCAAGCAGGAAAAAGGAAAAGAAAGAGAAAAAAAAGATGGTATATAAAAGTTACTGTTCCCAGTTATCGCTCGGATGTCGTCTTGTAGAAGGGCCTAGCGTTTCCCTAGGTCAATTCTGTTTCTTCTGTTTCCAGGTTCCATGGTCAAATGCCACCAACACCCTCGGAGCAAAACAGAAGACTCAGGTAAGTGTTTCTATGTTATGTATTTACTATGTCTTGTCTGTCCTTTTTTCTGTTAAGGTCTTTTCTACTCTGTTTTTACTTTCTTATGGCCCCTCAACACTTGGTGTGCATGCTTCTTACCGTACGGTGGAAAGGGTGGCCCCAACAGAAAGCAGAAGAAGAAATACCCTCCGTTTCCCTTTTTCTATGTGGTACTTGCCAGTTGGTCTTAGGGTGTCCTCAACAGTATCCTATACTGGTATTTGAGAAGTTTTGTGGACCCTCATGACCCTGTCATGAGCTATTTTCAGCAGTCCGCACAGGGTAACAATAAAGATATAACCTTAGATTAAAGGTGTCTCTGAACTGGAAAAATAGATAGCAGACAGAGAAGGGAAAATAATATTGTGAACTTCTTTGATCTTCCCACCCCCTTTTCACTTACCCGGGTGTGCCACAACTCTCCTGAGTTGTAGCGGGAAAATTTGTGTGTGCTGGTGGCACCCACAAGTCCTCATACCACGCATCTTCCTCTGCTTCACTATCCAAGTCTTCTCCCTCAACTTTGGGCCGGTTGTCATCATGATGTTTTGGCTTCCCGGAGTGTCGTTCTTTAGCTGTGGTTGCCTCAGTGTCCTCTTCCCAACACTTTTCCCCATTATGGTGTCCTTTTCCGCTTCTTGCACCTCTCCTCCTTCCCCAATGTCCTCTCCTTCTGTCGCCTTTACCCTTCCTCCTTTCTGTTGACCAAAGTCTTTCATTACTTTTCTTTTCTCCTCCTGTCTCCAACCCATATGTGTGTATCTCTGTGTTCCTTCTTACTTTCCACTGTGCTCTTCATCGTTCCTGAGTCTCCTTCCCCTTCCTAACTATGTTTTTTACTCTCTCTCTAGATGCAGTGTGGGTGTTCACATCATGAGACCCTCCTTGTTCTCATAAGGTGAGTGTTTTAGGGCTGCTTTCACCCCTCCTAACAGAGACTGGACCCTGAAGGGCTACTCCTAGAGGACAAGATCAGCCTGCACATCCACCCTGCCTCGAAGTGTGTGGCCCCTTCGCTACGTCTGGATTATAGTGTATGGAGATGGACAAACACTGAGCAACCGTGCTAATTCTCACCTGCTCCAGTCTTTGGTGCAGCTTTCAGAGGGTACCACGTTGGAATGGGAGACATTAACAGAGGACTTCTTTTAACCTTTAGGGAGGTTCAAAGAGGAAGATAGCTGAAAACTCATCGGACAAATTGAAGCTCACTAGAAGGGAGAAAACACTTCTGCACTCTATAAATGCATTGCACACATGAGTGGCTGCAAAGACGAACAATATTGAGTGTGCTGTAAAATTAATGGAGTCATGACTGGAAGGCCAGGAGAAAACATTGCAGTATCAAATACCTGGGCAAATGCCAAAACAAGCCAAAGACTACCATGCAAGATTTGGTCATCTGGAAGTGGATTTGCGATTGAGACAGCCACTAAGCTGGATATGAGGATCAAGACAGAGGTAACCTGCAAAAAAGGACCTCACCCAGAGTCCTTAGGGGAGTAATTTTCATATTACAATTGAGTAGCTAGCAGAGCAGGTGTCCAAACTGATAAGGAGACTATTGTGGCCCAACATTGAGACTAAAAAACAGCTAGTGGAAACGCATTCCAGATTTCCATCAAAGGGGACAAGAGGATACAGGGATCTGTAATATTGGGACTATGCTCGGCAGATCAGAAAGTTGAAATCCTGAATGCGGAGATCAGGCAGAAAATGGCAGCAATGGAGGACTAGGATTTTGTTAGATACTGATAGAGATCAGGAAGGAGTTGGTGGCTAAAGGGGCAACGGTGCGCTTCCCTGCCATGCATAGAGTGGATCATTAGGGTAAACATTATTTGTGATCACAAGCATATTAGTCTAGGGCATTTCAGAGGGTTTGAAGGTGGGCACCAGGTAAAGATATCTAGGAGTGCCTTATATAAACCCAATAGGGATGTTCCTGGAGGTGCTAGAGAGTTAGGCTTTGTTCAAATTGGGCCAGTAACCCCAAAAGGAAAGGGGGTAGGTATGGATATTATCTTAATCCTTGATGGGTTGGTGTCTTTTGAATTTTCAGGTTTTTCTCTCTGTTTTCTTTTTTTCCTGTACCTGGATCCAAATGATTGAAGTGAAATGGAATGTCTATAAAGAAGAATTGTGATAAATAAACTGCCATGCCAATGCAGGGATGAGTGCCTGCAAGGCATAGCAGACAACCGACCCTGCCTTTGCTTTCCAAAATGGGAAACATTTTTAAGTCAGGGGATGGTCACTGCTGCTTCCTCCGAGGCTGCTGACATCATTCACAATGTGGGAGGTGTCCTTCGGGATACCTTTCCCTGTGCAAATCAGTTATTCTCTGTTCTTTTGAGGAGTCGGTAACAGATCAAGGATTTGCAACTGCAATTGCAGTCACATATCTTTGATAAATGAAATTGCAATTTGCAGTTAGGAGGGACCCCCTTTCACCCACCTTCCTAATTGTGAAGCAGAATGGATTGCAAAACCCATTGTACAATGCATAATGGCTTTTCCGACTCAAAATAGAAAAAAGATTTGCAAGTTAAATAATCACAAAATGGCTTTCTACACCTAAGGCCTCGAGTAAAAAGAGTTTTAGCATTTGGAAACCTTCTGATTTGGTAAATCAGAGGGTTTGCGGACAGGTAAGCCCATTTTCAAACGTATTAAACCCACTTAGTGATTCAGAAAAGGTTTCATGAATTGTTACGTGGAATTAGGAAACTATACTGAATTGGTGGAAGGACCGTGTTGAGGGTGTCCCTTCAAAATACTGATTCCTTAAGGTATATATTAATGTCAGGTGGCAAAGTATTCATATTTTACTGACTACACAAAGGTAGTGGGAATCCATTCATAAAGACGAACGGGCCCCTTTGGCTCCACTTTGTTAATGTTGTGAATGTTGAAAAAACATTTTTTAGGAGTAGGCAGTGGTTCATGGGACTACGGCTTGCTTCTAGAAAAAGTTAGTGAAGCTTTTTTTTTTTTATGCATCTCATTTTCCTTTAAGGAAACTTAGCTCAGTTAAAAAATGATTGCTTTATTTAAAAGAAATCACAAACAAGGTGGTCTGCTGAACCCACCAGACCACCATGCCTGTGAGGGGCATGATCCGTAGAGGGTCGCAATTAATATTCATGAAGTAGGTCGGATTGCAACCCACTACGATTTGATAGTAGGTGAGATGACCTTTTGTTGCATAGGTCAGTTCGCAAAATACCAATACATTAGGTAAAAGTCAGTGCTCAAATTGTGACCACTTGTATGAAATACGTTCTTGGTACATGTGGCCCCTAGGCACTAATTCTCTCATGCAGAATAATAATGGGTTGAGGAGATAAATATAAAAAAAAATATAGGACAAATAAAAGAAATTGGAATACACAATGTTGCAAAAGATTTTTGTAGAGGTAACTAATTGTATTTACTGGTAATATGAATGACAATTTGTAAGAACAGAAAATAAGGGAACAAAGTGAAAATATAACTAAAGGAAAAATATTGCCTACAGAAACTGCTAATATAAAAAAAAATCATAATCAAACTCAGGGTTTCTATCTATTGAGATCAATGACAGTGAACTATCTAGGATAGAGTCGAACTGAAGAGAGATTGTTGGATATATCTGCTTAGTAAGTCAATTTCTAGGTTGGAAAGGAAAATGCAATTATTTAAAATATATATAAGTTCATAATGCACACGGAAAGACATGTGACTATACATCTTTGCTTAGGCTATTAGTATTTGTAGAATGAAATTTGTTGAACCTTAACCTTTCTCGTAATTTCTCCTCTTTTTCACCTCTTTTTCTTTGTGACTTCATGAGACCTATGAATGTATCACAGATACTTCTATTCTTTTCAATTCTTACGTTAAAATGAATGCTCATGAGATAATGCGACCCACTATTGCATAAATCTTCAAGATGTTCTTAACATGGCATATTTTGTTTTCTGGTCCTACTGCGAAGCCCACATCAATATGTTTCCATATGCATGTTATAACATATTTGTAATATTTCCTATTACAGTTCACAAAAGTGTATTATCTGAACATTTCTTGATTAATCTCCATTGGTGAAATCAGCTTCTTTCTATAAAGTAAAGTCACAACAATTACACTTGCAACACTTAAAGGATCCCATGGGTTTTCTAAATAAGGCCTTTTAGCTACCATGGAATGAGTGTGTCAATGGCCCATAATTAATTACTGTGGGCGGTTCTTCTTCTAAATGACACCAGGAGGTGTATTTATGAGAGGGTTGCATCACATTTGAACCACACAACGTTGTACATGCATGACGCAAACCTCTAAGTCAAATTTTTGAAGCCACTCAAAGCCACTTTGCGTGGCTTTCAGTGGGTCCAAAAATCTTGAGTAAGGCAACGCAGCACAAATCACTGCACTGCCGTACTGCCCTGAGTAGGTGTTCCATGGGTGTTGCATGAGTATTCCTATACAACTCCCATGGTTTTTGACGCATTCTCTGATTTACCAGAACTGGGAAACTTGAGAATGTGCCAAAATATGAGCCTCTGCAAGAGCGACGTAACGCGTATAAATATCTTTATTTCTCCTCATTACTTTCTCTTTCATGTGTGCTGCATTCTGCAGCACACATAGATAAGGGAATATGCCTCTCTGGATTGTTTTTGTGCAGGAAGTTGTTCCTGTATGCACAAAAACAATCCTGTATGCAAGGTAGGCACCCTTGCACCATGGTGTAAGGGTGCCTGCATTGATACTAAGCAGCCCATTGTGCACCAGCGCAGGGGGAAAAGTCAGCCGTTTGACTTAAGTACGTCACATCCCTAACCTTTCCCAGTGTCACGCTGCAGCACAGCAAGGTGACTTGCTGTGCTGCATTGCACAACTATCTCATACATATGCCCCATATTGTTTATCAATTATGTATGATTTGGTGTAAAAATATAATTTCAAAGTCTGCATATATCATTTAAGGTGAATATCTTCTTATTTTCCCCATTGAACTTAGTAAAAAATCTCATTTTATTTTTAGGAACTGGTAATTGCCTCTTTTTATTCTTTTGAGTAGTTAATAAATTATTTCATGCCAACTGCCTGGCACGTTTCAGTGCTTTGTGTATCACAATCATATGGTAGTCTGACTACACAAACGTTTCACTCTCAAGAATTCACCATTTGAGATATTTTACACTTGCTATTCAGAATAGCCTGAATAACCATGTAAAATGCTGTTGACATCAGTGTCCCTTTTAAAATCTCACTGTACATTACATAATCTTTAATATACATTTCACGATGCAAAAATTGATTTTTTGTGAAAGCAGATACCAAACTAAACTCGACTGTCAGTTGTTGCTTCACTTGCCAATATAGCACTGTAATTTAAAATTGATTTTTTTGCACTGATGACCTTTACTTTGCATTTTTACTTTAAGCATAGTAAACCCATTTATGTCGCAGTATTTAGCATCACTAATATGTTTTAGTATTCCAAACCATTAAATGTGTTTTATTATGTTTTGATTTTTCAATCTCAGGATTTAAATCAATTTTTTAATGCAGGTTTATTTGTATTCCGGAAAATTGTGAGTCTGCTCCTCTATGTCTCCAGCCAAAATGAAATGGCATTGATGCTATTCTGTCAAAAAAAAATTTAATCACATTTTTCAATCCCTAATTATTTATTTAAAGGATCCAAAAGATGTAAAATGTTTCTTCCTAATGGAGCTGAAAACATATTTTTACATGAAAAAGGAAATCACAGCATATAGACATATAAAGCCAAAGTCACCATGTTTGGTCACTCGTGAGACCACTGACTAAAAATGACTTGCCAAACGAAGGTCTCTACCAGTTTGAAAACAGTGCTATCTTCATTCTTTTGAAAATAATGTTGATTTTAACAAGCACTGGCAAATCCAATAGGTCTAGCCAAGAAGAGCTATTGGCTTTGGCAATTGGAAGAGCAAATCTTATTTGCAAACAAAAATACTTTTTATTAAAAATATGCAAAAGACTACGTTAAAATAGCACATATATCAAAGACAAAAATTTGTATTAGGTAATCATACTTATATGTTATAGACCTACAAGTGAATAAAATAAGTGCTTACTTAAATTAGCCTAACTCTCGATGCCATGCTAACAGAAAATAATGCATTTACATTCAAAGGCCTGTTTTTCATATTGTATTGTTATTTTACATTAGATGTGTTTCTCTTTTGCTGCACATATTGTAACTTTCCAGATGCTTTCTGTTAGTTAGTGAATAGCCATTTGCTTTGTATTAGACAACTGATAGTAAGGTTCTCACCGGGAGGAGAGGAGGCAACAGGAAGGATAATTCATGAGAAGAACAGTCTGGACCGCAGAATGTGAATGATGTAACTTTTCAAGGACTAACGTCTAAAGACTATTGAATGAGTGTGAGAAGATGGGAAGTTTCCCTATTCCCTGGAGGCTAAACTCCTATTGGACAATACAGGAGATGAAAAAACACTTATTGCTATTTGGAAGATTGTCTGTTTATATTAGTACGTGTTCCTAGAGTAGCTGATGGATTCCTTCCCTGACTTTCTGACAGAAGACTCATCCTTGAGTTTCTAACACTTCTCTACATGAAAGGTTGCTCAGTTTCCGTTTGTTGATTGTCGGCTGATTTGGAGCTGAGAATACTTTCAAGCTTGACATGCAAAGGCTTTATGCTTATGCATTGATTCTGAATGATATAACCGGAAGACGTTTGTTGTTCTTGCAAGGAGGCGGTCTGTTTTTTATCAGGTTTTAACATATTATAACATGAAGTTTGCACATTACGCCAAAGAATAGAAGGTAACTCCCAGATTAAATGCAGGGGTCACACCTCAATAATACTGAGAATAGATTTAATCAAGTCTCAGCACTTTGGATTATTAATAATCTATAAATCTCAATTTTGAGTAAGGAAACGCTAGTCTCCACATAAGTACGGTGGCACGAACAAACAAAATCAACGTAGTCAAATCCTGTATAGCAAAAGATAGAAATTTGCTTCAAACGAAGGACAAGTGATGGAAAAACCTTGCAAAATACATAAAGTTTATTAGAGAATTGTCCTGAAGAAGGTGAAAGATCACTCAACCACCGAAACGCTGCGTCGACTTTTCTGTCTCTGCTAATTTCAATATTTGTAATTTGTTTTTAAGTTTATCTCATGTACAAATACTGAATAAAATTGTCTCTATATATTTTTTATATTTTGTGTTATTGGTCTTTTTGTGATACTGACCTATTGATTATGCGTGATTGTTTAGGATTATTTTTTTAATTTCCTGTGAAGTGTTTTCCCCCTCAACTTTGGCACTACATATACGGTTTTAATTGTTATTGTATTCTTGGGATGCTTTGAATTTTCGGACTATGCATTGATTCTCTCATCAGAACTCTTTATTGGGTATCTGAACTGACACCTTACTCTATTATATTTCATTTTAGGGAATTTCCTTTATGGAACACGTTGGTTGTATTATTCAAATTTTTATAATAATCTTGATTAATGTTCTATTATATCTTGTAATGAAAGATCGATTATTGGATTATGTTCATTGTTAATGCTGATGCTTAAGAGACTAATTCTTACTCAATACATTATTTAATACTAAAATAACTGAAAATAAAACCCTTTAACCAACACAAACTCTTTTTATTGACTACTAAAAGCCATTAATGATTTAACATGTTATTGGATTGATGTAGATGATCACTCCTTTACACTTCTCCTTGTCGGTCAACAACGATTCATCCGACCAGTGGTGGAGATTGTTTAATGGCTACACCGGAAGATTGAGGTATAGAAAACTCCACTTCATCAAGTGGTAGAGAGAGAACAGTTTGTCACAGGAGAAAAGGAGCTAAAATAATTTGCCTAAATTTAGAAATGCCCATGTCCCTTATGCCAAAATTCGAGTTTGAAGATTGAAGTAGTCGCGGTTTCGAAGGTGGTTGCAGTGGTGGAGGTGTGAGTATCAATAGGGTTATGCATCTTAATTGTCTAATTAAGAGTTTGTCAAGGTGTTGAAGTTATGTGTTTGGTGTTATTATAGAGGTTGATAAATTAGTCATACCTAACCGTTTGATGTTGAGCGGTTGAAGTTGTTATCGGACTCGAAGTAATCCATGATCCCGGTACATAGTTAAGAAATAAAAAGTTGTGGTGTCATTTGTCTGCTAAGGTTTTGTGGTGCAGATACGTGAAGTACCATGGACTGCATATTTGAGATAGAGACTCAACAAATTGTTGTGAGTGTACTAATATTGATTGGTGTTAGTAGAACCTATTGTGCAAAAGGGAAACTATATCAGTGAGAGTGATTTCCCGTTCTTCGATATTGAAATCATGTGTTTGTGTTTGAGTAGGGAAGTTGGAGAATGTTAAAACAGTATTTCGGATTGTTTCTTGCATGAATTATTTTGAATTATTTAGCGGAGCAGACAAAAGTTGTTAGTTTATTGTGCTTGCCTAGAGTTGTCGAATTTTAAGTGAGAGAGAATTGCAGATTAATACTACAAGGAGTTCGGAATTATGTCAGAGTGTGTTGCACTGGAATACGTCAGTTGGTGCTAAGTGCCACATCGGGAATGGTTTACGAGTCATCAAGTAATAAGCTGAGGCAGGCTTATGAAAAGAAAATTGTGACAGGATTGGAGGAAGGCATTGATGTATACAGAATTGTATTTTTTTTTTATTTATTTAATTGCATTTTGTTAGACATGAACAAAGACATTGGTGCAATGATCGATATCATACATTACAGCATAGGCCAACAGAGTGGCAGCAGCCATGTACACATATGAATAAGCATCCAAAAGAAGGAGGTTGGTGCACCAGGATGAAGTCAGAAGATTCCGAGTGTATTCCAAAATATATACTTTATTGAATTTTCAATTTAAAATTTGGACATCAGCCAATGCGTTTCGTTCCATAAGGAACTTCGTCAGGGCTGAAAAAAGTACACAAATAAAAACATACTAAGTACACCTGCCACATAGGACAACACATAAACATATCTACACAACATGTATATTAAATATATAAACATATAAAATACATGGATTCATTACATTGAAAGATCGACAAAACAAACAGACAACTGTTAAGCACAATAAAAGAAAGACACTGGATATGTAGACATACAATAGGCTGAATACATGAACATAGATAAAATTGTTTCCTCATCAAATTCATACCCTATTTTTGGTAGAAAGAACAAGATAATCTTTCATCACAAACTATAACTTTATAAAACCTTGGAAAACAGGAAGACCCAGAAATACACCGAGCGTGCATAACAAAAAGGCTGTGTTAAATAACAGGACCAGTATTAAAAAAAGAAGGAAAAGAGCAGAAAAGTAGAGGCCAGGAAACAAGGAGGAGAAAACAAAAAGGAGAAAAAAGAAAGATGTTGTTCTCATCTTTTATTCTAAGTGAATATACCACAAAGTGTGCCTACAAAGGCCATCAAATATTCTCACCAGAAGTTTATTTGTCTTGATCCACTCAATCAGTGTCCGACAATCAAATGGTTCCAAAATTGCAACATATTCATTAAGAGCCTGGGTTCTCATTTGAGGGAAATACCAAAACTCCAATTAAAGAGCAAAGCAACATAGTACCACCAATTGCCAAACCCGTCAATCACACCTAGTTTAAGTATACCACCCCTAGGTCAGAGTACCGACACTATTTAAGTCCCCTACCTAGGTCTGTTATGAGTCACAGAGTTATACACAACTTACCAAAAATCGTAAACACTTTAGCATACCACAGGCTTCCAAGTAGATCGATTCATCTGGAGAGTAAAACCCAGGTCCTAACCACAATAAGAACAACGGATATCAGGCAATGCCACTGGTTCCTTGCACATCCTAGTTAATGTTGTTGTCACAAATACAATACATCCGAGGGGACCTCTGCCACCAATAACCCAGGTCGTAGTCAGAACAAAATATTTAACTTCAAGACAAGCAAGAACATGGTGAGATAAGATAAAAGAACATCGTCTTACCTTCGCATTAACCTTCACTTTTCACTGCAAACAAAAGCCAAAGTAACAGCCAATATTCCTGATGAGAGAAATTAATACATTCATAGAGTCTCCCATATCTTCCGTAGTAAGGACATTCAGTAAACGACATATAGAGTGAGAGTGGGATCTCACAATATGAAAAATAGGCTGCCAAGCACTCTTAGTCAAGATACAAGTGGAATGTCACAGTTTGAGAAGTAGGCTACCTATCACTCTTAGCCAAAGTACATTCCTCATTCTGGTTCTGCAGCAAAATATTAGACAAAATGTAGTATAGCCATTATATAACGTGACACAGTAAGGACATTCAATAAACAACATGTATAACAAGTGGGATCCCACAATATGAAGAATAGACTGCCTAGCACTCTTAGCCAAGATACAAGTGGGATATCCCAATATGCAAAGTAGCCGCATTTTGTCTTTTCAATTGTACATATGAATAAGCATGACAAATGCGTATACAAAATTGGGTCACGTGAATTACACCAGAACAGAATGACATACATGTCACAAGGATTAAACAAAGGATGAATAAAAGATAAGCTAAAAGGTAACAACCCACCCATCTCCCAACATTTCCACTATGTGAAGTCCATGCCTATCTTAAAAACAATACAAATCTGTGAGAGTGAGAGCCGCCTGTTCTTGTGAGGAAACACAAGAGGCAACATGTAACACATAACAAGAATAGCAGGGGAATGCCCAGAGGCAGGGACCCGAGAGCATGAGCCCCTTCATGTGTAGCGAGATCAGGCTGCATCATCATTCTGGGCTTTAAATTGTTCCAGCAGGGCATCCCACAACATATCTATGGGTTGTTTACATAAACCATGATATTCCTCCTTACGCAGAGCCCCAACGCCACACTTCCTCTCACCATCCTGTCACAAGAAGAGCAATGGGTGGTTTCCAATGGCATGTCAACTGCTGTTTGGCTAAGAGAAAAGCTAAGCCAACAAAGCGTGTTTTGGCCTTAGAGGTTTTAGGTCTAGGGTAGAGCCCAAAAATTCAGTGGTCAACTGTATCCCAGTGTGAGGGACCTGTTAGTGTCCTGAGTGAGTCCCTGATGTACGTCCAGTAGGATAATAGTATGAGACAGGACCTCATCATGTATAGCAAGTCTGCGTTGCTAGCTCGACATCTCAGATAGAAAGGCAAGGCTGCAGGGAATATTCTATGAAGTTTAGATGGTGTTAAATATGCCCTGTGTAATAAAGAGAAATGAATACATTTAAACATGTATTCCGGAGTATCATGTTGGGATATTCTATAAGAAACTACATTTCTTGTCATGGAGAGCATGATTAGGATCCTATTCCCATTGGGTCCTCAACAGGATCAGCAAGGTGTGCAATTGGGCACGCAGTCCCTTGTAGAGCCACTTGCCTAGGTATCTGCTGGTGTCCATTTCATGAACAGTCTGAACCAGTGCATATGTGTCAGGTTCCAAGCCTGTTGAGGACCAATAGACATGGACATATTTCAGAATATTAGCAGGTGTGAAAAAAGGGCCCCAAGGAGTCCGTGCTGCTGCATGAAATCTTGATGAGACAGCAGTGCCCCATCACTGAACAAGTCGCCGACAGTTGTGATGATGTATACGGAATTGTAAACTGAACAAAAACATTGAAATTTTCTGAATTTGATCACTGTTTAACAATTGTTGAATCTTTGCAATCATGAAGGGGCATATTATCAAGACAGGCGATAAAATTATCGCCACTTTAGCGGCAGAAAACTGCAGCTAAAACGGCGATAATGAGCTTGATAATATGCTCTATGGAATTCCAATTGAAGCCCATGTTAGATGTGAAGGACATCTAACCTGAACAACAAGTACAGAGGGTGTTACAACTCATATTGCAAGACCGTTTCCAGCACTTCAGATTTTAACTGCACCTGTTGAAGCCGCCCCTACAGTGATAGCTGCAGGTGTCACTACTTCAATTGTGACTGTTCCTGCACCAGTGTCACAGTTTGCATCAGCTCAGATATTAGAGTTGCCTGTTGCAACTGCACCTATAAATATTGTTCTGAACCCTATGGTTCCAGCTGCTGTAGAAGGAATAGTTGTGACTGGATTTATTCCAATGTTGTAAAACTCACAAATTTCTGCCTGGACCTCAACACAAAATGTTCAATCATTGAGAGAAGGGAGAAGGAGGATCTTTATGAAACCAATTGCACAGGTAGAGAGAGTACAATTTGATGGTGGGATTTCTCGCCCATGGTTTGAAGAAGCCTCCAGAAAATGAAAGGATGGGAGAAACAGAGAGACCTTCTACTAGCAAGGAAAGTGTAAGACCCTTAGATGTATCAAAGGTGGAACTGGAAGAAATTATTAGAGGGTGTCTAGACATTTCTCATTTGTATCAATATAAGGAAAATGAATTGATATATTTGAGCAAAGAAATCACAAGACGTGTGGCTGACACCCATGACAGATTAACTGAATTGGCTGGAAAATACCAGGTGGATCTCTCTAAGAGTGTTCTTTTACAGAAAAGTTTCACGGAAGAGTTAGATAATGAAGCTATTGTGACAATGCGGTCTTCAGGAATGGGACTACACATTGCGGAATTTATAAAGTGCATCCACAAATGGAGTGATTTTGACAGATTAGAGAGCAAGAGGGCAAAGAAACAGAAAACAAAAATCAGATGTAACCTAAGCAAATGGTAGGCTATTAAATGTTTCTCCCCCGAAAGGAGGGCCCAGTAATTATTGAAAATAAAAGTTACAAAAATCCTAATCAGTAAAGAAAGCATGTTTAGCTTTTATTCAATTTATATCTATCCTGAAGATAGTTGGAGGAAAATCTTCCACTCAAAAATGGCAGTCCGTTTGCAACCAGTCAGTCAGCAATGTTTTCGTTATTCTAGTTGTCCTTGATTGAGGGGTGGCCGCTACAGCCTAGTGTTTCTTCTCGCTGTTTGGAGGATGAATGCTGCGTGGCAACACGATTGGCTCCAAGGAAGCCCCAGTCACTAGTGGCAAGAGCAGGAGGGGACAGGCAGCAAAGAGTGTCAGCATCTACTGCCCCCAGCCATGTGGAACCCTTTCTGCAGAAGCCTTGTACAGCCTTGCTCCTGCTCCTCCTGGCTTCCCAGCATCTGCAGGTCAGTAGTGCTCACAGTCCACTGCAGACTCTTGACATCTGTTTGACCCTTGTGTATGCAGAAAAAATCACCCTGAAAACATTTCTGTAAAGATTGTAAAATTATTAACTTGAATAGTAGTTTTGCGCTGCTCATGCCTTCTAATGGCGTAATAGATTTGAAAGTCAACAGTAATTGAGAAGACAAATGGGTCTCCTGTTGAAAAAACTCTCCACTGGGTAGATCATAGATGAAACGCATTTTGTGTTTTAATTGTAAGCTGCTGTTTTTCAAAACCTCTAACAATATTCGTAACACGTTTTAGGTGCAAACAAAACAGTTCTTATGGTTATGAATGGGGCTGAAAATGGAATCTATACTCCTGAATACCATACATTGAGGGTCAATGGCTAGCAGCAGAATGAGGGTTAAGTCAAAAGGGGTGATGCGTTAACTTTTAACTTCTTTTTATTTCTGCCCCAAATAAAGTAGAAACAAAGACCCATCCCAGTGTATTAATGATTCTGTTTTGTCTTACTTAAATGGTCACAAACAGTCTAAATTTTAAAATGTCTTACAATGTTAACGCACCTGCTGGAGCTGCATAGATCTTTGTGTACCCAGCACGTTCCTGGGTACAGTAGTGAAAATAAGATAATGGGTGGTCAGTGCGTTTGCTGGTGACATCTGCATGCAATCTTGTTACAGGATCGACTCACTGTGAAATAGCATTTAACATAGTTCTGTTGGTGACTGCCTTTGTTCCATAGAATCTTGGCTGTTACTTTATGTCACAAGTACTATTCTTTTAGCTTAGAGAGCTATTAACCAGCATCAAGAAGCTGCACTCAAACTGGAAAGCATACGATTAGAACCGTACTGTCTTTTATAATTCTACGTTTGTTAAAAAGGGTTTCCTTTGGGTAGTAATAACCACTTATCAGAAGTGCTAACTAAGAGGTGATTAGTATAATTACTCGATTGGATAATTGAATGCATGCATTTAAAATTCTTTCTGGACATTCACACCTCCTATGTACAGAGCTCAAAAATTCAAAACAATCCTGCCAAATAATAGTTTTGAAGTGACAAACTGTGTCTCTTTGCTTCCTAGATGGCATTGACACCAAGGTGTCAAGCACGTCTAGCCTCCAGCCAAGATGAGACCTGCACAAAAGTACTTTTGGTGCCAGTTTAAGTGAGTCATACCTGTCCTGTTTGGTTCAGATGTCTGCCTGGTATGGAAACTGGTTGTGATTGCCAATGCTTGATGACCGCCAAGTTATACTCTTTTTTATGGTCTGTTTTCTATTTCCCCCATCCCACTATATTGTCTCTGCTTCGGAATAGAAGCGGAAGCTAAGTTATAACCAGGGGTGCAGCTTCATACCTTTGAGCCTTTGTCCGGGTGTTGTGCAGCATTCGTGGCCTAGTGCTTGAGCAGCATTGTTACATACGTTGTCTCTACATTATATCTATAATTAGAATTCTCCTTGTGTGTACTGGGAGCGCACTGCTTGCTAGTGAGAAGGCAGGGGAGGAGTTAGGAGGTGGCTCTGATGTGGACATGGGCGTAGCCAATAAAGGAAGTGGGTGGAGCCACTGGATCAAGTGGGCGGTGCCATAGGAAGTGGGTGTTGCATTCTAACAAAATAAAAGCACCTGCACTTAATAATTTACAAATTAAGCGCAGGGAGCAGTGTCACGATATTAGCCCAGGTAACTAGCTTTTGGTGAAAAATCATGTGTGAAAATTATGCCTGGCACTGAGGTGGAAATGCCCCAGCCAGTCCCTTGCTCACTTTGCCACTGGATTCAAGCAAGCCTGGCTGAAGCCGGCTGAAATGCCAGAAACCGGTCCTAGGAAGCTTGTTTCCGGTCCAGGGAAGGCATGGCTTGGCAGTTCGGGTGGACTGTTCCCATGAGGCACAGGGTCAGACTGATTTGCATATGGCCATGTCTGAACTGGGGTGGCAGAGTGGGCTAAAGAACGGTGATGGATCAAACCCGGATCTGTTGACTGGGTGTGAGTGTTTGATTGGTTCTGATGCTCCGTCCATCACCACCCCCTTTGGTACCGCTTTGTTGGCCATAAGATGGCAGGGTATGCTCAGACGTGAGTCCCTTGCTCACTTTGTCACTGGATTCAAGCAAGCCTGGCTGAAGATGGCTGAAATGCCAGAAACCGGTCCTAGGAAGCTTGTTTCCGGTCCAGGGAAGGCATGGCTTGGCAGTTCGGGGTGGACTGTTCCCATGAGGCACAGGGTCAGACTGATTTGCATATGGCCATGTCTGAACTGGGGTGGCAGAGTGGGCTAAAGAACAGTGATGGATCAAACCCGGATCTGTTGACTGGGTGTGAGTGTTTGATTGGTTCTGATGCTCCGTCCATCACCACCCCCTTTTGTACCGCTTTGTTGGCCATAAGATGGCAGGGTATGCTCAGACGTGAGTCCCTTGCTCACTTTGCCACTGCATTCAAGCAAGCCTGACTGAAGACGGCTGAAATGCCAGAAACCGGTCCTAGGAAGCTTGTTTCCGGTCCAGGGAAGGCATGGCTTGGCAGTTCGGGCTGGACTGTTCCCATGAGGCACAGGGTCAGACTGATTTGCATATGGCCATGTCTGAACTGGGGTGGCAGAGTGGGCTAAAGAACGGTGATGGATCAAACCCGGATCTGTTGACTGGGTGTGAGTGTTTGATTGGTTCTGATGCTCCGTCCATCACCACCCCCTTTTGTACCGCTGTGTTGGCCATAAGATGGCTGGGTATGGTCAGACATGAGTCCCTTGCTCACTTTGCCACTGGATTCAAGCAAGCCTGGCTGAAGACGGCTGAAATGCCAGAAACCGGTCCTAGGAAACTTGTTTCCGGTCCAGGGAAGGCATGGCTTGGCAGTTCGGGCTAGACTGTTCCCATGAGGCACAGGGTCAGACTGATTTGCATATGGCCATGTCTGAACTGGGGTGGCAGAGTGGGCTAAAGAACGGTGATGGATCAAACCCGGATCTGTTGACTGGGTGTGAGTGTTTGATTGGTTCTGATGCTCCGTCCATCACGACCCCCTTTTGTACCGCTTTGTTGGCCATAAGATGGCAGGGTATGCTCAGACGTGAGTCCCTTGCTCACTTTGCCACTGAATTCAAGCAAGCCCGGCTGAAGACGGCTGAAATGCCAGAAACCGGTCCTAGGAAGCTTGTTTCCGGTCCAGGGAAGGCAAGGCTTGGCAGTTCGGGCTGAACTGTTCCCATGAGGCACAGGGTCAGACTGATTTGCAAATGGCCATGTCTGAACTGGGGTGGCAGAGTGGGCTAAAGAACGGTGATGGATCAAAACCGGATCTGTTGACTGGGTGTGAGTGTTTGATTGGTTCTGATGCTCCGTCCATCACCACCCCCTTTTGTACCGCTTTGTTGGCCATAAGATGGCAGGGTATGCTCAGACGTGAGTCCCTTGCTCACTTTGCCACTGGATTCAAGCAAGCCTGGCTGAAGACGGCTGAAATGCCAGAAACCGGTCCTAGGAAGCTTGTTTCCGGTGCAGGGAAGGCATGGCTTGGCAGTTCGGGCTGGACTGTTCCCATGAGGCACAGGGTCAGACTGATTTGCATATGGCCATGTCTGAACTGGGGTGGCAGAGTGGGCTAAAGAACAGTGATGGATCAAACCCGGATCTGTTGACTGGGTGTGAGTGTTTGATTGGTTCTGATGCTCCGTCCATCACGACCCCCTTTTGTATCGCTTTGTTGGCCATAAGATGGCAGGGTATGCTCAGACGTGAGTCCCTTGCTCACTTTGCCACTGGATTCAAGCAAGCCTGGCTGAAGACGGCTGAAATGCCAGAAACCGGTCCTAGGAAGCTTGTTTCCAGTCCAGGGAAGGCATGGCTTGGCAGTTCGGGCTAAACTGTTCCCATGAGGCACAGGGTCAGACTGATTTGCATATGGCCATGTCTGAACTGGGATGGCAGAGTGGGCTAAAGAACGGTGATGGATCAAACCCGGATCTGTTGACTGGGTGTGAGTGTTTGATTGGTTCTGATGCTCCGTCCATCACCACCCCCTTTTGTACCGCTTTGTTGGCCATAAGATGGCAGGGTATGCTCAGACGTGAGTCCCTTGCTCACTTTGCCACTGGATTCAAGCAAGCCTGGCTGAAGACGGCTGAAATGCCAGAAACCGGTCCTAGGAAGCTTGTTTCCGGTCCAGGGAAGGCATGGCTTGGCAGTTCGGGGTGGACTGTTCCCATGAGGCACAGGGTCAGACTGATTTGCATATGGCCATGTCTGAACTGGGGTGGCAGAGTGGGCTAAAGAACGGTGATGGATCAAACCCGGATCTGTTGACTGGGTGTGAGTGTTTGATTGGTTTTGATGCTCCGTCCATCACCACCCCCTTTTGTACCGCTTTGTTGGCCATAAGACGGCAGGGTATGCTCAGACGTGAGTCCCTTGCTCACTTTGCCACTGGATTCAAGCAAGCCTGGCTGAAGACGGCTGAAATGCCAGAACCCGGTCCTAGGAAGCTTGTTTCCGGTCCAGGGAAGGCATGGCTTGGCAGTTCGGGCTGGACTGTTCCCATGAGGCACAGGGTCAGACTGATTTGCATATGGCCATGTCTGAACTGGGGTGGCAGAGTGGGCTAAAGAACGGTGATGGATCAAACCCGGATCTGTTGACTGGGTGTAAGTGTTTGATTGGTTCTGATGCTCCGTCCATCACCACCCCCTTTTGTACCGCTTTGTTGGCCATAAGATGGCAGGGTATGCTCAGACGTGAGTCCCTTGCTCACTTTGCCACTGGATTTAAGCAAGCCTGGCTGAAGACGGCTGAAATGCCTCAAACCGGTCCTAGGAAGCTTGTTTCCGGTCCAGGTAAGGCATGGCTTGGCAGTTCGGGGTGGACTGTTCCCATGAGGCACAGGGTCAGACTGATTTGCATATGGCCATGTCTGAACTGGGGTGGCAGAGTGGGCTAAAGAACGGTGATGGATCAAACCCGGATCTGTTGACTGGGTGTGAGTGTTTGATTGGTTCTGATGCTCCGTCCATCACCTCCCCCTTTTGTACCTCTTTGTGGGCCATAAGATGGCAGGGTATGCTCAGACGTGAGTCCCTTGCTCACTTTGCCACTGGATTCAAGCAAGCCTGGCTGAAGACGGCTGAAATGCCAGAAACCGGTCCTAGGAAGCTTGTTTCCGGTCCAGGGAAGGCATGGCTTGGGAGTTCGGGCTGGACTGTTCCCATGAGGCACAGGGTCAGACTGATTTGCATATGGCCATGTCTGAACTGGGGTGGCAGAGTGGGCTAAAGAACGGTGATGGATCAAACCCGGATCTGTTGACTGGGTGTGAGTGTTTGATTGGTTCTGATGCTCCGTCCATCACCACCCCCTTTTGTACCGCTGTGTTGGCCATAAGATGGCTGGGTATGGTCAGACGTGAGTCCCTTGCTCACTTTGCCACTGGATTCAAGCAAGCCTGGCTGAAGACGGCTGAAATGCCAGAAACCGGTCCTAGGAAGCTTGTTTCCGGTCCAGGGAAGGCATGGCTTGGGAGTTCGGGCTGGACTGTTCCCATGAGGCACAGGGTCAGACTGATTTGCATATGGCCATGTCTGAACTGGGGTGGCAGAGTGGGCTAAAGAACGGTGATGGATCAAACCCGGATCTGTTGACTGGGTGTGAGTGTTTGATTGGTTCTGATGCTCCGTCCATCACCACCCCCTTTTTTACTCCACTGTACGGCAGCATACTGTATGCCAGTAAACCCAAACGTATTCCACTCTACACCACTCTACTGTATGCCACTCCACTCTACTCCACTACATCACTACACTCAGCGCTATTCCAGTGTAGGTCACTCTACTCTACACTCCACAGCACGCTATCACACTGTACGCTATTTCACAGTATACCACTACTGTCTACCCCATTGCGCTCTACCTCTCTCCACTATACAACACTCTACTCTATGGTATTCCACTCTAAAACACTCCAATCTATGCCACTCCACTGTATGTCACTCCACGCCACTCCAGTCTATGCAATTTCACTTTTTGCCACTACACTGTACCTCACTCCACTCTACACCACTCCACTCTATGCTACTCCTATCTATGCTATTCTACCCTATGCCACTCCACTCTATCCCACTCCAGTGTACGCTATTCCACTGTACGGCACGCCACTGTACACTACTCAACTCTATGCCACTACAGTCTAAATTATTCCACTGTCTGCAACTACACTGTATCTCATTCCACTCTACATCAGTTCACTCTACTCCACTACACTGTACACCACTACACTTTGTGCCACTACACTCTATGCCACTACACTCTATGCTATTATACTGTACACCAGTATATTCTACCACACTCTACACACATTTATAATGTATGCACCATTAGATAGAACTTACATTTATAATTTACGCACCACCTTCAATTTACTATACATCATACACCACGGTACACATTCTTCTCATATTAATCTCCACACTTCATTAACTATAACTTATCCTTTCTCCATGCACTGGTCATACCCTTGCATATTAAATAAGTTGTAGTATGTGAATTGCAGCAGTTATAATAAGATTTATAACATTTGAAATTATATAATTTCTCAGAAGAGTGCATGGTAGAATGGTGAGTTATAGTTAATGTAGTGTGATGATTGATGCGAGAAGAATGTGTATGGAGGTGCCCGACGTATTGTAAATTAAAAGTGGTACATAAATTACAAATGTAAGTTCTATCTAGTGGTACGTAAAGAAGCCATTTAGGTTATAACTATAACTTTATAATTCCTCCTGTTTGTATAGTTTAAGTTGGGTTTGTATATAAAGAATCAAAATCAAAATCCTAACTATAACTTAGGTTTAACCTTTGATATATATATATATGTATATATATATATATATATATATATATATATATATATAACGCCAGTCTCCCCCAACTCGTAGGGGAAGGAAGCACACACGGTACTCCAACACACAGCAAATATTCCTTCTTTATTAGGTGCAGACGCGTTTTTCGTTTTATAGAAAAACTCCCTCAGTGCCACCAGGAACAGTGCAAATGCCTCTCCCGCCCTCCTTTTCAAGCACCCTGCCTCGCTACAATTGGTTGGAGGCAGTGCTGGTGTTAAGGCACCTAAGGAAAGCAAAACCAGGAATCCAGATTCACAAGGAGCAGACACCATACGTCAGTACTGGCCCAAGTGGGCGGTGTCTGCTCCATTCACTCCAATGATCACCAAGTTCTTTAAAGTGGGCGGATTTTGCAGTTTGCGTGTCCCTCACCCCATCGCTTATCCTCTCAATTCCAACCCGTGCAGAGTGCCCCAGTGAGCAGCACGTCTCCCACGAAGTTGTGGTTCACCAGTGGTGACCGGGCAGGCAGCAGGTAAGTGGTGTGTCCTGACGTACCACAGAGCTTGTAGTCTTCAAAAAGGTTGCCACCAAACACACAGGACTCCCAAGGGGGTGGGTGCTTCAAGGGATGTTCGTGGCAGCATCCCAAAACATAAATCCAGTCTCCCCCTACTCGTAGGGGAAGGAAGTGCACGCGGGAATCCAACAAACAGCAAATATTCCTTCTTTATTAGGCGCAGACGCGGAAAAACTTCCTCAGTGCCGCCAGGAATAGTGCAAGTGCCTCTCCCACCCTCCTTTTCAAGCACCCTGCCCGCTACAATTGGTTGGAGGCAGTGCTGGTGTTAAGGCACCGGAGGAAAGCAAATCCAGGAATCTGGATTCACAAGGAGCAGACACCATACGTCAGTACTGGCCCAAGTGGGCGGTGTCTGCTCCATTCACTCCAATGCTCACCAAGTTCTTTAAAGTGGGCGGATTTTGCAGTTTGCGTGTCCCTCACCCCGCTGCTTATCCTCTCAATTCCAACCCATGCAGAGTGCCCCACTGAGCAACACGTCTCCCATGAAGTCGTGGTTCACCAGTGGTGACCGGGCAGGCAGCAGGTAAGCGTTGTGTCCTGACGTACCACAGAGCTTGTAGTCTTCAAAAATGTTGCCACCAAACACACAGGACTCCCAAGGGGGTGGGCGCTTCAAGGGATGGGCTCTTCAAGGGATGTTCGTGACATATAGTCGCTAGTAAGTAGTTATAGTTAGGATCTATCATCCATAGGAAATTCGTAACATTCTTTTCCCAATAACTTTGGTGCCGGATGAAGAATCTTCGCAAAATTTTCAAAACTGTTGGGGCGCTCTGGTCAGCTTCTATCCTGAAGGTTTGGGGGTGATTCGTCAAGAGGGGGCCGAGAAAAAAGGGGGGTCCCAAAACGTGTTTTCTCCATGTTATTTCCCATAGGAAATTTTAGAATAGGCTACAGACCGAACTGCTGAATGGAATTACACCACATTTTGCAAAACGGTAGCCCTTGGCTCAGAAAGAGACCTTTTTTTTAAATGGTGTAAATCCGTTCAGTAGTTCCTGAGAAAATCAAAAAATAGAGGTCAAGAAATCAATTTCCCATAGGAAAGTTTAGACACAGTTATAGCAAAAACTGCTGAACGGAATTACACCAAATTTGGCAAAAAGGTACTGCTTGGCTCAGAAAGCGTCCTTTTTAAAAATAGTGTAAATCCGTTCAGTATTTTTTGAGAACTTTAAGAAATAAAGATAGTGTTATCTATGGATCTGCGTACCCTGCTGATCACGAGCTTCATGCTAATTGGCTGTCAACACTCCAAACCAGGAACTGTTGGCAGCCATCTTGTGCCTCGGTAGAAGTGAGGCACAAGAAAACAGAAAAACAAATGTGTAAAACAGGAAAAGGGAGCACGGTAGAAACACCCTGACCCCCTAGGCCTGCTCAAGGGGTTCCACAAGAACCCCTAGGGCCAAAAAAAGATTTTTTTTTTTTTTAATCACGGGATGCGCAGAGGATCCGCGGATCTGGCCACAAAAATTTTAAAAAACAAAGTGCAGGCTCCCGCGCTTCGTTATTAATTAGCACCTGGGTGGGCCAAGTCCCGGGGCATGGGCAAAAAATAATTGTGGGGGCCCCGGTGACAGGCTTTTTTTGTTAATTTATGGGGGGCCTCAAAGGCCCCCCAACCCCCGGGGACCACCACACCCAGGGCTTTGATTGATTATTTAGCGGGGCACACGTCCCCCCTGCTGCCCCGGGGACCGCCGCCCCGGGACCATGTCATGAGTGATGTAATATGTGACGTCATCAGCAGTGCATTGGGGAGCGCGAGTTATAGTTAGATGAACTAACTATAACGGGGGAATTTCTATGGTTTTGTACGAGTGAAATGTCCATCTAACTATACCTTTCCCTAAAACCTATGGTTTTTTCAGTGAATTTGTAAGGTTTTTTAAATGCTAATCTCTAACTATAACATGCCTGAAACCTATGGTTTTTTCAGTGAATTTCAAAGGTTTTTTAAATGCTAATTTCTAACTATAACGTATCTGAAACCTATGGTTTTTTAGGTGACTATATATATATATATATACATATATACATACATACAAATGTAAATATAATATATATGTGTCTAAATAAACATATATATAAACATATATACACTATGTATATATTCACTGAAATAACCAAAGGTTACAGGATCGTACGTTATAGTTAGACAGACATTTAACTCATACAAAACCCAAGCAATTCAGCATTTATATAACTTACGTCCCCAAAATGCACTGCTTATAACTTTACATATTACATCGCTCATGACATGGTCAGTGACATCACTGATGACATCACTATTGACATCACGGATGACATTCGGTGATTGTGAGTGCTTTCTAAAAGTTACTGAGTGTTAAGCATATATACTAAGGTAAGTGGCTGTGTGAGTGCCTGTATGGGTAAGTGAGTGGGTGTGCATGTGGTGTATAGAAGAGTAAGTGGGTATTTGAGCGACTGTATACATGAGTGAGTGGATGTTTGAGTTTTTGTATGGGGAGAGAGTGGGTGTGTCAGTTGGTGTATGAGTAACTAAGTGGCAGTGTGAGTATCTGCATGTGTGAGAGTGGGTGTGTAAGTGACTTTAATAGTGAATCAGAGGGAAAATGAGTGGCTGTATGGGTGAGTGTGCGGGTGCGTCTGTGGCTAAAATAGTGAATGAGAGGGTACATGAGTGGCTGAATGGGTGACTGAGGAGGTACATAAGTCTCTATAGGTTAGTGAGAGGGTACATGAGTGCCTGTAGAGGTGCATGGATGGGTGTATAATTTGCCACACCAACTGTACACCACCGTCATCATCAGCCCCTGTCACAGCTGAATCAAGGCTACTAAAGAGTCTCATCACCTCCCTCAGCACAACCACTCCACGGATGCCAAAACTGCACACGCAACCTCCAACGATGGATCTCCAACTGCGCCGACACCCTGGCTCACACAAGAAAAGACCAGGCAAGCAACACTCCAAGAAGGCCAGCTGGTGTACTCCCACCATCCACATGTCCAGATGCAGACAACTCGAGAAGAGATGGAGGAACAACAAACCCAGGGAAACTCACTCAACCTTCAAATCCACTGTCACACTACCTTCTCCTGAAAACCACAAAGGAAACTGCCCTCCAAGACAAAATCAACACCTACGCACACAACAGCAAAGAAATCTTCACCATCATGAAGGTGTTCTCCAGGCCCAACAGCGAGACCACAGATGTTCCCCCCCCTCCCAAGAACTCTGCAACTAACTTGGCATCTTCTTCCACCACAAGATCAGGAAGATCTACGACAGCTTTGATACCTGGGACCCAGACACCATGCCTGCCACCATCACACACAACCAATCCGCACCCAACAGACCATGCTCTGCTGGACCCCCCTCAAAACAGAGGACACGCTCAAGACCATGAAGAGCATCCACTCAGGAGCTGTGATGGATCCTTCTCCTCACCACAACTTCCATAAATCAGCCTCCTCCATCGCCCCCCCCCCCCAGCTTCACTGCACTATCAACTGCTCCATCGAAACCGCTGACTGCTAACATGCCAGGATCAAGCCCCTGCTGAAGAAGCCATCCTCAGACTCAACAGACCTCAAGAATTCAGACCCATCTCCCTCCTCCCCTTCTCATCCAAGGTCATTGAGAATTGTCCAACTGTCCGAGTGCATCGAAATGAACCATGTCTTGGAAAACTCCCAATCTGGCTTCCAAAGCAACCACCGCTTGGAGACCGCACTCCTTGCCTCCACCGACTACATCTACACCCTCCTCAACTAGGACGAAACCGCAGACCTCATCCTACTAGACCTCTCAGCCGCCTTTGACACCGTCTCCCACCACACCCTAATCACTAGACTACACAAAGCCAGCATCCACAACAAGGCCTCACGGGATGGACCCAGATAGTCAGACTAACTCCGTTCCTCTCAGAACCTACAGAGATCAGTTGTGGAGTGCCCCAGGGTTCCCCCCTGAGCACCACCCTCTTTAACGTCTACATGACCACCCCTTGCAGCCATCATCAGAACCACGGACTCAAATTCTCCTCCTACTCTGACGACACCCAGCTGATCCTCTCCCTCACTAACTTACCCTCAACTGCCAGAACCAACTTCCCAACTTCCACAGTGGAATCAAGGCTGTTGCTACCTGGATGAAAGACACCTGCCTCCAGCTCAACTCGGACAAGACCGAAGTGCTCATCCTGGGACCCACCCCTTCAGCTTGGGACGACTTCTGGTGGCCAGCCACTCTGGGCTCTCCCCCACCCGAACAGACCACGCACGCAACCTCGGCATCATATTGGATTCATTATGAAATGCTGAATTAGCGCAGTTTCCTCAGTCTGCTTCCACTCACACCGCATGCTTCGAAAGACATTCTGATGGATCCCCACAGAATCCAGAAAGACAGTCACCCACGCACTCATCACCAGCAGACTAGACTACGGCAATGCACTATATGCCGGCGTCACCCAGAAACACCTCAAGAAACTACAGAACGTCCAAAACGTCGCAGGCAGACTGGTCCTCGACAGCCCCCCCTGCAGCCACATCAATGAACACCTCTGACAACTCCACTGGCTCCCAGTCAACAAGAGAATTACTTTCAAGATACTCACTTACACCTACAAAGCTCTACATAAAGAAGGACCAGCATACCTGAACCACCGCCTCACATTCCATGTACCCACCAGACAACTCTGATTGTCACAACTCACCCTTGCTTCCATCCCCAGGATCCAAAAGAACAGAACCGGAAGAAATCCATTCTCCTACCTCACCGCCAAGACCTGGAACACCCTGCCCCTCCACCTCCACCTCTGACAATGTGCGTCACCAACCCAATCCAGGAAGGACCTCAAGACCTGACTCTTAGAATGATTCCCCACCCAGTCCGACCAGCAGCACCCCTCCCCAAGTGCCTTGAGACCCTCACAGGTAAGTAGACACGCCATACAAGACCCTGATTGATTGATTGTTTACAATTGGATGTATGGGTGGGTGAGTGAGTGGGTGTGTGAGTGGGTATAGGGGTGAGTGAATGGATGTGTTAGTGCTGTTTGGTGAGTGAGTGACTGTGAATGAGGTTATATAGAAGTGTATGTTCTTGTCTTAGTGACTGTATAGGTGAGTATGTAAATGCTAGTATATGTATGAGTAAGTGAGTGGGTGTGCTGTATGTATGAGTGAGTAGCTATATGAGTGACTGTATGGGTCAGTAGGTAGGTGTGTGAGTAGCTGTATGGGTAACTGTTTTACTGTACAAGAAACTCTATAGGTGTAATAGTGGATATGAAAGTGTCTGTAGGTAGAATGTGTGTGGGCATATTGGTCAGTGAGAGGTGCATGAGTGCCTGTATATGTGAGTTAGTGGTTATGTTAGTGGCTGTATGGGTGAGTTGATGTGTGTGTAGCTCCATGGATCAGTGAGTAGATATATGATTGTTTGTATGGGTCTGTAAATGAGTGTGTCAGTGGTTCAGTGGAAGTGAGTGTATGAAATATAGTATGCGGAAGACTGAAAACTCACTTATACGTGTGAGTTTACAGTTTTTCCAGAAGCGAGGTCTCTTTACTGTGCATGACAGCACTTGCTATGACACCGTTGAGAGTAGTTTAGCGGCTATAACTGCCAATAGTGGCTTGAAGGAGGGACCATCCAGCTTCTTGGTAAGAGCACAAAGTGCATAAGTTACTGCATTTTCTTTCTTCATGACGTACTGTTTGTGCACTTGAAAGTTTAATTTCTTGTCTATGCACAGTCCCAGATAGTTATAACTGCTGACTTCCTCTAGGATCTCATCTCCAAGCTTGATCTTGGGTGGTGGGCCAGGTCAATTCCTAATAGACATTATTTCTAGCTTTGTGGTTTTTTCTCTCATTTAAGGTGCTAGTTAGGATGGCTGGGATGGTACTTAGCTTATCAATAATAGGGCGACTCCCACAGACTTCTTGAAATGAGGGTTTCCTTTCTTGTACAATGGTTATCAGATTTGTCAGCTTTTCCGGTTTGGTTTTGATACCTTAGATATATTGTTCATGAGGTCAATCTGAAGATCCAGTTTGTTTGATTGCATGTTGAGCGCCAAGATTGAGGTTTGTAGGATATTTAGTAGTGAGGAGTATAAGTTTGAAATGTTCTCCACCTTTAAGATTTCATGATTATCATTGCCATGAATGCCCATACCCATCAATCAATCCATACCTATCAATCAATCAGGTGACTTTTAAAGAGCGACTACCCACCCGTAAAGGTCTCATGGTGGTGGGGGGTGGTGGGAGGGGGGACTTCTTGTCGGGACTACCAGCCCGATCGAGTTACTCAGCAAAGAACTACTAAAATGGCAGCCGGTTTTGTGTGCATGTGCGGAGGAGGTCGGGCCTGTGTTAAAACCCGACCTCCCGCAGCTGCTGGCGCTTCGCGCTCTCCCTAAGCTCAGTGTTTCAGCATTTCTCATCGTACCTGTGGTTCCTGGTATTGTCGCTTCTCTCGCGGTGTTTGGAGCTCCCGTCGGCGTCGGGTTCCAGCTTTCCTCCGTGAGTCTGGTCTTTGTGTTTCCCTGGAGCAGCGTTTGGTGGCGGCGAGTACCTTTTTGCCTTGGGGTCTTCCTGCTGGCATTTCCCTCGTCGCGTGGAAGCCCTCTTCGCTCGGTGTGTTCGGCGGTGGTTCCTGGCGGCAGTCTTCCTCGTGAGGTGGTGGAGGTTACTTCCGGGTGGACTTCTGTGGCCTGCAGTAGAACAGCAAAAGAGAGACAAAAGCTATTACGGTAACAGCGCTCCTGCGCTGCCCTTGTTTATCATCACCTACCAATATATATTTATACTTACCTGAGTTGTTCTGGCACTACGGGATCTGTCCTTTTTTCTTTAATATTGCTAAATGATCCAAGAGACAAGAGAAGAGAAAAAACCTGAAGTTAAGGTTCCATTTAATTTACAAGGCTTTACAATACCAGCAAGTCACTCGCTAAGGTGGGTTTTAGTACTACAGACATCCTTTCTGCTTTTCTTCCCTCACATACTATTAGAGAATTTTAGTATTTCCTTGTTGTTGTTAAATTCCGGAGTATTACAGAAGCATTACACAAGAGTCTCAGAAGAAGGGAAAGTTTGAACAAGCCTCTCTAATTTAGATGCAAGGTAAGAGGATAATTTACCAGGAAAATTAAAGAGAAGACATAGCTTATACAGGGTATCTAGGTACATTGTTATATTTATTTTGTCTACTATTTGTTTTTTAGCCAAGTTCTTAATCCTGACGGATCCTGAGCCATAAAGAATCTCAACAAAGGATCTTCCCTCTGTTCCTTGTTGTGTTTCCCTTCTTCCCCGGATTACCTTTTGCACTTTGACTGTTGTTGGGTGCGATGGGTGGTTTAGGGAAGTAGTGGACATTGCTTCATGCCTCTGACGTTCCTGCAAGCATATAGTGAATCCTGACACTTCTGATCATTCAAAAGGCACTGTGGTTCAGTTGAAGAGCCAGCTCTTGAGTTCTTTCCTGAATTGAGGCAATGATGGTGATTGCCTGAGATGGTATTATATTCCATATAGGTACTCCAATATAGGCTCAGGTAGCATCGTAACCCTTCACCTATATTCTTCCCTACATTACATACATAACAGTTCTTGGGGACTGACCTTTTGCTTAGATACGACACTGTGCACAGAACGCATAATTTTCCCTGGTAAAGGCCTCATACATTATGCATGAGGATTCTTGAAAACTCAACAGGACTACCATCTCCTGTATAATATCTGTGTATAAAGTTAATTCCCGACGTCATCCTAAATGTGACAAGTGGCACAGCTAGGTAGAACCCCCGGGGAGACCTTTGGGTCCATAAACATCACATCTTGCTTAGAGAAGGAGAGGAGATCAGGACTTCCCTACCGACACACTGACGCAAGACGCTGAGGTTCCTGCATGCAGATAATCCAGCTCGCAGTGATCTAACATCCCTTGTGGGGTGTCAACTCGAGATCAAGACGGGGTCCCACAGTCTTTCACTTCAGGTAATGGTGTAGAGGGACTCTTGGTTTAACACCTTCATACATGCTAGGAAAACTTAGGTACATCTAGTTAAGGTAGCATCGTAGGAGTACGCATTTTATTGTCATGTATTTTATATACATCCCTTTATTTATGGTTATAACAAAATGGTAGAAATCTACCATACTTTTACTTTTTTAGTGCTTCTAATCATTTATATCTGTTACTCTCTAATGGTTGTTTCAGTGCACCTATTTTACACTAGAATAATGAATGTTCAATAAATACTTATTGAAAAACGTCCCTACTGTTTATTTTGTGTAACTCTCGGAGACTGAGTGAGCATGCATGACTGAACGAAAAGTGGTACACTGTTTCCATGGTCTTGAGGGATCAGGGTTGTCATGTTTGATAGTTGCCAAGAACTATTCTCTCCCTGATAAGAGGAGTTTCTAGTGGCACTGTGAGCTAGCTGGTACACAGGCCAACATACTCGGTGGGGGTGTCTAAAATCAGTCCTAGAGTGTATGTTGTCTAAACGCGCAGATCCTATATAGGTTTTATAGGGACTACATGACAGTGGAGAGGCAGGGTGTTCCAGTTCCTTTGTATGAGGTAGGAGAAGGATCTCCCAAATTCCGTGGTCTTGCGGATATGTGGTACAGCGGCCAGGGCCAGTTGGGTGGAGCGGAGGTCTCTGGTAGGTGAGTGGAATGCAAGGCGGTGGTTGAGGTACCCAGGTCCCACATTGTGTAGTGCTTTGTCGGCAGGTGTGAGGAGCTTGAAGTTGATTTTTTTGTTGACTGAGAGCCAGTGGAGGTCTCTCAGGTGGGCAGTGATTTGGCTGCGGAGGGGGATAGTGAGAATGAGTCTGGCGGAGGCATTCTGAATGTTCTGCAGTTTCTTCAGGAGTTTCTGAGTGATGCTGACGTAGAGTGTGTTGCTGTAGTCGAATCTACTGCTGATGAATGCATGGGGGACCGTCTTTCTGGACTAGGTGGTGATCCACTTGAAGATCTTTCGGAGCAGGTATAGCGTGTGGAAGCAGGATGATGAGACAGTGCTGATCTGGCAGTTCATGGTGAGCAAGGAGCCCAGGATGATGCTGAGGTTTTGTGCGTGGCCTGCGGGCCACCAGGAGCTGCTATTGAGTCTGATTTTTTAAGCATAAGTGGGTTCAGGAGGTCCTCAATGTTTTCTGTTGTTGAATAGATTACTGCAGCTGGGTCTTTTAAAAATTTGAATTTACTGGAACAATTTATCTTCCCAAAAAGTGTTTGGATTGGTGATATCAGTGGGCTGGCCTGGACTTGCTTTTGTCATGCTGACTTCCTTAAGGATTTTTTGGGTTGCGACTCTTTTGTGTGGCCTGTTGTCTGACCTTGCTTAATCTCATGTTACCTGTCACTTTGGGGTGTTTAATCTATTGGGCTTCGGAAGGAGGGAGCAGAGCGTTTATTTGCAAACCGCACCCAAAATTGTTGGGGCTTGTTCCGCAAGAATGGACTCAACTGACGTAGCTATACTAACAACCTCTCGTTTGCAGACCACAAGTGGGTGACGTTGCTATTTACTAGTAACTTGCAATTTTAAATTTACAATAGGCTTTGTGATGAAGCTGGGTGCCAGCCTTTACGCTGCAACAAATTACTTGTGAATATAGCAAGTTTCTCAGCAGCTTCTTAACGAGTTGTTGGCACTGAGTTGGTGGAGGATGTATTGAGGTGAGTGAGTGATGAGGATCAATAGACCTTGTGTAGCTCCCCCATAGCCATCTAGTGTGAACTTTGATACTTCATCCTTTAGTCAGTTAGTTATGCACTACCTCACCCCTTCTGTACGTTTTTGTAGAGATTTGGCCTCTAGTTTGTCCTTAATCACATAGGGAAGGGGGCACAAGCATGCACTTTCAGCAAGTTCCTCTGTAGCTTCTAAAGAAGTTGTTGATACTAAGATGTTGGAGGGTGTATTGAGGAGAGTGGTAGACGAGAATCAATAGACCTTGTGTGGTCTCCCCCTGTGGCCTTCTAGTGGGAATGTCGATACTTCAACCTTTAGTCAGTCGGTTATGCACTGCCTCACCCCTCCTGGAGGGAGGGGGAATGAGCATTCCCCTACAGATTTCTTCAATTTGGAGGCTTATTAATCTGACAGGGAGATGAGGTCACGAGTAGTCCAATGGAAGGCAGTAAAGCGGGATAGCAGAAAGCGGAGAATACAGGGGCTGCAGGTGTCACCAGACCCTTGCCAGAGCTCCTTGCTGCAGCCATGAGTACAGATCTTACCAGCTGAGAGTGTATGAAAGGTTCGTTCATGCTCCTCCTCATGCTCCCCCATCAGCCCTCCCCCACATCACTGCATGTGCAGGTGAAGTCAAAATTTAAGTCAAGCAGTACCGCAGGATCAGTATCGGGTTCAGTGGGCTAGTAGGCAGCCCGCACCAGTCGATGGGAGCCACCAATTGGGCCGGTGCTGGGGCTCAGTGTGAGCATGAGCCACCTATGTCCCTGCACCGCACCCGGTCCGTGGACTCACCGGTTTGAGTACCAATGCCGGACTGGTGCAAGCCCCAGTCCTGCAGGAGGACTGGACCCGGGGGTTTAGAGGTGACCAGGTGGGTGGACAAAGACCGTCGCGTTCGTTCCTGTTCTCGTCCACTGCCACGCACCTTGTACACTCAGCAGCAATCTGTACACTAATTGGCTCTCCAGCAAAAGTGATTTCATCCGAAGGAGAGCCAGCAGCAGACAAAGGAGTTCCTCACTAAACATGACCAGTCAGGAAATTAAGGAAACCTGCTCCTAATTGAAAATTACAGCTTTTTAAATGTAATACGTACCTTCAATAAGTAACTTCAATGCAATCCTATAGGAGAGGTAGGACTTGCAATAGTGAAAAACAAATGTAAGATTTTTCAATGATAAACAGCCATTATTACGCGACTTTTACTCCACATACCATTACAACGCAAGCGTAACAACGCATGCGCTGTAACAATGCGTAGCCTTTACTACGCATGTTATGACATTGCATGCGCTGTTAAAACGCAAGCATTGTAATGCGATCCACATCGTTGTGAGGAAACTGAGGCTCTTCCGTTTCCTCACAACGAAAAGTGCACCGAGCACCGGCCCTCTGGCGACACTGAAAGGAGAAGAGAGTAACCATGAGGAGAGAGAGGTAAGAGGGGCTGTGTAGTTTTAAAGGGTTTAGGGTAGGGGGTGGGTCGTGCAGGGGGTAGTCTTTTAGGATTAAGGGTAGCGTTGTTGTGTTTGAGGAGTAGCGTTTTTGGGTTTAGGGTAGTGTTTGTGTGTATGTACAGGAGTGGGGGTCAGGGAGGGTTGTGCAGGGGGTAGTGTTTTAGGGATTAGGGTAGTATTGTGGTCTTTGTGTAGGGTAGTGTTTTAGGGTAGTGTCGGGGGTGTCGTGCAGGGGAGTGTTGGCATGTAGGGATAGGACTGGGGGTGGGGGAGGTCGTGTGGAGGGCAGTGTTTTAGGGTTTAGGGTAGTGTTGTGGTGTTTGTGTAGTGTAGGGTAGTGTTTTAGGGTTTAGGGTAGTGTCAGGTGGGTCGTGCAGAGTAGTGTTAGAGTGTAGGGACAAGACTGGCTGGTAGGGGACAGTCATGCAGGGGGTAGTGTTTTAGTGTTTAAGGTAATGTAGTGGTGTTTGAGTATTGTAGGGTAGTGATTTAGGGTTTATGGTAGTGTCGGGGGGTTCGTGCAGGGTAGTGTTTGCTTGTAGGAAAAGCATTTCCAGTAACTTGCTATCTAATGTTATGCATAGAAATAAATTGCACTGTAATGGAACTTGCAAACTAATAACTTTGTGGTAAAAGTATGCGCTGTTTTGCATTGCGGTGTATCGACATATATTCGTTTTCAACTATTAAGACATGTAAAACTTAGAAGTACATGACCAACTTTTTAAATACACTGCACCCGGCCCTCTGGGCTTTTCAGGGCCTACCCTAGGGGTTACTTACATGTATTAGCAAAGAAGGTTTGGGCCTGACAAAAGGCTAATTCTGCCAGGTCAAAATGACAGTTTAAAAATGCACACACAGGCTGCAATGGCAAGCCTGAGGCATGTTTAAAGTGTTACTTAAGTGGGTCGCACAATCACTGCTTCAGGCCCACTAGTAGCATTTAATTTACAGGCCCTGGGCAGAGGTAGTGCCTCTTTACTAGGGGCGTATTAGTAAATTAAAGGTGTCACTTGGGTTTAAGCCAATTCCACCATATTTTAAGGAGAGAGCACAATCACTTTATCACTGGCTAGCAGTGGTAAAGTGCATAGAGTCTGAAGGCCAGCAAAAACAAAGTCTGCAAAACAGGAGGGTTGAAGGCAAAAAGTTAGGGGGTAAACCATGCCAAGGATGCCAGGTCTACTGCCGTCGGTGGCAGCATGAAAGAAAGGTGTAGACTGGTGTATGGTTGTGATACAACCAGTTTATGCAGCTAGAGCTTGCTCGCAAGCACAGCAGGGTTTTGGATGAGTGGGCAGCTTAAAGAAGCATACAGGTGGGAGTCGAGCGCTCTCCTATCTCAGATATTGAAGGAGAGATCAGGTCATAAACGGGGTCAAGGCGCCGATCTAAAATGTTTCATGAGTCAATCATGCTCCAGCTCTTTGGCTCTCTGCCGGCTCCCTCTAGCGAGTCTTCCATTCGGAATACTGCTGGAAGATTCACCCTTTGCACCATCTGGGCTCTCCAAGTCCATTATGGCAATTCTTGTTGAATAAACTACATCTCTGGCATAGTTCTACAAGGTTTGCTTCCCCCACTCACACGTGACCAAGTGAACTTAGTTAAATGCACCAGCGTAGAATGTGAAAGACAGGTTATTGTAGTCCCCCAGAACCTGACTCAATACATAGTTGAAGTGAAGAATTTGCTTTTGGGTTACTAACAATTCCCGAAAAGGGATCGGGGCACCGTGGCAACTCTAAACCTGTTTTGCTCTTCATAGTATCCCACAAACACTACTAAGAAGAACAGACACTTTCAACTAAAAGTATTTATTACAATAGGGCAAATCTGTTTCTAAAATAATCACAAAGGGTATCATAAAAACTGCAAGAATGCATGTTGTAAAAAAAAAAAAATGAACATTTCTAAGATGGTTAAAATGTCATCTAAAAGCCTAACACCCTAAAACCTACATGTATGCGCTACCCTAGGCGAGCATTTAGTAAAGTAACTTGTAGTCTAGGGTTTCTCGGGGAGAAGAGGCGCACTGCATACCTTGTTGACCACTCAGGCTGTCTTTATAGGAAGAGCTGTGGAGGAAGCGTTCCCTGCTAACGGCAAACATGCGCTGTGGTAGCAGCCTCCCTCGGGTACTCAGCTCTTATCAGTGTCAATGGGGAGCTGTGCTTCAACCTCCTATGTTTCTTGCACTTTTTTCAATTATATGAGCTCCGTGACTTCAGCGATGAGCAATCACAAGATCAGCCTGCAGAGTGGGTCTGTTCCCTCAACTTCGACCAAGACTTCTTTGTCTTCCTCTGGAGTTCTGCAATGGTGAGTTTGGCTTTGCAGGTCATTTTCACGCAGCAGTCACAGGACACTCAGTAATGCGTGGAGCTGAGACACAAGAGAAAGACATCTTGGGTGTCCGTACCTGACATCTGGTGATGGGAGCCCTTACGCGGTTTCTACCCTGTAGTGCTTGATGGAACATGTCATTTGCACACTGGATAAAGTTTGAGGGAAGCATGTCTGGGATGTTGCCAGGATATGAAGGATCCCTGGTGTAGATATAGTGGGTATCCGGGGCAGGATTGATCTGACGCAGAGCTGCACAACACAATCTACAGATGATCAAAGGAATTGGTATCGAATATTTTCTGGATCCAGTCTGGCATCTGGGGGTATTCAGATGAGGAATCTGTGGTTAGAAGCCTCTATGAGAAAAAGAGGCCTTAAAAATTGGATTTTTCAAACAATCAAATAATAATTTAATTAGGTGATCTAGTTTGAGGGATAAATTATTTAATTTGCCAAAGCAAGTATAACCTAATCTACATCAACGCAAGAGCAACTCCAAACCTTTCTTAAGAGGGGCCTAGTCCTAAACTACGGTTACAATGAACTGTGTTTTTTTTTTATTCTACCAACATCCAAACATACAGGATGCTTTTACCAAGAATTATTCATACAGTACTTTCAACTCTACTTTTGAATAAATGGTTTCTCGAATTGTAGAATAATGAACTACAGATAGAAGCACTGTGGTTTTCTAAATGTAGCAAATAGAGAACAATGCATAACACATGTAATAATAGAAATACTTCACTGGGATCAGTTGGACAAACAGGAGTAACTGTAGTTAAAAAAAAAATTGTAATATTAAGAATTACTTGTAATGGTTATTGACCTAGTAATAATGTTGAAGGACAAATAAGGTGCAATCAATATGTTGACATTTAACAACCAATCCCAAAATTTGGCTCTACCAATGACCTCCTATTATACCTGCAAGCCTAATATATAAAATAGAAATGGACAGCTGTGGTTTAATATAGCTGTTGGAAATAAAATTGAAAACCTTGATTATAAGTAGAAGGGAGGAAACTAGTTTGATTAGTTAATGCTATGAGTCCCAAGTCTTGTTAGTTTACCCTAAACTGACGATAGGGTGCTGGCCTCCAGCTGCAGAATCACTGGGATTTCCTGCTGCTCGCCTCAGTGAATCAATCACAAGGAATAGTACTGTACAGATTCAGAGGGGTTAAAAGAATCCAAAATGATCAAACATTTCCCAGTGAAGATTTAAAAATGAAAATAGCGACCGCAGAACAATTGAGTGAAAAGTGAGGTTTTCTCCTCATAAATTGCAGCTACTGGTTATTCCTTCCAAAGCTTGTGCTTAAAATACAATTTTAAATCGGCGGCCTCCCACTCAAAAGTTGGCAAGTCTTCAGAGAATTCTGTCATTTCTTTCTTCAGCCTTCCCTGGAGTCATGTATGAAATTAATGGTTTGTGGAAAGTTCAGTTGTGTGCATAATTCCCTATTGTTTGTCAGAACACTCGTACGTCAGTTTCCCTGCACCTCCATGCGAAACCCCTGCACCACCATGGATGCGCCGTATTTACAATACGGTGCACCATGGCGCAAGGATTGACAGATGTTCAGAAATTCTGACGCACCTGTTGGCGCAAAAGTCACGCATTGCTGAAGTCGTGATGCAAGCATGATGCAACTCCAGCCATGCACAGGGAGGCCTATTCCCAAAACACTGCCTCACTCCTTAAGCCTGCTCCAAGCAGGCATAGGGTTTTGACGCAGTGGCATCCTAGAAGTGGTGCAGTGAAATCTTGTAGATTTCACTGTGTCACTTCAATGAGGCTTTGTTGCATGGGAATGTCCACCCTGCATACATTTTACCTGAGACAGGTATAAAGTGTCGCAGGGCTTTACAACGGGGTGCATCTCCCTAGATGAGTCACGTTGTAAATGGGCCAAAACGTGGCGCATTGTTTACGCAGCCACTGCGTCACAAAAACTGTTGCAACGGTGGAGCAAAACTGTTGCAGGGGGCTTGTAAATCTACCCCTATATGTTTTAGTTCTCATTTTTCATAAGTCTCAAGCCTTTGAATGGAATGGAACCTGACAAGGGCAAGGCCTACAATGATACTTTTATTTTAAAAGTGAAAACAGTGGCCTACCATGGGGATTTTAATTAATAAATGAAATGATAATACTAGCCTCAGAATGACTGCCTTCGCTCACTACCTACCTATACCGTAATGTCAAAATGCACACCATTTTTAACCTCTAACTTCACTTAGCTTAGCCACAAACACCGGGAGTGCACCAACCAGGCACTACCAGTCAACGGCTTCTATGCTCTAGAATGCCTTTCCATCCCCGCACAACACACTGCTCTTACCTCCGCACGTACCTTCGCCACATGAAACACATCTTCCAAAGCAACAATGAAAGTCTTTTGTGACTTAATTGAATGGTAAGTTTTGGGGTGGTGCGCAGAAAAAGCCAACTCGTGGATTTCCTCTAAAAAGGTTTTGTCAAGTGATGTTAATGGAGCAGTAGGCAGGAGCTCACTTAATAGGCTTTAGAAGTTCAAGCACGCTATTTTTAAATGGGACTTGGACCTTAATGTGAAGCCAGTGGAGGAATTTTCTTTTTTAAGAGACATGATCCCTTTTTGGGAATCCACAGCCCATTTTAAAAGCAGATGTTCGGGGGGCTTGAAAGATATGAAACAATAGGACTACATTGATTTGTATGGGAGGAATGGTGTGTGTCCATCATTTCTTTGTAACAATAGCAAGTAGTTGTACTCTTGTGTAGATGATTAGGAGGCTGATCTTCCGGATCTGTGCACCACTTTGACTTGATTAATTCACTAGAAGTGATAGGTGCGATTTTGCTTGCCTCAGTTCCCTTTGGTGTAAATCACTAGCGATGCAACAATGCACTCATATTTTCAACCTATTAGGCATTACCATAGCCGAAGGCCGAGTCAATTGCTATCGCTACCAAAAGGGTTTTATGCTGGAAGAGAGTATTCCCCTCTCCTCTTTTCAATCTTATTTTATCTTCCTCCCAAATAACCTATAACCACATCCTCCCCAAGCCTCATCACACCATTCTACACATCACTGCTTCATACAAAAACATATCACATACCACCAAAAACATTCAACCCACTAAAACAAAACACCCTCCTGAAACACATAATCACAATGCACCTTAATTATCCTCATATCACCACATAATTTTACACTACATCAAACACCATTGCACACCACAAATAAGTCAGTTCATCATACTAGATGCACCACATATAATATCCTACGGTCCCTAATGATTTCACAAGATATCATACCCGAACAAAGATCTTTACACCGGATCAAAACACACCTCTCCACACCATTTCTGTAAAATATCCCATCACACTTTGCAACCCGATTCAGTAACATACATCCCAGGTGACTACAAACCACAAGAAACAGAACCCAGCCTCCAACTTCACTCCATCCTACATATAATAAAGATCATACTACATACAATAAAGCACATCACACAATGTACCTCTCAAAAAATGCCAGCAATCCTTGATAGCACAACCAAAGAAATCATACATCTCCAACTATACATCACTCAGCATACCACACCGAAAAAAAAATAACCAAACAAATGAAAGCAGGATCATAACTTGCACCCACTAGTAAAAGCCTCACAACATGCTGCTACATGCAAGCAAACCTCCTTCTACCACATTGCCACATAACTTAAACAGAATTTCCTCACACCACAAATTTTCCAATATCAAACCACTTCTCCTCATCTCTAGAAATGATATTGGACTAATACTGCACAGCTCGCTACAGCAAGAACAATAATCCCAGACCGCCACACCTTACAATGCTAGAATACCTACACACAGGACTGCAAAGAACAAACGCAATGACCAACCCAAACCACATCACTCATACGGAAAACCTTTCACACATCTCACGTCGTTTTTCATCCCTCGCCCTCCGGCTGGCTTCTGTTGTCATGGTCTTCTAAATCTGATTCTGTTCTTGTTCCCCTTCCGATACTGACAAAGAATACTTCTCCAAAATATGATGCACCTTCACTTGCCACATATTATCAACAGAGAGCAACATGCAGACATTATTCAAAATACAATAACACGTATTTTATCGTTCACAGCTAATTACATTCCTTAAAACAATGAATTACACAAACAAAATCTCACAGACCGATGCTCTTTATATGTCTAAGGAGGAAAATAAAAGAAGGGGAAGAAGTTGTGGAATGCATTTTGATTCCGGTTCCATTTTGTGAGAATAGAGAAGGCTGCAGAATGTGCCAAGACTGTTGACCTATATTGAACTCGCAAGGTCTTGAGAAATGACCAAATCACAAATGTAGGTGACAAGCGGTTGCTATGCTTCGCTTCTGATTACTAAAAAAGAATGCCCATGTATAGGCAAATGTTCTATTCTGATTAATGATTGTTGTGTATTGTTTGTGGAAGCAACAGCATTGGGGATATTTCCCAGGAGGAAGAGTCATAAGGTGAGGGTACGCTTTCTGAATCCAGTCCTTCTTTTGGGAAAGTGCTTACTGACTATGCACTGCGGGGCGCAACGGGTGCCCAGCTTCGCCCAGTGGGGTAGGCATTGCACTGGGAGGAGGCACGTGGAATTGGGAGTCTCACCCAGCCCCCTATTCCCTCCTATATGCTATTTTGTGTTATAAGCTTGTGGCATGTTAAATGGGGTAGATTTATAGAAAAGCCGGAGAAATTAGAGGATCTCAAAAAAGTGGTAATCGACGAAGTGGCTAAATTAAATGCCCAATCGTCTGATAATAACTTCCCTTCATCTATGGATGAGGTCCATACCACCTTTTTTTCAAATCTCCAAGAGTTTTTCATGAAGCCCCCTGAGGGTGGGAAAGTTAATAAGGGCAAACCACCTGTGGCGGGATGGTTCAATAAATCTTGTAGAGCAGCTCGTCAGAGTTTAAGTGTAGCCCTTAGATCAAGAAACATCGAAGATGTGAGATCTGCTAGAAAGCTATATAGACACGTACAGCTAGTGGCTAAGAAGGAGTGGGACGAGGAGCACTGGCAAGACCTGAAATCTGCTTGTCCGGCCAAGGATCAAAAACAGTTTTGGGCAATAGTGAAGTGGGATAGAGGTGGGGTTGCGCCATCACCCCAAAATAACGTGGCAAATAACCAGTGGGTTGACTTCTTCAGACCGCAATATGCTTCAGCTTCGTCTGAAGGAGAGCACTCACTTCCTCCCGCTATCTACTTTCACACGCAGGTGTTCACGATTAAAGATGTTAATTTAGCATTAGATTGTATAACCGGGGCCGTGCTCCTGGGATGGACGGGATACCTGCGGACGTATTTTTAACTGATAGATCATCCTGGTGTCAGTATTTTCAATGGCTAGCTAATTCCATAGCTATGGGTGCACCTGTTCCCCCCTCATGGAAAGGGGCTGAAATAATCCCAGTTTTTAAAAAAGGGGACAAATCACTACCAAGTAACTATAGACCTATCAGTCTTATTGACTCTGCTCAAAAACTGATAGGTCGATTAGTACAAAATAAATTACAAACTTGGATTGAAGAAAACAATATTTTGTCCCCGTTCCAGGCTGGGTTTAGACCATGTACTAGTTCGGTTGACCAGGTATTTTATTTCTTAGCACTCTATTGGAGGAATGTGAATCTGACTAATGGGACCCTTTATGCGGTTTTTATAGATTTAAAATCTGCATTTGATCTAGTGCCCCGCTCTAAACTTTGGAGGGTTCTCGATGAAGCAGGGATAGCACCGGAACTACTAACGTTACTTGTCCGCTTGCATGAGAACAATTATGCACGAATTAGGTGGGGAACCCAGGGGGAGGTGACTGACACATTTCCTGTAGAGCGTGGTGTTTGGCAGGGATGTGTCTTGACGCCCACGTTGTTCTCCCTGTTTATAAATGGCATTGTTGAATATTTGAGCCGTTCGCCCACAGACGCTCCTGTATTGGCTGGGTCTCGTGTGCCTGTTCTCATGTTTGCGGACGACACGCTGATAGTTTCGCGGACACCTAGAGGCCTGCAGAAGGCGCTAAATGCATTTGGTGACTTTTGTCGAGAACGTGGTCTTGAGATAAACACCTCCAAAACTAAGTTCATGTGTTTAAATCAGCGGCAAAATTTTAGAGGTGTTATTAACTTTAACGGCACCCCGCTGGAGCAAGTTGAGGCATTTACATATTTAGGGATATCCCTTCAGAACAATATGAAATGGACCAACCATATTGACATGGCTGTCTTAAAATTTCATCAGCTAGCGGGCGCAATTGTTTCCAAATATAAATCTTCCTTGACTAAACCCATCACTCCAGCCTTGGAAATTTATAATATGAAAGTTATTAGTGCTTCATTATATGGATCGGAATTATGGGGCTTTGGTAATCTGAATCAACTAAGATTAGCAGAAAACAAGTTTTTACGTTGTTTAACAGGAGTTCCCCGAAGTACCCCAATGATCCCACTAGCATACGATCTAGGCAGGAAAAGAGTTGAGGATTTGGCATGATTGCGCCCACTCCTTTATTGGCGGCGGATTATGGTCACTCCGGAACTAGCGCATTATGCCATTGCCCTAAAAGATATCATTAGGGCTGATCGTTTTCATTCCATCACATGGCTCAAAGAAATTAGAGATTTGCTAACAAAATTAGACTTGGGTCATCTATGGAATGATTTAAATGGCTTAAATTTCCCATCTAAGTCTGCATTCAAAAAAATGTACTGGGATATGATTTTAACATCTGCTTTTAGCTCTGGCCAGAATTCCAATCTAACAGGTCGTTATTTTGACGTTAAATCTATTCCATCTTGTGAGGCATTCTGGGATTTTATAGAGAGGCCCATTGATAGAAAACTGTATTTTCAGTTTAGAATTGGGTCTCTCCCTGTAAAAGCATTCACCCATAGATGGTTACCTAATCAGGACAATAAATGTCCTTACTGTCGAGATTTGATTGAGGATCCTGGCCATCTACTGTTTGTCTGTCCATTGTATGTCGCTCCACGTCATAGGTGGATAAAACCAGTATGTTTAAATTTGGGAATACGCAGATATAAGGAAGCCCTAAGGATACTTGAATCTGATTGTACCCCTTGTATGGTTATTGCTGTTGCAAAATTTTTGGGGTGGGCATGGATAATACGCACTCGTACCCTAAAAATGTTAGAAGCTGGTCAATGAGTATCTGACACTAAAATGTTATCGATCCATTTTAAATATCAAGATTTTACTTTTTAATAGATAAATTGATGTTGCTAATTTCAATGGAACTATTCGCCAGCATTATGATTTAATGTAATTTTAAAATTTATATATTGTATTTTAAAATAGTATTTATATTTATGGTATTGTTAGGATGTTATGATGCTTTTATGACATGCTGTCGAATAAAGCTTTGAAACTTGAACTTGTTATAAGCTTGCACACTCCTCTTTGATTCCCCCTTTCCAAGTTGTAATTCCCTATCCTTATAAAGCAAATGTCTAAAATTATATGGGAGACTGAAAGCTTGAAAGTGCAACATATTTACCACCTGTAGAACGCTTTTGTTGCATTCATATCACAGATATTATTACATGCTCATTGTGGAGTGATGCTTTATTCTGAACAGTGTAACAGTGTAAAACAGTTAACGATTTCTTGTAAAATCCAATTCAAATTATCATAAATCAGTAAGTTACAGGTGACTTTAGAACTATTGGCACCAAATGGAGCAGGGAGTGAATGTTTTTATCTAAGAATACTGCAGAACGCCTCGCTTAGAAGGAGCTGCTGGCTGTTGTGTCCTTCTCCCTCGAGGGCTGGCACACGCACACACCCCCTCACCCATCCAACACGGGCATCACCAGTCAGGTGACCCTGCAAATAAAAGAGCCCGCGTGCACATGCTCGTGGCTAGTGTTCCAGTACCACATTCACGTGTCCGTGTCATCCTTCCTCCGAAATGTGGGCATAGGGCCCCAACAAAACACTGGCGACGAGGCGGGTCTGACCCTGTGTGCTTTGCTGAATCATCTCCAATAGTCCTATTGGAAGGAATGTAGCACGTTTTCTAGACTGCGCCCCCGCCATGCTGCCTGCGGCTATCTGCAAAAGGGGAGTATAGACCTACATCAGTACTGCCGATATCACCTGCACTGCTGTGGAGGTCGGGGTCAGTATTGAAGATCCAGATTTCTGCCGTCAATGAGGAATGAAAAGAGACTAGTCACCTCCTACGCCCCCATGCCACCTTCAGAACAGGCTGGGAAGGTGAGGAAGAGCGCACACGACAAAGTGCTGATACATGTGCAGAAGCTGCCTGAAGCCACCTTCAAATGGATGTGAGCGTCTACCCCCGCTACGCCTGCAGGAGCTGCCAGCCAGGCCCAGGCGATCACTGTTACGATACAAGAGCCCTGCAACCTTCACCCGAAGCGGTGAGAAAGCCAGCGGGCCTGCCACCCACCTGGCCGGAGGCGCTCCTCGACGTGCATTACAAACGTGGAAAAACACGAGAGAAGACATAGGCTACCGCGATCGTGTGAAGAAAGTGCAGAGGTCCCATGCCTGCATCTTAAGACCCAGCGGGTCCCGTCGGTAAGGAGAACTGACGGGGCAGGGATAGTGTAGCTGCAGCGCTGTACTGGATGTCACCATTGCCACCAAATAGTTAGTGAGCCACCTCACAATGGGAAGAGTGGCCTGCATGCAGCAACTGTGCTAAGTCAGGCTGTGGAAGGAGGTATGTGCCGCCCGGTATGAGTTAGGAAGGTGGCAAGCCCCTTCGACCATGCCCAAGCAGCAATACCAAGAGAAAGGGAGCACTCACCTTCCCTCCTGCAGCTCCCGCAACACTGAGCAGGGAGATTACACAGCGGCCTGGCCTGGGCGATGCAATAAACAGTCTTACAGCCAGTGGGGCTCTGCAGCACCCCACGCAAGCTCACCCAAAGGGCAGCAGCATAGAGCAGGCCTCCCGAGGGTCTGCCCCTTCTTGCATTTCCAGCAACTGCTAGCCTATGGCTCAAGGAAAGCGGTTTCGTGAATTCCTGACAGCGACACCTGGTGGCCACCGCACCACACAGCACCATGGGATGCCAACAAGGGAAAAAGCAGATGGCAACAGAGACAGGCAGCCAGGGCTGGCGCTGAGGGCATCACAGGCCCCTGAGTGGCAGTGGCCCACCAATATAAACAGTAGAAGAAAACAGCCAAGGAGCACCCCCTTCCCCACGTTTGAAACCTTTCAGTAGCTGCATGAAAAAGGGGAGAGATTGTGAACCCCAAGGAAAGTGTGCACAACAGAAGCGCCACTACCTCGCTGGACATAGCAAATACCTCATTCACTGTCATATGCATACAGCAACAGCCCAGTTTCACCCTCAGTGCTCCACTGAAAGAGAGAAGCAGGGACAGGTAGGTACTGACCCAGATACAGACTGCACCTGCCCCTACAGCAGCCCATGGTATACAGGTATCCCCAGTGGCTGTCTGTAAAGACTGTGTGGCAGTTGCTGGCTCGCAAAGAGGTTCTGAGGGAGAACAGGCAAGAGGGATAAAAGTGAAACCGGGACAGCAGAGACACCCTGCACGCCCCTAGTGGTATCCAACCACCAACGCCACATGCTGTCAGGAACTTGCGATAAAGGACACTGGCACAGTCATTCCTACAGCCCCACAATTATCTAGCATGCAGCAACCCCCAACAGGGCTCCCATTTCCTGAAGGAGACGAGCGGCACGGCATGAGGAAGGGCCGGTCATGCCTAGCAAACAGTGAAGCATACCGAGACTGTAACAGAAAGTGCTGCACCCTTACTCCACACTGTGCCAATGTGTGAATTGATGAGAGAAGTCTTCCCCCACGACTAAGACAGTCAGCAATGGGGGGCAAAGAAAGCATCTTGCGCCTCCTGGTGGCAGTTGGCCACCAATGCAGAATAAGTACATTTAAGGGAGTGAAGCCAAGGGCAGCCAAAGCAACTAAGCCTTCGAAAAGGCAGTACCAAAAAGAAAACAGGACTGGCCCAGAGAGCATGCTGCACCATTCTACCTCACCAGACCCAGGTACCTACAGCACCCAAAAAATAGTTTCACAGCAGCACAAGGAGCATAAATAAGAAAACAAAGGGTGAGGAGAGCGTCATGTACACCCCCTAGCAATGGTCTTCCACCTCCACAAGGAAGACAAGAAGGCATGGAAACGAAGCACCATCTCGCCGACAAACATCACAACACAATGCCCAGCTGCACCACAGATGTTTTTCTTCCAGCTCAAGAAAAGAAGACTTGCATAAGAACCAGCACTTTCATGGACAGTGCAAGGCTGCATAAGCAGGAAGCTCAAGAGAGGAGCAGCCACTATGTTTCAATGCACATGACAGACTGAGTGTCTACTCACTAGTGAGCATGGGCAGTGAATGGCTACATGGAGGAAGGCGTGCCAGCCAGCTGCCTCAGTACTGTCTAGAAGAATCTTACATGGAGTTACCAACCCTGCCAAGCATCCGAAGAACAGAGCAGGATCTAATGTCAGAGTAGGCGGAAGGGATATTACCTGCTATCTGCAAAACACCAAGGAGGTCCTAGAGGAGAGAAGGGCCCCGTGTGGCCCGAACGCAGGAAGAAGAGAGATCATAGTCAACCTACCTGCACCCACATCGCCCAGCACTGGGCCAGAGAATAGTCCGAGAGCGCCTCCAACACTGCCGTATGACTGTTGTGTGCATCGGTCCATTACTGGCATGAGGAGATACCCGCACTCCGAGTGGTGAGCTGCCACTACTGCAGCAAAATGCCACTGCAGCAAGATGCCACCAGAGCAAGATGCCACTGCAGCAAGATACACTGCAGCAAGACATCAACCAAGCAAAATGCCACTGCAGAAAGCAAGATGCCACTGCAGCAAGATGCCACTGCAGCAAGACGCCACCAGAGCAATACACCACCAGAGCAAGACACCACTGCAGCAGGAAGAGACCTGCATTGCATGGCCTTTCGCCACATTTCAGAGCATGTATATAAGGAACATGTGTTGCGTGGTCTTTCGCCACATTTCACAGCAGGTGTAGAAGCGACCTGCATTGCGTGGCCTTTTGCCACATTTCAGAGCATATACAGACGGAACATGTGTTGCGTGGTTTTTCGACACTCTTCAGAGATAGAAGAAAAGGAGTGGAGAGATAGGAGGGTGACAATCCTATCACAGGAAAGCAGACGACAACAGGTACGAAGTAGAAGTCAGCAAAAGGGGATCAGAACGAATACTCGTAACATCACCTGAATGCACATTCTAATATACGACAGCCACTGGGGTGCAGTGACATCATTATTCACAGTGACCGTCCAGCCACCTGTCGCCGGCTGCTTAAAGGAAAGGGCATCCCTGTCTGCTTGCACACATGCTGCCAAATAAGAAGAGCTGCACCAAGTGTCCGACGAGTATCATGACTGCAAAGATTCGCCAGTCACCCCTACTCACTGCCAGTCATCACCACATGTTGTACAGTCAGCTCATGGCAGCCACGCCATCATTTATCATGTGCATCACTACCATCCCTGGAGCATCAAGTACCACGACTGGAGTCCTGCAGCATTGCCATACGAAGCGACGATCTGAAGACACAGTGACCATTTTTTTACCTGGTGGACATCCTGATCCTGGTAGCGAGAGCATGTTCTGACCAGGACACATCCACCCCTGAAGTTAGCACAAGTGACTTGGCGGCGGCTCCAAAGTCAGAGCCCATATGCGGTCCCGTGGCAACTCATCCAAGGGGACTCCCCGAGCGTGAGAGATGGACTTTGACCCACCAATGGATTCCAGGAAGTAGCCAGGCCATACAACCGAGACTTCAACAGGTCACAGAACGCCAAGACTGTCGTCAAGGGATCAAGCAACATCATCGTCAGATGTTTTACAATGGACTCCATCTACACTCTTGATGCACCTATTTTGAACAATAAGACACTATTTGCCTCTCAGCAAGAGTACGCTGGACCGACAAACATCACATAGGTGAACTATCACTCAACTGGCGCCAAGCTGAAAGGTCCGGACTTCATCAGCACTGTGTTCGTGTCCAGCTATGCCTGGTTAAAGTATGGACATGTGCCAAGATGTCTGGGTGCTCCCAGCTGCAACTGTCCACCGCTGTCCTGCGAGCTACATCTCAGAAATGTGAGGCTTCAGATATTTTTAGTTGTCTTCTCATTCCTTCCCATAGGTTGGACTCTTGTTTGTTGTTTTTCATTTTAATAAAATTTGTTAGGACTGTTATGTCCTGCTGGACAGTCTAGTGTTTCTGCCAGCCACTCCCTCGAGGGTTGGCCCACACACATACACCCTCACCCATCCAACATGGCCATCACCAGTCAGGTGACCCTGCAAATAATAGAGCCCGAGTGCACGTGCTCATGGCTAGTGTTCCAGTACCACATTCACGTGTCCGTGTCATCCTTCCTCCGATATGTGTGCCTCGGGCCCCAACATAACACTGGCCATTAAAGAACTGGAAGACCAAATTGAAGTGAATTCAAGGATCACAGCCAGATGCTAAAGCCCTGTTGGCCAAGATTGAGAAAGAGATTGCAGAGTTCAAGTTAACTATAAAAGACAACCGACATAACAAATTTAAGTCTAGGAACGTTTACTCATTACCTGGCAATGCTAGCGTACTGACTCAATATCAAGGAGCGAGCAGCAGACAGTTTATTAACTTTTCAGAAAGCTCTTCCTATTCAGGCAACTCGAACCCAAATACATGAGCATTTATTCCAACTGGCCGAGGCTGTTTTTAGGAAGAGGTTACAAGAGGGTGAAGAAAGTGGTAGCAAAATCATGGGGCAGGCATAGTCACACAATGGTGGACTTACAGATGGTTGAACAGAGACGTAACCCAGCTAAGAGAACTCTTGATATGCATGAAAGAAGTGTTCTATGAAAAGGATTATCATTTATTTCAATAAACAAAAGACTGATCTCACTCATATGAGAATTGAATTCACTCACTTTTGTTTTAGAATATCAGACACCAAGAATGTTTTGGAAAAAATAGATACACCCTGGGAAACAAGCAATATTAATTTGCATAGACCATCCAAATTCTGTCCCCCCCCCCCCCATCCTGAAGATGCCTATCAAGATCATCACATTAAAAAACTATTCTAGACTAACTGGAATAGTGTGAGAATGTCAAAAATATACAAAGTTTAATCTCTCCAAACAGGAATCTGAAGCCCTGATCCGCCTAAAAGAATTTTCTAAATCATTAATAAACCTGCTGACAAAGGAGGAACTATTGTTTTTTAATATATAGACAAGGCTCTGAACAAGAGATCATGAGATAATTGACAAGTATGGAACAGTGTGTGTGTATATATATATATATATTCACTGAAAAAACCATAGGTTTCAGGCACGTTATAGTTAGGAATTAGCATTCAAAAAACCTTAGAAATTCACTGAAAAAACCATAGGTTTCAGGGGCGTTATAGTTAGCTGGACTTTTCACTCGTACAAAACCATTGAAATTCCCCCGTTATAGTTACTTCAGCTAACTATAACTCGCGCGCCCGCAATGCACTGCTGATGACGACACATATTACATCACTCATGACATGGTCAGTGACATCACTCATGACATCTCAAATGACATCACTGATGACATCATCCAGTGAATGTGTGTTTTTCTGAAAATTACATATGTTTTATATATGTATATCTCAAGGTCGATGGAAGAATAAATGGGTATATAAGTGTCTAAATGGATGATTTGTTTTTGAAAAATTGATTGTATAACTGATTGATTAAGTGTATCTTAGTGAATACATGGCTTAGTGAGTAATGTTTAAATATGTAAATATCTGTATCAGTCTCTCACTTTGTGTATAAGTGGCTGCATGGGTTGGTGAGTAGCTACATGAGTGTCTATATAGGTTATTAGTTGGTTTTTTGAGTATCAGTATGAGTGTCTGAGTGTCTGTATGGTTCGGTGGGGGGTATTACGTAGAGCATAGGTGCATGAATGAGTGACTCACTGTTTGTGCGTGTTGAAGACAGCATGTGTGCAGGACTGTATGGGTGGATGAGTGTGTGCATGGGTGTGTTAATGAGTGGACGACTGTCTCAATAGTGTCTTTATGAGTAACTACATATGTTTTAAACTAGTGTATGTGACTATTGGTGTATGTAAGTGAGTATATGTGAGAGTGAGAGATTGGAAGAGTTCCTGTATGAATAAGTATGTGTTTCTATAAGTTATTGTTTAAAAGACTAAGTATGTGTAAGTTTCTGTAGAAGTAAGTGTGGTGGTGTGTGTATAACTGTATATGCAAGTAAATGGATGTTTGATTCTTTATTAGCATGAGTGACTATGTGTGTGAGTAACTCTATAGATGAGTGGTGCTGTGTAACAGGATGTATAGGTGTATGAGTACATATAATGAGTGAGTACATGTATGAGTGACTATATAGGACTGTTGGTGAATGAGTGGATGTGTATGTGGATCTTAGAATTACTGAATAGGTTGTTGTAACTAGTATTGGTATGTCCATTGTTTTGAAAATTTTAGTTTCTATTTTTGAATGTGTGTATCAAAGGTTATATTAGGGGGAGGGAAGGTCTGCCACTCTATCACAAGGATGATGTCATCAGTGATGTCATCAGTGATGTTATTTGAGATGTCATCAGTGATGTCATGAGTGATGTCACTGACCATGTCATGAGTGATGTAATATGTGACGTCATCAGCAGTGCATTGTGGGCGCGCGAGTTATAGTTAGCTGAACTAACTATAACGGGGGAATTTCAATGGCTTTGTACGAGTGAAAAGTCCAGCTAACTATAACGCCCCTGAAACCTATGTTTTTTTCAGTGAAATTCTAAGGTTTTTTGAATGCTAATTCCTAACTATAACGTGCCTGAAACCTATGGTTTTTTCAGTGATTTTCAAAGGTTTTTTAAATGCTAATTTCTAACTATGCCTACAGAGATAGGACATGTGAAGAAAGAAGAAAAAACGCACAGAGAGAAAAAAAGCAATGCAGAAAGAAGCAATAGAAGTCCTCAAAGATGAAGAAAAGTGCAGGAAGAAGGATAACGTGCAGAAAGAACAAACAGAAGAGCAGAAAGAAGCCTTGTTGCAAAATCATCCTGTACCCTCAACTTTTTCAGACGGATACTGGTGGTAACTGAGTCTGACTAACCAGTCCTAGAGCCAGTGCTATGTTAAAAGACACTCAGAATACAGTGAAAACACCTACATACACTAGGGAACACTATGCGTTGGGGTCCCCCTGTGATTAGCATGACCTCCTCTGTAAGCCCCTAGTATATAATAGGGCAGGGGATTAAAACTACCTCTTAAAATGCGCCACAGGGCGTGTTTGCACTAGTCACCTCAGGCCCCGTCCCCTCCCTTCCCCACTGTGTAAACAAGCCCTGTGGCCGTTTTAAGTTGGGAGATTAAGTACCCTTGAATCCTGAGGGTCCCTAGGTTCCAACTAGACCACTAGGTACCTCCAGTAAGCGCCACAGAGCTGCGTTGCAGAGAGATGCAAAAAGGGGCACGGCCTAGACCACCTCTCTGCAACGCAGCGCAGTGGCGCTAACTGGAAGCACCTGCTGTGCTAGTTGGCCCCCAGGGTTCCTCAGGATTGAAGGGGAATTATTTCCCCAACTTAAAACGCGCCACAGGGCGTATTTGCACACGTTCACTCAGGCCCCGTCCCCTCCCTTCACCACTGTGTAAACACGCCTTGTGGCCGTTTTTAGTTGGGAGATTAAGTTCATTTGAATCCTGAGGGTCCCTAGGGTCCAACTAGCCCACTAGGAATTAATTCCCCAACTTACAACTGGCCAGGAGGTGCGTTTGCAGAGTGCTGCAAGGAGGGGGCATGGCCTCCAGCGCGATGCCTGTCTTTTATTTATTTTATTTTTTTAAGAAGGAGGGCTGTGGGGCCCCCCTTCTTTTTCTAATTCATTGCCCCTGGGGACCCCATCCCCCAGGCCCTGCACTCTAATTTTTTTTGTTGAAAAAAATTATTTTGGAAGGGGGCCGCGTGGCCCCCCTCCCATGGCCTTAATCGGCCCCGGGGACCCCAACCCCCGGGTCATGGCCTTTTTTTAAAAAAAATTCTTTAGGAGGGGGGCTGCATTGCCCCCCACCTCAGGCCACTTATGGCCCCGGGGACCCCATCCCCAGGGGCCGGCCTTTGACTTTTATTATTTTAAAAATATATATTTATAGAAACACCTAGGACATGCTGGACAAACCGTATGTACCTATCACCATGACGATTTGCGTGATATTCATTAAAAGGTGACTATGCATACAATGAATCCACGTGGAATGTATTTACACCGCTAGTGAAGCTCTGACGTGTCTGACGCCCTACCGTGCCTAATCCCGGCGCCCCCGCCGGTGGGTACTCTCCAAGTAGACACCCTTGTCGTTTATTATACAAACATGGGTAGCTATTGACGGGCACATTTAATACACACGCACACCAAGCCATTCAAAGGGGATTCGACAAAAATTTGACCAAACTATGCAAGAAACCCCCCCTCACGGTTAATAAAACACACATCTACCGCCGGATGTGTAATACTTTTTTTTTTACTCTCTGGAAAGGAGACGAACCTCACTTGAGAGTCATAGCGTGCTCCTGGCTGAGCCCAATGCTGTGTTACACCCACCAGTGCCCGCCGAGTGCCACACACCTCTGTGTTGTATTCCACCAGCTAGTGCGTATGCTATGACACTCTCTAGCCCATGTGCACTGTAACACCACCCGGTGAATATGTCATGCCACACTTGCCTTCACACAGGTTATATTGCCCCATCTAACGTGCCTTCCTCAATGCCTATGTTATAACGCACAGCGCTATGCCATACATATTACATTCTGGGATCCATATCTTTGTCACAGTGCATATGCAACGTTACACTCCCCAGCACATATTTTATATTACAACTTTAGAGACTAGTTAGGTTACACAACACTGCCCTGTGCATATTACACTCCAAGGCGCATATCGCATAGCACGTGCTAGTGCATGTGCTATCTCGCGCTCTCCAATGAATCTGTCATTGCGCACAATGTATTGCATATTATATTTCACGCCCCGGTTCATCTTATATCACACTTTTTGGTGCATAGTTTATACCATATACTATATACAGTTTTCATTTTCAATCGTGCTCTCAGGAATATGTTCTATATAACACTGCATCCACCTACCCTTTTCACAGGCATTACATTTTGCGATGGGAGGTGAAGGGTCAGGGGGTGTTTCTGCCAAGTGAGCCCGAAGTCACAGTCACAAATGTCCTCTTCTTCCTGAATAAAAGTGAGATTATGCTGCATACTTGTTCATATTTTAAGTAGTTCGCACAGACACATATTTTAGAAACAATAAAGTTCCTAATACCCACCTTCTCTGAACAGTTAGCTTGCTGCCCCATCACCTCCTCCGTATCCTCTGTTGTCTGAATCCATGGACTAGCCTCCTCCCTCCTGTCATGCATGGTCTGATGTGCTGCCACTGCCCTCCATTTAGCATGATGTACCAGTCCACTCCTCCTGCCCTCCATTGCCCAATTCTATGGCCCATCATTGACCTCCTGCTTGGCCTCTGTGCTTAGCTTGCTGCCCCTATTCTCCTTCCCCCTGCCCTCCGATGTCTTTGTGCATGCCCCTGCTCCATCCTTTTTGCCCACCATGTTCCATGGACCTGCCACTCCTATCTACTCTGAGTGTTCTGTTGAGCTACCACTCCCCTCCCACCTGCCTAGCATTGTCAGATGACTGTAACCTGTCCCTGTCACCTCCACCCTGCCTGTCCACATGCCATGCCCCTATCCCCTTCCTCCTGTCCTCCATGGTCCATTTTACTGCCACACCCATCTGCCCTCCCTGGTCTGTTGTGCTGCAACTGCTCCTCCTGCCTGCCCCACGCGGTCTGTTGTGAGGCCCCTTCCCCTGAACTCTCTTGCCTGTGCCCAGGTCCTGACCCTCCCTTCTATCCTCCATGGTCCTTTGTGCATGCCCCTGCACCCTCCTTCTTGCCCATCATAGTCATTGTGCTGCCACTAACCCTCCCGCTTGCCATGCATGGTATTCTGTGCTGCCATGGCCCCTCCCACCTTCCCTCCACGGTCTGTGTGTATGCCATCATAGTCTCACTGTTGCTCTCTATGGTGTGTCTTGTTTCTAGTGCCCATCCTGCCTGATCTCCATGGTCATCTTGCTGCTCCTGCCCTGCCCCCTTGCCCCCAGCCCTCAGTTTCCATGTGCAGACCCCTATTCCCTCCCTCCTGGCTTGTCTGTTCCATTGTAATGCCCCCGATCCGTCCCTCCTGCCCTTTACGGTCTGTTATGCTGCAGCTTTCTCTCCTGTCTGTCCATTAAGGTCAGCTATCTACCATTGCCTCTTTCCCCTCTGTTCTCTGTTGTCCATGTGCATGGTCCTGTCCCCTCCCTATTGCTTTCTATGGATTGTTGTGCTGCACTCCCGTCCCGCATGCCCTGTGTGGTGTATTGTGCTGCTGCAAACCCTGATGCCTGCCCTGTAGGGTCAGTTTGGTGCACCTCTCCATGTCCCTCCTGTCCTCTGTTATCCGAGTCCATGTCCCTACCCCAATTCCTCCTGCCTACCATGATCCAATGTACCATACTTGCGAACATTTTGAACTTGGTAAGAGGGAGATTTTGAAAAAAAACTGGGGTATTGATTTTCCCCTTTGAGTTACATTGAAAAAGAGGAGATTGTAGACAGGAGACAGATCAAATAAACCCCATTTGAGCTTAAAAACATTGGACGTTTCCTGGCTGAAACGGGTCTATTGGCATGTATGGTTGTACTACCACTGCCTCTTCCTTCTGCCCACAATGGTCTATTATATTGCCACAGCCTCTCTTGCCAGTCCTGTATTGTTGGTTTGTTGCCCCTGCCCCCCTTTCCACTGCCCTCCATAGTCTGTTGTGCTGCCACTGCCCTTCCTGCCTGCCCAGTGTGGTCAAATTGTTGCCTCTACACTCTCCTACCTGCCTTCCATTTTCAGAGTCCATGCCCCTGGCCACTGCCTCTCAACAGTATCCCAATGAACAACTAGATTGCTGACATTCTATATTTATTACAAAAGTGTGGAACGCCTGACGTCATCTTGATGTAATCAAAACTGTAATACCTAGAGCATTTCCTTTAGAAATTACATATATGAGAGGGTCTTATTTGCATCAAAATTATGGTTAGTGCTCTAAAAAACTAAAATGAGGACATATTTTCGGAGTTTTCAAATAGCGACAAAGAACGTTTAAATTATTTGTAATCTTTATGTTTTTTTATCCAGTTGACCACTTGATTAAATGTTGCACTTAGGGGAGAGGATGTGGTGTTACTTCCAGAGCTGCAGACTTTGCAACTGGGAAACCAGGTTGGAGTTTCTGCTTCAGCTAAACATTCTGTGATTCCAGTTGAATCACTTAATCTCCCCATATCTACAACCAAAATGAATTTGATCTTGTGTGATGTAACCAATGCTCATGTAAAGCACTCCAATACCTGACAAGTCTGCACTATATAAAACTGCAAATACACAAAAAATAAGTGTTTTGCACACTTCTGTCATTGGGCTACATGTGGGCTCCATGTGGGTGATATTTGTGCTGCATTTGGGCTCTTTTGTCTCTGGTGGCCATCTTGGGAGATTCATTTGTTATGAAGTTTCCTAATTTCCTCACCTCACTCACTTCAGTCCCCTCAGTAGGAAATGCTTTCAGTTCTTTACTTTGATTCCATCAAGAAGGTATTCAGAGATATGTCACACATTTGCCATAAATTCTGAATGTTAGCACTCTAGTTGCTCATTAGATCACTGTAGTAAAGCTAATGCTCACCAGGGAATTCTGCTGCTGGTATTCAAAGTGCATGTTTCAGTCTGCATGTCAGAATATTTTTATGAAATAGAAGAGGATTTGAGAAGTCAAAATGTGCCCTAATTTTTCTTTCTGCAGCACTAATCATAATTTCTACGGCAAAATGAACCACCTCATTTTGTTCCTTTGTAAATTAAATGTTTTAAGTGTTACCACTTTATTCCAATCAAGATGGCTTCAGGTGTGCCATACCTTTGTCATAAGTAAGACTGTTAGCGCTCTAGTTGTTCGTTAGAACACTCTGGGACATTCTGTCATTGGGCTATACTTGGGCTACATCTGGGTGATATTTGGGCTATATTTGGGCTCATTTGTCTCTGGTGGCCATTTTGGGAGACTTATTTGTTATGAAGTTTCCCAGTTTCCTCATTTACTACAATCTCCTCAGTAGGAAATACTTTCAGTTTTTTACTTTGGTTCCATCAAGAAGGCATTCAGATGTGTCACACATTTGCCATAAATTCTGAAAGTTAGCACTCTAGTTGCTTATTAGATCACTGTAGTAAAGCTACTGCTCACCAGGGAAGTCTGCTGCTGGTATTGAAAGTGCATGTTTCAGTCTGCATGTCAGAATTTTTTAATGAAATAGAAGAGGATTTGAGAAGTCACTCAAAATTTGCCCTAATTTCTATGCCAAAATGAACCCCCTCATTTTGTTCCTTTGTAAATTAAATGTTTTAAGTGTTACCACTTTATTCCAATCAAGATGGCTTCAGGTGTGCCATACTTTTGTCATAAGTAAGACTGTTAGCGCTCTAGTTGTTCTTTGGAACACTCTGGGAAGCTGCAGTAGAACACAAAGGAATCAACTGACAGTCTCTGCCCTTGTTGGATATACATGTTTTACTGAGAATGTCAGACTTCATTCTCACATGACTGAGAAAGATAATGTGAATTTACAGAAAATATGCTCTCAGTTTAGCTTATAGATCACCTTCCAAACCTCTGTGGGAAAAGCATGAGAAAATAGTTTTCTCTCAAACATGATTCATGATATCACAGCAGCAGGCTTTTTCACATGATAAAATCACCTTAGAACACACCACAATTCCTAAAATGAGTATGGTACCATCAACAAATGATTTATAATGTAACTAAAGTCTTAAAACCTTCTATTAACTGCAATGCTCTTTAATGAGGTGCTATCATGTATATTGGTCCCAAGATGGCTGCCAACATTTCTTGGATGAAGTGCTGACAGCCAATCAGATCTCATGATGAGATGTGTGGTTAGGCTCCGCCCAGATATATATGTGATTTTACTTTTGATTTTCTCAGGAACTACTGAACGGATTTACACCATTTAGCAAAAGGCACGAGTCTGAACTGAGGACTACCTCTTTGCCAAATTTGGTGTAATTCCGTCCAGCAGTTCGGGCTGTAGCTGCGTCAACAGATCCTATGGGAAAATGCATGGGGAAAACACGTTTTGGGACCCCCTTTTTTCTCGGCCCCCGCTTGACGAATCACCGTGAAATTTTAAGGATAGGAGCGGACCGGAGCTGGCCAAAAGTTTAGAAAATTTCGCGAGGATTCGTCAATCGGCGCCAACGTTATTCCAAATAGAATGTTGCGGATTTCCTATGGAAAATAGGTCCTAACTATAACTACCTACTGGCGACTGCCAGTAGGTAATGTATGTATGTATATATATATTCACTGAAAAAACCATAGGTTTCACACATGTTATAGTTAGCTGGACATTTCACTCGTACAAAACCATTGAAATTCCCCCGTTATAGTTAGTTCAGCTAACTATAACTCGCGCACCCGCAATGCACTGCTGATGACGTCACATATTACATCACTCATGACATGGTCAGTGACATCACTCATGACATCACTGATGACATCTCAAATAACATCACTGATGACATCATCCAGTGAAAGAGTGGCAGACCTCCTCTCCCCCTAATATAACCGTTGAAAATTTTGAAACTAAAATTTTCAAAACAATGAACATACTAATATCAGTTACAACAACCTATTCATTATTCTAAGATCCACATCCACTCATTCACCAACAGTCCTATAGAGTCACTCATACATGTACTCAGTCATCATATGTACTCATACACCTATACATCCTGTTACACAATGCCACTCATCCATAGAGTTACTCACACACAGTCACTCATGCAAATAAAGAATCAAACATCCATTTACTTGCATATACAGTTATACACACACCACCACACTTACTTTTACAGAAACTTACACATACTTAGTCTTTTAAACAATCATTTATAGAAACACATACTTATTCATACAGGAACTCTTTCAATCTCTCACTCTCACATATACTCACTTATATACACCAATAGTCACATATACTAGTTTAAAACATATGTAGTTACTCATAAAGACACTATTGATACAGTCATTCACTCACTAATACACCCATGCACACACTCATCCACCCATACTGTCCTGCACACATGCTGTCTTCAACACATACAAACAGTGAGTCACTCATTCATGCACCTATGCACTACGTAATACCCCCCACCGAACCATACAGACACTCAGACACTCGTACTGATACTCAAAAAAACAACTCAAAACCTATATAGACAATCATGTAGCTACTCACCAAACCATGCAGCCACTTATACACAAAGTGAGAGACTGATACAGATTTTTACATATTTAAACATTACTCACTAAGCCATGTATTCACTAAGATACACTTAATCAGTCAGATATACAATCAATTTTTCAAAAACAAATCATCCATTTAGACACTTATATAGCCATTTATTCTTTCATCGACCGTTATATAAACATATATAAAACATATGTAATTTTCAGAGAAACACACATTCACTGGATGATGTCATCAGTGATGTCATTTGAGATGTCATCAGTGATGTCATGAGTGATGTCACTGACCATGTCATGAGTGATGTAATATGTGACGTCATCAGCAGTGCATTGCAGGCGCGCGAGTTATAGTTAGCTGAACTAACTATAACGGGGGAATTTCAATGGTTTTGTACGAGTGAAATGTCCAGCTAACTATAACATGTGTGAAACCTATGGTTTTTTCAGTGAATTTGCAAGGTTTTTTAAATGCTAACTCCTAACTATAAAGTGTGTGAAACCTATGTTTTTTTCAGTGAATTTGCAAGGTTTTTTAAATGCTAAGTTATGTATTTTTTATTTATATTTTTTAAATATGTTTTTTTACAAAAATGTCCTATGTATTCATTTATATATTCTCTTTATCCTTTAATTTTTTTTGGCTCATTATTTTTAAATGTTCAATTAGGATAAAGTTGAACAGCATAGTTAATATTTTCTATTAAGTTATGTTCTTTTTTTTTTTTATATATATTAATTCTTAGGGTGCGCGCTCAGAGCGCGCACCTAGTACGTTTGCGTAAGTTTTTATGAATTCCGTTTTACGTTATTTACGTGCGTATACATATGTATTTGTTCACGCTCGGAGCGCGCACCCAGTACGCATGCGTACGTACGCATGCGTGCGTGCGTCGTACGTGCTCCATGCGGTACACTTCCGTATACGCGAAGAGTACGCGCGCTGTCGTTCGCGTATACGCGTGTGCTACATATGCGCGTTACGTACGCACATACCACGTATGCGCATTCGCGCGTACGCGTTCGCGCATGCGTAATTGCACCGTGCGCGCTCGGAGCTTGCTCCGTGCGCGCACCTCGGGTTATGTTCTGAATAAAACAACACTTCTAATTGGTTTTCATTACTTTCAGTTTCTGATTGTTTCAACGCCACACCCAATCCCCTCATTGCAAGTCATGTGATCAACAATAGTCACTTTTGATTGGTTTGAAGTACTTTCAGTTCCAGATTCTTCCAACACCACTCCCACTTTCTTCATTATTAGTTCTGATTCCCTTGGAGAAGGAGCTAATCTGTTGTTGAGAGACAATGGCTGAGCAGCAACCATCTTCAGAGAGTGAACAGGACACTCTTGAGAGACAGAGGAACAGGAAGCAGAAAGACAGCTTGATATGGCAGTTTTTTACTTTCCCTGAGGGACAAAAAAAAGTGAATGCACCGAAAGTTACTTGTGTATTGTGTCAAAAAGTCTTATCACGTGGGAATGCTAACAAGAAGTATTCCTTTAGCATACACACAATGATGAGGCATGTTGAGGCAATGCATCCAGTGACTTTTCGTCGAGCTTCTGGAGAAAACCCTCCACCTGCTCAGCCGACGACATCTGCAGCAGCTCAGCCGAGCACATCTTCGGCAGCTCAGGCTAGCACTTCTACTGCGATGGTGCCTTCACCTTTTTCTACACCTCTTGTTGGACCACCTTGTTTGGCGAGGTTGTCTACACGGTGCACTGATTGCGGTAGTCTTATTTCTGTGGGGGAGACCAGTCTTGATCTCCTTCAGTGAAAATTTGATGCGCATCATTGCTCTAGGCCATAGATGTTTTTTCTTTTTTTCGTTTTTCTCTTCCTGTTTCCCTACATTAACTCAAGGGCTCTTTTCAGAGCCACCTAAAAACTAAACCCAAAAATATTTTTGGGGGATTTTTTTAAATTTTTTTTTTTGGGTTGCGCGCACGCTGCGCGCACCCGAGGAGGTTTTTTTAAAAATGTTTTAGTTTTTTTAATTTTAATGAACAAAGAGAGGTGAAGAAAAGGAATCATGAAAAGGAAGGATTAAGAAATACAAATATTTTTTAGTTATCTTATTTTAAAAAAACTTATTTTGATAAAAAAACATTTTTAATAATTTGCAAGGAAACAGAATTTCATTTTTTAATTTTTCTTTCAAGTTCTGAAAAAAAAGAAAACAAATATTAATATTCAATCATACATTTGATAAAGAAGTACATGTTTTTACATATTTTACAAAGCAATTTTTTGCCCTTTTTTTGCTGTTTTCAGAATTTTTTAATTTTCACTTAAAATAGTGAAAACAATTTTATTCATCATTTAACAGCGGGCAAAAAAAAACAATCAGAAAGATTGTTTAAAAAAGCCCCAAAACTATCCACACTAAAATATACCTTGTTACAAATATTACATATATATTACAAATACCTTTCTAGATGAATAATTTTTTTTTAGATATTCCGTCTTTAAACCTTGTTGCAAAAGCACATATGGCAAAATAATATCTATTAAAGAAGTCCACAATTGTTTTTATTACTTTTCCTTTAGGCCAAATAGTAATTTCAAAATCCTTTTATTACTTTTCCTTTAGTCCAAATAGTAATTTCAAAATCCTTTTTAAGTGATATCTTCAATTATAATCCTTTAAAATTTCAAAAAATGCTTTCTTCAGATGCAGTTTTTATTTTTTTAAATTTAGGTTTCAGAAAAATTAAGTAAGAATTGGGTAAATCATAAGGCAAACGTTGCTTGAAAATCAATTGGGAATCATTACACAATGTCCAGCCTTTTTCACATTTAAGATAAACTGTGTAATGTCCCGAAGTTACAGTAGGTCCTTCATGAAAAATTATTGCAACTGTAACAAAAGTTTTTCCAGAAATTGATAATTGTTGTCCTATAAACTTCTTTATTAAAGTATCCAATTTAGAACCATCAGCTCTACAACGTTGCATCATTAAAATTACATACTGACCGTATTTCTGTAAAAATAACGTGGAAAACATGTCAGATTTACATTCAGAACATTCCATGTTATGATTGGCATCTTTAACTAATTTACTAAAAGTCACTGATTTACTTTGTGGTAATGGTAAATATATGAACCTTTCAGAATCAACATTACTACTGCATGTGTTCATACAGTTTTCACCGCAATGTTCCCATTTATAAGAGATACCAAATAAGTTTTCTACTTCTACTCCTTCATCTTCAAGTACCATCAGCATATATATTAAGAATTCTTGTGCATCTTGCTGGACATTTTGACTAAACTGTGTACTTCCTGAACATACATCTAAAAGATTTCTAACATCAGAAGCACTTTCTATTTTAGTTTTATCATTACTCAGCTTCTCATAGAGGAGACTCAGCAAAGAACAGAATCTTTTTTCATGATTTAGTATTATCTGCTCTTGCAAAAAATCAAGATAAAATACAACATTCAGCACTACATTTGCGTAGCAGTTGACACCAGAGCTATTTTCAAAATGACAACCAACAACCTCTTCCACACTGTCCTTTTTCTTTTTGCTTGCAGTCTCATTACTCTCTTTTTGTTTTCTCTTCTGTACATCCTCATTACAGATATTCTCAAATCTCCTTTTCCGACAAACAACACGTTTTTCAAACACAGGATACTGACCTAAATGAGGAGCATAGCTCCTTCTTAATCTATTATACTCCTTTACACAGTTTGCATCAGCACTTACTTTTGAATCATCAAAGTCTATCATGAATAACCCAGATAATTTTTTCACGCGTGACAAAACAACATATGCCATACCTTCTTTAAACACAGTAGATCCAATGTTTACAAAAGCACTGTCAACAGTTAATCCTTGAGATTTGTGAATAGTTACAGCATATGCTAGAGAAAACGGAAACTGCTTCCTACGCACATATAAGTCTTTCACAAGCAAGAAACGAACTGAACAACGACAAATGTCTTTAACCTCTTGTATCTGATCAAATTTTATTTTTAAACATTCAATTCCAACTTTTTTCTGGTAATTAATAAAACCCACAACTCTTCCCATAGCTCCATTCACTAAACCTTTCTCTACATCCAAATTACGTCTTAAAATTACTCTACAGTTCATACACACATAAAGATTCTTTTCCAAACCAGCTGTTTTTGAAATGTTTTTCTCCAGAGAATCCAATTTAGTACCCAATTTGCCTATCAATATAACAGTTATTCGTTCATGTTCTATTTTATCCACAGCTTCCAGTTTTATGATCTCTTCATTTTCCAATTTCAAAAGTTCTTCATTGAATACAGAGCATTCATGTAGTGTTGGCATTAAGCAGTTTACAGTATTTTTTTCCGCAATTTCCTTTCTGGTACTATTTGTTCTGTTGGAAACAAATTACTCAGCAATCGACTCTGTAATGCTTTTCTGCCATGTTCTGTGAGTAGTCCAATTCTTATATCTTTCAGAATACTTGCATAGTCCTCATCATTGGCTTGCCTCATATTGGTAATGAGTTCCTTATACTCAAAATATGTCCAAATATTTACATTGCCTATACTTCCTAATGACTTTTTCGTGTCTTCATGTGTAAGAGTATGGAATACCGGTTGTCCTTTAACTGGAGTAAGTTTCAAAAGATCTCCAAAAACTATGACGTGTTTTCCTCCAAATAGGACGTCAAAGTCTGTCTTCAGAATTTGCTGCATTCTTAAATGCACAAAGGCAAGCATTAAGTTTGATACCATGCTTACCTCATCAACAATGACAACTTTCATTTTCTTCAATACTCTTGAAACTTCCAAGCATGCTTCTCCTGCTAGTTTGTGGTACTGTATTTTGTTCTCATGCTCTACTGGTAACATTAGCAAACGATGTAAGGTAACTCCTTTGATGTTATACGCTGCTAACCCAGTTGAAGCAGTAACAACACAAGACAAAATGGATTCCATTTTCTTCTGTAGGTAGCTTCTAATTACGTTAATTAAGAAACTTTTTCCAGTTCCTGCTTGTCCACTTACATACATTCTCATTGGTTCAAAAGATGTACATGAGCACTCTTTATTTTCATGTAGTAATCCGTGATCAATTTTTTGTCTGACTTCTTCATAAATTTGTTTTTGTTCTTCATTCAGTTGCTCCTCCAAATATGTTAAGTCTACTAATTATTCTTGAGCTTGATTCATAGCTGTTTCCACTTCGTTCATAGCTATTGCTGCTTCATTTTCGATGATCGGTTGTCCTAGAGGATCTTGACTGAATGTCCCAGAACTTTGACTGTCTTGAGAACTGTCTCTAGCTACTTCAGCTGAAATTGTTGCTTCTTGTTCAATTTCTTCATTTAACATTTGAACATAAGTTGTGAAAGTACTACATTCGATGCTGTCTTTCCTAGCATTGAAGGAATCTTCATAGCTCTGAAATTCTCCAAGCAGTTCGTCCTCTGAACGCCATGGTTTAAACAGCTGCAAAAATGCCAAGTAGTAAAATTCCTTTTAATCAGGAGTGTCGCAACTCAGCTTCTGGTTATTTATCAAACTTCCTTTTGTTTGCTTCACCAAACATCCTTCCTCACCAATGACTTTATATTTTCCATTGTTGATATCTTCTGTGACATTCCGTTTAAACATAAAGTTCTGCAGCACTTCATAGAGACACATGTTCTCAAGGTGATGACTTCTTTGTGGGTAATATGTGTCCAACATGTTTGTTCTTAAAATGTCTGTACTTTCTGGTTCGAACTCTGCTAAATATTAAATTTCTCGAATAGATTTCAGTACCCGATTATTCTTCTGGATTTCAAGTAAAGACTTGCAGATGAACATTCGTAGGATCCAATTTCTCGATGCGATAACATCTTTAAACTGAAACTGTATAGCTTCTTACTGACAGTCTTCTCATGAGAGATCTCTTCCCACATTTCCTTCAATTCTGTTTTCTCAGATTTAGTGATGTATGATGTGACATACCGAGCAACAGCAATAGAATTGTCTGCCACATACTGAATATCCATGTTAGCATTCCACATGGATAAAATGACTGGGTTGTAGTCATTTATGTATTTCTACTCTTCTTTTCTTCTTAGGTTATAGGTATTTTTTGGCGATTTTCTTGTAATAGTATGTCGCACAGCTGACATAAAACTGTTTACCCTTCCTTTTGAAAGGACAGGTCTTGGAAATCCAAATCGACATTTTGTGTAGAATTTTTCTTTGCTCTTGTACTTTCTTCGACAGTATTTTCCACACCGATGATTTTGAAAACGTAGAACTTGCTCTTTTAACTTTTTCTCTTGTGTGCTTTTAGGTATAGCACATGTTGCATATTCTTCAATAAAACTTAAAACTGCTTCATCTGCATCTGTTCCAAATTTTGGGGCATCCTTGATCCACAACAGCATATGAATATGAGGAGCACCTCTTGCTTGGTACTCTTTTCTCCAAAAGAAATCCATAACTTCTCCAAGAGGTGGATTTTTTTTATTGCAGATGAAGGACATCATAGCCTCAAATCTGTGATTGAAATATCTGCAAACATTAACCGGATCCAATGAGCACAATTCTCCTGCTGTCTTGTATTGGATGTTTTTAATGTTAGAATTTACCTCTCGAAGAAAATCCAGTAAATCATCCCAAGCATACTCGGCACAGCTTAGGGTAAGAAACCATGTTGGAGTTCCTAAATTCCGTAACATGCATTTTAATTCTCCATGGCGTCGGTACCAATATTCATTCGTCCCACGCTGACAAGCCATCAGATTGATCAATTGTGTTTCCAAATGATCATCTCGGTGCTGCACTTTGTCCATAAAATCCTTAGCAGACACATTATGTAGATGTACTCCACTTTTTAAAATGTGATTTACTGCATAAGATAGTGCAGACAAGTCGCTTTCAAATAAAAGATGAAACAAATAAGGAATACTTTGACGAAATCTTGAATCATCTGCATATAATCTTGTAGTCCGATACTCAGAAGCTGGAATCTGTTCTGGGCGATCATCGTATCATCCACCTTTTCCTGTAGGAAACAGCTGGGGAAAACATCGACCTTCCAAGCTCTTCTCCCATACACTAACGGGAGTTCCTTTTGCTTTCTTCATCTGAAACAGATCAATAGTGTCTCCCATAACTTCTTTAGAATGAAGAGGATGTATGCTAAAATGTTCATAAATTTCTTCTTCTTTTGACTTGTCCACTTTTTCAATTTGCCCAGTTGGTGTTTGTGTGTCTTCTTGTAAATCTTCTTCATCTTCATCTATATAAATTGATTCATACCATTTATTATTCCTTTTCAAATATAAATTTGCTCTTTGTACTTTCCGCACATCTACCAGCTCCTGCCAAATCTTCTTATTCTTTGTAGGTACACCATTAACCAGAATAACTAATGGTTCAGTTTCCAAACTATCTACATCAATAGTTTCCATATTTTTTTTCAAATCCAATGGCAAATACACCACTCTTCCTTTGAAACCTCTCAGTAAATCTGAAGGAGGTAATTTACCAGTTTTGGGCTCCATACGTACTATGGTCTGGAACGGATGAACACATTGAATGAGTATAGACTCATATGTATTTAAATCAGAAAGTTCGGCAGGAATAGCATCCAATTCTAAATTATTATATACAGCTCTGGTCGGCATTCTATTTTCTTCTAACTTATTATAACAGTATTTACAAATACGCTGATCTTCACTCAATTCATAACAATTTTCCAGAAATATATATGTTGCAAAATCCTTCCACTTATAATTATCTTCATTTTCACTTTTTTTATACAGATCAACATTCCTTGTTTGAATTTTGTAATGGCTTCTCCAGCAACAAATACAAGTAATATTTGGTCTTTCATTGGAGATGATAGTAAATTTTGTCATTTCATCTTCAAAATTTTTAGTAACAGTGAGTTCTACATTCTCTTCCACATTTTCCTCATTAACTGTGTCCTTTTCTGCACTTTCTTGTTCTGGACCGAAGTAACAAAACTGAATCTCATCAGTAACCTTCACTACATCTGATACAGATCCATGGAACAGAGCATTATTTAACTCATTTAACTTTACTGCTGGACTTTTAGCAAAATACAATGTTCTCACAAACTTTCTCATTTCAGTATGATGAACAGCCAACATCCTAAAATGGTGAAAAACACTTTGACACACTTTCCTAGATAGACAAGCCAGAGAATGTCCTTGCAAACCAGTATTCTCTCTCACTCTGCATGGATCTAGTCTTTGAAGCACCTTAATCTTCTGTTTTACACTCTTTTTACTAAATTCTCTTAGAAACTCACGTAATTTATCAATAGATTCCTGACGCACAGTACAAATACTACTACAATTCCAAGTGTACACTGGGGCTTTTGGACGTCTCCCCATAGCCTCAGCAGCCATCACTTCTTCCTCATTTCTTGGAACCATTTTCTCCTTTTCCATCACACAACCATCTCTAACTTCATATGCTCTACCATTGGTGTCAACTGCATGCAACAAGCTATTACTTTGAAGATAACTCTCTTCATTAAAAAATGGTTCAGTACTTGATCTGTGCTTCCATTCTCCCAAGAACACTTTACAAAAGTTACTTTTTTTCACTTCTCTTTTCCTTTTGCTTTGTGACTTCATTGCATTCACTAATTTATCTAATCTACGTATCCTATTCAAAATTAAAATAAAAAGTTTTCTTTTTATTTCCAAAGCCTTACTTACAATATTTTATATAAAAAAAAATTTCTTAATAAATTTTGTTTTTTTCTTATATTTTTTCACATCCTTTAGTAAATTTAACCTCACTCTTCTCTGAAACATTTTTCGACGAATGTTTTTAAAATCTAATTTTCATGTTAAATCACTTTTACTTACTTCTGATTGTACATTAGCTTTTGTTTTTTGCTGTTGACTCTGTTGTTGCTTTGTACCTAAAAACACTGTTTGTTTTACATTTATTTTTTCCATTTTTTTTTTGAAGATCTTTTTTAAGAAATCTCTACTCTGCTTACCAGTAGACTTTTTCTTTTTGCCATCACCAGCTTTTCCTCCTATTTTTTTTTCCAGTTTTGTCCAGATATAGTTGTTGTTGCTTTTCTTTCCTCTTTCTTGTCCTTAAAGGCATTTTTTTATTTGTTCACTGTTGCTCAGCAATACCTGCAAGAAACTGTAAAAAAAAAAAACCTTTTTGTAATTATAATTCATTTAATTTTTTTTTTAGCTTTTCAATAATTTAAAATGTTTTAGCATTTGACTCTCATTTGTGATTTACTGATTTCTGCTGAGTGCTAACCACCACATTTGAAGAAAACAAGCTGTCCCTTTCCTGCAAGTGCATGTTTTACAGAACAACTGCAACACAAATTACAACTCTGGCCACAATTTCTGTGCGCACACAGCCTCATGGTGTGATTCTAAGCAGAAAACAGAATTTGATTGGCAATTTCAAAGCACATTTACTACTGTGGTAGAGCAAGTGATAATTACTGTTACAGCCTGACACATTTTCCTTGTAGATTACAGAGGCAGAAAAGAGCACATGTCCTAACAGCTACTTCATACCATGAGCATGTGCAACCTGGGTGAGTGACTACACTAGAGCAAAGGAAATGAGCCTTGGTGACGTTGAATGTGTTTGCGTTACACAGTGCTATCTGAAACAGCACACAGAGCTGAGTACTACGCATGGGAGTGTTGGAGAAGCTGCTGCGTGTGTGTCAAGAGTGTGTTTCTGGAGACTGTGTATTGTCTGGTGCAAGAGAAATGAGCAAAGAGACTTCCAAAACTGCATGAAGACTGCTGGGATGTATGTAACAGTGCATGTGTGCTAAGGGTTATTTTCAGTTTTGAACATATGGCAACTACCTGTGCCTTTGCTATTTTGAAAGGAACATCTACCCTGTTGGTTTCAAATGTTTTAGCTTTTGCCTCTCATTTGCGTTTTAGTGATTTCTGCTGAGTGCTAACCACCACATTTGAAGAAAACAAGCTGTCCCTTTCCTGCAATTGCATGTTTTACAGAACAACTGCAACACAAATTACATCTCTGGCCACAATTCCTGTGCGCACACAGCCTCATGGTGTGATTCTAAGCCGAAAACAGAATTTGATTGGCAATTTCAAAGCACATTTACTACTGTGGTAGAGCAAGTGATAATTACTGTTACAGCCTGACACATTTTCCTTGTAGATTACAGAGGCAGAAAAGAGCACATGTCCTAACAGCTACTTCATACCATGAGCATGTGCAACCTGGGTGAGTGACTACACTAGAGCAAAGGAAATGAGCCTTGGTGACGTTGAATGTGTTTGCGTTACACAGTGCTATCTGAAACAGCACAGAGAGCTGAGTACTACGCATGGGAGTGTTGGAGAAGCTGCTGCGTGTGTGTCAAGAGTGTGTTTCTGGAGACTGTGTATTGTCTGGTGCAAGAGAAATGAGCAAAGAGACTTCCAAAACTGCATGAAGACTGCTGGGATGTATGTAACAGTGCATGTGTGCTAAGGGTTATTTTCAGTTTTGAACATATGGCAACTACCTGTGCCTATGCTATTTTGAAAGGAAAATCTACCCTGTTGGTTTCAAATGTTTTAGCTTTTGCCTCTCATTTGCGATTTAGTGTTTTCTGCTGAGTGCTAACCGCCACATTTGAAGAAAACAAGCTGTCCCTTTCCTGCAAGTGCATGTTTTACAGAACAACTGCAACACAAATTACATCTCTGGCCACAATTCCTGTGCGCACACAGCCTTATGGTGTGATTCTAAGCAGAAAACAGAATTTGATTGGCAATTTCAAAGCACATTTACTACTGTGGTAGAGCCTGGGTGAGTGACTACACTAGAGCAAAGGAAATGAGCCTTGGTGACGTTGAATGTGTTTGCGTTACACAGTGCTATCTGAAACAGCACACAGAGCTGAGTACTACGCATGGGAGTGTTGGAGAAGCTGCTGCGTGTGTGCCAAGAGTGTGTTTCTGGAGACTGTGTATTGTCTGGTGCAAGACAGATGAGCAAAGAGACTTCCAAAACTGCATGAAGACTGCTGGGATGTATGTAACTGTGCATGTGTGCTAAGGGTTATTTTCATTTTTGAACATATGGCAACTACCTGTGCCTTTGCTATTTTGAAAGGAAAATCTACCCTGTTGGTTTCAAATGTTTTAGCTTTTGCCTCTCAGTTGCGATTTAGTGATTTCTGCTGAGTGCTAACAACCACATTTGAAGAAAACAAGCTGTCCCTTTTCTGCAAGTGCATGTTTTACAGAACAACTGCAACACAAATTACATCTCTGGCCACAATTCCTGTGCGCACACAGCCTTATGGTGTGATTCTAAGCAGAAAACAGAATTTGATTGGCAATTTCAAAGCACATTTACTACTGTGGTAGAGCAAGTGATAATTACTGTTACAGCCTGACACATTTTCCTTGTAGATTACAGAGGCAGAAAAGAGCACATGTCCTTACTGCTTTTTCATACCATGAGCATGTGCAACCTGGGTGAGTGACTACACTAGAGCAAAGGAAATGAGCCTTGGTGACGTTGAATGTGTTTGCGTTACACAGTGCTATCTGAAACAGCACACAGAGCTGAGTAGTACGCATGGGAGTGTTGGAGAAGCTGCTGCTTGTGTGCCAAGAGTGTGTTTCTGGAGACTGTGTATTGTCTGGTGCAAGACAGATGAGCAAAGAGACTTCCAAAACTGCATGAAGACTGCTGGGATGTATGTAACAGTGCATGTGTGCTAAGGGTTATTTTCAGTTTTGAACATATGGCAACTACCTGTGCCTTTGCTATTTTGAAAGGAAAATCTACCCTGTTGGTTTCAAATGTTTTAGCTTTTGCATCTCATTTGCGATTTAGTGATTTCTACTGAGTGCTAACCACCACATTTGAAGAAAACAAGCTGTCCCTTTCCTGCAAGTGCATGTTTTACAGAACAACTGCAACACAAATTACATCTCTGGCCACAATTCCTGTGCGCACACAGCCTTATGGTGTGATTCTAAGCAGAAAACAGAATTTGATTGGCAATTTCAGAGCACATTTACTACTGTGGTAGAGCAAGTGATAATTACTGTTACAGCCTGACACATTTTCCTTGTAGATTACAGAGGCAGAAAAGAGCACATGTCCTTACTGCTTTTTCATACCATGAGCATGTGCAACCTGGGTGAGTGACTACACTAGAGCAAAGGAAATGAGCCTTGGTGACGTTGAATGTGTTTGCGTTACACAGTGCTATCTGAAACAGCACACAGAGCTGAGTAGTACGCATGGGAGTGTTGGAGAAGCTGCTGCGTGTGTGCCAAGAGTGTGTTTCTGGAGACTGTGTATTGTCTGGTGCAAGACAGATGAGCAAAGAGACTTCCAAAACTGCATGAAGACTGCTGGGATGTATGTAACAGTGCATGTGTGGTAAGAGTTAATTTGTGTTTTGAAAACAGACTGCCTCTTTCCTGGGTCTGCAATTCTTACAGAAAAACAACTTCACAAATTAAATCTCAGACAACAATTCCTATATGCACACAGACTCATGCTGTGTTGGTAGGCACAAAACACAGGCTGCCCCTTTCCTGGGACTGCAATTCTTACAGAACTAATGCTAATTTCAAATGTGTTGCCATTTTCCTCTCTTTTCTTTCAAAGTGATTTCTGCTAAATCCTAACCATCACAATTAAAAAGAAGCTGTCCTTTTCTTTCAACTGCAAGTCTTACTTTTCAACAGCAACACAAATTAAATCTCTGTCAACAATTCTTCTCTGCACACAGACTCATGGTTTGATGGTAGGCACAAAACAGTATTCCTCATTGTTACCAGTACACATTAACTTATTGTGAAAACATACTCCATAATATCTTACAAGCTCAAGACAGTTAAATTTCTCCCAAACCTCAAAATGTAAAACATAACTTTTGAAGAAGATTCACAATTCTAATATTTATCTCAAAAATCACCACATACTTCCCCTCTCAAACTCATAACTCACCTTTAAAATTAGTTAGTTGTTTAAGAAATGTGCCACTCAAACAGCAGACTATCAGAGTCAGAATATCAGAGCTCTACACCTCTCTCCTCTCTCCAGAACCAGTAAATGGCAATGTTTCCCTCTCTTTTTTCACACATATACATGTTAATTTCAAATCTCAGTGCTTCCCACTTTTTTTCAAATGAAATCACAGATTTCTATTGGTTGAAAACTTCAACCCCTTTCCAAATGTACCCTTCCCCCAACTTGACTTCTGCCTGCTACCATAGCAACAGCTCATGGAACACTGCTGTGAGGAGAGAGGTCAGAAGTTCAGCACACAATGTTTCAAATCCAATGAGCAAGAGTAGTTCACCTGTCCAACCTAACAGCAAATCCAATCCAATCTTCTGTGGGAACACACTTTTCTGAACCAATACAAAACATGCTTCTAAAAATATACACATACAGCCTACTTTTTTCTGTTAAAAGATTTGAATCAGCCAATGTGTTCTTTTTATGTTAAAAAAATATGTATGCCTCCATTTTACAACTGTCTTTCATTTCATATTGCCTTTCTACTGAAAGACACCTCCTGAGTGCATCCAGATCTCCTTGGAAGATGTTCACAGTGTGGACATTAAATGGATTGGTCAGAGAGGGTTAAAGTGGCATCAATTAATGCCTTTGGTGAAAACCTTTCTACATCTCCCACAGCCTAACCTTTTTATTGTGCACTGTGGTGGTAATGACCTAGGCGCTCTAACTGGGGTAGGTCTGGAAATGCTTATTAAGGACACCTTTGTGCAATTGATGTCGCTTTTTCCACAAACTGCCTTTGTATATTCTAATATATGCCAAAGGCAAAAGTGGAACTGGTCCAACCAATTTTGTCCACAGATTGACAAAGCAAGGAAGCACGTCAACAAATCTATTTCTGCTTTCCTCAGAGACTATGGTATGGGTTCTATATACCACAACAACTTGCGTTACAACATGCAAGACATTTATAGAGGAGATGGTGTACACTTCACTGATGAAGGCAACAGAGTCTTCCTCTTGAACTTTAGACTCTGCATCGGTACTTACTTGTAGGTACCAAAAAACACACAATGAACACAAGGGCTCTTTTTAGAGCCACCTTATATCTAAACACTTAAATGCGATTTTTTTTAAAGTGTTTTTTTCGGGTGCGCGCTGGGTGCGCGCACTCGGCGATATTTTTTTTAAAAATATAAATCTTTTTTTTTGCCCTACAAGGTCCTACTGTGACCCCCCTACAATGCCTAGTGGGTCAATATCTCCCCACTCTGCCCCCTTTTCACGTTCTCCCCTTTGTTTCTCACCCCCTCTTTATGCGAGAGACAAAATGGCGGCCGCCGCTTCCTGATTTCCACTGATTAGAATGTTTACTTACTTCTTACAACCAATCAGAAGTGCGCTCGCGCACTGCCGAGTGCGCGCACCTAGCGCGTACGCTGCGCGCTTACAGATATATATATTGTTTTAAATGCTTTTTTCTCAGGAAATACTGAACAGATTTACACCAGACCTGCAAAAGGCACTTCATGGACCTTTTAGCTACCTCTCTGCCAAATTTCACATAATTATGTTAAGCCGTTCAGGCTGTAGCTGCGACTAAAGTCCCTATGGAAAAATCCATGGGGAAAACGTGTTTTGAGACCCCCCCTTTTTCTCAGCCCCCGCTTTACGAATCACCCCGAGACTTCCAGGGTAGGAGCTGAGCGGAGCGCCCCATTAGTTTTGAAAATGTCGCGAAGAATCGTCAACCAGCGCCAAAGTTATTCAAAATAGAATTTTGAGATTTCCTATGGAAACTCGGTCCTAACTATAACTATCTACTGGCGACCGCCAGTAGATAATATATATATATATATACATACATATATATATGTATTGCAGGTAACCTTTTTTCCTTCACGATTCAATGTTCCTGGAATCGGAAAAATGGAATGGACTCCTCTTTCTGTTGTGCAAAATGATTTATTTCATTTTCTCCTTGCGCTTTGCCGCCATGACGCTTTTCGACCCATGCAGGCATTGATCACATGACGCACTGACAACACTTCCCCATTTTTAAAGTGCTTGTGCATATAATAAATAGCAACAACAGACTAATAATTTTAACGTCTATTTTGTGATGTTTGGCAGCAAATAATTATCCTCTGTTACAAAGTTTTTAAATGTGGCAGATAATAATGTGCAAAAACGCATTTCAGAACTGTATAAATACAATTGGTTAAAAGGGACCTCCATACATTCATTATCATAATACGTGATAGCCTAATACTGTCCCCCAAACATTTCATGGTCCATATTTGCAAATTGACGCAATCAAATCATTTGGATAAATACAAATATATTTACATGTAAAAAGCAATAAATGCATTAAAAGGTATAATATCCTCTGCTGTATCACTGCAATCTATTTTTAAATTGGCCACTATTTATTAGCCATTTTTGCAACCCTTATTTACATTTTTTATCCTATTTTGCTTTAAGTTAGACTTTGATTCTTATTTGTTAGTTGTTGTGCAAATTGCTTTTAGTGCAAGATTATCACTGACGTGCTCCCTGTGTGACGGAAATTATTCATGATGTACATGAACTACCATTGTAAAAGTTGACAGTGCTTATTGTGCAAATCATTAAAAGGAAAACAACCCCAATTTTTTGGGATTTAAAATTATTTTTCTAGAAAGAGGAAAGTGAGGAGGCAGGTATTAGCGGAAGTCACAGTTTTTTATTGGCTGTCCCTGTTTTAGGTATATCTAGTTCACAGGTTGGTCATTATTGCATAATGCATGGTTCGAGACCTAGTCAGTATATCTGGATATGTATTTATAACCATGTATATAAATCCTCTGTTGTATTTAACCCATGAGGACTTTTGCTGTCCAGCTCTAAAATGTATTTAGTTTCTAGTTTTCTTCTAGTGCCTCTCTATCTCCGCCACGTCGTAGTGGAGGAATAGTGTCAATGGCAAAATATTTTAGATGTTGTATATTATTGCCATGTGACTCCCTGAAGTGACGGGCCACCGGATAGGTTGTATTAACATTGGTGATGGCCCGCAAATGCTGGAGAATTCTCCTGTGGACCTGCAGTTTTGTGCTTCCCACACACTGCAGTCCACAAGAGCACTCCAGCAAGTAGATGGCAAACTCTGTCTTACATGTTATCAATGTGTTGATTTTAATGGTTTTACCCCCAAAAGGTGTCTGAACCGTTGTCTTGTTGATGCCATGTTTGCAGGCCTTGCATGAAGAACATCTTACAAAGCTATATATATTATATAATTTGAAGAAATATACAGTGCATAATTGGATTGTGGCATATCCCAAGTCAATATACATAAAATATAGTTTTTTAAAAGTTATGAGGAATTTTGAAAATATCAAATTGGGAAAATGACAAAGTATTTTTTAATCCTGAAAATGCAATCTTGCACAACATATCGGCACTATGTGTTAGTTACTTTAACCTGTAGGATTTAAAAATACATCTTACACAAAAAATATACACATCTTATGAGGCCAAAACTGCTATTTTGCACAATATTTTTGCACTATGCGACAGTTATTGCAATTTGCACTTATGAGTTTGAACCTGCTAATTTGGACAACATTACTTGCACTTAGTGCTTATTACGTTAATCTTTAGGTTTTAAAACATGTCTCACGAGGTTATAGCATCCTGTCTTGTTGATATGCAAATTGCACATTGCACAGGTCACTTTCTCATTTTATCCCACACTTTTAGGAAATTAATTGCTTGGGATAGAGCTATTTGAGGCCATGGTCTCAAGTGTTAACTGTATTTTCTTAAATTTCGATTAAGTATATAGCCCAATCCATAATCTAGTTACAGCTTCAACTCAGTAGTCTTCTCCAGTTTGAGTGTGCATACAAACATGAGCATGATTTGAATAATTCTCGAGTTCATCACGTTTTATGTCTATGTGTGAAAGTCTTCCGAATTTCTCTTATGCCGATATAAGGATGAGTACTTTACTGAAAACACCGCCAACATTGTTTGTATATTCACACATAAAAAAAAGTAAAATTAAAAGAAAAATGGCACTTATTTTATGCCAGACTCACACAAGTCGAATGAGGGGTTAACATTCTAAAGGAAACTTTAGACAATGCTACAGCCCGAATTGCTGAACGGAATTACACCAAATTTGGCAAAAGGTAGGTCTTGGTTCAGAAAGATCCCTTTTTGTTAAATGGTGTAAATCCGCTCAGTAGTTGCTGAGAAATTAGAAAAAGAAAAAGTTTCGATATCTGGGGCAGTGGTGGGTTCGCGAACCCTCCCGAACACGAGCTTCACTGTGATTGGCTGCCAACACTCCAAACCAGAAAGTGTTGGCAGCCATCTTGTGGCTGCCAACACTTCCTGTTTTGTTCAAGAAAACAGTGAAACAAATATAAAAAACAAGAAAAGGGGGCAGGGCAGAAACACCCTGTCCTCCTAGGCCTGCTCAGGGTGTCCGGCGCTTCATTTTAATGAGGACACGGAGTGAGCCATGTCCCGGGGCCATTGCCCGAAAAATAATGCAGCCCCGGGGACTGCCACCTCCCCGGGGCTATGCTGATTATTTTTTAAACAATGTGAGGGGGCCCCACCCCCCCACGCTGCCCCAGGGACCGCCACCTCCCCGGGGCATGTTATTTGGATGCGGTGGGCTCACGCCCCCCGCAGCCCCGGGGACCACCACCTCCCCGGGGGCCTCTTATAAATAACGAAAGGGGCCTCGCAGGCCCCTTCAAGCACTGGGAATCACCACCTCCCCGGGGCTTCTTTAAATAACAAGGGGGGGCTGGCGGGCCCCCCAAGCCCCAGGGACCACCACCTCCCTGGGGCTTTGAAACTGAAGGGAGGGGGGCTGCGTAGCCCCCCCAGGAGCCCTCGATGGCCCTGCAGACCGCCACCCTCCAGTGCCGGCTCCTGCAGTGTCCCAGGGTGCCTACACCGGGACACTACTGTTTGCTATAGCAGGGTGTGAGCCGTGCGGCTCCCGTCCTATCATAGCAAACACTGGTTTGGATTTTGGAAGCTTCACGCTTCCAAAATCCAAAGCAGATTGATTTTCCACAAGGGGAGCTGCATGTCATTTGAGATGTCATCAGTGATGTCACTGACTATGTCATGAATGATGTACTATGTGACATCATCAGCAGTGCATTGCGGGTGCACAAGTTATAGTTAGCTGAACTAACTATAACGGGGGAATTGCTATGTTTCTGTACAAGAGAAATGTCCAGCTGTCATTTGAGATGTCATGAGTGATGTCATGAGTAATATCACTGACCATGTCATGAGTGATGTAATATATGACGTCATCAGCAGTGCATTGGGGGCCTGTGACTTATAGTTAGCTGAACTAACTATAACGAGGGAATTTCTAGGGTTTTGTACGAGTGAAATGTCCAGCTAACTATAACGCCCCTGAAACCTATGGTTTCTTCAGTGAATTTCTAAGGTTTTTTTAAATGCTAATTCCTAACTATAACATGCCTGAAACCTATGGTTTTTTCAGTGAATTTCTAAGGTTTTTTAAATGCTAATTCCTAACTATAACATGCCTGAAACCAATGTTTTTTTCAGTGAATTTCATGTTTATGTTTATGTTTATGAGATTTATAGAGCGCTCAAATACCCGTGGGTGTCTCGGCGCTAAGGACGGCAGCATGAAACTTGTACCATAGGTTTTTAAATGCTAATTCCTGACTATAACATGTCTGAAACCTATGGTTTTTTCAGTGAATTTCAAAGGTTTTTTCAATAACAATTTTTAAATGTATTAATTGTTATATTTATTTTTTTAATACTGATTTACACCATTTTTGTAAATTATTTATTTTTAGATATTTTATTTTTTAAATTATATTACATATTTTTAATATAAATTGAAAAAAAATGTTTTAAAAAATATTGAAATTCTATTTTTTGGAATATATTAATATTATTTTCTTTATTGTTTAAAAAAAAAATTTGAAGTCGCGCACCCAAAGCGTACCTTTCTCGATTACTGAGCGGAACCTAGCTGCCATTTTAGGATTATTTTGTAGGATCCACGTAGGGTGAGCGATGGGTGCGCACTTTCCTGCGCAATTGCTATGCAACCGGTACGCGACTCCTGGCGCATACGCGACATGTACGTATTACATTACGAGACGCTCGCGCGGATCCGCGTGACGTCATATATGTGTTGGACGCGCTGGGTGCGCGACTTCCGCAAAATTTTTTAATGTCTAACAAGACATTAGCTGATGTGATCATAAAAATTATATACTTTTACTTGTAATGAACCTATATTACATTTAAATACAGTTTTGATTGGTCCAGAACTCTTCCTATTCTAACTATTGAAGGACCCCACCCATTTCAATCACTCTTCTTAGACCTTCCTTGGGAGAAGACCTGTGCTAAGAAGAACCTCATTTTTTGGGGATTGCAGCCCCGGTTTTGCTTTCACTTAAAAAAATGGCTTCACAGCAACATGAATCCTCAGAATCTGAACAGTCCAATGAAGAAGGATTTGTATCAGAACCACCGCGCCCGCAAACGTATGTCTACATCGTCTGAAATTTTTTTACCTATCCAGAGGGACTTAAAAAAATCAACGCAACCAAGGTAACTTGCAAAATTTGCAAAGCAGTATTATCTCGTGAAAACCCCAACAAAAAATATTCTTGTGGCACAGCAAGCATGCTGAAACACATGCAATGTTTGAATCCAGTGAACCTAGCCAAAGAGGAGTGCAGAAGACTGCAGGAGAGTCTACCACTACCACCGCAAGTTCCGAGCACTTCTGGAGCGTCCACTTCAAGTTCAAATCTGGACATACGTCCCCAATTGACAAACGCAAGAATACACTGCATAAAATGCAATAGATTGATGTGCTACGGTGAGCAATCTGTCGATTTAGTTTGCAGCAAAATCGATAACCACCGATGCTAGAGTTTTTTGTTTGCTCCCCTAAAGTTAATTGTTTTGTTCGTCCAGTTGACTTTTTTTTCCTTTTTAAAAAACCCCCAAAAAACTAAAAATTGTTAAAAAAAAATAAAAAAAAATATATAAAACTACAAAAAACAAAAAAAGGTATTTTCAGAACTAACTACTCTGTTTACAAAAAGAGTTAAATTTGTATGCTAGTGTGTGAAAGTTTAGATGAATGTATATGTAGTGCATAATTGACTGAATGAATGCATTTATAGTGTATGGTGAATGTATAAGTGCAGAACTATAAGGAAGTGCTGCAACATGACATTGTAACCTCTTTAGCTACAACGTGTTATGGTACTTCCGAAGCATAGGTATGCAACATATGTACATAAATATGTTGCAAGTCTATGCTTCCCTCTGCACTGCTGCTTAAACTTCAGCCATGTGGTGACACAGGCACCCTTGCACTATGGTGCAAGGATATCTGTGTCGTGTGGATTTTGTTTTTGTGCAGGAAGACACATCTTCCAGCACAAAAACAATCAGTAAAGGCATTTTTCTCCTTCAACGTATGCTGTGCATTGTAGCATATACTGAAAGAGAAAAAATTAGAAGAAATGAAAACAATTCTCCTTGTTGTGCCTTGCTACACCAATTGGAGGATGCTGCAGTATTCACACACATGTCCGGATTTATTATTTCTGATAAATCTGGAGATGTGTCTTGTTCTATGAGTGTTCTGGGCAAACACACACAGCAACACCTATAGAATGCCCTTTCAACGCAAAGTGGTATGTATGATGACGTCGTAGTTACATGGAGAAGAAAAAGTACACAGACTGCCTTTTCCTCACTATAACTATGTTACAAAAAGTGACATATTGTTGGCACAGTATGCGTCTAAGTTTGCCCCATAAGTGCTTAGGTATTGGCAGACTGTTACAATAAGAACATATTGCTAGTTCATTGTTTGGAAAATGGCATGATGAGGTTGTATTTGCATGGAGTAGAAAAAGTGCACAGAGTGCCTTTTCCTCTCTTTGTAAATATGAAAGAGTGTCTTGCACAATAACTGTTACAAAAAGTGACATATTTCTGTTTTTAAAATTGCTTGCGAATGATAGGAGGTAAGCAAAGAGTTATGTCTGCAAAGATGCTCAAAGAAGAATGATTGAAATGATTGCGGTTCTTCAATAGGTTTAATGGGAAAATTTATGAACCAATCAAATCTTTTCTTTTCAGGTCACACGATATCCTATGACAGTGAGATTCCAAAACTACATAGGTATAAACTGGGTGTTTTCAAGACTGAATTAATAGTTTCTAGCTTCTTGCAGATCTGCTTGCATAGTATATAAAGACATTAATTTGTACTAGGGTTAATGGCTAGGCCAATCCTTAACTATATGAGTAATAAGTAGAGTAATTTCAGTACTGCAAACATAGAACAAGATAAATTTTTAAGTACTTACGTTTTGGCAAACTGATAGGACACGTTTATAGATTAGTGAAGGGAAGGGATGGGGCCTGATGTGACATGTGCAAACACACTCTGTGATGTGTTTTAAGTTAAGGAATTTTCTCTGTTTTAATCCTGAAAGTCCCTGGGTTGCAGAGAGATGTTCTGAAGCCATGTCCTATTTTATACCTCTCTGCAATGCAACTCTATGGCACTTTCTCCACATATCTGGTGGGTTAGCTGGCTCCCAGTGACACTCGGTATTCATGTTAACTTTATCCTGAAACTTAAAACGTCCACAGAGCATCTTTCCACACATATCTACTCCATCCATCTCCCCTTTCTTCACTTGTGTACAAACACAGGCCATTGTGCATATTAATACTTAGTTAAACTTACCTTCACAGTAATAGAAATAAAAAATGGTACACATTTTTTTCAGTTTTGTATTATGTAAATTGTGGTAAATTGCTTATTTTAGAATTCGGATCTGTGAAAGAAAAGAAAAAATAGTTATAACATGTAATAATAAATTTTTAAGAACACTGAATAATTTAAACATTTTACAAAGTAATTTCTTTGCCTTTTTTTGCTGTTCTCAGAATATATTGAATTTGACTAGAAATAGTGATTTCAATCGTACTCATCACATAACAGCGGGCAAAAAAAATAATCAAAAAGATTGTTTAAAAAAAAACAACAATCTATCCTCAGTAAAATACCAGATAATACAAATCACACATATATAAAATGCTTACTGCTAAGAAAATTTTATAACTTAAATGTATGAACACTGTAAATGTTGACGCTTAAAAATATACACCGACACAATGTGTAAGAAAAAGTCCTTAATTCAAACATATACCTTTCCTTGAGGTCAAATGGTATTTTTGCACTCCTTTTTATGTAAATTGTCCAATGGTAATCCTATTAAATTATAACAATAAATTCCTCAGAGGCTGAATTATCTTCCTAAAACTTTGACTTTAAAAATATTAGGTAGGAATTTGGTGATTCGCTAGGCAAACGTTGTTTGAAAACCAACTGGGCATCATTACAAAGTGGCCAGCCTTTGTCACATTTTAGATAGGCAGTGTAATGTCCAGATGTTGTGGAAGGACCATCATGAAAAATTATTGCAACTGCTACAAAAGTCCTTCCTGATATGGATAGTTGAGTTGCTACAAAATGTTTTATTAAAGTGTCCAATTTTCTTCCATCAGCTGTACAACGTTGCATCATTAAAATTATATAGTGTCCTTATCTTTGTAATAATAATGTTGATAACATTTCTGATTTACATTGGCTACACTCCATATTTTGATTTGCAGCTTTAACTAATTTATTGAAAGACACTGATTTACAGTCCGGTAATGTTAAATATAGAAATCTTTCAGTGTCTACATTAGTGCTAGATGTATACATACAATTTTCACAATGATGTTCCCATTTATAACAAAGGCCAAAAATATTTTCTATTTCTACACATTCATTTTCTAAAACGGTAAGCATATACATTAGAAATTCCTGAGCATCTTGTTGGATATTTTGCGTAAATTGTGTAGAACCAGAACATACATCCAAAAGATTATGAACATCAGAAACAGTTTGTATTTTACTTGTATCAGTTCTCAATTTTTCATAAACAGAAAGCAACAATGAACAAAATCTTTTTTCCCGATTCTCCATAATTTGCTGTTGCAAACCTTCAAAAAAAAAACAACATTGACCACTACATTAGCAGAGCGGTTGACACCTAAACTATTTTCAAACTGATAACCAACAATCTCTTCAACAGTGTCCTTTTTCTTTTTGCTTGCAATGACAACATTATCTTGTTTTTTTCCCTTCTCTACACCTTCAGTACAGATATTCTCATACCTTCTATTTCGACCAACCACACGCTTTTCAAATACAGGATATTGACCTAAATTAGGAGCATACGCTCTTCTTAACTTATTATACTCTTTTACACAGTTTGCATCTGCAGTAACCTTTCTGTCATCAAAATCAATCAAAAACAAACCAGATAATGCTCTGACTCGCGACAAAGCAACATATGCCATATCCTCTTTAAACACGGTAGATCCAATGTTCACCAATGCTCTGTCTACACTTAATCCTTGAGATTTATGAATAGTCACTGTGTATGCCAGAGAAAATGGAAATTGTTTCCTACGGACATATAAATCTTTAACAAGCAAAAAACGAACTGAACAACGACCAATTTCTTTAACTTCTTCAATCTGATCAAATTTAATTTTTAAAAGTTCAATTCCTTCTTTTTTGTGATAATTAACAAAATCCACAGCTTTACCCATTGCTCCATTAACTAAACCTTTTTCTACATCCAAATTACGCCTTAAAATTACCCGACAGTTTATACATGCATATAGATTTTTTTCTAAACTAGCCGTTTTAGATATCTTTTTTTCTAAAGAATCCAATTTTGTTTTCAATTTTCCGGTCAAAATAATAGTGATTCCTTCATGCTCTATTTTATCGATGGCTTCCATTTTTATAATTTCGTCATTTTCCTGTTTCAATAGTTCTTTGTTGAATTCGCGCAGTGTTGGCATTAAGCAGATTACAGATTTATTTTCTGCAATTTTCATGTATATTTTCTCGGGAACTACATTTCCATTTGGAAACAAATTGGAAAGTAAACGACTCTGCAAAGCTTGTTTGCCATGTTCTGTTAGAAGTACAATTCTTATATCTTGAAAAATACTTCCATATTCAGCATCATTTGAATGTCGCATATTTTTCGTCAGTTCTTTGTATTCAAAATATGACCAAATGTTCACGTTTCCAACACTACCTAGAGACTTCCTGGTGTCTTCATGCGCAAGTGTTTTAAATACTGGTTGTCCTTTTACAGGAGTCAGTTGCAGTAGATCTCCAAAAACTATGACGAGTTTTCCTCCAAATAATACGTCATACTCTGTTTTAAGAATTTGCTGCATTCTTAAATGCACAAAGGCAAGCATTAAGTTTGAGACCATGCTTACCTCATCAATAATGAGAAGTTTCATTTTCTTCAGGTCTCTTGAAACTTCACAACAAGCTTCTCCAGATAGCTTGTGGTATTCCAATTTGTTCTCATGCTCTACTGGTAGCATTAGTAAACGATTGCGCAGTGACAACACAAGACAAATGTGACTTGTAATTACTTTAATTAAGAAACTTTTTCCTGTTCCAGCTTGTCCACTCACATACATTCGGATAGGTTGAAATGATGGGCATGAGAACTCTTTTCATGAAGTAATCCATGGTCAATCTGTTGTCTCACTTGCTGATATATTTGTTCCTGTTCAACATTTAGGTGCCGATTCCGATCCTGTAAAACCCGGGTACGAACCGTCGTACCTGGGAAAACCACTTTACAAACCCGCAAGTACGATTCGCACAGAAATACCATTTCCGTACAATTCGTACAAAACACCAACCGGCCAAAATATACCCACAATTCCGATCCGGGACACCGCGTATGTGACGTCTGGACGGAGTCAGGCAGCGTTTTACGAACCAGCAAGTACGATTCGTGCCTACGTCACTCCGCACTTAGCATTTTTTACGGGAGCCAAAAACTGACGGGAAATTGAGGACGACGCGAGGAAGGAGCACCTGTACGTGATGGACAGCCATGGACCCCATCCTACGTGTCATCCCGGCCCTCATAGCCTACAACCTGGTGCACAGGAACCGACGCAGACGCCGCAGAAGGTCAGAACAACACCCAGGGGCAAAGGTGGGGGGCAGGGGCAGGAAACATAACCCCCACCCAAGGCAAAATGTACACATGCCCTGTACATACCGTACCTCCAGGGACTGGTCACTAGGGGGGGTGTCCACCAAGGCCTGCATCCCGCCACAACGGAAATGGACGTGAACGCGTCCCGTCACCACAACAATTGTGGTACGCACCGTACCCACGCCTTAAGAGCGTGGGTACGGGTCGTACCACGCCTACCCCTACGTCACCCCAACAATGGTGGTACGGCTCGTACCCACGTTCTGTAGGCCTGGGTACGAGCCGTACCCCTACGGCACCCCAACAATGGTGGTACGGCCCGTACCCACGCTCTTCAGGCCTGGGTACGGGCCGTACCACCATTGTTGGGGTGACATAAGGGTATGTGTGGTGCTACCCATACCCACGCTCTTCAGTCCTGGGTACGGGCCGTACCCCTACGTCACCCCAACAATTGTGGTACGGCCCGTACCCAGGCCTGAAGAGCGTGGGTACGGGCCGTACCACCATTGTTGGTGTGACGTAGGGATACGCGTGGTGTGACCCGTACCCACGCTCTTCAGGCCTGGGTACGGGCCGTACCTCTACGGCACCCCAACAACATCGGTCATGCATGCTGCAAGGCAGTTCATTTTAAGCCTCAAACTCCTATGTTGAGACTCTGCATCAGTGCCAACAATCATGGACCCCCAAATGACTGAACTGGACAGGGCACAGGCAAGGTCCCAACACATGTCACAGACCACCCCCACACATGATGCTGCAAGCATTGGGCACTTGGATTAACTGACAGCCTAGATTACCTTGTTCAAGAGTGACTACACACAGACCAGGGAACACATGTCAAGGAGGGGAAGGGAGGAAGAACAGGACCGGTTGACTTTGGGGAACAGGATATGCACTGCACATATAAACCCTGGCAGTGTATCCAGGCGACTGAGCACTTCCAAAAGCTGGTGACACACAACAAACACACATGTACCTACCACCTTCCTGCTGCTGCTTCTCCTGTAGCCGCCTATCCATGTCAGGGAAGACCACCGCAAGGACACGCTTCATTTGGTGGGTCAGGCGCCGGCGCCCGCCGGGTTTGCGTGGAGGTGAGTCCACCAGCAGGACCCGGGCGATCCTCCTGGTCCAGCACCGGATATCCTGCCAGCGGTTCCTCACCTGGGCCAGGCGCCGACTGCGACCCTCCACCGACCTCACGGCCCTGACGGCCCGCTTCCAAATCTCCCCCTTGGCGTAGGTGGCTACCTGTGAGGATGGCAAAGTGAGACAACATCAATACACCTGCTCCATGTCACAGAGACACACATTAGAACAATTGGGCTTGTTTGAACAGGGCATAGTATGCAGCAAACTCATTGCACCTTTGTCATAGGGACATTATCCTCTGGGGAAGGCCAAATGCACTACATGGTATTTAAAGTACACAGGTGGCATGAGGGGTGCGACAGAATCAATGATCATGGCTCACACTGTGCATCACAAGCAACACCAGGATAATGGACAGCACCTCAAAGCAGTCACATGCCCCAGTCCACTGACGCAACCTCAGCGGAGTACACAGACACACACAGGCACAGGACAATCACCTGCCATTGGCAACTGCGGGTACAAACATCACTCTGCACATGTGCCACTTGACTGGGGGAGTCACAGGTGTGGGCCTAGCTCAGCACGTCAGACACACAGCACGTCAGACACACAGCACGGCTCCCTGCTCACATCAGATGGGTAGGGAATATGCATCCTCCATGCAGCTGGGGTGCAACACTCCACATAGACACTCACCCACATGACAGGGGACTTACACACACACCAATGTCCAGGTGCCGTACACATCATTTGGACACTATCACCACAGGTAAACTCAACTCACACACATCTGTGGGTACAGTCACCTGTCACACGGGGGGGACCACAGAATCAAATCAGGACTATGGAAACAACATTCCCAAGGGGATTAGCCAGGCTGAATGTGGCATGCACCATGCAGTGATTGTCACAGTAGGCACAATGCAAGTGAGCAGTGCAGATATTAACCACATCAGGCTCTGCATGGGAGACATAAGGCATTCCCCCCCTGGGACCCACCATGAACAACATTGCATGTCTGCCACACCTGGACACAATGCCAGAAGTGACAGACACAAAAAAGGGGCACAGTCACAGCTAGTGGAGTCAGCACTCACCTGCTCCCCTGGTCTCCCATATAGGCAGGGGTACTGTGGGAGGATGACGTCCAGCAACGCCTCATTCTCCTCTTGGGTGAATGGCTGGGCCCTCTCCACAGACCTGGACATGGTGCCAGAGGAATCACGAGCAGCAGCAGTGGTGTGGAATGAAAGGTTGTGCAGGCAAGTGCTCTCTCATGGGTCCTGGCTGCCTTATATCTCCCTTGCTGGGCTGTTTCATTTACAGGAGTACAGAGTGATTTGTCAATCTCATTTGCATCCTACGTTTCATCCAATCCCTTTAAACCTACCCCAGTGAGGGCCTTTGCATGGTTCAAAATTTGAGCATGATGTCAAGTCAACAACCACTTTGCAACATAGTATATTGTCTCCAACCGACTTTTGCTGGCCACCTGATGCAAAAATTTGAACTGGAAACTCGGTCTCCATGACAACCAGCATGCATTTAGGCCCTTATACTTGTCCCTCATGTGTCCCCTATGTAATTTCACTATCCACACACAGGTACGGTGCGTTCCACACGTACCCCTAGGGCACCACTACTCCAGTGCTACGGCCCCTACCCGCGTGTGTAGGGCCCGTAGCACTATGGTAGAGTTGCCGTAGGCATACGCCATAGAGATAGGGCTCGTACCCGCGTATGTACGGCCCATATCTCTATGGTGTACGCCTATGCCAACACTACCCTAGGGCTACGGGCCGTACCCGCGTGTGTAGGGCCCATAGCACTATGGTAGTGTTGCCGTAGGCGTACGCCATAGTGCTACGGGCCGTATATACGCGGGTACGAGCCGTATCTCTATGGCGTACGCCTACGCCAACCCTACCATGGGGATAGGACCAGTGTGTACACGTACGTGTGTACGGTCCTTGCACACACGCGTACTCCTACCCAAACCCCATATTGTGATACGACCGTACACACGCCCTCAGAGCGTGTGTACGGTGCGTTTCACAGCTTACACTGGTGATAGGAGGCGCACAGGAAAGGAATGGAGGTGTATGACTCGCACAAGGATGGACATCAAGTCATTGTCAGTGCAGTGCATCATGTGTAGGGCCTAGGTGTGTCAGGCAGTGAGCTGGCACATGTCTCCTCATGTTTTAACCCAAAAGTTGTGTGATGACCTGTGTACACATGTCATGTGTGATGGGGCACCATGTGGCGCACTTCCCCTTCACACCTTTTACATGTGTGCATGTATTTCAAACTTGTCAAGCACTGCATCACTTGGATGGCACAGTCCCCAACACCCGCAAATGTCCCCTGATGCCAGGTACACGGATGATGACACCTGACATCTCACTACCAGCGTGCCACGATGTGACTATGTCATGTGTGTGTCATGTGTTCCCATGATCTTGCTGTTGGTGTTCCGTCAACGGCATCTGCTGTAGCTGCATCCAACATGTGTCTGTGTGTAGATGCCCATGTCACACTATTACGCACACCAGGACACATGTGGAATAACACGTGATGTGTGTCTGTATGCATCCAACAGGGACTTGCGAGCTTAGGACATATCTGCGTAGTCTCAATGTCTGTGTGATCATATTTGACATGTACCCCTTCATGGCAAGGTGTGTGGTCTGTCCTTTTTCCATTACATGTGACCTGTGCATCTAGCTTGCCGGCAGCTGTCTGTGTGAGATGACATCCTTCAAATGCACATATGTGGATGTATGTCATTCCTGTAATGTTGTAACGCCCTGAACGTCTCAGGATCGTTTAACAGACACGACAATGAGGACGCAACCACTTGTGAAGGGTTAGTCCTTTTAAGGAAGGCAAATAAAATACAAAGAACAAACAAAAGTTATAGTCACTGGAATCCTCCAGGCTAAGTACGTTACCAGCCCACAGCACGGATGGTCCTAACCGTCCTCTGCATATACGCCGATCCCGGCGTATGCCAACAGAGGGCAGAAATGAAATGGCCGACAATGCCAATCGGTAGGCTGTGAGGGGCACGAAGAGTGTTGGGGAGAATCGAGGAGTCAGGGAAACACCCAGCCGGGGTCTCTACCTGAAGGGAGCAGCCGCTCAACCTCTTCCTCAGACTGCACCGGGACGCGGAGTCACCTCCTGGTGATGCGTCACCGATACCCCAATCACAAGCAAGAAGACTGAACCGAGAGCAGCCGCTCGATCGATCCTGTGGACTTCCGAGTCTGTAACGCGGCAAACACCTCCTGGTGTGCGTTACAGCTGGCAGTCCCTGTGTCTCTGGTCGGGCTGGGAGTTACGACTCCAACCAGCAAAAGCGCCACTGCGCTTGGACTCAGCCGAGTCAAAAAGCGAAGCTCAATGGTTGACCGGTAGAGCTTCCGGGTCCTTCACAGGTGACGATGGGGCAAGACACGGCCCAGGGAGTAACGACTCGACCTACCTCCGTTCTTGCCTTACTGGAGCACCACTCCGGAACACTGCTCTTCACGAAGCAGGTACGTCGGTGTAAACACAATATCCGACAGCCTTGTACCTCCCGGTTCCTCCCTTTATAGGGCGTGTTTTCCTTGAGTTATGTAACAGCTCTCCTGTTTACATAAGGGCGTGTTTCCCTTGAGTTATGTAACAGCTCTCCTGTTTACATAAGGGCGTGTTTCCCTTGAGTTATGTAACAGCTCTCCTGTTTACATAAGGGCGTGTTTCCCTTGAGTTATGTAACAGCTCTCCTGTTTACATAAGGGCGTGTTTCCCTTGTATGACAGGAATTCTTGACAAATGTGTCTGGCTGTTCACTCACACTGGCCTACAGCTACTTTCATAGCATGTCATGTAGACCTTGACAATGCATGTTTGTAGCTGGCTCTTGGTAGGAGTAGCACCTGGCTGGCATACGTGTGCAGGATGTATTGCACAGACCAGACTCTGTATGTGGCATATGTGTATTAGCTGTTGAACATGTGCTCAGTTCATTGACATCGGTGTAGTAATGTACTCAATCTTCGTTATTCCTTCCAATTTTCTGCAGGGCACCGCCTCTCCCCCGACCAATGCCATACTTGGCTGCCATGAGGGAACGTGACTGCATACGCCGCTACCGATTCCCCCAACGGTTAATTGTGGACCTGACAAACAGGCTGGCACCACACCTCCAACCGCGACACAGTTATCCGACTGTGCTGACCCCCAAGATGAAGGTGATGGCAGCCCTACATTTCTTTGCCAACGGTACGTTTCAATTGACCATTGCTGATGTGGGTGGCATGTCTCAGACCATGTTCAGCCGTGTCCTGCATGATGTTTTGGAAGCCATGTTGGAGCACCTGGATGAATTAATCCATTTTCCAACTCGTGAGCAGTTGACAGGTATCAAGGGTGAGTTCTATGCCCTGGGAGGGATGCCCCATGTAATTGGGTCCATTGATGGGACACATGTGGCTTTGGTACCACCACAGGCACAGGAGGTAGCCTTCCGTAACCGTAAACATTACCACTCCATTAATGCCCTTGTGGTGTGTCTTGCTAACATGGTGATTTCCCATGTCTGTGCACGTTTTCCAGGGTCAGCACACGATGCCTACATCATGAGACGTAGCAGGGTGCCAGAAATGATGCTGCAGCTGCACAACGAACGAGCATGTCTTGTTGGTGAGTAGACTCTGTTTGTCCAGTATTCAGCGTTATCTTAGTATGTGACGGCATCTCCTGATCCACTTCTTTACATGATGTTTCCATGTAGGGGACTCTGGCTATCCCAACATGCCATGGCTGGTGACGCCTCTCCGCAACCCGAGAACAGCTGCAGATCACCGTTTCAACAAGGCCCATGGGCAGACCAGGCGAGTGATTGAGAGGACGTTTGGCCTCCTGAAGAGCCGATTCCAGTGCCTCCACAAGACCGGTGGGTCCCTCCCATATGCACCGGTGAAGGTCTGCAAAATCTTCCTCGTGTGCTGCATGCTGCACAACATGGCAGTGGAGAAAGCTGTGCCACTCATCCTGGATCCCGATGAGCAGGAACATCCACCCGTGGAGGATGAGGGCCTTGGTCATGAGGCAAGTGAGGAGGAGGAGGAGGAGGAGGAGGAGGACATCCGGAGTCAGCTCATACGCAACTTCTTCTCATAATGGTGAGTCCCTGGGTCTGAGTGTGCACGCTTTGAGCCTTGTGTGGCATGTGTTGCAATGTGTGTGTCCAGCTGACTGTATGCTAAGTGACTTTGAGGTGTGTGCTGATGTGTCACTCGAGTGCTGATGTCATTCCACACATTTTAGCTGACACACTCAATTGACAACTGGCATGGTGTCAACCTTATTCATGTAGAGTACATGACCATGCATGCGGATGACTATGTTTTTCCTGACTTCTTGTGTCTCTCATCCCCAGGTATTTGCGCATGCTGTCTGCTCGTGGCATCGTTGTGCTCCTGCTATTCCTCATGAGTAATGCAACGTGTGCTGAATCAGCGTTACATGCACGGACATGGTGAAAAGTCTCCTTTGGGTAAGGATTGCAGCAAGGCTTTTTGGGTGTGTTAGTTGTTTGTAATGTGTGGGCACTGCTCCTGTGCAGGCTATGTTACTATGCATACATGTCGACTCACCATGGGGCACATGATATGTGGCATGACTCACATGAATTGATAGTCACACTTCATGACAGTCATCTGTTATGGGATTGTGGTTTGTGATGAAGGCATCAATGTGTGTACAACTTCCCTCTGAAACATACGGGAGGCTACGGGTGGACATATTGCGGGACATCCCCATATGATGCTCATGGGGAATTGCAGCCTCTCCGTGTGCAGCAGGGGCTGTTTGGCTCAACCCCTTCACTTGTGTGCCAGTACAATGGATTTTCAGCATCTGTGGTGCAAAGGGGGTGTCCGGTGTAGGTCCCACATGTTAATCCAATAGACCTGTGAGTCTGTCAATGTTGATGCTTTTGCATAGGTGTGAGCCTGAGTAATAAAGGTGTTCCTCAGCCTCCAAGGTGCCTCATCTCTGTCAATGCAGGTCTCTTGCCACTCTGCATGCGGCATCTCTGGCATGGTTGTCAAGGATTGTGCATATGAGTCTATGTGTAGATTAGCAACCTGCAAGCTGTTCTTCATGTATTTGATTCTCTATTGTGCACGATGTCCATGGCTGTGTATGTGTTTTGGCATGTTAGTCCCCCCCACGGGCCGTCAACACCTTCTGGGGTGTGTTTCCTGTGCGCAGCTCGGCCTTCAGTTTCATGATCCGGTGTCAGTCATCTTTGGTGATTGTGCATCCTTTGTCTCTGGGTGTGCCATTGCAAACCGGTTACTCCTTCCTTGACATACACCTGTTGCAGTAGTCCTTTCTGACATCCTAGTCTTTGTGTGGATATTGTGGCATAATTCCCAGGACATGCCGCCTGCTGTTGCAGCCACTGCAGCAAGGGCACACGTAGTTTCCAGATTTGGCAACACACGCACATCAAAGGTGCTCCTCCCTTCCTCCCTCAACACATTCATTTGGCTGTCTTCGGCTTGTCTGTGCCACAGTTGCGGCCACGCGGTACCAAAGGCTGGACCGTCTGCACATGCAACGTGCACATTGCACGACCCACATCACACTACAGTGTGATGTTGCAGCCACCCTCCAAGCAAGGTCCATCCACACATCTCCCGCCTGCTCTCAGGCATGCACTGAGCGCACACACAACACCTTGGCACGATGAGTGTGCAACTCCGACTGCCTACACAGCGCTGCCACGCCTTCCAGGACCTGTCACACCCACCAGGTCATGTCCCTCCTACTCCACACCGGATCTGTACCCCTGCAAGGCCATGGGAGTGGGACTCAAGGCTTCTGCATGTAGTATGCTTTCGTCGTGAGGCACATGGCACAGGTATTATCTTTTAGCGTGTCAATCTACAATGTGTCCAGGACCCCCCTATCCACCATCACATGCGCACACGCCCTCATCATCAACTCGTATGCCATTGACAGCCAGGCGCTCCTCACCCTCACCAAGGACGCAGACATTTCCAGTTCCAATATTCAAGATTGCATGGGATCCATAGATGAATGGCAGAAGAGCAGCCACCTGAGGCTGGACTTGTACAGGACTGAGGTCAACATCTGAGGATTGTCCCCTTACAGCTGGCTCAACTGCTTGTGTCCCACCCACAGAGGACCCGCACAGGCACCCAGTGTCCACGCACACAAGATGTTGTGCATCATGGATTGCTTGCTCTAATTTGCCATGGTAATCACCAGCATCTGTACCTCACACTGCAACACCCTCAGCATTATGCACATGATCCCCAGATAGATCCACTCCAAGGTAAGACGGACCATCCCCCAGGTTCACGACAACATCCGTGTCAAATACTGCCCTGCCCTCTACGGAGCAGCCACATCCAAAATCCAGGGACACCTGTCCACATCCAGGCTGCATCTGCACACCTCAGCGTCAACATCCCGCGCCCCAGCCACATCACCGTCCAGCAGAGATAGCTGCAATGGATCACTGTGTGCTGCAGGATGAACTTCAGACTCCTCACCCACACTCAGGAGGCAGGCCACAATCCTGACCCAAAACCAACCTGGTACCACTGTCATCCGAGACCCCGTAGTGCCATCACCGTGCATTCAACCTTGACCTGGCCACCATTCTTCTGATCCACCGTACTCCTGCATGCAGGACATAGTTCTCCCTCCTGGGAACACATACCTGGGACTCCCTCCCCGGGAACCTCCAAATGAGGCATGACCTCTACGCCTTAATGTTACTCTTCCAAATAGGTGTGTCCTCACAGTTTCCCTAGCACCCCCTCAGCAGCTTGAAGCCATCACAGGTGAATATTGTGCTCCATGTCTGCATTGAATGATACATTGTGACCCATGTGTGTCCTGTACCAGACTCCGTTCCCAGGGTATGGATGTGTGGAGTTAGTTTGACATTTACACACACATATGTTGGTGAATAATGCCAAATGACGGCAACATCTCATGACAAACTTAAGTATTTATTTTTGGTGGGGTAAGTCTTTTGGTGGATGAAGTAAGGTGCTCTACCGGGTGCATAGAATCCAAAGTTCACAGGGGGAGATGGCATCCTTGTCAGTTGGAGTCATCAGAGTCCAGACCACAGTGTTGGTCATCATTGGTCAGACTGTGACCAGCAAGTCCATGTGGCAGAGAATGTCATTGGGTGAGGTGGTGCTGTTGCGCCAGAGGGCCAGGTGCCAGGCCAGGTGACCAGGGAGATGTGGATGGTCCGCTGACTCTCACGGTCTTTTCCGTGGACGACCCACCTTCCTCCGGGGACCCTCAGATGCAGGCCTTGACGATGTCTGTGATGCTCCGTTGGAGGAATCCTCCTCCTCCTCCTCCCTCCCTGTGGCTGGTGCTGGTCTTCGCCTGGTGTCACAGGGAGGGTTGCCCATGTTGTCGGCAATCCAACGGAGTGAACGGCTCATGTCCGTTTGCACCGCCAGGAGCTCAGCCAGTCTTGCCACCATCCGTCCTTGGTGTTGTTGTTGACTGGCATGTTGCTCGGCCTGCAGGTTCTTAATCTCATTAAGGGTCGCCACTACCTGGCTGATGCCCCTGGTGTCATGCCGGTATGTGTCCAGGATGTGGCGCATGTGTGCTATACCGGTTCCCTCAGCTGGCTGGTCAGGTTCTCGCCTCCACTCCCACCACCCTGCCCACACGAGCCGGGCCTGCCGTTGTGGGCACATCGGGTCTACGTGACCCCTGAGGGATGGCATTAGCGTGGTCGTCTGCCTCCTCCTGGGTGCCCGGAGAACCTTGTCCCTGCTGGTCAGACTGGCTGTGTTCGGTGCGAGCAGGGCTCCTGGGTGTCTGCTGGGATGTGGCAGGAATGGGGGTGGTGGTTGGCACAGATGTACCTGACGCAGGTGCTGCAGGGGCTTGGGCACCAGAGGGGCCAGGTTGGTTGGGGTCATCCACGGAGTGTTGAGAGTCGTCGCTGCCGGTGGGGTCATCTTCACGCTGAGCCTGGGACTGTGATTGTTCCCCCCCCATTGTTGGGGGGAGGTCAATGACGTTGCCCTGTGTGTGAGAGAGAGACAATGTTAATGCTGTTTCATGCCACATCCATGTTTCATACATATTCAAGTAGTCACAGTTCCTCCAGGTGGTTGGATGTGCCTAGCATTCCTCTCAATGTCCACTTGGGGATGGGTATGTTGCGGGGGACAGATTGGTATGTGCTCCTGAGTGTTTGCCAGTATTTTTTTTGCTGGGATGCTTATTTGGCTAAGGATTGGTCTTCTTTTGTCACATGTCAATTGTGAGAGTGGGTAAATCCGTTGCCTGCCCCAGGGGTGCGTGCTTGAGTGAGGGGGGGGGGGTGTGTGACCAGGCCTGTTGTTGTGTGTAGTGTGATTTGTCATTGGGTCTCCCAGGTGATGTGTCTGTCCCCTCATGGTGCATGCTGGCATGACAGTGTGTGTGTGTTCCTGTGCTGGGTATGTGAGCTAGTGGAGTTGTTGTTTGAGTGTACAGTGGTCACAGGAGGGCCTTGTGCTGCCTACAGCAGGGCCAAGTGTCAGCTACCTTGTCATTACTTTGCCAGTCCCTGTGCATTGGGCATGGTGCATGGGTATGTACCTAGGCCATATGAGCTGTGGGCATTGGTGTCTGAGTTGCACAATGTGTTGTGTGAGACCCACCCTCCCAGCATCCCGGACATCCAGTCTTGGGTTTGTGGTTGGTGTGGCCTGGGACATGGCATTGCCTTTATTTGTGAATGGGGCATGGAGACGTTAGTGGCATGAGTGTGGTTTTTAGGGTGTGGTTGTGTGCGGTGAGGGCTTGGGGGTAGGTGCGTGCATTTGTTGTAGTTGGGGTGTGGATGCCATTCCCCCATGTTACGGGAGTTGTTTGTGTACTCACCAGGCTCTGCGACTCCTTCGACTCCGTGTACTCCCACCGGCGGAAGCATGGCCATCACCTTCTCCTCCCAGGGATGGTAATGTACGGGTCTGCGGGGCAGCCCGCCTCCAGTGATGTTACTCTGGGCATATTCCTCATTCATCTTCCTCTTGACTGCCCTGTGCAGATCGTCCCACCTGGCTTGGAATTCATGCCTGGTCCTTCGGATGGGCGCAACAGCATTCACCTTATCGACGATCCTCTGCCACAGGCTGTTTTTTTGGGCTATGCTGGTCTGTCGACCAATGTTCCAAACAGCTGTGGCTCGATTCTGATGACTTCGTTGACAAGGAGCTCCAGCTCCGCCGTAGTGAACTTTGGATTCTTGTCAGTGGGCATGGTGTGGGGTGTGGGTGTGGGTGTGGATGGTTGTGGGTGTGTGGGTGTGAATGTGAGGGTGTGTGTGTGAAGGTGAAGAGGGGGTGTTTGTGAAGGAGGTTGTGTGAAGGTGTGTAACTGAAGGTGTAGTTTAGGTGTGAGTAAGGTGCGAGTAAGGTGCAGTTGTTTGTCTGTGGTGTCTGTGAGCAGTGGGTCTGTTGCAATGGCTCATGGGTTGTGTGTGTGGGCCCTATTTATTGGTCCAATTTTTGGGTGTGGCTGTGTTTGAATTTGTGGTGGGTGTGTTATAAGAGGTGGTTGTGATTTGGTCCTCTGTTTGGCAGTTTGGATGTGGCAGGTCAGTCATAGAGATGTATTTTGTCATGTTGACGTGTTTTGTGGTGTTGCGCGAGTCGAATTGACCCTCCTTGTGCTGTTTTACTGTGTCCTGGGTCTGTACGAGTCTTTTTCGTGTAGGTATGGTCCGTACATACGCGATGCTGGGTGAGGGTGCTGGGGTACGGTGCTGGGGTGCGGCACGTACAGGTGCGGGGCTGTGCTACGGTGTTGGTGTGCGGCGCGTACAGGTGTGGGCTGTGCTACGGTGTTGGGGTACGGTGCGTACAGGTGCGGGCTGTGCTACGGTGTTGGGGTACGGTGCGTACAGGTGCGGGCTGTGCTAGGGTGTTGGGGTACGGTGCGTACAGGTGCGGGCTGTGCTACGGTGTTGGGGTGCGGCGTGTACAGGTGCGGGCTGTGCTACAGTGTTGGGGTTAGGTGTGTACAGGTGCGGGCTGTGCTAGGGTGTTGGGGTACGGTGCGTACAGGTGCGGGGCTTTGCTACGGTGTTGGGGTGCGGCACGTACAGGTGCGGGCTGTGCTACGGTGTTGGGGTGCGGCACGTACAGGTGCGGACTGTGCTACGGTGTTGGGGTACGGTGCGTACAGGTGCGGGGCTGTGCTAGGGTGTTGGGGTACGGTGCGTACAGGTGCGGGGCTGTGCTACAGTGTTGGGGTACGGTGCGCACAAGTGCGGGCTATGCTACGGTGTTGGGGTACGGTGCGTACAGGTGCGGGCTGTGCTAGGGTGTTGGGGTACGGTGCGTACAGGTGCGGGCTGTGCTATGGTGTTGGGGTGCGGCGCGTACAGGTGCGGGCTGTGCTACGGTGTTGGGGTACGGTGCGTACAGGTGCGGGCTGTGCTAGGGTGTTGGGGTACGGTGCGTACAGGTGCGGGGCTGTGCTACGGTGTTGGGGTGCAGCGCATACAGGTGCGGGCTGTGCTACGGTGTTGGGGTGTGGCGCGTACAGGTGCGGGCTGTGCTACGGTGTTGGGGTATGGTGTGTACAGATGCGGGGCTGTGCTAGGGTGTTGGGGTACGGTGCGTACAGGTTGCGGGGCTGTGCTACGGTGTTGGGGTGCGGCACGTACAGGTGCGGGCTGTGCTACGGTGTTGGGGTACAGTGCGTACAGGTGCAGGCTGTGCTACGGTGTTGGGATATGGTGCGTACAGGTGCGGGCTGTGCTAGGGTGTTGGGGTACGGTGCGTACAGGTGCGGGGCTGTGCTACGGTGTTGGGGTGCGGCGCGTACAGGTGCGGGTTGTGCTACAGTGTTGGGGTGCGGCGCGTACAGGTGCGGGCTGTGCTACGGTGTTGGGGTAAGGTGCGTACAGGTGCGGGTCTGTGCTACGGTGTTGGGGTACGGTGCGTACAGGTGCAGGGCTGTGCTACAGTGTTGGGGTGCGGCGCGTACAGGTGCGGGGCTGTGCTACGGTGTTGGGGTAAGGTGCGTACAGGTGCGGGTCTGTGCTACGGTGTTGGGGTACGGTGCGTACAGGTGCAGGGCTGTGCTACAGTGTTGGGGTGCGGTGCGTACAGGTGCGGGGCTGTGCTACGTGTTGGGGTGCGGTGCGTACAGGTGCGGGCTGGGCTGCGGTGTTGGGGTACGGTGCGGGGGGGTACGGTGCTGACATACGGGGGTACGGTGCTGACGTGTGGGGTGAGGGGGGCTGTCCGACTCGTATTCGGGCACAAGTTTACCCGTGTACATGTAGGCTACAGCGTTCGCTCCGTACGGGGCCTTTTACATGCGGTTGTGTATTCGGACGGGCGGTACAGATCGTACTAGCGCGCTCGGACTTCTGTTTTACGAATTGCACGTAAAAATGTCCGGCTCCCTATCAGACACTTTTCCCCGATGCTATTCGGACGTAAAATTTTACGGCTCCCTCTCGGACCATTTTCCCGACGCAATTCGTATGTATTTTTCACATACGAATCGTACTTCGCAGTTTGTATGGTACTTGTACGATTCGTACGTAAATATATACGAATACGAGTCGGACGGTAAATTTTTTTAACGGATCGGAATCCGCACCTTAGCTGTTCTTCCAAGTTTGCTAAGTCCATTACATCTTCTTGAGCTTGATGCATTGCTGTTTCCACCTCATTCATGACAATTGCTGCATTATTTTCAACAATTGGTTGTCCTAGTAGATCTTGACTCTCTTGAGAACTGTCTCTAGCAATCTCAGCTGCAATTGTAGCTTCTTGATCAATTTCATCATTCAACATTTTCACATAATTTGCAAAAACATTGCATTGTATGCTATCTTTACAAGCCTTAAATGAATCTTCATAGCTCTGAACATCTCCAAGTAAATCCAGTTCTGAACGCCACGGTTTGAACAGTTGCAAAAGGGCTAAATAGTAAAATTCCCTTTTATCAGCAGTGTCGCAACTCAACTTCCGGTGATTAATCAGATTTCCTTTCCTCTGTTTCACCAGACATCCTTCAGAACCAATAACTGCATACTTTCCATCATTGATGTTCTCTGTAGTATTCCGTTTATAAGTGTAGTTTTGCAGCACTTCATAGAGACAAATGTTCTCAAGATGATGACTTCTGTTTGGGTAATATGTGTCCAACATATTCGTTTTCAAAATATCTGTACTTTCTGGTTCTTTTTCTGCTAAATATTCAATTTCTTGAACAAATTTCAGTACCCGATTTTGCATTGCTGCAAGACCTAGACTCACCCAAATGATTCTTCTAGTTTTGGAGTATAGACGTGCAGATGATAACCGATCTGAGCATTCATATGCTCCAATTTCTCGATAGGATAACATCTTCAAACTGAAACTGTATAATGTCTTACTAAGAGTCTTCTTGTGAGAAATCTCTTCCCACATTTCTTTCAATTCCGTCTTTTCTGATTTAGTAATGTAGGACGTTACATATCGAGCAACAGCAATGAAATTGTCCGCAACGTACTGAATATCCATGTTAGCATTCCACATGGATAAAATAACTGGATTGTAATCATTTATGTATTTTGACTCTTCGCTTCTTCTTAAGTTGTAGGTATTTTTCGGAGACTTTCTTGTGATAATATGTCGCATAGCTGACATAAAACTGTTCACTCTTCCTTTGGATAATACAGGCGTGGAAATGCAAATCGACATTTGGTATAGAACTTATCCTTAGACTTGTACTTTCGTCGACAGTATTTTACACATCGATGGCTTTGGAATCGTAGTACTTGTTGTTTTAAGTTTTTATCTTCTGTGCTTTTGGGTACAGCACATGTGGCATATTCTTCAATAAAAGACAAAACAGTATCATCTGAATCTGTTCCAAATTTGGGGGCATCCTTAATCCATAACAACATATGTATATGAGGAGCACCTCTTGATTGATACTCCTTTCTCCAAAAGAAATCCACAACTTTTTTTTATTGCAGATAAAAGACATCATAGGTTCAAATCTATGATTGAAATATCTGCATACATTAACAGGATCCAAAGAGCACAATTCTCCAGGTGTCTTGTATTCAATATTTTTTATATTGGAATTTGCCCCTCGAAGAAATTCAAGTAAATCATCCCAAGCGTACTCAGCACAGCTTAGGGTAAGGGACCATGTAGGAGTTCCTAAGTTCCGTAGCATACATTTCAGTTCTCCATGACGACTGTACCAATATTCATTAGTCACACGCTGACATGCCATCAGATTAATCAGCTGAGATTCTAAATGACCATCTCTCTGATGTACTTTATCCATAAAATCCTTTGCAGATACAGTTTGTAGATGCAGTCCAGTTTTTAAAATGTGATTTACTGCATATGAAAATCCAGACAAGTCACTTTCAAACAGAAGATGAAACATATAAGGGATACATTGTCGAAATCTTGAATCTTCTGCATACAATCTTGTTGTCCGATATTCAGATGCAGGTATCTGCACAGGATGTTCATCATATTGTCCACCTTTTCCTGTTGGAAACAACTGCGGGAAACAACGAGCTTCCAAGCTCTCTTCCCATACACTCATGGGACTTCCTTTTGCTTTTTTCATTTGGAATAACTCAATCGTATTCCCCATCACTTCTTTGGAATGAAGTGGATGTACACTGTAATGTTCATAGATTTCTTCACATCTGGACATGTCCACTTTCTCAATTTGTCCACTTGACGTTTCAGTATCTTCTGCTAAATCTATTTATTCTTCTCCTACGAACACATTTCTATAGTACACATTATTTTTTATCAGATACAATGTTGCCTTTTGCACTTTTCTAACATCCACTAACTCTTGCCAGATTTTCTTATTCTTAAGAGGAAAAACCATTAACTAGAATAACTAGTGGATCATTTTCTACATGGTCTACACCAATAGTTTCAATGTTTTTCTTTAAATCTAACGGTAAATACACAACTCTTCCTTATAATCCTCTTTGTAAATCTGATGGAGGCAATTTACCTGTTTTAGGCTCCATACGAACAATAGCCTGAAACGGGTGCACACATTGAATATGAATAGACTCATAGGTATTTAAATCTATCAGCTCTGGAGGAATAGCAACCAACTCTAGAATATTATGTACAGCTATAGCAGGCATTTTATTCTCATCTAATTTGTTATAACAATATTTGCAAATACGCTGGTCAGAACCCAAATCAAAACAATTCTCCACCAACAAATAAGTTGCAAATTCCTTCCACTTATCATTATTTTCTGTTTCACTTTTTAAATATAGATTGACACTCCTAGTCTGATTTTTTTAGTGAGTTCGCCGACAACAAATACAAGAAAAATGTGGTCTTTCACCTGAAATCACCTACATTGTCTTCAACATTTTGTTCTATTAATGTGTCAGTTTCTGCACTCTCTTGTTGAGGACCAAAGTAACAAAACTCAATATCATCACAAACCTTCTTCACATCTGATACTGACCCACGCAAAAGAGCACTGTTCAACTCATTTAACTTTAGTGCTGGAGTTTTTGCATAATACAATCTTCTCACTAATTTCCGCATTTGAGTATGATGTACTGCCAACATCCTGAAATGGTGAAAAACACTTTGACAAACTTTCCTAGAAAGACAAACCAGAGAATGACCTTGCAAACCAGTATTTATTCTCACTCTGCAAGCGTCTAGTCCTTGCAACACCTTAATCTTTTGTTTAACAGTTTTTTTACTATATAATCGTGAGAAATCGCATAATTTATCAATAGATTCTTGTCGTACACTACAAATACTACTGCAATCCCAAGTGTACACTGGGTCTTTAGGACATCTCCCTAGAACTTCATCAGCTATCACTTCTTCTGCATTTGTGGGAACCATTTTCTCTTTGTCAATTGGACAACCATTTCTAACCTCATAAGCTCGACCACTGGTGTCAACTGCATGCAATAAATTATTGCTCTGTAAATAACTCTCTTCATTAAAGAAAGGCTCTGAACTTGAATTGTTTTTCCATTCACCCCAAAAAACAAATCACTAAAATTAGTTCTGTTAATTACTCTTTTCCTCTTACTTTTGGCCTTCATTAAATGGATTGGTTTATCTAGTGATCGAATTCTGTTTAATACTAAAATGAATAGTTTCCTTTTTACTTCAAAAGCCTTTTCAACAATGGTTTCAATATGCTTCTTCTTTTTATAAAATAGAGCTCTCTTATTATATTTTTTCGTATCTTTCAGCAAATTATGTACTAATCTCTTGTAAAATAATTTTTGGCGTATTTCTTTATACTGATTTTGTCTTCTTTTACCATACTTCGTGTCCTTTGACTGTCCATTTGCTTTTTTGCTTTTCCTATTATTTTGAATATTTTTTCTAGTTGAAGCATTCTCGGTGGTTTCAGCATTCTGTATATTCTGTCTGGTCCTACAAACATTTTTAATAAATTGGTTTGTGATCTTACCAGAAGATTTTTTCTTTTTAGCCACATTATGTTGTTTATCCAATACTTGTGGTTGATTTTTCTTCAAGTAACAGTCCTTTTTCTGTTCTTTTCTTTTTCTTACTTTGTCCGGCATGATTACTTTATTTTAATGGTGATAAACAGTATCTGTAAAAATTAATCATAAATAAATGTATATTAATATCTTTGTAAATTATACTTTTCTATTACTATACAATCACATTTTATATAAATACTGACTAAGAAATTATAGGCCTGAAGCATAAGCGTGAAGGTGGTTAGACCACTACATGCATAGTGCATACTACTTTGAAGCAGTTCATGCCCTAAAGCCTGTCTCACTGCATGAGTACATGCTTACTGACTGAATGATTACAGTACTATAAGGAGAGACACTGGGTGAATTCATAGTTGGTTGAGTTTTACTTTACTGAATGGACTACTACATGGTACTGAAAGAGTCACTATGGGTTTGCAACAGCAGTTACAGTGTGTTTGCTGGAGTGTATGCATAGTGACTGGGGAATTGTAGGCCTGAAGCACAAGTATGAAGGTGGTTAGACCACTACATGCATAGTGGATAGGTATTTGAAGCAGTCCTTGTGCAAAGGCATGGTTCACTGCATGAGTACCTGAGTACTGACTGAAACATTAGAGTGCTGCAAGGAGAATGCCTGGATGAATCTTTTAAGGGTTTGGGTTTTGGCGCAGTTAATAGATTAGTACATGGTGCTGAATAGGTCACTAGAAGAATACAAGGGGAGTGAGAGGGTGTTTATTGGAGTATATAGATACTGACTGGGCAATTGAAGGTGTGAAAGACAATTGCGTAGGTGGTTAGACGCCTGCATGCATAGTGGATAGGCATTTGAATCAATCCATGTGCTAAGGCCTGGCTCACTCCTTGAGTACTTGGGTACTGACTCAATGATTAGAGCATTGCAAGGAGAGTGCCTGGGTGAATTTATAAGTGTTTGGGTTTGGCGCAGTGAATGGATTAGTACGTGGTGCTGAATGGGTCACTGGAGAAGTGTAAGGGGAGTGACAGGGTGTTTGCAGGAACTGTATGAATACTGACTGGGCTATTGAAGGTGTGAAAAGACAAGTGTGTAGGTGGTTAGAGGCCTGCATGCATAGTGGATAGACGTTTGAAGCAGTCCATGTGCTAAGGCCTGGTTCACTGCATGAGTACCTGGGCACTGATTGAATCATTAGAGTACTGCACGGAGTGTGCCTGGATGAATCTTTTAAGGGTTTGGGTTTTGGCGCAGTGAATAGATTAGTACATGGTGCTGGATGAGTCACTGGAGGAGGGCAAGGGGAGTGACAGAGTGTTTATTGAAGTATATAGATACTGACTGGGCAATTGAAGGTGTGAAAGACAATTGTGTAGGTGGTTAGAGGCCTGCATGCATAGTGGATAGGCATTTGAAGCAGTCCTTGTGCAAAGGCCTGGCTCACTGCATGAGTACTTGGGTACTGAGTGAATGATTAGAGTTGGGCAAGGGGAGTGCCTCGATGAATTTATAAGTGGTTGGTTTTTGGCGCAGTGAATGGATTAGTACATGGTGCTGAATGGGTCACTGGAGGAGTGCAAGGGGAGTGGCAGGGTGTTTATTGGAGTGTATAGATACTGACTGGGGAGTTGAGGGTGTGAAAGACAAGTGTGTAGGTGGTTAGAGGACTGTATGCATAGTGAATAGGCATTTGAAGCAGTCCATGTGCTGAGGCCTGGCTCACTGCATGAGTACTTGGGTACTGACTGAATGATTAGAGTTTTTTAACCAGTTATGTGTATGAAAAGACATAAAGTACCCAAAACCTTCTCTCAGAATGGTTCCTAAATGTATACAGACGCTCAGTGTGATTCTAGACAACAAACACTATCCCTTGCATATTACCAAAACACATTTTCTTGTCTGGAATGGGTAAACGGAGTAGACACAATCCACATATTTTACTACTGCACAGTATTGTAGAAACCTGACTCATTTTACAAATACTTAAGCAATGACTGGTTTCTAATTCTACCAAAGTGTGAGAACAGGATAGGTTTTTAAGCAGTTATGTGTCTGCAAACACATGAAATACCCAAATGCTTCTCTCACATTGGTCCCCAAATGCACACAGACTCACAGTGTAATTCTAGACAAACAACACTATTCCTTGTACTTTACCAAAACACATTCACTAGCCTGGAAGGGGTAACATGACTGCACAGTTTCAACATATTTCAATACTGCACACTACTGTGAAAGCCTGACTCATTTTCTGAATGCATAAGCAGTGACTGGCTTCTAATGCTAATAAAATTTGATAACATGACCAATTTTAAAACAGTTATCTCTCAGCAAATACCCGATGTAACCAAATGCTTCTCTCACAATGGTTGCCCAAATGCACACAGACTCACAGTGTGATTCTAGACAAGCAACACTATCCCTTGCATTTTACCAAAACACATTTAGTTGTCTACAAGACGTAAGCTGACTGCACACATTCCACAAAATTTTCTACTACACATTTGTATAGAGGGCTTCTGTCAGAATGATTCCTTAATGCAGACAGACTCACAGTGTGATTCTAGACAAACAACACTATCCCTTGCATTTTACAAAAATACATTTACTAGTCTGCAAGATGTAAGGTGACTGCACACATTGCACAAAAGTTTCTACTACACATTAGTACCAAAATGTTTCTCACAAAATGATTCCTAAATGCACACAGACTCACTGTGTGATTCTAGACAAACAACACTACCCCTTGCATTTTACCAAAACACATTTCATAATGTACTGCATTTTAGTGTATAAACTTGACTCATTTTGCAAATACATAAACAATGACTGGTTTCTAATTCTACCAAAACATGAAAACAGCACAGTTATCTGTCTGCAAACACATGAAAAACACAAATGCTTATCTCAGAATGGTTTCTAAATGCACACACACTGACAATAAGATTCTAGACGAAAAAAGTACTCCTTGCACTTTAGCAAGAGAAACACATTAGTCTGCTTAAAATCAAAATGGACCACATACATCCCCTCACAGTTAAATAACTCACCTTTAAAATTGTTTTGTAGATTAAGAAGTATGTCAGTCACACACCAGATTTTCTTATACAGAATCTCTGCACTGTGCACCTGTCAGCAAAACCAAAGAATGGCAAAGTTTCCCTCTCATTTTGCACACATATACATGTAAACATCAAATCACATTGCTTCCCACATTAATTTAAAATCAAACACACATTTCTATTGGTTACACATTTCAAAACTTTCAAAATGACATACATTTGAACCCTACCCCCAATCTGCCTGTTACCATAGAAACAGTTCATGGAACACTTAACTGAGCACACAGGTCACAAGTTTAGCACACAATGTTGCTAATCAAAACAGCAAGTGTGCTTGACTTTTCAACATATCAGCTTATCCTATATAATGTTCCTTTCAATCAGTTTGTGTTAACCAATAAGAATCATGCGTTTAAAAAACAGAAACACGCACCCTAGTTTTCAGTGTAGAATGTTGTCAAACAACCAATCATTACTTTTCTTTTTTCAAAACTGCTTCTGATCCACCATTTTAGAAAAATCTTACTTTTCAAACTGCTATTTCATTTACAGAGACCATCTGAGTGCATCCAGACCTCCCTTCAAGATGCTTAGAGTGTGGATTGTGGGACACAGCTATATTTTCTGGAGCCAAAGGTATGCAGAAAACAAAGGCATTCACAAAGACCTAGGTTTGCCAAATGTAGACATTAAATGTATTGGACAGAGAGGGTTAAAGTGGCACCAATTGATGCCATTGGTAAAATCCTTTTTGCATCTCCAACACCCTGACCTCATAATTGTGCACTGTGGTGGCAATGACCTAGGCACTTTGACTGGGGTAGGTCTGGAAATGCTTATCAAGGACACCTTTGCAGAATTGATGTCACTGTTCCCCAATACTGTCTTTGTCTATTCTAACATATGCCAAAGGCAGAAATGGAACTGGTCCAATTATTTTTGTCCACAGATTGAGAAAGCTAGGAAACGTGAATAAATCTGTTTCCACTTTTTTCCGAGACTATAGAATGGGGCCCATTTACAACAACAATCTGCGTTTTAATATGCAAGGCATCTATAGGAGAGATGGTGTACATTTTACTGATGAGGGTAACAGAGTCTTCCTCAACAACTTTAGACTCTGTATAGGTACTTACTTATAAGTACCAAAATCTCTCAATGAACACAACAGGTCTTTTTAGAGCCACTCAAGATCAAAACACATAAGCTTGATGTTTATCTAAAAAAAAATTCATTTTTTTTGCTTGGAGTCGCGCACCCAACGCGATAGTAATCGCGCACCCTACGCGAGAGGAATCGTGCACCCAACGCGTACACACAAGGGACTGCAATTGGAATCATTCACCCAACGCGATAGGAGTCGTGCATCCAACGCGTGCACACCAGGGGGCCGCGCTGAGCGCCGCGCTGGATGCGCGACTCCTAATTTTACTGTAAAAAAAAATAGCACCTATCACTAATTTCTATTATCCCCGGGGACCCCATCCTCCGGGGCTTATGAAATATGTTGTGGACCGTGGAGGGAGCCCCAACGCCCCCATGGTCCCAGACGGCTCCCCGCGTCCTTCGGGGGCCAGCATTGCTTTTCCACATGGGGAGCTGCTAACATGCAGCTCCCCGTGTGGAAAAGCAATATGGTTTGGATTTTGAAAGAGAGAGCAGGTTTCCCTGCTCTCTCTTTCAAAATCCGAATGAAGTTTGCTATGGGAGGGCGGGAGACTCCCGCCCACTCATAGCAAACAACAGTGTCCTGGGGGTGGGCACACCAGGACACTGCAGGAGCCGGCCCTGGGTGGTGGCGGCCCCCAGGGCCCTTGAGGGCTCCAGGAGGGGGGCCACGCAGCCCCCCTCCCCTCCCTCAATACATAAAGCCCCGGGGGGTGGCGGTCATTTGGGCTGGGGGGGCCGTTGAGCCCCCCCCCACAAATTATACAGGGAGGGGCTTTCGAGCCCCTTCCAATTTATATTGTAGCCCCGGGGAGGTGGCGGTTCCCGAGGCTGGGGAGTCCCTCTGGCCCCCCTTTAAATTTTAAAATGTTGCCCCCGGGATTTGGCCCCCCCAGGGGCTAATTATAAACAAAGCTCCGTTTTCTTTCTTTATTTTTTTTACGGCAGGATCCGCGCACCCTGCGCGCACTTTGCGGTTTAAAAAAAATAATAATAATTGGGGGGCCCTGGGACCCCCTGGTACCCCCTAAGCAGGTCTAGAGGGTCAGGGTATTTCTACCCTGCCCCATTTATACGTTTTGCACACTTATTCCACAGACTTCTTCAGCCTCGCTTCTACCGAGGCACAAAATGGCTGCCAACAGTTCCTGGTTTCGAATGTTGACAACCACTTGACAGCCAATTAGCATTCAGCACGTGATCGGGAGGGTGCGCGGATCCAGCGCGGCCATAGATATATCTGTACTTTTAACTGTAATTTCTCAGGAACTACTGAACAGATTGACACCATTTAAGCAAAAGATACGAGTCTGAACTAAGGAGTACCTCTTCGCCAAACTTGGTGCAATTCCATTCAGCACTTCGGGCTGTAGCTGCGGCTAAAGGTCCTATGGAAAATTGCATGGGGAAAACACCTTTTGGGACCCCCCCTTTTTTCTTGGCCCCCGCTTGATGAATCACCCCGAGACTTTCAGAATAGGAGCAGACCGGAGCTGGCCAACAGATTTGAAAAGCTCACGAAGATTCGTCAATCAGCGCCAAAGTTATTGGGAATAGAATGTTGCAGATTTCCTATGGAAAATAGGTCCCAACTATAACTACCTACTGGCGACCGTCAGTAGGTAATATACACATTTATATATGTTATCTACTGGTGGTCGCCAGTAGATAGTTATAGTTAGGACCTTGTTTCTATTAAAAAAGCGTTTTTTCTTTTCCCAATAACTTTGGTGCCGGTTGACGAATCTTCGCGAAATTTTCAAAACGTTGGCCCGCTCCGGTCAGTTCCTATCCTGAAAGTTTCCGGGTGATTCACCAAGCGGGGGCCGAGAAAAAAGGGGGGACCCAAAACGTGTTTTCTCCATGTTAATTCCCACAGGAAATTTTAGACACGACTACAGCCCGAACTGCTAAACGGAATTACACCAAATTTGGCAAGAAGGCAGCCCTTGGTTCAGAAAGAGATGTTTTGTTTTTTTTTAAATGGTGTAAATCCGTTCAGTAGTTTCTGAGGAATTCAAAAATTAGAGGTCGGAAAATCATTTTTCCCATAGGAAACTTTAGACATGGTTACAGCCAAAACTGCTGAACGGAATTATACCACATTTGGGAAAAAGGTAGTGCTTGGTTCAGAAAGCACCCTTTTTTTTAGATGGTGTAAATCCGTTCAGTAGTTTTCGAGATATTAAAGGAAAAAAACCTTTATATATCTGGGCGGGACCTAACTACACAAGCTTGGCTCTAATTGGCTACCAACACTTCAATCCAGGAAGTGTTGGCAGCCATCTTGGTGCAATGCTTTTTAGGTCTCACCTAGCGACGCAACGCATGCGCTGCACACTACACAAACACCACTGCACTGCCCTAAACCCTAAAACACTACCCCAGCAGGACCTCCTACACTGCACGAACACCACTGCACTGCCCTAAACCCTAAAACACCACCCCCAGCACGACCCCCTACACTGCCCGAACACCACTGCACTGCCCTAAACCCTGGAACACCACCTCCAGCACGACCCCCTACACTGCCCGAACACCACTGCACTGCCCTAAATCCTGAAACATTACCCCCAGCATGACCCCCTACACTGCCCGAACACCACTGCACTGCCCTAAACCCTGAAACACTACCCCCAGCATGACCCCCTACACTTCTTGAACACCACTTCCCTAAACCCTGAAACACCACCCCCTGCAAGACTCCCTACACTGCCCGAACAACATTGCCCTGCCCTAAACCCTTAAACACTACCCCAGCACGACCCCCTACACTGCACGAACACCACTGCACTGCCCTAAAGCCTAAAACACTACCCCCAGCATGACCCCCTACACTGCCCGAACACCACTGCACTGTCCTAAACCCTGAAACACCACCCCCAGCACGACCCTCTACTCTGCCCAAACACCACTGCTCTGCCCTAAACTCTAAAACACCACCCCCAGAACAACCCCCTACACTGCCCGAACACCACTGCTCTGCCCTAAACCCTGAAACACTAGCCCCAGCACGACCCCCTACATTGCCCGAACACCACTGTACTGCTCTAAACCCTGAAACACCAGCCCCAGCACGACCCCCTACACTGCCCGAACACCACTGCACTGCCCTAAACCCTGAAACACCACCCCCAGCATGACCCCTACACTGCCCGAACACCACTGCACTGCCCTAAACCCTGAAACACCACCCCCTGCACAACCCCCTACACTGTCCGAACACCACTACACTGCCCTAAACCCTGAAACACCAGCCCCAGCATGACCCCCTGCACTGCCTGAACACCACTGCACTGTCCTAAACCCTGAAACACCACCCCCAGCAAGACCCCATACACTGCCTGAACACCACTGCCCTAAACCCTGAAACACTACCCCCTGCAAGACCCCCTACACTGCCCGAACACCACTGACCTGCCCTAAACCTGAAACACCACCCCCTGCACAACCCCCTACACTGCCCGAACACCACTGCACTGCCCTATACCCTGAAACACCAGCCCCAGCACGACCCCCTACACTGCCCAAACACCACTGCCCTAAACCCTGAAACACCACCTCCAGCACGACCCTACTCTGCTCGAATGCCACTGCTGTGTCCTAAACCCTAAAACACCACCCCCATCATGACCCCCTACACTGCCCGAACACCACTGCTCTGCATTAAACCCTGAAACACCAGCCCCCGCACGACCCCTACATTGCCCGAACACCACTGCACTGCCCTAAACCCTGAAACACTAGCCCCAACATGACCTCTTACACTGCCCAAACACCACTGCACTGCCCTAAACCCTGAAATACCACCCCCAGCACGACACCCTACACTGCCCGAACACCACTGCACTGCCCTAAACCCTGAAACACCACCCCAGTATGACCCGCTACACTGCCCGAACACCACTGCACTGCTCTAAACCCTGAAACACCAGCCCCAGCACATCCCCCTACACTGCCCGAACACCACTGCACTGCCCTAAACCCTGAAACACCACCCCCAGCACGACACCCTACACTGCCCAAACACCACTGCACTGCCCTAAACCCTGAAACACCACCCAGGCACGACCCCCTACACTGCCTGAACACCACTGCTCTGCCCTAAACCCTAAAACACCAGCCCCAGCACGACCCCCTACACTGCCCAAACACCACTGCACTGCCTTAAACCCTGAAACACCAACCCCAGCACGACACCCTACACTGCCTGAACACCACTGCACTGCCCTAAACCCTGAAACACTAGCCCCAGCACGACCCCCTACACTGCCCGAACACCACTGCACTGCCCTAAACCCTGAAACACCAGCCCCAGCATGACCCCTACACTGCTCGAACACCACTGCACTGTCCTAAACCCAGAAACACCAGCCCCAGCACGACCCCCTACTCTGTCCGAACACCACTGCTCTGCCCTAAACCCTGAAACACTAACCCCAGCACGACCCCCCACACTGCCCGAACACCACTGCACTGCCCTAAACCCTGAAACACCAGCCCCAGCACAACACCCTACACTGCCCGAACACTACTGCACTGGCCTAAACCCTGAAACACCACCCCCAGCGCGACACCCTACACTACCCAAACACCACTGCACTACCCTAAACCCTAGAAAAATAACCACCACCCCATGCCCAACCCCCCTTACCTCTTACTCCTCGTGGTTCCTCTCTCCTCGTGGTTCCTGCTTCATGTCATCTCTGAGGGGCTGTGCACGTCGTTGTGAGGAAACGGAACAGCCTTTGTTTCCTTACAATGACATGGATCATCTAAAGATTTTTAGAACTCATGGTCATTTACCATACATACCTTTACAACAAAATTTGTTGTAAAGGCATGCATGGTAAATGACCATGCGTTTTGAAAAAATGGGTAGTAATGACTTCGCGATGTACAACGCAAGCGTGGTAATGCATGCGTTGTAATGGTATCGCAAAGTAAAAAAGTCGTTTTACGTAACGGCTATTTACCGATCGAAGCTGGCTCCTGTTCTTCAGTGAGTCGTTTATTTGATAAATTAGGAGGAAGGAATGTGGTTTTTTTAACCAAAAAGTGCATTCCCGGCTGTTGTATTGTGAAAGTGTCCTCGTGGCCTGGTTTCACTTCCGGTGAGAGAATGGAAGAGTCTGTTTGGATCTAAAGGGGTTCTGCTGTTGGACAGGGCCAGCATGACAAGTCATCAGAAAACACAGCTAATGGAAAGCGTTGTCCCCGTGGAGCAGTGCCATGAGAGGTCAACACGTGTGCGTCCCACCTTAGTATGACCGTACTGTGTGACCCATGTGCCACCTCCAGTGTACGGAGGGCAGAAGCGGCATCCATCACAGGTCCTCTTGAAGACCGTTGTAGCACTAATTCTACATTTCGGAACTAGGGCATTTTAACCTTGTTGTTCCTGCCAGATACAAAGGGAAGATCCTGTGTTATTCAGTGTCCTCGTTACCTTTTCTGTGGGTAGTGGTGCTTGTCACTTCGCTGCCCTGCCGGTGAACACGACTGGGCTCCCCACCTCGTGTGCCATCTGCAGGGCCTCTGCCCTCAGATCACTGGTTTCGGTTTCTGGAGTGGCAACATAAACAGATGTTCCCAAAAGACTAGCCTGAACACTTAGGTGAATATCCTCTGCGCCAGCATTCCGTGGAAATTCTTTCCTAGCTCTGCCACGTCGATGACGATGTCATAATGCACAGCTCTGCCCGCGACACTGTATGACATCATAAGAGTCATAAGAGGACCTCGTCGGCGTGCTGACATCACTTCCACCCATTTTTTCCGTGCCACCGAGGTAAACAGGTGGACCGAAACATTTTCACATGTATACATAGTATACTAAATATATAAATATATGTATATATATATATATATATATACATATATATATATATACACAAATGCATAACCAATAAAGGCTTAAAGAAATAGCAACACATCAAGCATTTCTCACTATTAAAACATAAGCATGATTAAGACATATTAAAAACATTCATGCCAAACAGTAAAAGCATCTTTTTGGTAGAAACAGGTGGACAACGGGGAGACGGGTGGGACAGTGAGGAATCCACAGGCAGATACTGTATCCACCAGAAAAAGCGTTACCGAAGGTAAGTAACTTGCTCTTCCGATGGATACTTCTGCCTGTTGATTCCTCACCTTTTGAATAGAATCCTCAAGCCCTACCTCACTCGGAGGAGGGTGTCCACCTGACTAGTCCAAAAAATCTTCCAAAGCAGATCGAGCAAAATGGCCATCCCTCCTAACCTCCGAATCCAATAATAACCGAATAAATTTTAGTCGAAATTATATTGAAAATAATACTTTAAAAATACTTTTATTAATACATTTAGACAGACACGTAAAGGAAAACTTTATAATTAATTTAAAGATATTTCATACTTTACAAATTACGCTGAAGTCGCGACCCCAGCACGACTTTTCAAAATGGCTACTGGAATGCACACAACCATCGTGTAGGGCGCACGAACGGTGCCTGACTTCTGTATAATATTTTTTTTTAAAAAGGATGAATATAATTTTCCTAACTAAAAATTATTCACATTTTTTAAACATATGTATATATATATAAATATATATATATATATATATATATATATATATATATATATTACTTACTGGCGGTCGCCAGTAGGTAGTTATAGTTAGGACCTATTTTCCATAGGAAATCCGCAACATTCTATTCCCAATAAGTCTGGCGCCGGTTGACAAATTTTCGTGAAATTTTCCAAACTTTTGTCCAGCTCCGGTCTGCTCCTATCCTGAAAATTTCACGGTGATTCGTCAAGCGGGGGCCGAGAAAAAAGGGGGGTCCCAAAACACATTTTCCCCATGCATTTTCCCATAGGACATGTTGACGCAGCTACAGCCCGAAATGCTGAACGGAATTACACAAAATTTGGCAAAGAGGTAGTCCTCAGTTCAGACTTGTGCCTTTTGCTTAAATGGTGTAAATCCGTTCAGTAGTTCCTGAGAAAATTAGAGTTAAATGTACATATATATCTATGGCCTTGGAGGATCCACGCACACTCCCCGCACCCTAAGCGCACCCTCCCGGAACCAAGCACACACCTACCCGATCACGCGCTGAATGCTAATTGGCTGTCGAGTGTCTGTCTACATTCAAAACCAGGAACTGTTGGCAGCCATTTTGTGCCTCGGTAGAAGTGAGGCTAAAGAAGTAAGGGGAATAAGTGTTTAAAACATATAAAGGGGACAGGGTAGAAATACTCTGACTCTCTAGTGTTGCTCAGGGGGTCCCAGAAGGACCCCTTGGGGCCCCCTTTTTTTAACTTAAAAAAAATCGGCGAAATGCGCGCCGTGTGCGCGGATCCGGACGAAAACATGAAAAAAAACCCGAAGCGCGGGCTTCCGCGCTTCGTTAATAATTAGCCCCCGGGTGGGCCAAATCCCAGGGGCAAAAGGTTTATATATTAAGAGGGGGAGGGGGGCTGCGTGGCCCCTCTCCTGTATCCCTCAAGGGCCCTGGGGACCGCCACCCCCCAGGGCCGGCTCCTACAGTGTCCAGGGGTGCCCACCCCCAGGACACTGTTGTTTGCTATGAGAGGGCGGGAGTCTCCCACCCTCCCATAGCAAACTTTGTTAGGATTTTGAAAGAGAGAGCAGGGAAACCTGCTCTCTCTTTCAAAATCCAAACGATATTGCTTTTCCACATGGGGAGCTGCATGTCAGCAGCTCCCCATGTGGAAAAGCAATGCCGGCTCCCGAAGGACGCGGGGAGCCGGCTGGGACCGTGGGGGCGTTGGGGCTCCCCCCACGGTCTCCAACATTTTTTTATAAGCCCCGGGGGATGGGGTCCCCGGGGATAATAAAAATCAGTGATAGCGGCTATTTTTTTTTAAAGGTAAAATTAGGAGTCGCGCATCCAGCGCGTTGGGTGCACGGTTTCTCTCGCGCTGGGTGCGCGGTTCCTAACGTGTTGGGTGCACGGGTCCAAGGGAAAAAAACTGAAATTTTTGGGAGATAAACATCTAGCTTAAGTGTTTTGTTCATGAGTGGCTCTAAAAAGAGCTGTTGTGTTCATTGTGAGTTTTTGGTACTTATAAGTAAGTACCTATACAGAGTCTAAAGTTGTTGAGGAAGACTCTGTTTCCTTCATCAGTAAAGTGTGCTCCATCTCTCAGTCTCGGAGAAAAGCAGAAACAGATTTATTCACATGTTTCCTAGCTTTCTCAATCTGTGGACAAGAATGATTGGACCAGTTCCACTTCTGCCTTTGGCATATGTTAGAATACACAAAGGCAGTTTTGGGAAAAAGTGAAAACAATTCTGTAAAGGTGTCCTTCATAAGTATTTCCAGACCTACCCCAGTCAAAGTGCCTAGGTCATTGCCACCACAGTGCACTATTATGAGGTCAGGGTGTTCGAAATGCATAAAGGTTTTTACCAATGGCATCAATTGGTGCCACTTTAACCCTCTCTGTCCAATCCATTTAATGTCTTCATTTGGCAAACCTAGGTCTTTGTGAATGCCTTTGTTTTCTACATACCTTTGGCTCCAGAAAATATAGATGTGTCCCACAATCCACACTCTAAGCATCTTGAAGGGAGGTCTGGATGCACTCAGATGGTCTCTGTAAATGAAATGGCAGTTTGAAAAGTAAGATTTTTCTAAAATGGTGGCTAAGATGCAGTTTTGAAAAAAGACAAGAAATCATTGGTTGTTTGACAACCTTCTACACTGAAAGGTAGGGTGCATGTTTCTGTTTTTGAAGCGCATGATTCTTATTGGTTAACAAAAAGTGCATGAAAGGAACATTATATATGATAAGTTGATATGTTGAAAAGTCAAGCACACTTGCTGTTTTGATTAGCAACATTGTGTGCTGAACTTGTGACCTGTGTGCTCAGTTCAGTGTTCCATGACCTGTTGCTATGGTAACAGGCAGAAGGCAGAACGGGGGTAGGGTTGAAATTTATGTCATTTGGAAAGGGTTGAAATGTTTAACCAATAGAAATGTGTGTTTGCTTTTGAATTTATGTGGGAAGGAATGTGATTTGATGTTTACATGTATATGTATGGAAAATGAGAGGGAAACTTTGCCATTCTTTGGTTTTGCTGAGAGGTGCACAGTGCAGAGATTCTGTATAAGAAAATCTGGTGTGTGACTGATATACTTCTTAATCTACAAAGCAACTTGAAAGGTGAGTTATTTAATTGTGAGGGGATGTATGTAGACTATTTTGATTTTAATCAGACTAATGTATTTCTCCTGCTAAAGTGTAGGGAGTACTTTTTTTGTCTACAATCTTATTGACAGTGTGTGTGCATGTAGAAACCATTCTGTGATAAGCATTTGTGTTTTTCATGTGTTTGCAGACAGATAACTGCTGTTTTTATATTTTGGTACAATTAGAAATCAGTCATTGTTTATGAATTTGCAAAATGAGTCATGTTTGAACACTAAAATGTAGTATTCGTAGATTAAGAAATGTGTTTTTGTAAACTCCTAGGGATAGTGTTGTTTGCCTAGAATCACACTGTGAGTGTGTGTGCATTTGGGAACCACTGTGAGAGAAGCATTTGGTAACATCATGTATTTGCTGACAGATAACTGTTTTAAAACCTGTCATGTTGTCAAGTTTTAGTAGCATTAGAAGCCAGTCATTGCTTATGCATTGCTAAAATGAGTCAGGCTTTGACACTAAAGTGCAGTACTTAAATATGTAGATTGTGTGCAGTCCCCTTACCCCTTCTACAGTAAGGAAAGAGTATTGGTAAACTCCTAGGGATAGTGTTGCTTGACTAAAATCACACTGTGAGTCTGTGTGCATTTGGGTAAGGATTGTGAGACAAGGATTTGGTAACATCATGTATTTGCTGACAGATAACTGTTTTAAAACCTGTATTGTTGTCAAGTTTTAGTAGCATTAGAAGCCAGTCTTTGCTTATGCTTTGATTAAATGAGTCAGGCACTGACACTAAAGTGGAGTCCTGAAATATGTAGATTGTGTGTAGTCCCCTTACCTCTTCCATAGTAGTGAATGAGTTTTGGTAAACTCCTAGGGATAGTGTTGCTTGGATAGAATTACACTGTGAGTCTGTGTGTATTTGGGAACTACTGTGAGAGAAGCATTTGGGAACATCATGTATTTGCTGACAGATAACTGTTTTAAAACCTGTCAAGTTGTTAAGTTTTAGTAGCATTAGAAGCCAGTCTTTGCTTATGCATTGATAAAATGAGTCAGGCTTTGACACTAAAGTGCAGCACTTACATATGTATATTGTGTGCAGTCCCTTTACCCTTTCCACAGTAGTGAATGTGTTTTGGTAAACTCCTAGAGATAGTGTTGCTTGTCTAGAATCACATTGTGAGTTAGTGTGCATTTGGGAACCACTGTGAGAGAAGCATTTGGTAACATTATGTATTTGCTGAGAGATAACTGTTTTAAAACCTGTCATGTTGTCAAGTTTTAGTAGTATTAGAAGCCAGTCTTTGCTTATGCATTGATCAAATGAGTCAGGCTTTGACACTAAAGTGCAGTACTTAAATATGTAGATTGTGTGCAGTACCCTTTCCTCTTCTAGACTAGTGAATGAGTTTTGGTAAACTCCTAGGATAGTGTTGCTTGTCTAAAATCACACTGAGTCTGTGTGCATTTGGGTAAGGATTGTGAGAGAAGCATTTGCTAACATTATGTATTTGCTGACAGATAAGTGTTTCAAAACCTGCCATGTTGTCAAGTTTTAGTAGCATTAGAAGCTAATCTTTGCTTATGCTTTGATTAAATGAGTCAGGCATTGACACTAAAGTGGAGTCCTGAAATATGTAGATTGTGTGCAGTCCTCTTACCCTTTCCATAGTAGTGAATGAGTTTTTGTAAACTCCTAGGAATAGTGTTGCTTGTGTAGAATCACACTGTGAGTCTGTGTGCATTTGGGAACCACTGTGAGAGACGCATTTGGTAACATCATGTATTTGCGAACAGATAACTCTTTTAAAAACTGCCATGTTGTCAAGTTTTAGTAGCATTAGAAGCCAGTCATTGCTTATGCATTGCTAAAATGAGTCAGGCTTTGACACTAAAGTGCAGTACTTAAATATTCAGATTGTGTGCAGTCCCCTTAACCCTTCCACAGTAGTGAATGAGTATTGGTAAACTCCTAGGGATAGGGTTGTTTGCCTAAAATCACACTGTGAGTCTGTGTGCATTCGGGTAAGGATTGTGAGACAAGGATTTGGTAACATCATGTATTTGCTGACAGATAACTGTTTTAAAACTTGTATTGTTGTCAAGTTTTAGTAGCATTAGAAGCCAGTCTTTGCTTATGCTTTGATTAAATGAGTCCGGCACTGACACTAAAGTGGAGTCCTGAAATATGTAGATTGTGTGTAGTCCCCTTACCTCTTCCATAGTAGTGAATGAGTTTTGGTAAACTCCTAGGGATAGTATTGGTTGTATAGAATCACACTGTGAGTCTGTGTGTATTTGGGAACTACTGTGAGAGAAGCATTTGGGAACATCATGTATTTGCTGACGGATAACTGTTTTAAAACCTGCCATGTTGTCAAGTTTTAGTAGCATTAGAAGCCAGTCTTTGCTTATGCTTTGATAAAATGAGTTAGACTTTGACACTGAAGTGCAGTACTTAAATATGTAGATTATGTGCAGTCCCCTTACCCCTTGCACAGTAGTTGGTAAACTCCTAGGGATAGTTTTGCTCATCTAAAATCACACTGAGTCTGTGTGCATTTGGGAACCACTGTGAAAGAAGCATTTGGGTACTTCATATGTTTGAATACGCATTACTGCTTTAAAACTTTCCTGTTCTTAAGTTTTGTTAGAATTAGAAGGCAGTCATTGCTTATGTAATGACCTAGGAAGTATCCCTGCAATACTGTAAACATTCAGTTAATATTCAAGTAGTTACTTAGTGAGGCAGGCCTTAGCACATGCATTGATTCAAATGCTTATCTACTATGCATGCAGTCCTCTAACCATCTACACAGTTCTCTTTCACACCTTTAATTCCACAGTCAGTATTCATACACTTCAAGCAAACACTCTGTCACTCCTCATTGACTCCTCTAGTGACCCATTCAGTAGCATATACTATACCATTCACTTTGCCAAAACGCAAACACTTATAAATTCACTCAGGCACTCTCTTTGTAGTACTCTTATCATTTAGTCAGTATCCAAGTACTCATACAGCGAGCCAGGCCTTACAACATGGACTGCTTGAAACCCCTATGCAGTATGCATACAGGCCTCTAGTCACCTACACACTTGTCTTTCACTTCTTTATTTATCTAGTCAGTATCTATATACTTCAATAAACATCCTGTCACTCATCTTGCACTCATCCAGTGACTTATCCAGTACCATGTACTAATCTTTTTACTGTGCCAAAACTGAAAAACTTAAAAGTTTTACCCAGGCACTCTCCTAGCAGTAGTCTAATGATTCAGTCAGTTTACAGGTACTCATGTAGTGAATCATGCATCACCACATAGAGGGCTACAAATGTCTATGCAGTATGCATGCAGACTTCTAACACACTATACACTTGTCTTTAATAGCTTCAATTCCCCAATGAGTTTCCATGTACTTTCAGCAAACATCCTGTCACTCCCCTTGCAGTGTTCCAGTGACTTATTCAGCACCATGTGGTAAAGCATTCACTGCGCCAAAACTGAAACACTTGTAAATTCATCCAGGAACGCATCTTGCAATAGTCTAATCATTCAGTCAGTACCTAAGTACTAAGGGAGTGAGGCAGGCCATAGCACATGGATTGTTTCAAACGTGTTTCCAGTATGCATGGAGGCCTGTAACTACCAACACAATTGTGTTTCAGACCTTCAATTTCTCTGTCAGTATCTATAAACTCCAATAAACACTCTGTCACTTTAATTGCACACCTCCACTGACTCATTTGGCAGTAAGTATTAACCTATTCACTGCAATAGAATCCAAAATCTTAAAAAGATTCACTGAGTCACTCTTTTGTAGTACTCTAATGATTCAATCAGTAGTCAGGTAGTTTTGCAGTGATCCAGGTGTTACTCTATGGACTGTTTCAAACGTCTATCCATTATGGATGTAGGTCTCTAGCCACCTATATACTTGTCTTTCACACCTTTAATATCCCAGATAGTATTCATACAGTTCCTGCAAATACTCTCTCACTCTCCTTATACTACTCCAGTGACCCATTCAACACCATGTACTAATCCATTCACTGCACTGAAAGGCAACCACTTATAAATTCACCCAGGTAGTCTCCTTGCAGTGCTTTAATCATTCAGTCAGTATCCAAGTACTCATGCAGTGAGCCAGCCCTTAGCACATGAATTGCTTCAAACGTCTATCCAGTATGCATGTCGTCTAATAACCATCTACACACTTGTCTTTCACATCTTTAATTCCCCACTCAGTATATATATAGTGCAGCAAACACCCTGTCACTCCCCTTGTACTCCTCCAGTGACCCATTCAGTGCCATGTACTAATCTATTCAGTGCGCTAAAACCCAAACACTTATAAATTCACCCAGGCACTCTCTTTGCAGTACTCTAATCATTCAGTCAGTACCCAAGTACTCATGCAGTGAGCCAGGCTTTAGTACATGAATTGCTTCAAATGCCTATCCACTATGCATGCAGTCTTCTAACCACCAACACACTTGTGTTTTACACCTTCAATTCCCTAGTCAGTTTTCATACATTTCTAGCAAATACTCTCTCTCTCCTCTTGGAGTCTTCTAGTGACCCATTCAGCACCATGGAGTAATCCATTCACTGTGTCAAAACCCGAACACTTATAAACTCACCCAGGCATTCTTCTTGCAGTACTCTAATCATTTAATCAGTATCCAAATAGTATTGGAGTGAGACAGGCCTTAACGTATGAATGGATTGAAACATGTGTCCAGTATGCATGTAGGTCTCTAATCACCTTCACACTTGTTTTTCACACCATCAATAATCATGTCAGTATTCATACACTTCTAGGAAACACCCTGTCACACACCCAGTTTCTTTCCTAATAGTATTGTAATCATTTAGGGCCATATGTAGGTGGCATACACTTTACCGATTCTAAAATACCGAATCATACCGATTCGGTATTTAAGAATCGGTAAAGTGTATGTAGGTAATAATTCGGTAAATGTTACCGAATCGGAGTAAGTCGGTAATTACCGAATCGGTATTTACCGATTCGGTAATGAGGCATACCTTCCCATTGATTCAATCAATGGGAAGGTATGCCTCATTACCGAATCGGTAAATACCGATTCGGTAATGGGGGGAGCACATTCAAGGGTGGCAGGGTGTCACATTGACACCCTGTTGCACCCCTGATTCGTCCATGTGTGCACATGTGGCGCACATACATGCCCTATGGGCATGTATGTCTGCCACATTGCACACCTCACAGTGCACAAAAATGCATTTTCACACATATTGGTAATTTAACACCAACTATTAGTTGGTGGTAAATAACGAATCCCCACACCCACCACACAGTCCCCCTACATCTCATTTCTGTATTCGGTATTTACCGAATCGGTAATTTTACCGATTCGGTAATTTTACCGATTCGGTAAATTACCGAATACAGAAATGATCCCCCTACATCTCAAAAGCCTAAATACCGGTCGGTAACAGTATATTTACCGAAAATCGGCCGTTACCGACCGGTATTGGGCTACCTACATGAGGCCCTTAGTGAGTTAGCATGTACTCTTTTAGTGAGGTAGGCTTTAGGGCATAAACTGTTTCAAAGTAGTATGCACTATGCTTGTAGTGTTTTAACCATCGTCACACTTGTGCTTCATGGCTATAGTTTCTTAGTAAATTTTTATATAAAATGTGTTTTTACAGTAATAGAATAGTATGAATTTGAAAGTTATTAATACACTTTTATTTGTGATTCTTTTTTACAGATACTGTTTTTTGACGTTAAAATAGAGAAATCATGCCTGAAAAAGAAAAGAACAGAGACAGGACAATTACTTGAAGAAAAGTCAACCACAAGTATTGAATGTACAAGATAATGTGGCTAAAAAGAAAAAAATCTTCTGGTAAAATCACAAAGCAATTTATTAAAAATGTTTGTAGGAGGAAAAAGAGTGTACAGAATGCTGAATCCACTATGAATGTTTCAACTACAAAAAAAATCAAAATAAGAGGAAAAGCAAAAAAACAAATATTCAGTCAAAGGAGACAAAGTGTGCTAAAAGAAGGCAAAACCAGTATAAGGAATTACGAAAAAAAAAAATTTACAAGAGAGTAGTACATAATTTGCTGAAAGATGTGAAGAAATATAAAAAGAGAGCTCTGTTTTCTAAAAAGAAAAAGCATATTGAAAACATTGTTGAAAAGGCTTTAGAAGTAAAAAGGAAACTATTCATTTTAGTATTAAACAGAATTCGATCACTAGATAAACCAATTAATTTAATGAAGGCCAAAAGTAGGAGAAAAAGAGTAATTAATAGAAAAATAAATTGTGATATTTTTTTGGGAGAATGCAAACACAGTTCCAGTTCAGAGCCTTTCTTTAATGAAGAGAGTTATTTACAGAGCAAAAAATTGCTGTTTGCAGTTGACACCAGTGGTAGAGGTTACGAAGTTAGAGATGGGTGTCCAATTGAGGAAGAGAAAATGGTTGAAAGAAATGCAGAAGAAGTGATAGCTGATGAAGTTCTAGGGAGACGTCCTAAACACCCTGTGTATATATGGAATTGCAGTAGTATTTGCAGTGTACGACAGGAATCTATTGATAAATTATGTAGTTTTTTACGAGCATATACTAAAAAAACTGTTAAACAAAAGATTAAGGTGTTGCAAGGACTAGACCCTTGCAGAGTGAGAAAAAATACTGGTTTGCAAGGTCATTCTCTGGCTTGTCTTTCTAGGAAAGTTTGTGAAAGTGTTTTTCACCATTTCAGGATGCTGGCAGTACATCATACTCAAATGCGGAAGTTAGTGAGAAGATTGTATTATGCAAAAAGTCCAGCACTAAAGTTAAATGAGTTGAATAGTGCTCTTTTACGTGGCTCAGTATCAGATGTGAAGAAGGTTTGTGAGGATATTGAATTTTGTTACTTTGGTCCTCTGCAAGAGAGTGGAGAAACTGGGACATTAGTAGTAGAAAATGTCGAAGACAATGTAGAACCTGTGATTACAAAATATTTTGAGGATGAAATCACAAAGTTTAAGGTAATTTCAGGTGAAAGACCAAATGTTTCTTGTATTTGTTGTCGGCGAACTCACTATAAAAATCAGACTAGGGGTGTCAATCTGTATTTAAAAAGTGAAATAGAAGATAAAGATAAGTGGATGGAATTTGCAACTTATTTGCTGGTAGAGGATTGTTTTGATTTGGGATCTGAGCAGCGTATTTGCAAATATTGTTATAACAAATTGGATGACAATAAAATGCCTGCTAGAGCAGTTCATAATAATCTAGAGTTGGTTGCTATTCCTCCAGAGCTGATAGATTTAAATACGTATGAGTCTATTCTCATTCAATGTATTCACCAGTTTCAGGCTATTGTTCGTATGGAGCCTAAAACAGGTAAATTACCTCCATCAGAGTTGCAAAGAGGATTGAAAGGAAGAGTTGTGTATTTACCGTTAGACTAAGGAAAAATATTGAACCTATTGGTGTAGACCATGCAGAAAATGAGCCACTAGTCAGTCTAGTTAATGGTGTTCCTATAAGAATAAGAAAATCTGGCAAGAGTTAGTAGGTGTTAGAAAAGTACAAAAGGCATCATTGTATCTGTTAAAAAATAATGAGTACTATAGAAATGTGTTTGTAGGAGAAGAAGAAATAGATTTAGCAGAAGATACTGAAACATTAAGGTGCCGATTCCGATCCGTGAAAAAAATTTACAGTCCGACTCGTATTCGCATATTTTTACGTACGAATCGTACAAGTACCGTACAAACTGTGAAGTACGATTCGTACGTGAAAAATACACATAAATTGCGTCGGGAAAATGGTCCGAAAGGGAGCCGTAAATTTTTACGTCCGAATAGTGTCGGGAAAAGTGTCCGATAGGGAGCCGGACATTTTTACGTGCAAATCGTAAAACAGAAGTCCGAGCGCGCATGTACGATCCGTACCGCCCGTCCGAATACACAACCGCATGTAAAAGGCCCCGTACGGAGCGAACGCTGTAGCCTACATGTACACGGGTAAACTTGTGCCCGAATACGAGTTGTACAGCCTCCCTCACCCTGCACATGTCAGCACCGTACCCCGTATGTCAGCACCGTACCCCCCTCCGCACCGTACCCCAACACCGTAGCACAGCCCCGCACCTGTATGCACCGTACCCCAACACCGTAGCCCAGCCCCGTACCTGTACGCACCGTACCCCAACACCGTAGCCCAGCCCGTACCTGTACACACCGTACCCCAAAATCGTAGCCCAGCCCCGTACCTGTACGCACCATACCCCAACACCGTAGCACAGCCCCGCACCTGTACGCACCGTACCCCAACACTGTAGCCCAGCCCCGTACCTGTACGCACCGTACCCCAACACTGTAGCACAGCCCGCACCTGTACGCGCCGCACCACAACACCATAGCACAGCCCGCACCTGTACGCACCGCACCCCAACACCGTAGCACAGCCCGCACCTGTATGCGCCGCACCCCAACACCGTAGCACAGCCCCGCACCTGTACGCGCCGCACCACAACACCATAGCACAGCCCGCACCTGTATGCGCCGCACCCCAACACCGTAGCACAGCCCGCACCTGTATGCGCTGCACCCCAACACCGTAGCACAGCCCCGCACCTGTACGCACTGTACCCGAACACCGTAGCACAGCCCACACCTGTACGTGCCGCACCCCAACACCGTAGCACAGCCTGCACCTGTACGCACCGCACCCCCAACACCGTAGCACAGCCCGCACCTGTACGCGCCGCACCCAGCACCGTAGCACAGCCCGCACCTGTACGCGCCGCACCCCAACAATGTAGCACAGCCCGCACCTGTACGCGCCGCACCCCAACACCGTAGCACAGCCCCGCACCTGTACGCACCGTACCCCAACACCGTACCCCAGCACCCTCACCCAGCATCGCGTATGTACGGACCGTACCTACGCGAAAAAGACTCGTACAGAACCAGGACACAGTAAAACAGCACAAGGAGGGTCAATTCGACTCGCACAACACCACAAAACACGTCAACATGACAAGATACATCTCTATGACTGACCTGCCACATCCAAACAGCCAAACAGAGGAACAAATCAGAACCACCTCTTATAACACACCCACCACAAATTCAAACACAGCCACACCCAAAAATTGGACCAATACAAAGGGCCTACACACACAACCCATGAGCCATTGCAACAGACCCACTGCTCACAGACACCACAGACAAACAACTGCACCTTACTCACACCTAAACTACACCTTCACTTACACACCTTCACACAACCTCCTTCACAATCACCCCCTCTTCACCTTCACACACACACCCTCACATTCACACCCACACACCCATCCACACCCACACCCCACACCATGCCCACTGACAAGAATCCAAAGTTCACTACGGCGGAGCTGGAGCTCCTTCTCAACGAAGTCATCAGAGTCGAGCCACAGCTGTTTGGAACATTGGTCAGACAGACCAGCATAGCCCAAAAAACCAGCCTGTGGCAGAGGATCGTTGATAAGGTGAATGCTGTTGCGCCCATCCGAAGGACCAGGCAGGAACGCCAAGCCAGGTGGTACGATCTGCGCAGGACAGTCAAGAAGAAAATGAACGAGGAATACGCCCAGAGTAACATCACTGGAGGCGGGCTGCCCCGCAGACCCGTACATTACCATCCCTGGGAGGAGAAGGTGATGGCCACGCTTCCGCCGGTGGGAGTACATGGAGTCGAAGGAGTCGCAGAGCCTGGTGAGTACACAAACAACTCACGTAACATGGGGGAATGGCATCCACACCCCAACTACAACAAATGCACTCACCTACCCCCAAGCCCTCACCGCACACAACCACACCCTAAAAACCACGCTCATGCCACTAACGTCTCCATGCCCCATTCACAAATAAAGGCAATTCCATGTCCCAGGCCACACCAACCACAAACCCAAGACTGGATGTCCGGGATGCTGGGAGGGTGGGGCTCACACAACACATTGTGCAACTCAGAACCAGACACCAATGCCCACAGCTCATATGGCCTAGGTACAAACCCATGCACCATGCCCAATGCACAGGGACTGGCAAAGTAATGACAAGGTAGCTGACACTTGGCCCTGCTGTAGGCAGCACAAGGCCCTCCTGTGACCACTGTACACTCAAACAACAACTCCACTAGCTCACATACCCAGCACAGGAACTCACACACACTGTCATGCCAGCATGCACCAGAGGGGACAAACACATCACCTGGGAGACCCAATGACAAATCACACTACACACAACAGCAGGCCTGGTCACACACCCCCCTCACACAAGCACACACCCCCGGGGCAGGCAACGGATTTACCCACTCTCACAATGGACATGTGACACAACAAGACCAATCCATAGCCAAATAAGCATCCCAGCAAAAAATCTACTGGCAAACACTCAGGAGCACATACCAATCTGTCCCCCGCAACATACCCATCCCCAAGTGTACATTGAGAGGAATGCTAGGCACATCCAACCACCTGGAGGAACTGTGACTACTTGAATATGTATGAAACATGGATGTGGCATGAAACAGCATTAACATTGTCTCTCTCTCACACACAGGGCAATGTCATCGACCTCCCCCCAACAATGGGGGGGAACAATCACAGTCCCAGGCTCAGCGTGAAGATGACCCCACCGGCAGCGGCGACTCTCACCATTCCGTGGATGACCCCGACCAACCTGGCCCCTCTGGTGCCCAAGCCCCTGCAGCACCTGCGTCAGGTACATCTGTGCCAACCACCACCCCCATTCCTGCCACATCCCAGGAGACACCCAGGAGCCCTGCTTGCACCGAACAACACAGCCAGTCTGACCAGGAGGGACAAGGTTCTCCGGGCACCCAGGAGGAGGCAGACGACCACGCTAATGCCATCCCTCAGGGGTCCCGTAGACCCGATGTGCCCACAACGGCAGGCCCGGCTCGTGTGGGCAGGGGTGGTGGGAGTGGAGGCAGGCGGAGGCGAGAACCTAACCAGCCAGCTGAGGGAACCAGTATAGCACACATGTGCCACATCCTGGACACATACCGGCGTGACACCAGGGGCATCAGCCAGGTAGTGGTGACCCTCAACGAGATGAAGACCCTGCAGGCCGAGCAACATGCCAGTCAACAACAACACCAAGGACGTATGGAGGCAAGACTGGCTGAGCTCCTGGCGGTGCAAATGGACATGAGCCGTTCACTCCGTCGGATTGCCGACAACATGGGAAACCCTCCCTGTGACACCAGGCGAAGACCAGCACCAGCCACAGGGAGGGAGGAGGAGGATTCCTCCGAAGGAGCATCACAGACTTAGTCAAGGCATGCATCTGAGGGTCCCTGGAGGAAGGTGGGTCGTCCTCGGAAAAGACCGTGAGAGTCAGCGGACCATCCACATCTCCCAGGTCACCTGGCCTGGCACCTGGTCCTCTGGTGCAACAGCACCACCTCACCCAATGACATTCTCTGCCACATGGACTTGCTGGTCACAGTCTGACCAATGATGACCAACACTGTGGTCTGGACTCTGATGACTCCAACTGACAAGGATGCCATCTCCCCCTGTGAACTTTGGATTCTATGCACCCGGTAGAGCACCTTACTTCATCCACCAAAAGACTTACCCCACCAAAAATAAATACTTAAGTTTGTCATGAGATGTTGCTGTCATTTGGCATTATTCACCAACATATGTGTGTGTAAATTTCAAACTATGCCTGAGTGTTGAACTAACTCCACACATCCATACCCTGGAAACGGAGTCTGGTACAGGACACACATGGGTCACAATGTATCATTCAATGCAGACATGGAGCACAATACTCACCTGTGATGGCCTCAAGCTGCTGAGGGGGTGCTAGGGAAACTGTGAGGACACACCTATTTGGAAGAGTAACATTAAGGCGTAGAGGTCATGCCTCATTTGGAGGTTCCCGGGGAGGGAGTCCCAGGTATGTGTTCCCAGGTGGGAGAACTATGTCCTGCATGCAGGAGTACGGTGGATCAGAAGAACGGTGGCCAGGTCAAGGTTGGATGCACGGAGATGGCACTACGGGGTCTCGGATGACAGTGGTACCAGGTTGGTTTTGGGTCAGGGTTGTGGCCTGCCTCCTGAGTGTGGGTGAGGAGTCTGAAGGTCATCCTGCAGCACACACTGATCCATTGCAGCTATTATCTGCTGTACGGTGATGTGGCTGGGGCGCGGGATGTTGACGCTGAGGTGTGCAGATGCAGCCTGGATGTGGACAAGTGTCCCTGGATTTCGGATGTGGCTCCGTAGAGGGCAGGGCAGTATTTGACACGGATGTTGTTGTGGACCTGGGGGATGGTCCATCTTACCTTGGAGTGGATCTATCTGGGGATCATGTGCATAATGCTGAGGGTGTTGCAGTGTGAGGTACAGATGCTGGTGATTACCATGGCAAATTAGAGCAAGCAATCCATGATGCACAACATCTTGTGTGCGTGGACACTGGGTGCCTGTGCGGGGCTTCTGTGGGTGGGACACAAGCAGTTGAGCCAGCTGTAAGGGGACAATCCGCAGATGTTGACCTCAGTCCTGTACAAGTCCAGCCTCAGGTGGCTGCTGTTCTGCCATTCATCTATGGATCTCATGCAATCTTGAATATTGGAACTGGAAATGTCTGCGTCCTTGGTGAGGGTGAGGAGCGCCTGGCTGTCAATGGAATACAAGTTGATGATGAGGGCGTGTGCGCATGTGATGGTGGATAGGGGGGTCCTGGACACATTGTAGATTGACACGCTGAAAGATGATACCTGTGCCATGTGCCTCACGTCGAAAGCATACTACATGCAGAAGCCTTGAGTCCCACTCCCATGGCCTTGCAGGGGTACAGATCCGGTGGGGAGTAGGAGGGACATGACCTGGTGGGTGTGACAGGTCCTGGAAGGCGTGGCAGCGCTGTGTATGCAAAGGTGTTGTGTGTGCGCTCAGTGCATGCCTGAGAGCAGGCGGGAGATGTGTGGATGGACCTTGCTTGGAGGGTGGCTGCAACATCACACTGTAGTGTGATGTGGGTCATGCAAGGACCTGAGGGTCGTGCAATGTGCACGTTGCATGTGCAGACGGTCCAGCCTTTGGTACCACGTGGCCGCAAATGTGGCACAGACAAGCCGAAGACAGCCAAATTAATGTGTTGAGGGAGGAATGGAGGAGCACCTTTGATGTGTGTGTGTTGCCAAATCTGGAAACTACGTGTGCCCTTGCTGCAGTGGCTGCAACAGCAGGCGGCATGTCCTGGGAATTATGCCACAATATCCACACAAAGACTAGGATGTCAGAAAGGACTACTGCAACAGGTGTATGTCAAGGAAGGAGTTACCGGTTTGCAATGGCACACACAGAGACAAAGGATGCACAATCACCAAAGATGACTGACACCGGATCATGAAACTGAAGGCCGAGCTGCGCACAGGAAACACACCCCAGAAGGTGTTGACGGCCCGTTGGGGGGACTAACATGCCAAAACACATACACAGCCATGGACATCATGCACAATAGAGAATCAAATACATGAAGAACAGCATGCAGGTTGCTAATCTACACATAGAGTCAAATGCACAATCCTTGACAACCATGCCAGAGATGCCGCATGCACAGTGGCAAGAGACCTGCATTGACAGAGATGAGGCACCTTGGAGGCTGAGGAACACCTTTATTACTCATGCTCACACCTATGCAAAAGCATCAACATTAACAGACTCACAGGTCTATTGGATTAACATGTGGGACCTACACCGGACACCCCCTTTGCACCACAGATGCTGTAAATCCATTGTACTGGCACACAAGTGAAGGGGTTGAGCCAAACAGCCCCTGCTGCACACGGAGAGGCTGCAATTCCCCATTGAGCATCATATGGGGATGTCCCGCAATATGTCCACCCGTAGCCTCCTGTATGTTTCAGAGCGAAGTTGTACACACATTGATGCCTTCATCACAAACCACAATCCCATAACAGATGACTGTCACGAAGTGTGACTATCAATTCATGTGAGTCATGCCACATGTCATGTGCCCCATGGTGAGTCGACATGTATGCATAGTAACATAACCTGCACAGGAGCAGTGCCCACACATTACAAACAACTACCACACCCAAAAAGCCTTGCTGCAATCCTTACCCAAAGGAGAATTTTCACCATGTCCGTGCATGTAACGCTGATTCAGCACACGTTGCATTACTCATGAGGAATAGCAGGAGCACAACGATGCCACGAGCAGACAGCATGCGCAAATACCTGGGGATGAGAGACACACAAGAAGTCAGGAAAAACATAGTCATCCGCATGCATGGTCATGTACTCTACATGAATACGGTTGACACCATGCCAGTTGTCAATTGAGTGTGTCAGCTAAAATGTGTGGAATGACATCAGCACTCGAGTGACACATCAGCACACACCTCAAAGTCACTTAGCATACAGTCAGCTGGACACACACATTGCAACACATGCCACACAAGGCTCAAAGCGTGCACACTCAGACCCAGGGACTCACCATTATGAGAAGAAGTTGCGTATGAGCTGACTCCGGATGTCCTCATCCTCCTCCTCCTCCTCCTCCTCCTCCTCCTCCTCCTCACTTGCCTCGTGACCAAGGCCGTCATCCTCCACGGGTGGATGTTCCTGCTCATCGGGATCCAGGATGAGTGGCACAGCTTTCTCCACTGCCATGTTGTGCAGCATGCAGCACACGAGGAAGATTTTGCAGACCTTCACCGGTGCATATGGGAGGGACCCGCCGGTCTTGTGGAGGCACCGGAATCGGCTCTTCAGGAGGCCAATCGTCCTCGCAATCACTCGCCTGGTCTGCCCATGGGCGTTGTTGTAACGGTGATCTGCAGCTGTTCTCGGGTTGCGGAGAGGCGTCACCAGCCATGGCATGTTGGGATAGCCAGAGTCCCCTACATGGAAACATCATGTAAAGAAGTGGGTCAGGAGATGCCGTCACATACTAAGACACCGCTGAATACTGGACAAACAGAGTCTACTCACAAACAAGACATGCTCGTTCGTTGTGCAGCTGCAGCATCATTTCTGGCACCCTGCTACGCCTCATGATGTAGGCATCGTGTGCTGACCCTGGAAAACGTGCACAGACATGGGAAATCACCATGTTAGCAAGACACACCACAAGGGCATTAATGGAGTGGTAATGTTTACGGTTACGAAAGGCTACCTCCTGTGCCTGTGGTGGTACCAAAGCCACATGTGTCCCATCAATGGACCCAATTACATGGGGCATCCCTCCCAGGGCATAGAACTCACCCTTGATACCTGTCAACTGCTCACGAGTTGGAAAATGGATGAATTCATCCAGGTGCTCCAACATGGCTTCTAAAACATCATGTAGGACACGGCTGAACATGGTCTGAGACATGCCACCCACATCAGCTATGGTCAATTGAAACGTACCGGTGGCAATGTAGGGCTGACATCACCTTCATCTTGGGGGTCAGCGCAGTTGGATAACTGTGTCGCGTTGGAGGTGTGGTGCCAGCCTGTTTGTCAGGTCCACAATTAACCGTTGGGGGAATCGGTAGCGGCATATGCAGTCACGTTCCCTCATGGCAGCCAAGTCTGGCACCAACAGCAAGATCATGGGAACACATGACACACACATGACATAGTCATATCGTGGCACACTGGTAGTGAGATGTCAGGTTTCATCATCAGTGTACCTGGCATCAGGGGATATTTGCGGGTGTTGGGGACTGTGCCATGCCAGTGATGCACTGCTTGACAAGTTTGAACTACATGCACACATGTAAAAGGTATGAAGGGGAAGTGCGCCACATGGTGCCCATCACACATGACATGTGTACACAGGTCATCACACAACTATTGGGTTAAAACATGAGGAGACATGTGCCAGCTCACTGCCTGACACACCTAGGCCCTACACATGATGCACTGCACTGACAATGACTTGATATCCATCCTTGTGCGAGTGATACACCTCCATTCCTTTCCTGTGCGCCTCCTATCACCAGTGTAAGCTGTGAAACGCACCGTACACACGCTCTGAGGGCGTGTGTACGGTCGTATCACAATATGGGGTTTGGATAGGAGTACACGTGTGTGCAAGGACCGTACACACGTACGTGTACACACTGGTCCTATCCCCATGGTAGGGTTGGCGTAGGCGTACGCCATAGTGATAGTGCTCGTACCCGCGTATGTAAAGCCCGTGGCACTATGGCGTACGCCTACGGCAACACTACCCCAGTGCTACGGGCCGTACCCATGTGTGTAGGGCCCATAGCACTATGGTAGTGTTGCCATAGGTGTACGCCATAGAGATAGGGCTCGTACCCGCGTATGTACGGCCCGTGGCACTATGGCGTACACCTATGGCAACACTACCCCAGTGCTACGGGCCGCACCCCCGTGTGTAGGGCCCGTAGCACTATGGTAGTGTTGTGCAGGGTTTAATGTTTGTACTTTGCAGCATGTGTCAAAAGTTAAAAGACATGGTTCCTGCTCATCCATTTTTGGCAACGGTGTGTGGTCCAGATGCTGTGCTCGACTGTCCACAGACACTAGCTTCTCTGTATAATTCGATATCAAGTTCTTTGCTGTTGTTTCATGCTCTCCATTGTTTCAAAGTGGCATGGTGGATGTGTAGTGCATGGCCTACATATGTGCGTAGTATTGTAGATGTTACTCATGATGCTTTTCATGCTATGCACTGTGACCTATGTAGTTTGGACTCATGTGTCATATGTATACAGGTTTCTGATTATTTCCTGTCTCTTCACCTTGCCCACAGCATTGTCGGGGGACACCGAGGGAGACACCGGCACGGACATGGAGGAGGGATCCAGCACCGGTGCCACCAGTGCTGGGGAGTCTGGCGCAGCAAGTGGCACGGAGGGCAAGGGGAGTCAGGCGGAGGACCTGTCAAGTCCCAACACCGACTATGACGCTGACGGGTCCGAGGTTGAGCTCCCAGAGGGGGCGGAGGCTGCTCCCACAGCTGAAAGCAGCAGTACATCTCTCGCCGCCCCCTCAATTCCCATCACCGCCCTCCCACTTGCTCAGGTCCCTTCTGTCCTTGCTAGGCGACCACATGTCTCCTTCGTGCCAGGCACCGCACCCCCTGCCCCTGTCTCCCCTGCTGCCGTCAATGCCGAGTCTGTGGACATCCTGCGGCAGTTGCAGGTTGGTCAGACATCGCTGCTTAATGTCCTCCATGGCCACACCAGACTGCTGACGGCAGCAGTGGGTCTCCTGCAGCGCTCCGTCCCCCCCTACCCCTGCACCATCCACACTTCCCACTCCCATGCCTGTCCCAAGCACACCCAGACATCCCCATGCACGCACCCCACCAGACACAGGCAGCACACCAACAGGGAAGGCCAAGCGCACACCTCCAGTCACGCACACACAGGGGGAAGTAGGCACACCCACTGGGTCGGGGGGCAAACGGCAGCCACGCAGCCACAGTGGGAGTCCGCAGTCCTCACGACCCACTTCCTCCAAAACCACTCCCCTTAGCTCCCCTGCCCAACAGTCGGACAAAGAGTCCTTCATGGCCATTCTGTCCCTCAGCCCCAGTGTGACACCACCCGGCAAGCGGTCGAGGAAGTCCCCAGACAGGGGAGTTGAGTCCCCCCCCTGTTCACACCCTCCCCCAGTAGCGCTGCAACTCATCCCTCTGACCCCCCTCCTCCTCCTTGGGGTCTGTGGTTCCTTCGGGTGCAGGGGAGACGCTGGCAGACCTTGCAACCGTGTGCAGCGCCATCCTAACCACCACCTTTGGCGCTGCCCCACCCCCTGTGGTGGAGTCGTCCGTCCCTGCACCCACAACACCTACCCTTGCCACACCTGTCCCTGCGGTGCCTGGTCCTTCCCCCCCGCATGATGCCCCCCCCTGTGGATGGAAAGGAACTGTGAACTGTGCAGGCAAGCTAGGGGAGACGCGTCCCAATGTCCCCCCCCCCCCCCGGAATTCGCATATGGACTGGCCTATGGGCCTTGTATATAGTGTACATTTCAAATCCAATCTTTTTTTATGCTGAATAAAGCATTTTGTTTTTCATTTGCACACAAATGCTTTTCTGGTATTGCTGTTGGTGCTGCTGCTCCCTGAGTTGGGGTGGTGATAATGTGTTAGGTGTCTGGGAAATGTTGTAGTGTGCTGCTCATGGGGAGGACCCTGGTATCTGCGTGCCATCACAAGGTCTCTGCAAATAATCTTTGGTCATGTAAGCTCTTACTATATGGTGACATTGTCCCAAGGAGTGTTCTTTCCTCTGTGGCACCTGACTTCTTCCCTGCAGGGCGTTTCCCAATTGTTGTGCTGACCTGTGTCTACAGTTCCTTGCTGTGTGAGGGATCCCTTCAACTTTGCCCATGCCTGCTCAGCAATGTCTACGCCTGCATCGTCTGTGCCATCCTTGGTAGTCACTGTACTTGTGTATGGAGTATTTTGCCATGGCTTAATGTGGACATGGTCCCTTTTCCGCGCTATGCATGTGTGTACTCCCTGCCTAGCACACATGTGTTACTTGTTCTGCAGGGTATTTGGGCACCTGACTGACAATTGTGGGCATTGTATCTGTGGGTACTCCACCCTTTTCCTTCCATGGGAGGCAACAACCTGTTGGCTGCCCCAGCACCTGTACATTCCTATCAGTCCTGGAATGTGGGTGACAGTGTGTGTTCCCTTAGGCTCTCTTAGTTTAGTGGGGTTTCACATGAGGATACAGTCTTGTTGCATGATCTCAGTGTGTGTATTGTGCTGCCACCGCCAGGGGTGGGTATGCATGTGTAATTTGTCATCACACCCACATGTGGTGTGCCATGCAGTAGGGGAAGGACATCCATCCTCATGGGAGTGGGACACTGCTGTCAGTGATGTGTTGTCATGGCACTATCAACACAGTCGCACATTGTGGATGCCTTCATGCATCCATGGAGTTTTGCTAATGGGAGGATGATGTACACACCCCCATGTCTCTGACCACTGCTGGGAGGCCTCTGCACCCACCCCTCATTTCCCTGGGCACTGCTGGGAGTGATAGGCACCCACCCCTCATATGTCTGGGCACTGCTGGGAGTGATGTGCACCCACCCCTCATATGTCTGGGCACTGCTGGGGGCCTCTGCACCCACCCCTCATATGTCTGGGCACTGCTGGGAGTCCTCTGCACCCACCCCTCATATGTCTGGGCACTGCTGGGAGTGATAGGCACCCACCCCTCATATGTCTGGGCACTGCTGGGAGTGATAGGCACCCACCCCTCATATGTCTGGGCACTGCTGGGGGTCCTCTGCACCCACCCCTCATGTGACTGGGCACTGCTGGGAGTGATAGGCACCCACCCCTCATATGTCTGGGCACTGCTGGGAGTGATAGGCACCCACCCCTCATATGTCTGGGCACTGCTGGGAGTGATAGGCACCCACCCCTCATATGTCTGGGCACTGCTGGGGGTCCTCTGCACCCACCCCTCCTATGTCTGGGCACTGCTGGGAGTCCTCTGCACCCACCCCTCATATGTCTGGGCACTGCTGGGAGTCCTCTGCACCCACCCCTCATATGTCTGGGCACTGCTGTGAGTGATAGGCACCCACCCCTCATATGTCTGGGCACTGCTGGGAGTGATAGGCACCCACCCCTCATATATCTGGGCACTGCTGGGAGTGATAGGCACCCACCCCTCATATGTCTGGGCACTGCTGGGGGTCCTCTGCACCCACCCCTCATATGTCTGGGCACTGCTGGGAGTGATAGGCACCCACCCCTCATATGTCTGGGCACTGCTGGGAGTGATAGGCACCCACCCCTCATATGTCTGGGCACTGCTGGGGGTCCTCTGCACCCACCCCTCATATGTCTGGGCACTGCTGGGAGTGATAGGCACCCACCCCTCATATGTCTGGGCACTGCTGGGGGTCCTCTGCACCCACCCCTCATATGTCTGGGCACTGCTGGGAGTGATAGGCACCCACCCCTCATATGTCTGGGCACTGCTGGGAGTGATAGGCACCCACCCCTCATATGTCTGGGCACTGCTGGGGGTCCTCTGCACCCACCCCTCATATGTCTGGGCACTGCTGGGAGTCCTCTGCCCCACCCCTCATATGTCTGGGCACTGCTGGGAGTGATAGGCACCCACCCCTCATATGTCTGGGCACTGCTGGGAGTGATAGGCACCCACCCCTAATATGTCTGGGCACTGCTGTGGGTCCTCTGCACCCACCCCTCATATGTCTGGGCACTGCTGGGAGTGATAGGCACCCACCCCTCATATGTCTGGGCACTGCTGGGGGTCCTCTGAACCCACCCCTCATATGTCTGGGCACTGCTGGGAGTCCTCTGCACCCACCCCTCAGATGTCTGGGCACTGCTGGGAGTGATAGGCACACACCCCTATGTCTCTGTCCACTGATGTGGATCGTAGCACGACACCCACCCACCCGCCCACACGCTCTGAAGCCCTGGGTACGGGCCGTACCACCATTGTTGGGGTGCCGTAGGGGTACGGCCCGTACCCAGGCCTGAAGAGCGTGGGTATTGGTCGCACCACGCGTACCCCTACGTCACACCAACAATGGTGGTAGGGCTCGTACCCAGGCCTGAAGAGCGTGGGTATGGGCCGTACCACCATTGTTGGGGTGACGAAGGGGTACGCGTGGTGCGACCCGTACCCACACTCTTCAGGCCTGGGTACGGGCCGTACCACCATTGTTGGGGTACGTAGGGGTAGGCGTGGTGCGACCCATACCCACGCTCTTCAGGCCTGGGTACGGGCCGTACCACCATTGTTGGGGTGACGTAGGGGTACGCATGGTGCGACCCGTACCCATCAACAGTGTCGCAACTCAGTTTCCTGTGACTAATTAAATTTCCTTTCCTCTGTTTCACCAGACATCCTTCGAAGTAAGAAGACTCGAAGTAAGAAGACTCGAAGTAAGAAATTATACAGTTTCAGTTTGAAGATGTTATCGCATCGTGAAATTGGAGCATATGAATGTTCAGATCGATTATCATCTGCAAGTCTATATTCAAAAAGTAGAAGAATCATTTGGGTGCGTCTAGGTCTTGCAGGAATGCGAAATCGGGTACTGAAATCTGTTTAAGAAATTGAATATTTAGCAGAAAAAGAACCAGAAAGTACAGATATTTTGAAAACGAATATGTTGGACACATATTACCCGAACATGCTCTTGAGAGCATGTGTCTCTATGAAGTGCTGGAAAACTACACTTTTAAATGGAATACTACAGAGAACATAAATGATGGAAAGTATGCAGTTATTGGTTCTGAAGGATGTCTGGTGAAACAGAGGAAAGGAAATTTAATTAGTCACAGGAAACTGAGTTGCGACACTGTTGATAAAAGGGAATTTTACTATTTAGCCCTTTTGCAAATGTTCAAACCATGGCGTTCAGAACTGGAATTACTTCGAGATTTTCAGAGCTATGAAGATTCATTTAATGCTTGTAAAGATAGCATACAATGCAGTGATTTTGCAAATTATGTGAAAATGTTGAATGATGAAATTGATCAAGAAGCTACAATTGCAGCTGAGATTGTTAGAGACAGTTCTCAAGACAGTCAAAGTTCAGCTGCACTGAGTCAAGATCCACTAGGACAACCAATTGTTGAAAATGAAGCAGCAACTGCCATGAATGAGGTGGAAACAGCAATGTATCAAGCTCAAGAAGATGTAGTACAGTCAGGAAACTTGGATGAACAACTAAATGTGGAACAGAAACAAATATATCAACAAGTGAAAGAGCAGATTGACCATGGATTACTTCATGAAAAGAAAGGGTGCTCATGTACATCATTTCAACCTATCCAAATGTATGTGAGTGGACAAGCTGGAACAGGAAAAAGTTTCTTAATTAAAGTAATTACAAGTTATCTACAGAAAACAACTGAGTCGCATTTGTCTTGTGTTGTCACTGCTCCAACTGGGTTGGCAGCACATAACATTAAAGGAATTACTTTACATCGTTTACTAATGCTGCCAGTAGAGCATGAGAACAAATTGGAATACCACAAGCTATCTGGAGAAGCTTGTTGTGAAGTTTCAAGAGTCTTGAAGAAAATGAAACTTCTCATTATTGATGAGGTGAGCATGGTCCCTAACTTGATGCTTGCCTTTGTGCATTTAAGAATGCAACAAATTCTTTAAAAAGACTATGACGTGTTATTTGGAGGAAAACACCTCATAGTTTTTGGAGATCTATTGCAACTTACTCCGGTAAAAGGACAACCGGTATTTAAAACACTTGCACATGAAGATACCAGAAAGTCTCTTGGTAGTGTTGGTAATGTGAACATTTGGACTAATTTTGAATACAAAGAACTGATAACAAATATGCGACAGGCAAATGATGCTGAATATGGAACTATTCTTCAAGATATAAGAATTGGAATTCTTACAAAACATGGCAAACAAGCTTTGGAAAGTCGATTACTTTGCAATGTCTTTCCAAATGAAAATGTACTTCCTGCAAAAGTGTACATGAAAATTGCTGAAAATAAATCAGTGATCTGTTTAATGCCAACACTGCGAGAGTGTTCCATATTCAACGAAGAACTATTGAAATTGAAAAATGAAGAAATTATAAAAGTGGAAGCCATCGATAAAATAGAGCATGAAGGAATTACTATTATTTTGATGGGAAAGTTAAAAACAAAAATTGGATTCTTTAGAAAAAAAAAGCTGGTTTAAAAAAGACACTGTATGCGTGTGTAAACTTTCGGGTAATTTTAAGGCGAAATTTGGATGTAGAAAAAGGGTTAGTTAATGGCGCAATGGGTAAAGTGGTGGATTTTGTTAATTATCAGAAAAAAGAAGGAATTGAATTTTTAAAAATTAAATTTGACCAGATTGAAGAAGTTAAAGAAATTGGTTGTTGTTCAGTTAATTTTTTGCTTGTTAAAGATTTATATGTCCGTAGGAAACAATTTCCATTTTCTCTGGCATATGCAGTGACTATTCATAAATCTCAAGGATTAAGTGTAGACAGTGCATTGGTGAACATTGGATCATTGGTATTTAAAGAGGGTATGGCATATGTTGCTTTGTCGCGAGTCAGAACATTATCTGGTTTGTTTCTGATTGATTTTGATGAGACAAAGGTTACTGCAGATGTAAACTGTGTAAAAGAGTATAATAGGTTAAGAAGGGTGTATGCTCCAAATTTAGGTCAATATCCTGTATTTGAAAAGCGTGTGGTTGGTCGAAAAAGAAGGTTTGACAGTATCTGTTCTGAAGGTGTTGACAAGGGAATAGCATAAGATAATGTTGTGATTGCAAGTAAAAAGAAATTGGACACTGTTGAAGAGGTTGTTGGATATCAGTTTGAAAATAGTTCAGGTGTCAACTGCTATGCTAATGTAGTGGTCAATGTTGTTTTTTACCTTGAAGGTTTGCAAGAACAAATTATGCAGAATCGGCAACAAAGATTTTGTTCTCTGTTGCATTCTGTTTTTGAAAAATTGACAACAGACACAAGTAAAGTACAATCTGTTTCAGATTTTCGTAATCTTTTGGATGTGTGGTCTGGTTCTACACAATTTTCACAAAATATCCAACAAGATGCTCAGGAATTTTTAATGTATATGCTTACCATTTTTGAAAATGAAGGTGTAGAAATAGAAAATATTTTTGGCCTTTCTTACAAATGGGAACATAATTGTGAAAATTGCATGTATACATGTAGCTCCAATGTAGACACTGAGAGATTTCTGTATTTAACATTACCAGACTGTAAATCAGTGTCTTTTAATAAATTAGTTAAAGGTGCAAATCAAAACATGGAGTGTAGCCAATGTAAATCAGAAATGTTATCCACATTATTTTTAACAAAATATGGCAAATAAATAATTTTAATGATGCAACGTTGTACAGCTGACGGAAGAAAATTGGATACTTTAATAAAGCAATTTGTAGCAGCACAACTATCAATATCAGGAAGGGCTTTTGTAGCAATTGCTATAATTTTCCATGATGGTCCTTCCACCACATCTGGACATTACACTGCCTATCTAAAATGTGACAAAGGCTGGACACTTTGTAATGATTCCCAGTTGGTTTTCAAACAACGTTTGCCTAGTGAATTACCAAATTCCTACCTAATATTTTTAAAGCCAAAGTTTTAGGAAGATAATTCATTCTCTGAGAAATTTATTATTAAAATTTAATAGGACTACCATTGGACATTTTACATAAAAAAAGAAGTGCAAAAATACCATTTGGCCTCAAGGAAAGGTATGTTTCAATTATGGACTTTTTGATGGTCATTGATTCGGTGAATATTTTAAAGCGGCAACATTTACAGTTTTTATCAGTTAAACTTATATAATTTTGTTATCCGTAAGCATTTCAGATATGTGTGATTTGTATTTTCGGGTATTTTACTGAGAATAGCATGTTGGGTTTTTTTTAACAATCTTTCTGATTGTTTTTTTTTGCCTGCTGTTAAGTGATGAGTACGATTGAAATCACTATTTCTAGTGAAATTCAATATATTCTGAGAACAGCAAAAAATTACTTTGTGGAGATTATGCTGTGTTGTAAAAAATGTATTATTACATGTTATAACTATTTTTTTTATTTTCTTTCACAGATCCTAATTTTAAAATAAGCAATTTACATCAATTTAGATTGCAAACAAAATCTGAAAAAAATGTATACCATTTTTTATTTCTACTACTGTGAAGGTAAGTTTAACTAAGTATCAATATGCAGACTGGAGAGATCTGCAAGAAGCTACAAAGTTTATGGTTTAAATCTTTTATTGGCATTTTTAGAAAATTATACAAACAGGCCCCAACCCCGCTAGCGAGGAACCCCTTGCTCAGTCTCAGGGAGAGGGACTATCCCCAACCTTCTCTGCCGCAGCCCAAACTGCACGTGGACCAACCCGGAGTTGCCCTCGTGATCCCCGCTAGTAGTTATGGAGCAAACTTTTATAACGAAGCAACTCCCTCCACCCCTTCCCTACCCCTCTCCCTCCCCCCTCCCCCCTCCACGTCCATCTGTCCCTCTTACCCCTTGGTCTCTGCCCCTCTCAGGCCCTACCCCTCCGCCCGCCCCTCAGACAGCCGCAGCAGGCGCAAGTAGCGAGGAGAAATGACTTCTCTGAACTCAGAGGACAACAATGCTAGAAAGGGCCTCCACCGTTCCCCATATTTGGAACCCTCTCCGGCTAGAGTTAGGGTAAGTTTTTCCATCCCTAGGACATGCCACAATCGATATAGCCAGCCCGTAACGTTGGGATGGTGGTAGTGCACCAATGAGTAAGTATATTCTGCACCGCTGAACCCAACGCTATGGCAATCTGCCGTCCCCTACGTGATTTGAGTGGGTATGTCACAGGGTTTGGGAGGCCCAACAGGGTGTACGCCGGGAAGCGCGGGATCGTAGTGTCAAAGTGCTTGTCAACCTCGTCGAGCACCTGGGTCCAGTATGGCTGGACACTCTCGCAGTCCCAAAGCAGATGGGTCAAGGTTCCTATCTGCCCGCATCCCCTCCAGCAGTGTGCATCTCTCTACCTATCTATCGCATGTAAGCGCTCCGGGGTGTAATACTAATAGGTCGTAATCTTTGTGAGGGTGTCCGTGAGGCCCATGTGATACGCTGAGTGCCTGGCCCTGTAAGCTATTCCCCCCACTCCTCTTGTGTCAAAGACCTACCCAGCTCCCTTTCCCAGCGTGTCTGTCCTGCGTTATAGGTGTGTGCGAATCGCGTATGGAGCATTCGATACAAATCGGAGATTAACTGCTTGTTAGACGATCGAGTTATTAGCCATCGCTCGTATTGGGAGAGCTGCCGGTTCGCAAAGGTGCGGACCCGCCTATCTAGCACCCAATGTCGAACCTGGAGATAGCGGATCCGTTCCTCCTCCGGTAACCCGTATTCCTGCCGAAATTGCTGGAACGGGCGTGCCCCCTCCGCATCATACATATGGTATAGAAAGCGAGAGCCTGCTGGCTTCCACCTGCTGAAGGCCACCGAATCCACTCCCGGAGCGAATTCTGGATTATCAAACAGGGGTGTGAGCGGGGAGGGAAAGGTGGTGAGCTCATGAGGAACGTTGGTTCGATCCCAGATTTCTAAGGGAACGCGAGTGATGTGGGAGGCATAGAGATTGGAGGGTCTGTGCTGCTTTCGCAGGAATGGGATCTCTTGCAGGGGCCGCGCCGCAACCGCCTGGTCCTGAAATAGCCAATGTTTCTCGGACTCCCAACGGCTCCACTCCACCAGGCATCGTAGCTGTGCGGCCCAGAAATAGAGCTGGAGATCAGGGATCCCAAGGCCCCCGACCTCAGGTGCGAGAGTGGACAACGACCTCTTCATGCGCGGCTTCTGTCCGTTCCAAATGAACTGGGCCAACTCTGATTGAGTCTGTTGAAGCCACCCCTTTGGCGGGTATAGCGGGATGGTGCGGAAGAGGTAGAGGATCTGGGGTAATATGGTCATCTTAACCGTCGCCACCCTGCCCAACCACGAGAGGGGATAGTGCTTCCATTGCCCTAACTCCCTGCGAATCTTCCGGCGCAAAGCGGTATAATTAAGGGTCACTACTTGCGAGAGCGTGGGGGCCAACTGAATCCCCAGAAAGCTACAAAGTTTAAACACGTTTTTAAAATCACTCTGTTTATGCCTATGTAGTTTTGAAATCTGACCGTAGTCGGATATCATGTGACCTGTAAAAAAAGAGATTTGAGGGGTTCATAATATTTCCCATTGTACCTATTGAAGGACTGCAATCATTTCAATCATTCTTCTTTGAACATCTTTGCAGACAAAACTCTGTGCTTACCTTCTATCATTCGCAAGCAATTTTAAAAACAGAAATATGTCACTTTTTGTAACAGTTATTGAGCAAGACACTCTTTCATATTTACAAAGAGAGGAAAAGGCACTCTGTGCACTTTTTCTACTCCATGTAAATACAACCTCATCATACACACCAGTTTGCGTTGAAAGGGTGTTCTATAACTGTTGTTGTGCATGATTTCACTGAATACTCATGGAACAAGACACATCTCTAGATTTATCAGAAATCATAAATCTCGATATGTGTGTGAATGCTGCACCATTCTGAAATTGGTGTAGGAAAGCACAACAAGGAGAATTGTTTTCATTTCTCCACATTTTTATATCTTCAATGCATGCTACAATGCTCAGCATACATTGGAGAAAAATACTTTTAGTGATTGTTTTTGTGCAGGAAGGAGTGTCTTCCTGCACAAAAACAAACAGCACATGACACAGATATCCTTGCACTATGGTGCAAGGGTGCCTGTGTCACCACATGGCTGCAGTTTAAGCAGCCGGGCAGAGAGAAGCATAGATTTGCAACATATTTATGTACATATGTTGCATCCCTGTGCTTCAGAAGTACTACAGCACACTGCAGTTAAAGAGGTTACTGTGTGATGCTGCAGCACTTCCTCATAGTTCTGCACTTATACATTCACCATACGCTACTAATGCATTCATTCAGTCAATTACGTACTACACATACATTCATCTAAACTTTCACACACAAACAAACAAATATAGCTCTTTTTTTAAACCAGGAAAGTTAGTTCTTACAGGAACTTTTTTTTTCTACTTTCTTTTATATTTTTTGGGGGGGTTTCTGAACAATTTATAAAAAAAAATTGTTTTTTCTGCAACAAAAAAAAAGGAAAAAACAGAACAGGAGGAAAAAACAATGAACTGCAGGGGGAAAAAAACTAGCAACGGTGACTTTCTTGCCGATGGCAGATCAGATCTATAGACTGCTCTCCGTAGCATAATGTTGCGTTGCATTTAGTGCAGAGCACTTTCAAAAATTGAAATTGTGGATGGATGTCCAAATTTTGTGCTGATGGATGCACTCTTGAAGTGCTCGGCTGCGATGAGTCTGAAGGAGCAGGAGCAACTCTCATCCTCCGGCATTCCTCCCGAGTAAGATTTACGGGATGAAGGGTCCTCAGGTGCTTCATCATACTAGCCATCCCGCACGAGTATTTCTTGTTAGGATCCCCTCGAGACAGCACTCTTTTGCAAATCTTGCATGTTACCAAGGTGGCATTTGTTTTAGTTTGCCCCTCTGGATACGTAACAAATTTTCACACCACAGATGAAAAACGTGGTGTGGGTGGTGGCTCTTCCACAAAATCATCCTCGGATGAATGAGGAGATGCAGGAGATGCCTGCTGCCCTGAAGCCATTCTCTGTTCTGTAAAAACGTTTGAGTGATGTCATGTGTGATGTCATCAGTGATGTCATCAGAGATGTCACTGACCATGTCATGAGTGATGTAATATGTGACGTCATCAGCAGTGCATTGCGGGGGCACGAGTTATAGTTAGCTGAACTAACTATAACAGGGGAATTTCTAGGGTTTTGTACGAGGGAAATGTCCAGCTAACTATAACGCCCCTGAAACCTATGGTTTTTTCAGTGAATATATATATATATTCACTTAAAAAACCATAGGTTTCACACATGTTATAGTTAGGTGGATATTTCACTCGTAAAAAACCAATGAAATTCCCCCGTTATAGTTAGTTCAGATAACTATAACTTGCACGCCCGCAATCCACTGCTGATGACGTCACATATTACATCACTCATGACATGGTCAGTGGCATCACTGATGACATCATCCTTGTGATAGAGTGGCAGTCGCGCGAGTTATAGTTATCTGAACGAACTATAACGGGGGAATTTCATTGGTTTTTTACGAGTGAAATATCCACCTAACTCTAACATGTGTGAAACCTATGGTTTTTTAAGTGAATTTGCAAGGTTTTTTAAATGCTAATTCCTAACTATAACGTGTGTGAAACCTATGGTTTTTTCAGTAAATTTGTACGGTTTTTTAAATGCTAATTTATTTATGTTTTTTTTTTTAAATCTTTATTTTACAATAAACTACGTATTAAAGTTTTTTTTATTTTTTGGGGGGTTTTTGCACCTTGCGCTCACGGTGTGCGCACCCCCGCGATTAAAAAAAAAAATGTTTTAAAAAAAATTCTGTCTTCGGGGTCCTTCAGGGACCCCCTGACAAAGGTTAGGGGGTCAGGAACTCTCTACCCTGCCCCCTTTTCACGTTCGCCACCTTCCTTTTTCACTCTTGCACTGAAAACAAACAAAATGGCGGCCGACACTTCCTGATTTCGACCGATTCGAACGTTGACTAACCTGTAACCACCAATCAGAATTACGCTCGCGCACGTTAGGGTGCTCGCACGGTGAGCGCACGGTGCGCGCACGGTGCGCGCTTATAGATATGTATATGCTTTTAAATGCTATTTTCTCAGGAAATACTGAACAGATTGACACCAGACCTGCAAAAGGCACTTCCCTGACCTGAGGACTACCTCTCTGCCAAATTTCAAGTAATTCTGTTCAGCCGTTCGGGCTGTACCTTCGACTAAAGGTCCTATGGAAAAATGCATGGGGAAAACGTGTTTTGGGACCCCCCTTTTTTCTCGGCCTCCACTTGACGAATCACCCCGAGACTTTCAGGGTAGGAGCTGAGCGGAGCCCCCCATTAGTTTTTTCTCCCTTGTGGGTCCTTTAATTTATTTAATAAATGTGATTGTTACTTCTTTATTTATTTTTTTTATTTTTTTTGCCGTGCGCGTACGGTAAGCTTACCGTACGCGTACCCCGCGATTTTTTTTTTTAATTATTAAATTTATTTTTCGTACTTTTGGGTCCTTCTTGGACCCCCTGACAAACACTAGGGGGTCTGCAACTCTCTTCGTTGCCCCCGTTTCACGTTCCCCACCTTTGTTTCTCAGTGCGAGAGACAGAAAATGGCGGCCGACACTTCCTGATTTCGACCGATTCGAATGTTTACAGTCATGTAACCACCAATCAGAATTGAGCTCGCGCACGGCACCATACGCGTACGGTAAGCTTACGGTAAGCGCACGGAGCGCGCTTACAGATATATATATTGATTTAAATGCTATTTTCTCAGGACCTACTGAACAGATTTACACCAGACCTACAAAAGGCACATCCTTGACCTGAGGACTACCTCTCTGCCAAATTTCAAGTAATTCTGTTCAGCCGTTCGGGCTGTAGCTGTGTCTAAAGGTCTTATGGAAAAATGCATGGGGAAAACGCGTTTTGGGACCCCCCTTTTTTCTCAGCCCCCGCTTGACGAATCCCCCCGAGACTTTCAGGGTAGGAGCGGAGCGTAGCGCCCCATTAGTTTTGAAAAGTTTGCGAGGATTCGTCGACCGGCGCCAAAGTTATTCCAAATAGAATGTTGCGGATTTCCTATGGAAACACGGTCCTAACTATAACTATCTACTGGCGACCGCCAGTAGATCATATATATTTATATATATATATAAAATAGAAAAAACATAGGATTGAGGTACATTAGACTTACACATTTTTATTTAAAAAACCATAGAAATTCACTGAAAAAAACATAGGTTTCAGGCACGTTATAGTTAGTTGGACATTTCACCCACCCACACATGCACTCAGGCAAGCAATCAATAACCCATATAGACACTCATGCAGCTACTCACCAACCCATGCAGCAGCTTACACAACAACAGACAGACTGATACAGACTTTCACACAGTTTAGTCACTAACCCATACATTCAGTAAGACACATTTAATCACTCACTTATACAGTCAGTCACGTACCTACTAAATCCTCCATACAGACACTTATACACCCACTCATTCCTCAATACAGCTTGGCAGATATATAAAACAAAATTAAACTTTACAGAAACACACAGTCACTGGATGATGTCATCAATGATGTCATCAGTGATGTCATTTGAGATGTCATCAGTGACATCACTGACCATGTCATAAATGATGTAATATGTGACATCATCAGTAGTGCATTGCGGGGGCACAAGTTATAGTTAGCTAAACTAACTATAACGCCGGAATTTCTATGGTTTTGTGCGAGTGAAATGTCCAACTAACTAGAACATTCCTGAAACCTATGGTTTTTTTCAGTTAATTTCTATGGTTTTTTAAATGCTAATTTCTAACTATAACGTGCCTGGAACCTATGGTTTATCCCCAAACGTTTTGCCTTTTGCCTCCTATATTTCTTACCTTCTTTTCGTTGGCTATAGTACACTGCTGCTGACGAGTTCTAAAGTGCATATGCTCCCTGTAAAAATTGTGACAATGATTGTTTATCCATGACTACCATATTTGATTTACTGGTAAGTCCCTTGTAAAGTGCACGGTGTGTTCCAGGGTCTCTAAATTAAATGCTACTAGTGGGCTTGCAGCACTGGCTGTGCCACCCACATGAGTAGCCCTGTAAATGTATCTCAGACCTACCACTGTGGTGTATGCATGCGCAGTTGTAAACTGCCAAGTTGTCCTGGCAAGTGCATCCACTTGCCAGTCCCAAACCTTCTCTTTGCTTACATGTAAGGCACCCCTAAGGTAGACCCAAGGTACCCCCCAGGGGTAGGATGCAGTGTATGTAAAAGGTAGGACATGTACTAGTGTGTTGTCGGCTTTAACTCCATCAGCACTTCGGAATCCAACAAAAAACAGAGCACGGACCACAAAGTAATGCAGCAATGTAGTTCTTTATTGCCCAACGACCTCTACAGCCATGATGCGCTTCAGCCCGTCAAGGGCCTTGATCACATGACACGCTCTGTCAGGTGGGTAGTTTTATACCATTTTTTTCTTACTTTTTTTCTAATGCTCAACCAGTATTTAAAGTGACAAGTGCATAATTCATGGAAACAGAAGACAGATTCAATGGGTATTGCGGGATTTTAACAAAGCGACTATGTCAAAATACATTTAATTAGGTAAAATACCAAAATTTGAATAGTTGTGCTTGAAATTCCCAACGGTTGGTAAAAATTTATCACAACCAGTCTAATTCCATCTGTATTGCCATTCCGCTAAAATATTTATATCTGACAGTTAAAAAACCACATTCATAAATAACATAAAATCATTTATGTAGTACATTGCGGTATAAATACCCAGCTGTAAAATCAGAATTAATAGTCATTTCTAAAACATATCAGATATGTGCAAATTTTGCAAAATTAGTACAGATGATCTATTCAGTTCCATGTAAACTTGTTGACTTAAAGTGCGTGTGCTAGTGCAAATCTATAAATTAATACTAAAAAAATTCTAAAACCATGTGTAAACAACTACTAACTCACCCTTTGTGTTAAAACTTGTGTAGATTGCGGCCGGCAAGGGACATTCATAAACACGTATAAAGTTCCTCAGTGGCATTCAGACCCCTTGGATGTTTTGTATTGAGGTTAATGATGTAATTGGCCTCTAGTATTCTGAGTGTTTTTTCTCTGTCACCACCCCTTTTGTTAGGTGAGACACAATCTATCAAAAAGTATCTCAGGCCATTGGGGTCTGCTTTGTGTGCCTCACTGAAATGTCTGGCTACTGGGTACACCTGATCTTGATTTTGTATCGCTCTTATGTGCTGGAGTATCCTTTTGTGTCCCTTTAGTATCTTGTTACCAATGTAGCACAACCCACAAGGGCACTCCAACACATAGACAACTTAATCAGATTTGCAATTGAGGGACTTAGTGATGGGATTCTCTTTGTTACTGAAATGGGTTTTGTATGTGGTTTGATTGCTGCCATATTGTTACGCCTTACATACCTTACATTTAAAAAAAAACTTTCTTTGGGTCAACCACAAGCTTTTGCTGGGTCCCGCAGGGTCATTCTGGAACAAAATGTCTTTCATAGATATTGCCCTGCTTTATGTAATTGCTGGTCTTCTTGGGAGCAGATGACCAATCATAGGGTCACTAAATACCAGGGGCTAATTTTTCGTTATAAGCTTTCTGATTTGTTTTTCTTGTTTATTAAATTTAAAAATAAATCTGAAAGTGTCTCCTTCTTTTTGTTTGTTCATGTCTTTTCCTGATTTGTTATCTGTCTCAACATCTTTTTTGAGGAGAGTTTCCCTAGGTCGAGATCTACTCTTGAGGATGGCAGTGTCAATGCATTGTGTGGTATACCCCCTTTCCTGAAATCTCAATTTGCTACTTTGTTGCTCTGTGATAAGATCTTTTTCACAGCTGCAAATACGTCTTAGTCTAAGCATCTCTCCGTACGGAATGCTGCGGATGAGATGCTTGGGGTGTGAACTACCTGCATGTAGTACTGCATTGCCCGCTGTAGGTTTTCTATGTAGTGTTGTTTCTAATTTACCATCCTCAACAAAGACTTGCACATCTAGGAAATTGACACATTCATGGCTCACAGAGACTGTGAAGTGTAGGTTCAGTAAGTTGCTGTTTAGTCCCTCTATAAAACCCTCTGCCTCACTGATTGAACCAGCCCAGATTAAAAAGAGGTCATCAATATACCTCCACCAGGTCTTTATGTTTTTGGTTACGTAGGGTGTATGTTCTTTAAGCAGGACCAGCTCCTCCCACCAGCCCATATGGAGACAGGCATAGCTGGGGGAGGAGCTGGCCCCCATCACTACCTCTCGCAACTGCTGGTAAATGGTATTTTGAAACATAAAATAGTTGTTATACAGACAAAATTCTACCATGTTTAAAAGCATGGAACTGTGTTGAGTATAGTCTGGTTCGCTCCTGGCCAGATAATATTCAAGGGCCCTCAATCCATCCCTATGATTTATAGAGGTGTATTGGGATGTCACGTCTAGTGTGATTAACAAATATTCAGTCTGCCATGGATAGTCCATCAATTTTACTAAAATGTCACTCATGTCGCGTATACAGAATGTCAAATTCTAGACATATTCCTGTAGAAAGTAATCTATATACCTAGAGGTGTTCTCGAGTAAACTTTTGCGTGCAGAAATAATTGGTCTGCCAGGTGGTGTTTGGACATTCTTATGAATTTTTGGAATAAGATACAAGATGGGGACTACTGGTTTGCCATTTTTCATGTACTTGAATTCCTCCGAAGTTAACAATCCTGTATTTTTCCCCTGATTAATTTCATATTAACCCCTTCAGCGCGGCGGGAATTCCCCCGCGGTGCTGAAGGGTTCGAGCGCGGGCGGGGCCATGACGGAACGGTTCCGTCATGAGCACAGCGCAACCGATGCTCATGACGGAACCGTTCCGTCATGGGCATGGAAGGGGTTAAAGTCATTGCTTACTTTACGCAATGTTGGAAAGTCGCTGCGCCGATAGCAATCTGTGCCCTGAAGTTGTTTCATTACCTCTGTAATGTAGTCACATTTTTTCCATAGAACTACATTGCCGCCCTTAGTGGCATTGCGGACGACAATGTCTGGATTTCTTTTAAGTTTGGACATCAGCGCATGAAATTGGATCTCCTGTTTGTTGACCTTTTGTTTGATGGAATTTTGTAGTTTAAATTCTTTAAACCGCCCACCACAATATTGTGGAAACTGTCAATCGAATCCTTGATCATTAGCTGATTAAATGTAGAGCGAGGCTTGAAAGGAGTTTTTGGTTTTGTTTGCATGACTTTGTCATTGTCCCTTTCATTTCCTGCTGTATTCAAACTGGAGATCTGGTTTTATTCCATTAATTCTTGCCTGTCTGTAAGTAATTAATGTCTGATGGAGTAAGACTGAACTGATTTTCCCCCTGATTGTTTGGGATAACTTCACTTGCTGTTTTTTTCAATACTAGGTCTGTCTTGTTGTTGATTTAGCTGTAAAAATTTTTTTTTTAATTTTAGCCTTCTTATACTTTTGCAGATATCAAATCTCGTAGAGGCATAGTCAAAGCAACTGACAGGGAAATAAGAGAGCCCCGGGGAAAGAAGTTGCTGTTCCGCTTTGTTAAGCACGACCTCTGTGAGGTTTAGGACTGTAGGATTTGTGTTTGGTTTGCACTGTATTAGTGTCTCCAATTCCTCTTTTGTTGTTTCTTTTGTTGTGATTTGCTGCTTGTTGCTTCGTTTCCTGGTGCGCCTTCTTTTCCGGCGCTTAGATGTTCTGCTTTGGGTTTGTTTTGAAGTGTTCTTGGGTGCAGGGTCTGCCTGCGCTTTTCCACTAAAAAATCTACCTCGTCAGCCAGTGAAAGTGATGATGGGATCTGTCTGAGCATCTGATTACGAGTCTCTTTCTGTTTCACTATCGGGGGCAGAGTTTAAGTCTGAGTTTGAAGAAACCTCTGCTATGTTGACTCTGGCGGTAATAGCTCATTTGTCAGCTTGCCCTCCCTCGTATTTAGAGACCTTTAAGGAATCATATTTTTTGTCGAATGTAAAAATACATCCGCTTTCATAGTCGTTGCGATCCCTGTGGAATTTAAATGCTTTCCTTTCCCTTATTGTGTCTTCCTCTCTTTTTAATCTCTTAGTCATGTCCTCCTTTAATTTTGCATTTTCTTCCTTCTGTCCAATATTTTCAATTTCTACATTGAGTGCCTCAATTTGTTCAAAAAGCTTTGCCCGATCCTTTTCGGCATACTTTACCAAAATTAGCATAAGCATGCGTGATGAATCCAAATTAGCCTCAGCCGACTCCTTCATCATGTCCCTGTCTGGATCTTCATAGCTGGGCGCCAAGAGAATTCTCAAACCACGTGGCACCCTTCCGACATCAACATATTGCTGGAGAGATTTGGCCTCCCACCACTTTTTTTGTTCCGCCCTCAACAGTTTTTCCAATTGCCTGTATTTATCCTTTAAACTTGTGTTGCGAGGCCCCGCTGGTGCATTCTAGGATATGGAGTACACTGTCGGCCGTTTGGTGTCATCGAACATATCATCTCCCGCCGCTTCCCGTTCACTGAGCGCGTTGGCCGTCATGGTCCTTCAGAGCAATGTTTAGATATTTGAATGTGCGATGCTATCTGTAAGACACTTGCAATTGCCTGTCCTACACTCGCATCAACAGCATAACCTCGCACCCAACATCTATTGAATAAACAGCAACAGAATCCTTTCACCCTCAGCACGCTATCGGCAGAGCGTTCTTACGTGCCATAACAGCCCGTAGTCGCCTACTTGTCAGCGGCTTCGTGGCTCCTGGATATTTCACTGCTGTCATTTCGTTGGTCGGGGGGTGATACCAATGATAATCCACCTAGATTCTCCGAACAGCTTGAAACACAAGCGATGGCTCCTTTGGTGGCGGCACCAAACATGGCAGGAGGGGGGGGGGGGGGAGGGGGGAGGGGGGGTGGTGTGTGTGTGTGGTGTGTGTGGTGTGTGTGGTGTGTGTGGTGTGTGGTATGTGTGGTGTGTGTGGTGTGTGGTGTGTGTGGTGTGTGGTGTGTGTGTGTGTGTGTGTGTGTGTGTGTGTGTGAGAGAGAGAGAGATATAGAGAGATATATATATATATATATATATATATATATAGAGAGAGAGAGAGAGAGAGAGAGAGAGACCTGGCCCTTTTGACAGGTTTATCCCAAAACGTTTTGCCTTTTGCCTCCTATATTTCTGACCTTCTTTTAGTTGGCTAGAGTATTCTGGGCACTTTAACACTGCTGCTGACGAGTGCTAAAGAGCATGTGCTCTCTGTATAAATTGTGACAATGATTGGTTATCCATGATTACCATATTTGATTGACTGGTAAGTCCCTAGTAAAGTGCTCGGTGTGTTCCAGGGCCTGTAAATTAAATGCTACTAGTGGGCTTGCAGCACTGGCTGTGCCACCCACATGAGTAGCCCTGTAAATGTATCTCAGACCTACCACTGTGGTGTATGAGTGGGCAATTGTAAACTGCCAAGTTGTCCTGGCAAGTGCACTCACTTGCCAGTCGCAAACCTTACCTTTGCTTACATGTAAGGCACCCCTAAGGTAGGCCCAAGGTACCCCCAAGGGCAGGGTGCAGTGTATGTAAAAGGTGGGACATGTACTAGTGTATGTTACATGTCCTGATAATGAAACACTGTGTATCTCATTTCTCACTGTTGAAACGGTATCTGTCCCATAGGCTTATCATTGGGGTTGCACTGTAACATTTTTACATGTGTACTTTGCAATAGGGACAAGATGGAAAAATGAAGTTTAGACTCTCTGGGGCTTATTTACAAGCCTCTTGCGCTGCAGGTACGTAACTTTTTCCCATATTAAAAGTGAATTACTGGCGGCGCAAGGGGCTTGCAAATAGGCCCCTCTGAACTCAGAATTTATTAATGCACCTTTTGGTAAAGGTGTTTTTTAAATCCTGTGTTTGAAAAAGCCACTTTTATACAGTGGGCATTTTCTTACTTCACCATTCTGTGTGCTTCTGGCTGTTTGTGTATTCAGTGTCTGGTGTGTGAGTGATGGGAGCTGAAATGTGCATTCACTCTAGAAGCCACTGAGGGGCGGTTGAGGTGTGCTCTGCCTTGCCTGGGTAACTCAGCACAGGGCTGAATAGCCCTGGTTTGTACTTAGAGTGGTGGGAGGAGTTGTGCTTACACCTGTCTCCTTTTGCAAAATGCTGTCTCCACCCCCTGTGGTCATGCTGCACCGGTGAGGGCAGAGCTGGTTTGGACTGGGTTCAGAGACCCTTGCCACAAAGAGAACAAAGACATTTTGGGGTGTAAGTATTCCACCTAAAACCCCAGGACTTTAGATTGCTTCAAGAAACAAGAGGACCCTACCAAGAAGAAGAACTGGAAGGAGGAGTACTGTGCCTTTTGCTGTGTGCTGCGAGGGAGTTGTCCTGCAGTTGCTGCTTCTGTCTATGGTGGAGGAAAAGAACTGACTCTTTTTGCCCTGCTGTGGTATCCTGCTTGTGAAGAATCTCCAAGTGCTTGTGTGTGCTGGCCTCCTGTTAAAAGTCTCAGGGATACAAAAGACTTACAGAAGAACTAGACTGTTCTTCACCTTGGTCTTTCTTCCAATCAAAGACTGTAGAAGTGCTGGATTTTTAATCCCCAGCTGAGCAAGTGCTGAAAGAATCAACTAACGCAGGGTGAGCGCTTTATCACCTGAAAATTCTTTTGTGCTGCTGAAGAATTGCCGGGGGCTTTATTCTCTGGAAAAGCCCCATTTATTGGTTTCTGCTCTGCTAGAAACCAGCGCGTGTCGAGCACTGCCTTTTCGGACAGAGCAGCAGGACGGAGAGCTTATCGGGAGGAAATGCTCTCCGTGGCAGTAACCAGCGCTTGGTGAGCTCTGTGGTGGTTTATGCAGAGCATGTCGAATGCTGCCCGGCCCCTGGTGCTTGGGGCAGCCGGAGTGGAGAGCTTGGGTTTAAAAGTCCTACCCTTCCCTTTTCTTTTGTTACAAGCCAGTGCATGTCCCACTGCAAGGAAGCCCCGGCAGGAGCCCTCACATTGCCAAACAACCAGTGCGGGATGGGCAGACAAAGCGTAACCTAATGACTGGCACCTTATGCACAGTAATAATGTTTTTTGATGACTAGTGCAACTTATAAGTCTTGTGGTGGTGTACTACATGTAATGTTATGAATTTGGCGTTATGGCAAAGTAATTTTTGATCTATGCATTTTTTTTTACAAACGCCTAGTGGCGCAGCGATTTATGTAACGTGATCTAATGTGCTTTACATGCTATGAAGTGATTTATGGTCTAATGTGTTTTTATGCATATATAATACAAAGGATATTTTTGATATACCCTTTTGTGAAATCTCTCTTTTCTAGTGTGCCTAGTGTTTCACTGGAGTGTGTGTGTGTGTTGCGCAAATGCTTTATACATTGCCTCTGGGAAAAGCCTGACTACTCTGCCAAGCTAACAAGGGGGTGAGCAGCGATTATCTTGGGAGTGTAACTCCCTTACCCTGACTAGAGTGGTGGGTTCTGCCTGGCTTAGGTGTATACCCTAGCCAACAAGAAATCCTATTTCTAACAGTATGTATGTGTGTATAGATATATATATATACACACATATAGCGTATTCGATACGGTCAAACACCAGACTCTGCTCGGAAGAGTGAGGGAAGCAGGGATTGGGGGAGTGGCACTGCAATGGATAACCAGCTTCCTCTCTAATCGCACTCAGACTATCAATCTGGGCCCATATCGGTCCAATACAGAAAAACTGACCAAGGGAGTGCCTCAGGGCTCGTGTTTGAGCTCAACTATGTTCAACATCTACGTTGCCCCCTTGGCCACACTGTTAAGGAGCCACGGGTTTGTCCCGATATCCTATGCAGACGACACCCAACTCACCTTCTCCTTTAATAAATCATCCCAGACAGCCCAAGCCTCTTTTTCTTCTGGCATGCTGGCCATCTGTTATGTTATGTTATGTTACTGAGGTTTATAAAGCGCGCGATTACCTTGCGGTGTCCTGGCGCTGAGCACATGATAGCCTGCACTAAAGAGAGAAACTAAAACTGGGAGAAGAACCAGGTCTTAAGATCTTTCCTAAAGGAGCCAAGATCAGATGCCAATCTCAGCTTCAGAGGCAGCTCATTCCAGATTTTAGAGGCCCCATAAACAAAGCTCCTACCTCCCCAGTTAACCTTTTTGATAGGAGTGTTCACTAGCTTAGCTCCAGTAGATCTGAGCATTCTGCAAGGAGTGTACCAGGAAAACTTGTCTTTGAGAAACTCCGGACCTGTCCCGTTCAAGGCTCTGAACACTATACACGAAGCCTTGAACCTGGCTCGCAGATGGATCGGGAGCCAATGCAGTGTCTTAAGATCTCTTTTAGCTGACACACATCTGGGGGTCAGGGTCAGAAGTCTAACGGCTGCATTTTGAATAACCTGCAGTCTGTGTAGATGTTGTGACTGCATGTTAACATAAAGACTATTGCAATAGTCAAGACGGGATAAAATGAGTGCGGTCACCACTGTGCGGAGACACCCCTCAGAAAGATATGGCCTGATTTTTTTGATCATTCTGAGTACCATAGCGCAACCAGAGGTGACCCTGCTCACCTGGTCCCCCATACAGAGTTTGTCATCAATTACCACTCCCAGGTTTTTGGCTTTCTTACACGGCACAGGGCAGTGACCTAGTGAGTCAGGCCACCAATCAGGTGTCCACATGCGAGGATTATTGCCAAACCTCACCACCTCTGTCTTAGCTGAGTTAAGCTTAAGGCAATTAGCCGACATCCAGCTGGAGATGGAAAGCATACATTGTGAGAAGCGAGATCCGGTTTCCTTTTCAGCTCCCTCCCTCACAGACAGCACAATTTGCGTGTCGTCTGCGTAGGAGGTAAGTTGGAACCCAAACGATCTAATGATGCCAGCCAGGGGTGCCACGTAGATATTAAAAAGAGTGGGGCTCAAGGAGGAGCCCTGCGGCACCCCGCAAGGCAGAGAGAATGGTTCAGATGTGGCTCCATTTATTTCGACTGTTTGATGTCTGTCCTTTAGAAAGGAATCAAGCAACTTCCAGGCTTGTCCTGATATCCCGATCTCTGACAACCGATTGAGCAGTACTTTATGATGCACGGTGTCAAAGGCCGCGGATAGGTCCAAAAGGACGAGCAACGCGCTACCGCCTTTGTCCAGAGCTTCTCTGATCTCCTCAGTAGATTTAATAAGGGCAAGCTCGGTACTGTGGTGAGATCTAAAGCCATATTGCGAGTGATCCAAAGAATCGTTCAATAGGAGGAAATCGCTGAGTTGTTTATTCATGGCTTTTTCAAGCATTTTGGCTGGTAGGGGCAGTCTGGAGATAGGGCGATAGTTAGCTGGATCATTAGGGTCTAGAGATTGTTTCTTAAGGAGAGGGAGCACAGAGGCCTTTTTCCAGGGGCTAGGAAAAGTAGCGGTACAGAATATGTTGTTAAAAAGGGGGGTTATAACGCTACAGGTTATATCTGCGATCTGTTTAATAATCCCTATAGGACAGGGGTCATTGGGGGAGCCTGATTTTATATTATTCATGAGATTCATTGTTTCTTCTGAATTAAGAGGAGAGAACTGATCCAGGGTACTGACCGGGAAAGAAGGAGCCTTCAAGGTGAAGTCCGAATGCTTTTTATTAACCTGGTCAGACAGAGAAGAAAAAATAGTTTCTACTTTTGTTTTAAAAAAATCGGCAACCGTGTTGCAAAAAGTCTGGTGCGACTGGACCTCTGGGCGTCCTAGGGTTAGAAAGTCTGATGACTGTTTTAAAAAGCTCCTTCGAGTCAGATTTGGCTTTAGTGATTAGAAGTGAAAAGTACTCCCTCTTGGCTAACAGAAGGGAAGATTTATAAATCGCAGTCACTGATTTTAGGTCTTTTTTATCAGCCGTTAAATAGTTTTTACGCCACTGTCTTTCAGCCTTTTTGCATAGTAGTTTCTTATCTCTGAGCTCATCTGAGTACCAGGGGGCCGTAGGTGTGACCCTTCTCGGTATCCATTTTCTTGGGGGGGCTGCGAGTAGGCACGCCTTGTCCAGCCAATTGTTGAACAAGCGAGTGGCTACTTCGGGATCAGGTGCGTCTATGGGCATATTTTCCATGAGGGCAGTTTTAAGATGTGTAACATTGACTTTCCCCCAGGCTCTGGTAGTGATCTCCTTCTTCTCCGTAAAACCTGAGGGACCCTTCATATCGTGTTTGAGTTGAAACGTGATTGTAGAATGGTCGGACCAGGAAATCGGGTGAACCGAGATATTGACCAGGTCACAACTGTTAGAAAAAATCCCATCCAGGGTATGACCTTTTATGTGGGTAGGGACGGAGACCAATTGTTCCAGGCCACCTACTGCCATAATACTATTAAGTCTGGCAGTATCGGGGTCCTCCAATTTTTCCAAATGGAAATTAAAGTCTCCTAATATAACAAAAGTTTGTTGACACAGAGCTTCTTCTATTAGTATATTAAAAGAATTGAGAAAATCAGTCTTACTTCCTGGAGGGCGGTATATTAGAATCCCTTTGAAGGGTTTATAGTGAGCTGATACAATATTGAAAGACAGGGCTTCGCAGCCTTGATCATGCATAGGTGCGAAATGTGGAGTCAGAGAATCGTGGTATATGACTGCGAGCCCTCCGCCCTTTTTATGAGTACGATCGTGAGAGTAGCAGCAAAAACCGGAGGGAGTGGCCTTCACCAAGTCAGGACCTGAAGTGCTATCCAGCCAGGTCTCAGTTATAAAAGCAAGTTTAACATTATTGTTTTCCAAAAAGAGAGCGCATTCCACTGAATGTTTAACGAGCGATCTAGCATTAAATAGGACGCAATTTAAGTTAATGTCCGTAGCGGCAGTTTTGGAAACTTCATGGGCCGGTTCCCTGTCTTGAGTAGGGAGATTAAGAATAGCTGGGAGCTGAACCAGACACGACCTACATATAAGGGAACCACATCTTCCATAGACCGCAACATTTGCATCATAGATGGAACCCGGGAGCAACTTGTGACACTGTAGACCTTTGTCTTTAAGATTCCACCGCTGCAATTCCCTACCAGTATAGGAGTACCTTACATCCGGTGGCAAAGAGCCAGGGAGACCGGCCCTAGGCCCGGCCTCGGCGCGCCCGCGGCGCGCCCGCTGCGCGCATCCGCTGCGCGGGCGGGACAGCATCTTCCTTATATCCTCCCCCATAAACCACTAGACCGCTAATCGGCGGAAGTGGTGTTCTGCTGGCTCGGTAAAGTGCGGTGCAATGAATCAGCAAGGAACTGAACTCCCCTTTCCGGACTTCACATTAAAAAACTCTCAGTAGTTCTCTTTAAAACATACTATTAAAACATACAATTTAAAAAGTAAGACTTCACATTAAAACTCTCTCAGTAGTTCTCACAACGCGCCACAACGAGCAATGAACACAGCTTCGTTAGGACTATCAAAGGCTAACAATGGATGAGTAACAACTTTTTACAACTGAATGCTAGTAAGACGGAAATCATGCTTTTCGGAGAAGCTCCGCTTTTATGGGCACCAAGCTGGTGGCCTAAAGAGTTGGGAACTGTTCCTGCCCCAAAAACTACAGCAAAAAATCTAGGGGTGCGTCTCAACCAGACTAACAATGAAAGAACATGTTACCCACACGATGGGTGCATGCTTTCATGTGTTGGGCCTGCTAAAAAGAGCTTTCCCCTACCTCCCGGGCTCCTTACGAAAGACTCTTATACAAGCCCTGGTACTGAGTAAACTAGATTATTTCAACGCTCTCCTGATCGCAGCCAACGAGTCTGCTTTAAATCGCCTGGTACAAAACACCGCAGCACGCTTAGTTGCAAACGCATCCTACAGGTCAGCCTCGCTCCCTCTTCTATGACAACTACACTGGTTACCTGTACGGAAACGGGTGAAGTTTAAGATCTGCTGCCTGACACACAAGACAATATGGGGAAACGGTCCCTCCTACTTGGCCGAGAGGCTTCACCAATATATCCCCCCAAGGGACCTGCGATCTCGGTCGAAATCCCTGCTCAAAATACCTAGGATTAAAAAAACACGAACAGGAGGAAAAGCCTATTCATACCAGGCACCTTTAATATGGAATCAGCTCCCTTTGGCCTTAAGACAATGCCCTGATTACCTGAAATTCAGAAAGGCCCTGAAAACCCCCCTTTTTTAGTGTAGCATACCGTCACAACTTCTTCGCAATTCCGCAAGCGCCGAGATACCCCTCTGGGGGTGATTCATGCGCTATATAAGCTAATAATAATATATATATATATATTCACTGAAAAAACCATAGGTTTCAGGGGTGTTATAGTTAGCTGGACTTTTCACTTGTACAAAACCATTGAAATTCCCCCGTTATAGTTAGTTCAGCTAACTATAACTCGGGCGCCCGCAATGCACTGCTGATGACGTCACATATTACATCACTCATGACATGGTCAGTGACATCACTCATGACATCACTGATGACATCTCAAATGACATCACTGATGACATCACTGATGACATCATCCAGTGAATGTGTGTTTTTCTGAAAATTAAATATGTTTTATATATGTATATCTCAAGGTCGATGGAAGAATAAATGGGTATATAAGTGTCTAAATGGATGATTTGTTTTTGAAAAATTGATTGTGTAACTGACTGATTAAGTGTATCATAGTGAATACATGGCTTAGTGAGTAATGTTTAAATATGTAAATATCTGTATCAGTCTCTCACTTTGTGTATAAGTGGCTGCATGGGTTGGTGAGTAGCTACATGGGTGTCTATATAGGTTATTAGTTGGTTTTTTGAGTATCAGTCTGAGTGTCTGCATGGTTCGGTGGGGGGTATTACGTAGTGCATAGGTGCATGAATGAGTGACTCACTGTTTGTATGTGTTGAACACAGCATGTGTGCAGGACTGTATGGGTGGATGAGTGTGTGTATGGGTGTGTTAGTGAGTGAATGACTGTCTCAATAGTGTCTTTATGAGTAACTACATATGTTTTAAACTAGTATATGTGACTATTGGTGTATATATGTGAGTATATGTGAGAGTGAGAGATTGAAAGAGTTCCTGTATGAATAAGTATGTGTTTCTATAAGTGATTGTTTAAAAGACTAAGTATGTGTAAGTTTCCGTAGAAGTAAGTATGGTGGTGTGTGTATAACTGTATATGCAAGTAAATGTATGTTTGATTCTTTATTAGCATGAGTGACTATGTGTGTGAGTAACTCTATGGATGAGTGGCATTGTGTAACAGGATGTATAGGTGTATGAGTACATATGATGAGTGAGTACATGTATGAGTGACTGTATAGGACTGTTGGTGAATGAGTGGATGTGTATGTGGATCTTAGAATTACTGAAGAGGTTGTTGTAACTGGTATTGGTATGTCCATTGTTTTGAAAATTTTAGTCTCTATTTTTGAATGTGTGTATCAAAGGTTATATTAGGGTGAGAGGAGGTCTGCCACTCTATCACAAGGATGATGTCATCAGTGATGTCATCAGTGATGTCATTTGAGATGTCATCAGTGATGTCATGAGTGATGTCACTGACCATGTCATGAGTGATGTAATATGTGACGTCATCAGCAGTGCATTGCGGGCGCCCGAGTTATAGTTAGCTGAACTAACTATAACGGGGGAATTTCAATGGTTTTGTACAAGTGAAAAGTCCAGCTAACTATAACACCCCTGAAACCTATGGTTTTTTCAGTGAATTTCTGAGGTTTTTTAAATGCTAATTCCTAACTATAACGTGCCTGAAACCTATGGTTTTTTCTGTGAATTTCAAAGGTTTTTTAAATGCTAATTTCTAACTATGCCTACAGAGATAGGACATGTGAAGAAAGAAGAAAAAATGCACAGAAAGAAACAAAAGAAGTGCAGAAAGAAGCAACAGAAGTCCTCAAATACGAAGATAAGTGCAGGAAGAAGGATAACGTGCAGAAAGAACAAAAAGAAGAGCAGAAAGAAGCCTTGTTGCAAAATCATCCTGTACCCTCAACTTTTTCAGACGGATACTGGTGGTAACTGAGCCTGACTAACCAGTCCTAGAGCCAGTGCTATGTTAAAAGACACTTAGAATACAGTGAAAACACCTACATACACTAGGGAACATTATGCGTTGGGGTCCCCCTGTGATTAGCATGACCTCCTCTGTAAGCCCCTAGTATATAAGAGGGCATGGGGATTAAAACTACCTCTTAAAACAGGCCACAGGGCGTTTTTGCACACGTTAACTCAGGCCCCGTCCCCTCCCTTCACCACTGTGTAAACACGCCCTGTGTCCATTTTTAGTTGGGAGATTAAGTTCATTTGAATCCTGAGGGTCCCTGGGGTCCAACTAGCCCACTAGGTACCTCCAGTAAGTGCCACAGAGCTGCGTTGCAGAGAGGTGTAAAAAGTGGCACGGCCTGGACCACCTCTCTGCAATGCAGCTCAGTGGCGCTTACTGGAAGCACTTGGTGGGCTAGTTAGCCCCCAGGGGCCCTCAGTATTGAAGGGAAATTATATCCCCAATTTAAAACGTGCCATAGTGCGTGTTTGCACACGTCACCTCAGGCCCCGTCCCCTCCCTTCACCACTGTGTAAACGCGCCCTGTGGCTGTTCTAAGTTGAGAGATTAAGTCCCCTTGAATCCTAAGGGTCCCTAGGGTCAAACTAGACCACTAGGTACCTCCAGTAAGCGCCACAGAGCTGCGTTGCAGAGAGGTGTAAAAAGGGGCTTGGCCTCAGAACACCTGGCTGCAGCGCAGCTCCCTGGCGCATACTGGAGATACCTGTTGGGGGCGCGTTTGCAGAGTGCTGCACGGAGGGGGCATGGCCTCCGGCACGATGCCAGTCTTTTATTTATTTTAGTTTTTTAAGAAGGGGGGCTGTTTGGTTCCCCTTCTTATTCTAATTTATTGGCCCTGATGACCCCATCCCCCAGGGCCAGTCTCCTAATTATATTTTTTTGACCCCAATCCCCAGGGCCGGCCACTGTTTTTTATTATTTTTAAAAAATATATATTTATAGACACACCTAGGACATGCTGGACAAACCGTACGTACCTATCACCATGACGATTTGCGTGATATTCATTAAAAGGCGACTATGCATGCAATGAATCCACGTGGAATGTATTTACACCACTAGTGAAGCTCTGACATGTCTGATGCCCTACCGTGCCTAATCCCAGTAGACACCCTTGTCGTTTATTTATACAAACTTGGGTAGCTATTGACGGGCACATTTAATACACATGCACACCAAGCCATTCAAAGGGGATTCGACAAAAATTCGACCAAAACTATGCAAGAAACCCCCCTCACGGTTAATAAAACACACATCCACTGCCGGATGTGTAATACTTTTTATTTTACTCTCTGGAAAGGGGACGAACATCACTTGAGAGTCACAGCGCGCTCCTGACAGAGCCCAATGCTGTGTTACACCCACCATTGCCTGCCGTGTGCCACACACCTCTGTGTTGTATTCCACTAGCTAGTGCATATGCTATGACACTCTCTAGCCCATGTGCACTGTAACACCACCCCGTGAATATGTCATGCCACACTTGTCTTCGCACGGGTTATATTGCCCCATCTAACGTACCTTTCTCGATGCCTATGTTATAACGCACAGTTCTATGCCATACATATTACAATCTGGGATCCATATCTTTGTCACAGTGCATATGCAACCTTACACTCCCCAGCACATATTTTATATTACAACTTTAGAGACTAGTTAGGTTACACAACACTGCCCTGTGCCTATTACACTCCAAGGCGCATATCGCATAGCACGCGCTAGTGCCTGTGCTATCTCGCGCTCTCCAATGAATCTGTCATTGCGCACAATGTATTGCATATTATATTTCACGCCCGGTTCATCTTATATCACACTTTTTGGTGCATAGTTTATACCATACACTATATCTAGTTTTCATTTTCAATCGTGCTCTCAGGACTATGTTCTATATAACACTGTGTTCACCTACCCTTTTCACGGGCATTACATTTTGCGATAGGGGGTGGAGGGTCAGGGGGTGTTTCTGCCAAGTGAGCCCGGAGTCACAGTCACAAACGTCCTCTTCTTCCTGAATAAAAGTGAGATTATGCTGCATACTTGTTCATATTTTAAGTAGTTCGCACAGACACAATGTTTTAAAAACAATAAAGTTCCTAATACCCGACTTCTCTGAACAGTTAGCTTGCTGCCCCATCCCCTTCCTCCCTATCCTCTGTTGTGTGAATCCATGGACTAGCCTCCTCCCTCCTGCCATGCATGGTCTGATGTGCTGCCACTGCCCTCAATTTAGTATGATGTACCAGTCCCCTCCTCCTGCCCTCCATTGCCCAATTCTATGCCCCATCATTGACCTCCTGCTTAAACTCTGTGCTTAGCTTGCTGCCCCTATTCTCCTTCCCCCTGCCCTCCGATGTCTTTGTGCATGCCCCTGCTCCATCCTTTTTGCCCACCATGTCCCATGGACCTGCCACTCCTATCTACTCTGAGTGTTCTGTTGAGCTGCCACTCCCCTCCCACCTGCCTAGCATTGTCAGATGACTGTAACCTGTCCCTGTCACCTCCACCCTGCCTGTCCACATGCCATGCCCCTATCCTCTTCCTCCTGTCCTACATGGTCCATTGTACTGCCACACCCTTCTGCCCTCCCTGGTCTGTTGTGCTGCAGCTGCTCCTCCTGCCTGCCCCGTGTGGTCTGTTGTGAGGTCCCTTCCCCTGAACTTTCTTGTCTGTGCACAGGTCCTGATCCTCCCTTCTATCCTCCATCGTCCTTTGTGCATGCCCCTCCACCCTCCTTCTTGCCCATCATAGCCATTGTGCTGCCACTAACCCTCCCACTTGCCATGCATGGTCTTCTGTGCTGCCATGGCCCCTCCCAGCTTCCCTGTGTGGTCAGTTAGCTGCCCCTGACCCCCTCCCACCTTCCCTCCATGGTCTGTGTGTATGCCATCACAGTCTCACTGTTGCTCTTCATGGTGTGTCTTGCTTCTAGTGCCCATCCTGCCTGACCTCCATGGCTATCTTGCTGCTCCTGCCCTGCCCCCTTGCCCCCAGCCCTACTCCCTCCCTCCTGGCTTGTCTGTTCCATTGTAATGCCCCTGATCCGTCCCTCCTGCCCTTTATGGTCTGTTATGCTGCAGCTTTCTCTCCTGTCTGTCCATTATGGTCAGCTAGCTACCATTGCCTCTTGCCCCTCTGTTCTCTGTTGTCCATGTGCATGGTCCTGTCCCCTCCCTCTTGCTTTCTATGGATTGTTGTGCTGCACTCCCGTGTGGTGTATTGTGCTGCTGCAAACCCTGATGCCTGCCCTGCAGGGTCAGTTTGGTGCACCTCTCCATGTCCCTCCTGTCCTCTGTTATCCAAGTCCATGTCCCTATCCCATTTCCTTCCATGATCCAATGTACCATACTTGCGAACATTTTGAACTTGGTAAGAGGGAGATTTTGAAAAAAAACTGGGGTATTGATTTTCCCCTTTGAGTTACATTGAAAAAGAGGATATTGTAGACAGGAGACAGATCAAATAAAGCCCATTTGAGCTTAAAAACATTGGACGTTTCCTGGCTGAATCGGGTCTGTTGGCATGTATGGTTGTACTACCATTGCCTCTTCCTTCTGCCCACAATGGTCTATTACATTGCCACAGGCTTGAAGGAGGGTAGATTTTGTATCACAGGGGGCCCCTGGCCCGTTCTGTCCACACCTGAAGTATGAGACCCTTGTCCTTGCCCTGCCAGCTGCATTTGTAGGCCGTATTAAATTGACCAGCGGGTCCTGTGTTGCTATATAATTATCCTGAGACATCCTTACCACTCAGCCAGTATAAAACCCCTGTGTAGGCCCTTCTGTTCAATATGTAGGCCTCTTTGTTAAATTGACCATAGCTCTGCAATTTTAGTGTATAGCAGTCTGAAGGCAGGTCTGCGAGGCCTTCTGCTCCAAACCAGTAGCCCCCACCCTACCCGAGTGCTCCGTACTCGGTATCAAAGTTCAACATCCCCCTGAAGCTGTCGACATACAGTAGGCTGCATCCTGGACTGGTACTTGCTTCCTGGGCAGGTTTCCCGCTTTTAAGGAAGTGGCAACCGCAGAGCGTCAAGTTAGGAGAACTGAGGAGATTTTATACATGAATATATTGAATTCCCGTACAATACCCATTATTTTCTGCTTGCTCTATGGAACTTACGATAAGCGATTGGCCTGAGAGACTGACCTTTTCACCCAGTCCATTGTCAGCATTAAGTGGGTAAATGACGAAATGTCTGGTAAAATCTGCAGACGAAGCTTTTGGGTAGCATACGTAGGTAGATGTAGCGTGCAAAGGAGCCCACAAAATGATATAAAAAGGGAGCACCCACAGATATCGACGGACTACCTCGCCGTCTGTATGTAGGTTAACAGGCAGTGCAGGTTTTCCCCAAGAGCTGGGAGCTCTTGTCTTCCTTTGCTTAAAATGTCTTGCTCTGCTTTGCTTGAAGTATCTTATTCTATTTTACCTATATGAAATGTCATGTTATGTTTAACCATTGTTCTCTTTACTTTTGCATTTAAAAGATTTTGTATTGTAATTGCAGGAATGCTTGCTCTAAGAGTAAACGTGAGTGTTCCTAGGTAACATTTTCCTTGGTGTAACTTGTTTCTCATGATGCATTTATAGATGTGTTTTCTCTCTCTCTCTGTCAGTACATTAATTGAGATACAGAGAATATCATGACAGCTGTATGATTATCTGGATTCTGTATTTTGTACTTTATGTCTCTATTCTGCGGTTTCTTTGAAGTTGCATCTTCTCATTAAACTGCCATTGTATTCTGCCTCCAATTCCATGTCTCATATGTCTGTTTTCTTCATTTTTGGAGCAAGCGTTCCTAGGCACCCCGGCTCAAATTAAGGTGCCCCTTTTGTCCCTGACTCACTCTCCTGCTCAGTTCTGTGGTGGCTCCCGGGGATCTGGGGACCGCCCCTAGCTTCCTTGACCCGTAATAGATCTTGCCTCCAACAGCCTCTCTTGCAAGTCCTGTATTGTTGGTTTGTTGCCCCTGCCCCCCTTTCCACTGCCCTCCATAGTCTGTTGTGCTTCCACGGCCCTTCCTGCCTGCTCAGTGTGGTTAAATTGTTGCCTTTGCACCCTCCTACCTGCCTTCAATTTTCAGAGTCCGTGCCCCCGGCCTCTGCCTCTCAACAGTATCCTAATGAACAACTAGATTGCTAACATTCTATATTTATTACAAAAGTGTGGAACGCCTGACATCATCTTGATGTAATCAAAACTGTAATACCTAGAGCATTTCCTTTAGAAATTACATATATGAGAGGGTCTTATTGGCATCAAAATTATGGTTAGTGCTCTAAAAGGCTAAAATAAGGACATATTTTCTGAGTTTTCAAATAGCGACAAAGCACTTTTAAATTATTTGTTATCTTTATGTTTTTTTATCCAGTTGACCACTTGATTAAATGTTGCACTTAGGGGAGATGATGTGGTGTTACTTCCAGAACTGCAGACTTTGCAACTGGGGAACCAGGTTGAAGTTTCTGCTTCAGCTCTACATTCTGTGATTCTGGTCAAATCACAGTCTCCCCATGTCTACAACCAAAATGAATGTGTTCTTGTGTGATGTAACCAATGCTCATGTAAAGCACTCCAATACCTGACAAGTCTGCACTATATAACACTGCAAAAACACAAAATAATAAGTGTTTTGCACACTTCTGTCATTGGGCTATATTTGGGCTACATCTGGGTGATTTTGGGCTACATTTGGGCTCTTTTGTCTCCGGTGGCCATCTTGGGAGATTTATTTGTTATGAAGTTTCCTAATTTCCTCATGTACTGCAGTCTCCTCAGTAGGAAATGCTTTCAGTTTTTTACTTTGATTCCATCATGAAGGTATTCAGATATGTCACACATTTGCCATAAATTCTGAATGTTAGCACTCTAGTTGCTCATTAGATCATTGTAGTAAAACTACTGCACCATGGAAGTCTGCTCCTGGTATTAAAAGTGCATGTTTCAGTCTGCATGTCAGAATTTTTTTAATGAAATAGAAGAGGATTTGAGAAGTCACTCAAAATGTGCCCTCATTTTCTTTCTTCAGCATTAATCATAATTTCTATGGCAAAATGAACCTCCTCATTGTGTTCCTTTTTAAATTAAATGTTTTAAGTGTTACCAGTTTATTCCAATCAAGATGGCTTCAGGTGTGCCATACTTTTGTCATAATGAAGACAGTAAGCGCTCTAGTTGTTTTTAAGAACATTCTGGGACATTCTGTCATTGGGCTATACTTGGGCTACATCTGGGTGATATTTGGGCTACATTTGGGCTCTTTTGTCTCTGGTGGCCATCTTGGGAGACTTATTTGTTATGAAGTTTCCTAATTTCCTCATTTACTGCAGTCTCCTCAGTAGGAAATACTTTCAGTTTTTTATTTTGATTCCATCAAGAAGGCATTCAGATGTGTCACACATTTGCCATAAATTCTGAATGTTAGCACTCTAGTTGCTCATTAGATCACTGTAGTAAAGCTACTGCTCACCAGGGAAAACTGCTGCTGGTATTGAAAGTGCATGTTTCAGTCTGCATGTCAGAATTTTTTAATGAAATAGAAGAGGATTTGAGAAGTCACTCAAAATGTGCCCTAATTTTTCTTTCTGCAGCACTAATCATACTTTTTATTGAAAAATGAACCCCCTCATTTTGTTCCTTTTTAAATTAAATGTTTTAAGAGTTACCACTTTAATCCAAGCAAGATGGCTTCAGGTGTGCCATACGTTTATCATAAGTAGGACTGTTAGCGCTCTAGTAGTTCTTTGGAACACTCTGGGAAGCTGCAGTAGAACACAAAGGAATCAACTGACAGTCTCTGCCCTTGTTGGATGTACATGTTTTACTGAGAATGTCAGACTTCATTCTCACATGACTGAGAAAGATAATGTGAATTTACAGAAAATAAGCTCTCAGTTTAGCCTATAGATCACCTTCCAAACCTCTGTGGTAAAAGCATGAGAAAATATTTTTCTCTCAATCATGATATCCCAGCAGAAGGCTTTTTCACATGGTGAAATCACCTTAGAACATACCACAATTCCTAAAATGAGTATGGTACCATCAACAAATGATTTATAATGTAACTAAAGTCTTAAAACCTTCTATTAACTGCAATGCTTTTTAATGAGGTGCTATCATGTATATTGGTCCCAAGATGGCTGCCAACACTTCTTGGATGAAGTGCTGACAGCCAATCAGATCTCAGGATGAGATGTGTGGTTAGGCTCCGCCCACATATATATATGCTTTTAAATGCTATTTTCTCAGGATCTACTGAACAGATTTACACCAAACCTACAAAAGGCACTTCCTTGACCTGAGGGCTACCTCTCTGCCAAATTTCAAGTAATTCTGTTCAGCCGTTCGGGCTGTAGCTGTGTCTAAAGGTCCTATGGAAAAATGCATGGGAAAAACGCGTTTTGGGACCCCCCTTTTATCTCAGCCCCCGCTTGACGAATCCCCCCGAGACTTTCAGGGTAGGAGCGGAGCGTAGCGCCCCACCTATTTTGAAAAACTCGCGAGGATTCGTCAACCGGCGCCAAAGTTATTCAAAATAGAATGTTGCGGATTTCCTATGGAAACGTGGTCCTAACTATAACTACCTACTGGCGACCGCCAGTAGGTAATATATATATATATATATATATATATATATATATATATATATATATATATATATATATATATATATATATATATGTATGCAATAAAAGAAGCAGAGAACTCTGGTAGTTCTCAAGTTTAGGTGGCAAGCAGCTCCTGTATAAAGGACCCTCAACACCAGCGACACGCTAGATCTGCTCACCTCAAATGTCTGCTTTTCTATCAAGGTCTTTAAGCATAGTAGTAGCACAGTGCCATCCACACGAGATAGAAAGGGACAAAGTATTTTGCCATTTCTACAGCAAAGTCTTTAACCATAGGACTAGCACAGTGCTGTCCATGCCGAGCTGGTTGATATATATACATATATATATATATAAATACAGTTTGCCGTTTTGCGAGCCGCACTCGCAGGATGGTAAACGCTGCAAAGCTGACAGGCAGTTCATGCAGGGACACGCACCTCTAGCTCCTGCCGACGCGTTTCAGGCATTGCGCCCTTTCTCCATGGGCATTCCACACAAATTATGGCAACAGAGACCAGCAGTTTATTCAATTTGGTAATGGCGCTTAGGTGAGTATAGCGCGAAGGATTATGGGACCGGTAGTCTAATTTAACCTTCAAGTGGGTTGCTGCCAATAATTGTCTTTTATTGAAGCACAGTTCTTAAAGGCACCAATCCGTGCCCTTAACCTTTCTGCCTGTCGGTTACCACAGCTCCAGCCCGCTCCGCTTCCTCGCTGTCCCAGTAAACAATAGCAGACCCACAACATTCATGTGGCGGTGCTTACTCAGGCAGGGCCACTAAATCTATAAATACAGTTTGCCATTTCACGAGTCTCACTCGTAGGATGGTAAGCACTGCAAAGCTGACAGGCGGTTCGTGCAGGGACACGCACCTCTTGCTCCTGCTGACACGTTTCCGGCATTGCGCCCTTCCTCCATGGGCATTCCACACAAATGATGGCAACAGAGACCAGCAGTATATCCCCTCAATTTTGATCCAATTTGGTAATGGTGCTCAGGTGAGAATAGCGCTAAGGATTATGGGACCGGTAGTCAAATTTAACCCCCAAGTGGGTTGCTGCCTATAATTGTCTTTTATTGACGCACAGTTTTCAAAGGCACCAATCCGTGCCCTTAACCTTTCTGCCTGTCGGGTACCACAGCTCCAGCCCCCCAGGCTTTAAAAAAAGGTTTTGTCTGGATTCACAGTGAATCCGTTAATTTGGCTGAAAGTTTTTCAAAAAAACAAAATGTGGGCTGCCATGCTTAGTTTAATTTAGGCCCCTGGGTGGGCCAGGTCCTGGTGGCAATAAAAAATAAAATTGTGGCATCCCATGCATGCCCACGCAGCCCGCCACCTGCCCGGGGCAATTTGTGTGAAATGCGGGGGCCACGCCCACCGCAGCCCCAGGTACCACCACCTCCTCGGGGCAATATGCAAATAAGATATGTGGGGGGGCTACGTACCACCACCTCACAGGGCTAATATACTTAAATGTAAATGTGGGGGCACACCTCCCGTGGGGCTATTTTCAAAATGGAAGGGGGGTCGCGCAACGGGATTGCCGAAAGGTGGTTGCAGGCTACACCATTTTCTCCACCACTCTGCAAATGCGCCTCCCTGTGCTCTGCTGGTGGGGGCATGAGGTCCCCTTGTCTCCTGAGGGCCTCAGGACTAAAATGGACTTCATCACCAAGCAGCAGAGCCCCAAGAGGTGTGATTGCATAGTGGTGGAGAAAAGGGGCATGGCCTCTAACCACCTCTCAGCAATCCAGCTGTCTGGGACTTACTGGAGGTAACAGGAGGGCTAGTTGGCCCTAAAGACCCTCAAGAGCCAAAGGGACTTCATCCCCCAAATAGTAGTGCACCAGTAGGAGCATTTGCAGAGTGGAGGAAAAAGAGGGCATGGCCACCAAAAACCTCTCAGCAACCCCACTGTGTGGGACTTGCTGGAGGTAACAGGAGGGGTAGTTGGCCCCCATGGACCCTCAATAGCCAAGGGGACGTCATCCCCCAACTAGTAGTGCATCAGTAGGTGAGTTTGCACAGTGGCGGTCAAAATCAGGCATGGCCTATCAGATCTCAGCAATCCTGCTGTATGGGACTTACTGGAGGTAATAGGAGGGGTAGTTGGCCCCCATGGAGCCATCCCCCTGCAATGCACTGCATATGACCTCACATATTACATCACTCATGACATGGTCAGTCTCATAACTGATGACCTCACTTATGAGATATCTCAAATGACATCAGTGATGACATCATCCAGTGACTGTATGTTTTTAAAAAGTTTGTGAGTGTTAACTATATATACCTAGGTGTATTGGTGAATCAGTTGGTGTATGAGTGACTGCTTGGATGACTGAGTGGGTGCGTGACTGACTGTATAATTGAGTATTTAGGTGGCTCAGTGAATGTATGGGTGAGAGACTGGTTGTGTGAATGTTTGTATCTATCTGTCAGTTGATGTCTAAGTGGGTGTATGAGTGTGTTAGTGGGTACGTGAATGGCTATATGGGTGATTGATTGGTTGTCTATCTCAATGGTTGCTTGGGTGTCTGTGTGTGTGGGCGAAGAGGTGTGTGACTGCCTGTATGTATGAGTGAGTGGGTTAGTCAATGGCTATATTGGGTAGTGACTGTGTGTGAGAAGCTGTATGGGTGAGTGAGTGTCTGTATGGCTGTATCAGCGACTGAGTGCTTATGTCAGTATGGGTGAGTAACTGGGTATGTGAAAGGCAGTATAGGTGAGTTACTGGGCATATAAGTGACTGTATGTGTGTGTGAGTAAATCAATGTGAGAGCAGCTATATGGATGAGTGCAGGCTTCTGTCAGTGACTGTATAGGTGAGTGACTATGTGTTACTATTTGTATGACTAAGTGGGTGTGGGTGTAACTGTTCGGGTGAGTAAGTGGCTATGTGATTGACTGCATGGGTGAGTATCTAGGTGTGTAAGTAGTTCTATGGGTGACTCACTCAGTGTGTGAGTATTTGTATGGGTGTATGAGTGGATATGTCAATGGCTGTATTAGTGAGTGAGTGTGTGGGTGTATGAGTGGCTGTATGGGTGAGCGAGTGGATGTGTGTGTAGATCTATGAATCAGTGAATTGTTGTGTAAGTACTGATATGGCTCTGTGAATGGATTTGTGATTGGTTGTGTGGGAGTGGCAGTGGGTGTATAAAAGTTTCTAAAGGTGTGTGAGTGAGTTCGTCAGCGATGCTGTGGATGATGTCGTGAGTGATGTCATCAGTGATGTCATCAGTGATATCATCAGTGACGTCACTGACCATGTCATGAGTGATGTAATATGTGATGGCATAAGCTTTCGGTTGCACAACTGTAATACATACTTCCCGGGGACCAAGTGGTGGGGTAGAGCAGGAGAAATGCTATTTAAAAAAGAAAACACTGCAAAAATAATGCAACAAAAAAATAAGAGTCCTCTCCTTTTCTGATCCTCGCCTCCCCGACGTCCACTAACTGCTCCACACTGCGCTGGCTCCCAGAAGCCAATCCAGACATTGCTCTCATGCTGGAAATCCTATTCCCAGCATGAGAAGCACTGAGATTGGTCTGAGTAGCCTGGGTTAGCGCACAGACAGGGCGCCCAGCCTGCGTCAGTTCTCCACCCGGCTGTGCAACACAGCTAGAGTTGGAGAAATGCTAAGTGCGCTTGTCGGTGTGGCCGTGCTAAGGCAGCTGGGCAAACCGACATGCACACTTAGCAGTGCACCTCTCCTCCCTGCTACTGACTCTTGTTGCGATGGACCCCGCCACACCCTATATTGCAACTGGCTCTGTGAAAAATAAAATGATAATAAAATGGTTTTATTATCATTTTATTTTTCACTTTTGCCTCTGCTAGCTGTCAGCAGTGGGGCGATGCTCCTCCACCATAATGAATGAGCTGCCCCTGCTAAACACGCCCTTCCAGATACTGAATTGCAAATACAAAATGAGATTAATTGCATTTTGCACATTTGAAAAAAGCTTTTTTCCGGTTGCAAACAGCACGATTAGATCTCGCCCATGGTGTTTACCTTTCTTTCTCTGACTTAAAAGAGAGAGGATTTATTTGACAATCATGCTGGGTCCTGGGTGTGCTGGAGGAAGGCTTGATGATGTTATTTTTTTCTAGCACACAACAACATTTAAAAGCCTGTAAATAAACTGTACAAATATTTCAGAATATATCAGTATTAGGAAAGCACTAATGAAGCAATTTTTTGTATTCTTTAGTGTGGTGGAAAAACATATCTGAAAACCATCAAAAGAAATCAATACACTAGGTGATGCAAATTCGACACATTGTTTGTGTGCTGTATAGTTTTATCAATAAAACTGCATGTCTGTGCAAATGTAATGGTCATTTCAATTAAAAATGTGTTGTCTGTAAAGGCAGTGTGCTACCACACCCTCTACTCAGCAACACTCTCCTCTCCTCTATTCTATTGGCTTGATCAATGATTATTTAGACATGTTGCACAGCAGCCCGCATTTCTGACCAATGTGTATCTAGAAATTTAATAAAGCAGCCCATGCTGCTGTGCAATACGTCTAAAAAGGTTTGGTGGGCAAGCGTCACAAGGCAGATGCAGCGGAGGTGGGTTCAGCAACAACTGAAAGTGGGAAGAGGTTAGGGGAAGCAACATGAGGGAGGCATGGGGGAGGAGGGAGGGAGCAGCAATAATAGACAGTAGGGGGAAATTACATAGGGGAGGATCGGTACAGGCGGGAGCAGCAGTAAAAGGCAGCAGGAGGACAAAGAACATGAGGGGGTGGGAGATGGACTGTAGAGTGACATGCACTCTTATAGAGTACATGGCATAAAGTAAAAAGGAAAAAAAAAGAGGACCTGCAGGAGCACTCTGCCAGTGGAAGGACACTGGACACAAGCAGTAAGGTGTACTAGGTCCATGCTTGCTCCATAGCTAGGACAAACAGTGAAGGCCCAAGAAGAATCAGAAGGTGCTAGCCAATCAGAAGCAAGGAAACAAAAGTGATGTGGAAGCCAACCAATAGTAATTAATGGGCAGTCTGTAAGTCTGATTTAAGCTTTGTTTCTTTGGTCAATAGATTTTCTCGACAGCACATGAGTTGCCACAGACAAAACCTAACATCTACTTCAGAGGTCTTAAAAAGACCCCCAGAGAATGTTTGCTTCAACTGAAAGAAAAACAACTAAATTACCAACTTGTATGTTACTATATTCAATACCCACACTAATCAAAGAGATTATAAAGACAAATCGCCATTTAGTGAAAAAACTTGATTCATCACTAAAAGTGCCATTATTTGCTCTAAAGAGAAACAAGAAGTTTAAAGATAATGTGTTCAGTCAAACACAGAATTAAAAAAGCTGATGTTAACACTGCGATCATTATCTGGTCTACCACCGGTATTGGGGCACTCCACGTGTGGTAATTGTTCCGTCTGCTCGATAAAAATGTGATTTATATAATTATGTGCTCCTGTAATAAAGCCTACATAGGCAAAATGTCCCAAGACATCAGAAAGTGGGTCATTCAACATAAATCACGAATACAGTGTAAAACCATAGCTGCACCTCTAATACATCATTACGTTCAACACAACAATCTCAATTCAGTGATATCTTAGAGCATATTAGAGCATGTAGTACACAGAGAATATTACACTGAGGCAACTACATTTCACTTTGAGGAAAAGATGAGACTGAAATTGTGCACTGTTTGGAATGGCCTAAATTAACTTTGGGAAATCAGTCCCATTTGAATTATCTCCCAAAACTAGTTTCCTTGCATCCAATTAACCATCGTATTCTATCACTATGTAACCTTATGCAAAATTATTGCCCCGGTTACTTACCAATAATCGGCATTACTCCGAGTGTAGTCTTCCTCGCCACATGACTAACAGAAACCTCCAAGCAGATTAGCGCTCTAGTCCTTATTCCCTCCCTAACATGGCCGACCTCCTTCACCACTAACCTAGTGCAGGAGGAGGCATGACCCACCCCATTTCCTGTTCAAGCACCAAGCCTCAGCACCCAAACAACAGGAAGCCAATAGCCAAACAGGGAAGGGAGTGATGGTAACTCGTGTGGCGAGGAATACTACACTCGGAGTATTGAAGATTACAGGTAAGTAACTGGCGCATTACCTCTTTGTAAGTCTTCCTCACCACATGACTAACATAGTGAGAATATACCAAAGCCAACACGGCTCCATGGTCTCCAAAAAACAACAGAAACCAACATGCGAGGTGGAAACAACGTTGTAATCCAAAAACATACAGACGCCCAACAGGTGGGTGGAAGTCAATTGCACACAGAGCCAGCGTGAGCAACAGCCTTAGCAAAACCCCCAGCAGCTGAACCACCATACACCAACCATTAGTGGTCCATGAACATGTTAGGGAAGGCCCACGATGCGACCATACAAAGATCCCCAATCAAGACGCCCTTGAAAGAAGCCCAGGAGCCGTAATACTGCGGGCAGACCTGTCCTTTATTCTGGCAGACACTTCCGACCCCTGCGACCCATAAGCCAGAAGGATCGTCTGTGAAAACCACCTACTCAAGGTGGGAAGAGAAGGCATATGACCCGACTGCACAGGGCCAAAAGCGACACACCATCACATGTGCAAAACACCATGGTCCTCTACAGATACACCAACACCGCTCTTCTGACAACCAACAGTGGGAGAACAGCACCTACCCCAGACCCAGGCACAGGAGAAAAGGTTGGCAGAAGACCTCCCTGGAACAATTGGTAATGGAGGGGACCTTGGGCAAGAACTCAGGTTCAGATCACAGGACAATGTGATCCAGCAACATGTGCAAGAAGGGCAGTTACCTAAAAAAAGACCCCACCTCCCCAAAACAAGAAGCGGACACAACGGCCATCAAAAAAACAATCATCATGGTCAAGAGCTCCACATCCACCGACCTCAAGGGTATTAAAGGAGCAGCCAGCAGCACCTGCAAAACCAACGGGAGATCCCAGGCTGGGGCAGGGCAATCTGAAGAAAAACTACACATCAACCAGGCCACCAATGGATTGAGGCTATCCAATTGAGGACTACGGAAAGCTTGCCAAGCAGCCCACTGTGCTCAAAAAGTAGAAGGAGCCAGGCCCAATATTAAAAACATCCGACAGAAAATCCAGTATCCTGATAGGATTTACTGAACAAGAGTCCAGCTTCTCAAAGACACACCACCTAGAAAAGGACTCTCAATGCCGGGAATAAGACTGAATAGTTGCTGTACGTCTGGAGCCCCAAAACAGGCCTTCCACCTCTGCAGAGCAGCCACGGGACAACAGACACACACTTCCTACAGCTAGGCCAGAAGATGGAGCCGTCACAGAATCCCCGCAGGTAGAGGCAAACCCCACAGAGGATACAGAGAGTCGGGAAGCACCCTACACTCAGGAACCGCAAGCTCCCGCAGAAGAGGAGCTTGCGGGAGAGCCCGGCACAGTCAATAGAAAAAAACCTTCTCCAGGTGGATTTTGCACAGAACCCTGGCAATCAAGGGGATAGGAGGAAAAACGTAAAGCAGGCTGTATGGCTACCGGAACGACATCACATCCACTCGCCATGCCCCCAGACAAGGAGTAAACGAGCAGGGCAGTAAAGCATTATCCTTGGCTGCAATAAAACCAACGCCGGACACCCAAACCGAGTCTGCAATACAAAGATCACCTCTGCCGACAAAGAGATCAAATTCATGGCGGGTAAACCCTGCCAGAGGGTCCGTCGCACAATTCTCCCTACCCGGGAGGTGCACTGCCCTCAGAGATAACACAGTGCAGTCCACCCAGGTCAGAATCTCCTGAGTCAGGAGCCACAAGGACTCAATCCTGCAACACCCCTGGTGATCGAGATAACACATCACAACCTGATTGTCCACCTGTACCCGAACATGATGCCCCAAACGGAAAGACCCAAACACCAGACAGGCCATCTGAACTGCCTTCAGTACCCTGAAGTATGAAGAACAACCATCCTGCAGGAGATCCCACTTCCCCTGTACAGACCAAGATTCCAAGGCCACCCCTCCAGCTGAACTTGCTGGCAACCGTGGTCAGCACCTGAGAAGGAGACACCTGAAAAGGAAGTATATCAGCTAGAGGGATGTCGTCCAACCACCACTCCAGGACAACCTATAACCAAGGAAACACTTAGACTGGTCATAATCGTTGCAACATAGGGATCAATGAGCCAGGAGATGAGTGACCAAGGAGATATGAGCGCCCATGAATGAACATTGATCACTGCTGACATCAACGCCTGCAATCTCAACCACAGAGACACATGAGCAGCAACCATATCGAGCAGAAAACTAATCTCCCACCGTGAAGTTGCCCTCTTATCCACTGGAAGAAAAATCTGACACTTGCCCATGTCCAGGTGACCCCCCACTGAACACCAGACATTGCGTCGGGACTAGCATAGACTCCCAGCTGGTGATGATGAAGTCATGGACTTCCAGAATCCCACATACCTCCTGGATGTGAAAAGTACCCTCAGAAAGAGAAGAAGCAGAAATCAGCCAGATATGGAAACACCTCAATCCCCACCTTATGACTGATCCTCAACAAAGGTGCCAAAACTGACATGAAAACCCGTAGGGCTGAAGTAAACCCAAAAGGGAGAACCTAGAACTGATAATGCTCTGAACCCCCGCAGAACCTGAGAAACCGCTGGGAGGCCAGCAGGAATGGCATGGGAGATAAGCATCCAACAGATCCAATGAGGCCACCACCGTCCACCAACTCAGAAAATTGAAGAATCCCTTCCAAAAACAACACTCTAAATCATACATAAGGAACACATGTGGTGACTCGCTTTAAGTCCAGCACAGGCCAGAAAACCTGTTATGCCTTTCTTTTTTTTTTTTCTCTGACCCAATTTTAGAACATTTAAAGACAAGTTTTTACCGGTCTGGTCATGCCCCGAGGGGAGGAAAGGATGACTTGTAACTCCAGATCCGAACCTTCAAATACTCATGTGGGCCTCAACCTTTATCTTGAGAGTTTGACAGAGCCACAATTCCCTCCTCAGGGAAAAAAACCCTTTTTTTTCCCTTCCCTAGGGTTTTTTTTTGTGGGGCATATTTTTAATCATTGGACCCAAAGATCACAAACAAGAACAGATGTCGTGAAAATACAATAAAATTACAGTAAAGTGAAAAGAAAAAAAAAAGGAACTTTATATATAGCTAACTCCTGTCTCCATCCATTTATCCCAGATTTCCCAATATTTTGTTTTTTTTGTACTTTTACCAGCTTGATCTAGGGAAGATACCCTCTGAATGGAATGAATCCATTCCTCCTTCGTGGGAGGGCAGGACAAAATCCATTTAATACAAAGCTCCCTTCGAGCTAGTAGAATCAAAGTAAAAAACAAGGCTTGATGACTTTTTGTTATTACCCCTCCAACTGCTTCCCTTGGGAGTAACCCAAAAATGACCGACATAGTTGTTAATTTTATATCCAAACCCATAATATCCGATATGATCTTACCCACATTATTCCAAAAAACGTTTATTACCGGGCAACTCCAGAACATGTGGACCTCGTTTGCCCTGTCTTCTCCACACTTAGGGCATTTCTTGATTTCACGGCTTCCCATTTTCGATAATCTCCGAGGAGTCCAATAAGCCTTATGGACTGTGAAAAGATGGTTCTTTTTTAAGGGAGCAGCATTTATACAAGACCATAAAAAAGACATAGATACTTGCCCAATATTTTCGAGGTCTTCATCCGGTAGGTCTTTCTTCCATGTCTCCATGAATAAGACTTGCTCCTCTTCTCCATTTTGGACAAGTAGCCAGTACCATTCTGCCACTTCTTTTACTTGTGTTTGTCGAGTGGATATCTTTAAAGCTAAGTTCGAATTTCCTTCCAATTCTTTTCTAGAAGATTTTTTCCAGCTTAACAGTTGATAGTATTTAAACTTTGATACCTGATCTTCGCAAATTACAGATATATGGGACCAGGGTATAAGTTCCGCCTCAAATAAAAGTTGACCCCAGGTATTAATTCCAAATCTCCTCAAAGGTGTTGCAAGAGCATCCTCCAGACACACAGGTGTCCCAGGAGAGTCCCAAACTGGTGTAATATCATTATAATAGGGAATTTTTAAAAAACGGCTCACCTGGGACCAAAGCTTTACTGCAGATAGTAGAATCTTCAATCTAATTTTTTTGAAGAATTTTGGGTGACCAAATTTTAGAAGGAAACAGACAGCTTGTTGGGAAAGATCATGTGTAAGCGCCTTATAAAGAGGCGAGAACATAGAACTTTCAATCATCAATTGTCGGAATTTTTTTTAACTGAAACGCACACAAATATAGATATAAATCAGAGGTTGCAATACCTCCATATTCTTTTTTTTTTCTCAGTTTTTTCAGGGCTAGTCTCTGGCTTTTATTTCCCCATATGAAACTCGATAAAAGCCCTTGTACCTTCCTAAACCAGGCTCTTGGGAACTCTAAGGGAATGGTATTAAATAGGAATGTATATTGGGGAAGGATTGACATTTTTAATAAATTAGATTTGCCCAGAAAGGAGATGGGCAGCGCTCCCCAAGTTTGTAATTGGGAGCTTACTTTTGTTGTCACTTTTTCGAAGTTTATCTGTGCAATTTTATCAATACTTTGCGCTATCTGTATCCCCAAATACCTTATTTCTTTTTTTGTGTAGATACTTTTGAAATTTGTGTTCCATTTCATTAATTCTGTCTTTTGTTGATTAAGTGAATATCCTGAAACCCTACCAAAATTTTCTAATTCAGACCAAATTCCTGTGTATGATGTTTCTAGGTCACCTGAAAAGATGATAAGGTCATCCGCATATAGACCAATTTTTTTCTCCCATCCATTACATCTAAATGGAATAATATTCTGGCTAGTTCTCAGCTTATATGCCAGTGGTTCCATATACATATTAAAAAGTAACGGGGAGAGAGGGCAGCCTTGTCTAGTCCCTCTTCCAATCTGTATGGATCTAGTTAATTTCCCATTCACCAAAATTTTTGCTGAGGGGTTTTTATAGATGGCTTTGATTGCTGTCATACATGTTTCACCCAGATCAAAGCATTGTATCACTTTAAACAAAAATGTCCAGTTGACCCGATCGAAAGCTTTGGCAGCATCAAAAGTCATTACTGCCAAAGAGGTCTTGTATGTTTGGGCCATATCTATAGCTCCAATAAGGTCCTGTACTAATTCACTGAGCTGTCTCCCTTTCATAAAGCCCTTTTGATCTGGGTGTATGATCGAACCCATCACTTTATTTAAGCGTTTGGTGATAATCTGTGTGTAGATCTTATGATCACAATTTAGGATGGAGATAGGCCTATATGACTCGCATATTCGTGGGTTTTTGTTTGGTTTTAACAGGATTGTAATAGTCGCCTCTTCCCATGACGCGGGGGGGGGTATTACCCTTTAAAAAGCAAGAGTTGAAAAGTTGAAAGAGAATAGGTGTCAGTTCTTCTTTTAATAGACTGTATATCTCATTTGGAATGGAGTCCGGGCATGCCGCATTACCCTTTTTTAAAAACCTAATGGTTTGAGTTATTTCTTCCACAGCTATAGGGCAGTTTATTTGTTCTTTTTCACTTTGTTGGAGTGAGGGAAGAGTCAACTTCGATAAAAATTCATTGATACTCTTTTCCTCAATTATTTTTTCCTCCATATATACATTTTCAAAAAAGTGGGCGAAGGCTTCCTCAATTTCAGTATCATTTGTGATTATGTTGCCAGTATCTACATTTCGAAGGTCCTTTAACCGATTTCTCATTTGGTCAGTTTTTGTCTTCCAGGCGAGAAGTTTGCTACACCCCTCTCCGTATTCGTGGTGAGCTAGTTTACTAGCATCCCACTTTTTTTTTATTATGATCTCTAGGTAGTCAGCGAGTTTATGTTTTGCATTCATTAAATTTTTTAGAATGTTTAGATTTCCCTGTTCCTTTTCAAAGTTTTCTTGACATCCTTGTATCTCATTTTCTAATTTCTTAATATCTTCTTTTGTTTTCTTGGCCTGTGAGCAGGATATAGCTATTAATAGACCCCTCAAGAAAGCCTTGTATGTATCCCAGACTGTTTGTATTGGGGCAGAGTTAAGATTTTTATCAAAAAAATCTTTAGTCTCTGCTTTTAGCTTTTCGATTATAGTGCTTTCTAATAGTAGTGTCCTGTTAATAGTCCACCTCCGTGTTAATTGAGCGTTATGTATAGCTATTTTTAAAATAACTGCCGAATGGTCTGACATATGCTCAGGAGCAGGACTTATTTGAATAACATTCCTACTCACTACAGTATCCACTAAGAAAAAATCAATTCTTGACCGATGTCCTCATTTTTTATTATGAAATGTAAATTTCCCTCCATTTATTTTATATCTGTTAGCCATCTCCCTCCAGATTTCAACCAATCCTATATCAGTCATTAGTTGTCTTATAGCTGTTCTCATTTTTTTTGTGTTGGAGGCTCCTCTACGTGAGGTGGAATCTTGGCCTGGGTCTAGAACCAGATTAAAATCACCCCCTGATACCATAGAGTCACTGACTTCGGCTAACTGTAGAAGTAAAGTATATAAGGGGGCTGGATCATCCACATTTGGTCCGTAATAACTTGCAAAAGTTATCCACACCTCATTAATTTTCAATTTGGCAATAGCCCACCTCCCCTGCGTATCAACTATACATTGCCCCAATATTGCTGATGCTGTTTTTTTAACTAGGATGGCTACACCTTTCACTGTGCAAGATTGTGTTGTGCAAATACAGTATTCAATCCATTTCTGTTGTTTTAATGTCATAGTCCATTCCTCTTTCAATAAGTGGGATTCTTGAACAAGGAAAATCTTACAATCTGATAGTTTTATATATTCTAATATTCTTTTCCTTCTCGAGGGAACCCTCAATCCATTTACATTAAATGACATGATCCCCAGGTCTTCAGCTCCATCTTTTTTAGGCATAGATTTTTATATAATTGCCTTTATTAAGAAATTGTATATATAAAACAAAAAAGGTTAGAGATTTTTTAATTGACCTTGTCAAATGAGGACTTTTTTTTTTGTTTTTCTCCCACATGCTCCCCCACCCAGTGTTCTAATAAAAGCCTTGTTTTATTACATTTTAAGTGCGCACCCCTCCCCTGTGCCCTCCCTGGAGAACCCTCCCCACTGTCTTGGGCAATCCTAGTTGCCCTATTTGAGAACCGCCACCGAGGCTTTATTTACAAATTGGCTCATTAGGCTATGCGTTTCTATTGGATCTCATATGTTCCAAAAACGATTCCACCCCCAGTGGATCTCGTAAATTGTATGTTTTATTGCGCCACATTATGCGGAGGAGTGCTGGAAATTTCATTTGTACCGTGGCACCTTCTGCCCTTATGTCTTGCATGTATTTCCCTAAAGCCCATTGCCTATCTGATGTAGCTTTAGAGATATCGGAACGAATTTTATAATTGTAGCCATCTTTGGTCAGGACTCCAGGGACTAAAGCTTTGTTCAGAATGCGTTCTTTTATTGTATAGGATTTGAAGTTTACTAAAATCCTTTGTGGATTTTTTCTATCCTTGTTCAGTCTAAATGGCTCTCTGTGGGCCCTCTGGATGTTGTTATCTAGATCTTTTTCATCTATTTCGGGAATGAATTGTTTCAAAAGGTCTATACCAAAAGACCTTATATTTTGCCCTTCTTTGAATTCTGGAACATTCATTATTCGAAGGTTGTTCCTCCTTGAATTATTTTCCAAGATCTCAATTTTGTCACGTAGCTCTTTCTCAGTGACCGAGGCTTTTTCGTTGCTACTCTGGCAGAGTCTCACTTCCTCTTTGATCTGTTCCAGGGTCGTCTCTACAGTTACTACTCTTTCCAATAATGCATTAAATTTGCCCTCTAATGTTTCGCAAGTAGCCTGAATTTTCTGTTGATTCCGGTCTGATTTAGCAAAACCTATTTTCATCTCATTTAAAAGTGTTGCCACTAGACCTCCAATATCACCCCCCAAACCACTGCTCATAGGATAGTCTTTGTCTAATACTGGTGAGGGGATACCAGAGTTTGAGATTGGAGAGGATATATGGATATATGGCTCTCCATCTGAGAAGGCTGAGCTACCTGCTTTGTTCTGGGGCAATCTCTGTCTGCCTCTTGCTCGTTTGACGAAAGTACTTGATATTTATTAGGGGACTCCATTGAGGACAGAAGGGAAGATGATATGGCTAAGGGTGTTTCTGTAGAGGACAAAATTTCTGATACTAATATTGGGTTGCTTTGTATTTTGAAAAAAGAACGCAATGAGGGTGTAGTTTTGATAAAAGGGGCCGTCTTCAATTGTTCCTTTGTTGCTGTTTTGGCGGCCCTTGTAGAGACTACCGCTGCTTTGGTTCCCGTATTTTGGGTCCTCTGGTTCTTATTAGTTTGTTTAATGGGGCGCTTTGGAATTAAATGTATTACTGATCTCCCTGGGGTTAACGACAGTCATAAGGATTCTGCTCTGTTGTTCCCAGTATTAACTGGGGGGTCTTCTCCAGTTTTGGATGAGAACCCTCCTCCTTCTTTAGAAAAAAAAACAGAAGACTGTTATGCCTTTCACACCAGGAACAGTAGTGAACATACTCCTTGATCTCACTGACTCAAAGGAACCGGGCCTATTGCCCTCCTCGCAAGCTGGTCTTGAATACCAGCCAACGGGCCCCTCCCATTGCAGGAGAGGATGGAAGGTGGGGGGGGCGGGGGATGGGGGGAGTACAAATAACTCAGGGCGATTAACCCCAACAACCATTGGACGGAGACTGAACTATGCCATGTCTCCAAAAACTTTGGCAACCTCCCCCCAACAAGGAACCTGCACCTCGTTGCCGCACATATAGTCAGGAGTATGGTTGATGACTTGACACAATATCGGAATGCAGAGACCAGGATCCGTTTGTGAAAGAGACACACTGGCAGCTTCCCCTTCTACAAAAAGGGTGATTACCCATGGAAGCCGTCGACTGACTAACGTCTCTTCAGATACCAAAAGAACCTTCCACCAGACCGTGCCAAGGTCTTGTCCTTCACAGACACCTTCACCAGTACCCCAATGGCCTGCAGAACAACTCTACCCCTAAAGAGGGGACCATCAGTAGCAGAGCCTTATGCCCACTAAGTTCGCAACCAGACCCGTCTTCCGGCCTGAATGGCAGCGCTTGCAGATGATGCCACTGTCCCCAAACTATCAAATGACATGACTGACAACATCATGGTCCTTTGCACCAACACTGCCAGGGTAGGCATGATATCCGCCCCTTGCTCCATAACCTCTGCCAGACCCTGAAAGCCCTCCAAGAGTGACCGAAAAAAGTACGATAGATAGCCAGACGCTGTAATGGAGACGTTGGCTGAGGCGTTTGACCGCCGACTCCACCTGCAAGAGCACTGGAACCGGAGGGGAGTCATCTCCAGACACAATGGCCCTTTGGGACATCCGCAGTCCCCAGCTTATTCTATATGTGATTTGGCGACTACTGCCATTGCCAAGGTCTTTTATATGCTGCAGGACCCTTCCATACCACAGCATCTGTCACTACAGGCCGCATTCCATCGGCGGCATGACTAGCTGTAACCAGACTTGCTGGCATGCGGGCATAAATGGGCAAAACAAAAGAAAGGAACTTCAGGGGAGCTGGAGTAATTACATCCACCCACAGTCCCAACATACGGCATGGCATCGTAGACAGATAAACCATGCCGGAGTCGGACTCCGCACATGGTGCCAGAGCCGCTCACAGCCTTTACCCCGTATTCCAGGCCATGAGCCCGCTGAATGCATATTTAAACAAGCTTGGCGCTGCATACAAAGATATATAAGCGCCACATAATGCAAACATACATTAAGTGAGTTCACATAGCAGAAGTGCCTACTGGGAATAGTGGCCTGCTAAAGCACGACCACACCCCATTTACCTGCAACTTGTTTAAAGAGCCTGCAATGCAGAACTAACAAAACAGGAAGTGGGATGGGTCGTACCTCCTCTTGTAGTAGGTCAGGGGTGAAGGAGGTCAGCCCTGTTAGGGAGGGATGGGAGGACTAGATCGCTAATTTGCTTGGAAGGGTTCTGTTGGGGAGCTGCAGCTCACTATGTTAGTCATGTGGCGAGGAAGACTTACGAGGAGGCAATGAAAGTTACTTCATTACTTGAAACACAGTACGTGGTCTGAAAGCAGACTGAGAAGCGCAAATATAACTGGACCAATTGCTCGTCAAAATCATCAAGAAATGAGGGATGTGGTACTCAACCTGATGGACTACATTTCCCTGAATCCACCCTCCAAAATGCTGGCATTAGTGACTAATCCACACGCATGGATCATTAAGATGGGACTATGGGACACAAGGTATACCTATAACAGCCCGTCAAGCATACAAAGTGACATTAATCCTATGTAAAAAAATGGTTACCTAAAGAAACACCTATTAATGGCCCCTTAAGTTGCAAGTATTACAGAGACAACGAAAAGACAAAATGACAAAACAAGTACTGAGATCCATTTCAAGTATGGGATTTCCTAACACACTAGATCTCCCAGCCATCCATTATTATGTTGCCATTATTTGAATACTGAGAGGTAGTCAGCAATAGATGATGAGAACCACTGATGGGAGCCAGAAGGGGACACATACATAGACTAAGAAACTGGACTGGTGTCTTTGGAAAGCAGACGGTGCACGTGACCACGGGTGAGCTACACTGATGCGACAAGCTGGCCAAAGAACGAGGTCAAGCTGCGCCTGCAACTTGAAGCACAGTGTCTCTAAAAAACAACGCACGGCACACTCCTGCTACAGTATGGCAGACAGACGAGGTCAGGCTCCGCGAGTAAAGTGCCCGCATGCTGGAAATAAACACGCACGCTTCCGGGAATGCATTTAACCAACTGATATATCATTCCAGAAGCAAACCAATATATCTTTTACTTGAAGTCTCTCTCCGTGTAGCCTCATGTCAATCATCGCTTAGTGACAGCAGGTGAGAACGAAAAGGTGAAGGAAAAGGGAACAGAAACAGATCTTATACCAATCTCTTCTTCCTCTTCGCCCCCCCCCCCCCACACTTTTTTTTCTTTTTCTACAGAAATACACAGACAAGGAACGTTGCGTATGCCTCTCATCCAACTTTATTTTATGAATATAAGAAAATTACATCAAGATCCTTCAATATACCTAACTTTTATCAAAGTGTCTCTAGATATACCTGAATTGCATTGCAAATATGTAATGAGCCCAGAGGAAAAGCTCGTTGAACTGTGGGACCCCGGCAAAGATCGAAACTCAAAGGCTTGACCGTGGTACCCTGGTGCCATTTGTATGAACTCTTAAGGTCCTGATCAACATATTCAAACTGACATAGACTTAAATATTTGACACCGTGAAAGTACCCCATATAAACAACTCTTTTTTCAATCTATAAATGCTTAATATGGAATCCATGTACATTTAACATATCAAAGAGACAGTGAATAATTCTTCACGTGGTATCAATTGTCTGTGAGATTTTGTTTGTGTTTTTCACATAATTGTATATACTTTACACATTTGTTGATCTATATTTGTGTGTGTGTCTGTTAACATGTTATGTATGAAAATTATCTGTAGTTGATACACCCGCATATATTTGAGGAAAGTAATGAACTGTGATGGATAGAATAAGAATTATTAGAACATTGGATGCTCCATTGAAAACAATGGAGTGCTCCAGGCTTATAATGGCTAGTATAAGCCCGGAGCTCCAACATTCCAATGTGTCTTTGTTCACAGCTCTGGCTGTGAACAAAGGCTTCAGGGAGCCTGAGGGGATTTCAATCCCCTCGCGCTCCCTGAAGGCTTTGTTTAATTTGTTAGAACATTCTGCCCTCTAGTGGCAGAATGTTCTAATAGCCTTATAGCCCTTCGTAGCAGGGCTATACCGGCAATTAAAGTCCCGCTGCTTTGTTAAAGGCCCTCGCCTTCGGCTCGGGCCTTTAACGATGCAGCAAGCCTTTAATAGTCGGTATAGCCCGCTACGGCGGGCTATAAGGCTATAGTAACATGATGCATACATTCTGTATTTTGTTCACTGACATAAATCAGTTGTTAATCTATGTTGAGTGAGGTTTCTTCATATTGTGGTAATTGTATTAGGAACCATGTCCTCACCCTCCTGATCAGAATCCTTCTCAGTCTTTAAGAACAGGAATGCATCACCAGCATCAAGACTAGCTACACCTGGTTGGTCATACTGCAACGTCATTGGGAGTTTTAAAGGTTGTATTCTGATTAGGATGGAATCTAAAGGTAGTTCATGGTCTGCCTACAGGGTGCGAGAGGTGTGCATAAATGCTATTTTCTACATGAGGTTCCTGTACCATCCTTTGGGAGCCAGCATCCTAATCCAGGTGTTGCTCTTCCCCCTGCTCATACCAACTTTCAGCTGTCCAAAGCTTTAATGATTTAGAGTCATTCATTTATTGCACTACCTCTTACTGGGATCAGCATGTGAAAGTGTTTGAGTGGATGTGGGAGACTTCACAGTACTGATCCAGCATGTGAACATTTTTAGGTTTCGCCTAGGCAACGCTTGCGCTGTCTCTTCGAGACATGCAGTATTCAGGATATTGGCATTAAGCTCTGCCTATGTTCTGCCCATACATTTTATTGGCTGCTTGCAGTGTGTTTCAAAATTATTTTTATTTCATTGGTTTATTTGTTTGTTAGTCCCTCCTTCTCTCCTGTTGTAACCTCCCATAAGGACAGTCCCTCTTAAATGTGTCCATACTCAGGACATTTTATTAACTGTTAGTGAACGCTCTTTTGTTAATCACTTCGTCATCGTACCTGCCATTGCATGTACAACAGCTACGCACTTACCAAACATGTTGTTCAAAAAATTAAAATAGAGGGGTTTTTTTCATTTTACTTTCTTAGCCTGTGCTTGTCGTGTTTTCTATTTGATTTATTTCACTTCCTTACCATGCGATACTAGCACAGAGCTCACACTCCTGTAAACTTTAACAATCAGGGCTGTGTGCCTTTCTTTTGTGCTGCATGGCTCGCCCACATGTTTTATTAAAGTTCTATTTTTTCCATACCACGCTTAATCTTTTACAATGACGGCCGCACACCTTTCTTTTGTGCGGTGTGGCTCAGCCACATGTTTTAAAAACAATAAAAACTGCGGTGAGGGATGCAGGCAGTTCCTTAACCAGCTGCCAGTGTCCAAGCTGCTCCCTCTGCACGGCCATTGGGTGCCAGTAACTGCTTCTGCTGTTTGCAGCCTTCCAGGGCTGTCGTCTCCCAGTGCCAACACAAACAGCAGAAGAGGTGCAGGGAGCAGCCCCTGAAAGGCACAGAAACTCAATCAGCAGCAGCCACTGTTAAAATAGAGGCTGCTGAGCTTTCCCAACTGGAAATGACTCTCCCACCAGGAATTCGGCTTCTGAGCTGAGTCCTCACACCAAAAACTCTCCACAAAGGTAACTGTACTGCAAACTCCCCTCCCCTGTACGATGCAGTGATCTCTGGTCGTGACATGGTCGATGGTGCCTTACAGTGCTCTCTGGGTGAGAAAAATGCCCCCCATATCACAATACTACATACACAGCAGAACCCTTGCTTACAAACAACACACTTTTGTGCCAGACTTGCTATTCTTTATTTAAATAATGTTTGCTACTTTTATTTTTATTTTTTTACAAACAATATCCCAACAGTAGCATAAGTAAGAAAACAAACAGCACAAACCAAGCAGAGGGGGTAGTACCACAGGCTGTTGCTAAGTGTCCTTGTGGAGTTCTGAAGGGACCTCTTTACTCGGTATCCCTGTAGAGCTGTATAGGGACCTCTATTAGCCACATAAGGTACAGCACTCTTAATGCAATTATATATAAAAATTAATCGCAGCTGAGCATACATCTCCATTTCTTTTTATTAAAAGTGAGATTTTTTGTTAGCTTACATTTTAAATATACCCCACAACAATGGTGCATTTTTACATCACACAGTAACAACATTCTCTCTTACAATAAAAACATATGCTCAGCTGCAATATTTCGCTTTATAATTGCATTAAGGGTGCAGTTCCTAAAGTGGCTAATAGAGGTCACTTTACAACTCCACAGGGACATCTAGTAACAGCATATGGTACTGAACCCTTTGCTTGCTCTCAGGATTGTCTTTTATTACTTAGGCTACTGCTGGGATATTTTCAAAGAACAAAAAAATTATCATTTGCAACGCCAATAGCTCAAAAATTCACCAATGCAAGACCTATTACATTGCAAATGCTTGCTATTGGTGGATGTGGGGGACTTTACAGTGTTTATCTTTGCAGTGTTTGTGCTGTGTAAAATAAATTGACCAGGGAGGGTACCGTGAGAGGTGCCCAACCCCAGGGGCATTCTAGTGTACATTCTGGGGCCTGGAAAATGGCGATTGAAAATGCTTGATAAATCATGTTCACCACGGTAAAATCACAGTTTTAAAGTAGATCATTCTGCGGCTGCCATTTTTTGCTTCTCAAAAAAAGGCTTTATTTAAAACAATTTTTATAAAAGAAAAATTATAAAACTGGAATCCACATATCGCATAGGCAAAGGACGTGTACAGTGGGTGTAGGCTACCTGCAAATGTTCCGACCCTCAAGCCAACCCCTGATGTGTATGGCCTTTGAGCATGCTTAGCAGTGGTCGGGTGCCAGTAGCCTATTAGGGAAAGGGCGCTGCTGCAGCCCAGGCCCATCAGTAAAACTGGGTGGTGCAGATCCAAAAAGCTATATTCAACAGCGGATGGCCACCCATGCTGGGGTGGTTCAGGGACTGTGATCAAACCATGGTGTGTGTACGGGGATGGGGAAAAATGTGTGTGAGAAGTTGGCCTGATATATGCTATCCACTAGTTCTAGTGGGCACAATATATCAGTCCAAACAACCCCTTATGGTGATAGGTTAAAGACAACCTTTAGTGAAAGCTATCCTAGTGGTAGCTATGGAGAGCAGCCTTCAGGTTACGTCTTGAAGGAATGTAAAGCAGCTTGTTTTACCAGTCTATACTCTCTTGAATGATCAAATGAAAGGACAACCACGCCAGGTATACATTTAAAATATATGTACTTAAGATAAAACACACCCCTCTAGTCTCTTTATGAGGCTGGAGTTCGAAGTACTTAGGTTACAAGTCAGTATTCAACAGTAAAAGCACAAATACACGTTTGGTCCCTAGGGTCGTACCAAACCATATACCAATAAAGTGTTATAAGAACCACGACTGAACTAGACACAAGGCCTAGAGCCTGTAGAAGTGCTTGGACCACAAGGAACCACCCAAGGCAGTGACACAGGGGACCCACGGGGGACGCGTGCAGTGTGACAACACAGCCGGGAACCACCCAAGGCAGTGACACAGGGGACCCACGGGGAACGCGTGCAGTGTGAGAACACAGCCGCGAATTGCCGTTAACTTCTATGGGGAAAGTCGCGGTTGGAAATCAAGAGTTTAAGGACACTTAGAGGACGACTACAAGCAAACCCTTTTTGGCTTAGAGGTGTCTAGGGCCAACACCCACGGGAGCACTGGAGTACTCGAGTTACCTCACCCAGGGAAGCCGGGTGCATAGGTGTCAAATGGTGTCGGGTCGCGGCGTCGTTTCCAATGGAAGCTGGCAAAGAAGTGCTGCTGCCGTGAAGAGAAGTGTCCGAAGAGATCCAAGCCTGGATCGAGGATGGGGGGAACCTGAAAGCAGAGGGGACAGAGTCTGGGTCACTTACCAGTGACCAGGGGCACAATAGTCCAATGCCCACAGATGTTGGGTGCTTCAGGTGAGTTGATGGGTGTCTTGACTCTTCAGCCACGAGGTCCAGGAGGTGTCGACGACAACCAAGAGCTGGATTCAAGCTGTCCTACAAAGCCTGTTGAGTGCTGCGGTGTCAGCGACCAGGATGGACCCAACAAGACTTGGCAATGGCAAGTCATGTGGAAAGAGAAAAAGGACATCGGTGCAGACCAGCAAGGTCTGGGGACTCACCCAGCAAAGATAAGTCAGGGCACGTCTGGAGCAACCAGGAAAGCCCAATCAGAAGAGGAGTTGCCTTTGTGGGGACCCACTAGCCAATGGGCTAGCAACTGCAAAGGAGCCTCAAGCAGTCGCACTGGAAACCGGCCCACGGGTCACTCATGGAGTGGAGGCCAGAGATCTTCGGTGCTGTAGATGCTCAAGGCTGGGGCTACTTGGAGCCCAAAGCACAACTTCAAGGAAGACCAGGAAGATGATGGATTGGCAAAAGATCACGGTGTCCAGGGGTCATGGTTCCACATCACCCACGATAGCCACAGGCCTCAACTTTGCTGTGGACTCAGGGTAGCCTCGGGGAAGTCTGGAAATCTACCTCTAGTGATGCAAAGACTTCAGCGTCCGGCGGGAGCTTCAGAGTTGCAGACCAGACAGTTGCTTCTTTGGTGCCTGCCAAGCAGGGGAGTCACTCCTTGACCCCAAGGGAGATTTCTTCAGTCTTCTAGCGAAAATAGAAAGTCGAAGGTCCAGGATATATGTTGCAGAGTTTCGTCCAGGATAATCTAATGTCTCAAGGACTGGGTTCCCATACTTATACTACGTTTGGGGGTTGGACATACTCTAGGGACCCACCTATGGGAATGTTTGGATAGAGGGGTGGTTACACCCATTTCCTTTGTCCAGTTTCACGCTAGAGCAGGGGCAGGTAGCCCCTGCAACTGGTTTGAACTGGACTATGCACAGGGACACCAAGTGTGCCCCCAGTGCAGGACTTACACCAGAGTGCTCCCACCCAGCCCCAATACACATCTGCCTGTCTGGGGAGGCTTACCCTGCTGGAGTTTCGGTCAGCAGCAGGAGGCCAGACCCGTGTCTGTGGCAGTGGCATCCATTTTGTGATGCCAGGGCTTTAGAAAGTCTTTACCGGGTAGACCAGTGTGAACAGGTCTCTCCCTCTAGAAGGGTGAAATGCTACACCCGCATCCAGAACTGGTGGGGGGGGTAGTATTCCAAAGTGTTTGACACCAAACACAACATGTTTCCGTGCAGCCAGTCCAAAGTTAGCATTTAACGCGAGGTTATAATGCACTTAAGAATATATGGTCAGGCTGCACCACAAACTGAATCAGAGGAGGTACTCCGAACGCTGCAGAGGGGCTCTGCTCATGCAGGGGCACCCTCTCACATAAAAACCAAGCACTCTGCCTTCAGGATTGTTAAGGCCTGCCATAGGAGTGACTTATAGGTTTTATATGTGTGTGCAATGGTAGTGATATAGGTAACCTATACCGCGCGAAGGGGTGCAGGCACCACCTTACCCAGGCTGCAGTAGCAGACCTGTGATGTCATTTTGGAGTGCTTCCCAGGGGTGGCATAATACATGCTTCAGCCCCTGGTAGGCCTCTGAGGTACCTATGCCCTAGGTACATAGTATACCATATACTAGGCACTCCAGAATCCAATTAGAGATGTACATAGAAACCATTTTCGAAAGGAAGCAGCTAGGCTGGGGTCCTGATTAGCAGGGCCACAGCCAGACTAAGGCCGAAAAACAGTGAAACGCCAGCAAAAAGTGGGGGTACCCATGTGAAGCAGATCCTACTCTCCTACAATGTGTGATAAAAAAAAACACAGACATTGATTGAAGAAGAAAAAAAAGATAAAAACGGACTTGCGGTTCTAAGTCAAGCACACAAAATCACTGAAATTCACCAGTTACGGTATGCAACATACAATGCACGTCATAACTAAACGTAAGCCATGCTGAAAGCCATCACACTAAACCCCCACCAACCACCTCTGACACCTTTAAGCCAGCAATTGACAACTGGACAGCCCTCACCACCGAAGACACACTGAAGATGATGAAGTCAATCCACTCTGGGGCCCCCAAGGACCCCACCACACCTTCAACAAAGTCGCCGACACCATCGCACTCATGCTCCGCCATACCATCAACCACTCCCTGGCGACCGCCTGGTTCCCCGACGACTGGAAACATGCCGAGGTCAACCCCCTCCTGAAGAAACCCTTGGCGTACACCACCAACCTCAAAAACTACAGACCCATCAACCTGCTCCTGTTCCCAGCAAAAGTCATCAAGAAAGCCATCAACAGCCAACTATCAACATTCATCGATGAGCAAAACATCCAAGACTCCTCCCAATCCGGTTTCAGAAAACAACACAGTACGGAAACCGCCCTCCTCGCTGCAACAGACGACATCCGCACCCTACTGGACAAGGGGGAAACAGTAGCCCTCATCCTCTTAGACCTCTCAGTGGCGTTCGACACAGTCTCTCACCTCACCCTAATACGCAGACTCCACAACGAAGGGATCCAGGACAAGGCCCTTGACTGGATCCGCTCCTTCCTCTCCGGCAGAACGCAGCGGGTCAGACTCCCCCCTTTCCTATCGGACCCTACACCAACCACTTGCAGAGTCCCCCAGGGGTCCATCCTCAGCCCTATGCTTTTCAACGTCTACATGGCTCCGCTCGCCCCCATCGTCAGAACCTACAGACTCAACATTGTGTCATACGCAGACGACACCCAACTCATCCTCCCCCTATCCTACGAACCCAACACCGCCTGACACAACTTTCGAGAAGGCATGGAAGCCGTCGCCAAATGGATGAAAAACAGCTGCCTACAGCTAAACATCAACAAAACAGAAGTACTCATCATGGGCCCAAAACCCGACGCCTGGAACGACACCTGGTGGCCTCCTGCCCACGGAAGCCCACCCACGCCCACGGACCACACACGCATACTGTGAATCATCCTGGACTCCGAGCTCAAAATGGACCGCCAGATCAACTCCGTCTCGTCCTCCTGCTTCCACACCCTCTGTCTCCTATGTAAGACCTTTAAATGGATCCCTCTCGAACACAGAAAGACCGTCACTCACGCCTAGGTCACCAGCAGACTTGACTACGGCAACGTACTCTATGCTGGAATAAACAAAAACCTCACCTGCAAGCTACAGAACATCCAGAACTCCACCGCAAGACTGCTCCTCAACCTGCCAAGACACTGCCACAACTCCACGCACCTGCGCCCACTCCACTGGCTCCCCATCGAGGCTAGAGTCACCTTGAAGATGCTCATCCACGCACACAAGGCCCTCCACGACACCGGGCCAACATACCTGAGCAGCTGACTCCAATCCCACGCACCCGAAAGGACCCTACGATCAGCCCAGCTCTCCTACGCTGTGGTCCCTCGCAACAGAAAAACCAGATCTGAAGGCCGCTCCTTCTCCTTCCTCGCGACCAAAGCCTGGAATGCCCTTCCGCTCCACCTCAGACAGACAACATCGCTTCCCATCTTTGCTAGAAACCTCAAAACCTGGCTCTTCGATAGACAACCTCCTTGATGGACTGGAACCTGCCCCCCCCCCCCCCCACCCCCTTGAAAACCTTACCGGTGAGTAGTCGCGCTTAACAAACGCTTGATTGATTGAAAGCGTAAAAACACCGCTTTCACCAAAAAACACAACGCTGGCTGCTGCGTCATGTGTTATACCTGGTTCGTCTAGTACAGAGGTTTCAGTAATATCTACTCCCATGTGGTTGGGCTCCTGTTGTAACTGCAACAGTGTGACCAGGGTCCCTGATGTGTAGATCAATCTCATTGCCCTAGGCATGGGATGTGTTACTCCTTTCTGGTGCAGTAAGCCTCAATTTGTGAATTTTTTTCAGTAAAGTTTGTGGACATACTTGTACAGATCAATCCTAGTATCAGAATAGTTGAAAGAGGAGGAAGGAAGGACCTTCCTCCTCTTTCTTACTCTTAATTTTCCTTCATCTGCAAATAGGAAGGAAATTGTTCATTTTGTATGTGAAGACATGCATTATGTGTTTTTCTCTCCATACCTTTGATGCTAACTTGCTTTCTTTGTTTTCTCCTTTGTAGGAGAAAAGGAAGAGACCCATCAACTGAAACTCATGAGCACGGGCTTCCCTACCCTTTTCTTCATCTTTATTTCTGGGATACCATCACAGATAAGCTATCTCATACATGATTACATTTAATTTTATTATTTGTGGATCGCTGTGCATTGTGCAATTATAGTCACTAGGAGCCAGGACACTTGTCCAGTACCCATGATGTACTCACTAGAATATTTATCTTCTACATCTGGCACGTCACTTTCCAGCCTAGACTGACCCACACTATGCGGGAAAGTATGTGACAACACGGCTTAATTCAGGCACTATGCCTTGACAGCCTATGGCCTGCCGTGAATTCCGTTCTTTGGTTCTGGTTCATCACTGGTAATGTACTTATGTGAGGTATTATAAGGGTGTACACTTACCTTGGCATGTAGTACACTCTTTTTGACTTGCTGAACATTGTTTCAATATGGCTGACACATGGGTGTATGCACTCATACACCCATACAGACACTCACACACTGTCACTCACCCATAGACTTTCTCACACACCTAGTCAGTCACACAAAGAATAAATCACTCTGCCATTTACTCACCTATACAGTTATACACACACCACTTCACTTATTCATACACATACTAACACATACTTACTCTCTTATGCAAACACTGACACAAGCACACACTCAGCCATACAGCCACTCTCACAATCACTCACTCTCACATGTAGTCACTTATACACTCCAACACTCACATATACTGCCTTTCACATATGCAGTTACTCACCCATATACCACTGAGACATCCATTCACTCACCGACAAGCCCATATGCACACTCACTCACCAGTGTAGCCCCTTGCAGATGCACTCATGAACCCATACACCCAGTGAATCACCCACTCACACATCATGCAGGGAGCCAAACCCCCTACCCACCCATACAGACACTCAGGCACCCACACAGGTACTCAGACAACCAATCATTAACACATATAGACACTCATGTAGCTACTCATGAACCCATTCTGCCACTTACACACCAACTGACAGACTGATACAGACATTCACACAGATAAGTCATTCACCCATGCATTTACTAAGACATTTTTAATCACTCACGTATACAGTCACGCACCAACTAAATCATCCATTCAGACACTCATACACCCACTCATTCTTCAATACACATTGGCATCTATATCTATCTATCTAGATAGGTATAGATATATATATAGATATATATATAACATTCTTGAACTTTTTAGAAACACTCAGTCCTGGATGATATCATCAGTGATGTAATTTGAGATGTCATCAGTGATGTCACTGACCATGTCATGAGTGATGTAATGTGTGACATCATCAGCAGTGCATTGCGGGGGCGCGAGTTATACTTAGCTCAGATAACTATAATGGCTGAATTTCTCTGGTTGTGTATGGATAAAATGTCAGCCTAACTATAAAGACCCTAAAACCTGTTCGGTTTTTTCCAATAAAATTCCAAGGTTTTTCAAATGCTAATTCCCAACTATAACGTACCTGAAACCTATGTTTTTTTCTATGAATTTCCAAGTTTTGTAGATTATTTAATTTATCAAAAGATGTTTGTAACAATTTTTTTTATTTTTTGTCTATGTCTTTTTAAGTATTTTTATTATGCTTTAAAAAAATTATAATCTGTTTAAAAAAAATATAAAACATAGCTGATAAAAGATTTATAGTGTTATCTATTTGAATTAACACATTTACTTTTGGTAATATTGACCAGTGTGATATTATAGAATAGAATTTTCAATTGAAAAATATTTTTTTAATATGTATCATTTTTTCAAGTATTTTTTGCTAAGTTAAATTTTTTAAGTTTGCTTTTAATACTATGAAAGTTGTTTTGTTGTTCTTCAAAAAATACAAAAAAATATATAAAATTGTTCTATAAAAAAAAGGTTCTAATAGAACCACCTAAACTGGTAAAACATTGAAGATTTGGACGTAATGAGAGTGATTGATTGTATGAATGTGTGTATGATTAATGTTAGAATTGTGTATAAGTAGTGCCTCAGTGAGTGAATGAGTGCATGGGTAATATTTGAGGGAATGGATGAGTTCTACAGAAATGCCTGAGTGATTGCATGAGTGCATGGATAGTGCTTGTATGATTGCATGAGTGCAGGGGCCCTGCCTGGGTGATTGTATGAGTGCATTGGAAATACCTGAGTGAAACTATGAGTGCAAGGGTAATGCCTGCGTGATTTCGCAAATGCATTGGTAGTGCCTGAGTGAATGGATGAGTGCATGGGTAGTGCCTGAGTGTATGGTTGAGTGCAAGAGTAGTTCCTGAGTGATTGTATGAGTACATGGGTAGTCCCTGGGTGATTTCATAAGTGCCGAGATACTGTCTGAGTGATTGAATGAGTGCATGAGTAGTGTCTGAGTCACTTCATGAGTGCAAGGGTGATCTGAGTGCTTATATCAGTGCATGGGTAGTGTAAGTAAAACGATGTCTGCAAGAGTAATGCCTGGGTCATTGGATGAGTGCATGGGTACTGTTTAAGGGAATGGATGAGTGCATGGATAGTGCCTGAGTGAATGGTTGAGTGCAACAGTAGTGCCTGAGTGATTGCATCAGTACATAGATAGTGCCTGGGTGATTGCATGTGTGCAGGGATAGTGCCTGGGTGATTTTATAAGTGCATATGAAGTATTTGAGTAAAACTATGAGTGCAAGAGTAATCCCTGGGTCATTGGTTGACTGCATGAGTGGTGCCTGAGTGAATGGTTGAGTACAAAAGTACTGAATGAGTGATTGCATAACTGCATAGGTAGTCCCTAAGTGATTGCACGAGTGCATGTGCAGTGCCTGGGGGATTACATAGGTGCAGGGATATTGCGTGGGTGATTGTATGAGTGCATTGGTAGGGCCTGGGTGTTTTCTATCATCTTTCTATATGTAATATAGACAACATCTCTGATCTACAATGTGAATATTTTATGTCCTGATTGGGTGTTTTAATCAATTTGTTAAAAGGTACTGATTTGCAGTCTAGTATCATCAAGTATATGAATCTTTCTGTTTGTATTTAAGTGATGGTAGTAAATGAACACACTTCACATTTATGATCCCATCTGTAACTTAGTCCAAATAAGTTTTCAATCTGTATTCCTTCATGTTCTAACACTCCAAGCATAAGCATTAGAAATTCTTGTGCATCTTGTTGTACATTAAGAGTAAATGTCAATGAACCAGTACATATATCCAAAAGATGCCGAACGCCAGAAGCAGTATGGATTTTACTTCTGTCAGTTGCCAACTGTTGGAATACATGATGTAATAAAGACATGTTTCCGTTTTAGACAGACTATACGTTTCTCATATCTTGGATATTCACCTAAATCAGGAACATAAAGTCATCTTAAATGATTATACTCGCTTACACAATTTGCATCAGTACTAACCTTTTTCTCATCGAAATCTATCAAATACAAACCAGACAATGTTCTTACTCAAGATAATGCAACATATGCCATTCCCTCTTTCAACACTATACTTCCAATATTTACAAAAGCATTGTCTATACTTAAACCTCGAGATTTATGAATGGTCACTGCATATGCTAAGGATAGAGGAAACTGTTTTCATGAACATACAAATCTTTTACAAGTAAAAAACTTACATCACAACACCCAATTTGTCTTACCTCTTTAACCTGATCGAATTCTATTATCAAAATTTATATTCTATCTCGGTTCTGAAATTTCACAAAATCAATCACTTTTCCCATTTCTCCATTTACTAAACTATCTTCTACATTCAAATTATGCTGTAAAATTACCCTACAGTTTATACATACATGTAAAGTCTTTTCTAAGCCTGCAGTTTTAGATACAGACTTTTCCAAAGAACGCAATTCAGCCTGTAGTTGGTCTGTGAGAAGAATAGTCACTCACTGGTGTTTAATTTTATCAATAGCTTTAATTTCCACAATTTCTTGTTTTTCCAGTTTCAAAAGTTCTTGATTAAATGTAGAACACTCTTGCAGTGTAGACATTAAGCAAAATATAGGCTTGCTTTCTACAAGCTTATTGTACATTCTTTTATCCGCTGTGTTTCCACTTCTAAACAAGTTCCTTCGTAGCCGACTTTCTAAAGCTTGTCTACCATGTTTCGTCAAGACACCAATTCTTACATCTTGAAGCATATTTCCATAATCTTCATCACTAGCTTGTTGCATATTCCTTAAAATTTCTTTATATTCATAATGTAACCAAATGTTCATATTTCCAACACTTCCCAAAGATTTCCTAGTGTCTTCATGGACAAGTGTTTTGAAAACAGGTTGTCCTTTTACCAGAGTAAGTTGGAGTAGATCTACAAATACAATTGAATGTTTTCCTCCAAACAAAACATTGTAATGTTTTTAAAATCTGTTGTATTCTTAAATGTACAAAGGCAAGCATTAACTTTGAGACCATGCTCACCTCATCAATGATTAAAAGTTTCATTTTCTTCAGTACTCTTGAGACTTCATAACAAGCTTCTCCAGATAGTTTCTGATATTCCAATTTATTATCATATTCAACTGGTAGCATAAGTAATCCCTTTAATATTGTGTGCTGCTAATCCAGTTGGAGCTGTTACAACACAAGATAAATGTGATTCTGTAGTTTTCTGTAGATAACTGGTCAAAACATTAATTAAGAAACGTTTTCCTGTTCCAGCCTGACCGCTGATGTACATTAGAGTAGGTTTAAATGATGAACTTTGGCATTCTTTTTTTTATGTAGCAAACCGTGTTGTATCTGTTCTTTCTGTTCAATATTTAGTTGTTCTAACTTTTCTAATGGAATAATAGCTTGTTGCATTGCAGTATCTACCTCATTCATGGCTATTGCTGCTTCATTTTCGATAATTGGTTGTCCCAGTGGATCTTGACATAGTGGAACAGAACTTGGACTGTCTTGAGAACTGTCTCTAGCTATTTCAGCTGCAATAGTACTTTCTTGTTCAATCTCTTCATTTAACATTTGTAGATATGTAGGGAAAATTGTGCATTGAATGCTATCTTAACATGCATTAAAAATCTTCATAGCAGTCAAAATGTCCAAGTAATTCCATTTCACTACGCCAAGGCTTAAACATTTGTGGAAGTGCTAAATAGAAAATTCTCTTATCTGGACTTTCACAGCTGAGTTTTCTGTGGTTAATAAGTTTCCTTTGCCATGTTTTACCAAACATCCATCACATCCAATTACTGCATATTTTTCTTCTCTTATATTTTCTGCAACGTTTCTTTTAGAGCTGTAATGTTGAAATATTTCATACAGACATAGGTTTTCCAGATGTGGACTCCTTTTGGGATAATATGTATACAACATATCAGTTTTAACAATAGCTGTACTTTCTGGTTCATTGAGTGCTAAGTATTCCATTTCTTGTAATGTTTTCAATACTCTATTTCGTGTGGAAGCAAGACCTAAACTTACCCAACGGATTCCTCTTGACTTTGAATAATAAACTGGCAGAGCTCAAGTGATCCGAACATTCATAGGATCCAATCTCTTGATGGGAAAGCATCTTCAAGATAAAGCTGTATAATTTCTTGCTAAGACTCTTTTCTTGCAAAATTTCTTCCCACATTTCTTTCATCTCTCTTCAGATTTGGTTATATATGATGTAACATAGCGAGCAAGAGCAATTGAATTATCAGCAATATATTGAATACCCATGATTGCATTCCTCATTTTCAAAATCACTGAACTGTAGTCATTAATATACTTTGAATCTTCTATTCTTTTTAAGTTGTATGTTCAGAGATTTTCAAGTTATTGTATGCCTAGCTGCTGACATAAACCTATTTACTCTTTCTTTAGAAATTATTGTACGTTGGAATCCAAAACAACATTTTGTATAACATTTCCCTTTAGACTTGTATTTCTACATCGATGACTTTGAAACCGTAAAACTTGTTGTCTCAAGTTGTTTTCTCCTCCTTCTCTTGGAATGGCACAGGTAACATACTGTTCGATGAAACACAAAACACTTTCATCAGCATCAGTTGCAAATTTTGGAGCATTTTTGATCCATAATAGCATGTGTATGGGAAGGCTTGGTATTCTTTTCGCCAAAAAAAATCAGTAACTTCTCCAAGAGGAGGAATATTGTTATTGCAGATAAATGATATCATCCTTTGAAACCTATAGGTAAAATACCTGCAGACATTTACGGGATCCAAGGAGCAGTGTTCTCCAGGTGTCTTCAATTTAATATTTTTTACATTTGAATTTGTTTCTCGTAGAAATTCAAGTGAATCGTCCCACGCATATTCAGCACAGCTTAGTGTTACAAACCATGTAGGGGTACCCAAGTTTCTTAACATACATTTAAGTTCACTGTGATGATGAAACCAATATTTATTGGTACCACATTGACATGCCATCAAATTAATTAACTGTGATTCTAAATTTTCATCTCTTTGTTGAACTTTGTCCATGAATTCTTTTGCAGAAACATGTTGAAGATGAACTCCTGTTTTTAATATGTAGCTCACTACATATGAAAGTGCATACAAATCACTTTCAAAGAAAAGATGAAATATATATGGAATGAACTGTCAAAATCTTGGATCCTGGAATCCGAACACCTCGCTCATCAAATCATCCACCTTTTCCAGTGGAAAACTAGCCTCTAAACTTTTTTCCCATACACTCATAGGCGTTCCCTTTGCTTCATTCATTTGAAGTAATTCAATACTGTTTCCTATCACTTCTTTTGAATGTAGAGGATGTATAGTGTAATATTCATAGATCTCTTCAGTCCTAGACTTGTCCACTTTTTCTATTTGGCCACTTGAAATTTCTGTTTCATCTTCTAAGCATATTTCCTGTTCATCAACATTTGTATAATAAATATTATTATGTACCAGATATAATGTAGTCTGTTGAAGTTTATTAACATCTCAAAACTCATATTTTTCAACTCTTTGTTGGTAGAATAACTACTGGGTCCTTTTCCTTCCTGTCTATACCAATAGTTTCAATATTGTTCTTAAAATCTAAAGGCAAGTACACAACTCTTCATTTCAGACCTCTTTGTAAATCTGTTGGAGGCAGCTTACCTCTTTTAGGCTCCATGCAAACGATGGCCTGAAATGGGTGCACAGATTGAATAAGAATGGACTAATATACATTTAAATCTGCCAGTTCCGAAGTAATAGCTACCAACTCTGAGTTATTATGTACTGCTCTAGCTGGCATTTTGTTTTCTTCTAATTTGTTCTAACAATATTTACAAATACGTTCATCGGTAGCTAACTGAAACCGACCTTCTACCAACAAATAAGCACCAAATTGGTGCCACTTATTATTGTTTTACTTTTCACTTTTTAAATATAAATCAATATATCTAGTTTGACTTCAATAGTGAGTATGTCGACAACAAATACAAACTTAGGGGTCTATTAGGATGGCGGTCGGAAAACCACCCAGACTGCCATGATAGCGGAAATCAACTGTCCACCGGTACCGCGATAAAACCGGCGGTCCTATTAGGATCAACCGCCTAAAAAAATTAGACCGCGGCTGAATGAGGCCACCAAAGACCGCCCGCAGTGGCTGGAGAAGGCAAAAATCCATCTGTGGTGGTCGGATTCGTGGAGGAAACACACCAAACCGCCGCCAGGACAGCGGAGCGACCGCACAGAAAATTAGGATATCCCTTGAAGTGACCGCGTATGTTCTGCTGTTTCCGACCACCACAGTCGCAAACAGTGATGAATGGGAAATCCGGCAGAAGGGCTGTAGCATAGCCATCGCTGTGGATGCTCCGTGAAAAAAATGGCGGCCGACAAAAAAAATCACAACAAGGCCACCAAGTGCACACAGCAAACTAGCCCTGCCCCAAAAAACACCTAACACATCCCAAAGACACACCCCAATGGCAAATTCAAAAAGTACCAATCCCAGGACAACCCACACAACACACCTAACAGCAATACTCCATCTTGACACACCCACATAGCTGAGCATAAAACCAGCCCCTTCCCTGACCAGAATCCTTTGCAATACTCCACAACTGAAGCGCTCAACACCAGAGCACAAAGGAGAGGCAAACCTGCACACATCACACCAGCACAACAACACACATACACACACACCACCTACACCACCCCCACCTCCCTCACAACTGCACCCAAAACATTAGCACATCACACACCATGGCACCACAGAAAAAGCCCAAATTCACAGAGAGTGAGTTGTCAATCATGGTAGAGGAGTTAATCAGAGTAGAACCACAATTGTTTGGTAACTTGGTCCAACAGACACCATTAGCCACCAGAACTCAAATGTGGGTAAGGATAGTTGACAAGCTCAATGCAGTAGGGACTACCCGGGCAAAAAACAGGAAATCATGAAGCAGTGGCATGACCTGAAGAGTGTGGTGAAAAGGAAGAGGCACACGAACCATGAGCTGGCTTAGAGGACTGGCGGTGGCCCTCCCATTCCACCAAGAACATCCACTGCATGGGAGGAGAAGGTACTTGCTATACTACATCCAGAGAGTCTCACAGGAATAGCCGGGGGAGTGCAGGCTGGTAAGTACCAACCAATGTACACCATTACACTGCTATGTACTGTCTTGCACAACAACAAAGCTACATCTCCAAGGCCCAAGTACATTCATCTGCACCACAATACCCAACACAGGTCTCACAGATGTAACATTCACTCCATCTGAATCACCCAAAGGTAGGCAACATTTACAGGTTTGTAAGTGTCCAGGCAACAAGCACTGCAACTCCCACCAGACCTCCCTGTCCCACCCCTGAGCAGAATGTAGCACTCCCCACCCACCCAGAAGCAGTTGGCAGCCATTGTATGGTTCACCTTCACCTAACAGGTAGGTAGCCATCTTCACAGGGAGGGCTTTTTGACGGCGGGAGGCCTGCACAACAACTCACACCAGGCCCCCTGTCCTACCCCTGAGCAGGATGTAGCACTCCACACCCACCCAAAAGCAGTTGGCAGTCATTGTATGGTTCACCCTCACCTAACAGGTAGGTAGCCATCTTCACAGGGAGGACTGTTGGGGGGTGAGAGGTCTGCACAACAACTCACACCAGGCCCCCTGTCCCACCCCTGAGTGAGCAGGATGTAGCACTCCACACCCACCCAGAAGTAGTTGGCAGCCATTGTATGGTTCTCCCTCACCTAACAGGTAGGTAGCCATCTTCACAGGGAGGGCTGTTTGGGGTGGGAGGCCTGCACAACAACTCACATCAGGCCCCCTGTCCCACCCCTGAGCAGGATGTAGCACTCCACACCCACCCAGAAGCAGTTGTCAGCCATTGTATGGTTCACCCTCACCTAACAGGTAGGTAGCCATCTTCACAGGGAGGGCTGCACAACAACTCACACCAGGCCCCCTGTCCCACCCCTGAGTGAGCAGGATGTAGCACTCCACACCCACCCAGAAGTAGTTGGCAGCCATTGTATGGTTCACCCTCACCTAACAGGTAGGTAGCCATCTTCACAGGGAGGACTGTGTGGGGGTGGGAGGCCTGCACAACAACTCACACTAGGCCCCCTGTCACACCCCTGAGCAGGATATAGCACTTGACACCCACCCAGAAGCAGTTGTCAGCCATTGTATGGTTCACTCTCACCTAACAGGTAGGTAGCCATCTTCACAGGGAGGGCTATTTGAGGGTGGGAAGCCTGCATAACAACTCACACCAGGCCCCCTGTCTCACCCCTGAGCAGGATGTAGCACTCCACACCCACCCAGAAGCAGTTAGCAGCCATTGTATGGTTCACCCTCACCTAACAGGTAGGTAGCCATCTTCACAGGGATGGCTGTTTGGGGGTGGGAGGCCTGCACAACAACTCCCACTTTGCACCCTTGTTCCCCAGCTCATCAAGATGGAGCACTCACTCTCACCCAGATGCATGTGTCAGCCATTGCATTGTACACTCCAAACTAAGGTAGGCAGCCATTTTCCAAGGTTGTACTGTTTGTGGGTGGGAGGCCGGCACTACTATTCCCACCATGCCCCCTTGTTCCCCAACTCATCAAGATGGAACACTCCCTCCCACCCAGATGCATGTGTCAGCCATTGCATTGCACACTCCAAACTAACAGGTAGGTAGCCATCTTATGCTCTCGTCCCACCCCTGAGCAGAATGGAGTCCTCCACCACACACGCACCCAGATGTGTCAAACATTCAACCTAAATGTGACAACAGAATGTTGGTTTTGTCTCACCACTCACCTGAAGAACCAGGTAGTCAACAGGAGCGATGCTTGTACCGTGACTCTCGCAGTATACTTCCCAGGCTACTGATTACTTACAGTGAACCTGACAAATATACAAGGAGGGAAGGGGTTTTGGGACGAGAAAGAGACAAAGAAGAGACTTGAACCGATTCTGCTGTCTGGACCAGCCAGGATGTCACTCGCTGAATCGTCTGTTTCTTACTGCGGGGAACAAGGAATTATTTGGTTAGATACTCGTCTCACCTATTAATGAGCTCTTCCTTTCCACTTTTAAATCATTATGATGTAATCACCTGATTATACTTCTCCTAGTCGTGGTGCCTTTTTTCTAGTCTTTATATTGCACACTATGCACTTCTTGTAATTTTTAACCGTCTTTTCTTCTGTAAAAAAGAACAATAAATTCCCTTGAAATATGAGGGACTATTAAACTCTATGTTATCATAAATGTCTGATGCGCATTACCTTGTCTCCTTCCTTAACTTTCTTCACGATTTTCTCTTTACTACGTCTTTTTCTTTTTTCAATTAACTCTTCCTAAGCTGCATTGGGGAGTGCTTCAATGAAGACAGCACTATAAAGGATAAATAACTTCCCTAAAATAACAGCTGTAAACATTGCTAGACTAAATTAAACATTGGTTCAATGCTTCACATGAATATACAATATACACAAATATTCAGCAGTTTTTTGCATTACTTAAAAAATCATAATGTTACTCCTTTAGTCTCAACTTGGTCGGATTGATGACCCTGAGGCAAATTACACAAAGAATAAACAATATTGCTCAGATGCAACACACGAGGTAATTCAAGCAGAATGTCTTTTGTTTTAAGGCCTTCTGAGTGCTTTCAAATTGTCTCTTAGAGCACGAAAGTATTTAAGTAATTAAATGAGCACAATCTGTTCATTGTTTTATGCGCGCGCTAACATGAATGAAAGTTCCCTGAATAATGGGACTTAACTCAAGCTGCTACTCCGCTGGATCGAGAAGGAAAAACGGATGATCCACACCGCTTCTCGTCGTAGATCGGCGCTTAGCCCTGAAGTCCTGCGTCGCTCTCAAATCTCTCCAAGCTTCGCGCGCTGTCCAGGAAATCAAATGATGCTCCGTGCACCGGAATGACTCCACACCGGCTCAATCAGGAAGAAAGTCAAGCGGGGGCGCCTGGGCAAAACAGCTATTTATAGACTGGAAGTTTACGTTACCGATCACGTTTCACCTTGATGAAAACGGCAACGTGAGGTAACGGAAAACACGTGCAAGAACCAAAAAATGAAACGTGCTTCTTTCTTTTAGGCCAACAACATGAGGCTCTAATCACATGTAAAGGACACAACGAATACATGTTATCAGGAAAAAAAAGAAAAATATGCCATGTCATTTTTAGTATACATATGTGTGTTGTTGTGATCTAAGGTTGCCATCAGGAAACCTGTACCATTAGATTGGTTCCTAATCAATTCACATTTCACACACAAGGTTTGACATGGTTAAAGACTTTCTTTTGTGATAACAGACATAATGAACACAAGATTAGAGGAACATTGATTCGTATATTCCTGACACAGAACATGTAAGTAGACAGTGCATGCACCCAGCCATTCCTCTAAAAAAACATGGTGCCATGTGACAACACCAGCCCTCTCATCCCACAAAAATTCACATAGATCCAACTGCCACTTAGTGCGCAGACAGCTAACCAAATGTAACTGTCACAGCATCCAAAGTGTGACTCACTAATTCACATGTTGTAGAAAGTCTGTGCAAAATCATGCACATCACTGAATGCCATGTGTAAGTGCCATGTGGGCAGAGCATCAAGGACCATATGAAAACAAACAAGCATGGTCTGTAGTACAAATTGAGATTTTCACATGACATGGCAAAGGTATGCATGAGATAACAATGGCCAGTTCATGCTCAGATGAAATGTCTGCCAGGCAGAGTAAGCAACAAAGATGCTTCACATAAATTCATTGTTGCGCTAGTTGTTAGATGACAACATGTCCTTGTAATCACAAACTATGCATGTGGCGCATGGTATGTATTGACATGTCACACCATGGACAAGTAATGCATGTTCCTCCACATCATGTCAGTATGCACAGTAGTGTGCAGACAAACAATGTGATAACTAGTAAACCGTGTGGTGTATAACCTGTGAATAAGATACATCTAACACCAAGCTTGAGGGGTGCACTTCAATGACCATTTTCCCTCTGTCCCACAGGTGACCAAGAACTGACTGCAGAGGACGACAACAGCAACTTGCAGAGCCAGTCACCCCTGCCCCCGGAACATGAACTCTCGGATGAGGACTCCCTGGGTCCTTCGGACGCGGAGCTCGAAGCCGGCCCATCTGGTGTGCCAGGGTGCAACAGGTCCCAGCACCCCATTGTCCCCCCCACCACATCTGCAGCAACACCAACAACTATGCAGACCCCTGCTGTAACAGCCTGTGCAGCTTCCACCACCACCAGTGCTGCCTGCAACACTCTCCCTGCCCCAGAGGATGACCACCCCACACCAACAACTGAGGAGGGCAGGCAGAGGATACGGGTGCCTACAGTGGTGAGGCAACTGGTCCGTGGCAGCAGGGCAGGTGGGAGGGCAAGGGTCAGCCACAGACAACCAGACACTGGGACCAAAGCCCTGGACAACATCAACAGAGTCCTTGGGGCCTATGAACGGGCCCAGGGACGATGTTCACTGCTGTTTGCCCCTTCCCTGTGCAGGATCTCATGTACCTACTCTGCACCTTGGACTGGCCACTGGCCTTGCTTTTTGCCTATTCCCTGTGCAGCTTCTCATGTACTTACTTTGCACCTTGGACTGGTCACTGGCCTTGATGTTCACTGCTGTTTGCCCCTTCCCTGTGCAGGATCTCATGTACCTCATCTGCACTTTGTACTGGCCACTGGCCTTGATGTTCACTGCTATTTGCCCCTTCCCTGTGCAGGATCTCATGTACCTCATCTGCACTTTGTACTGGCCACGGGCCTTGCTCTTGTCTACTTTTGGTGCCTATCTGTGTAATATGTGAATAAAGACAGTTACTCCTGTTGTCTGCCTTGTCAGTGTCCTTGCTAAATAAAGGGTTTTCTGTGTGGGTATGTTTTACTGTGACACATGCTCTATATGCCACTTCAACATTGCCAATGGCTTGTTTAATTTTTTCAAGGTTTTACAGAGGTGGCAGACACTTCAGTTCTTCTTGACTCTGAGGCTTAGGGGTGCAATGATGGGGGTTTGTGATGAAATACTGTTATCATAATCACTCTTTAGTCAGGTTAGCTATATTGTACACATGTCAGGGTTGTATGCACTGCCATCACAAAGTGAGATTCTATCCACAGTATTGCAGGCTGGCTGGCCAGGGTCATCATGTCTGTGTGACCTTTCTTGATGTGTGCACAGCAGTGTTGGTCTATGCTCATCTTGTGATGGTCAGGCAATCCTAGTCACATGGGTACATTTCAATGTGTGCACTTGGGTGGTCAAGAAGTGTGCAGTGTGAAGGGGTGACTTTGTCAATAGTGTTGATGTGTGTGTGCCCCTGCAATGTCAACTGCACACATGTGTCACCCAGGAGTTGAGTGCCTGTTAGTTGGATTGGTCCGCCCTGTGCTTAGGATTGTGTGCACATGTGGGAGTTGTAGGCTGTGCACTGTGCTGGTGTGTCCTTGCACTTCTGGGGGACACCTACTTGTTGGTGGCAATTGTGAGTATGCAGAGTGTGTGACTGGCAAGTCGGTGTTGTGTTTTGTTGATCAGTCATGTGTCTTGATACTGTTTGTACTCACTGTGCAGACCTGCACAGCCACACTGACATTGTGGGTATGTTTTCTCATGCATTGCTGTCACTTGGGTTTTTTTTAGCTCCATTATGGCATGTGGGGTGTGGAGTCATACCATCCCCTACCTGTGCTTCTGATGCCTACCCATTGTGAGTCTGCACTCCATTTTTGTATGGGGCACTCCTCACCTGTCCACTACTGACATATACACCACTTCACTCTCATGTCAGCTGTCCCCTTGGGTTGCCAGTGTGTGTGCCTCCCCAATACTTCATTTGTTACACTATGCTTTGTGGTGCTGATCTGTGCACAGGACCAATGTGTCACTCAGGACAGTTTCACAATTGGTTATATGTGATTTTCTTGTATTGTTTTGCAGCCATTGTTGCTCATATGCAGTTCAACTGTTTGTGCTGCACAGTCCTCTGGTCATGTTGTTTTCACCTGGGGTTCCCAGACTTGTGCATCTGTGGGTGTTGGGTTAGCTGTATGTGTCTTTGCTGAGGTACTGCTTCACTTTCTGATTGTGATGCTGTCTATGTGCTGTGCTGATTAGTGTTGTGGGGTTTCATGGTGTGTCACTTATATCTGTGTGGAACTGGTATGTTTGGTGTGCACACACTGCTGGTCGTGTATGCAGTCCTCTGAGTGTATGTTGCCTTGTCCTTGCCTGGTGTGCACCCCCTGATGTCATGCTGTGTTTGCAATGTGATCTGTTGTGTGTTTGATGTGGATGTGTGCAGTGTTTGAGCTGTGTTGTCTCTTACAAGCTGACAGATGCTCTGTGTGTGATGTTCTATTTGCATGTCAGTGTGTGTGTTTTGTTAGTGTGTTGTGATTCATTCAGATGTGTGTTGCCAGGGTAGTGTGCATTACTTGAGTGTCTGTCACGTGCACTTAAGGCTATTCTTGTTCCTGGGCTTGTTTTGGGTGCATCCTTGGGGTTCTCTCCTCTCATATGTGACCTGTCACTTGTCAGGATTGTGCATGTGCAAGCATGTGGTACACTGTGACACCATGTTGACTTGATGTGTGGTGTGGTATGTCTGTCTGTGTTTCATTGTAGGCCCATTGCTCCCAGTTTGTGTCCATGATTGTTTTGAGATGATGCACTTCTTGCCTGTGTTGGGGTATGTTGTCTGTGCATTGTTCCTGACTGATGAGGTTGTGTTCTCCTGTTCTGTCTGGGCTCACATTGCCTTGCCACAGTTTTGCTGCACAGGTCAGGTCTGGTCTTGTTGTACTTCTGTGTATGTTATTAAGTTTTGTGGTTGGCTGTTGTTTTTGTGCCAGCATTGGTTCAGGCATCCCTGAGTGTGTGTGTGTGTGATCTTTGTGGATGTCCCCAGGGAGTGCGATTGTTTGTCAGTATATTGACTGGACATTATTGGCACCCTTCTGTGTGTTTAACATTGGTGTTGTGTACTGCAGGTGTGAGGTTGTGGGGGGTATGTGTGAAGGATCCTACTTGTGTTTGACAGTCATGGAGTGTAACAATGGGCCCTGTGTGTTGTGCTGCTGATATACACCTGTCAAGTAGTTTGATGCAGATGTGTAGCTGTTCACTGTTTGACTTCAGAGACTTTCTTTCATCCCTGGCCTATACATGGTTTGCCTTGCTGTCTCCATGAGTTGTTGCACGGAGGTGACTGTGGTTTGATTTCACTCACTGTGCCAACCATGTGTGATTTGAGGGGCTAAGGGTGGTGTTATATGTTCCTTCTCTTGCATGTGATGTACACATGCTTAGTTGGTTGGCTCCTTGGCCTTGCATTTGTGTGCACCTCACTTTAGGTTTCCTATTTGTTGTACTCCATTGCTGCTGACATTTGGTCTGAGTATGTGGCTGTATATCAGTGCGGGGTATGTCTGTGTGGCTTGACAGGTTGTGTGTCCAGTTGAATGATTGTTCATATTCTGTGTGAATGTTCATTTTGTGCTTGGACTCAGTTTTCTTGACATGAGTGTAGTGTAGGTGTGGTGTGAGGGTTGCCCTGGCCCTGAGCTTCTGTGCCGTGTGTTCCTCTGCAGCCCCACCTGCTGAGACTGTCTCACTGGTTGTTTGGTGTGTGGTGCAGGGTGTGGGTAAACCTGGCAGGTTATTGTGCATGGGTGAACACAGAAGGAGCACATAGTATGTCCCTTAATGGAGTGGGGGCCTAGTGTGTGGAGGGTGGAGGTATGGCCCTATGATCTTTGTGCACTGCCCATGCCTGGCGATGGCCCTGCCTTGTGCGCATGTTTTCCCGCGTCTTCACCGCTGCAGTGACGTGACCGGGACATTACATCAATATCGCAGTTGGTGGGTGACCTGGATGCGGAGGGTTGATTTTTTGACAGGTAGGACATGGGTGGGTACACTTGTGGATGTGTTCCTGCCCCCCACCAGGGTGTCTGGTGTGGACAGGAACCCTATATCTGGGCAGGAATTGTGTGTTGTTGTTGTGTGTGAGTTGTGTTATTGCATACCGGCGGCGGCATCCGCGACAGTGCATGACTTGCTGGTAGTGTATCAGGTACAGCACCGGGAAGACGTGTAGAGCTGGATCCATTGTGGTCGGGACCGGGCGGAAAGGACCGGGACTCTGGTTTCACGCTCTGCAGTCGTGCTTCTGCAGTCTCTGGTTGGGCGGTTTTATTGGCTCCCACCGCCGCGGGGGTGGGCACATTTTGATGGCGGTTCGCGTCGCACCGCGGCGAACGGGAAATGGGCTATGTTTGGCCATACTAATATGGCAGGCGTGAGGACCACTGCTGGCATGCGGAAAATTGCATTTCCCACCACCGTCAGCACTGCGGTGGTGCCTCCACCTCCCATCCTAATGGGCCTCATAGTTTGGTTTCCCAGATGAAACTGTCTCAAACTTTGATATTTCTTTTGCAAACTCATCAATACTAATATCTTCCACCTCTTCTTCAACACCTACACTTAACAAGCTCTCACTTTCTCTACACTCCTCTTGAGAGAAAAAAAAGAGCTTTTTTTACATCTGATACTGAACCGAGCTGTGTTCATTTCACTTAAAGATAATGCAGGACTTTTTACACAGTAGAATCTCCTTACTAACTTCTGCATTTCTGAATGGTGTACTGCTAACGTTCTTAAATGATGAAAAGTACTTTTACACACCTTCCTTGAAAGACAAGCCAGAAAATGACCCTGCAACTTAGTTTACTTTCTTACTTTACATGGATCTAGTCCTTGTAACATCTTAATCTTCTGTTTAAGACTTTTCTGGGCATATTCTCGTAAAACAATTCATAATATGTCAATAGCTGCCTGTCGAATACTGCAAATACCACTACAATCCCATTTATATACCAGAACTTGTATACGCCTCCCTTGAACTTCTTCAGCTATTACTTCTTGCACATTCCTAGGAACCATCTTTTCTTTTGGAATGAGACAACCATCTTTCATCCCATAGCATCGACCATTAGTATCAACTGCAATAACTGTGTTCTGTTGAAAATAGGTTTCTTCATTAAAGAAAGACTAAGTACTGGAAGTGTGCTTCCATGTACCAGTGAAAGTTTTACAAAAGTTACTTCTATTAGTCAGACTTTTCTTTTGCTTTTATCCTTCATAAACAGCATTGTTGTATCCAATGTTTTCATTCGCTCTAATACTAATGTAAATAATTTTTGTTTCTATTCAAAAGCAGTATCTACTACACTTTCAATGTGTTGCTTCTTCTTATACACTGCTGATCTTCTTTTATACTTTTTGCAATCTTTTAATAAATGTTGAATTACTTTAATTTCAAATAAGCGTACACGTATCTGTTTAAACTGTTTTTGGTTTTTTTGTCACATGTGTTCTTTTTCCAAAAATGAATGTGTTTTTGTCCCATTACATCTGTTTATTTGCTTGAGCTTCGTTCTAAAAATGTCCTTTTTGTTTTCATTACTATTGTCTTTCATTAATCTCTCTACAAGTGTTTTAATAAATTGTTTAGTGCTCCTAAAAGAAGAGACTTTATCCTCAGTAAGATTTTGGTCTTTTTCAAGTGCACTCTTTTTGTTTTTCTTTAAGTAATTCTGTTTTCTTTGTTCTCTTCTCTTTTCATGCTTTCTTGCCATCTTCAATTTATAATCCAAACAAAACATGTTTCTATAAATCAAAGATTAGTTTGTTACATCAATTAACAATATTTAATTAATTACATCTCAATATTCATAATAACTAGTAAGCAATTAATTACAATTACATTGCTATTCTATTTATAACAAATAAAAAAAGAAAAGTGTAGCAACAAGCAAGACAACTGCAGAAAGAAAAGAAAAAGGTGCTGACAGAGAAAGAAAGGGACAAAAAAGAAAGGTTTAGAAACAACAAAAAGAAATACACAAACACAGCATGCATTCATGTGTCTAAGTTTTACTAGTGACATCATATATAAAAGAAACATGACTATGAAGATGGTACAGGTCTAAAAAAAAGGTATACATCTATTTGTACAACACATATGAGAATACATGTGCAAGTGGAGATATCCCTTAATCACAGGACCATAAACGACTTTGAACTTGTCAGACTCCATTTCCCATTTGAAAGAAACACCTATATTTAAACAGCGTTTTTCAAGTGTACATTTTCACACAACGTTGCCTAATCACTATTCCCTCTGCCAACATATCTTAAACCTCACTTTTATGTTGCAGCATCAGTATTCAGCAATTACTGAGATGGTTGGGCCTAGACATATTCCTCAAAGCATACATGCATAGTTCTGTACCTTTTGCTAGTGTCATTTTCAGATCCATAAAACATGTGACCATACATGTGCAAGTAGAAACATACCTTACTCAAAAAAACATGCAGACCTTAAAACTTGACTTTCTGCAGTTCTCATTTTAAGAAGAAACCTACAATTATGTGCCGTACTTCAACTACACCATTCACCAGACTCATACAAAATTCCCATCTCAGTAATCCCTGTGCCAAAATGTCTAAAACCTCAGTTTTCTCTTGCACCCTCATTACTCTGCGATTAGTCAGAGTCTTGCTCCTAGGCAAATATAAACAACTAACCCTTCATATCTCTCTTTTATAAGTCTCACCATATTATTGAAAGTATACATGCTTGTGTCTGTACCTTTTACTAGTGGCATCATATATAAAAGAAACAAACAAATAGATGTATACCTGTGTTTTATACATGTAGCATCTTCAGATGCATAACACGTATGAGAATACATGTGCAAGTAGGTGCATACCTCAGTCACAAGATTATGCAGACCTTAAAACGAGACAGACTGCACTTCCCATTTCAAAGAGACACCTAAAATTATGTGGCGTACTTCATCTGCACCTTTCTACAGACACATAAAAACTACCATAATCACTAATCCATCTATCAATGTACAAATGTTACTATGAACAATCTATTTCAATCGTCATTTCATTACAAGAAAACAAACTGCAATACGCATCTCTACATTTCATAACATATTTGAAACATCACACTACTCTAAAAATTTCTAAACTTTGAAAATATTTATTTTCAAATGTAAAAATATCACTACAAACAGTAAACTACTGCATAATACATAACACACCTTACAAATGTATAACTCACCTTTGAAATAGTACAGCAGAATATCAGATATCCCAAACTCATTAAAGATTTTCTTCTGCACACAATAAATGCAATGCAGCACTCTCAACAAGGTAAAACCAGTAATGATAGACGTTCCCCCTCTTTCTGCACACAAATAAATGTAAGTAACAAATCACATTACTTCCTACATTTTTTTCAAATTCTAAAACACATTTCTATTGGTTAGACATGTTAACCCTTTCCAACTGCCTTCTAAAAGTGCCCAAAGTGGTTCTGTAATTATCTGGGGTCACGACTCTACCGCGGTGCCTCAGTGTAGCGTTGTGATGGAGCCGTGAACCAATACGGGAGTTCAAAAACCTACTTCTAATAATACTAGTATTATTTGTTAACAGCACACTACTTCTAAACATATTACTGATTTGGGAAAACTCACTTTAATAGCATATGACTTATGTTTAAATTAGGATTTCATATTTTAATACCAATTTCAACCCTTCCCCCACTCTGCTTAATGCCAGTTTCCATTGTAACAGATTCTGCAAAATTCAACTGTACTGGCAGGTCACAAGTTCACCATTTTTTCAAGTTCAGCACAGTAGCTTCCAAATGCAAATAGCAGGGGTGGTTGACTTTTGGAAAATATTACCTTATTGTATTTGACCAGTGTTTCTTACCCAGTTTCAATACAGGTAGCTCAATTATGCTAACAGGACAGAACCAGCAACAAGAAAGTAGAATTTCTGATGAGGCAAAGAAACCGGTCAATTCAAGTAAAAAATATGTCATGAAAGAACCAATAATAAATGAACTTGAACCCCTACCACCCAGTGAGATGAAGCCAACTAAGAACAAACAGGGTACAGCAGCAAAACAGATCAAATGTAGCCCAATATTGACAAAGGATAACAGTAGAATGGAAGCAGATCAGAGTCAATAACAGGATATAAGAAATCCAGCAAGTTTAAATGATGAAGAAGCTCCTACTAATGGGGAGGTCAGGGTAGGACCATCCCCAAAGTATTATTTATGGAAAAAATATAAGAAAAAACTGCGTAAAGCAAGGAATAAAGCAAAATCCAGCTTGGTAAAAACAACACAAACTCTAGAAAAAAAGTCTAATGCTTTGAGAGATGATGATCCTAACCAAATTTAAGGCTCTAAGGGAAAACAAGATAAAGAATCTAAGGTGGAAAGGAGCTCTTTAACTAACGGAAGTAGTAAGAAGTACTTTGCCTTGTTCAAAAAAGGCAAGAGGGAAAATTATACTAAGGAAGATAGAAATTATTACAAAAACAAAAAGGCATAGATAGCTTATTATCAACTAGTGGAATAAACTCTTATGACCCAGAAAGAGATGGGAAAGATAGAGGTTTGTTAGGATCTGATGGGTAAACGGAGAAGACTTAATCGAATCAAAACGGAAAGGAAAAACTAGTTAAACTAAAGATCACCCCTAACAAAGTAAAATCGAAGGAGGAGCAGAGTGAGAAAGTTGAAAGACATCTCCTACAACCAATACAAAGAACAATCCAGGTACAGGTGGAAACTAAGGATAACACTAAAATTTCAACCATAAATGAAAAGAGCATGAAGGGAAAAGATCATGAGGATGAAAAACAAATACAACCTATATTTCAAAGAACAATTCAGGCTCAATATAACTTACCGCACAGTGTATGTGAAAAGATGGAAACCACCATGAAGTTAAGTAGAATTGAAAAAACTATTGTAGCAAGAAATAAGCATATGGATGGTCAACTAACCATGATAACGCTAGGACAAACTCAGAGCCAATATAGTATAAATCTTAATAATCCTCAGGATCTTCAAAGGCAAAAAAACACGACTTATGAATGCATAAGGGATAATGACAAAAAGCATCAGCAGTCTTCAAATTACAACCTTCTACCCACTATAGATTTGGGAAGTCTAAAGACAACAATACATGATAAACTGCAATTGGTCTTTATTCCTGAATATTGTTCCAGATCCTAAATAGAGGAAATATCCTCCACCTCTTTAAATCTATTTGCTCACTAGAAAAAGTCTCAAGTGAAAACATTGAATCTATTGAATTACCCAGATGGTAACCAGGAAATGACACTGATAACACTGACACTATACTTGTAGCCAAACTAACTACAAATGTAAAGGACATTTTCTCCAGCTGGGGAATACAAATCAATAGGCCACTGCAGTGTATCCAAAGCCCTTTGCAATACCTCTATCCCTGAATCACCACCAACACCACAACGTAAAATCACAGGTTCATTCAGTGTTAAAAATACAATTGGAAAAACTGAATCATTGCTTGAACTACCATCAGATCTAGTAGAAATAGAAAAGCAAATTGAAGTAAATGAAAAAATGGATTGGTATGGCTCTCCATGGCAGTAAAGCAGAATGACAGAATACAAAAGTAAAGTCAACAGCTAAAATAAATAAAGAAGGTGAAACATTAAAATTATGTTCATGGACTATTAATGGTCTACGCAAAAAAATAAACAATGCCTATTTAACCCCAATGACTAGTTATTGTCATGTTATAATGCTACAGGAAACGTGGTCGGTCAACCCCGTAATGCTTGAGGGATACAACGGATATTTTATACCTGCAATTAAACAAAGTAAATGGGGGGGCCCCAATGGGGGTTTAGCCACAGTTGACACTCTAGAATTAAGAGTGAAACATGAGCTAATTGAAACGAATAATCCAAACTTATTGATAGTAAAGTTGTGGTATATGGAAAATAATCTTGCAAAAAACCTGTTTGTAATAAATGTATATCTACATCCTACAGTTAGCATGAGAAACAATATGACTACTATCCCGATTGCATTATTATCTGAGCTAATGATGGATGACCCTATCACAGAGTACATTATCACAGGGGATTTTAATTTAAATTTGTTTTTACCTTACACAAGAGATGAGTTATTCCAGGAACAAGATTATCTCTGGGCGATACCGCAACAATCACTTCCGACTGTTTCTAACGCCTTCCAAAGCAAATTAGACGCAACCTTTGTTAAAGATTTAGAAGCGCTAGGCTTAAGAATCCTAAATGGGAGGTTACCCCAAGACTCCCCACCAGCTTGAACATTCCAATCGCAGGATCATAAATCCCGAATTGATTATACAATGGTATCCTTGAACATCTTTATTAATGTGATCTCTTTTTCAGTTGTAAAAGCATCTGAGAGTGATCACAAACAAAAAATACTTATTACCAATTTGACCATTAACAAGCATACTGAATATGAAACACTGCCAGGTAAGATGGGTTCAGTAAACTATAGGAAACTAATTTGGAAGGAGCACAGTAAAGATACAAACATGATGGCCCTTCAATTGGTAAGAACTTGTTTTGAGAAATAACACCTTAACTGCGATTGACCAATGAGTGGATTTTATACAAAAACTTGTTAATACCTTTAAGCAAAAAACTTTCAAAAAACAAAAGGTGCAAGCAGAAAGTGGGAACAAATTTACGTGAACCTTAACAACGAGGATTATGAAAAGATTGCGTAATCAGTGAGGAGACAGATAAAAAAGAATCCGAAAAATATGGATATGTGTCTAAAATTAAAAAGGGTCAATCGCAACCTGCAGAAGTTATTGTGGGACAAAAGGAATAAAAACAAACATGATCTTTGGGCTAAAGTATTCTTTTGCAGTAAACAATCTAATTACAGAGAGTTCTGGATGTTAATAAATGGCTTAGCACAACCAAACAGAACAGCTGTGACATCTTCCTTAACAGAGAATGAGTGGATCAGGTTCCTGTCTATACATCTTAATCCTTGTGGGAATAAAACGGAGTTGAAAGTTAGGGCCAATATGATTGAACCAACAAAGAACGACATGATACAAGAAATTGATATAACGAGCAAACAAATATGTAATTTAATCCAGAAACAAAAAAATGGTGCGCCTGACCAGAACGGTATCCCGTTTGCACTTTATAAGAATGACCTCAGTCTATGGTCAGGATTCCTGATGAATGTTTTTAAGGAAATTGTAAAGTCAGCATTGATACCTGAAATTTGGAAGGTATCGCTCATAGCTCCTATTTATAAAAAAGGAGATTGGTCTCTGCCGGAAAATTACCGACTGATTACGCTCCAGAATACTGATGCCAAATTATTTGCAGGTATACTGTTATCTAACTTAACTGAATGGGTAAGAGAAAAGCAGATAATCCCTCCGAACCAAACTGGATTTACACAAGGTTTAGGTACTACAACAAATATCCTTGTGTTATCTGTACTGATGGACAAATATATTGCAAAGAAACAACCACCGCTTTTGACTGTGTGCATAGAGATCTTTTGTGGCAGAAGTTAATTGATCAAGGTATATCACTCTCCCTTTTAAAATGAATCCAACTTCTTTACACTGACACATGGGTCAGGGTCCGGATGGGAGATGGCCAAACAATATCAGAAAAAATACCAACAGCGTTAGGCTTGAAACAAGGATGTGTACTGGCACCATTGCGTTTTAACTTATTTTTAGCTGATCTTACTCTAGCCCTAGATGAGGGGAATGCTTGTCCACCTAAATTAGCCAATACTCCGATATCAAACCTGCTATATGCAGATGATGTTATCCTACTTAGTCACATGAAGGTAGGACTACAACGCCTGTTAAATAGGATTTCTACCTACTCTAAAGAAAATAGAATGGTGATCAATGAAACAAAGACAAAAATGATGGAGGTTAACAAATACTCAAGGTCAAAATATAAGTATAAATAGAATTTGGATAACTCACAATTAGAGCAAGTGAGTACATATAGATATGTAGGAGTACTAATTGATGACCAAGGATCATTTCAACCACACAAGATTGACATTCAACGGAGAGCAAAAATATTGCTAGCGGCTTTCAGAATTATACAGAAATCCATAGGAGGGCAGAGTTATGGTCCGTTGTTGAAAGTAATATCAGCAAAACTTCTGCCAACTCTGACATATGGAAGTTAAGCATTGTGCGGAAAAGATTCAGTCATAATCAACAATCCAGTCACGAAAATCTATAAAGCCCTCTTTTCAATTCCACATAATGCATCACCTGCGCAGATACGAATGGAATTTGGGATGACTAATCAGGCATTTGCGCGAAAAGGCCAATTTATTAAAGTATGGAAAAGGATAAAAATGGATACTGTAAACCAATTGTCCAAACTATTGTGGCAGGAAATAAACTTAAACTGGAAAGCCCAGGAGTGGAAATATCTCTTTACATCATTAGAGGAATAATCCGTAAACTCGGTCTGGGAAATGCCAATTACCGTGAATTCATTAAAAAGGTAAAAGTGCAACCGTACCTTGAAATTCCTTGGTCTGTTAAGTACTAGCAAAAATTTATGAAAGCTCGCTTTGGAGTATTTCCGGGCACTTGTCATTGAATGCCATGGTAGAGAACAGAAGTACCAACGATTTGCAACTTATGTAAACTTGGTGAAGATAATATTATGCACCTCCTCTGTGTTTGTCCAGAACTGAAAGTTGAAAGACTATACATTCTTAAGAGACATTTTAACAAAACAGATGTTTGCAGACAAAAAAGAACAATCCCCTACAGTAACATCAAGGCCTGCATGCGCATATTCTCAAGGATTACCGATACTGTGAGGAAGAGGAGGAGGAGGGCAGCCCGGGGACGCCGCATGCCAGGTAAGTGGTTTTAATTTACTAGTATGTGATGTAGATTTACTTGATTATATAGGGGAGGTGGAGGCAGGGGCTGGCCAACTCCGCTCCGCTGCGGAGTGTGCTGAGATTTGCGTTCTCCACGAAACGCTGAGGAAGCAAATCTCAGCACACTCCGCGGGCGGAGCAGAGGTCTCCGCCCAGGGTAATAGTCACAACTGTTATGTATCTAACAGCAATGAAGAAACTATCACAGTCAGTCAGGCAGTATTCAGGCACTTATGCAATCACCTAGCCATTAGTTAGTCAGTCATCCAATAAGCGATTCACTATTCATGTAGTTATTAAATTACCTAGGAATATATGATGATACAATGCAAACTATTACAACGCATGCATTTACAACGCTGTTTTTACATCACAACTACCATTACATTGCATGATTTTACAACGCATACCATTATATCGCATGATCATAGGAATACACTAAAACTACCATTACACAGCAGTCCATTACAATGCATACTAATACTACGCATACCTTTAATACATATATTTTAAAACATTTTTTTTAAAGTATTATCCTTTAAAAAAAAAGTATAACTAACCCCTGGAACGGGATGCAGGGGTTTTGGGTGGGGGAGTGTATTAATACTCGGGTATTAAAATAAATACTCGAGTAGTAATATTAATAAGAGTGTACTTTAAAATGTCCCGATCCCATTTAATACCCATTTATTAATATCAAAATGTAAACAAAAGTTTAAAAAAATAGGATCATTAATTTTTACAGAGTACCTACAGAGAGAAAGCGAGATTTTAAAGCCACCATTTTTAACAACGATAATACAAAAGTCCATCAACTATTTTTATGAATGCCCTTTAACCCGCAACTTGACAAAAAGGCTGAAATTTCAAGAATAAATGTTTTAACGAACATTTTTAAACATAACAAATGAATTATACTTTTTGCCAGCTTCTGAATCACGCTAAAAAACTATTTTCAAAACATATTTTGTTTTAAATTATCGTTTACCATAAAAAAAACATATAAAAGCAGTCGTCCACCATTTTAAGCACAGTGGTAAACTGACTTCCACGGTGACCACACGCATTTATCGAGCCAGAAAAGAATGGAGTATTCGATAAGCCAAACAGTGCCATCTAAAGACAAAAGTGTACAATTTACGTACTTAAGGAACACAATATCAACACATAATTTAAAACACATGTTTTACAGCATTTGCTGAATTTCAAAACCAGCAAGAACTTAAAAAGAGATACTACCTAGCAAACAAAACCCTTACTCAGTGAGTAACAAATAATTAATAATTTTAAGAGAAGTAAATTAAAGTAGGCTTATTTAAAATATAATACATATTTAATGAAATTCAAAAAATTATGTTAAAAACAGCTGCTAAAGAGATAACCTGTGTGCTTGCCTCAGAGAAAGAGCTGGATAGTGGTCAGGGGCAAATTTACTATTCCTACTCGGACCTGTGCTGAACTCAGGGAAGGTGTTGGATGGTGGTGGTAACAAATGTACTATTCCTACTCTGACCTGTGCTTGCTTCCGGGAAAGTGTTGGATGGGGGTGGGGGCAAATTTCCCATTCCTACTCCAACCTGTGTTTGCCTCAGGCAAAGAGCTGGATGGTGGTGGGGAGCAAATTTACTATTCCAACTCCGACAAGTGTTTGCCTCAGGGAAAGTGCTTAATAGTGTTGCGGGCAAATGTATTATTTCTATTCCGAACTGTGCTTGCCTCCTGGAAAGTGTTGGATGGTGGTGGGGGCAAATTTACTATTCCTACTCCGAACTTTGTTTGCCTCAGGGAAAGAGCTGAATGGTGGGGGCAGATTTACAATGCCAAGTCCGACAGGTGTTTGCCTCAGGGAAAGAGCTGGATGGTGGTGGGGGGCAAATTTACTATTTCAACTCCGACAGGTGTTTTCGTCAGGCAATGTCTTGGATGGTGGTGAGGAGCAAATTTACTATTCATACTCCGACATGTGCTTGCCTCCGGGAAAGTGTTAGATGGGGGTGTGGGCAAATGTATTATTCCTACTCCGACCAGTGCTGGCCTCAGGTAATGTCTTGGATGGTGGTGGGGGCAAATTTACAATTCCAAGTCCGACAGGTGTTTGCCTCAGGGAAATAGCTGGATGGTGGTGGGTGGCAAATTTACTATTCCAACTCCGGCAGGTGTTTGCCTCAGGGAACGTCTTGGATGGTGGTGGGGAGCAAATTTACTATTCATTCTCTGACCTGTGCTTGCCTCCGGGAAAGTGTTGAATGGGGGTGGGGGCAAATTTACTATTCCTACTCCGACCAGTGTTTGCCTCAGGGAAAGAGCTGAATCGTAGCGGGGGAAAATGTAGGATGTTGGTGGGGGAGCAATTTTACTATTCCAACTCTAACCTGTGCTGGCCTCACGTAATGTCTTGGATGGTGGTGGGGGAAAATGCACTATTCCAACTCCGACAGGTGTTTGCCTCGGGGAAAGAGCTGCGTGGTGGTGGGGGGCAAATTTACTATTCCTACTCCGACCTGTGTTTGCCTCAGGGAAAGAGCTGGATGGGGTTGGGGCAAAGTTGTAGTATGCAAATTAAAGCTGGTAATTACTAAAACAGTTATATTAGCGTATTTATGTCAAATATGTGAAATACAAACAATAAAACATTTTTTAACAGTAAATCTTCTTCACATAATAAAGGATAACCAACACCTACAGAGGAGGACACACCACAATTTTCACCACAATTTTCAAAGAAAACAAACAAGAAAGCAAGGTAAACATATTCTCTTTTTTTAATCATTTGCAGGTTAGATGTGCACAAGCATTTACATGTGGTGTATATGTAACTGCATCACAACTATGAATAACTTACAAAACAAAATGTCTTTTAATAATATTTAAAATGCTAAATCTATTTTTTTGCAGGATATTAAAGGAAACACCCTAAAGCCACAAATTAAATAAAGGACAGCCCCTCAGAAGTAAACCATTGTTACAAGGTAACATTTTAACCGTATTTATTTTTAAATAAAGTTTGAAGTGCTCCAAAAACTTTAAACTCACAAACCAAAGCAAAATGTCTCAAAAAAAGCAAGCCAATGTAATGAAAAATGTATCAAAAATATTTTGGGGGATAATTTGCAGCTTTAAAGTGCACAAGCATGGACAACCACTAATCCTTTAATTTGCAGGGTAATAGTAATTCCTTAAAAATCCATAAAATAATTCTTAATTATTAATCGCTTTTTTTCAAACCAATAAAACAAGGAAAAGACTCAAATTAAACAGCCCAGGAAATGAAATCCAACCATCAAGGACAACTTAGCTTTCAGAATTTACAAAAGAAAACCCTCAAAAAGGTAAGCTTTGCAAATAACTTTACTGTATTCAAACTTAACCTTCATTCATTTGTAGGTAAAAAAAAGAAGCAAACCATTGAAAACCAACTACAACAAGCAAATATTTGTGCTTTGAAAAATTTAAAAAGTTGTTTTCCGTTGTAGAAACTTACTGATGCATGTGCACTAGCGAGTCATTAATTATATATCAAACATGATATCTAGACTTCACTCACACATAGCTCAGTAGAAAAGCATATATACAGTAATACAGGTAGTTTGATACTGACAGAAGCAGATCACCAAAGAGTCAGATATATAGTCACAACTGTTATGTATCTAACAGCAATAAAGGTATTTTCTCAGTCAGGCAGTGTTCAGGCACTTATGCAATCACTCAGCCATTAGTTAGGCAGTCATCAAATCAGCGATTCACTATTCATGCAGTTATTTATTTATTTAGGAATATATGATGATACAACACAAACCATTACAATGCGTGCTTTTACAATGCGTTTTTTTCATCGCAACTACCATTAAATCGCATGATTTTACAATGCATACCATTACATCGCATGATCATAGGAATACACTAAAACTACAACTACAACACAATCCATTACAATGCATACTAATAGTACGCATACTTTTACTACGCACATTTTTTATTTTCATTTTCTAAAAATGTTATCCTTTTTTAAAATAAATTATCACTAACCCCTGGAATGGGATGCACGGGAAATAGGGGGTTTGGGTGGGGGAGTGTATTAATACTCGGGTATTCAAATAAATACTCGAGTATTAATATTAATACTCTTGTGCTTTAAAATGCCCTGATCCTATTTAATACCCGTTTATTAATATCAAAATGTAAACAAAAGGTTTTTATTAAACTGAAAATTAATCTGGGGGCGGAGCTTGGGAAGATGGCGTCCTGCTAGGTAGCCGGCCGCGAGCTGCTCTCCGCTCACTTTTTTACCATGAACTCCCACCGACTTGAAAAACCTGTGATGGATTAACCCAGGAGTAGGCACCAGCTCTTGCAGTTCCCTGTGCACTTTGATGTGGGTGCCGGGTCTTCCTTTGCCCGTTTCTTCCTGCTCGGACATTGTTTTCCTCACCGCTGTTACTGCGGTGAGGCTGTGAGGCTCGCGTATTGTGCGCATACCCTGTACCGCTCCGCATTTCGGTAGGGTATGGGTCTGCTACCTCACGAAGCCCAAAATCGGTGTTTGGGTTGTATCCTTGCCGGCTGTGCCTCTTGGTGCTTCCTCGGATCCAGATGGCGTGTCGGCGGTCACGTCCTTTCTGGCATTTTTGTTTTTCTCTTCTTTTCTCTCTTCTTGCCTGGATGTGTGTGGGATCTGGCTTGGCGCTTTTTAGGGCTGCCGGTGCACTCGGTGAGTCCCGGGAAGCACGCTTCGCCCTGCCTTGAACCACCGAGCTGTCCCTTTGCTCCTGGGTCAGCTCGAGCAGAGACAGCACACGTTGCTTCCTGGAGAGATCTCAGGGTGTTCGCTGGATCTCATGGAGTCGTGTTTGCTGGATCTCATGGAGTCGTGTTTGCTGCCTTTGGGGACCCAGGAAAAAGGTTCATTAATAGCCTGTCCAGCCCAGGACTTATATCAGGTAAAGGGTTACGATTTAAGGCATGCTACAGATTTCAGGTTTATGGAGCTAGCATCTCGACAATCCGGGGAAAAAAAAAACAGATACTTAAGGGGAGTAATCAACCGGCACAACATAAGGCACTCTCTTCTTTTCCCACTAACTCCATGCCTGACAGTGAAGCACTAATTGGCAAAAGGTACAAACTGAGATCTAGCACTTTTTTGGGAAGGGAGCCTGCCCCCAAACGAGATATACAGCACAGACAACCCTTGGGGGTCTCATTGAGTAAATATAAAAACAGACGTTTGCTAGCAAAGACAGGGAAGGTTACCCCTTTAAAGAAGAGAAAGAAAGAAACTGGCCCAGTACCTACGAAGGGGACCCCTTCAGTCAGATCTTACCTTAAATTAAATCCACAGTTTGGTATGGAACCCATAAAGCAGGTAGTACCCTTGCCAGGAGGCTCTATGCCACTCAACCCAACCATTCCTACCTCAACTAGATTTTCAGTCCTAAGCGACCTGGTTCCAGTACCTGGAGCTAACGGATTGAAGGAAGGAGACCTGACAGCAAGTACAGTTTTAGAGGCAGTTCCTAAAGTCACCCCAGGCTTGGACCCAATACAAGGGATGTTGAGCCAGTTGTCACTAGAGATCAGGGAGCGTTTTCCAAACTCAGAAATCAACCAAAAGAAAATCATAGACACATACAGCAGCCTAGAGGAAAATCTTTCAGCATTAGCACATTGTATGGATGAACTGGATAATAAAGTAGGAGAGCTGAGGTTAGACGTGAAAGATAGTACCCAGGAAGTGGCCAGGCTTAAGGAAAGGGAGAGGAATCTATCAGATAAACTGGAGAGGCTTGAAAACAATTGTAGAATAAATAATATCAGGATTCTTGATTTAAGAGAAGGATTGGAAGGGGACAATATTAAAACCTTTGTCATAGATATCTTGACTAAAGCTTTCCCACACGTTGCTTCTGCGTCTGTATGGAAAACAGAGATTCAGCGTGCACACAGGGACCCTTTTAAACTCAACCCCGGCCGGAAGAAGCTTAGAAAAATCTTGGTGTCTATATATTCAATCATTTCTTCTTAAGGAACAACTACTTGGGGCAGCCCTTAAACATAAGAGCATTCAGGTACAAGATGTTTCTTCAGAATAAGGTCAGACATCTCACATGTGACAGAGGATAGAAGATGGGAGCTGGGCAAGCGGATTGACCCTCTTAAACAATTGGGAGCCAAAGTGCAGTTAAGGTTTCCTGCCTTCTTTAAATTGATGTGGGCTACTAAGATGTATAATTTCCGATTTCCAGAGGAAGTTCACGGTTTTTTGGCACACAATAAACCTCCAGCTAGTTAGGCATTTAATTTGTGTATGGTGGGAGTTTAGTGTATCAAATTTCTTTTAGTATTGGGTTAGGGGATCGCGGCTTTAGTTGGCAATTGCCAATAGGTAGTCAGGGAGGGTTCCCATGGGTGGGGTGGGGGGTTGCACAAGTGTGGGTGGGGAGCAATGGGAAAAAAGAAAAATAATTGTAAAAGTTTCCTCATTCTATATAACCGTTTTCTGCAGATGCAGTCTGACATCGAAACATGACGATGGGGGTTAGATCTGGTTCCGGGGGAAGGGGACTGCCTAAAAATGTTATGTTGGAATGTGAATGGCCTGAGAGTCAAAAGAAGACAGCGATTGGTCTTTCAATATTTGAAGGACAGCACAGCCAAGATACTCATGCTTTAGGAGACGCATCTGTTACGGTCAGAATGTAAGGCATTGGTCGATAAACAAAGATGGGTAGATAAGATTGTAGCCTCAGATCAACAATGCTGCTCTAAAGAAGTTGTTATAATTTTCAAATTAAGTTCCGAAGTGAAGCTTATTAAATCACAGATGAGAAAGGGCGCTGGGTAATAGCAGAGGTTAGGAATCAGGTTACTTCTTACACATTGGCCAACTACTATGGCCCTAACAAAGATGATATTATGCCTTTGAATAATCTCTGCCTCTCCCTGGCTGGTTTTGATGCTCCTCTGATATTCGGTGGGGATTTGAATGTTCTTTTAAATAATAAGCTTGATAGATCTTCCCCCACCGTACCCAACTTGTGGCACCACGGGTTAAAGCTCATCTTCTTGCAAAGTTATGCAATTTAAATTTATGTGATGTTTGGCGGAAGAAGGGTGACGTCAGGGACTACTCCTTTTATAGTAAGAAAAACGGCCACTACTCGAGGATTGGTTATGTTTTTATAGAACTCTCAAAAACAGGGAAAATAAGGGAAATAGAGTATCTACCCATCCATCTTTCCGACCATGGTGCAATAACCTTGAGTATAGACCTTCCCTCAAAGCCTCTACCCAGAAGATAGACCTTGAGTAGGAGACTTCTCCTACAACCACTCATTCCAGATATGATAAAGAGGGAAACAGCTATTTTCTGTTAGTGTAATTTGGATTCCGCCCCTCGACACATAGTATGGGACTCTTTCAAGGCTCGGCTGAGAGTGATTTTAAAGGGTGCTGCTGCTGGCTAGGCTAGATCTGAAAAAAGGGTGATTGCTGATTTGGAGGAGCAATTATTGGAGGCTGAAGCAGTTCTAAAGGAAGGGCAGGCTTCTGGCGCTGAAAAAGAAAGCTTACTGGGGAAGGTTGAAGACCGGCAGCAGAAGTTTAGGCTTAAAACCGAAGAGATCATGTTGCAGAAGTGGGAAGTAAGTAAAATGAGGGACTTTGACCAGGGAGAGAATTGTGGTGAACTAATTGGTATGAAGAGGAAAATACATAGACCCTGCAAATATATTAGTAAGATTAAAGTAAGTAGCCAGCTTGTGGAGGATAAAGATGATATTGAACAGGCATTCACTGAATTCTTCCAGGACTTATACCGGGAGGATTTATTGGTGGATAAAGACACCTTAGACCAATGGCTTGCGGAGAAACAGCTCCCAAGCTTAACTCAGATAGCCAAAAACTGCTCACCCAAGATATAACAGGGAACTTAATAAAGTTAAGAAAGGGAAAGCTGCAGGGCCGGATGCAATTCCTAATGAGATTTACGCTTTATTGAAAGACTACATTATCCCTATTTGGTTGAAACTATTCAATGAAATTTTGAGAGGCACCTCTCCTTTGCCAGATTCATGGATTGAGGCGGTCATTTTATTAATCCGGAAGCCCGGGAAGGATCCAACCCAGTGTCAATCTTATCAGCCAATATCATTATTGAACTGCGATTATAAGATCTTCGCTGGGATATTGAATGCCCGTCTTTGTAATATCGTGGGGCCGATAATCCATGAAGACCAAAAGGGCTTCCTTCCTGGGAGGCAGATGCTGGATTTGGTTTATACTTTAATTAGCTCGATAGACCTGTCAACAGCACATGGCGTTCCACTCTCAATTATCACCATAGATGCAGCAAAGGCTTTTGGTTTTGGTGAGATCATTAGGGAGGTATTTAAAAAAATCTATAAAGCTCCCCGGGCTCGGATTGTGGTTAATGGTAACCTCACTGCTTCTGTTTCAATAGAGTGTGGCACAAGACAAGGGTGTCCACTATCTCCTATCCTTTTTGATTTGTACATTGAGCCTTTAGCCCAATGTTCAAGCAAGAATGAAAAGATCCTCTCCTTTGTTGTGAATGGATTTATAAGGAAGCTAGCCTTGTATCCCGATGACTTGATAATATTATCATCCAATGTCAAGCAAACTTTATCTGAGTTACTTATTGAAGTACAGGCTTTTGGGAAACTGTCCGGGTATGAGATCAATGACGATAAGACTGAAGTTATGGCCTGGAACATCGCAGCTCATGGGGGTGAAGCTCTTAGGAGATAAAATATCTTGGAGTAACCGTAACTCTGGAGCTTAGCGAAATTCCTAAAGTAAACCTGGTGTGAATCTCCAAGGAGATGGATGTACTCTGAAAAGATGGCAGAATCACCTGTTGACACACTTTGGGTGGGTGAATTTGATTAAAATGTGTGTTGTCCCGAAGTATGCCTACTTATTTAATAATATCCCATTGGAGTTTGATAAAGTCCATCTACTTAAAATACAGGGCAAGATCTCTTCTTTTATATGGGTGGGTAAAGGGATCAGGCTGTCCTGGAAGAAACTAAGACGCAAGCTTTCACATGGTGTTATGGGTCTCCCTGATCTCCAGTTGTACTGTTGGGCATACCAATTAAAGAATCGTAGTATGTTACTTCTTAGGCCAGATAGTACTCTGATCTGCAGCATGTTTAAGCTATATTGTCAGACTCCTCCGCGGAGGGTTTTATGTATAAATTTGGCGCTCCCAAATTCTTTAAAAAAGTTCTGCTGAAGGTTTCACATGCGATGGCCAAGCTGTGGTTTGACTGCCGCTCCTGTTTGGGCTTGTTCTACTATAGTGGATGGGCCCCAGTGTGGGACTCCCCAGGAATAGCAGAGTGTCTTTTGGACGCTTTAGTTCAGACTAAAGGATACAGGTGTTGCACGCTGGATGGATATTGCGGATGGTGACAAATGCCTGTCATGGGATATCTGAAGGAATCTAATGAGCGGTACACTTTCCAGATTTAAATATCATCAAATTTCAACATGGTGTAAGAGCCAACAGTGGCACTCCCCGGAGGACAATTTAATGGAGGATGAGCTACAAGATCAGAACCCAAAAAGGAAGGAAGGAGCACAGTGGTACAATCATCTGCTTGCTGCAGCAGACAGAATACTTTCCCAATGAGGAGCTGAAAAACCTATGGCAAGTATCTTTAGACATGCTTTATCCGTTAATCAAATCTGGTGCATTAAGGAGAAATCACTTTAAGCTTCACAGGATATACTGGACCCCACTTAAACTTTCCAAAATAAAGGGTAGTGGAGAAGCAAAGTGTGTGAGTTGTGGTAATCAGAAGGCGGATGGCATCCGCCTGTTCGCTTCCTGCCCCCTGATAAATGAGTTCTCGGGCAATGTGGGTAAGACCTTATCGAATATCCTGGGTGAAGAAGTGGAGGTAAGCCCTTCTGTAATTTTGTTTGGCATTGTCCTGTTGCGCGATGGGGTGGAAGGCCTTTCGGGGTTGCAGAATAAACAAGCGTTTTACTTGATCTTTGGCAAGGAGGGAGATTTGTAAAAATTGGAGCCAGGTGGCACCCCCCACATGGAGAGGTTGGTGGAACTCAGTGAGATACTTTAGGGCGTTAGATCAGAAGGTTAATGTCTATAGAGAAAGGATTGAGCTTCGGTCATTTTGGTCTCTTTTTGATGCTGATTAGCAGGGAATGGTTGCACTAATGCGTACAATGATTATACCTCTTGCTCAGCTCATGATGTGTTGTGTGGGTTGCTCTCGCGAGAATATCAGCTGAGACTGGACCCCCAAGTTATGAGCAGCAGGGGTGGATTAGACCGAGAGGTTGCTTATACTATGGAGGTTATATGAGGACTTAAAAAAAAAAAAAAAAAAAAAAAAAAAAAGAGTGCCCAAGCATTGAAAACCACTAATCCTTTAAATTGCACTGTAATAGTAATGCTTTAAAAATCCATAAAATAATTCTTAATTATTAACCACTTTCTTCAAAGCAATAAAACAAGGAAAAGGCCCAAATTTAACAACAGCCTAGGAAATTAAATCCAACCACCAAGAACAACATAACTTTCAGAATTTACAAAAGAAAACTCTCCAAAAGGTATACTTTGCAAATAACTCTAATGTATTCAAACTTAACCTTCATTCATCTGTAGGTAAAAAAAAAAAGAAGCAAAGAATTGAAAAACAACTTCAACAAGCAAATACAATAAAAACATGGTTCATACTAACATTTGTGCTGCTAAATATTGTGCATTAACTTTTCACCAACATGTCATTTTTTAATAGGAAAACAACACTTCGAATCGATGAAACCATATTTTTCTCATTTTCAAATTTTTTCACATAATGGTATCCAGTAAATAAGCCAATTACATCAAGTCCAGCAGAGGAAACAGACTATTAGGTCACAGTGGGTACATTATGGGGTCGATTCCGATCTGGGTCGGACAGCTCTCCGAGAGCTGTTCGTAGCCTTACCTTGCGACTGACACGTTCCAGGAGCCGGGCCGTCCGTGTAATGAAGTACGATGCGCATAACTGACACAAATCCGACCGACACGTAGGCTGCGATTCAAGCTTCATTTTCCGTATGAGCCGTACCTCCGATTGCCGAACCGAGTGGCCCGGAAGCAATTCCCACAGCAGTTTCTGGCCGGACAAGTACGATGCGCAAATCATACTCGCCGGACAGGTCGCCACGTACAGCACGTCACAGTATCCGGGAAAGCACCCTATCATGTACGATTCGTGCCAGAACACAATCCAAGGCTACGAGACGGACCAGCTAGCAACGGGTACGAGACGGAGCAACAAGCAGCGTGTACGAGATGAACACATCATGAATCCCATTGCGCAGGTCATACCAGTACTGTACATCTATGACCAGATCAGGAACAGACGCGGACGGCGCAGGCGGTAAGTCAGACACCCACCACACAAACAAACGACACGTACCCGCCAAATGTCACACACACCCAGAGGATCTATATCCTGTCCACTAGCAACAGGCCACCATAGGGGTTGCATGGCCATCACCACTACCAGCCCCATTCATAGGGGACGTGTTGCCCATCACTCCTGCCACCCCCCAGTCATAGGGGTTATGTTGCCCATCACTCCTGCCACCCCCACTCATAGGGGTTATGTTGCCCAGCACTACTGCCACCCCCACTCATAGGGGTTATGTTGCCCATCACTCCTGTCACCCCCACCCATAGGGACTATAATGCCCAGCACTACTGCCACCCCCACTCATAAGGGACCTGTTGCCCATCACTCCTGCCACCCCCACTCATAGGGGACCCGTTGCCCATCACTCCTGCCACCCCCACTCATAGGGGTTATGTTGCCCATCACTCCTGCCACCCGCACTCATAGGGGACCTGTTGCCCATCACTCCTGCCACCCCCAAGCATAGGGGTCATGTTGCCCATCACTCCTGCCACCCCCACTCATAGGGTGCTGTGTGACTATCAATATCAACACCCCCACCCATAAGATGGGTGATGCACCACACATCCATCATACACCAACATTAGGTATGTCAGCAAAATACATCCCCCCTAACATCATAACAACAGTGTGTAGTCTGTAACAAATGCCCACAACAGTGAATATGACTTCGAACATACAATGTAACTACCACCACATGTGTGGCCTACACAAGGCAAGCATCACAATAGCACTGTGTCAATGTGCACTAACACCCCCTCACTGTGTGGAACAAAAGTAAAGTGTGGGGTTCCAAACTGCAGCAAATGTTGAGCATTGTGGTGATGGGGTCTAAAACCCCCCTCATCACAGTGACCAAAAAGTAAGTGTCATCATGGTCAAAGCTGCAAATACCAAACAGCATGCATGATTCCTGGTCCCAATACATGAAACACTTTTGTGGCAAAGTAGTGTTTGTGTCCCATACCCACAGAGATGTGGTGAGGCTAACAGTGCTGTGAAAATCTAACATACTCTTGGCCATGTGCAGACAAGCACCACCCATGGGGTCTGACATTGCATACGGTGTACAATGACACAAAAGCAGAAGTGACCATCACAATGCATACACACATCTCGAAAACGGACACAAATCAATACATCCTGTGTAGACTGTAGGTGTCAGGTCAAAAACTCCCATTCCATGGCAGCAATGGGACCTAACAACCAGGATGAATGTGCAGAATGATGTGATATGACTCACAGGGACAGCAGGGAAAATCACCCAAACAACGTCCAGACAATGGCCCACAACAGTAATACCAATGCACTGGTGCAGATGCACAAACACAAACAGGCAACCTCACACTGCACATCTGACACAACAGGTGTGTGTGTGTGTGTGTGTGTGTGTGTGTGTGGGTGTTTGTGTGTCTCAGTATCCCCAGGCAACTACACAACACATGAGGGGGGCTGAACCACAGTGACACAGATGTGGACACAGTGCCAAACAAAAGTAACCCATCAATTGGACACCCCTTAGTGGGAAATCAGGCATTGTGAGATGAGATGGATCCCAACAGACACATGTGACACGAGCTGGAATGAATAGCAACTAAAACAGCAAGAGACTGACACACAACAGCACTACCCCCAGGGACCATAAATAGGGGTGACGCAAGCATGCATGATACGTCCACTGTGATGACAAAGGTAGATGTCGTACAAACTGTGAAACCCAGATATGTGTCCTGTGCCACAAACGTACAGCACACCTACACAAACCCCTCAGCATGGCCCGTCATCCATGGACAAACGGGAGGTAGGGGCTGATCCATGCAAACATTCACATCTGTCCACCCTCAACACCACACACCCTAAACTGCACCAATGTGCATCTGTGAAGCCCACATGGACATGTGACATTGCACATGCACCCATTACAAAAACAGTAATATTGGGAGGAACTAAGGTGCACAGACTCATCACACAAGGACAGTCTACAACCCTGGTGAATGACAGACATACTGCACAGTATGCGGTACATGGCCATGACGTCAAAGCTCCCGTAACCTTTGTAATCCCTGCCACAGACCCAGGACAATGCAGAAGCCAAGGAGAACCACAAGGCACACATGCTGACAACTGCCAACATTGCAGCCCTGAACCGGACGAGTGGGAGCAGTCACACACACATACACATGTCTCAATCACCGAAAGGTACCACCTAGGGACAACTACATGATATTGCGAAAAAACATGTGCCTTGGGGAACTCTGACTGTGTCCCATCTGCATCTGACCACATCATCACCACTCAGAACTGACAAATCCCAATGATGAAACAACAATTAACAGTAGTGTGTCATGCACCCACACATCTGGTAGCCCAGGACAAAGATGTGGGATGAACACAGTACAACTCAGCAAGCATCAACAACAGGAACATATCAAGGGAACACTGCCTGTGTATAAAAAGGGATGTGGACGCACACACACACATGCTCACACAACACACACCATTGGCCCAGGCAATGTCACGGAACAACACCCTTACTTGAGGGGACTCAACTCCTGTGGCAGCTCAGCTGTGCCAAACATAGTCCCAACAGGTCTCATTCATGTCAGCAGAACACTTGGTCAGTCAGCCATCAGTTACCACCCATTGAAGGCTCTGGTCACAACAGCCTGGGTATGGGGGCGTCCCTTAAGTTATCAGCACATGCTCATTATATATGTCCAGCGAGTTGCACAGAGGACCCTATTGCTCCTACACCAATGATGCCCACACCTGCAGTTCCAGTGGAGATGCGCCCACAGTCAGGGAAATAGACAAATTGGACAATGAGAAGCACATCATATGTGCATGTGTGTAAGCCACAGATGTGCCCATGCAAATGAAATGTTTACAGAGATGTTCACAAATTGTTAATCATGACACACCCAGTTAGTTGCAAAGGATGACATGGATCCCGACCAGAATAGGATACATATCTCATGGACCACATGGAGTACATCACATCAACACCTCAGTATTCAACATTGAAAATCCAGCATTATACCTGCAAGGTCATGGTAAACATCATCAACATAATGTACAGCTAAATCAAATTCACAAGGATAAATACAAATGCTTTATTCAGCAAATTTGAAATGCAAATGCAAAGTCCTTTCAAAACAAAGGCCAATGGCCAGTCCATATCTAAATGTCAACAATGTGATTTGAGTGACAACTGTCACACGTTGCTTGCCTGCACTGGTAAGGACAGGGGACATCCACTTGGCGGGCGCACCTGGGGGCAGGCCAGGCACCACAGGGACAGGATCAGGGCTCAGCAGAAGGAGGCAGTGAAGGGGTGGTGGATGCAGGAGAGTCACTGGTAAACTGCAGTGGCGGTGTCTGACATAGTGGGTGCAGTCACAACTGTGGGGCACAGGTCAGATGGGGTGGGTGCTGGCACAACTGCTGTGGGCAGGTCAGATGGAGTGGACTGGGTCCCCACTGCAGTGCCCAAGTCAGATGGGGTGGTCGTGGACTCCACTACAGTGCCCAACTCCATGGGAGCGGAATGGGGTTCAGGTGAGGTCGGCAGGACGGGGGGGGGGGGGGCACAGTCCCCACACCAGTGGCACAAACAGTCTGACCGGGGGGTGGGGGTGTAAGAGCAAGTGGTGGGGGAGCCTGAGCATTTTGGGGATGGTATATCTGTGGGTGGGGGAACCTGGGGCAGGGTGTGGTGGGGGAACCTGTGGAGAGGTAGTCTGGGGGATGGAGGACAGAGACTGTGTTGTGGAGCTGCGGGGCGGGGGTGGGGTCTTGCTCTTCTGGGTCCGGGGGACTTCCGGGTGGGGGCCTCAGTCTGACTGCACCTGGGGGAGGGTGCCCGGGTATGAGGGGCACTCCCCTCTGTGTGTGGGGACTTCCTCTTCCCCTTGTAAGCTGGATCTGCTGGATCGGTGGGGAAGAGGCCAAGGTCACAGAGGAAGAGCTTCTTGGGAGATGGGGTTGCAGGTGAGGCAAGGGAAGGGGTCTTGGAGGGAGCGGTATCGGAGGACTGCGGAGTGGTTATGGATGCCTGTGTGTGTGTTTGCAAACCATCCCGTGAGTGTGGTATCAGTCCCCTGAGGTTGCTTGTGTGCACGTCTAGACCTTGGTTTGGGTGTTTGTGTGATGCCCGTGTCTGTGGGTTTGGGTGAATATGCTGATGTGTGTGCGCTTGGGACATGTAGGGTGCTAGGAATCGTGGATGGGACAGGGGTAGGAGGGGTGAGGGACTGTTGGAGGAGGGACACTGCTGCCATCAGGGAGGCAGCCAGGGACTGATTGGTCCTCTGTAGGGCAGACATGCCTGATGAAATGCCCTCCATGAATGACACCAGTTGTGTCAACAGACTGGTGTGTGCATGGAGGACACTCAACATTGATGTCTGCCCTACATGGATCTGTCGAAGTAAGTCCACAGACTCCACACTCAGGGCAGCAGGGGACACAGGCGCAGGGGGTGCGGTGCCTGGCACAAAAGAGACATGCTCCAGAACACGGGAGACTCCACAGACCTCTGGGATGGGAGCTGATGGGAGGGTGGTAGTAGTGGTGGTGGTGGTGGTGGTGGCGGGGACAGCCTCACTAGCTGGGGTTTGGTGGCTGCTGACACCCGCCTCTACAAGGGAGTCATCCTCAGAGCTGCTGTGGCCCTCGGCTGGGGTGGATGGTGCTGAGGACTCCTCGGGGTGGCTCCACTCGCCCTCCATGCCACTGGGTCCCTCCAATTCCTCGCTTTCTGTCCCAGTCTGGCTCTGTGGCTCCTCCTGGTCCATGGAGCTGTCCCCTCCTGTGGCCGTGGCTGTATCTGGATAGAATTAGGAAAAAAAAGAACAACATCAGTCACCTGCACTGACTGCACACACCACAGTTAGTACAGCACATCACAGGGCAAGCCCTGGCATCATCAGCTGAACACTGCTCAAAGTGCTCACACTGTTTTGAATAAGCCAATTGTCAGTCTCACCATCAACCATGGCACTCATATCCCTCCTGGACTTGCACCCATATGGCTGTTGCATGTTGGATGCTAATACCCCAATGTGCAGACATGCACCACCTACACATTTGTTGGACATGCAAGTGAACATGTAGGAGTATGTTACTATACACACATCACATCTCTTGCCACTGACTCAGTACAGGTGTCAGGAAGAAGGGGTGGCCAGTCTCATTTCACATGCTTGTGATGCATACCACCAACACACACTATGATGCCCTCATGTCCTGATAGTCAATGCCACAATGGGGTGCATGGAGCACATTTGACCCCAATGCAGGATCACTCATAGCAAGTTAAATGCCATGGCACAGGCATGCCTGGAAAGTCAGTCATCACTGTCTCCTGTCACAGGGGCAGGGCATCCAGACAACAACAGTATGCACTGTGTCACAATCGTAGGTCATGTGTAAAGCAAACTCTGCAGCTGACAAGTGCACTTGTCCATCTCCTGCAAACAACATATCCCAGACCCAGATGACCCCACATCATACAAAACAGACATATGAGTGTCTGCGAACACAACTCCCTGTACATGAGCACCTCACAGTCTGATGTGCATGAAACACAGCTGCCTGAACTTCACAGTTGCATACACCATTGTGCACTGTCAAGTGATCACACACCTCTATGTCACACAGGTCTCGTCTCTTATGGTCACATCTCAGATGTCCTGCTGACCCTCAAACTCATGAACACCCCAGTTGCCCTGAAAAGTAAGCCACACCACAATGAGACAGAGGCAGACACCTGAAGGTTCATGTCACTAAGCACAACCTGTAAGTACAGGAGTGGGATTACAGAGTGTTTCTAAACGCCCTGGAGTAGGCATGGCTGCCCAGGTCTACGTGAAACAGTGTATAGCCCTGGACAGTAGTCAGGTGGCTAAGCAAGTGTGACACACTTGATATACATGCTCCTGAGGCCCGAAATTTGGAGTCCCCTGCTGCATGGGTGTGTTTGAAATATCCCAGCCACATGTGGCGAGTCAGACCAGCAATTGGGACACATATCAAGGGCACACAGATCACATGTCAGATCTTAGGCATTGGGTAAACAATTTACCCACCCATAAAACACACAACAGAGTCACAGATGCTGTCCGGAACCTGAAGCATAGCTGACTGCAGGGACACAGTGCCCTAGTGACACAAGCCACAGACTGTAGGGTCCACACCTGTGGATCAGATGAGGAGGGTGCATCACACAATTGAGGGACATGAGTCCTGGACTACAAGACCTACGTAATTTGGAAGAGTGACCAGGCCAAAAGACTACAAATAGCATGTCAGACATAGTACACAGATTAGGCTTGGACTTATACCCTCCTTGCTGCTGTCTGGCCTTCAGCTGCCCATCCAGGTCCGGGAAGACCACTGCCAGAATCCTGAGCATGTGGGGGGTCAGGGTCCGGTGTCCGCCCCTCCTGCAAGGAGGCAACAGCTTCTGCTGAACTCTAGCTATCCTCCGGGTCCAGCCCCGAAGGTCCTGCCACCTCTTCTGGAAGTTGCGGATCCGGCGCTTGTAGACCCCCACTGATCTAACTGCCCGGGCGATGGTCAGCCAGATCCCTGCTTCTGGTGGGCCTCAACCTGTGAGGATGACAAAGTTAAAAGTCCTTTAACACACATGCCCCATATTTGTGCTGCACACAGTTGGATATACATGTCATAACAAAGGAAAATGAGGTACACAGGTAGTGCACCCATGGAAATGGTCACATGCCCTGCATGTCTGACATTGCCTGGGAAGTTGAAGCTTGCACAAATGCACTTTTGCTGCAGAACACCTGTTCATCACATGTACCTATACACTTTGGGGGTTGAAAGTACTCTGTGAGTACGCTTGACACTGGTGTACACACTGCTAGTACTGCTAGTCAGACAACATGCACAATTAGGAAGGCAGTGGACTGCACACTCCCCTGCTCCCCTGGTTTCCCATACAGCTTGCAATACTGTGGAAGGAGCCCATCCAGCAGGGCCTGGTTCTCCTCCTCAGTGAAGGCTGGGACCCTCGCCAGAGTACGTGCCATAGCAGTAGCCAGAGGATGCAGAGACAGCAGCAGTGGTAGCAGAGATGTGGTCCAGTAGCATGTAGTGCAGGCAAGTGAGCTCCCTGGGGGCCAGCCAGCTTTATATCTGTGCTGCAGAGGCAGAATCTGTGCCATGTGTCCCAAGTGATAGGTCCAACACGGTTGCATTCTATGAATCTGGCCAATCCATGGAATTGTACGACTCGTACACATCTTCCGCATCGTTCAAATCTTCACCTTCATGACACCCTAGAAATTGCAACATTGTTGTAGGCATCCAACTGAATTTCTAGCGCACGACTCGTACAAGTTTTGAATCCGCGTCAGTCTCCATGACAGTCCAGAGCCAATGGGTGTGCACGGCTCGGTCAACTGACTATACAACGCGTACTTCGAAAATCCACATGCACCCGTCTCCATACGATTCAATGGCCAAGGCGTGCGCAGGGCTCGGTCCATGCCTGCATGACGCGTATGCATGACAGTCACCCGCGCCGCTTTTCATTGCAGTCAATGGCTAAGCGTACGCACGGCTCGGTCCAGAACTGTGCAATGCGTACGCATGATAGTCACCTGCATCGGTTCACATTGCAGTCAATGGCCAAGGCGTGGACAGGGCTCGGTCCATGCCTGCACAACGTGTATGCATGATAGTCACCTGTATCGGTTCTCATTGCATTCAATGGCTAAGCGTACGCACGGCTCGGTCCATGCCTGCACAACCCGTATGCATGATAGTCACCCGCATCGGTTCTCATTGCAGTCAATGGCTAAGCGTACACACGGCTCGGTCCTGAACTGTGCAATGCGTCTCTGTAGAAGTCGCCCACGTCGGTTGATATTGGTGTGACTTTTTGATGGCTTCCACACACAATTACTTGCCAGGGACTCAGGTGCACACCTACCACACTACAGCATGTGCCACACTGTATCCCATGGCATGTAAGGCTGCATTACCTGTGTGTGTAGGGGGGGGGCAATATTTGGTTTGTTGTGTGGCACTTTGGTGCAGCCACTCCCAGGCTGTTCACGTGTTCATGGGAACAGAAACCTTTGTGTGTTCACATTACCACTGTGATGTGCAACTGTACGGTTATGGGCATGAGTCATGGACACAGTTGCAGGTTGGATATGTTTAGGACATGTCACATACACCCTTGTGTCCTGGGTGGGATGGTATTTACATCACAGTGAGACCCATAGCCACAATTCTGATGTACACCCACAGTCTGTGTGCATGTTGTGTCTCAAATGTGTCTGATCAAATGTGCCGAATGGGAGACAGTCTCCACATCCATGTGGTTTGTGTATCAACATTAATGTTATGTGTGTGTCTACGAGACGTCCATGTAAGGACTGCAGAGACAACAGTGGCCACGACCTGTGGGACTCATGGTTGTTTTGTGGCGTGTACATGATGCGCCATGTCATGCCAGTGTCCATGTGGCAATACAGGGACCCTGGGCATCTGCCTGTCAAAGAGCTGTAATGCCTGGGAGACATCAGGCCTCACTTGTCACTGTGGTGTGTGTTTGGAACGTGACAGCAGGACATAGGTACTGTGACACAGCCCAATGATTGGCCATTGCACTACATGGAACTTATGTAGACATGTGGACTTGAGATGTGACTTGATGGGCATGTAGGTGACCTATGTGTCCATACCCAACAGCACACACCTCAGTACATTGTGTACTGTCATGATGTGTCGTGTGATATTTTGCTTGGTCATAGCCACATGGGTGGATGAATCGACAATCTTCCTTTGTTCATCTCTGTACTGTAGGGCACCAGCTGTCCATAGACCGTTCCCAGACCTTGAAACCATGCAGGAACGCGACTGCATCCAATGGTACCGTTTCACCAGGCCACTGATTGAGGAGTTGGCGGAGCAGTTGGCGCCACATCTGCTACCTGGCCGGACATACCCTACAGCACTGACCCCAGCGGTGAAGGTGATGGCAGCCCTACACTTCTTTGCTACTGGTACCTTCCAGTACACTGTGTCTACTGCTGGTGGTATGTCGCAAACTATATTCAGTCGTGTGCTACGCGATGTCTTGGAGGGGATGTTGCATTTCCTTGACCTGTACATCAAGTTTCCGAGCCCAGGTCACCTCACTGACATCAAGGATGCTTTTTATACACTGGGGAGGATGCCGAACGTCATCGGATCTATTGATGGTACACATGCGGCCCTGGTAACATCACGGGCACATGAGCAGGCATACTGGAACATGAAACATTTCCACTCCATCAATGCTCTGGTGGTATGTCTTGCAGACATGTGTATCACACATGTGTGTGCACGTTTCCCCGGTACTGCGCACGAAGCCTACATCATGAGGAGTAGTCGCATTGCAATGTCACAGATGCCAAACCAGCATGCCTGGCTTGTCGGTGTGTAATGACTGTTTACCATTGTGTGTGTTTGGCAATGTTGTATTCCACCCTCTTTCAAAACTCAGTTAATTCTTCAATTGTTTGTATGTAGGTTACTCCGGATACCCCAACATGCCGTGGTTGCTGACACCCCTCAGGAAACCTGTGACACCAGCCGAGATGTGCTACAATGAGGCACATGGTTGGACCAGGAGGGTGATTGAGTGGACATTTGGTCTCCTGAAAAGCCACTTCCGCTGCCTGGACAAGACCGGAGGGGCCCTCCCACATGACCCTGCAAAGGTGTGCAAAATTATCCTTGTATGCTGCATGCTACATAACATGGCAGTGCGGAAGAAGTTGCCTCTCATCCAGGATGACGATTTCTTACATCCACCACCTGTGGTGGATCCAGGCCTGGGTCACGATGCCAGTGATGATGATGATGATGATGATGATGATGATGATGATGATGATGATGAGGGTGACGTCCGCACACAGCTCAACAACTTCTTCACCTGAATGTAAGTTTACAGGGTTATGTCAATGTATTGCCTGAAATGTGTTGGGGCTGCTCTGTTTCTGTTTGAGTGTGTCTGTGTGCTACTTGACTGGATGCGTGCAGTGATGTTTCTTTTCAGGTGGTCTGTACTCCACAATACTGTCGAAATGCTAACTTGTTTCTGTGTAGGTTTCTTGTGACATGTTTTGTGCATGTGTATTGCATTTCTCTGCTGTTCTGTTGACTGTGTCTTATGTCTGTCCTTCCAAGGGTACTTTGCCTGTTTGGACAACACTGACCCCCTACACCCAGAATCCAACCCCAGGGTGGAAGTTGTCGATTCCCATCAAGTGATGTACCACACACCCCTGGACTTCAATTCTCCGACACTTTGTGACCGTGTGTCCACCGTCACGTAGAATTACCTTGCAACTCTTGTGGAATAAACATGCTGCTGAGGTGTAATGAACCTGTGCTACGCTTTATATGTGTTGTCTGTCTTCCCACATCTGACATTTGCTTACCTCACCTGTGGGCTTGTTCCCACTGACTGTGGATAGGTGTGGTGTCTGTGCATTCCACTGTATTTTAGGTCAACATCATTGTATGGGATGAGTTACATGGCCATGGTGAGTATGTATTGTAGTGCCATAGTGGTGTGTCTCCCTCACATGTGTCACATCACCATGACTCACATAACGGTGATCACATTGCTGTAGTATTTGGCATGGACTGTGTTCTTTAGCAGATCAACATATCCATGACACATAAGTTGGAATCACAACAGAGGCAAGTATAGTGTACGGGTGAGTTTATTTACAAACGTGTGAGGATAGTGCACAGGATGGTGGGTGCTGTACATTGGGTTTTGAATCCAAAGTTCACAGAAGAGTTGGAAGTATTGGTAGCTGAAATGTCCAGAGTAAAGTCCACAGTCATCTGCTACATTAGACCAACATGAACCCTCATGTCATGTAGGAGAGTTGGGTCAGATACGACAAGGTGAACGGTTTGCGCACAAAGAACATTTTCCAGAACAGGTTTTGAGGCCCTGGGGGATGTGCATGGCCATCTGCGTCTCACTTGTCCTTCGGACGACCCCTCTTCTTCGGGGGGATCCTCAGGTGCAGGCATCTGCGGTGCAGAGGACTCTCCGCCAGAGTCATCCTCCCTCCCTGTGGCACTGGCACATCTTGCGGCAACAGATGTGGCCACACAGGGAGGCGTGGATATGTTGGTGCTTAGCTGGTGGAGGCATGTGAGTATATCCCTATGCACCGCAGTAAGTGCATCCCACTTGGCCTCCATGCGAGCATGATGGGCAGCCTGCTCCTGTTGAATGTCCTTGAGGATCCCCACTACCTGGCCGAATCCTCCGGTGCTATCCTGGTATGCATCTATGATGCATACCAGTTGGGGGTCATCATGCAATCCAGACCCCTCTGCAAGCCGCGACCTCTGCCTACCACCCCTCCCACCACCCCTAGCCACACGGGCAGGACCTGCGGCAGCACGCACAGGTGACACTGGGCCACCTTGGGTGTTGTTACTGGTGGTGTTGTCCGTAGCTTCCTGGGGGGCCTGTGTCCCTGTGCTGTCTGTATTCTGTGTCCTTGCTCTGTCCGTGTTGGCGGGGTGCCCTGTCTGTTGCCAGATGTTGGAGGCGTGGGTACAGGGGGTGCAGATGTTTGTACTGCTGGTGCTGCATGATGACTCACACCGGAGGTGCCAGGTTGCTCTTCGTCATCCGAAGAGGACAGAGACTGATCCACACCAGAGAGCTGAGGTTCCACCGGAGTCTGGGACAGGGACTCCTCTTCATTTGCTGCTGTGTCCCCAGCACCACCTGTATTTAGAAGACACACACAATGCAAGTTATATTTCTACAGGCATCAATGGCTCACATACATGACATTTGCTACTGAACGTCAGGCTACGTGCCTGCACATTGCTTTGTCCAAAGTTGTCACGGGCAGAGATTGATATTGTTGTAGCACATTGTCCAGCCAACATGAAGCATTTCAATGTGCATGTCGAAGTGTGTGCATGACCAGCTCATGTATAGATTTGACTGTACATGGCCATTACTACTCAAGGGCCAACACCTTGCTGACACAGGTGTGTCATCCCTGTACACATTTGACCTTTATTAAGGACGTACAAGCAATTCCACTGAGGTTATGTTGTAAGATTGGGGCATGTGTGGTAGCAGATTTTGCTAGTCTTTGTGTGTCACATTGGTGTATTGGTACGACATGGTCACAGTCCGGTATGCCTGTGATCTCTTTGGAGGAAGTGTTTTTTTTTACAGTGTTCCTAGTTCCCATCTCATTTCATACAAGTGATGATGTCACCATCGTTAATGAGTCTGGTGCTGAGTTTTGTGCTGGCTTTTCAATGCTCATGACAGTGAGAGCCGGTGTTGTGTGTGTTGCGGTTTGGCTGCTGTGAGAAGCATGTCTCCTGCAATGCAGTCCAGGTTAGACCTTGTGTCTACAGTATCTATGACAGTGAGTGGTGTGTTGTGTGAAAGATGCATATGTTGCAGCACGATGTAGGAGTGGAATGCAGCTCACAACAGCACCGAGTGTGAATGAGACCATGCTACAGTGTCGGCTATATTGGTGTGCCCATTCCATTCACTGTCAGATGTCCCCTGTCAATGATGTATATGTGAGTTTCTGTGTGTTATGTGCAATGTACTATATATGGATCTCCACACTTGTCATCTGCAAGACACACCTCCACAGCCAGGCCAGGTGGCACCCCTGGACACTGCATCCCCAGACAGTGAGTTTGACCATATGGTTGCAATGGCTGTGTGTGCAACCATGTTTGGTTTGGCCAGTGCATATGTGGGATTTTCAGCCACATCATTTATCAGGCCCATGTGTCAGACATCTTGCCCAGGCATTCTCTTTGTGAGTGACTGGTACCACGTGTGCAATGTGTTTTAGCATAGAAGGCCAGCATTGGTGTTATTTGTTTTCAAGTCAGGACCTCCTTCTCCCCCAGGCCAGTTATCCCATCATGAAGCGTGCCACCATTGCAGCGGGTGCAGGTTAACTTTCAGGGTGTGTCAGTGCATTCCTGGTGTTTTTTGGTGCCCAGTTCCCAGCAGGGCCTTGTGCTCCCTACAACAGAGCCCAGTGTCAGACATTTTGCCAGTCCATTTCCACTCCCTGTGAGGTGAGCATGGTTCAGTGTGAGTTTACTGGGCCATGTGGGTGGGTGGGAGGGATTGTCTGTGACCGCAACTCCCATCATGCTTTGCTTTTTCCCAAATTGCTCAAGTTTTTTTAGATTCTTTATCCGGAGGTGCGGAAGGGAATGCGTTTGGAGAGGCAGAGGCCTGGACAACCAGACTCTCAGGTGTTGGGTGTTGCGTGAGAAAACTAGGGTCGCCCAGGGCTGAGCAATGGCGTCGTACCACACTCCTAGCCACAGGAACACCTGTGTTAGGCTTGGTTCAGGTGCTTCCGCCATCGGAGGAAGTTCATTTATACGCTAACCCTGAGACGAATCTCTTGCTGAATGCCAATCCACTTGACCATCGTGGGCTTTCTTAGGCACCAATCCTGACTACTGATGAGAACTCGTATACACAGTCCTTATCCTGGAAACTGATTATCCTTTCCTTCGGTTTATATTGATATATTGCAGGCTCTTTGACCTTACTTGAAGTATACTACATATACTGTGGAACTGCTGTAACTTGATCGTCCTACAAGAACACGACTTTTAGGTGTGTTTGTCCCACACTATTTGCTTATCTTCACCCTGATGAAGGTGTAGCCCCGGCTGGGGCTTGACAATGAAACGCGCGTTGGCGTTTTTTAGATCACTGGGTAGCTGAAACGTCACTACCCACTTCTTGTGGATGTCAACTACCAAACTGCTATTTAATCACCTTATGGCAGCCATATGATACTAATGTGTTTTTATCTATGTGAACTTAATTTGTATGGAGGATCGAGGTAAGGTCAATGATGAAGCAGGACACCAGGTGGTGTGTGAGACCAGTCCGTAACTTTTTGTGAGATGCCCACACTCACGATGTTCTTGTAACTCGTTTGGGTTATCACACTAGGAGCAGCTCTTTTGTGATAAACATTTAATATTGGAGGCTGCTAGCTCCTAGAACCCCATGCCTCTTGTTCCCCCTCCACATATATAGTGGAGTCCTTTTGTGATTTAACTTAATTTGTATATCATATATTGTGTTTAATACGATGTCAACGTGGAATGTGTGTCAGTATGATTGTGGTTTGTGAATGAGATGTGTGGGACTGAGTTATTATATTCTTGTGAATCCTGAAATGTTATTTTACTAATTCAATTAAATAATCTTGATCACACTAGAAAATCAATAAAGTTGAGTGTGATTCAAAGACATTGCTGTTTATTTGAAGTTTGTCCTGGTCTGCCTACGGTGTGTGGTCACCCATCCCGGACCCTTTACTGGGCCTTCTTGAATTATCTTGGAAGGTAGTTTTTTTCCTTATTGGTTTTTCTTATTTCCCCTGCTCTACCTGCCTCGATTATATACCAGGGGTCCCCCTTTTGAGTGGTTGGTCCAGGTGCTTAACAGAATGTCCGTAAGCGCGTCATTAAAGGGCAGTAGCGGCTCCGCCGAGATCGCCGGCTGCAACACCTCAGTCAGGAGATTGATCCTGATAGGCACGGAAGGGAGCGCGAGGTTAACAGCCTCAGCCACCCTACGCAACACCACAGAAAAAGTCCCAACCTCCTCCTTAGCTACGGAAGAAGGGGACAGTGTACCAGGGTGCGAAAAGAAATCCAGATCGCCTGGACCTTCCATAGCACCCTCCCACACTGGTTCATCCACACATTGAGCTGCGAGAGGGTCCTCAGACCCCTCCCAGTACTCCCCTTCATCCACTGGCTGTTTAAGAGGCCTGTAAGGATGAGGGGCCCAGGGAAAGGGAATAAACTCACCACCTGGAATAGGAATTGGAGGATAATAGACCAATCCAGGCTCGGTGTAGTCCGGCCCTGTAGGCAACGGCGTAGTGTCCGGCGTCTGCCCCGGAGGCGGTGTCAAATCCGGCGCCGGAGGCAGCACCGTGGCCGGAGCCAACGGCACCGCAGGGCATCTTGCTCGCGTAGCCGGGGCCAAAGGCGGCGGGACAGGGGCAGAACCACCCAATGGGTCCACGGGCCCGAAGGCGAGCCAGAGGGGCCCGATGGGGCAAATAAACGGCCCATGGCTGACAGAAATACCTGTATTTCTTCTGGAGTCGCTCACGTCCCCAGGGAAAGGCGGGTAGGCCGCAGGTAACAACGGAGGCTCCACCGGAGCCGTGGGAGAGTGACCAACCGCTCCCTCCACTGCGTCCCGCAATGGTAAGGCTAAGACGTCACATCTTCGACTTCTTATGGCACCTTGACTAACCTGTCCCCGATTCCGACAAACAGTGGTGTCGGCCCCGCGACCTGTCCCTCGACCTCCCACGGGAGCGGGCCCTCGAGTGTCACGGAACCGATTGCCGGGCCTCCAACAACTTTCGGGAACGCTCCCGCAAAGCTTTTGGCGCCATGGCCTGACAATCGGGGCACGTCTCAGGGTTATGGGCGTGCCCCAAGCAGAAGAGAGACACGTCATGCGGGTCCGCAACCAACATGTTCCGCCGGCAGTCCCTACAGGACTTAAACCCGGACATCTCCACTGCACCAGAAGTAGAGTACTCGACAAGCAAGTAAAACAAGTCTCAGAAATAAAAGTTAAAATATTAACTAGGAGTACCGCTCTCTCTCGGATCTGCGCTTGCTGGCGCGGAAAAAGAAAGCATCTACGTCCGGGTGCGTGGACGCGTCTAAGTAGCTCCGATTACGTCATCTCAGCGAATAAGACGCCAGCGGCGTACGCGGAGCCGCACAACAAGGCTGCTGTAGAGGCGGCTGTGGTGGACTGGCCTGCCTGCTGGCCCCCAGAACCACGGCGCTGGTTCCCACGTCTCCTGCTGCGCAGAGGGTGACCAGCTTGCACCGGTCTGTGGCTCTGGGGCAAAAGGCAGAATGCGCAGGGCGGGTGGTGGAGAGGCCCAAGGGCCTGGCCGTAGCCCAAGTCCTTAAAGCGCTCCAGCGCGTTGTCTGCCTTGTCGCCGAAAAGGCGACGGCCATCAAAGGGCATGTCGATAACAGTGGATTGGACATCCCCGGAAAAACCAGTTGACCTTAACCAGGCGTAGCGTCGATGGGCTACCGACGTGGAAATCTTTCTACCTAGTGAATTGGCGGTATCCAGCACACAGCGGAGGGTAAACTGTGCTGCATCTCTCCCTTCGGCAACCGCCCGAGAGAGTATGGCCCGGGCCTCCTCCGAGCACTGAGGCAGCACTTGCGCAACCGTGTCCCACACGGAGTGGGTGTAGCGGCCCAACAGACATGCAGTGTTAACCGACTGCAGTCCCAAGCTGGAGTAAGAAAACATCCTCCCAAGATCCAGCTTTTTGGATTCCCTGTCCGGTGGAGCGGTAAGGAATGCGTGCTTGGAGGTGGAGGCTTGGACCACCAAGCTCTCAGGGGTGGGGTGTTGGGAGAGGAAAGTGGGGTCGCCCAAGGCCGGGCAGTGGCAACCATCCTGTCCACAGGTACCCCAGTGTTGGGCCTGGACCAGGTGCCCAAAAGGATGTCCGTCATGGCTTCATTAAACAGCAGCAGGGGCTACGAAGAGCTCGCTGCCGGTTGAAGGACCTCTGTCAGAAGGTTAGTCCTGACTGCCACCGTAGGTAGCTCGAGGTGGAGAGCCTCAGCCGCCCTACGCAACACCACTGCGTACGACGCTCATTCCTCCGTAACCATGGTGGGAGGAGACAACATAACGAGGTCTGGTGAGGTATCCAGACCACTGGCTTCTCCCACTTCCTCTCTCCAGTCCTGTTCATTAACTAACTGGTTGGTTAAAGGGTCCCCAGACCCCTCCCAGTCCTCCTCTGGCTGCCAATCTGGTCTCAAAGAGCCAGGGTAGAACAGGGGACAAAAGTACCCTTCGGCGCCAGTTGATGCTGGTCTGGCTCCATGTCTACCTCGAGGTGGAGGCCGGGGTCGACATCGGCTGGGGACACAGCAGACCCAGCTGCGGAGGTGGTGCCAGGGGAGGCGTAACAAGGTCGACCAGCGCCGATCTGGATCCAAGGGGGCCCTGCTGTGCGGAGGCCGAAGCTGCCAGCATAGAAGGCCCAGGGTCTCCAGCCGAGTCTGCGGGGCCTAGAAGGCGCTCCGGCGAAGTTGGGCTGCCCAAAGATGGCGTGAATCGCTTTGTAAAACTGACGAAGCTGGACAGGAGTCGCTCCAGGTCCCAGGAAGGGGGGAAACCTGGAATCGACCCTTCAGGCTCTGCACGCTGAGCAGCAGGAGGGGCACCACCCGCATCCTTCCTCACATCGGCCCACGGACAGGGAGAAATCGAAGAGCGATGCTGCTTCTTCGACTTCTTCTTGTGCTTCAACTTACCTGACCGAGAGTGCAAAGACTTGGAAGAGAATGGGGACCTCCTACGCAACCGGGACCTCAAACGGCACGGAGCCGACTGCCGGGCCTCAAGAAGCTTTCAGGACCGCTCCCGCAAAGACTTTGGATTCATGGTCCTGCAGTCGGAGCACGACTTTGGGTCAGGGTCGCGCTTCAGGCACAAGAGGCACACACGGGGCGGATCCATCACCGACATCAGTTGGCTACAGGAACCGCAAGCCTTGAAGCCAGGCATCCCTTGAACACCAGGAGCCGTACTCAAAAAACAGTGTTGACAAAAGCAGAGAAGAAAGTCAGTCAAAAAGTGACTGGGGGTACCGCTCTCTACGGATCTGCGCTTGCTGGCATGGAAAAAGAAAGAACTGACGTCAGCGCGCAAGGGCGGTGTCTGTAGCTACCGCGACATCATCCCGGCAACCACGACGCCGAACATGGAGTTGACCGAGGTACACCTTCCAATGTGCAGGGGTACTGCTGACGAAAATCTTTCCAGATCCAGTCTGATGCCTGGGGGTAATTTTAAGGTAAGGAATCTATACCGAACTGGTTTTTTTCAAATCTTACACTACAATAGAAATGTATTTATTTTTAAGGTTTTATATATTTTATATAGTGTAAGCATAAGAACATACAATTAGAGGTGATTTAGATACAAGTTGCTCAAAAGTACAACTAGTAATTACAATACGGTGCTCAATAATACAGACTAATAATTAGAATACAGTAATAAGTAATTCACATGAATTTAGCCATGAGAATCGCTTTCACTTCTTTTTTGAAGGAGGCAGTGGAGGAGTTCAGTCTAGTTTCTGTGGGCAAAGCATTCCAGATCCTGGAAGCCATTCCAGAGGAGGATCCGTTATAAGTTTTTCTTGGCAAAGCGTTGTAGTTTCAGTTGAAGATTCTTGGAGCTTCTGGAGGCTTTATTCCCAGCATAAAGTACCAGTTTCTGAGCTAGATAGCGATAGAGAATTGTAGTGTAAGGCCTTGTGCGTCATACATGCAATTTTCAGATGAATTCTAGATTCAAACGGGAGCCAATTGAGGGCTCTACGGTCAGGAGAGATGTGAGATTTTCTTTTTGAACCTGTGATGAGTCTCGCAGCTGAATTCATTGCGGCTCTTAGCGGGGCTGTCGTCGACCTGGGGAGGCCGCCTAGGGTTACAGCCCCATATTCCACTCTTGGGATTACTAGGGACTTGAACTGCATGTTTGAAGTCGTTTGCTGGCAGGAAGGGTTTCAGTTTTCGCAGGGTGTTCATGTGGAAATGTATCAAAGATAACGTATGCCCATCCAGGACTCAATGTTTGAGATAATGGTGAATTTTCTCTCGTCGTGCTACCATATATTGTGTTAATATTTGAACAATGATTATGTATTAAGACTATTTATAATTTGGCGTGTCACATTCCTAAATTTGACTAAAATGCATCATAAGAGGGCGGTTGCAGCGAAGGCAGATTTATATTATGTTGTTGTTGGCAGTCCTTTATTGATATTAGACATTCTTTGAACAATTAATTATGTATTTAAATGGGTCTCACTGCGTGAATCGCCATAGACAAAGGCACTTATCAAAACAAGTCTGTTCTTACGCCTAGCACCCACCTGTGAGTGCAGAGGCTTTTAGTGGCAAAAGACAGTATTCATCAATGGGGATACCCAGTAACGTGCAGAACCTGGGGACTATTACATGAAACAAACAGTGGTTCTGCCACAGCACACTTTTCAAAGCTAAATTTCTTCGGAATTCTTTGTCCCTGTGGGATTTCAGTACATGGTATATATACATCTGTCTAAACACATTCAAAATAAATGGCACAAACCAATTGTTGGGTTATGTAGCATATTTTATATGGCAAAAATAATGTACCAGCATGAAACAGGTCATACACATTTAGTGGAAAACTGAGACTAAGTGAGGTGAAGTGGATTATACATAAATCACAAAATATTACATTGAGTACAAAGGACTATTTACATGAACATTTACATTCAGGCACAGAGTAAAAACATGTTGCTTTTCTCAAGATGACCTGTTCTATTTATAACGGTCAAATTGGGAGTTTGTGCTTCTATTTATGCGTCAACGTTTCGACCCTTGTAAATATGTGCTAAATCTAGGCATCAAACGCGGGTCTTCATCAGGAAAAGAACAAGATAGCCTGTGTATAGCCTTGTGGATAAGGTTCCAAATGGAATCCAATGTATGAGTAGGAGGTTATTGACTTGCTTCCTCCTGGAGCTTATAAGTTGCTCGTAGATATATAGAAGAGAAATCAATCAGGGGTGGACATAGCATGCTCTCAAACCAATTCTGGCGTCATGCATTCAGAGACATAAAGGAATTGCAGAAATGGGCAGCATATCTGGCCCTGGCCCCGACCAGGCAACGGCCCTGGCCTTTCCGCCCTTAGCCTCTCCGCCTGGGCTGAGATGCCCTAACCCTGGCCTTTTATAGCCCTAGTAATCAGGTGACCCTTTCAGCCAATGTGAACCCTAGCCCTGACACCATCCAATCACAACACTACCCCTAAAATCTGGAACCAGTGGGAGACCAGGAACTAACAGCCAATCTTACCCTAGTCCAAGCAACCAATCAGTTTAAAAAAAACCTGGTCTCTACGTGCAATAGAGGCCCTAGCCCTACCAGTAGTCCCAACCCAAGTCCAAGCAATCAATCGCACATGAAGCCCTAGTCCCTACTTCCAATAGAAAGCCTAACCCTACTATTAGTCCCACACCTAGTCCAGCAACCAATCACACCAGAAGCCCTAATCGCTACTTCCAATTAAAGGCCTGGCCCTAGCCCTAGCCCCACCCTAGTCCCAACAACCAATAACACAGTTGGTACTCTCCAAATAGACTGCTTTGTTCTGCCAATGCCCACCTGATGCCCACCCCCAGAGTTAAAAGGACAAATTGGGGGGGGGGGAAGGAGTTTGTTACAATACAATAAAGGAATGGAACTCCCTTCCGCTTTCCCTTAGGAAGACTTCCTCCCTACTTTAGTTCAGGAAACTGCTCAAGACATGGCTTTTTAGAAATTAGCGTTCCATGACACAGTATGGTAGACCGTGAGCACCTAGACACCTGCGGGTATTAAGTGTGCACTACAAATTGTTATAACATAACATAACACAGGAAGCCCTAGTCCCTACTTCCAATAGAAATCCTAACCCTAGCCCTAGTCCCAACCCTACATTAGTTGAATCACAGACCCAGTAACCAAACAGAACCCTCAAATACCCAACCAATGAGGACACTAACCCTAATCCAATGGAAACACCAGATACAACCACTAATCAGTGTACAAATGTACCAAACAATAGCGGACTATATAAAGGTCCCAGCTACCTCAGAAAAGGTTTGCTGGCCAGGGAGATGGAAGTTGCTGCTTTATTAGGAAATCTCCTAGGAGACAGACAGGCTCAATCCACACTTTGTACACAGGCAAATACAGGTAAAGAAATTAAAAAAGAAAAGATGATGCAATCACAGGTAGGGAAAGAGACAGCACTAGTCTGCCTTCTTACCACTTCCTGGACTCTGCTCACTGCAACATGGGGCACAGGTAGGCTGCAGCTCACAAGATTGTGGAGAATGATTTGGGGTGCTCCCAGAAAAGCCTTAAGGGGGCTGGGCAGGTGTGAGATGAGGGCTCAGATTTGCTTGGAGCTGGAAAAAACAGTCAGCAGTCCTAGATCTGCTGGCCTGGAGGTGGGTCTGGGACTAGAGAGCTGCTCTATTCAGAAATCTCCTATCAATCAACACTTTGGACTTCTGTAGGTAAATGCCTAACACACTTATCCTCTAACAATACTGTTTGAATACAAATGTACTCCCTTCTCCTGGCCACAAAATGAAGTGCACAGTCCCTATTAAATTCAGTTTAAACAGCACACAGCAGATTACTGCTGTCTCAGAGCGCCCTCTGATGTGTAGAATATCCCTGTTGGTGGGGGGGGAGGCAGGTTTCACTGACTTGTTAACACAAAACGGTGGCTGGGGGTGCACTGCGTAACATACAGGTCTTAACACAGAGCAAAGGAGAAATTTGGAGGAAAAACCGGTAGACACAGGGAATATATATATATATATATATATATATATATATATATATATATATATATATATAACCTACTGGCGGTCGCCAGTAGGTAGTTATAGTTAGGACCCCGTTTCCATAGGAAATCCGCAACATTCTATTTTGAATAACTTTGGCGCCGGTCGAAGAACCCTCGCGAATTTTTCAAAGTAGGTGGGGCGCTACGCTACGCTCCTACCCTGAAAGTCTCGGGGGGATTCGTCAAGCGGGGGCTGAGATAAAAGGGGGGTCCCAAAACGCGTTTTTCCCATGCATTTTTCCATAGGACCTTTAGACAGGGCTACAGCCCGAACGGCTAAACAGAAATACTAGAAATTTGGCAGAGAGGTAGTCCTCAGGTCAAGGAAGTGCCTTTTGTAGGTTTGGTGTAAATCTGTTCAGTAGATTCTGAGAAAATAGCCTTTAAATCAATATATATATCTGAGCCAGCTTACGGTGCGCTTACGGTACGCTTACCGTACGTGTACGGTGGCGTGCGCGATTCTGATTGGCTCTTAGATCTAAGTAAACATTCGAATCGGCCGAAACCAGGAAGCGGCGGCCGCCATTTTCTCTCTCGCACTGAGAGTGATTTTTAAAATTTAAAGCCCAAAAACATGTAAAGGGGCTGTTTAGACAGCTCCCACACACATAGCCATGTTGAGGGAGTCCCCAAAGATCCCCCAAGGCCAAAAACTGAATTTTTATTTTTTCGGTAATTTCGCCGATAACGCTTACCGTACGCGTACGGTAAACAATTAAAAAAAAAAAAAAAATTATCCACACTCTCTCCACCCCGTGTGCAATTGGTGGCCGAAGGGCACCAATTGTGCATGGCTTATTACACCTGAGATAAACTAAAATATTTTAAAAAAAAATAAAAATAAAAAATTATCCACACTCTCTCCACCCCGTGTGCAAATGGTGCCCGAAGGGCACCATTTGTGCATGGCTTATAAAATATACAAAAAATTAAAATATTACCTTTCAAAACGAAGTGCATCATATGTCCTCCATGTGCGCACGGTGCGCGAAGCGCATCGTGCGTACATGGCCCATCTAGCGTAACGTGGGCACGCGGTGCGCGTAGCGCACCGCGTGCCCACCGTGCGTGCACGGCACTAACTGCGTAAAGTGGGCGCGCGGTGCGCGAAGCGCACTGTGCGCGCACGTAACGAACTGCGTTAAGTGGGCGCGCACGCCACGAATGGCGTAAAGTAACTTAGCATTTAAAAAACCGTACAAATTCACTGAAAAAACCATAGGTTTCACACACGTTATAGTTAGGAATTAGCATTTAAAAAACCTTGCAAATTCACTGAAAAAACCATAGGTTTCACACATGTTATAGTTAGCGGAAATTTTACTGATAAAAAACCAATGAAATTCCCCCGTTATAGTTGGTGCAGGCAACTATAACTCACGCGACCGCAATCTTCTGCTGATGACATATGTGTCTTTATGAAAAAAAAATATTTGTAATACATGTATAGCTAAAAATGTATGGAAGAAGACATGGGCAAATAAGTGTCTAAATACAGTATTAGCATCAGCAGAGGATTGCGGTCGCGTGAGTTATAGTTGCCTGCACTAACTATAACGGGGGAATTTCATTGGTTTTTTATCAGTAAAATTTCCGCTAACTATAACATGTGTGAAACCTATGGTTTTTTCAGTGAATATATATATATATACACACACATACATATACACACATACATATATACACATACATATATACATACATACACTAATGTAGCATCACAGTTAAATTATCTCTCTCTGTTAATGGGTTCAAGTTCAGGCCAAATTTTGGGTTTGGAGGTAGGTAGTGGTACATGACAGTAAGGGTAATTTTAGGGTTTAGGGGTGGGCTGTGGTACAGGGTGGCAAGGGCAATTGTAGGGTTTAGAGGTGGGTGTGGCAAAGGGTGGAAAGGGAAATTCTAGGGTTAAGGGGTGGGTATTGGAAAAGGGTGGTAAGGGTAATGTTACTGTTTAGGGTTGAAGGGCTAGGTAGTGGCAGTGTTAAGGGTGATTTTAGGGTTATGGGGTGGGAAGTAGTAAAGGCAGGTTACAAGTAAAATGTAAAGAAAAAAAAAGGAGGGTATGGGTTACTTCCCCAATAAAGAAAAATAATTATACACACACACACAGACTTACCTTGAGTGGTAAAAGCAAATATGGTGAAGACATACAAGCTAATAAACAGGCATATGAACAAGAGGCAGATGGGAACCTTAAGCTGCAGTTTCCTAAAGGCTACAATGACAGCGGCCTACAACATCTACTATTTTATATAAGGTTTCTAATGAAACAGGTCATGGGGGTTTAGTAAGAAGAACATGGGCGTTTGAAAAAATGCAAATACATGGTCTCCCTTACATGATGGATCCAAAGCCAACTAGTAAAAACACCTTTGTCATTATGTTTTTCTTACCAAAAAAGATGTGTGCATTGGGGAAAAAGCTACCATTAAGAAAACAAAACAATATACATTCACAGGATTATTGTATTAAACTAAGAAAGGAAACACTCCGCATATTCAATTGGCAAACAGTATTGAATGTAATACACTTTTCCTACAGCATTGTACGTAGCGAAAAGCACATTCCATAGAGATCAAAGGAATGCTTGCTCATTGTACTTAAGCATCCAACAGAAAACTAAATAGAACTGGTAACTACTGCAAAGTCTCAGTAGATTTCGCCCAAAAATAAAAACGTGTGCTAATGTGCTTTCTTTTGTGTTAGAGAAAAAATTTAATTGGCAGTTACAAACTTTAAAAGCAGTCAGAAGTGGAAACAAACACTGTCTGTTCAGGCGCCTGGTCAAGCAGTTAATGGGTCAAGGACGTTTGTTTGCATGTTATACTGATAACACCGTGCAGTCTTCACAGGCTAATTGGCCTACAAATGTTAGCAATTGTAAAAACAAAATGACAGCTTCTGGCATCCCAGTAAAAGGCATGGTGTGGCAGAGAATGAAGCACGCCCTGTGAAAAGCCAAATCTAAACAAAATGTATACCTTCATGCATAAATATGTGCCTCAAAAACCGAGGCCAAAACCGCTTCTGGTAAAAGTGACAACAGAATCCACAAAACGCCTTGCTGAAGTCATACAGAAAGCAATGGGGAGGAGAAGCATGCAAGGACTGACCAATTTAAAATATTTATTCTCATAAGGTGCTTTACAAAAAAGAAAAATTACTAAAAGGCGAGCAGTCATGGAAGAATAAAAGCAGCCGTTCAGGAAGATGGTAAACAAGATATGCTTCACGGGAGGGACTAACCCAAGCTGGACAGCCTAAAGCAAATAAAGCCAGAGAACAAAGCATGCAAACGTGAATGACAAAAGGCAAAGCCAATGGTTGGAATGCATTTCTAGGTCAGCTTCTAGCATGTCCCCAATATGTCTTTAGGCTTCATTCTAATGAATCTAATCCCTTTTAGGGGTGATGGTGAACACTGAGTCATGAAACTGTGACTACTCAGAAATATTTGCAATGTGTTTCACTTCATTTAGCAGATGTAAGTGGTATAATGAGAGTTCTAAAACACCTAAAAGCCCACCCCCATTTTTTTAGGGGGATGCTGCAAAAGGGATCTATTTGCATAGTAAAACTATTTGACGCTAAAAGAAAAGAAATAAATTAACATGCAATTGCACAATTACCTGAAATCTTCACCTGTAGATTTTGTATTTTACAAAATCTAGTCTCAAATCACAGGGTAGGAGAGGATATGTGTATGCCAAGTGTTATAAATTGGGTTTCTGGTTGGTAGAGGTATGCACCCTGTCCAAGCAGGAAGTACAACTCTTGTCAGGGGAAGTCAGATACACACCATAAATGAACATGTGCTCACCATCAGGTAGCTTGGCTTAGAGCAGGCAGGCTTAACTTAAGGAGCAATGTGTAAAGTATTTGTGCAACACTTAAAACAGGAACACAGTGAAAACACCACAAAAAGATTCCACATCATTTTAGAAAAATACATTAGGATTTTACAAATAAAAAAAAAAGACTACAATGACACAAATTCAATAATTAGAAGTCAAGATATGAATTTCTACAGAATAAAAGTGAAAAATAATGCTTAGAAGCAAAAAGCACCTATGGGGTTATTGGGTCGCACTGGACTGTGGCAAAGTCAAGAGTTCAGGCTTACTGCGATTGGAGCGCGGGTCAGATACAGGAGCCACGCTAGGCCTGCTGAACAAAAGTACCTTGATCCTGGTTGTTACAACAAGATGTGGGCAGCAGCTGAATGATAAAGTGTTGATCCACCAGTCGAGGTGATGCGTCTATTTTCTCCAGTTTCGAAGACGAAGCACCAGCTTCTCCACGCAGTTTAGGGGATGCGGTGATCGTCTCTCACAGCAACGGCGATGTAGTGGTTCCGATGGGTCGCATCAGATGGCGATGCGCTGGTTCCAGATGCGATGCCCCAGTTCTGTTCGCGCAACAGTGTTTGAATCAATTCTGCTTTATGCAGCAGTTCTACTGGAGCAATCACCTGGATCTACTCCCAATGGAGCAGGAGCAGGGTGCGAGACTTGAATATCCCTGAATCTCAAAACAGCCAGCATGCTCTTTGACATCACTTTTGGTCCACGTATGACAGTCCAGTTCTTCCTCAGCAGGACAGAGGGTAGCCGGCAGCACAGCAGAAAAGCGTTTCTTCCAGAGCAGCAGTCCAGCAGAGGGGCCGTCCTTGGGGAAGCACAGCAGTCCTTCCTGGCTGGGTTTCCTTACAGGTCCAGTAGCGTCTGATTTAGTGGAGTCAGAGACCCAGAACGTATACCCAGTTGTGCCTTTGAAGTGGGGTGACTTCAAAGAGGGGCTTTTAAGTGCACGGAGATCCTTCCTCCCAGCTCTGGCTTCAGACTCGCTACAAGGGGAAATGCAGACTTTGTGTGGGAACAGGTGTGTTAGCTCCTCCCTCCAATCCAGCCCAGGATGGCCCATCAGGATGTGGATGCCCCTCAGTCATACCTAAGCTCCCTTTGTGTGTGGCTGTCTAAAGGGAATGCACAAAGTACAGCTGTCTCCTACCCCAGACGTGTATTGGAAACAGGCTGCAGGCACTTTGGGCTAAGGGACGAAAACTGCCATCTTTCTAAAAGCGTAGTTTTTAAAAGGGGGAGTGATAAATCCTCTTTATTGGTAAAGATGAATTTATCATTAACGTTCCAGTGATATGAAACATGAAAGAGCTTCTCAATCAGGAATTACAGCTTATAAGTGCAATAAGGAATTCCCAATGTTAACCTATGAGAGGGTTGGCCTCTCAGTAGCAAAAAATTAATTTGTGTGTTTTCACTACCATGACATGCAAAACGTAAAAGTACATCCTACCTTCTGATTACACAGCACCCTGCACTTATGGCCTACCTTTGAGTGGCTTGTATGTAATGAAAGGGGAGTTTAAGGCTTGGCAAGGGATTTTAAATTCCAAGTCGAAATGGCAGAGTAAACTGCACACACTGGCTCCGCAGTGGCAGGCCTAAAACATTTTAAAATGCTACCTGCGTGGGTGGCACACACAGTGTTGCAGGTCCACTAGAAGCATTTAATTTACAGGCCCTGGGCACATGTAGTGCACTGAACTAGGGACTTCTAGGTAAATGAAATAGACCAAACATGCAGATGTACCAATGAAACCATGCACATGCACCTTACCACTGGATAGCAGTGGTAAAGTGCTCAGAGTCTTAAAGCCAACACAAACGTAGTCAGAAATAGAAGGAAGGCAAAATGTTTGGGGTGACTCTTCACAGAGGGCCATTTTCCAACACCGAGAAACAGTGTCCCTTCCCCCTGCAGTATATCTTAAGATGTTGTGATTCAGATTAAATGAGGATAATCAAACCAAACTGTAAATTAATGTCCAAGCAATCCTCCACATTTTAATTAGTCCCCGAGTAACCAGAAAAAGTTGTGGTGGAACATCCAGATGGGAAATATAATAGTCAACTGAAACACGGAACAATAATTTAACAATAAATCAAAACTCACAAACACTTCCATTCTAACATAATTGTGAATATTTCTTTATTTTATATAGCTTTTACCACTTTTTTCCGGTGTTTAGTCCTACTGCAGCACAGTTATACATTGGTGACAGTACACATAACATCAGGCTCGCACATGCCTCGATAAGGTTTTCTGTGGGGCCTTCACTAAAGTGCATCTCACTTAATAACGACTGCAGCACACACATTTTGCTGCATCAGAATGAAAATTACAAAACCATTCTGTACAGTGCATTCATTATAAACTGAAAAGACATTTTAGATATTTAAAAAAAAAACAAAAAAACAGAACAGTACAAAATTCCTATAAATCCAAGGGCCATAAGTGTGAGTTTGTGCATCTATTGAGATACTTCTGATCTTTGCTTACACCAATCAAACAGTAAAAAGGCATGGTATAATTCCAAAGATTATTAGAAGCTTGTTTCCATATTTTTATAATGCCCCTTACTTATAAAATTCACCATCACAGAATAAACTTGTCTAAAAGAGATACAGAGTACCAAAGTTACTGCATGTTGGCACCACACTACTTCCAAGGACCACTAAATCTTCAGGAAATGTTAAAATTGGAAATGTGAAGGGAATATCTCAATTTCCTCGGTTGTGATGGTTCTTGGTTATACACACATCCACACCTCAAGCTGTCCCGTCAAGCGTTGGTTTTCTAGAATTTCTAGTAGATATAAGCTCTGCTTCAAAAAGGGAAACAGTAATACAAAAAACGCAGAACTACCACGGAACAACTTGAGATCCGACATTGTATGGCTAATAAAATTTGCAGTACCGAGATTATGAATTCAATGGAAACAATTCAATGCAATACTTTGCTTTTCACACAGAAGGAATGACATAAATTTCATTATTGTAATCTACTCAAATATGATCAGGAAACATGATATAAAGACTGAAATTCTAATTTAAAGGTGCTCCAATTTTTCACTTAAGAATTCTTCTACGCTGTCTGTATTCCACTTGAGAATGCTTAGTTCTTCAGAGATGTTCCCATTGTCGTCCAAAAGCTTAAGTACAGGATCGGAGCCACGAACATACTGTAAATAAAGCAGTGGGAAAATGTTAGCTTTGCCTGACAATCCAACAGTTATCAATAGACAGCTGCATAACAATCCCAACAACGTTGATATTACAGAGGAGGAAATTACCGTAACCAATTATTTCCAATCAACCCTAATACATCCATTCCAAAACCATAAACGTAAAGGGGGGTGTATTACTGAAAAGCATCCACTTTAAGTAAAAATCAATAACAAAACACGTAAACTGCTGACTGAAAATGCAGATAAAATCTTGTAGACAATACTAGAGTTAACAGTGGAAGCTCTACCTTACAAAACGACGAAGGGCCTGGAGAAGCCACCCTTGGTCTTTTCTGAGAGGACTGTGAAGAGATGGACGAGCCCTCACTTTCCTCAGAAGACAATACTGAGTCTTTGTCTTTAAGCCTCTGCAGCCAAATTAAGAGGCGCCCCTCACGATCTTTAAGGGTCTTGGAGGAAAAGGTATGACATACCTTACATTCCTTTGAAGAGTGGTTTGGATAAAGGCAGTAGAGACAGTCTTTGTGTTGATCGTCCACATGAAGTCTCTTTTTACCACAGGAAGAACAAGACCTAAAAATGTCCTTCTTCGGAGTATCTGCCATGAGGAACTGAAGAACTTCACCCAGAAGATGGAAAGTTGAAGCTAGAAACCCAGGGAATCCAGAAACAAGGAATGCTGAGCAGAGCTCAGTAGAGACTCCCTTAGCACGACGTGCGGTAGAAAATCTGAGGGACTAGAGCTCCTTCCAGGAAGGTTCTAGAGGGTGGTGATAGCGGATTGGCTACTCTCCAAAGTTTGGTAGTTTTTTACAAGAGGACGTGGATATGTTACTAAGTTGAGGCCTTTGGCCTATTACTCTATATGTCTACTGAGACATTACTTTATTTATGTACCGGGAACTCCCATCCAGACGACGGGGAATGATTCAGGCATGTGAATCTATGAAAGATACCCTAATACTGGATAATCAGATATCTCTAACATCATATATGGTTCCAACCAAGGAACAGTGTTCACCATAATATAATGGCGCACAGAGCGCTTATGAAGGACGGCAGCCTCACACTCGGCTACTTCTCCTGTTAGAAAGGCCTGCTTTAGCCAGGGAACATCCCTCCTTCCTATACTTTAAGGCTCTGCAAATAATTTGAGGTGGATTTAGAATAGTTGGTAGTAAGGTCGATCCCATCCATGAAGGATACAAAAATATCAAGTAAGAGCTGCAGACCCTTGGCTGTGCGTGACAGAAGAACAGTGTTTCCCACTGATAGAACAGGCAGACGACAAACACCCACACTTGGAACATCCACTCGGAGTCTAATAAAGCTGATTCCAGGCCGTTGATGTAAAGAGTCAAGAGAAAGAGGGCTAGGATGTGCCCCTGCCGCACCCCTTTCTTCAACTTGAGAGACTGTGTGCATTCCCCATTTGCTCTGTATCTAACAGAAGCAGATATATCCTTGTGTATACCATGCAAAAAAGAGATCAGAGCAGATCGACCCTAATGGCCACAAGCATGGCCCAGAGCTTCTTTATTAACTAGGTCAAAGGCAGAGCTTAGGTCCATTAAGACGATAATGACCGCGCCCTCCTTTGCCCTGGTGTATTTCGCTATTAAGTTAAGATTCAAGATCTGATCAATGGTGCCCCGTACTGCTCTGAACCCATATTGGGCTTTCGAGAACACGTTCTTATCTTTCACCCAGGTGGTAAGGTAGTCCAACAGGACTCTACCCAGAACCTTGACCTCAATGTCCACCAACAAGATGGGATGGTGGCAGGTGGGGTTAGCCCTGTTACCTTTCTTAAATACTGGGAAAATGATGTAGTGCTAGCAGTTGGGAGGAAGCACCCCCCTGGTGAGCGCATTGAAGTGCTGGGTCAATAAGGGGGTCCAGAGGTGCACTTCTGATTTGAATAAATCCCCTGCGATACCATCGAAGTCCGGAGCCTTGCCATCTGGGAGAGACTAAATGGCCTTCCTGAACTACTCCTACTGAAAGCAGAGAACAGTTTCTGCCCGCTCAGCATGCAGAGGAGCCTCGCTAGACTGCGGATCTTAAATGGCACCAAAGTGATCCGTCCAGGCCTGGGGGGGAAATGGACAGTGCCTGCACACTTACTTGATCTAAGGAAAAAAGGATGATTCACAACCTTCCAAAACTCTGCTCTATCGTGCAGAGTGCTGGCCCAAGGAACTTATCCGATAACTCCCTCCTAAGTGACTTCTGCCTCTCCGAGTGGGCCACGCGATAACAGGCCATGGGCCTCCTCACTTCCTCCCTGTTACGAGGTTCCCTGTGCAGGGAGGCCATGAATGTACTATGGGTCTGGGAACAAGCCATAGTAAACCATCTGCTGGCGGAAACAGGGTGAGATAAAATGTGGGCAATAAGGTCAGTCTTAATAAAATCAATGTTGGCAAAAGCCTGCAAAATGTTGGAGTCAGAGGTCCCCTGAACGAAATGGGTACAGAAAACCTGATGACGAGAGGATAGAAGCGAGCGAAGGAGGTCCACTGGGACAACCTTGACCCACTTAAGTCTTCTACCCTGTGCTATAAGTAAGAAGGGTTCCTAAAATAAACCATCAGGTGCAGCCGGGGACCACCTGAAGGTGGCGAAAAGGGGATTGTGATCGGTCTGGGCATGCCATACTACCATGAAATCAATCAAGGACGCAAAGAGGCAGTTAGAAACAAAAATATGATTACTAATGGATCTAGAGTCTGCCGATTAAAAGTTGGGATCTGCACTGCGAGTTTTCCACTTATTAAAAAGATTCAGAAGGTGAAAATTCATGATGCGTTAAACTTGTCCCCAAAAGGAGTGTGCTTCAAATTAGCCTGATCCAGGTCCCCCAGGTCGCTATCTTGGGACGAGTCCCCATACAAATTAAAATTGGCGCAGGCTTGAAGATTAAAATCTCCCATCAGGAGAAGAGCTGTAAACCTAGGGGAGCAGCAACTATGTTGTTGAGGAACTGACCCAGCTCACTCAGAGCTACATTAACCCCACGTGGCAAATGGTAGATGTTAACCACTAAGACCCTAAGCTGATTTCATAAGGTCAGGAACACTAGTGTGAGGAAAAACAGCCTTCTCCATTTTACACCCTAGGCATAGTTTAATTAATGTGGGTAAATCCCCCTTGGCTCTGCTTTGATTGGAAGGCAGGGCAGGTGAGAGAAACTAGCATAACCATCTAGAGCAAGACAGCCCCCAGTATGCCACGTCTCGTGCAGGCATAAAATGCATGCAAGACAAAGGAGGTCTGGGCACTTTGTCCACCAACTTCCTTCTAATCCCTGCAATGTTCCAACTAAGGGCTTGGAGGGTAATAGAGGGGCATGGAGAGGAATTGGGTAAGGAATCGGCTGACCCGGATCCCAGTCAATCGGACAAAGGATCAAACTGGTTGCTCAGGGTTAAACTAGGGGGCCGCAGAGACAAGGGGTCAAGGCGATTGTTCAGGGTTGCAATGGGGGCCTGGACTGATGATATCGCACAATGAGCCTGGGGACCCTGCGCCACAGACTGCCTCTCCAGCCATACCTCCACTCAGTACACAAGGCACAGGGTTCGTAGAAACAGCCCAAGGGGAGTAAGAGGATGTTCCCATCTTGCATCGGCCCATGCCTGAGATGGCCCAACATGTCTCCTGCCTGCCACTTGTTGGAGAAATTGATGCAGAGGAGTCCTGCTCACCCCTCACCAACTGATGATAGGACGGAGGTGGATGATAATTTGGGGCACAGAACACAGTGCCGGGAGCTGGGACAGGGCAAGGAGGGGGGCACTAAGAAGGTGAAGGAGGTAGATTGTTGACAGTGGGGGTGATGGAATTACGACCCAGACCCTCCACTCCCCAGGTGAGAGGGGTTAGGATCATTAAGACAAGCACCACAGGGGACACTGGACACAGCCACCCAATTTTTGGAGGACCCCCTTGAGCTAATAGGAGTGGGCAGGGATGAACAGATGATGAACAGTCACCCAAATTGCTGGTGAGAGTTTCCACCTTAGGCAAACTAGTAAACGAGTACTCAAATGCCCTTACAAGAAACCCTTCAGTTTTGTTGTCAGAGAAAGCACCTGTGTCAGACGCAGGCAGGGGTACTGGGGGCTCTGCTGACAAAAGCATTCTTCTTCTTCGGGGCGACAACACGTCTCCTGCGCTTGTACCTCAGGCTGACAACAGGACTGGGCTGGGGGATATTCCCCTTAGGAACCTCAACTGTATAGCCTCCCACCCCAGTGGTGATAAATCAGCTATGTGGCATTGAACCGGCTAGCAGCCACGGTCTCAAGTTGGGAGATCATGGCACCCCAAGGGGCGTAGCGGGCCCCACTTGAGGACTAGCAGTACCCAATAGGGGAAAGCCGAGGCCAACCCTAAATTTGGATAGCCTTCTTTCCGCTAGCTCGATCTCTTTGGAGACTACACCCACTGCACGTGTCAGGAACCCCTCAATGATAGTCATACTGGGGTGACCTGGGGTGACCTAGGATTAGGCCCGGTTGTTTTCTTTTTCCCTATCCTAATGTCCTCAAATCTGAGTAATGGGCTGGCTCCACTGCTGATTTAAGCCTCCCCACAAGGTACCGCAACGGAGAGCAAGCGAATACAAAAGGTTACACAGAGAAAAGAAGCAGCCCCTTGGAACTTAAAGAGATGGAGCCAGTGGAATAAAGAGTTAGGACTTGCAAATGAAATACTGTCAAAAAAGGCAGTCAAAAGGAGGGACACAGGCCCTCCTGTGTAGTACAGATACTGAAGATTGCGACCAAACAGTCGGACATAGTCTTTGGGATAGGTGTGTGTCACAAGAGCAAATAGAACAGTCCTTCCATGCAGCCCAAGAGGTCTCACTGACAAATGGGCATAAAGGGACTCGGAGACTCAAGCAGTAGGGCAGACTAGCAGACAAATACCTCCCCAGCTGATGGTCCATCACCAGATGTAACCAATTAGGCAAAAGCCAGCCTGGCGCAAGGCCAAGGGGGTGGCCCTGGCCTGACAAGTCATGTGCAGCGGGTGAAGCGTTGGCGCTAAATAGCTCTTACGGGGGTTGAGGGCTCCTCCACCCGTCAGGTGAGCTGCTGCAGTGCCTCCTGGTGCATCTGGTTATGGAGCCTGAAGTCCCCTGAATAATGTTCACCGCAGTGGGAGTAGCATTGGCGATAAATAGCACTTACGGGGATTGAGAACACCTACTCCTGTCAGGTCAGCTGTTGAAGTGCCTCCTGGTGCAGATGGATAGTGTCCTGCGCAGCAGATTAAGCGTTCGCGTTAAATAGTGCTTACGTGGGTTTAGGGCTCCTTCTCCTGTCAGGTGAGCTGCAGCGGCGCCTCCTTGCACGGCTGGTTATGGGGCCTGAAGTCCCCCCTTGATAGTGTCCTAAACCACAGAATTCATACACACACACACACACACACACACACACACACACACACACACACACACACACACACACACACAGGTTGCAGAAACCTTGTATCCTGATATCACAAACGATTTTCAGCCATACGTCAAGATAACAGATCTAATCTTGGGTTTTTGACAGTAAAACTATATATGCACGAGCCAATTAACACAACAATAGAGCTTCTAGACAGAAGAGGAGGTCGTTAAAAAATAGTTTTTAATATTGTAGCGAAATAAATTAAAAGATGCATAAATAGAACTTCGCAAAACTGGATAAAACTGAACTCAGACCAGAGAAGAAATTACTAATACACAAAATATTTGAATATGTTGTTAGAAACCGTTGAAAATCGTCTGAAAGGAAGGATAAATTTGTATGTCTTGCAGCCTAAATAAAAGAGGTATATAATAATCGGAATCCTGCTGAAAAAATGCTGGTTGAAAATATCAACAGAAGGAAGCAATATCAGTTTCCTTTGACGTACCTTGATTTGCAGCCCCTTGAACATTTTCGGTTTGTCGCTCCTGACAAAAGCTAAGAAATCAAAAGAAAACAAATTTAGGTCTGTACATTTTGTTACTCTTAATTCTGTAATGTATTCCAAACAATTTCGTAATTGGTTAAAATGGGACTTTGGAGATACTTCAAAATTGACAGCAATTCAAACTTTCATATATTTAGATTATTTACATTCCTTCTGCAATTTAACACTAATATAAATGTACTGATTTGGTTAATAAAGGATTCTATTTTTTATATTAAATCACATTATAAAAAATATAATTTCACACAGTCACATTCATTACTACATCACAGGCAGTAGCTTTACTTATGGTTACATATTTGAATGAGAACTTAAAAAGTTAGGGTAGCACAGAGGAAAAAAGTGGAACTTTTTTCGGTCCTGAAGAAAGCTTAGCGAACGTGCAAAAATACGCTGAAACATGTCGACCATTTGTTTATATTCACCTTATCAAACCGGATTGTCCTGGTGAACCTAACCAGCCAGCTAACATCCGTCACTCTCTTTTAACGGTCACTGGTTTCTCCACCATTAAAAATCATTTTTGGATAGAACCCGTCACCTTTTAAACTGTACTTCACTCCCAAACACTCCCATCCCTGTACCTGGCCCAAAAAGACCAGCTCCGCTGTAAACCAGGCGTCGTAGCACACCAGGGAGGCACTCGGCCTCCTTGGTGGGAACCCGATGAGGAAGCATGTCACCAACCAGGTTGGTGAGTGAGGGTTCTTTTAATAGAAACACTTCTTTCCTCTGTGCTACCCTAACTTTTTAAGTTCTCATAGTTGCTCTTTTGTTGATTCTGAATACATAGTCAAGGGGGATTAAGAGTGACTCTCTCTCTCTCCTGTTGTTCTTTACATATTTGAATGACCATTTAACTTGTAAACCGTTTGCCTATATGGAGGTACGAAAATATATTTTCATATAGTTCTGAAGCAGGTCCAATGTCTGTTTTGCAAGGCAAGGTTTGTGTGAAACAACTAACAGGTTTATCAATGCTCAAAAACCTCAGTTATTTGCTAGGACCCCTCTAGACCTTAAATGAACATCAACAGTGGGGAGAACGGATTAAAAATAACCCTCTAATAATGTGTTTTTTATTGCTCTTGATGTGGACGTAAATACAAAAGAGCATCATAAACCAGTGACGCTCACATCCTTTCTCATTGTTTTTGTGCAATAAGCATCAGGCTTTCCTAGTGAACAATTCAATTTGTCCTTTATTCGGTTTTTGTATATTTGAAGAAAAAAAAACCCCATAAAAGTACATTTTAAAAGAAAGAATTTACACAAATGAAATGATTTGAAATTTCAAAATATGTTCTTCTAGTAAACCACACATGAAAAAATTCATCTACAGCTATCACAATTTTCACAATTAATAGAGTGCAAAAATAAAAACAATTAAAAAACATCTTATGCTATACGGCTAGTCAAAATAAGTATAATCCTGACGAATACATTTCTCAGCTTAGTCTAAATTTGGCCTTTGTCTGATGACAGACTTCAAAAATTTAGCTATGGCTTTAGCAGAACATTCTTCATCCAAATATTGGAGGGAGAGAAATGCGATGCGACACCTTTGAAAACCCATAGTTTTTAAGATTGGTATAAGCCAACGTTTCCTTGATTCACAGTAAAACTTACAAAATAAGATTGTGTGGATTGTAGATTGGGCAGAGACATCGTCACAGGCACAGGTTTGTAAATTCTTTCCCTAGTCGTTAGTCATTGGAAAAGTGACCAGACGGTGGAAAATATCCAACCTAAACCGCGTTAACAAAAATCTTTCATAGCTGGAAAGATTAAAAGTTAAATAGGGTTGGATAGACAAGGTTGTTTGAATTAATAACATATGTTGGACTGTTATTTTGCTGGCCTCATTGGTCAGCCGTAGGTTTTTTAAGTGCGTCAAGCAGTGTTTTTTGAAGGCTTTTCTAGAGCGTTCTGAGATTAGGCTAGGAGTATGATAATAATGCGCCATATCCAAGTCAAACAAAAAGTTTTTAATATAGGCTATCCATCCAATCTTATGAGCATTCTCTAGGGAAATATAGTCCTGAATAAACCCTTGGCAGAAGATAGTTTTATCTGATGACCAAATACGTTGCCATAAGAGAAGAGGTTGGATTTTAACTAGGTCTGTCAAATAGGACAGACCCAGTTCCAAATGGCACGAATAGATCGCAGTACCCTGTGGGACAGCGAGAAGAAACCTTAAAAAACTATTTTCAACCTTTTGTATGGCTTCAACCTTCCCGTACCCCCACACGCCGGCCCCGTATGTTGCAATGGCTACGCATTTAGCTTTATATATCTCGATGAGTTCAATGGGAGGCCTCCTTCCCAATCTCCTCGAAAAATTAGCTAACGCGACTGTTGCCCTCATAAAAAGCAATTTTCTCGACTCAATAGCCTGCCTCCAGGAACCTTAATCTATTAAAATTCCAAGATACGGGTATGTATTAGTGCTCTCAAGTTTTACATTATCAATAAAAATAGCCTTAATTTTCTTAATTCTGGAACCTGAGGACATAACAAAAGTTTTTTTAATGTTAATTTTCAGGTCCAGGTTGGCCATAAAAGTGCTGTATCTCACAATGGCACGTTGTAATTCTAAGGGGGTGTGAGCTAAAATCACGGCATCATCGGCGTAGAGTAAGGCCGGTATTGGGCGATTGTTAATACTAGGCAGGTCCTGGCACCCTTCTACCATATCCTGTTCCAGGCCATTTGTATAGAGAGTAAAGAGAAAGGGGGCCAGGACACAGCCCTGCCTAACCCCTCTCTCTACCCTGAACAACGCCGTTAGTTCCCCCCAACACCATACCTCACTCTTGCTGTGGCATCAGAGTATAATTCGTGCAAAAATTTTACAAGAGACTGCTCTACCCCATAATCCGATAAAGTGGACCATAACTTAATATGACTATCACAATCGAAAGCTGCCGACAGATCAACGTAAGCCATATATAAAGCCCCCCCCCCCCCCCCCCCTAGCGTTTACGCACTTGCCCATCAAAAGAGACAAGTTGAGGGCTTGCTCAGTAGTACCAAGTCCTTCTCGGAACCCAAATTGGATATCTGATATGATCTTGTTATCATCCGCCCACTGCTGGAGTCACTCTAGGATAACTCGCCCCACCACTTTCCCCAGAGAGTCCAGCAAAGAGATGGGACGGTAAACAGAGGGGGATTGGCGGTCCTCTTTTTTAAAGATGGAAACAAGAATGGATTGTGACCACAAGTCCACAAGCCCTACAGCACAGGATGCTCGTAGGACTCTGGTCAGAATTGGGGTCCAGAAGTCCATGTTGAATTTAAAAAGATCTATTGGGACCCCATTGGGACCTGGGGCCTTTCCATTTTTGCTAGCCATCACTGCATGCTCCACTTCTTCATGCTTTTATATCAAGAGCAATCGGAAATGGAGTTATTTTTAACTCAGTAATGGTTGGGACCTGTACATTATGTGTTTCTTGCCCATTATGGGGGGTGCCAAAAGTCCGCTCAAAATGCTCAACCCATAGTTGTTCATCTATCGCAACATCAATTTTGGGCTTGTCTCTAGAATCTGACAAAAAAGGTGACTGTATAAATGCCCAAAAAGCTGCACTATCTCTTAAGGTACAAGATTTATGGAGTTGAGCCCATAGATCCTTTTTCAGTTCTATTTTCCTACGTTTTATAACCCAATTGTATTCCCTTCTAAGAGTGACAATTTCCTGAGTATCCCTTTTTAGGTCTCGGCCTGCGTAGGCTGCGCTTGCGCAGTCTCGCCGGCGAGATCTTATGTCCCTTAGTGTGGGGCTTGAACCCGCCCCTCTTCTCCATTGGCTGGCTTCCTAAATGGGGGAGAGGGGCGTCTGTCCATTTAAGCCCCGTCATTTTCGGATTCGGGACGTGTTTTTTTGTTTCTTTCTCTCCTCTGGAATGTAAACATTCCAGCCAATGGAAAGAGGAGAGAAAGAAAAACACGCCCCCGAATCCAAAAATGACGCTGCGTTTCTCCGAGGCATTTCTGCTTGACTTCGGAGAAAGATGGTGGTGTTCATGGCGTCATCCCCGTCCACGGCCCGGCTGGTGCTCGTCCCCTCCCCCTGCTCTCGGCTCACTCGGTGCTCCTGTGTCCGGCTGCTGCTCTGGTAATGCTGGGGAAAAATACGTTTTATAGCCCTCTAAATGTATCTCAGATGTAGCTCAAGTTTCTGATATACAGAGAATACTAAACTTGTGGACAAAACTAAGCCAAATATCATTCGCCACTTTTGAACGCAGACCTGCAATGTTCCAGTAAAGTATACTCATGTTAGAGTTGCCCCAAGAGCTAGCATGAACTTGGCCTGTACTTGGATTCTCCTCTAAAAGATTACGCTAATCTTACTGACCGGAATTACTCGGTTGTTTCTGTCGGCTGAACCCAAAATATGTAATAGATTTTGAGTATTCTCAATCGAAGTGTAAGTTTCAGGAGTATTGGTGGTGATAGTTTTAGGCCGTTTAGGGGAAGAAATCACAACCACCAGATTAGGGATCACACTATCAATTGTGCCCTCAGTACTGAGTCAATCCACCCCCTCTAACTCTGAAAGCCTATCAAATTGATTAAACGGAGGAATATTAAATCTGGTTCTATGCCCCTCCATCATACCTTTGTGCAGGTGCCCCGTTTGATGCTTGTTTAATGGCAGAGAGGGAGATGTGACTAACCACCCTTCTATCACTGAAGTTAACAATACAGTCCCCCTGTATATCCTGGACTCCACCCAACGTAATCTTCTGACAAATAAGATTTCTCCGTACATGTTTAACGGGAGGGGTCTATTCTTATTAAGCCAGTATGTAACCTTATTTTTTAATTCAGAGTAAGATTCAGTTTTTGCGAGATTTAACTCCCGGACACCAGATAACACTACTGTATATGGGGATGATTCTGGGGGTAAGTCAATATGTGTGAGCATTCTGTTAGGTTTTACAGATGTAAATGATTCCTTAACTGGGTAAACAGCCTTGTTGATCTGTCCCACATGTCCCGGAACCTTATCCACCTTGTCCACCTCACTCTCCCCAGCATACATACCCCCTTTTCAGCCATCATAGTCCCACACCCAGAAAGTTTATCAGCCTGGCCATTTAATAACGGGACAGTTGGGATCGCGGAGGGTAAGGATAAGGCGATCGTAGCGTTATGATCCCTAGTTGGGTCTGTAGTTAGATTTTGTGTTACTATGGTCAGGTTTTGTATACTGTCTACTAGTTGCCTTAATGTATCAGAACTAGATGTTATTACTTGTTCTAAAGCCTCTAATTTTTCACTGATCCGTTTAACCCTTTCCAAAAGTGGGGTCATCATAGATTTCATAAGATGTACTACTTTTTCCATAAATCCTTCCATAAATTGGTGTGAAAAAGATGGGGACTCTGCCTGACTTAACGCTGTTGCAGTTGGTGAGGGCGTATTGGTCAATGTAGATGTTACAGTTTGTACAGGTTGGATCTCTGTAACAACTGTTTTAGATTTTTTGCTATTTTAACGGTCTTAGGACATCTTCCCCTCTGTTTACTCCCTCCGCATTTTCTTTTTAGTACGGGACCTTGCCCATAAGCTGTTTTTGACAAATAATTTTTAGCTGTAAACCTTGTAGGAGGATGCGGTGTAGGCTCTTTAGATGTAGGATCTAAGACTGATTCAATACTTGTGTCAATAATACTACTGACCTCCCTTATTACGTTTATATTGGACAACACCTCTAATGATCGGTCATTACTATTCCCCTTATTTGCGTCAGCATGAGATATTTCTTTTTCAAGTATTACTGGACTAATAGCTGTCGCTGTGGGGCCCAGGGAAGAGCGTTTATCAAAAAGAGGTTCTAATGACAGGCGGCGTTCAGCGATGGCTATTTCATGTTCCAATACTGTTGCGGCCCTAGTTAAGTATTGGTCCAAAGTCCCAGTAACCCCCCACCTTTCGCTATTTTCCTCCCTTTCCCAGCATGTGACGTCATCTTCTCTAGCTACGTGTACTTAAAGTGCCCCAATCTTACACTATGTAAACATGTATCCAAAACAATAACAGGTATAGCAGGTATAACAATTATATACACTTAAGATGAGATAACCCAAACTGTCAATAAATATTACTAAGATGTCCAGAACACCGAGCACCAATATTCAGGGGGTGGGCCCGGCCTTCTCCAATCTACGACAGGCACGCCACGCCCGTGCTGCGCTGCAGGAACCCTGCAGTGTTTTTTCTTTTTAAGCGCCTCACGCTGCGAGGACCTCCTGCCTCGCCGCTAGGGTGCTGGAAGCTGTAATCCTGCTCAAGCCCGGAACCGTCAGAACCAGCACCACAAATTTCCCCCGCCGACTGATGGCAATGGGCAGGTAAGGCTCAGCACTCAGAATAGAATACAATAGAAGGATTCCCCTCAAAGATGTGGGACTTGTCCGGCCAGAAAATAGCCTGAGGGTTACAGACAAATTGCTGCCAGCAACTGATGGTAGGAGGAGGTGACAGGCAAGGCAATGCAGCAGAGAAGGCAAGAGAGGCGGGCACACAAGATCATAGACTCCACCTGATCTGTCTCTTCAAGCTACCTCCACAAAGCTGACAAAGGTCTCCCACAGTGCAGCTCAGACTGCGTCGCAAAAGTCGGCAAAAGCCAAAGTACGGAGCCACCAGATGGCAGCTGAGATCAATCCTCCAAGGCCAAACACCCCTCTCACCTCCAACTCGCTCCGACTGGCTCATGGTCCTCCTCCCACTCCCACTCCCGCTGCTTAGCCTATACGGCTCCGTGTGCCTCTCCAAGGCGGAAAAAAGCCGCAAGACACCACGGAGGGCTCGGTGTGGGGCTCAAGATAAAGCCCGCAATGAGCAGCAATGAGCAACGACTAGCGGACTCAAGGGAACAGAATCCTGAGGAAGCTTAATATTCATAGAGGGTGGGCCCGGCCCGTCTTCCAACGGCCTCGGACGGGCTCAGACAGGCCCGTCTTGGCCCAGTCTTCGCCCGGTCGGCGCCCCCGCGCGCGTCTCAGCGCAGCAGGTACACCCGCGTCTTTTGAAGCGCTCGTGGCTCCTCCCGCGGGGTCGGCTGTCAGGGACCTGGGCGAAAGTAGCAGTTCGGGTTTCAAAAACAAGGGCTCCCTAGTGAACAAAGTAAGAGTAATGTATGATATAAGCTTGATACTTACATGCAACTACATACAGTTTATAAAAAATAAAATAAAAAAATAAAAACAAATTGTATTATTTTGCATGAAAAGCAAGCAAAGCAAAAAATACCGACAAAGCAAGGTTGCACAAAAGTAATCCAGTGTCACATCACCAGGTGTTGCAATACGGGCCATGTATTCTGGTGTGGAGCTGGCTGGACATAAACCTTACACTGTTCCACTATGGAGCTCCATATCCTCCCCCCGCTTCCCGCACACACACACACAACCAGACACCACAGCCACACTCAGGTTCTTTGGGTTGGGGGGTGGGATCATACACGTCTAATAAACCTCATTAAAAAGCCCACATTTTCACCAATATCTCAAACATCCTCGTCCTCCATAGAATAACTTTTCTGCTGCCATACACCCATCCCTGTCCCCTCCTCCATGTTAGGCAGTGAGACTACTCCACTCACCAGCACTATCTCGTTAGACAAGTCTATCGCTCTCTTTGTAGGTGTATCTACGTATCTGGGGAATTTACACTTCAACAGTCCCAGATCACATGACAACGTACTAGTAAAATATCATCTAAACATGTTAGCACATCTCATACAGAGTTTTGGTACAACAATTTACCAGAAAAGATAGATGCAGCAAAACCAAAAACTGCACATGCCAGACACATATTTTAAGACGCGTCAATTTCAGATGAGTGGAAATAAAAACTGCACAAATGAATATCTGCAACTCTGAACCAAATTTGCTGTCTCTAACAGAACTAGGCCTGTTCTATTTAATGCTCTTCGCTATTCCGATCAGACGGAAAGTGACAAAAGACATCTTGGGTCCATCATTGTTAGAAGGTGGTTCTGACACTATGGGCCGCCCGGATTTTTCACTTTTTGAGCACCTAATTGTTGAGCTTTTACTGTGGGGGAGCCTCATAGGTTGGGACTCGCCCACAGTGAACTCAGGATGGAAGAAACATGCCAGGGAAAGTCAGTGTGTTTTACTGTGTTTTCACTTTATTATTCCCCTATGGGGATGTGGGGCCCATGGCTAGATTAACTTCAATTAGGCCTACAGATTCCAGACACGCACTTAGCCCAATGTAGCAAATGTGAAAAGAAGTATTCTGCGGAGTCCAAAGTCATATCTGTACTGCTTTTGGGTCATCCAGAACTGTCATATTTCTCTGAGCCAGCCATGACCAGACCCAGGCTAAGGGCTGACCACAGCTGGATGGATTGATAACCTTTCTTCCTCAAGCTAGGGCCTCCTCTCCACGAAGAGAAGATGGGTGGGGCTGCAGGCCAATCCATCAACTGCTGTCGCTGGGTGCCAGGCACCAGGCTGCACCAAGGAGGGAAGGAGTTGGGTTTCAGGGGCCATGTGACCAGAGACACTGGACGCCGCCATTTTGAACAAACCCAGAGGCTGGACAAGAAGGAGGGAGCAGGGGCAGGAAAGTGATGTGTTTGAGAGGACCAACAGGGACTTCCTGCCAGCCCCCTACTCAACTTTTAAAAAGTGCTTGCACAGGAAGGGAAGGTCTCTCTGGGGTGTGGTCTGCTGAGGCTGAAGGTGCTGGAGCCTGGCACAATGGGCAGTTGGAAGGAGAGACCCCCTGACTGCCCCCAGGACCCTATCAGCACCAGAAGAAGAGCCCAGGACTGGTGCACAGAAGCAGGGGCCTCTGCGCAGGGAGAGAGGCCCAGAAGGCGAGCCTGGCGAAAGGCTGGCGCAGGGAGCCAGTGAAGACAGCACACTGCTGAATCTACCCTCTCAGAGACCCAACGGGCAGAGGAGAGTGTTCCCAGTGGCTGGGGCTGGTAAAGAGGAGCGTGAAGCGCCCCATAATGCCTCACCAGGCATTTGGAAATCTGCCGTTTTGGTGCTTTGTGGCCCCCAGAGGAGGGGGGTCACCCTCACGTGTGAAAAAGGGTGCAGGGGGGCTGCAGGAGCACCGCAGTCTCCCCCAGCATAAAGAAGAACAGTCCACCCCTAAGTTTCACGGGGCATCTGAAAGAATAACCCCTCAAGGGCTCAGCCAGCCTTTAACACCTTCTAGGCTGGAACTTATGTTCTACAGCTGAGGGTGTACTATGAAGTGCATCATGGAGTGAAGGGCTGAGTTGGGGATGTCTGGAGAAGGGCATCCCCTGGAGGTGAAGTGGTGTAATTGCACCGAAATGCATTTACTATTGGTTATTTCTTTTTAGGTGGACTGAAAGTCACATGTGTAAAGTGAAGTACCTGTGTAAGGTGATGTTAAGCTAAATGGAGTTATGTTGCTGGACCTTCCTGCTAGGGGGTCTGGCTGTATTTACGTAATCCCATGCTTTTACCTGTGATTCCTTTTAAAGTGAAGAGGCGCACTGCAGGAGAAGTGTAGTTGCCGGGAGTACTTCCTTTGAAGGGACTGTAAGTCACATGTGTAAGGTGATGTTAAGCTAAATGGAGTTATGCTGCTGGACCCTCCTGCTAGGGGGTCTGGCTGTATTTACGTAATCCCATGCTTTTACCTGTGATTCCTTTTAAAGTGAAGAGGCACACTGCAGGAGAAGTGTAGTTGCCAGAAGGGACTGTAAGTCACATGTGTAAGGAGAGGTCATAAGCCAAGTGGGGCTATGTTGCCAGACAGTCCTGCTAGGGTGTCTGGCTGTATATGCGCAATCCTGTGATTTCATCTGTGATGCCCTCATGGGCTGTAATTGCAGTGCATTCAAATGATCAACCAAGGTGATGAGTACTGTCCTTCTAAAGTGTGCGTAAACATGGATTCTTGCTGCCGCGCTTAGGTGAAGACCCCAGACTGCTAGCCCTTAAGATATAGAGGTGCATACTTTATGGTCAGTAGGAGATGCTCAGTCAGGGTCATGTGTCACCAAGGCAGGTTTACCCCTTTTTAATGCTTGTTGAGGTAATGGGGTGGATCGCCACTGGGATGGTGCCAGTGCGCTGGGCCCTCGCTCCAGGTTATGTTCAACTAACTGCATTGGGGGCAAGTTGATGTGCATACATGGGAGTGGTGGTACTAGACCCCACCCCCCCGTGGGAAGGGTGGAGATGTTATGCAATGTCACAAAGTAATTCCAACAGCTTATGTAGATTTGTAAATTGGTGCATAGTATTGAGTGGTGTGTGTGTTTAATAAATGTACTCTTACTTTTATAAAGCAAAGTACAGACTGGACAATCAATTATTGAGTGTTAATATTTGTGCACCTGCAAATGGCGATTACTAGCCCACACCACCTCCCTTGAGTAAGCCTCAGACAGCTCTGCAACGCTACCCTCTGAGAGTCAGGCGCTACAATCGGGCGTTTGGTTCCCAGTGAAGGACAAATGTAGTCATGTTATTTGTGCAGGCCTCACAGATGCTGCCTCGTTTTCCAACAATCATTAGTAAGAAATTGGAAAGACTTGAACCCACAGCCCCCCATTTTAGATTCTGTTCATCACATTTGTTGGGAAAATCTGGCTCAACCTCTCAGACAGAGAAATTAATGCATGCTGCAATTGTGTAGCACGCACTATGAATCTCGTCTTTAGGGACTACCATGTTCAGTTCTTGACTTTAGGTAGCACTTTTATACCAGAGAGGATTTCAATCTGCACTTAAAACTGAAAATATGAGCCATAATCGCAGGTCGCTAAAAAGCGTAATCCACAAAGTGAAGCACGGAGCAAAACATCTACATACCCTTGTTGTACAGCATAAAACTATGGGTTTGGAAATCCTCCTTTGAATAAGAAGGCTCTGCATGTTTATGTTTTGATGGTGTAGCACTGTTTGCATTGCGGTATCCGGGGTAATTTCCACAGATTTTTGTGAATCACTTTGATTTTCAAGTGGAAAGCAACCAACAGCCCATCTAGCCACAACAATAATACGTAGCTGCAATAAACAGTCTTTTGCAGTAAACTAGCCTTCAACAATTACAGATAAGCTACGCATTTTCCCAGCAGCAGAGGCAAACATCGTGAAACTCAACTTGGATAGCCAATTATGGTTTTCCTTAAAATTTGCTTTTGAAATCCAATAAAAGACAAAGTTTGAAACATTCCCCATGCTCTCTTTTAGTTGTAATAGTAACCACAACTAAGTAAACTGGATATGGAGGTGTTTAGAACAATAAGTCATTAGGTTCAGAATTTAGCAGAGTGACACTAAGATTATTTGGCCAGATGTACAATGTATGGAGTAGGAAAAAGTTATTATAAATTGCGCAGACTTTTACCGAATCCATTCCATTTTTGTGAATGACCTATGTACTAATATGTGGTTTGCAAAATGCTGATCCGTAGTGGGTAGCAATTCGACATATCTCATGATTATTAATAAGATAGGCCGTAAATTACGACCCTATATGAATTGCTGCCATCACAGGGACGGTTGCCTGCTGAGGTCAGCAAAACACCATCACCATATCTGTGATTGAAGTTTCCCTTGGGGACTCCTTCCTGTTCGCGAATGCCTTACCATTACCTTTCAGGCGTTGGTAAAACAATGTTATTAGACTGGATTTTAGTTGAAAAACATCAGTACATTCCATTATGGTTCGGCATTTGGAAGGGACGCCCTAAACACGCCCCTTCCAAATACCGAATCAGTATGGTGTCGCAAACCTGAATTGCAATTTGGCAACGGGTTACTGAATCACAATTTGGGTATCTTACATACCAAAATGCCTTTTTGTGGTCTCTGAATCGAGCCATTTGCAAATACAAAAATACTTGGTACATCTGGCCCATAAGGCCTTAAATTATTACAATTTCGTTCATCAAATGCCAGCCACTGTACCCAAAATAATAGAACTGTCTTTTTAAAAGTGACATGCCTCTGAATTTTTTAACAGCATTGTTAGACAGTCTTAGGATGAAATCAGTAAGGCAGCATGTTCATTTTGACTGAAACTACAATGTTTATAGGTTTCACTATTTTCGGAGTAATTTCAATAAACTTCGTAGAACTCTTGCTTAATAGTGAATCATCTGAGATTTTGGGTAACTTTGATTACAAATAAAAAGTGGGTTTTTTTATGTTTAAAAAGAACCCCATTTGCCGGGTCTGCTATTTATTCTACACCGACTTTAAGATGTTCTTCAGGTGGTTGATAAAAATGAAGCTTTGGCAATACACCCCTTCCAAACACACAGATAACCGGTTTAAACACCTATTTATCAAGTGCTTCCTAAACAAAAGTGTATGTTTTCATAGCTTGATGATGTCAACAAGGTACACCATTTTATACCTATTATCTGAAGTCTGATTTGGAGGGAGCCGGCTCAAGGTGTACCAATGAATTTACACCCTCTGGTTTAAATGCCAATCATCTAAGTTGTAAATGTAATGGCAAAATAGTTTGAGATTTCATAAAAGGTAGAAAAAAAGGTTTGCACTTAAAAAAAAAAATTGTGAACTATTTCTCAAGGGGTCATGACCAGAAAGGGAATGGAGTAAATGCAATTATTTGCACTCCTCTAAACTTCAATAAACCACAAGTGTTATTGCATACATGTCCGGAATCTAAGGGATGTGCCATTTGTGTGCGGTGCTGTGAGAATACAAAAACTATAATAGCCAGTGTCCACAAATTACCCCATAACCACCCCTGGCATTTGTGTCACTACCTGCTGCGTTTCCTTTGGCTTCTGATGCGAATTGGTCTCCCATGCTCATCCCCGTGTGATGTCATTGAGACTGGGCAGCAAATTATTTTCTGCTGGCCAGTCCCAGGCCACCTCAGGGCTTTCAAAGAACAGAGTTTCCCTCGATACAGCACTTTCAATTTGGTCGGGTGCATTAGTTATACTGTACGCTCACTGCTCGTAATTTCTTTTTAACTTCCAGGAAGGATTTACGGAGGAGTTGTACCATGACTGAATATACAGTTAATAGAATTACTTTGGTGTCCATGCATCTGATATATGAGAGGCGCTGTGTATGCCTCAGGAAGATGTCTGTCCATGTAATTAAGCACCCGGATAATGATGGGTCTGGGCAGAGCCTTTGGTAGAGGCCTCAGTGCCGGCATCCGGTGGGATCTTTCTAAGATAAAGCATGGGGATAATTCAGTGTCCGGAATCCATGATTGAAACCAGAGCGTTCGTGATTGTTCCGGGGGCATGCCCTCAGGCAAGCCCACCAGTCGCAAGGTGCATTTGCTCGACCTGCCCTCTGCATCCTCCACCCGATGCTCCAGGATAGCCGTCAGCTCCTGCACCCGCTTCCATGTGGGACACCTAGGGTCACTAATCAGAATTCTGGGTTTCCCACTCTGCAGCAGAGGCTGGAGTAAACAGTAACTCAGAATTAGCAGGTTTGCTCTGTTGAGGTTGAACAACATAGCACGATAAGGGGAAACTTTCATAATCAACCAGGACCCATCAAATATATTATGCCAGGTCTAATTCAGAAAACTGTGGTACCTTGAAAAAACGGAGATAACGCTGGCAATGGTGAAAAAAATTAAAGTGTTCTAGTAACACAAGCAAACATAAATGGCAAAGAACCACAGAAAGAATCTCCTATACACCCATTACTGACAGACTGCAGACAGGTCCAAATGGAGAGAGATAATACAAGACTTCTTCAGAATAAAATGGGATTTGTTATGATTGGAGCCGACATCAAGCCCTGGATCAATGAATTAAAATGAAACCTTGTGATCAAGTGTGGATGCCCCGAAGATCATAAGTGGGGCATTAGTCAAACACTCCAGGAGTAGAACGGGGAGCTACAAGGGAAGTATAAAGACCAGGAAAACAGACCACATAGAAAAATTATATGAATCGGGGGTCTGCTGCAAGGTGTGGAGGGACAAGACATCATAACTACGTCTATTAACATAAAACATACTCATTGGGTGTGTGGCCCAGGTATCCGGTAACTATACAACACTAGATCTTCTCATTCAAGCTCACTTTTTTGTTTTTTTTTAAAGAGATAATGGCTTTAGCCCAGAAGAGTGAGCAGACATTCCATGGCCGCATGATACAACTTTTTCAAGTTTTGTCAACAGTCCTTCTGTACACAAAAGATCCCATATGAGCGGGGACACTCCATCTTCATTGTTACACCTTCTGTTAGACACAACAGTGAACAACCCACCTGCCACTAGATTTCAAACACACTGGGAAGAGTGATGGGTTTGGAGACGGGGTGGTGGAAATTGAGCTCCATTGCTCTTTCCACATGCTGAAGCTGATCTGCTTTAACGCAAGGGTTTTAAATGCTTTCATGAAACACTTGGCAATTCTAATTATGCTACATGATTCAAAATGTGACAAGCGTCTTATACAGGAGAAACACTTGCTCAACTGGTTCAAGTGGTTGCCAAGGCAGTTTTAATAGCTGAGTGCAAGGCAAACAGGTAGGGTCGCAAACCTGTTAGCGTAAGTGGTCCAATATGAGGTCTTGAAAGTTGTTGTAAGCTATGTGGGAAAGCAGTGACTTGATCTCTAGAGGGAAGGTCATGTACACTACAGCCAACATACATGCACATAAGATTAATAAATATAAATTTCTAAAAGTATAATAACTGATGTAGTATACGCTGCTGAAGGAGACTGGGGTAGATTTTAATATTGCGATAGATGGCCAAAGGGGATAGGTCTGTGCTTGGACTAGCATGTCATAGGTATGCGAATAGCGGAAGACTTATGCCAGACATAAGCACTTCATTGCAAGTTAATCTCATTGTTCCTGATCACAGCATACATACATACATGGGCCATATCTCCCTTTCGGTTCATGCCCGGTTTATCTGAATGTGGTTGACCCATGGGACAGGAGGTGATAATTAAATGAAAGTCTACTACTGGATATAAAAGAGGCGAAATAAAAAAATGCATTAAAATGTACACGATGGCTACGGACTTGAGTAACGTGGGAGAAGGCACACCCAGCGACTCTCTGAAGACAGTCCTCATAGGATGTCCGATCATAGTATCCTAGAGACTGAACAAGATAAGAGTTGATATACATCAAAGAGTTGAATATCAATTATAAGAAATTGAATAAATCAGCCACAGAACATGCTCCACAAAATTATGGCATACCTAACAATGGTTAGGGCTTAATAAATAAGAGCCTTAGCTAATGGCCTACTGTCAGAGTGAAATACATTTTATTGCACTTAGAAATGTGGCAACATCTATACAAGATATTGGGACTGTTAACACTTTCTATGATAAACTTCATCAAACAGAGGATACCACCAATGATAAAGTGACTTCTTATTTACAGCACACAAGATTACTAACTCTTAAGTCCTAATAAAGAGAATGTTGAGCAGCCAATTTCAGTGGAGACGTAAATGGCGGATTAGTCAAGGTTAAAGATAGAGCAATCTCCCAGCCCAGAAGACTACAGGTCCATATTTTACAAACCTTTCTGTAAGACTCTCACACACATTCTCCAAGGTGTATTAAACTCCTTTACTGTCTATGAAGTGATGGCTCATTCAATGACAGTGACCACGTTTACTCTGATACCCAAACCAGGCGACCATCACAGCCTAAGTAGTCCTGATATGCCTATATTCTTGATGAGTGCAAAAAGAACTATTGATGGACAGAATGCAGAACAATGTCATACATTCACCCCAGTACAGAGATCTGGGCCTAAATCCATTGTTTTTTGCTCACCATGCCATTCCAGTTTGGACCCAGCCATATGCAAATCAGTCCTAACCATGTGCCCAATGGGAACAGTCCAGCCCAAACTGCCGGGTCAGGTCCTCCCTGGACTAGAAACAAGCATCCCTGGACCGGTTTCGGGGTTTCACCCCTCTTCAGCCAGGATAGCTTGATTCCAGTGGCATGGAGAGCACGGGACTCACGTCTGAGCATACCCGTCCCACTCGGGGTGACAAATGCAAAAAGAACTATTGATGGACAGAATGCAGAACAATGTCATACATTCACCCCAGTACAGAGATCTGGGCCTAAATCAATCGTTTTTTTTCTCACCATGCCATTCCAGTTTAGACCCAGACATATGCAAATCAGTCCTAACCATGTGCCCAATGGGAACAGTCCAGCCCGAACTGCCGGGCCAGGTCCTCCCTGGACTGGAAACAAGCATCCCAGGACCGGTTTCGGGGTTTCACCCCTCTTCAGCCAGGATAGCTTGATTCCAGTGGCATGGAGAGAACGGGACTCATGTCTGAGCATACCCGTCCCACTCGGGGTGACAAATGCAAAAAGAGATGCCAGAAACCGGTCCTAGGAAGCTTGTTTTCGGTCCAGGGAAGGCATGGCTTGGCAGTTCGGGCTGGACTGTTCCCATGAGGCACAGGGTCAGACTGATTTGCATATGGCCATGTCTGAACTGGGGTGGCAGAGTGGGCTAAAGAACGGTGATGGATCAAACCCAGATCTGTTGACTGGGTGTGAGTGTTTGATTGGTTCTGATGCTCCGTCCATCACCACCCCCTTTTGTATCGCTATATTCTTGATGAGAGCACAAGCAAACATTTACTCCAGGCTGGGTCCCCTCTTGTCATGTCTGATAAACCAAACCAATCTAGTTTAACACCCAGAAGGAATGGTGGAGAAAAACACAAAAAGGTCTTATATATTGAAGTACACTAAGACCCCAAAAAGAAAGACATTTTTATTTCACTCCATGCTGAAAAGGTGTTTGACCACATTAGCTGCTTGTTTGGATTTTTGAGGCTTTTAGATTTGGTCCCAGATCCTGAAGTTGGTGCCTGACATGGTATAAAGAGCTGAAGGCCATTGTTAGAGCGAATGTATACTCCTTTCCAGTTGTTGGTCATACAAAGGGGTACAAGGCTGTGATGTACCCTATTACCCCACTGCTATTTGTGCTTATCATGGAGTCCTTTATAGCGCAGTTACACAGAAATGAGAACATCTCAGGGGCACGGATCGGAGGAAATGAGTATAAGCTGACAATGTACTGATTTTCAAAGACTAACCCTGCGTAATCGGTCTCTTTCTTAATTGAAGACCTACAGGAAGTTAACCAGCACAAATCACAGATTTTAAAGATCGCCGTCCCTAAAGGAAATATCTATTCAGGCCAGCATGCCTTTTTTAGCGCCAAGTTCGATTGAGCACAAAGATAATGTTTAATGTGATTAAGATATTTAGAGGATATAGAGTGATGTTTTAACTCTCTTGTGAAAATTACAATAAACAGCTTGAACATGTATGATCAGGAAGTAAATTTGAGTGTTATGGAACCTGAAGAGGGAAATACCTTCCACCGAGGCAGTGCACATTGTAGGAGGAATTCCCAAATTCATTGTGATTAAAAAAAAAGTGGACAAGGCAGCAAAGATGTGCCCCTGAATATTTTGGCACAGAAAAGGTAGGGGCAAGCTTGATAATCTGCCTCATGTACAAGCATATGCTTAATGTGCTCATAATTCGGCAGCTAGTGCTAGAGCTGGATGGACAAGATCTCTGAATCTCAAAGTTATGAGAGTGATTTCTTACTACTGATCAACTGGATACAACCAATTAGAGACATGGATAGAATAGGATGTGGTTCAATTGAGACTGCTCAGGATACACAGTTGTATATGTCCCATATTAAGGACATCCAAAGCAGAGATGGGAAATTTAGGAACTCGGCTGTTCCTTAGTGTACCAGCGTTTACAAATTTTATTTGATTGATTTTAAACTAGAATACCCAACAGTACAATTGTGGTACTATCCACAGTACACCATTTAAAGAGCATTACAGCAATTTTAATCATACCAACACCTTGATCCACATAAACCATTTACATGCTAAGAAAAAATACATTCAAAATAATCTTGTACACTATTTGTTTATTATACACTTTTTTAAAGGAGGCCTATTATTCTAGGGATTAATCAATTTTGCCAGCATCTTAGCCCATTACGCTACATCTCCAGTCAGCTATCGTCTTTTTTCGAGACCTTCATGTGCTGTTCGGCCGCTATAGCTCATTCCATTAAATCTTTTTTCCCATTGAATAAACTTTGGGGTACAGGTTTTTACCCAATGGATCATATTACAATTTTATCTATTCTGAATTATCCAGAAAAGGCATTGTTTTGTGGACTTCGTGAGCAGTATGTGCGTTGACTCTTGCAAACTGCACAACACACCATCCCACAATCCTGCAACCTGGGGTAGCTTCATGTAGGAAGTCTGCGCACTATGATCTGCGCCTAATATAGGCAGATGATCTACCAGGGTAGATAAGGGCAAGTTACTAGGTTGTAAGGTAAGTTTTGCATTAGGAAATTAAATTGTATTGATTTAAACCAAGTGTTCCGTGCGTTAGGGAGATTTGTTTAACCTGCTTGCAAGCTTTTTTCAGCCCGAGTCGGTAGCTCTGGACCGTCACCGATCCATTTCCCATCGACTACTTCTTTGTCAATGCCCCTTATCCAACACCAAGCTGCGCAGAGAAATAGGATTATTAGTCTGCTTCCAGCCAGGCTTAGTTCTTGTGTGATTATAATTACTTTGAAGGGTGCGTCTGGGAATGAGATTTCTCTGGCAACGTGAGCCTCCCTAGTGTACAGGAGGAACTGCTTCGGAACCACTTCAGATTCCTCTAGTGCCTGGTCAAATGATAAAAATGTACGAGAACTTACCTTCGGTAATGTCCTATCTGGTAGAGACATGATCTAGTCGCAGATTCATAACCTTCGAACTTCCAGGCATCAAGCTGGATCCGGAGGAATTCTCTTTGTAGTACCCCTGCGTGCCGGTAGGCTGCTTTGGTCTACTCCGCGTGATGTTGTCATAGTGACATCCGCGTCATCAATATAACCGCCACTCCAGCACGCAGACATCAGTACTTTTCACGCCAGAAGCGCGGAGGCATGAAGTGACTGACCATGGCACGTTAAAAAAGGGACTAGGGCCCTGAAGGGGAACAGCCCTTACACTAAAAGACAAGTCTGCAGTGTCGAGGACGACGGGTGGGTTGGTAAGGAATGTGTAGCTTGATCATGTCTCTACCAGATAAAGCACTACCGAAGGTAAGTAACTTGTTCATCTGATAGAGGCATGTAGCCGCAGATTCCTTACCTTTGAACAGATACCCAAGCAATACCTTCCCCGGAGGTGGGACTGCGGAAAGATTTAAACCAGGAAATCCTGCGATTAAGCAGGCACTCCCTGCAAACTTGACTATCCAGGCAACAGTGTCTGGCAAACGTGTACAGAGATGCCCACGTGGAAACTAGGCAGATGCCAGAAACAGGATCATCATACTGGAGGGTTGTGTTGGCTGCTTTTGCCCTGGTGGAACGGGCTCGAAGACCTTCGGGAGGCTGCTTCTTTGCCTAAGCATTACATTTTGATGTAGACGATAACCCATCGTGATGTGGTCCTCTTTTGGACAGCACGCCTCTTCTTTGCTTGCACACATCCTATAAAGAGTTGGTCATCCATCCGGAACTCCTTTGTGCGATCAAGGTAGAAAGATAATGCTATATTTGGGTCCAGACAGTGGAGACACTCCTCTTCCTTTGGAGGATGCGGAGGTGCATAGAAAGTGGAAAGTGGAGCAGAGTGACTGACTGTTCCTGATCAAAGGGAGTTACAACTTTGGGCAAAAAGGATGCCCTAGTTCTAAGTACAACTCTGTCTGGAAAAACTGTCAGGTAAGGAGGCTGTGATGACAGTGCCTGTCCAGAGGACAGTTATGCATTGGCTCAAACGGTGCGCACATCAATAAAGTAATGACCAAATTAAGGTCTCATTGTCGCATAAGAAAAGGAGAAGGAGGAAACAAGTGGGTTAACCTCTTCAAAAATCTCTGCACCAGTGGGGACTTAAAAAGGGAAGGCTGATCTGGCAGAAAAGCCGAGAGGGCCGAAAGGTAGCCCTTCAAAGTACCCATAGCAGAGCCCTGCTGGTTGAGGGAAAGGATAAACAGGAGGATATCTGCCGGGGAGGCAGACAAGGGGTCAATAGACTGTTCTGTACAATATTTACAAAATGTATTCCAGCGGTAGGCGTATACCCACTTCGTTGAGGGACGCCTGGCAGCCAGAATAACCTTGCAGACTTAGGGAGGAAGGTCAAAAGCTGTCAACTGTCGCCGCTCAATCTCCACGCAAGGAGGTGGAGAGTGGACAGATTCCGGTGGAGGACCCTTCCCTGCTGCTGCGACAGATCCTCCCGAAGGGGCAGCCTGATTGGAGGATCGATTTCTCATATCCAGAATTTCAGGATACCAAACTCTCCATGCCCAATTCGGAGCCACGAAAATGACTTGTGCCTGGTCGTTCCTGAACTTCTTGAGCACTCTGGTGGCGGAATGGTATGGACAGAAAGGCATACAGGAGGCCTGAGACCAACTCACAATGAAAAGCGTCGCCTAGCAAGAGCTGCCTTGGAAACTCCGTCTCGCAAAACTACTGACATTGTGCATTCTCTTTGGCAGTGAACAGATCTAACCAAGGCACTCCCCACTGTTGAAAGAGATCTTGTGCCACCTCTGGATGGAGATGCCACTCATGATCCGCAAAGCACCTTCAGCTGAGTGTCTGCTCTGGAGATCAGAGAACTGGCCAGATGTTGACCCACCAAGGAAATGCACTGTTGACAAAGAGTCCACAACCCCACTTTGACTTGTTTGTTGCAATATCACATGGCGGTAGTGTTATGCGTGAACACTTGAACTAGCCTTTCCTTGATGGATGGTAAAAAGGCTGTCAGTGCCAATCGGACTGCCTGAAGCTCCAACAGGTTGATTTGGAGCCTGGCTTCCGCCAGAGACCAGGGTCCGCTGATTTCTACCTCCCCCAGATGGCCGGCCCATCCTAGAAGAGACGCATCCGTCACTACTGTGAGATCTTGGTGGGGAAGGGAGAAGGGTCTGCCTCTGACCCAATCACGGTTTGTCAGCCACCACTGCAGGTCTTTCGCAGTGCCTTCCGAGATTTGAACCAGGTCGGTGAGATCTACATACTGTGGCTGATAGTTGTGGTAAGCAATAGTTCGTGGGTTAGAATGCCCTTTTGAGTCTGTGAAAACCTACTAACTTGGAACGTTGGAAATTTACTTCCGACAATGGCAGACAAACCTTCTGCCAGAGTTGGGAAGCATTATAGATAGCCTCGTATTGCTGAACTTTGAAAACGTGTGTACACATTTTTATACTGGAACCACTGTCAGTAGTGCAGTCAGAGCTTACAATATTTACTTAAGAGCGCTCACCCTAATAATAAAAGCTTTCAATTAATGAACCATGAATACAAGTTTGACCAGCATTAACAAATGGACAAAAATATTACCTTAACTGCAGACCGTGCCCTTCCCTGATCCATAATGTGGTACTGAAAACTGTCAGCCAAAGGGTTTGTGCTGCAGGGGGTTGGGCCTACTTGTCACAAGGACAAAATACACATGAAAACTTGTTGCCCTTGACCCCAAACAATAAGTCTGGGGTGTCTATAGGGATTCCACATCCGACATGGAGGTTCACCATAATCTGAAGGTAGGAGTTGCCTGCTTGGGACGAGCCCGCCTTCAACAACCCGTCGTTGAGATAGGGGAAGACTGGAACCACTGATCTCCGCAGATGGGCTGCGACCACCGCCATCACCTATGTGAACACCCGAGGGGAACTGGTGAGGCCAAAAGGGGAGCACCGCAAACTGAAAATGCTCGTGGCCCTCTGTAAACCGCACGGAGCGACAAAGGGCAGACAGGACGGAGATATGAAAATAGGTGTCCTTCAAGTTTAGCACTATCATCAGTCTCCCAGGTCCAGGGCAGACAGGACCTGAGCTAGGGTGAGTACCTTGAACTTCTCCTTTTTGAGGAAGTAATTGAGGGCTCTGAGGTAGAGGATAGGACGAAGGCCTCAGTCCTTTTGCACCCGAAAATAGCAGGAACAACTACAGCCTATTTCTGGCCCGGGTACACTCTCTATAGCTCCTTTGGCCAAGAAAGTCTTGACTTCCTCATGGAGTAGAGCAAGGTGATCCTCCATCAGCCAATCGTACAATCTCAAAGGGAAGGGGGTAGCCACTTTGGACAATTTGCAACACCCACCTGTCCGAGGTGATGTCTCGCCAGTAGTGAAGAGGAAGGCATATTCTGCCACCAACTGGTTGGGAACAATCCTGGGGGAATCGGACTAGGAAGGTTTTATGGTGGAGGAGAGATTTGCGGTTTGGCTTAACTTCTGGCTTCCCAACCCACGGAGTCGGGGTGAACCGCGTCAACGGCCTTGCAGAGGCTGCTGAACTTGCGAGCCCTCTGGCTGGAATAGGGTTGATGCGCTTGGTAGCACCTTCCGTAGCCACAAAAGTAGCAAAAAGCAGATACAGGCCGGGACATTGTGGTGAGGCCAAAGGACTTGGCCATAGCCTGCTAGTCCTTGAAACTCTCAAGTTGTGGCAACTGTTTTGTCTCTGAAGAGACAGGAGCCAATAAAAAGGCATGTCCGCAAGGTTAGCTTGGACATCCCATGAAAAACCTGATGTCCTTAGCCAGGCGTGGTGATGTACGGCCACTGTTGTGGAAATGGCTCTGCCTAGCGAGTATGTGGTGTCCAAGCCACATTGGATGGCGAACTTTGCTGCATCTCTCCCGCCAGAAATGGCTTGGGAGAGTAAGATCCGGTCCTCATCCGAGACCCTGGGCAGCACCTGCGCAACCGTGTCCCATATTGAATGGGAATAACAGCCCAAATGGCATGCGGTGTTAACAGACCGCAAAGCCAGACTGGCAGAAGAAATATTTTTCTTTCCAAAGCTTTCCAGCCCGGTGGATTCCCTATCCAGAGATGCAGAAGGAAACGCGCCACTGGGAGCCTGAACCATTAAGCTTTGTGGGGTGGGGTGTGCGGTGAAGAAAACTGGGTCGCCTGGTGCAGGGCGATGACAGCGGGCAATCGTCCTATTCACAGGAGCCCCTGTGCTGGGTTTGGATTAGGAACCCAGAAAGACATCCATTAAGGCCTCATTGAAAGGCAGCAAAGGTTCCGAGCTGAAGACACCAGGCTGCAGGCCTTCTGTCAAGACGTTAGTCTTGACTACCAAAATAGGAAGCTGAAGGTCCAAGACCTCTGCAGTCCCACGCACCACCATAGCAAATGATTCCCCCACCTCTGTAGCCAGTCTAGGTGGAGAAAGCATGCCAGAATCTGGGAACGTGTCCAGACCACTAGAATCACCAAGTTCATCACACCAGTCCGTATCTTGTGGTTGGGGGGATTTCTAAGGGATCCTGCTCACCTCCCCCATCCCAATCCTCCTCATCCATTCCCAAACCTTCAGAATAAGGTAGGTTGAACGGTATGGAGCCGTACGGCTCAGTCGGTTCGTTTCTCGGCGTCTGAGGGCGCCCAACTGGCTCAGTTTCGTCGAGAATGAGGATTGGGGTGGAGCCGCGGGTTGGGCACTGGCAACGCCGAGGACCTAGCAGGTGGACAAAGTGACAGGGAATGTCACTCTGCAGGTGCGACGGCCACTGGTCTGGACTCGGGGGCAAGTCCATTTGGAGGAATTGGCGCCGGTCCGTAGCCTAAAGCACGGATTTCATGGGGACTCCATCATCTGAGCCAGCAGAGCCTGAAGGTGCGCCGGCAGGGTCAGGCCACCCAAATATGGCACACATGGCATCATAAAACTCCTTAAGCTGGGCAGGGGTTGCTCCCGGACCCTGGAAGGCAGGAAAACACGGAGCCAACCCAGGCACCCGCTCAGCGGGGCCTGTTGGAGGGACTGTCGGAAGCAGAAGCGAGGAGGCCATATAGGATCTATATTGTGATGTTTATCAAGATACAGACATGTTGGGTGGGGAAGAAACAAAATAATAGTTCTGTGGTATTGCCCGGTACTAGGGAGAACACCTCTCGGACAGGAAGCAACACCTCCTCTAGCTCCTGTTTGAGGGACTCCAGTAATTCAGGGTCGATGCTTTGTACGGCTAGGTTTTCTGGTTTGGCTGTCATTAGTACCCTTTTTCTTTTTTTTTTTTTTTTTTTTTAGAGGTTAATGTGATAAATCTGGGTGTGATTACCAGAGGGATCCATTTCTATCTTATACGTGACCAGTGTTACATTATCTACCACTTTAAAGGGACCCAACCATTGGCTCAATAGGTTATAAGAGTTTGGGCGCAAGAGCAACACCTGGTCGTCTACTTGTAAGGACCTATCTTTGGCGGTTTTGTCATACTGTTTCTTTTGAGCAGTCTGGGATTGCTCTAGATTGGCCCGTACAATGGCTCGTACCTGGTTCATCCGAGTCTTAAGACCGGCCACGTAATCTAACAGGGGTTTGGCAGTATCTGCTTCCTCCTCCCACTCTATCGATATATCCATAAGGGTACACAGCGGTCGTCCGTAAAGCAATTCGAAAGGGGAATACCCCAGGCCTTTTTGGTGTCCGCATCCTATGGCAAACAAAGCCAAGGGTAGCATCTCTTCCCACTTACGTGCTTCTAGGTTGAGCAGTTTTCTCAGGGTAGTTTTTAAGGTGGAGTTGTATCGCTCTACCAGACCATCCGTTTGGGGGTGGTAGGCGGCTGTGCGAATTTGCTTAATGTTTAGTTGCTGACATACCCGTCTCATAAGTTTGGAGGTGAAGGGGGTACCCTGGTTGGTAAGTATTTCCTTTGGGAAGTCTACGTGGGAAATAATATTGATCATGGCTTTGGTCATTTGACTAGTGTTGGGCTGTCTAAGGGCAACAGCTTCGGGGAAACGTGTAGCATAGTCGACCAAGATGTAGTGGCAACCACTACGGGAGGGTAAAAGGGTGCCAAGGATATCCATACCAACCCTAGAGAAGGGGATGTCTATCACAGGTAGGGGTCTCAGGGGTACTCGAGGTGGGGTATAGCGACTAGTTTTTTGACAGATTGCACATTCACGACAGTACTTCCCAACTTGCTGGCAAATGCCTGGCCAATAAAATCATTCTAAGATGGCTTTTTCGGTTTTCTCTTCCCCGAAATGGCCACCCAACAGGTGGCTATGGGTCAGGTACAGGACTTTCTCTCTGAAAGGAAGGGGTACTAGTAGCTGTATAGGCAGGTTAGTCCCCCCCTTTCCTGTACAACAGTCTCTTTTGGGTAAAAAATTGAGGACCTACTTGCAGCGTGTCCTCTTGCTCGGTTGTTTGTCTCCAGGCTTCCTGTAAAGCGTTATCCTCCCGCTGTACTGAGCGGAAGTTCCTGTTGAGTTCCCAAAGAGCAGGAGTGGTATGGGTCAGAAGGGCGGGATTCCAGTTTTTCTTTTCTCTTCTCCTTTGCTGTTTGCTCTTCCTGTCTTTCCCCATATTCCAGCCAGGGTCTGCCACCTGGGAAAACTGAGCCTCTTCTCTCCACTCCGGCCCTTCCTTCCAGGTGTCGTGAAGAAGGGTATGTATACAGGGGTAGTAGGTTGCCAAGACCACGGGTTCAGGTAGGTGAGGGATGAGATCCACTTTCATATTTACAGGGCTTTGGGTCTGTTGAGGTTGTATAGCCACATCAGTCATGGGATAGTCCTTACTGTCCCCATGGATACACTGTATATGGACAACCCCGGTGGCGACTGGCGGTCCCCCTGGAATAACTTGAGGTCTCATCACAGTCTGTGTTCTCATTTAATGGCCACTGACCGGTGAAAATGATGGGGGTCTCCCTCTGGAGAACCATACAGGGCTCCAGTGTATCCAACCTCCATAGGCTTATCCTTTTGTGGACACACACACGCAAGGTGCCCAAATGCACCACAATGAAAGCACTGAGGCCCTAACGGAACAGATGGTCTAGGGGTTGGAGGCATGAGGTTAGGCACCATAGTCACTGTTTCCGGCTTCCGGGGGTAGTGGACTGGTCTAGGAGCTCTCAGGGGGTGATTTCCAGGCGGTTTCCAGTTCCTCTCTTCTTTGCCTTTCTGCAGCTCTTGTGCCCTGAAGAATGCCATCTTGATCTCTACGGCTTTGTCAAACGATAAGTCCGTGTGTTGGCGAATCCATCTCTGAATGGGAGGGTGTAATGAGGTGAGAAACTGTTAGAGGTACATCTTCTCTAATATGAACTCTTTGGAGGACGTTAATGGTTTGAGCCATTGGTCGGCTATGTCTTTTATACAATAGCAAAGGGCTCTGGGGTTTTCTTGTGGTCCTTCCTGTATATGTCGGAGCCTCATCCGATAGGTCTCCTCATCGATATCCATACGTTCAAGTATACACCGTTTGATATCCAGATAGGGGGTGGTTCCCAGGGGATTGGCGGTCTGGTAGGCTAATTGGAGCTCCTCGTGAGAAGGGGTCCCAAGTACTGTCCCCACCTTTCCTCTGGCCACAGGGCAGCTCGGGCCATTCTTTCAAAATTGGAGAGGAAGAAATCCAGGTCTTCTTCTTGTACGTACTTTTGGACTACCACCGAAGGAGATGCTGTGAACCCTCGGGGTTGTCCAAGCACTTCAGCGAGTTTCCCCATAGTGGTCTCTTGGGTTTGGCCCTGTCCTGTAAGGGTCTTGGGCAGGGTTTCCCTCTCGGTTTCTGACGTCTTCAGAAACCGGGCCATAATTTTCTCGAGTCTCTCCTGCCCTTCCGCCATCTTTTTTACTACCATAATGTACAATAGAAAGTACGCCCAAATCCCATTTGTTGCATAAAGAACCAGGTGTAGTCCCAGCCCATGTTTTCATCAGGGGTATCTAGTGAGCGTATAATGAGCGTTAGTCACCTAACATTATGCATTGGGCTCCTGCTATGAATAAATACTGTTTTTATCTTCCTAGACAAGGGCTCATATCACTAGGGGTGGATGAGAAATCTTGTTCCGCTGGCGGAGTTCACAGAGTTTTGCCCATGGAGTTCCGGCAAAACTCTGCCAAATGCTGCATGGTGGATTTTTGTTTCTCATGCGCAGGTTGCCAACGTTAAGTTGGCGAATGAGAACTGGCGTCCCCTAGCACGATTTTCAGGTGCTAGAACATCACCGAGTGAGATTCTCAATGTGGGCCGCTGCAACTGTTCACAGCAAGAATTTACTCTAGCAGCAGCAGCAAAGAAGCAGCGCCCTCTGGCGTAGTTCGTACAATTTTACAGTACAGAACAAGCTCGTGGTGCTAACAAATCAGCACGGGCAGTGGGATGTAGTGAATTCTGCCCGCTCGCGGAACTCGGTGGAATCTAGCAGAGTTTTTATCTAACTCCAAGGAATTCCATGGAGTGAAACCCTGCTAATTCGACCAACCCCTACCTATAACCCACAGGAGTCCATTTGCTAAAGCTTTGCTGTGCAGCTGTACATCTGTATTTAGCAGTAAACAAATGGGTCAGTATGCTGCTGTAACGGATCATGCCATTACATTTGCCACGATAGAAAAGTGAACGTTCCTGCTATGTTCATGATTGTTACTTTTTTCTGCAGGCTAGGTTCAAATAGCAGCATTCCCTTTCAGGTCATGGGCTATTGGCTCAGATAAGCTAGAAGGTTGCAGAACAACTATGAAGAGAGTGACACCTCACCTCACATGGCGCCTTCCTCCTGTGTAAGTTTGTAGGGCGTTTGTCTCCCCCCCCCCCCCCTCTAATGATCTCCTCTCAGTAGCAAGTAAGGTGCACTCCATCAAAATTGCAGGACCTACTACATCCAAATCACTGCCAAATTAGAGCAGTTCTTTTTTGGTGGCGCCGTGTCCCAGATCTCAACCAAGGTCCATACATCCTCAGGCTGTCAAAGTTGCTCTTCCCATGCGCTATACCTTGAAGGATGCTGGAGAAGAGTAGCATGTATTTGAGGTTTAATGCCTATAGCGTTTGTTTCACTTCCAGGAATGATTTTCTTTAATACTACACATTCTTCATATCATCCCGGTAGATATCAATCTTTAAGCTGTCATACTGAACAGCATAAGCATGCCTCACTGCTTTTAATATACAGTTGCCTATCCCTGTAGGACCAAATAGCTTAGTGCACCCTCGTTGAGGAGTTCGGGGGCCCCTGCTGTGGGAGACACAGGTCATCAGATTTCCTAGAGCAGCAAGAACACGAGCCCTCAGTTTGCACCAGTCCGGAGCAGGGTGCTCAAGTGGATCCACATCAGACCAGCGCCTCTGCCCTGCAGGGCACTGGCCCAGGTCCACTGCCTCCCGTTTTACAGACATTAAAAACCACTGCTAAACCCATGCAGCACTGTTTCTCCATTAAGAGCATACCTGAAAGCCAGGGTCCCGCCACAGACTTCAGGGGGCAATCGAAATCAATTTCAACACATGAGAGCAGGTCTCCCCTGGTTATTGACTCTCTGGGGGTGAAGTCCATGGCTAGGCTGACCAATCGCTGCACCAATGGAGAAGCTGCAGACTGGGCCAGGCCCATCAGCGGCCAAAGCCTTCCCAGGTCCAGTATACACATGGGTACAGGGGTCTTTAGCTCTCCAGTGCCACAGAGGGGTGGGGGGGGGGCTGGAGGGGAGCCACAGGCCATAGAGTTTGTTCGCACTCCAACGGCATATACAGCTTAGCCGTAGCCTCAGGTAACACTGCTGATCCTCTAGACATGCCAGCCTACAGCAAGTTCAGGGTGGAGGTGCTACCCCCTCTCCCTCAGCCCCAGTTCCCAGACACATGTGATCTTCCACAAACAGCTGCAACAAAAAAGCAGGACAGCTATGGTCAATTATGTAGAGGGCTTGCAGGCAATTTTACAGGGTTTCAGGCAGGAATGTGCAGAATTTGACCAGGAGAAGCGGGGTGGGGGGGGGGGGGGGGAAGAGAGCCTCCCACCATGTCTCGACAGCCACCATCTTGCCAAGCAATGCCCCCACCAGTCGTAGTGTTAAGTACCATTACAAACTGTGACACTGAATACTGACCTTGGACTTGAGGGAACCTCCCTAATTTTCATCCACATACTTCAAGAATAGCCCCTGCGTAAAGCTGTAAGAGAATAAAACAATATTTATTATGGAACGAACAAAAAAGCTTTTCTATAACATACGTATATATTGATGGCTTATTCCACAATATAAGTGATCAAGTCTGAACTGTTCTTAGCTGAAAGTCATTTTACAGTTAACATCTAGGCACTAAAAAGAGTCAAACACAGATCAATATAGGATTTTGAAGGGGCCTTAAATTAGTCCTTATGTTTGGAAGTGGGCAACAAATTAGTCCTATGATAAAAAGCATTTATTTGATTTTTACTAAAATATTTATGTTTGTGTGATGTGAGAATAACAAAATGTAGAATTATAGATAGAGAGGAATTAAAGCACAACTTGCTTCACTAAAAACACTAAAACTACAATGGAGTTGAGGTTGACTAATATGGTCATATAGTTGTATTTATATAGTCTTGAATACCTCTGATGAGGTGTTTAAGCACTTTACGCTGATCAGCACACTACTCCAAAACCAGGGTTAGTGGCTAATCTAGTTGTTATTGTTGGCTGCTGGGCTTTTCATGTGCTCTCAAAGAAACTATTCAGTGCATGTGCTCCAGTTTCTTAGAGGAAGTAATAGGGGTTAGTGTGATCATTAGTGGGGCTTATGCGAGTTCATGCATATTATTGCTGCGATTAATAGACAGGTTAAAGGTAAACAGGTACTGTTAGAGTGAAAGGGTGTGGTTTATTAACAGAATATTTACAATGAAAACTAAAAGGTAATAAAATTTACAGGTTACGGTTCTACCTTCAACTCATGCCACAACCCTGTGGTGCTCAATCAAATTCACCTTCCAGCTCTGTTATGTACTGAGAAAGATGATCATATTTGTTGTAGAGAATCAACGGTTAGGTTTATAAATTTACAAAAGGATGCATACTGGTATGGCTAAGTTACTTGTCATTGTGGAGCACTAGTAAATGGGAGTTGGGTGAATGCATGACGGGTGTGTTGGCATACAATTGTGGATTTATAAGTTCCGGATATGTGCGAACAACAGGATAGTTGTGTGGGCATTTGATTGTGGCTGTATGGACATATGATGGTAGATGTGAGCATACAAATCGTGGCTTTGTGGTTTTCTGATCTGTGGTATGGGGCCTACGGTGTGTGTATAAATGTGGCTTTGAGATTTTCCGATGGGTTGAGGGCGTGTATTGCTGGTTGTGCAGACTTGTGATGGTGAGAGTATGGTCACCTAATGGTGGGTGACTGTAGGATTGTGTGGTGAGTTGCGTTCAACATTGTATACACCACTCCTCACCAGTAATTTACAAATGTAGCGGATGGTAAGCTCACCTCCTCGGCCTCCAGGCAAGGCTGAGACCCAACCCCTCCCACCACTGCCCTTCAGCAAAGAAGAGAGGAGCTTTAATTAGCTCTCCTGGGTATGGGAGAAAAATAGATTGGATAGACCTATTAAAAGTGGGCAATCTTAATACTGCAGCTTTGGCTGCATGGTCATGCTGCTTTTATTGCTACTTTATTTATTAATTTTCTTCCCAAAGCTTTCTATCATTGAGAATAAACACTTGTGAGTTTACGGTGCACCTGAATGGAGTGTTGCGCATGCGCACTGGGGTCCTATTGTCACCTCATGCACAGATTGGCGCTTGGAAAAATAGACATACTTTGACATGGACAATACACGCTAACATTGCCTTTTTTCCCCAAAATGTCTAAACGGATTTTCACTAATCCAAAAAAGGCACCAAATGACGTTAAGGCTTCTGGGCCATGAAAATGCAATCACTATCCAATTACCGGTTTTTAAGTTAAGCACGCTACATTTCCTATAGAAAACCCTTTTAATCATTTCTCTTTTCAACTCAACCCTGGCAGGTCAGGAGGTGGTTGATGCAGGATGATCCCTGGTTGTGGAGGGCTTTGTAGGCGTTAGTTAGCACCTTGAACTGGCATCTCTTCTGGATGGGGAGCCAGTGGAAGCCTCTGAAATGAGGGGTGATGCTGGTCCGTTTGGGGAGGTTAATGATGAGTCTGGCTGCAGGATTCTGTATGGTCCGAAGACGCTTGAGGAGTTTGGGGGTTGTGGTGCCGGTGTAGAGTGCGTTTCCAGAGTCAAGTCGGCTGATGACGCAAGCTTGTGTAACCGTTTTCCTGGTGTGGATGGGGATCCACCTGAAGAGCTTTCGAAGCATGAGGAGGGTGTAAGAAGTAGGAGAATACTGCATTGACCTGGCGCTTTGTGGTGAGTTTGCTGTACAGGATGATGAGAAAGTTTTGGGGGTGGTCCGTGGGGGTAGGTGTGGGTCCAATTTCGGGGGCGGGGCAGCAGGTGTCTTACCACGGTGAGGTGCTCTTCCGGAAGATAAGCACTTCCGTCTTGTCCATATTGCGCTTCAGGAAGTTGGACCTCATCCAGTCGGAGACTCTTTTGATGGGGTTTCGAAAGTTGGATCTGGTGGTGGTGGAGTCTTCCATGAGAGAGTGAATTGGGTGTCGTTGGTGTAGGAGATGATGTTGAGTACATTAGTGCGGACGATGTCAGCTAGAGGTGTTGTGCAGCTGTTGAACAAGGTGGGACTGAGGGAGGAACCTTGGGGGACGCCGCAGACGAGGATCTTGGGGATGGAGGTAAAGGGCAGTAGGCCGATTGTCTGGGCGCATCCTGTGAGGAAGGAGGTGATCCATTTGAGGGAGTCTCCCTGCATGCTGATGTGGTTGAGTCTTTTGATGAGGGTGTGGTAGGATATAGCGTTGAACGCCGCTGAGATGCCATGGAGGATTAAGGCTGCTGGCTCACCTCTGTCATGGAGGGTTTTGGCAGGGAGCATTGTCAGTTGCGGCGATCTGGGCAGTCATTTGCCATCCTCTTTCCAGTCACTTGCATTCGCATTTGAAGGATCAGAGTTCTGGGGTGAAGCAGCTGGCGTGTTTGGTGGATCTGTTGGTGCTGGCCAGCTTCATGAGGGTGACTATGTCGATGCAGTTGGAGATCGGGTCAGAGAAACTATAAACTGAAAGCTCCAGGTTGCTGTTGGTTTTGGGCTTGGTGGTGTAGAGGGCGGTTGTCCACTGGGTCTCTGTAACTTTGTTCCATCTTCAGTGGGAGCAGCTGAGGAGTGTGGTGGTGGAGCACAGAAAGCCTGCAACGGAGAAATGGACGATGCTGTGGTTGGTCCAGGTTAGCTCGGTGACATGGCTGAGATGATAGGGTCCAGTGTGTGCCCTGCACTGTGTGTGGGGCAGGTGACCAGCTGTGTGAGGCCAATGTTACTCATGCTTTCCAGGAGGTAGGTGGAGTTGGCATCTTAAGGTTCATTGAGGTGGAAATTGAAGTTGCAGAGGAAGATATAGTGCTTGGAGTTGATTGCTAAAGCAGAGCTGAAAGCGGAAATTACGTTGCAGAAGCCGGGGCGGGTTCCCAGGGGTCTGTAGGCGAGGGTTTCTCTGATGTTTGTCTTAGCATTGGTTTGAAGTTGGAAGTTGAGGTGTTTCATGATTGATGTGGTGTCATCTTCGGTGGTGGTGCATAGGAGGGTTTCCTTGTGGATGAAGGCGAGGTCTCCTCCGTGCTTGTTTGTGCGGTCTTTGTGTATTATCTTGTAGCCGTGGGGCATTGCGGTCACGATGTCAGGGGTTGAAGAAAGGTTGAACCAGGTCTCGGTGATCACTTCGGAGGTGAGGGAGGTGTCCCAGGTTTCTGTGCCATGTTGGCAGAGGGAACAGGCATTGCGCAGCATGTACTGGAGCTGTTCCGGGGTTTCGGATATCTGCTGGGTTGGTGTGGCAAGGGTTCCTGTGTGGCATATGAAGCGGTAGGTGAAGGTTCCTTCTGTTGATCTTGGGGAAGAGATGCAGTAGTTGCTGTTGCGGCGTCCGAGTGCCAGGACCAGGAGCTTTGTGATGAAGTATTGGACGGTGGCCGAAGGGTCAGGCGCCTTGGTGCTAGGCGCGGCCAATGCAGATGGGTTTGCCTTTGGCATGCTGTGGGGCCACACTGTGTCCTCCATTAAGTTGGTCCTAGGAGGGGGGCAGGGCACTGGAGGGCGGGGAATGGGAATTGAGCGGCGGGACAAACGGCGCGAAAGAACAAATAATAACAAACAGCAACAATCATACAGCGGCACGTATCACTAGGGAAAAAGTACTGAAAAATAGTGAAAGGCTAGGCTGACTAAACAAGAATGAAGGCGGCTAGCTAGACTAGCAGATTTACCTAAACAGTGAGGTATAGGCGAACTATAAGAAACATGGGGAATGAGCTAACACAGATATTACACAGGGGCTACAAGGCTCCACAAACAGGATGGGAGTAGTGGTGAGTGCAGGACATTGGCGGCTCACAACCGGCAGCAGAGGAGACCTGTAGGCAGCAAGGGGGAGCTGGTGCGAGGACCCCCTCATTGGTGTCGCACTGCAGACTCCATAAAGTAGGTCCTAGAGGGGGGGGGGGCAGGTGCTGGGTGGCAGGAATCGAGCAGCAGGGCAGGCGGCACGAAACAACAAATAATAACAAACAGCAACAATTACACAGCGGAACGTATTACTGGGGCTAAAACAGTGTAAAACAGTGAAAGACCATAGGCTGACTAAACCGGAATGAAGAAGGTTAGCTAGACTGGCACAGTTACTTAAACAGTGAGGCATGGGCGGACTATGAGAAACAGTGGGTATGGCCGAACCATATAGATATTACACTGGGGCTACAATGGTGCACATACCGGGTGAGAGCAGCACTTAGCACGGGACGTCGGCGACTCACAAGCAGCAGCAGAGGGGAACTGTAGGCAGCGATGGGAAGCTGGTGCAAGGACCTGCTCCAGGTGAGGCCAGAGGAAGAGCAAATAAAGGACAGCACACAACTGACAATGCATGGAGCAGGGCGAAGTAGTTAATGCAGACCCTTGTTAGTACATCTGGGGACTTAGAGGCCACCTAATACTGGCAAGCTGAGCAGAATGGTATTAATGCCACAGAAAGTGAAAGCCATGCTGGACAAGGAAACCATAAAGTCAGACAGTCTGCTGCTACATCATCGATACTGTGTTGTTGCATCTAAATTACCTTTTTAAACAGTTATTATTGGTTATTGTTGAAGCAGCACAGTACGTCAACTCTGCATAAGAGAGCCACCGGTCGCTACTTTTTTAAGTACATACTTTTGCACAAGAGTACAGTATGGGCAGGTAAAAAAATATGCTGCAGAATAAACTAGGGACCACCCAAGACCTTTACTGACTCCCGGTGCTCTTGGGAGAACTATAAGCTCTTTTCTAGCAAAATAAACTGAAACACCCTCCACATGTCAATGCAATCCTAATGAAAAGGGCCACAATGAAACAAAGTGAAAGTTAATACCAATACCTCCGTGAGCGATTTATTTCATCCTTAAAAAGTAGTCAGGGATACAGCTAAAATGATTTTGTAATCACAAATAAGTATTAATGCAATTTAAGAAAAATATACTTTGAGCTTCATTGCGGAAGTCCAATAACACAAGGCAGAACTGAGTGGCTGTGGTGCACTATGCAGGCGCTGAGAACAGGTGGTTCATAGTTCACAGCCTCTACGTGCCCGGGCTTTACTCAGAAATCCTTTAAAAGCATTCCTCTGTGTGTATCGATATATACACTTCAGTAAGTATACTCAGCTGCCAATAAAATCAAGACCCAAGTGCGGCAATAAAAACTGTCTTCAAATGAGCATGGCGTGCCAATTCCAAAATATTGTAACAGTCGTCATTAATATGAACGGTAGTCTATCCCACAAGGCATTCGAAAATGAATTACCAATTGGTTTAGTCTCACACTGGGGACGGATAGTAATGACACTTATGTTTCCTTTAGGCCAGGCTAGGAAATGTTTGTGTAATACAAGTGAAAGAATAACGGCCCATTTTTGCTGGCTCGCTACAATAAGCTATAGCGGTCTGTCAAAGACAGTACTGTAACCATTACTTTAACATATATTCAGAGTGGGATTTAGGTCTGCCCCTTGTTCATGTTTCAATAGTTTTGTTTACAATTTCAATTCCCTGCTCCCGATTCAATGGTTTTACTTCATGCTCCTGCGTTTGTCCAAACATGGAGCACTTAGGTTTCACCCTGATTTTTGATTGGTTGGATGCATCCTTATAGGTTTCTGTGGAAATTAACTTTAGCACGAGACGTGCTATCAAGGATAGGTCTGATTCAATAGTTACCACTAGGTTGCTAACTTCTCTTGGTGTTGTTGGAGGGGCCTTATAGTTCATTGGGCCATATGATAGTAGGTTGGTATTCTTGCCATTTTCAGCAGGTCATAATTTCTGTATTTGCAGTGTTGAGCTTCAGGTGGTTACTCATCATCCCTGTGTTCATGACACAAAGTTTATCACATTTTGAGTTGTAGGTGTCTTTTCGGCCATCCATTTTTAGAATAATGTGCATGATATCTTCATAGTTGTAACAGGTGAGGTTGAATACTTTTATCAAGTTTGGTAAGGGAAATAAGTACATATTGAATAATAGAGGGGATATGATGGACTCCTGAGGTACGCCAAAATGTTAGGTGTGAGGAGCGGATGTGGAAGCCGGTAGGTAAACTACAATGTGTCTGTTTGAGAGTTAAGAAGCAATCCCTTTCGGTAGTGTGATTCGTTAACAGGCACACCTCTCTATAGTTAATAAACTACAGTATCACAATTTCTGGTTTGCTCCACATAGTGAAACACCACAGGACGTAGGAGGCAAGTGCCTGAAAAATGGACTGAGGTCCTAGGTACTAAGTTTGCATAAAATCAACCGTCCTCTTCTGTTAGAGTATACTTATGTAACAAGGGGGACAATGATGTTTAAATATATGTCAGTAGAAATGAAATGAGGGCAGGAGTCACATTACTCCACTGTTTGCCGGCTCACATGACATTCAGGGTGAACTGTGCATAGTTTCTTACTGGAAGACTGGTGAAAACTTGACCATGTACCACGGTATTCGTATACAAGTAAGCAAGTGATATTTGAGTGGCAAATGCAAACATGTGATTACCATAGTTGCCTCCTCTTTGTTCATCACTTTTTGTGTCCTTTGCCTTGACTGGAAAACACATTGTTATAACAATGTCTGGTACAACATGGCTCGTCTGACTTTGAGATGATAAAGAAGAGATACCAGTCTTAATGCTCCTATTTACCTATGCTGAGTATAACAAAGGTCTCACAAATAGCTAAAGTAATACTCAAACTGATTGCAGTTTACATATATCGAAGATTGTCCTGATTGCTGTCAGAAACACAAGGGCAGACAGGCTTATCTTTCTTTGGAAACTAAAAAACCCTCTTGGTTAGTAAGTGTAACCAATTTCATATTCCCAAACACCAATTCTGGACTTTCAACAGGGAAGAGAAAAATCAAAATTTAATAGTAACTGTTCAAGAAAGGAGATCGAGGTGTTCCTCACAACTATCGTCAAATTGCGCTTCTTGATGCAGTGGGTCAAGTTTTTGCTAAATGTCTCTTGACCCAAATTAATCACTGGGTGGATGCGGTTAAAACTCTGCCGTTGGAGCAAACAGGGTTTAGGATAAAGCATGGATCAACTGATAACCTAACTGCACTACAGGTAATAAATGAAAAATGTTAAAGTTAGAGGAGGAAGGGTGTATACAGCCTTTATAGATTTCTCCACAGCATTTGATAAAGTAAATAGTCTCCTGCTGTGGAGAAAACTGTCAAATCTGGGTATGCCGGCCACCCTTTTGGAGTTAGTTTGTGCTCTCCATACGGATACTTGGTGCAAAGTCCTAATGGGAGGGGAAAGATTTCTCTCACAAACCATCTTCACAACAAATGGCATAAAACAAGGATGTTTATTGGCTCCCCTACTTTTCTCCTAATATATATTTGATTTTCCTCACAATGTGTCCCAAAGTGAGAGCATTGCCCCCTTACTGGGGGGAAAACCGATTGCGGGTCTACTTTATGCAGACGGCATAATAATATTGGATCGAACGCCTAGGGTATTAAATAGTCGTCTGCAGGCACTTCATAAATTTGCAGAGGCCCACTATTTAAAGATTAATATATCTAAAAGTAAAATAATGTGCATGCACGCAAGAAAAAAGTTGCAGTGCGGGAATTTCGTATGGTCTGTGGGTCGCCAAAAACTGGAACTTGTAAAATCTTACACTTCCTTGGGAAAAATAGCGTGTGGCAACCTAAATGACAAAGCCCATATAGAAAATAATGTCCGTAAAGCTACCACATAAGGGAAAAGCTTGGGTTCCCTTAACAGATCTACTGGAAAAAGACATTTTGCACTTCTAATAGAGGTATTTCGTGCAAAAATCCCTGCTTCGCTGTTGTATGGTATTGAATTGCTCGATGTAGAGAAATGTTTTTTTTTTTTTTTTTTTAATACAACAGAAAGCCAAATTTTAAGGAGCCTAGCCTCAGTCAACTCTGCTTGCCCTGTGGCTGCTCTCAGGTTAAAATTTGGTTTAAGAAGTAGCTAGGTACAGGGTCTTGCGGGGATAGTGCAATGGGTTGTGAGCCTGGTAAAGGGTGATCCTGGTACAATAAGATTTTTAATTCAGAAAGAAATATTACAAAGTTTAAAAGAACAGTCATTAATTCTTAAAAATGTTAGGACTGTGGTTGATTTGCTGCAATTGAACGAGTCTCTGCTCTTCACCCTTTCGTCATATCAATTGAGGGCCACTTTGAAACAGGCCACTTGGAAATTAAGTTTCACAAGGGATAGGGAAGCTAGCATTTTAAAGAGGGGTATCCACCTGGCCACAGACTCCTGTGTGATAAATAAAGTACAGGCCTATATTTCCTGGAACCTGCCCCATGGAGTGCGCCGCTTTTGGCTATTATTGAGGCAGGGTATGCTCACCTTAAATACCGTCCTGTCTAAATGGTATGGTTCTTCCCCGATCTGTAATTTGTGTAATACCATTCAGGATGTTAATCATTTGCTATTTATTTTCCCCGCTTTATTATTGTGTCGGCGTAAATGGATGAGACCAATTTGTTTACAATTATCCATTCTCTCGGCCTCTGCACTAATTGATTCTATTTATGAGCCACCAAATGAAATGTTCGGTCATAGGATTTTCAACCTTTTAAAGTGTTTTTTAAATTTGTATTCACGCTCATTAGATGAAGGGAGCAATTATTAACTTTGGTTTTTAACCTGTCGTTATACAGTACTAAGGGCATAAACGATATTTTAATTATTTCTTATTGTATAAAATATTATAATGTTTTGTATTTGGACACTTTTACTGTCGGCTTTCGCTTAAGATTGTAGAAACCATGTTGCATAAAATTCTTGTATGTTGGCCTTTCAGTTTATGCGGATCTCTTTGGAGTTCCAAGATCAAATAAATAAACTTAAAACTAGAAACTCATAACTGTTTTAGAATTGTGCCTTTTTTTCTAGACTGCTTAATTTCAGACATTTTGCACTGTACAATTACTCTACATGTTTAACATGACAGCCATCTTGGAACTGTATACCAATATTATTTAGAACACATATTGTTATAGCATTCCATAATGGCACTCAATCTGCACTTACACACAACCGGACTGCTATCTTATAATTATATGAAATAGCAAAACAAAATGGCTACCTGCTGCTATTGGTTTTAAAAATACTTGAATCACAATTCTGCAAGGATTGGCAATGCCGTAAAAGCAGTGAACAAGCGCTGGCAAAGTGAGGACGAATGGCTGTGGATATGCTTGATATCCATTGCAGAAGGACAAGGTTCCAACAACTTTTTTCTCGTCACATTCAAAGCATGAGGGGAACAGATACCCCCACGTGGCCACTGTTCTGTCTACTGAAACTTACCAACTGTCAATGGACCACAGCATCTCTAAGCATGCAAGTGCTTCAACATGCCCGTATTTTTAATCTCAATGCTACAAGAAGGCACACCTACAACATTTTCCCTAACTTTGAGTACTGCAGCTAGAATTGTTAATTATCCAATCCATGAATATTTTGGTGTATGTATGTCTCTCTTCTGATTATCAGGAAAGCACAGAACTATAACTACTTCTTGGATCTAGGAAGAGACAAAGAATCTTCATCAGTTACACTACTATGGCGGTCAATTTGCAAAGCTCCATAAACTTTGGAAAAGAAAAGACATTCCCCATATGATGCTTTCCATTTTTGCCAGTGTCCCTTATTTACATCACACAATTTCTTTACCACCACTGATTGGTGTAAATTTACTGCTGGTCCCCAAGCAAAGAGTTGTCTTTTGTAATGAAGAGACTTCAAGGACTGAGTATCTACATTATAATACAGGGAGGCAACATTTTCCTATGTCCTTTATTTTGAAAACAAAAAAATAAGGAGAGATTTTAAAGCACAAACTAAACATGGAAACAGCATTTTTATTTTCTAAGGCGCAAAAAAACGATATATATATATATCAAGTCACATAACATGTATAATGCACATAACTATGTAGGCACAAACACAATACAGGAGTTAAAAAATGTCCAACAGAACATTGTGGGTCATTCCTAAGTTGCACCTACCACAGTTAACAATTTAAATTGCTCTGGTGATCCCTTTGAAGTAATTCTTCGGACCCATTTACGCACACATTTCCCTTGCACCCTAAAAGGGCATTATTAGGGATAATGGATGGATCGGATGGTAGTTGCGGTAACTCGACATTGGTATTAATTGGACTGCTGGTTGCGAAAAGTGACCCGGCAAGGAATTGGAGACGTGCTGACAGCCCCACTCTTGAAGATCGGTGTAGGGGAATGGACCAATGTTCACTTGCTTGAGTAAGTGTATATACGGCTTGTGGTTGTTCCACTAAGTAATTGAAGATACAGATGAGATTGAGGCCTTCAGTATAGAAACTCACTCATGTGCTGCAGGTGATATTCTGTGCTTGGGGGATGGCCACCCGAGCTGAATGCTCCAGGACTGGGGAGGTGAGCTGTGGTGTGTTTATGCATTTGCTGAAATGATTTACATTTGCTAGAGTATCGTGACTTTTGTTGAAGTTGGTTGTTGTTCATATAACGACAAACATGCTAATAAAAATACTTTATCAAAAAAATGCTTTGGTGTGTCTCAACATGCTCTCTCGTATGCTTTATAGAGATAATAAAACCATTCTTAGGATCATATTACTTACTGAATATATCTAAACAGAGGAAAATAGATTTGTATTATGCTATGCCTAGTCCAGCAGTCCACATTCTGCATTCTAACAGTCATTGCAGCACTTTCTTTTATGAAGACCTACTTTTGAAACTTGGCAGGAACCATGTGCCTGGAAGGTACTTGTGAATGGAGTCTGTGTTATGATGAATAACGGGGGATTAACGACTAAATTTACAGAAGTATGTATAAAGCAAAATACTGTTTTCTTAACTTTGCCTTTAATTCCTTGGGTTCCACTGTCCCACTGTGCAACACTATTTTATAGTGTGGAACAAGCATGTGGTCGACCATAGCATACACAAGAGTTAGAGTTGGAAAGTGATCCTAGAATTACCTGTTGAAGAGCTTATCAGCTGTACAACTTAGGTCAACTTCGTTTTGATAGGATTATATACCAAGCAGTATATCATTGAAAAGACCCTGAAATGGTCGTGCCTCTGATGGGAGTAATTATTTGGTGAAGCATGGGAGAGTCGTACACCTCGCTCAATTTCCCCACATATGGTATCAATATGAAAAAGTGTGTACTGACTGGTTGCTCAAATTGAAAGCAGCTCATCAAGGTGAGGAGTGGAGTGGTGCAGAGGGACGTCTGTTTTTTCAGGAAACAGAAGCAAATCAACAGTGGGTATAATTCATCCAAAACAATACTTGATGCATAACTAATTCATTCAGTAAAAATAAGGCTCTTGCAGACTGCATAAGTTGGAACCTAGAGAAGTCAATTAGTTCTTGTGTTTTTCTTCTAAATTTCAATCTCTACAAGAAGACGGGGAAAAAATATCAATCAGGAGAAGATGGAATTTATCTTCCTTTAAAGGTTCAGGAAACCACCCTGAACTATGTGGGAATCAACAGTGTTCTTCATAGTTCGCTTACATAGTAGCTGCCAGCAGTTCTTCAGAAATACTTCTCCCAACTCGGTCTCAAGACTAAATTGCAATTGGTACAGCTCTGGGTTCCAATTTGCCTTCACTTCCATGTTTTAGAAGAAATCGGACTGAAAGTTTTTAGGGGCACCCTTTTAATTCGAAGTGGATGAAGCTAAGCATGCCCGTTCAATGGGAAGCTTCAAGGCATAATTCATGTCTATTTTGTCTTATTATATACAAAGTACAGAACACAGCAGTATTTCAACCCTTTAATAATATGCTGAAAACATGAATCCGAGTATGACAGAGGTGGGATGAGAAAATGTGAGGCAGGGCCAAGTCGAACAGAATTCAAACGTCTCGTTGGCTGTCGCTCCAGCCACACATTAGTGATGTTCCCAAGCACAGGGCCTGGGGGACGTTCGCCATCTGTACAATAAAAGAATAACTATAAAACCCCAAGTTCCTACAATCACAGGTGGTGTTCATTTATGTCGGGGAGAGCTGAAAACGTTAACTCATTTCTATATAGAGGATGTTTCTTTAAGAGTCAGTTAAGCTATGCTCACTCTTTGAGAATATGTCAAACAAGCAGTCTGCAAAAAGGTATTGAACGACTTTAATGTATGCTGATGCTAGACCAGTAAATCACAATAAAGTGGTGCTGTAACCATACAGTTCAGGGTCTTAAAATACAAAATGACTGCAGTGCAACTTGCATTCTTCAGCATCTCAAACATGCAATACCCCGGGGTTTTAATAAAATTAAACACCAACTTGCTTTTTTAATTTGTACTGCAGAGCTCCCCACCATAAGTAGACCACCTCCAGTATCAGCCTGCATGCTCATTTGCATGAAAGAAAATAGGACATTGCAGATATTCTCCTCCAAACTAGTCTCACAGTTTGGACAGAGTAGCTTGGTTTAAATTGTTTCGATTCTGTGTTTTATAAAGCGCACCAATACCCAAGCGTGTCCTGGAGCTGCATACCGCAAGAAGAGGAAATGACTAAAGAGAGAAACACATCAAATGAGTTTCCAGCTATTTACGGAACCCGAGTCAGGTGGGTCCGAAAGGATGGCAAGAGGAGTAGCGTTCAATGCTTTGCGGTAATCACAGAGAAGGAACGTCCTCGAAGATAGGCTCGCCAAAACGTAGGGACAGAAACCAAATAAGAAAGAAGCGGTGGACCATAGAGGTTTGGAAGGAATTCACCTCGGGAATAAAGCAGAGACAAAACTCCTGTGTAAAACTGTATAAAGACATTAAAAGCCCTGATGACCGACCGTTCCACTTCCAAAAACAGAGGGCAAAATAGACAATAAAACTGAAATGCAATTTACTAACATATGCCATTCTCACAGAAATATTTTAGCTAGGAACTTTTTTATTGAACTGGTCTGGCATTTGTCTTACTTTCTTCCCCATATATCCGACTATGAAAGGTGATTATATTAATCACAAACTCTTACAACCTGATGAAAATGCCCTTTCAATCAGAATCTGTACGTGATGTTACTTTATGGGTACAGCACATTACGTGGCTCCTTAACACGATGGGCTTTCTGAAATTTGCAGAGCTGTTTGCTCTTAACTGTCTTGAATATTAGTTCCCACACTGTCAAGGATAGAAGAGAGCTAACGGTGCATCAATAAAGGAGTGCGGGACACACTGTGATTATACTAACAGCTGGTATCATCAAATTTCAATAGAATATTATTTTCCACCGTTTCTATGAACTTTTTCCAAAATTCTATGGCGAAATTGCCCTTTAAACTTGTGCTCCTTCATTCCTTTCCAGCACCTACTGCTCCGCTCCCTAATCACTGACCTTCACCAACCAGCCGATGGCAGAGTACAATATTATATCAATCAAATCACTTAGTAAACTTAAACATTGCTTGTGTGCAAAGACTAAAGACTATTCTATCCCTCACTAAAGACATTAAAATAGGCAAAATTACATAGCTGCAAAAGGCTGAAATGAGGCCGCCAAAACCCCATATATATATGGCAATGCACTTTACAATATTTATGGAATTAAATAATTACATTTATCTAGCATTTATGAATGAGGCTGATAACCCGACCTCTCCAATGCAAAATGAATGGCTATCAACACACCACTGTTAACATGGCTGTTGTAATGAAATTTGTTTTCTGTAGAGTGACTTGGGAGTTACAAATAGGGAACAATGACGTACCCCAAATTTCTAGATCGCGAGGTCATACTGCAGTCAAACTGGGCTTCTGTTGAACAGGGTTATATTCATGACAGAACAAAGATCTCTCTCTGTAGTTAAGAGCTTACTGGATCTGACACAATAAAGTTTATTTGTTTCAGTGTACAAAGGTGACTTTTGAGATTCGAAAATCTCAGTCCCCTTAATTTGCAACTGAATAATGCTGTACTTGTCCAGCTGAACTGCAGGCGCAGTCTCATTATAACTGCAATAAACCAAAGAAATTCTGGAAATTTGGTGGCTAATAATATCACTATTTTAGTACAAAAGTGTCTGTGAATTATATGCTCTTAGTTCAATACAGCAACTTCATAATCTAATTATCAATTACACCAACCGAGCATTCGAAACGTGATGACTGGAACAACGGTTCAAACTGAATGGGAATGTCAAAACAAAAAACAACCCCATCAAGAGGAGGAAATAGGCAGATAAGATGTGGGTTGAAGGGATTTTGTGATCAAAAGGACTGATTTTGATCCCTCACATTATCACTGCAAAAAGCCATCCATCAAAGAAATACACATCTCGAAGGGTACAAGTCTCATTTTCCAGCAGTGGCTCTGTCTGGAATATACCACGCTAGGAAACCGATAGGACCTGGTTGAAACCACTATCATTTTATGGTACGATCATGAAAGACAAAATGAGGGAATAGTAAATGTTTTCTTCTGATTTAAAGATCTCCACTCACTATTGTGGCATTCTTCATCATCGGGCCGCACAATAGTGGTGTATTTCCAGCTCAGGTTCGACCAATGAACTGAGAGCACTTACTATTTATTTAATGGTGTAGGGAAATCATGTAGTTCAAATTATAACTGAGAAATTGTTCTTCTGGAACCATCAGATAAAGATTAAGGACTGATAGCTACGTTCTGGTACATCATTAACCCGGACAGCTCAAATCGGTAGACACTGTTCAGCCAGATCACAAGTGCCGAGTGGGTTTCTAAATTTCATCAGGATGCAAAAACCAAACTTAAATAAGTTGATAGCCACTATTGTAGTACGAAGGCACACTAACCTCATCCAATCATATCACTTGTAGAATATACTCTGTTTTCCAGAAGCAGATAATAGAAAACTTGTAGCAGAAATCAGTATGTGAGGAAGTAATTTTTGCTCTATTAAACAATATCATTGTTTGAACGATAACCTATGATGCACAACACAAACGAGGGCTACGCACTGCATACATGATAACATGTGCCCAAAATAGTCACTGCACACTTCTTGGGAGAAGCACTCACCCTATACTAAAATCTAAATGTCTTCGGGGATGGCAAGGGAGAGGATTCCCTATATTCAAACATTATAAAAAGGAGACAAATTCTGTGAAGTCTTGGCACAGCTACCAGGTGTAAAGAAGTTAAAAAAAATTGATTGGGGTGACTATCTTCTACCTGAAGTAATAATCACAAAATGTCAGGGTGAACCCTCAAAGTCACTAAATTACCCTGAGCTCAACTCCCTGGTAGAAATTGCAAAGAGCAGACAGGTGTCTCTTAAGGCATTGTATAAATAATTTATGCAATAGCAAACAGGAATACAATCAAAATACAAAACAACAAAAATCCCAAACCAAGCTTAAAAATATAGAATACAATTTAATAAACAAAAGGGGAACCGGAGCTATGAACTGTTAATGGATGCGTAGACCATGATATAGGTAAATTTGAAGCGGACCTCATTTGAGCGCAGGTTGGATACAACAATTCGATGTGTCCAGTCAAAGATGTTACCTTCTAAGTCCTTAAAGTCCTAATCAACCAAAGGAGCACACTTCTTAAGCCCCAAAGGGCCTCTGGAGAGGCACTTAGACACTCGCAGGGTGTTAGGAAGCGGTCAATAGCAGGGTCCAGTCCAGGTCTTGTTGCCAATGGTCAGCTGGGTACCTCCTGGAAATGACCCCTTGTCATCTCTATGTAGCCATACAGAGGGCTAGCCAACTGAGTCTTGGAGTCCACTTCTTCGTCCTGGGTACATGAAAGAGCAGGTCCAATCCCTTAAGGCTCCACTTGGGACACTGACAGCAGGTCCAGTTCTCTTCTGCAGAACCTACTTATAGAAGGTTATCTGCAAGGGCACTGTTCACAATTGATGCAAGGACCCCCACACCGCACGAACCTGACACAATATGTTTGGTTCACACCGTCCACGGGTAACAGGTCTTAATGGCTGCATGTAGCCATGCATAATTTTGCACGTCCTTGCATGTGCTATTCACGGTCCACTTTTTTCATATAGTGTTTTTTCATGTACTGTTTATCAGCTAATTTCTCCCTTCTTTCTGTTCTTGCCATTTTGTTCTTATTTTAGGTGGTTTATGTAGCATTATACTATTTGATCCCATATTGAAATATGTGAATAATGCAATTTAGGTGTTTATTCTATTAGTGTATTAATGAGTTTAGTCTGAGGCACACAATAGATAGTCCTGATGATGATCCCGGGATCCAAACACCGTCGAGACACACACTGACCCGCGAGACAATGCATACAACTTTCGTTTGGGTGCAGAAGTGAACCGTTTTCTTAAATAAGTGACCCTATTATTGCACACAATCATTGCTCACACTCAGTCTTGCCTGCATGTTTTCTATTTTGTTTGGTCATTGGGTTTAACACTTGTTTGGGATTAACTCCTGGCGGGAGTATATTCCTAATATGTTTTTTGTTGTTTATTCTGAAATAAATTATTCTTTATTGTTACTGCAACAATCTATGGAGATCATTATTTTCCCACAAGTATTGCTTACTAAAACATAAATGCTTAGAGACCATTGTTCCTTTAATCACGCATTACCCTTGGTCCCTAAAGACCCCTAAAGATCCTTGGATTTCCCTTGTATCTGTAACTACTATCCACTTGTACAGCAGTTTACATTGTTGCAAATAGACCCAACATGCCATGTGCGATAGTATTTTCCAGATGGCGAAAGTATGCGGTCAAAGTAAACTTGGGATCTGAGGGCTGTGTGTGTGGTGAGTGTACTTTGGCAGTCCTAGTGTCCTCCTACATCTAAGACTAAAATCAAGTTTAAAACAGGCCCTGTACCCAACAAACTCAGAGACAGAAGTCTGCTAGGACAAACACAGGGTTCTTCAATAACCAAACAGGGGATCCACAAGAATTGTCTAGGCATCCTATTCTAATCCTTTCAGGTATGCCGTAAGTGTTACATGGGGTTCAACAGACCTGGAGTTCATGGGAGTCATCTCTGTCCATTCAGTCAGTCTATTGTTTGTTCCTGGGAGGAATTTCAAACCTTTATCACACCTATTCAAGACAAAGCACAGGCTGAGAGTTGGCAGAAGCGAATGCTAATTAGCCTTCCAAAAGTTCAGGAAGAACCTCAGGGAGAAAAAGGGTTACTTTCTGAAAGTTACTTATCCTTATTAGCTATTAGAACTCCAACTTCACAACTGAATTGGGTTTTGAATAACTATTAAAACGTGTTTTATTTTCCTAGGTGGTCCCTTTCCAGAGTTATCAGTATTAGTATTTTAATATGCACTTTGGTTTCCTACATGAGACAGCCCTGCCACATTGAAAATAGATTTTTTGAATATATCACTATAAGGAAATGGTAATATTTTCTACATGTCCCACCATTAAAACTATACAAAGTACCTTGTGGGTTATAATTTGTATATTGGGGTGAGTTGCTAATAAATAACAAGCATTGGCATAGCCAATAGGTCTCGCCTCTGGGACTTTATAAGTATTCAATTATGCAGTACAATATCCTTGGTGCAACATCAACTGTTGCATGGCTAGTACAATACGCCTTTTATTGGCAAAACGCACCACCATTCACGCCACATGTTGCGGTGGAAGCGGGGTCGGTTCATCAAATACCGCTCAAAGAAATGATTGTTAACATGACCACTGTCTTCGAAAAGGATGAAGTGGATACGGTGCAATGTACGGCACATGCTTGGAATTAATTGGGGAATTTGCACGTAGGCTCCCATTGTACACACCGGCAATGCCACTGGTCCATCATACAGCGATCTCAGTGACGAGTGAAACGGGTTTCCTAAAAGCTATGCACACTATAGGGGCACATACCAGGTGTGATATCTACCCTAATGGGAAATGTTCAGATCTCCAGAGTTTTGTGGGGGACAGGGAGGGCTCTGTCATGTTGACATTCATATACAGTAGATAAAGAACTGCAGTGCGATCGCTATACCCATGCTTCCCTGACGAACCATCAACTCTGGGGGCTCTCCAACTTATATATACTACGCAAACTCGTAATAAACTAGTCACTCGATTGTATGCAGCTTCCCAGATGGATAAGGCGGCTGTTGGTGTGGGCCCTATGGGAAAATGGAATGCTATTTTACCCCAACCGCTGACAGAGGATGAATGGGCAGTATGTTGTAAATTAACAGGTCAATTTGTTGCAAACAGGAATATTAGACTTATACATTATAAATATGTCCATCAAATGTACTACACACCAGCTCAACTCTACAAGTATGGTCTGCGGGACTCACACTGCTGTATGAAATGTGGTGCTGATAATGCCAATTTTCAACATTTGCCATGGGGCTGTCAAAAAGTGGCGGATTACTGGGGGAAAGTCACGGTGGCTTTAACTGAAATGGTGGGTGAAAAAGTAGAATGTTGTATGAATGTTTGCTTGCTAGGAAATGTACTTAAGCTTAAGGCTAAGGCTATTAATCGGAAGTTGGTAGCTATAGCGCTACTATTGGCGAAACGCAGGGTCTCACTACATTGGGATGGCAGACCTGCACCAAAAACAGTACACTGGTTAAAGGATATAGCTTACTATCGGGATCAACTTACCTGCTATGCGGAAGAACTGCCGAGTGCCTCCAGACCGCGTGGCATTTGGGGCCCATTCACTGTGTGTATGTTAACCAGACCTACTGACTAATGACGTTTTGTATGGTGCCAAAGTACATTTAGTATAATTTTGGTTAAAAGTATGATCCAATATCATTCCTGTGCTATAAGATGTTATGTCAACTTGCTGCTATGTATTCAGTACAAATGTGAACATGATGCTGGTTCTCTTCATGGATGTTATCCTCTGAAAACTTCTAAATATAATAAAATTAAAAAAAAAAAAAAAAAAAACTGTTGCATGGCTAAACACTTATAATGTCCCAAACGCGAGACCTATTCTTCTATCTTTATCATTGAGCTTCCGTTAGTGGGCTGATTATGGCAGGTTGCCCCCCCCCCCCCCCCCTCCTCGAGGGATTCCTGCTCCTGTGCATCACATTCCTATAAGTCAAAAAAGCATAGAAAACGCAAACAAATTTTAAAAAACTCTAGCTGCGAACGTGCCCATTCTGTGCTCGGACTGGGCGCAGTACTGACACCACAGGAAGCGACGTAAAGTTTCGGGCAGTGTCCAAGCTCCGAAGAGAAAACTGCACATCTGTATACTTCTACCTCAAACTCAGCACATCACAGGATTTGAATGTGTGTATTGCAAAGAGCTCAATGGAAAGTAAAGTTGCTGAAGGTCACACCCATGCTCCTCACAGTGGGCAGAAGACTGCTCTGTGCCACGCTATGGGAGCACTCCAAAGCCTGCAGAGAAGAAATAAGTGAGTATCTCCAACCTCGCAGAGCGATACAGCTTCGAACAGTAAATATACACACTATCGTGGAAGAATAACCCTCAGAGAACGCGGCCTTGGAGGGTGATCAAGAAACAATTTTCTGGCAAGATTTCTGCAGCCACATGTTGTAGCTGGATGACGCTGGCAGCTGCACGGGCCCAGACTGACATTCCTTGATGTATCAATGTTAGTTTGAAACGTTGCCTCTCCTGCACCACACAACACTGGCCACTAGATGTCCCCAGAGCACTATCTTATTCCGTCAGTACTGTCTCAAGTCAAAGTCCGAGAACCACGGCCTGCACGAGGGGGAGAGACACTGCATGGGAGACAAACGCAGGCACGCTAATTAAAAACAGATGGCCCCTGCGCGCCGCTGCTGGCTCCCGGGAGCAAAACGCTCTGGGAGTAAACATTTCACAAGAAGCTGGGACCTCCACATACCTTTGGCCAATTGCATACTATAGCCAGACGCAAAGGCCAATCACGTGTGAGCACCACACGCACAAGCTTCTACACAAGCTGAAGTGATTCCAAGAGGACGACTTCCTATGCAGCGCTTGCACGCTACCATAGGCTCGACCTAAAAAGGAGTTATACCTGTAAAAAAGGGCTATTTTGACAGGTAGCACTGTAGGATTATACTGGAATAGTCAGGCTAAACAAGGTAGGCATGTTGCCATGTGTGCACTGTAGTGGATGGCAAAGTAGGTGCTGTAGTCCACAAACAGACTAACTTCCAGGTCATGGGTGCACTTTTTACACCATATACTAGGGATACACAGGCAAGTTAAATATGGTAACCAGAATAAGCTAATTTAACCTTGGTTAAAGTTGAGTACAGACACTTTTCTACTGATTAGCAAGGGGGAAGTGAACAGGGTTCAAAAGTCATCAAAAATTATAGGGTCCACAAAAAGGCAAAAAAAAAAAAAAAACTGTGGTGACCACGCAGAAAAGGCGGTTTTCCTACATAAGGGTTCTGAAGTCTACTACATATTCCTTAATAAACCAACATAATATCGACAGATGATAATCAGGTCAAGAACTCCCACTCTTGGCTTACTACTTCAAGAGACCATGGCTACTTCCTCCGCATTCACTGCAGTCTAATGTGTTTTACAGGGTGCTGAGGTTTTATCTGACTTGCTGTTTGTGCACACTACCTCGTTAGCGGAGCAGTGCCATGATGTAAGAATGGTACTTAATGGCATACATGCGTCAATGGGAGAAAAGCCATATTGGATCTCCCGTGCCTATGCTTGCCATTGTAATGCGTATGCCTGTGAAAGCAACATACCACAATTGAATCAAGTCATTATTGTAGTTGGTCAGAAGCAAAGGGGGGCAGGGTGCATTTATACTAAACGGGTGCATGAAGATGCAATGGAGTTGAATATAGAAACTCCCCAACAGTGGATAGTAAAATGTGTGAGAAAAACTTTTTATGTCTTTGCAGTTATTATAAAGATATGAAAAAACATTGGCTCATATAAGGGATAAAGTACCCCCTGCCGTACATTATAAGGATATTGCAAGTCACAAAGGAGTTCTATAACCATATAGAGGAACGAGACCGAAGACCGGGTTTCTTTATAAGGTTATGAAACTCTGAGGTGACTTGCAATATCCTTATGTACGCCAGGGGGTACTTTATCCAATATAGTACCTGGTCACACCATCACCTTTCCGACATACCACTTTTATATGAAAGAGCGAGCATGTATGAAAAGATGAAGAATAAAAATAAAACCTCTTGCGCACAACTAAACCCAACAAAAACCTGTTAGGCATTTGATGCAAACAGATAACGGAAACAGTTCAATAAAAGTCAGTTTAAAAAAAAAAAAAGTTTCAATAGCTCACAACGTATAGAAACATGCAGAATTCTAGCTTATCTGTATCCAAGGAGTGCAAAAAATAAAAGTATCCTCTCTGCTGGTCATTGTAATCTATTAAAACAGAGCAGAAGAAAGAAATATTCTTTTTGATGATTTAAACAGCTGTTTTAATTATGCTCCATGGCCTGACCTCCCTTTCTCCTTGGCTGCTGGCTCTAGCAGTAGGCATTGTGTTGTTAGAACTCGACTGTAATAACGTTAGAATAGTCGAGATCTGACGTCTTTTCTTTATTATCGGTGACTTGTTGCATCACAAGTCACTGATTATAAAGAAATTAGTGAATGCAATTTATACAGGGATTACAGAATCCCTACGTATTAATTATGGGCTATATTAGCGATTTAAATTTGAGAAAAGTGATCGTGACTCATAAGGACATGTATTCATATAATATTGAGTATGATTCAAAATACTGATCCGCTCATATATGGGAGATCACAGAGTGATCTTTGGTTGTATTCTAAAGACACATATGGATCTCATCATTTAATTCTGATGTGCATGTTCTCACCTATAAATCCATCTTTGCTCTCTCTACAAAAGATGTGTCAAGGAGAATTTCGACCGCTGACCTGATTGAGGACTGTCCATCTGAATTCATCCTCATGGGGTCCACTATCCACCCAGTGACAATAATTTTTTAAACACGTTTTTACATCATTACTGCGGTGTTTGAGGATTCTTGTCCGGACTTCGGGGCGGGGCGGGGCGGGGCGAGAGAGAGAGAGAGAGAGAGAGAGAGAGAGAGAGAGAGAGTTTTCACAGGAAAGCTGACCATGTAGATTATATTGGTGGAGTTGGAATTTGAGTGCAGTTGCAACTTCTAAGAGGTCTGTAGGCAAAGATAAAGTTCTTTAGTTGGTGCTTTATAATGGCAAACTCCACAGCAGTCCATGGGTAATGGCTACTCATTGGTGGGAGAATCCACTAAGAAGAGTCATTTACTCTGATGTTTTTGGTTGTATGGACCACCATATTTTGTAAATTGTTGCTTCTACGCAAGAAAAACGTTTGTCCAAATTCAATTTGGTTGAACAAAGAATCCACCAGCATTTAGGGATTATTTTTGGATCTTACATGTGATCAGTGTTGAAAGCTGTAACACAGATCAGCCAGTCATATTTTTCCCTCGGAATGGATTCTAGCAGTGCTGCTCAGTTATTGTTGCTAGCCCTTTTACTGGCTACTTGCAGAAAGTGTTTGTCAAAACAATTGATTGGATATTCTAATCTAAATCTATGTATTGGAGCAATTACAGCCCAGTCAAACAAATTGTCTAGAGGGTAAAAAATGTGTTAAGAGGCCGGGTGAAAGCTATGGAAATGTGTAAAGTTGTTTTTGCCGGTAGGCTTTCGACAGATATTACCAGGTTTACGGTATTTGGCTGTGAGCATAATAAAAATAAATGGTAGTTGACTGGTTTTAGTGAACAACAAACGCTAGCTTTATTGCAAAGGGCACTGCGTTAGATTGCGATGCTGTGTCCTTCAAAAAGTGATTAGACTACAGTTTGACGATATTGCCCTATGTTTAGGCAAAATGCGTTGGCTGCGCTGGTCTGCAATCCTTTAAGAGGAACGGAATAAAAAAGAAAACCACAAGCAAGGACGACTCGTCCGGTTTCCTTTGGTACTGTGTATAACTCTGTTTCTCACACTTTGGTTTTTGTTGCCCATCATACTATGTTATAAATATATCAAGTAGGTGTAATCTGTTGGAATAACTATGGTGCTGTTTTATCCTCAATGTGATACTTGCGAGAGAGTCAATGCGATGTACAAGGTGCGTGTGCAGGTCAGGATTCTGTAAACATTTATAAATTGAAACAATGGAAATAAAGGTCATAATGTAATTACTGATCATCCATATTTTATAACAAGTGGACCACAAGGGTGCACAGGTTCGCATGATGTGAGGAACAAAGGTGAAATTTCATCATAACATCTACAAACCAGCGTTGGCAAAGCCAATAGATCTCGCCTATAGAAGATCTTTTGGCCTTGTTAATTTCTTTTAGCAAAGTTGTACAGCAGAGCATCTTCTTGGCAGCATGGCTTAAAGTAAGAAAAAACGCGCTATGACGCAGCAAGTGCTGACAGCGAGGGGCAGTGATCAATTTTCTAAGTATGGGATTAATTATCATATATTCGAACTGAAGTTTGCTGTTTTGGCCCTGTATGGAGACAGCATAAAAAAAGGCCCTTCAGGGCAGCGAGTGCAGTGCCATTAGCATCTCTGTAGCATCCAGGTTCCTGCTAGCGTGAGTTTTGGGGGCTTTTTTTCATGCGGGACAGGAGGGGTAAGCAACGAAGTGGGAGAGGCTGGGGCAAGCAACAATGCAGGAGGGGGAGAATGGTAGGTGGTGGAAGTAAAAAGAAAAATCCCTAAAAATAGCAGCAGTATAAGGGCACGCGAGATGGAAACAGACTTGATCCATGCACCAGGGAAAGGACAGGGACACAAAGAGGAAGTAAAGCCAGAACTTACCGACCAAAGAGAAACAAGGAGGTGAGAGCGACGATGAAGCCAACTAATGGTAAGCAATGCATGTGCTTAAAGCCCCCTAAGTAAACAAAAGGTCTTGCAAGTGACAGTGCTTGCGTAGTCTTAGGTAAGACCAAAAGTATAGGGGGGGGGGGGGGGGAGAGGGCCAAACTGTCAATGAGGAGAAGGTGCCTGCCAAACATACTGAAAGGCATAAAACAACTGACAGTGCTTGTAAAGCATTAGTGTCCTGCCTGATGAGAAAGATCCTTTACCATGTTGGTAAGTGTGTATACCTTTTATTACACCATAGTTTACCACGCAGGTACGTTTTTTGTCTAAATATATGTATTTTTTAAAGTGACTTTAGAGTTCAAGGGTGTGCAGAGGTAAAGGGAGGGGAGGGTGAATGGAGGGTTGAGTAGAGACAAAAAGAAATTATGGTGGGTTGAGAGGTGGGTAAAGGTAGGTGAGAGTGGCTGAAGGGTTCTGAGTGGGTAAAGGAAGGTGAGGGTTACTTGAGGGTCCGGGTGAGAAGAGGTAAAGGTGACTTGAGGAGTGGGTAGAGGTAAGTGAGGTGAGGGTGACTTGAAAGGCTCAGGTTTGGGTAAAGGGAAGTGCTAAATCCAGTTAATCAAAACTATGTCTGTATCTATCAACCTTAAACTTATACACCAGAGGGCTGGAGCATGCCTTTGGGTGTCACCCATGTCTGAACCTCAAGTTAAGTCAGATGACACAAATTTGTACTCACGTTTTGCTCCCTATGAACAAATTTACATGGGATTTAGGGCAGTGTTTGTAAAATGACAAACCGTTTCCCCCTCAGTGGAACCATACTTGCAGTCACTAACCTCCGAATAAAACAACAATCTATTTTTCTCTTGTAAAAAAGGTCTCTGTAACTACTGCCTTGATCTGCAACCATGTTGCCTATATCAATCTGTGTTAGTCGGTTCTTACTGGACTTCATGAGTCGATTCTGCACTGGCCGAAAACATTTAGTTCATACCTCAGATTCTCGTATATACATTTTAAAGACACCTGGGCAGTAATTTTTTGGATTCACATAGGAATTAGTGATTAGGCCTACTCAACCATCAATTTCTTTCTGCGACATTTCAATTTACATTGGAAAGGTCTAGGAACGATTGTGATGTTGCAGCTCTGACTTCCCAGGGTAGGTAATATGTATATCATTTTGTTTACAATCACACTCTCTTCAACCACAAGGAATATTATGTATCCTGAAGAAGGTGGTTACTTTTTTGGATCCTTTCACCGAAACGCAAGTCAACACTATGTGGTTGCACTGGAAGGATGTGTGTGTGGAAATTTAAATAAAGAAGAAACAAAAAGGCGATCTACAGCAATGTACTGAAGTGTTGATGAGTTTTAGCAACTAGGTTTTCTTTGTAATAAATACAAATATGTATACGTCTGAATAAAAAGATGAATAAGGTGTGAATGGGATTTTGCCATTTAGATGTAAAGCCAAGTAGGAGCAAATTGTATAAATTAGGCATAGAAATTATGGTTATTTATAATAAATGAAATGCTGCCCCGTTAATTTCTATAGGTATGATTAATGAGTTTTACAAGTTACTATGTATGTACTTTATGATTATTCATAGACAAAAATATTACTTTAAAAATGTAGTTTTAATTTTGTAAGGTGTTAGTTTTCCTACTCCGGGTGGACTACTGATAAAAAAAAATAATACAGACCGGCTAACATTATATATTTAAATTATCTTACACCTTTTTCGCAACCTTTTGCTGTACAGCATAGGGGTACTTCATTGCTCGGGTTGGTGTTGCAGCTCTCATCATTCCTTATAAATGATTACACACTATCATGCCCTACTACTGCCCACTCTAATGGCTACACTTTAGACATAATTACATCAGAAAAATAGCGCCAGACAGACACTGTTCCTGTCCGCTGGTCTGATCACTTCCTAACCTCTTTCCTTTCCTTAGAAGTCATGACCTCAACCTAGTAACCATCAACAGCCACAAGGCCCCAAATAAAGATGTTTTTTTTCCTTACAGTATAAAGTTTCGTTGTAAGCACAGAGACTTATGCTGCTTTCCTTCATTGCCTACTAAATGTCATGTTCCATGCGCAAGTATCCTGGATTGAATTGGACAACTGTTGTAATTTAGTCGCCTGCTGGTCTGGATTTAGGCCAGCAATATTTCTATCATCAAAGACGGCACAGTTCTACTTGGAAGCCCAAAATAGCAGTACTAAGACAAGAAAAAGTCTTGTAGTTGCTGTATCTTCCATGCAAATCTATAACTCAATGTCGAACCAAGACCCAAAGTGGCTGACAGTTGTTCATCATTCGGAGAACCAGCTGGGAAAGTTTAAACCTGGATCTGCCACAGATATGTAAACATATTTCTGCATAAAAAGACGCGATATCTCATGACTTGCACATAAGAAAATGCTTTCACGGTTGATGCTAAAAGTCCACTGGGAACTGTAATCTGCTCATGAATGTGGACGGTGCTACATGTGTAATGACTACAATCAGTGAAAAAATCTGGAGAATGAGCGAAAGGCTGATGAACAAAAAAGCAAACATGGAAAATATTTAGCCGCCTCACTAGATATGAAGTAACAGCTGCTCAACATGTTAACTCATCTCTGGTTCCAAACCCAAAGGACATCTATTTGCATTAACCTTCATAAACCATGGTTCACAAGTAAACACGTAGGATAGCAAATGTAGTATTCCACTTCTTACTCAACATTCTATTCACAAGTAATGTTGGGGGAGGGGGGCTCCTATATTCGGTCTCACATTTAGACGCGTTATTAACCTAAAACTTGACTAACTGGTATTTCATTGCTTATATATATCGATGCAAAATATAACTGTTTATCAGAACTTAGTTTCGGACACGATTGGTTTCCAAATGGTGTTTTAATTACTGTGAACAAAATGCATCTTGACTGGCGCTTGACATCTTGTAAAAATGAATTACCACTGTTAAGTATTTTTAAGAAATTGAGGGCAGTTCTGAGCATAACTAAAATAACTGTGCAAGATCAGAAAAGCTTGTTTGCCTGGCCAGCTTTAGCAAATACATTAGTTCTCCTGTATTAATACATGTACCCTGAGCTGTGCTGCCTCGACTGGCCTGCGAGAAAATAGCCAACTAGTTGAAAAATACTTGTACCAAAGCTTTCCAGAGAAGCACGGTCACAGATGCACCAGGGATTCTGCTTGCACCACTGCTCCTACACCGATCCCTCGAGTTCCTCGCTACTCTGTTCCTCAACATGCACCAACCAACATGATGCTCTCTCAAGGAGTCTTGGCCCTTGTAGACGAAAGGGTGGGTGTCAATGAATGGAGTAAATAAATAACTAACAGGATGGATTTAACAAGGACAAATTAGTAATTTAATTCCCTCCATATAGTGCCAAAGGCTGCAAGACTACAAACCAGGCCATTACAGGAAGATAGAAACACTGTTGCTAATCATCAACAGTCAAATATGTTATGCAAGAACTAAATGTCCAATTTGCACATATGCTGTTGCATCTGTATTCCAATTTACCAAGTGCTCTTTCTGTCTGAAACCTTAAGGCCCAACAGAAGGTTCTAAGATTAGTATCCATACTAACACACAAGTGAAAGAATACAAGATCCGGACCTCTGCAGTTTTACTGTGTTCATCCGATCTGCAGTTCAAGTATTTGCCACTTCGGATATGATCTTCTTGAACACTACGGGAATATCCCATATCAGCTTTTTCTTTCTTTCTAATTGGAGAATGAGTTGGTCTGAGACAGCACCTCCTGGAATTATCACACACCATTTTACCTAGAATATTTTTTTCCTTTTGTTTTGTGTACAAAACACTTTCGAGTGCGCACTAAAATAAAGAGAAGTAGGCTGGAGAAAGAGGGGAGTTTATTTTCTAGGGCACTGTATAATGTTTCTATAAAGAAAAAAGAACCGTAGTTTCCTTCTGGGTGGGGCACGCACGCAAAATTATTATGGAAAGTATGGATAATTGTTCTTGAGTAATCGGCTAGCTGCTTCCTTAATGACTCAAAGTCACGAATAAAAAAATGCTACAGCCATGGGCTTTTCTTTAACAACTTGTTCCAAGTGTGTTAGATCACCTGAAGTGCACTAAAAGACTTGTAATGCAATTAGGCCCAAAAAAGATGCACTACATCCATAGCATCATGGAATCAACTGGTAACCTTACTTGTTTCAAGCATGGGACCATTTATTTTGCTTAGCAGTGAATGTTTCTTTTTGTAAGATTTTGGTTTTTATTCAGTCATTGGAAAGCATATCACTCTTAAGAAAAAGTTGAACCCTTATGTTGCGGAGGGGACGAGAGTTTCAAGTCCTCTGCACAACCTCAGTGGTGTCGAAGATGTCAATGTCTTGTCCTCAGGAGGAAATCCTTCTGTTGCTCATACCAGAAGTTGTTTCTCTCTGTAAAATAAGATCAGCTGCGAAGGAAGAGCTTCCCTCGCAATCCAAGATTTATTTATATTTTTACCTCAGTGTGCATAGCACACTGACGTCACTCAGAGTGAAAATTAAAGCAGCCACCACCACTATGTATGGGCTGCTTCCACCATGATCCGTGCATGGGGGTACATCTTGGCCCACCAACCAGTGATTAAGATGGGACAGTTACTAATGGGATAAGAAAAATATTTCCTTTAGAAGGGTATGTCTTCCAAGTGGATCCCTGCTTGGCGATTGATGTCGGAGGGAGTTCCCCAGGCAGGTATTCATACAATAGCAACCAGGGATGATTTATTTTGGAAATACAGTCTTTATGCACCCCCTGGGTAGGGTGATTGAGGTGAAATGCCACTAGAGCCAGGGATTTTTTTTTATATATGGGGAATGGAGGCCGGCCAGCCCAGGCAACCGTCGAAACTACCAGCCAAGCCATCTTTCTGATCGCCCCCTCCTATCCCAGGGGCAGGTTTGGGGTTAATCCCCAAGCTCCCCACTCAGGAGGCAGAGGCGCCATGGCATGCTGGAGATAGAATTTTGTTGCTTAAAAAAAGAATGTGGAGAGGGCCAACTCACCCTGACATCAGGCCGTACCTACCCCCCCCCCCCTAAAGTCCCAACAGTCTTTCTTTTTAATTAAGGGTCTAGAACATTCCCTTCCCCATTAAGACTGAGAGAAAAGTGAGATACTGTTGAGCAATGTTTTGATAGAACGGCTGGCAGAGAGAGGGTTAACCCTCCCACTCTGCCTCCCGCTGGCGTCAGGAAAACAACCTCGTATCCAGAGGGGGGGGGGGAGGGGAGGGGGAGGGGGGGGGGATGTAGTGTAGTGCCAGGAAGAAAAAATCCCACACCCCATTCAGTTTACCATTTTTTCGTGATGGTGTGGTGGGCTTTCTGGCACAAGCTCACCAGACGGTCATTGAAAAAAAGGATGAAAAGGGGTGGGGCGCTGCCAGGGGTAGGTGAGCAGTGACAATGGTTTTCATCCCCCTGACCCCAAACAATATTTCTGCCTCACGGATATCATTACTTTTCCACTAACATTCTAATCAAATATATCAAGTAAAAGAGAAACAAATCACTAATGTCGACAAATGCAACTCACTCAACGGGTGTTCAAAACTCTTGGCTTAAAATCACACACTTACCACAAACACACAATATAAAATGTAAATGCGATTTACTTTTCTACGAGACAGGAAAGAGACAGCAACATTTAAATCCAATGGAATTAAGTCACAAAAATCCAACCCTTAAGTGCATTCAATCTTCATATTTATATACGGTTAGCTAAGGTGAGCTAATGTGTGCAATATGAACATTTACTTACAGAACTGGGAATGGTTTTGGGTCAATAAAGGTCCAATCATGAACTACTGAGGCAATACATTTGTCTGGAGCATGGTAAACCCTGTATCTAATTAACAGTGGTATTATCACACCTCATGTATAATACCGAGTTCTGCGGACAGGCTGGTTAATGTACAGACAGCCAAAGACAGAAGTAGGGAACGATTCTACTATACCCAAAAAAGAGAACAGATAACAAAAAAGCATACAGTTGTATGAAAGGGCTGTGTTTCAGATATTTCAAGCCATCAAGCAGTGCACACTGCCAATCGGTTTATCAAATCTGGTAGAGATACATCATGCTTGATACATGAATGCAGTGAGAAGAGCAGCCATTATAACTGGCCTTCATGTTCTCTAAACACAACACAGTTGATGAATGTGGGCAATTTTGCTCTGGAGTGCCCCAACAATTTGATGCCAATTACCCCAATGTGACATATTAAAATACCCCACTGAAAAACAAATCTAGACTCAAATGTCGTCAGGTAACTTTAGTTTAGAACTTTCAACTTGTTTTTTAGCTCCTTAGCCGATGAGGCTTTTCTATCCCCTATGATGAGCCCGTTTTAGGTAGAGACTAGGCCATGCAAATGTACTGTCTGAAAGACATGCTGTAATCACGGTGGGATGAAAGCATCCCATCTAATAGCTTTTTATTGGTTACTTTTATGGTCTTTAAGAAACCTTTGCTTTCTATTGGATAATCTTTTATTTTGGTCCTGCCTTTGGATACTTGGTTACCTCCCATCGGATTTCACTCCTTCCTTTTTGTTGGCCACCTCAACGCATTCACTGTATGGGCTTTTGGTTTTCCATTGCGGTCTCCTCCCTTCGCTCCCCCTCCACGCACATAGCACGAATAACCCCTTGAGTGCCCATGACGAGATGGTCTCGTCATGGGCTGCGGTTGCGCTGTGCCCATGACGAGACTATCTCGTCATGAACCCCGCCCGCTAATTCAACACCCGGCACAGGGCGGGGAAAGGGCGGGGCACACAAGGGGTTAAAGCTAAAATCGGATGTCACTCATTGTTCCTTTTTTTTGCCCATCTCAACACCCCACCATATTTAAGCATTGGTGTTCACATCCACCCCTTCTTCCTGAATGCCCTGTGCCCAGCGACTGCTCTGCTCTTATATAGCATGAACTCAACCTGAAGATACTGGAACACTTTACATGAGCGGCAAATAAATTGCACAAGGACACATTCCTTATTGATACCGACCAGGAGATGAAGTGATTTGGCCAGGATCACAAGGTGCTGATCAGACTCCGAGACTTTAACCTTAACAGCTGCGGCTGTAGGCCAACAGTGGCTTGCACACCAAGGTTCTTTTTGTTATATGTTCTTTGAGGTAAGCTTGCTTTTAATTGCCATTGAAGTTAACTGGAAGATATTGCAGCACTTTATACAGTCTCTCGCCCCCATTTCAGTTTTTTTTAGTTTTGCAGTGTTTATAGCATGAACTCGACCCGAAGATACTGGAACGCTTTACATGAGTGCCTATCCCCTCACACCCAAACTGCTCCTTCTCCGTGTACTTCTCTGCCCCCACCACTCAACGCTTTTTGCAGTTTCATATAGTGTGAACTCAACTCAAGGGCTTTGGAGCCTTTACATGAGCACCAGTTAGATTACATAATTTAAGATTAATTTTTAGGCACAGGGACGATAATTGATTTGCCCAGAATCAAAAGCTGTCGAACCAACGAGAAAGTTGTTTAATCTCGACAGCGCCCATACCACCCAATTCTTCTGCTGCCCCTCCTCCCTGTTGCTGCTCCACCTCCATCTTTTGTCTTCCTAATCTTTAGAACCCCTGCTCGCTTCCTCTCTTGCTCCTCACCCACTCTTCCCTTCCCCCCTTTTTGCCGCCATTCAGTCATTTATTTTTAACCAAACTCTTTGGTTGTCCCCTGCACAGTGCGCTAGCCATCTCAATTGTGCTTGCTTTCAGACAAAAATTGCATTTATAGATCCCTGCTTTTTCTTTTTTTTTCCAAATATAACCAGTGTATCAGGCTAGGGCTGAAGACGCGAGTTGTGGCTTGTTTTACATCGCCATCATCCACTTCCACGAACTGTTCAGTGAAATTCGGTGTGAATACAGAAAATACGGCTCTGGTGCGAGATGTGAGCATGCACACTTTGCAACAGTTAATAGGCACACGTACATATGAGTATATGGAGGGAAACAAAAGGCTCACAGTAAAAGTCAGCATTGCAGCATTTATTTTCTAATGAACTCAGAATGGTAGACTCGGCTGGACACACACGGCTGTTTTAGCTCACTTTTACGGGAAAGAAGATTGTTTTGGTGGCAAAGGTGTCAAAGGACCGGAAAATGCGACTCAATTTAGAAGACTGGTGTGTGGTGGGCTTTAGGAGGGCGTTGTGGGTGACAGTCAAACTCAATACAGGGACGTACTAAAAATGACATGACAGCCACCACATTCCTGTCCCCTTAAACCATTGCCAGCCCCATAACGCTGCTGAATGGAGCTTCTGAGAGCTTTGGAAAGCACTTTTGTTTGTTTGCTTGAAATGAAGTGCAATGCATTTCCAGCAAATCCAGAGTGCTTTTTACTTTTCAGCAAGTAAACAAATCACACGACTACTACCCTTGCTTTTATATTTTTCCTTTTACTATAAACAGCAGAACAGCGCTTAGCGCTGCTTTATATTTATCTGTGGCCGCAGAACTGCTTCCCACTTAAAGAAATACTGCCTTGCACACTGGTTTCAATCTTGTCACAATTGCTAAACCGTAGGCTGTTCAATATAAAGACCCTTCTGTTGCATATATTGTGTTTGTTGGTCGACAAAACCACACAGTACCAAGAGCAAACAACTGAGCCACGGCTTATAATTAATTTTCATTGTATACCGACCATTCAGCAATTGGTATAGTAAAATCTAATGAATTAAAAATGGGTATAAAAAGAAACCTATTTATTTTGAAATGTGCAAAAGATACTTAATTTAAGAATAGCGGGTATTTGTACACCTCTGAATCTGGGGTCACCCATTCTACGATGCGATTCAGATGGCAATTTTCTGTTAAATATGAGAGTCTTGCAGGGTCCCTGGTTTGATCCTTTTCTGTTACGTATGCTAGGCCCAGCCACACAAGTTGAGCACGGTTTTGATTGCGAGAAGTGTCGGAACGCTGGATGGCAGGAATTGTATGGACCTGCACAGATTCTCGAAGTTTCCCTTATAGAAATGAGGAAAATGTGTGATTTTAGCTCGAGTTTGAGGTCTGCAGGACATTCTGGGTAAGAAAACAAAGTGGGATCCACGCAATTAACACCATCATGGTCTCCCCTGAGCACACAGTTCTCCGAAATTTCGGAGCTTAGTAGGTTTCCATGGGTGGCGGCTGAGCTTGAGCCTAAATAGGGCAGCCATTCAGCATGGTAAGCAAGAGCAAGTTTGGATTTACCCGCACCGTGCATACAGAAAGACTGTTTGGACCTTGAGGATGGGGATAGACCGAATGCCCTAAAGACCCATCCACATGCCATATTTATTTTCCTAAAACAAAAAAATATATCCCTGATGCCTTTTGGGCTTTTGCCTTCAAAGGCAAAATTAAAGTACCCCCCCCCCCCATGGGGGCAGAAAAACTGTAGGGACCATTCTGGGGTGAAAGCAGAGCCAGATGTGGGCCGACCTAACCCTTTTTCTGGCCATTTTCCTGTGTTTAGTGGGCTCTCCTTCCCCTGGTTTTGTGGGAGGGGTGGGGAAAAACTCCCTGTATCCATCCCACAAGTGTGGCAGAAAGACTTGCTTCTGGGGCTGGTGGGGTAGCACAAGCTCATACCCATGCAGCCCACTTCCCATTAAAGAGTAGATTAAAAGAAATTTCCTGGTGTTCTGGACTTTCTGCATCGTCCTGGGGGCAGAAAAACTGGGGTGTCTGGAAGTACAAGCCCATGCCTGGGGTGACCCACAACCCACAAAAACAGTAGGAAGTCCATTCCCTAGTGTTTTGTCGGTAAACACCCTATAGCACTCCCCTAACCCTCTGGAGGCAGAAAGACTATTGTGTCCAGGGGTCGGAAGGAGTACAGGCCAATGCCCAGAGGCCACTTCCCCCCTACAAGGATTGCTCCTTGGTGTCTAGTGAAGTGGATCCGTGCTTGGGGATCGCATGCTCAGTGTGATGCCAAGTAAGTATCCACTAGGTGAGTGTGTGCTGAACAAGGGACTTTTATCTTTCTGCAGTGCTGCCTCTTTGGTGTAGATTGATCGGTGCTCGGGGGCATAGTTCTACCCCCCCCCCCCAAACACCAATCAAAATTAGCAGGGTACACTTTACCTTTGTTTTACTAGAAAATCAGTGCATCATTTTTACTGTAAAATACAAAAAGAATCAAGCTCTGGACGGAAGGTAAACACTTCACTTGCATCCCAATTTTGACATCTGGTGAAGTACTTTCTTTTCCAGTACGGCCGGCCCATGGTAAGTTCAAGTAAGAAGTCTAAAATGTGATCATTAATGTGTGCTTATGCAAATGGTAGGAGAGTTAACAGAGGCTAGAGCAGATTAGTTATTGCTAGGCTTTGGGGAAGGGATAGAGAGATATATATTATTTACTTACTACATGAAACTGCAGAGCGACATATATTAACAAGTTAGCGTATTGCCAGGATATACTATATTAGCAAACAGCCTCCTCATGAAAAGATGTACTGTATATATATGTGTGACATGTGCGATGTGATTCTGTGCAACCTTACGATAAAAAAATAAGTTACAAAATATATATCTTTACTTACTCGCCTATACAGCCCACTGAATCGCTCAGTCACCTACGCATCCCTGTCACTCGCTCACCTAACTCACTCACCTACCAATCTCATTCACTAGCTCACTCATCTCAAAGTAACTCACATATCCTATTCAGTAGCACAGTCGTTGCTCTTCTCAAACTCGCTCACCTATTTATCCCACTTGTTCATCTATTTATCTCACTTAATCCCTCACTCACTCACTCACCTTGTCCTCATACTCAAAGAAAATTTGCAGACTCGCACCACATACTCACTCAAGCACACACTATCTCACGCATTCACATTTACGATCACATTGAGTTAATGCCGAACATTTGCTGAACCGCTGATCAGAGGAGGAATCAGTCCTCTTTTTAATTTGCCAGGTGCGTGCAAACAGAGTACTGTTAACACAGAAAGGTTTTACAGTGAGCCTACGAGAACAGTGCGTTCCACCTCTGCACCATCACTGTCTATACACCATCGCACACACTTCTTTTACACAATGCCAGCCCTAGCATACATCACTAATCCATTAATACAGCGTGCAATCCCGGCACAATCACTACGGACTGTTGGGACCATTCATCTTTCTGGTCCTAGTCATCCACGCAAGATGGCGAACGGGACCTTACCTAAAAAGTTTCTATAGTCAACTCCCAATTATTGGTATGCATATGCACATGTTTGTGGTGTATTTGAAAGCTCAACAGACAGATGCAGCTGCTGCAAAGACCTATGTTTAACGAACAGGTAACAAATTAAACTGCTGTCCGGTTGACTTCACCTTTCATCTTGCTGATGTTAATTTGATTAGCAAAACGTGCTGGTTATTTACAGCAACACAAAATTACAAGGTATTGTTAGCAAATGCTGCAAAGAAATGTGTTCTTCATGCAACGTTTTTAAGAGCGACATGCACGACTACTGTGTGGGGTACTCGTGAGCAGTAGGATGCCTATGGTGGGTCCTCAGGAAGACTTGGTCGCAGGTGCTGGTGGAGAAACTGTAAGTATAGTGATTTTTTTCAGGTTCAAGCTAGAATTACGGGAGACTTTTTGCAGGATAGCCTGATCTCAGTTGTTTTCCAGCATCTCATTCAACAATCTTTCTTCCACCTCACGTTTACTGCTAAAGGTTGTTCCTTGGAGCTTGACTCAAGGGTTTGGTAGTGTTGGAAAGTATAATGTTTTGCATGGGATACCCCCAGATATTTGCCTAAACTGTTTTGTTTGGCTTTAGAACTGTGCACACTTTACTCCTGCAAACCAGTAGTAAAGTGCTGCGCTCTTCCCTAAAACACGCTGAAACTGGAATACACCTCATTAGCACATTTAATTTAGTTACAAGTCCCTAGTATGAGGAATGACAAGTATCCAGGGCCTGTAAATTAAATGCTACTTGTGGGCTGCAGCACTCATTGTTCCACCTACTACAGTAGCACTGTAATACATGTCTCCAGGCCTGCACTAGAGCCTTGCTGTACAATTTTTAAACTGCCAATTTGACCTGTCAAAATCACCCTTTTGTCATATTTAAATCTTTTTTTAAAATATTTATAAGTCACCCCTAGGTTACGGTGCATGGTAGATCTTAATGTTACACATGTCCTGGCTGTGCAAAGGCCCCAAAAGCCTTTTTAACTGTGACAAAGTTAGCTGCCTCATAGGAAAACACTAGTTTATATTATTACACCTTATAATAATAATCTCAATTTGCAAGCAGCAAAAAATATAACTGAAGGTATCATTTTAATAGTTATTCAAACACCAATTTAATTGCAAAATCAACTATTGGCTGTGTTGGAAAAGATACTGTTAGAAAAAGTTACCTTTCCCTGTCTAAATCTTCAGAGGCTTTTCTGCCAGTATTCACCCGTCAACTGACTCCTAGAGGCTCCACTGTAGTGAGATGTGGATTGCTCCCAGACAGAGGAGAAAGGGTTTAGGTGTGGGAAGGTCTTGGCCTTCCCTTTACACAATGGCTTCTAGGCTGTTCCCAAAGACTAGTTACACTTTAAAGAGGCCTACCCGGTCACAAGCAGATTAACCTGGCACTCTGCCTGCCCCCTTCCTACGTCCCTCTAGACAGATTGGCCCCAAACTGAGTGTGAAGGGGAGCTGCCTCAGAAGTGGTGTGGAGTGACCACAAGGGAAGAGTTGCCCATTATCATACCCACACCTCTTGGTGTGCAAAGGGAGCTCTGATGAAGAAAGGAAAGGGCCTGCTACCTTTTATTAGGTAGAGAAGGGCACTGTGGGATAGTGTACAGTAAAACAAACAGGAAGTTCTGTAAGGGTGAGTAAGATCCCAACTGGAAACCCCTTCCTCATTGGCTAGGGTATTGCATGTGGTTGTCCCCATCTACAGGCTGGCACTGGGCACAAATGTGGCATTTCCAGTAACTTCCTCAGAACACTCCTGGACCTAAGAAAAAGCAAGAGGACTGACCTGCTCTCTAAAGAAACTGAAGGAAGAATGGAACTGCATGCATTTAACCCAGGACACTAGAAGTGATTCCAAGAGTTAGTTGGCTGACCTTCCGTTTGAGCTACAGACCTACAACAAGCTTCACCAGGCATTTTCGTAACTTTCCAGCTAACCAGTCCCAACTGGACCTGACCTGGTCCCCTCTGCTGGCCTCAGTCGGACAGATTCCTGTCCTCCAAACGTCCTGGATCCTAAGCAGTGGTCGGAATACACTACGGCCCTAATTGAAAGCTTTAATGTGCATCACTCAGATCAGCATCCGAGCAACACAGACAACCTTTGTCGACAGCATCACCGAGCTGATGCCGAGCAGCATCCAATAGACCACAAAACCTTGTGCAGTGGCTGCTAGTCATCGTCAATCCCTTCCTCAGATTTAGTTTTCTGTCTGGCCCTGCTTAAAACTGTCTACCGCCATAAATGTGTAAGTGAGAAGGTAACTTTATGACCGCGACAAACTGGGTATTTTCATCCGACCCAGACTACATCGTGGTCAGTCTTAAATCTTACCCTTTCCCGGTACAGTGAGACCAGTTGCCCACAGTTGGTGCTTAGTGGTGATATTTTTAAAAACAATTATAACAAGAATTGTGATTATTATGTGTGGTGAGTTCTCACCTCCTTCGACTAATACTTTGATTTCTTCTAGGTGAATCAAGAACATGAGACTGCACCCCCCCAACCGAAAATTCAAGTACAGTATGTAGCACAACAGGTATATTTGGAGCCCTAGGGAATGAGCCCATTGTTTATTTTGCGGCTTTGAGAAGCAAAGTTGATGTAGCACAAAAACTGACACTTTGTTAAACCAAGTATCTCCTGGGGCTCTTGGAGAGACATTTATTAGCGACATACACACACACCATCCACCTAACGGACCACTCACTCCAAAGTGTGAAGTCAGTGACGTGTTGCCTTTTTGAAAGTTAAGAAGTCCCCGTAGTGGGACCACTGTTGCATATGGGATACTGTTACATGCCTTTCTTACCATTTGGATGCATTGCTGACAAACCATTTAAACCAAAAGGGGTAGATCTGGGTCTAGCAGGGACCCAGTACATAGGTAATTTCCCAGTTGTGCAAGAGTGTACATTCGGTGCTGCAACTCCTGGTCTAGCCCTGCACTTTCCGATATCCTGATGTTTACCAACCGCAGATTCTGTATAGTTAGATAATGGCATTTCCTGTGCAGCACGTGCAGGTTTCCTGCATAATAAAGGTTTAGGTTGTCCAGCTTCACTGTGTTACATGTCCTACCAAACACTAAATTTGTAATTATATATGCATGGCCTTCTGGTACAAGCAGATACAGCCTTGAAAGATGCAAACACCATTGTCTACAGTGCTATTATGTCTATCAACAAGAGTGGTACCATTATCCAGAAGTGAAGTGAAAACTTTAAGTTTTGTATTTATCTTGCTTGGGATGGAGGTCATGCCGCTGCCTCAGAGTGTGATCTTGCCTAGGTTTGCAGCAGCAAAACAAAAAAAGCAGGAAAAATAGATTTTGAAAAAGTTGGATTAAAAAGGTCTTCTGCTGAAATATTAAATAAAAATGTGACTACATAAAAAATTCAAGAATATATAATGCTTTACAGGACAAAGAAGTGTACTGGAATGAATGTCCCATTGCTAAAGATAGAGGATTTACAGTGAAGTAGGGAATGGGGCCGGTGAACTAGAGGATTTTAGGAGTCAGGGAAGGGTGGTAGTGAGCGGTTTTAATGGTTAAGAAAAGGTTAGCATTAGATGGTGGTAGAGGTATTTTAGGGGTTTAGGATGGGTGGCATTGAGAGGAATTAAGAGTTTTTAGGGTTCAGGGAGGATATTGTTAAGGGGTACTAAATAATTTTTAGGATTCATGGAAGGATAGTGCTAAGAGTTAGTAAGGGGGTTTAGTGTTCTGGTGTGGATAGCGTTAAGGGCTAGTACAGGTTACTTTCAGGTTCACAAAGGGTAGAGATAAGGGATAGTACAGGGTTTTTAGCGTTTAATGATGAGCAGCGTTTATGGTATGAAGGGGGTTCAGGGAAGGGTGCGTTAAGAGGTAGTAAGGGGTTTCCAGGGTACAGTTAGATAATTTAAAGAATGTATGTGATGAAAACAGTTTACATTCAACATTTTTGGTAATGAATAATGAAGGACACAACATTATCATCTCCACAATTTCAACTCAACTTTAATGTAGTCCACATCTTAAATGTAGACTTTATTACATACACTTGTTGTCTATGTAAGAGAACAATTTGTTTTGTCATTCTATGGGAAGAGTTGGGAGCAAGTCCAATCGCTTAAGGTTTACAGAACCAAGATGCTTTTCCATTTGGAAAGGATTTGACTCGCCACCGTTTTTTTGGGAGGTGGCGGGGTGGTTGGCAGGGGTCGAGCCTACGTGACAGAGCAAGCGGTCTGGTTTCCAAAAGAAGTATTGTGGACAACTTACAAGGACTTACAGTCCACCCATTGCTTACCACTAGTTGGCTTTATCATCACTCATTTGCTTGATTCTAATTCTTTGGCTTTGTTTGTACATCTTGGGCTTGTTCCTCAATAGGAGCACTGTCATTTTACCATCTCACCTTCCACGGCTTACTTTTAGAGAGCAATATTTTTCCTTTTGCTTAAGCAGTCCATTAGAGTGCATGTATTTCCCAACTCTCTCACTTATGTGCTTCTCACTGCCCTGCCAAATATCCACCCCGTGTTGCTATCTCTTGTTGCAAGCTCTTTTGTGTGCTTCTCCCATCACCAAACGTCATCCCTCATACTTTGCTTTCTCGCTCATGTGCTTCTCCTCACACCTCTGTGTTCGCCTCCTGCCCACACTCTGTTTTGTGCCCTACACCTAGAGTCCTTTTCTTTTCAATAATTTTATTTTTTGATGGGGCATAGGGGATGGACCAGGCAGCAAATTACTGCCTTTATGTTAAATCTAAATCAAAAACAAAAAACAATTTTGTGTTATGATTTATTTTATATTAACGATCCACTTGGCTCAGCAAATAAATAAAAATGGCGTCTGCATCTTTGTTCGCAGTATACATGCGTAACGACGCATGTGTACACACATTTCATCAAGCATGCATGTGTACAAAATATCAGGGCTACTGCGCCGGCATAGCAACTTTTATTTTTCGTTTTTGCTTTATCTTATGCTGCACAGCTTCTTGCCAATGTGGAACAGTATTACTGGCAAAGTCAACAGGGCCCAAAGGCAAGACCTATTGGCTTTGAAAATGTTAGATTAGTTCAGAGATGAAGACAAATATTTCAAAATGTTCTAGTACCCAGTCTACTCTATCAACAACTCTCAAGAATCCGATCAGGTGGTCTGTGTATACTGGCAATATTTTCTTTGTCTGCTATTTGCAGTCCATCTGCCTTCAGTGAGAGATGCAGCATTTGCGCAATGGGAAATACTGCCAGGAATATTGATAATGGGCATTCTTGTCTTGTACCCATCACACATTCCGAGCTGTCAAGTTATCACGTTCATTGTGACTCATACCAACAATACAACATTAACATTTGTTTCAGCGAGTCATCAAGTGAGTAACATGACAAAACCTATAAAAAGCTACTGTTTTATCTACCGTAATCAATTGCATCTTCTCTTGAAAGATCGAGAGAAAAGATCTTCAAGAAAAACATAACAGTCAGCTCATTATAAAACATACATCTTTCTCTTCTCAATCCAATTTCTAATTAAGGCAAGGAAAGTTCAAATATTATATTGGAGTATCTTGATGTGACTTCATAATGACAGTGACGTTGCCAACTGGATGAAGGACAACTGCTTGAAACTTAACACGAACAAGACATAGCTACTGATCTTCAAAAACAAAATTTCCCCATGGGCCGCATCCTGTTGACCCTCAGAACACAGACGTATTCCTACCCCCACTGACCACGCTAGGAACCTAGGCATCATTCTGGAGAACAAGCTAACCAGGACGATTCAGGTCAATTCTGTCCCGTCGTCCTACTTCTCAATTCTCGGCATGCTTCGTAAGATATCCAAATGTTTACCCCAATGCTCAAGACATTCCATCACCCAGGACCTCATCCCCAGTGGATTAGACTATGGCAAAACTCTCTATGCAGAGATAGCAGCTCACCTCCTCCAACAACTACAGATCATAGAGAACACCACAGCCAGACTTGTCCTGGATCTCCCTAGACTATTCTACAACAGCCACCACTTCAGGGAACTCATCTGGTTCCCGGAACAAAAGAGATGTCAGTTCAAGTTCCTAACCCAAGCAACAAGGGCCTACACAACTGCTGACCTGCCTACTTAAACCACCTGAACTTCAATTAGCCCACCAGACACCACTCCTCGCTTCCCTTTCTCTAATCTTCACCCCCACATCCGATGTAGCAGATGCGGAGGTCGCTCATTCTCCTACCTAGCAGCGAAGACATGGAACAAGCTACCCTTTCATCTCCAGTCCTCCCCATCGCTTCCAGAGTTCCAAAAGTCCCTAAAGACCGGGCTATCCAACTTATCAACTTGACACTGCCAGCGCCTGGATACCCTCACAAGTGACAAGAAGCATTCTACAAATCTACTGATTGATTGATGTCTGCTGTCGTTCACATTTGAAGACGGGACCTTAAAAGAAAACACAACTGAAGCAGTAGTCACCTACTTAATATAGCTGCCAGGAGCGTAAAGCTCATCAGCAGTTCATTGCCTGCTTTCAGAGGCTCAAGATGCATTACCATTTAAAACCACTAAGAAGAAAGAGAGACATCTTAGAATACCGAAGTCCACTTAATTCATACTCCCAAGAACTGCACCTCAGAAAAATACAAGTAGGAAATATGCTGTAACAGAAGGAATAAAGCCGACAAACATGGGCGTAGCTTGGTCAGTAGGATGGTGGTGGGGTGGTTCAGGTGCTTCGGATTTCCCAACAATCACATTGGCACATCTTGTAAAAAACACATTATATGAGAAGCAGGACATGAGGTGGATTTAAGGGGCAGTGGGAAGAAAGAGGAGCGCGGATTGTTACTGGTACTTAAAATGATATATTTTTCAAACTAATCAACATTTTTAAGTCCGTCAAAACAGATGTGTGTGTGGGTGTTTTTTTCCAAGGTGGACATGTAAAAAATCCCAGGTGAAATCCGACAGATACTTTACATTCCCCCGACTGAAAACAATTGTGCCCAACTATTTACTACAGAATAAATTTTTAAGGGGGGGGGGGGTTTAACACCCCAAACATCCCCCCTTGAAATAAACCCCTGCCAATAAAAGCAACAGAGTGTGCATTCAGTAATGTAGCACCAGCGAAACATCATCCAGATGCTTGCAGTTGAAAGGGGGAATACCTGCTGTATACTGTGGACTGTCGGTTGGGGGAAAAGGGAAGGTGCTGGAACCTGAAAACTGAAACTTTAAATAAGGATATTAATTTCAAGACGAGAATGGTTTGATCGAGGTGATGTTCCAGATGTTGAGTGCTCCTTTAAAAAACATGGCATCTGCTGATGTTAGCAGATGTGAAGTGATGACTCGTTTCAACAAGGGTGATGCAGTAATGTACATCTTCCTGTGAAGCTGTAGGTTATGGCCTTTGCTCTAATTTTAACGAGTGTATGCATGTCAGGGAGAAAAGCCCAACACAGCTCTTCAAGAAATATTAGTACGCTTATAAGACTTGGAGATAATTGATTTTCTTCTCCATTCAACATTTTTTTTGCAGGTGTCGCAGTTTTAAATGTATGTTTTCATACGGGGCAGTTTGCGTAGAAAGGACATTCTATTTTGGCTTTATTTCCGATGCATGTTTCAACATAGTCCATGTTCCTCGAGCCCCTTTTACACTCACCTCCCTCTCCCTACGGTTCTCCAAGGCGATGTAGCCAAGTCTGTGGAGCTCCTGTAAATTAAGAACCGTTTCAATTCCCCTGGAGCGTTACTTTCTTACATGGTGTCCACCGCAACAAACAATGTGTACGGGAGGCCAGTGGCGAGCAATGCCAGGCGGCATGGTGTTCCTTTATAAAAGCTTTTATCAGTACTAGCCTTCAGAATGTCGATCCAAGCAAACCAATTCAGAAATTAAAAGTTGGAATTAATAGCAGCCATTGGCAAGCAGACTTAAATTGTAATATCAAATTACTCGCGAACAAGAATACACATACGCACTTTTGAATGAAATATGCGACACTCAATGTGATCATCACAATCGTGAAAATAGCACCACAGATACTAATAAGTCGTTTACTGACCATTCTACTCTACGTGGGGGTAAGTAGGTAGAAAGGTTTCTCAACGCCTCCGAGCCAGCTTGCAATTGTGGTCATGTCCCCGAGTGGATAACCACATTACCGCACTGAACGGAAACGGGCTAGTTCCCCAACAATCGAGATCTGTTGTGGATGCCATAAGGAGGGGCAGATGGATCAAAGGAACCCTGAGCCCTCCCCAGTGGGCTATTTCCTATCCAATAAAGCGTTGCTATGAAACGAAATGGTAAAGACATTCATTTTGGTAACAAGGATAATGGTTCTGTGAATACAACGAGCTCGAAGGAAAACATTTTGCTGGTCTTGCAAACAAGTGACTTTTTGTGCAGGAGTTTTGCATTTCTTTGTAAAACTATGCACTTTTATTTATGTGGCAGGCGTGTTTACTTTTCTCCGCTCCCATAACCTTGCGTCACGCCACACTGAACAGTATTGTAATGCAACGCCCCATTGTTGGGGGTCGTGCCGCGAAAACCTCAAACAGCTTCTCAATTAACTATGGTTGTGCTTGGCATTTTAAAAACGAAATCAGGTAACAAAAGATGAGTCCAGCATATTTTCAATAAAGCAGTAATACAACAAAGTCGTCAAACGCAAGCTGTCGGTCTGATGAATGCGACAGCCTATCAGTAAGAGAATAATAAACAAACAGGTTATGACCCGAGTGAAGCCTTGCATCGATGTCGAGTATGGGCCTACCCGTAGTTCAGAGTTTTCTGCTCTTCATATTTTTACAGCCTGGCATAGCTTGTCCCTCGAACCGGCAAGATTTCCTTCTGCTTGCTAGGTGCACAAAACTGATTTGTCATTTTCTCACAAGTAACTTTGAAAAGGGTGGAAACAATAAATGGTGGCTATCTTTTTTTGTCTCCCATTGCAGAAACTTTTCAGAACGAACTATTTGGGCTAAGCGTAGTACTGATGAGAACAGGAAAGGAGACCAACATCGCACCATACTACTCTGCTGGAAAGGCCCCGTAACAACAGCAGAAACTGAACGCTCTTGCTGAGAAGGTACACTGGGCACCACATAGAGAAAGTCAACGGGAAGCTTACACTAAGACCAAACCACACATATGCAGCATAAGTCTATTCAAGAGCAGCATGATATATGCTGGTGAAGAGATAGGAAAAGCTCAAACCTGGGCTGGTGCTCCAAAGGCCGGGGGAGGGTCATGGTACAGGTGTACCGCTAGTCACAATGGAATGTAGTCCTATCTAGTTACACACCGGAGGAGTACAAAAGTTGACACATGTTGGTAAAAATCATTGGCAGGTGATCATAACGTAAATAAGGTTGGGATGTCCAAGAAGACGGAATCAAGGAGCAGACAACAGCAAGGCCTGCAATCAATACTAGAGGCTACGGTGCCAATTGGGGCAGTAGCAAGGTGTAAAAGTAGGCAGTGATCGATACATGGGAGCACAAAAAGGTTGGGAATAAAAAACTAAATAAAGGGTTACAGCACAGAGATAGTTTTGCAGACATGCCATACATTCAGAAATGAAGTGCACAAAAGCTTTCAGATCAAAAGTGCCTTTTCGTGAAATGGTCTAGGTCGTTCACTTAGGTTTTTACAAACCACAGGTGAATACAAAATAGGATGTGCATGGAAATGTATCAAACTCTCGCAGTGTTGGCAGATCGGATGCCTTTGTGTGGCAAACAATCCACTTGCAGTAATGCCTCACTTAATGCATACGTGGCAAAACTCAGCTACTCATGAATGTATGCACTTTCCATGGCTAGAGGAAAACATCATATTAATAGGAGCTACTGTGACACTGCCGCTGCAGAAGGTATAAAACAGGACTGTGGCTGTATTCAACATCTGTAAGAGATAACAATACCCCAAAACTGCATAAACTACATTGCATTCCTGTAAACAGAAGAATTCAATTATTGGAAAGACCGGTCCCAATTCTATGCTTGATGGCCAGCTCAACTCCGTATATAGGACGTTTCAGATTTAAATGATCAAGTTCTAGAGGGAACACTGTCTGTGATGAGTAAAAAGTGGTCAAACAAGCTTGCAAAGCGTCTGGTACCTTAACATATAGCAAAATGCTATAAAGAACTCTAAAGGCAGAGCATTAAGGGGCAGAATATTGAGTGTCCCCAATTTTCTACACCTCAGATTATGAGGTTATATTGAGTTATCGACCTTAGTTTTCTGAAGCAGGCATCAGGTTGCATGTACAAGCCTGTCTATGAGAACCTGGCAACATATCAAGAGGGCAATGTCTGTTCTAATGGACTGTGAAATTTGGCAACTGCCTACGCTACACATACCTAATAGAGACACGTACACTCTCCTATATACACGAGTTTAGATTTATACACAAACCCCCAAAAAAGTAAGTGTGACAGACCACGAGCAAAACGTTTACTTTTTAAAAGCATCACTTGAATAAAATAACCGCACTTGACTTTTCAGTGCTCTAGAACCAATATGATCAGCAAGGAATAAACAGTAGGCATTGAACAGCTGTCTTAATATCACAGCATGAATGATGAACTAAGAGCTGACAAAAATCACTGATATTACTTCGTATTCAAGTTGCCAGCCTGCATTGCTAGCGATCTCCTTAGTGGGTAATCTTTACCTTAGCTCGGCTGCATGGATGCAAGAGAAGTACACAGCCAAGAGGCTCCCACCCGGCTGCTCTGTTGGATGCTGCCAAGGGCACCGTTGCCAGTGGAAACAATAGTTTATTCTTATACCGCAACACAGCAGGTGCCACAGATGAGCCAATTATATTGTGTTTCATTTACAGTGCACTCTCTAAATGCATCTGGTGGCACCGTTTTATTGTACAATAGTACATTTGTTCAATAATGCATATTGAGGACTTTACTAAAAAAGCAAGAGCGTAACAAAGATCTGACGCATACTTTGAAATAAAAACCACATGCTAAGTCCTCTGTTGGAAAGAAAGTCCCTTGTAGAGGTTACCTGTGTTATATGACATGTAAAGTTATTTATTTGTAAAGCGAGACTGTACCCAGAAGGGTGTCCCGGTGCTAGAATGAACTGTGATGAGAACACATGATACATAGGAAGGATCCATTTTAAAGAATTTCCTTACGGCTAGACGACCCTGTTCCAATCTGAGGGTAAGTGGAAGTTAGTTCTTGCTTTAGCAGCCTTATATACTATAAAGAGGAAATCAAACTCCTTGCAGCTGGAAAAGAACGAAGCAATCTTTAGGAATATATTGTTGACATTTTGCTTGGAAATTAAGTAGTCCATGGTGGGAAAAAGACCCGATGAGTAAGGCAAAATTTTTTAAACCATATTATTCTGCCAATAGAAGCCAGAATAGCTTGCCCAGAAAGGCTGAGAAATGAACGACTCTGAAGCCAGACCTGCCAATCCAAAAACATTTTCACTATTTGAGATGGATGAGTCAGGGGAGAGGGAACAGGGTTTGCAGTCCGTTGTGGACCAAGAAGCCTGTCCTACCCTCTTATACAAAGGTTTCTGATCCACCCTCCACTGTTCTAGGGAGGGTGCAAAGTCCGTAATAGACTCCAAGGGTGCAGAGCTTCCAACACTTGTGCTGGATAGTCACTATGCATGGTTTCCCAGCTCGCCGTGTGATATTGCCTTTTTTCAGGTGACCATGTAAAGACAGATAATATTGTGTGACAGACTGTGGCACAATGTGAGATGAGGGCACTGGAATCCCTAATAGAACATGTGCTGTCAAATTCCAGACCATTATTTTTAAATTTTATACATAAAAGAAGCAAGACCAAGTCACCTTGTTGACATGCTGTTTAAGGATCACAGAATTATCAATGATAACTCAGATTGTTTTTCTTCTCAAAACTTTTCTTATTGAGCATTTTTTTTTTTAAGTTAACATACAGTTTAGTACATTCCATCCTTCCCATTTTTTGTTTTTTAGATCTGTTTTTTATTGATTTTACACAACCAATCAAATAAACAACAAAACATGATACGATATCATAATCATACGTGGCATAATGACATACAGTCTCAGACAGCATAGTAGAATACACAGTTACGGTGTCGAAGCATCATGTGAGCAATTTAACCTTTGTAATTAAATCTCCTGTTGCAAACCAATGCGAGTGCTTCCAGCTTTCGGTCCCTCATTCCGTGTCCAACTACAGCCTAACCTGAGTACTCGAAGCTATCAACACACAATACAATGCCAATAACCCAAGTAAAATATAAAGAAAAAACTGTACCCCCCCGCCCTCCCCTCTCCGCATGTCCGGCACCAGTAGCGATAGTAGCCTGTACACACTCCCGCAATTGGACTCATGCGCAGTCCAGTTCCATCCTTCCCATTAGCCATGTTGGACCAATAGAAGAATTACAGTTGCATTTCGGGCTGGGAAATAGTCAAACATATATCTTAACATTCCAAGTACTAAACTCTCTAGAATAAGCGGAGGTCCCCTGAACAACCCACCACCCATCACCCACCCTAACCCATTCACCTCCAGTCAACAGTGACTAGGTGACATAAAAAGGAAAAACAAAGGGGAATAAGGGAGCGTGGCAGGAAAGGAGAGGAGGAGGAGGAGGAGGAGGAGGAGGAAGAGGAAGTGGAAGAGGTCTCATCGGCCTCGAGAGAGGAAAAGGGTTTCTCGCGGACTTCCCAGCATGAGATACGATTGTGTGGCTGGGGGAGATGTACTTGAGTGGGTGTGTTTTGACTACTTTCAGGTGGATCCTATGTATGCCCATCCAACATCATAACTGGAAGAGTTTAAGTTCTCTAACCGTGGGGGGATAGGTCAAGGGAATGCCCCTGGATAGGTAGAATACCAAGGTACCCCAGCATCCCTCAAAGTTTTTAACATTTTCCCCAAAAGATGTCTGCCATTCTTTCCATTATAAGTGCTCGGCATTGAGTCAAAGCAAAAGACACACAATTGATAGACGGAATGCAGAACAAATCAAAACATTCACCCCCAGTCAAGAGATCTGGGTTAAATCCATCATTCTTTTGTTCACCATGCCACCCCAGTTTAGACCTGACCATATGCAAATCAGTCTTGACCTTGTGCCTCATGGGAACAGTCCAGCCCTAACTGCCAAGCCAGGTCCTCCCTGGACCGGAAACAAGCATCCTAGGACCGGTTTGGGGGTTTCACCCCTCTTCAGCCAGGATAGCTTGATTCCAGTGGCACAGTGAGCTCAGGACCCACGTCTGGGCATACCAGGCGCACTTAGGGCGAGAAATCAAAAGACAATTGATGGACGGAATCCCAGGATGCTTGTTTCCGGTCCAGGGAAGACATGCCTTGGCAGTTCGGGCTTGACTGTTCCCGTGAGGCACAGGGTCAGACTGATTTGCCCCTGCCCTCTTACAGGGGATTTAGAGCAGGATGTGGAGTCCTTGCAGGGATGGCTGCTGGAGAGGCTGAACGATCTGGCCCCCGCAATGGCCCCTCGGGATAGGGCTAACAGGGTCTCAGCCCCATGGTTCACGAAGGCATTGTGTGCCACTCGTGCGCAGTGTAAGGTCGCCGAGAGGGCATGGCGCCTTCGCTATGACCCGGAAGCTAGATCGGCTTATAGGATAATGATTAAAACCTATCATCAGGATATTCTCCGGGAGAAAAAGGAATATCTGGCCAGGAGGATTGAGACTGCCTCCAACTCTTGTAAAGAGATCTTTACTGTGGTAAGGGAGTTTACGGTGCCTAGATCCTACGTGGCCCACAGTGTTCCATTGGAGCGCTGGGTCTGCGATCTGGCCAAATTTTTCACGGATAAAATAAAATCTATCCAGGACTCTTTCCCAGTGAGGTCTGTGGAGGTGTGTTCCAGTCCGATGGCCGGATTGTCCTTCCCGCCCGCGCAGGGTGCGGTTTTTGCTGAGTTTCCTCCTGTCTCGGCCGATGCTTCTCTTGCTCTACTGGCCAACCTTAAATCGGGCTCACCATTGGATTCTTGACCTGCCAAATTTTTGGCCAAGATGGCGGCCGTGGTTAACCCACTAGTCAACCCTTTGGTGAATCTTTCCCTGAGGGAGGGGAGGGTTCCAGTGCCATGGAAAAGAGCTATGGTGATCCCCCCTCCTCGAAAAGCCTGGGTTGGACTCGGAGGTCTTGGCCAATTATAGGCCGATTTCCCTTTTGCCGGCCTTGGCTAAGATCACAGAGAAGCATGTACATGGTGTTCTCTCCAGCTTTCTCGAATCCAATGATTTGTTCCATCCATCGCAGTCCGGTTTCCGTCCTAATTTAAGCACGGAGACGGCACTGCTGGAAGTGTCGGAAATCATCAGGGAGACACTGGATTCTGGAGGAAGGGTCATGCTCGTCATGCTGGATTTGTCGGCGGCCTTTGACACCGTCCCCCATGAGGTGCTCCTCTCCAGACTTTATGACATCGGTCTGAGGGGGAAGGTGTTCAATTGGTTTACATCTTTTCTCGAAGGCCGCCGACAAACGGTCTGGGCCTCTCCGAGCTCCGCCGAGATGTCGCCATTGGGAGTCGGTGTTCCACAGGGCTCTGTGTTGAGCCCGACTCTCTAACATCTTTATGCCACCTTTGGCGGCACTGGTGGAGTCCTCTGGGGCCCGGATCGTATCCTACGCTGATGACACTCAACTGCTTTTCAAGTGTGGGAAAGGCCAGGCTTTTGATGGAGAGAACATCCGGGGTTGCTTGGAGTTGGTCTTTGGCTGGTTCCAGCGAAACGGCCTTAAGGCAAACTCCAGTAAATCGGAGGTGCTGTTCTTCGGCTGCTCTCTGGACCCTGATTGGCAGGCCTGGTGGCCATTAGGTATGGATTGCCCTGTCCAGGCATCGCTTGTGGCTAAGAATCTGGGAATGAAGGTTGACAATAATTTGTCACTGAGCTCACATATTTCTGGCCTGGTGGGTACCTGCTTTGGTATGCTTAAGATGCTCCGGAAGTTCCTGCCTTTACTCTCAGAAGAGCACAGAAAGATCACTGTGCAAGCCCTGATAGGCTCGAGATTGGACTATGCGAACGTCCTTTATGTAGGTCTTCCGGAATATCTGGTTCAGCGGCTGCAGGTTGTGCAGAACTCCGCGGCCCGGGCCATCTTTGGCCTTCATAGGCGAGCGAGAGCCTCGGGTCTGGTGCGATCGCTTCATTGGTTACCTATCCGGAAGCGGATTATGTTTAAAGCACTGACCCTGGCGCATAAAGCGCTATTTGGCACCGGAGCGAGGTATCTACAGCAGAGATTGTCTTTCTATCGCCCAGTTAGATCTCTGCGGTCGGAATCGTTGTTTCTCGCGGTGGTTCCTCGGGTGAGGAAGGCCCGCACTGGGGGTCGCTCTTTTAGTTTGAGGGCCCCTCAGTTGTGGAACTCTTTGCCTTTGGACCTACGGTCCTCTTCTTCTCTCCTTCTGTTTAGGAAGAGCCTCAAGACGTGGCTTTTTAACCTGTGGGGTGTCTTTGTCTTTTTTTTGTCTTTTTTTCTTTAGTCTGTTTTTATGTTTTCGGTTTTACTGAGCTGCCTCGATAAAGCGCCGGGACACTCCACGGAGTAGCTGTGCGCTATAGAAATAAAAGTTTAACATAACATAACATTTGCATATGGCCATGTCTGAACTGGGGTGGCGGAGTGAGCTAAAGCATGATGATGGATTAAAACCAGATCAGTTGACTGGGGGCGAGTGCTTGCAATGTTCAACACTCCGTCAATCATCCCCTTTGGTTTTGCTTTGTTCATCCTAACTTGGCAGGGTATGCCCAGACGTGGGTCCCTTGCTCACTTTGCCACTGGATTCAAGCGAGCCTGGCTGATTAGCCACACACCAGTTCCAGGATGCTTGTTTCCAGTCCAGGGAAGACATGGCTTGCCAGTTCGGGCTGGACTGTTCCCATGAGGAACAGGGTCAGACTGATTTGCATATGGCCATGTCTGAACTGGGGTGGCGGAGTGAGCTAAAGAATGATGGATTAAACCCAGATCAGTTGACTGGGGGAGAGTGTTTGCAATGTTCAACACTCCGTCCATCATCCCCTTTGGTTTTGCTCCATTGAGTCAAGGCAGGGGTATCTGTTTTCTTTCATGCTGCTGCTATTACTAGTTTAGCTGCCCCTAAACATGCCCACATCACCGCCTGGTCTCCTTTTGTCTGGTGTTCTAAAGTCATCTCTCAATCCCAACAAAGCAAACCCCAATGTGGTTGGGATTGGGTATCCCAGAAATTCTGTAATCTGGGCCAGAATCTCTGCCCAGAAGGGTCGGATTGTGGGACAGTCCTACCATATATGCCTAGAATCTCATAAAATGCTGCAGCCTCTCCAACATAGATCAGAAGACTCGGGGAATATATATATATTTTTTTTAAGTGTTACGGGTGGAGGTACCAATCGTAAAGTATCTTATAGTGAACTTCTCTCATGCCTATAGAGTGATTGTTTTTTGCTATATTGCTCCATAGTGTCTTCCACTGATTCTCGGATATCTCTATCCCCAAGGGTGGATTCCCAATAGGTGAAAGGCCTTGGTCCTGGGGAGTGCAATGTGGAGAGTAGGAGCGCGTATATAAAGGATATAACACCTTTCGAGGAGCCTGCCCTCTTGAAAAAATTCTATTGGGGTAAGCTCCATTGTGGCCACCTCCCTCACCTCTGGTTCTAGAACTCAATGTTTACGTTGAAGGTAGTAAAAATATTCGGATGCAGGGAGATTAAAGTCGCGTCAGCAGTTCTCAAAGGACAAGATGCCATAATTGTGAAATAGATCAGACAATTTTAGGCACCTGCTTTTCACCATTCATCAAATGAGCCCGATTGGGACGCAGGTGGAAATTCCGGGTTAAAGTGGATCGGCGTGTGTGGCCAGGGGAATAATGTCCACTCAGCCGAGCCCTCCATAGCATCCCAAATTTTAAGGGTAGATTGAGTGGGTGTGCTAGGGTATGCATTATGGGGGCGGTCTTTCCTAGGCTTCCAGACTAGATCTCAAATGGTCCGTCCTACTATGGCCCTATTCATATGCGGCCAGTGTTTGCCTGATTCTCTTAGGGACCACTCTTATCACCCATAGTTGTGCTGCTTTATAATACAACTCAAAGTCTGGTAGCGTATCCCCTCCTGCTCTTTTGGATAGACTAAGTAGAGCGAAAGATAGCCTAGCCCTGCCATATATAACGTGTAATTAGTGTGTGTAATTTAGGAAGAAAATCACTCTCCAGACTGATAGAGAGGGCCTGGAAAAGATATGCAACTTCAGAAGCACTGTCGTCTTGATTGCATGGATGCGACCCAACCAAGAGAAGAATATGGGATTCTATCGTCCAAGTTCTTGCTGTACTTGGTGAAGTGTGGTCGGGTAGTTTGCTGTGAATAGGCCTTCCAGCCTGGACGTTATTTTGATACCCAAGTAGGTTAATGGTGTGTTTCGCCCACAGGAATGGAGAATCAGAACCTAGGGACTCCATCCCTTTGGAAGTGTTAGGTTTAATGGGGAGGAGTTAGACAAATTGATACGAAATCCTGCTACTTCCTCAAAGGCTTGCAACTCCTTCTGAAGGGCTGTCAAACAGACTCAAGGCGAGGACAGTGTCGGCAGGACGTCGTCCGCAAACAGCAAGATCTTGTGCTCTACCGAACACGATTCCGTGTATCTCCTGTGAGGCTCTGATCCGTGCAGCTAGTGGTTCTATGCTGAGGGCGAAGAGCAGCGGTGATAATGAGCACCCCTGTCATATCCCTCTGCTTAGGGGACACATGTTGGATCTCGCCCCTTTGAGCACTACTCTTGATGTGGGATGGACATAGTTCGCCTTCACCATACAAATAGCTGATTCGCCATACCCGGATCTCCGCAGCGCCTGGAAGAGGAAGGACCATTCCACACTATCAAACGCCTTCTCTGCATCCAGGCCAAGCAGGACAGACGGAATTCAGAACTTTGATGTCTTTTCTATCAAGTGAATTGCTCTGCGGACATGGTCATGCGTCTGTCTGCCTTTGATAAACCCAGATTGATTCGGGTAGATCAGCTCTGGCATTATCTCTTCCAATCTCGTTTCAATTATCTTAGAGTACAGCTTTGCGTCCAGATTTAGGAGTGCAATTGGCCTACAGGCGGAGTCAAGCTGTGGGTTCTTTCCTGCTTTTGGTATGACAGCAATCAAGGCTTCACTCATCAAGGGTGTTACCACTGCCCCATGGCTATGTGAAGGGTCAGCTGAGGTTTGAGTTCTGCCGCGAAGGTTTTAAAAAATTGGGCCGTTAGACCATCTGGTCCTGGGGATTTATGAGGTTTCAATGCCGTTATCCCTTTCAGCACCTCCTCTTCAGTTATAGGAGCACCCAGTTCGTCGCTCTGGGCGAGAGACACCTGTGGAAGAGTAACAGACTCTAGATAAGCGTTTTGAGCAGCTGTGTCTGTCGCCCGATATAGTTCCATATAGAGGTCTGTGAAAAGTCACGCTTTGGCTTCATCTGGGTTATGCAGGGTGCCCCCGTCGTTACAAGGTGTCGTAGGCGGAGAAGCGCAAGTTCTGCCCTGTTTGTGTATATGGCAGTGAGTTTTCCTTTTAGCGCTGTTAATTTGCGATGTGTGTCCCGTGTAGATGTCTGTTTATGTATCTGTTCCACTGCCCTCAATTCTGATTCGAGTTCCGTCCGCACTTTGCTTGCTCACCCTGGAGTGGAGTTCCAGACATTTGCGGCCCTAGAACTGCTGTAAAGGAGCCCCAGTTTTTTCAGTGGGGAGGTGTGTGGTAGGTTCAATTGAAAGTATTCATTAATTGTTGCTCGTCTGAGTAATCTATCATGTGTGAGGGATGTGGGGCGGACAACAAACCGCGGGAATCCGGGGGAGGGGAATCCCCAGTCTAGACATATCTATATTGGAGCGTGGTCAGAAATACTTATGGAGTGGAACTTGGCTCCTTGTAGTGTGCCCAGGAGACTTAAAATGTAATATAGGTGTGAGTAGATACGCACCACAAATGTTCAAAGTTTTCCCTTTAGCCTGCTCTTTACTATGACCACTCTTCCCACCCTGTCAGCTTTGACCCCCTCTGCCTGAAATTTAGTGGCAGTGTGGAATAACAGTGCCACCCCCTTTGGTTCTGTATTGGCCGAGGATTGATATATCAAGGGGTAATTTCTGTGTTTTAACCTATGATTGTCGTTCCGTTCAAGGGGGGTCGCTTGTAGGGCCACACCTTCAAATTGCTGATCTGAGATGTATTTCCATACCTTTTGCTGCTTAAGTGGTGAAATTAAACCTCTCACATTCCATGATGCAATGTAGACCATAGCTTGTTACCCCTTGAGTCCCAGGGGCCCGCTTCCTCCTGCAAGGTCGCTTCCCATGTAGCAAATGTGAATTAGTCATACCCATAGTTCTCCCTTTCCTGCCTCCCCCTTGGTGCCTCCAAAAATGCATACTAACTCCTGACTTCTTCCCTAATGTGTGGAAAATTAGCATGTCCCTGCTTGCCGGGTAAAGAAAAAGAAAAACCCCAAGTAACTTGAACCATATAAAAATCGCCCATGAGTGGAGTGGGATGCTAGGTCCCACCACAGTGTATTAAGTAACAAATAAACATTGCTACGGGTAACTTGACCAGTGCCCGCCACCACAGCGGTGTGTCATTTCTAGCCTTCTAAGACAATGTTTTATAGTTCGGAGATTATCCACTAAATGCCCTTTCTCGCAACTTTAGATAGCTATTGTGCCCTTTTATCTGGTTTTGGAGAGAGTTTCACTTCCTCTTCAATCCGTCGCCTCTCTCCATCTTGACTCATTCCCAGAAAAAAAAAAACAGTGGCCAATTCTTTGCAGTCGATACTTCACGTCTCTGCTATTCTTCAGATGTCGCTCCCTCCGTTGGATTTGCCATTGGTCCTCTCTCCTTTTGTTCGCACTGGCTCCTGGAGCCTGGTCTCTGCTGGTTGCTGGGTCTGGAAGGGACAGTCCCAGAATCTCCAAAGCTTCCGTCAGTTCTGTGACAAGTCGTGCTTTATTGTTCAGTTCAAAGGCGAGACCAAAGGAGTATGTCTACCTATATCTGATGTTATCTGCCTTCAATTTCTCAGTCACAGGCCTGAATTGTTGGCGCCGAAGGAGGGTGGTGTACGCTAGGTCCTGATAGAGGGAGCAGGAGTAGCCCTGAAAGGCAACCTCATTTTTTCCGAACGGCTTGCAAAATTGCTTTTTTTACTTTGAAGGAGTGAAGCTTGACCAGGACATCCCTTGTGCGTCTACGATACCCTGGTGCTTGCCGTCCCACTCTGTGCACTCTCTCGATTTTTATCTTTGTGTGACCTCGCCCCAAGACCTATGTGAACAGTCCAATGATGAAGGCCTCTAGGCCCGGCCCCTCGCCCCCTCCTCCAGATCCTGGATCCGTATGTTCTCCCGACGGGATCTATTTTCCAAATCTTCACCTTTCAGGAGTGCTGCATGCAACTGTGAGCGGAACTCTTCCCCGGTCCAGGCACTGTTCTTCCACTTGTATTAGGGGCCTGCTCGCTTCCGTTTCAAAATGTTACGAAGATGCTGCCTGCCTTCGCCATCTTGTCAAAGTCTTAGCCTTTTTGCGGGTTATGAAATATTCGGTTTCCAGAGGCCTCGGGGTCCGCTTCTGTCACCGCTGCTCTCCTCCCATCGTTAGCTCCCGGATTCTTTCTGTTTTGGCTAATTTTGGTCGCTTGATACTGCAGACATAGGCGCTGTGGCGGCAGAGCCATTGTGGATCAGGTCCACCCGGGCATCTTGCCTGGCCACGCTCCAACTCCTAGATTTTTTTGCCACAGAAGTAGGCAGAGCTGGAGGACCTAAACTTGAGGGCCAGCAATTGTTACACTAGATCGCCTGGGAATCACCTACAATACTAATTCCCGTTTTATCTGTGTTTAGCGCATTATCTTGAAGTCCTGAAACAATAGCAGTGAGACAGTTTTAAAATCATCATCCAGGTTGATGATCCTTTGTAAATTACCCACATAGGTAATCAAAGAAAACCAAATGAATGAATCTAACGGGCTGAAGAAAAGGCCCCAGGGATACTCTTTGTTGCACTTACATAAATACTCGGACTAGTGAGAGATTTTCACTGCTTGACTGTTCTAACCTAGTGTTTAGAAAAGGGGGTCTCTAGTTGGCAAGGGCTTGTACTTTGTCCAAGTAGTGACCCATCTTCCTAGTCAGGATAAGGGAGATACACTCCTAAAATAACCCCTGCTCACCCCCTTGGTAGCTTGGCACGAGCAGTCAGGCTTATCTTAGAGGCAGTGTGTAAAGCATTGCACATAACCAACAGTAATACAGTGTAAGCACTACAAAAGGACACCACACCAGTTTATAAAATTATCAAATATTTTTATATACTTAATACAAGACCAAAAACGATCAAAATCCACAATACTGTACTTAGAAATCTTCAGTTATCAAAACCTTGAAAAAGAGTTCCTTGATGTCTTTAGCTCTGTCTGGGGCTATCACGGCGTTGTGAACAAACAAATCCAAACAGTTCAGGCTGACCGCGATGTAGCAGCCCAGCTACGGTGGCAGGAAAACCTGCAAAACAGTACCATTAGAAAATGCAGGGAATTGGCTGCAGGAGGTGGATCCGGAGGTCGGTGCAGGAGTCGTCCGGGCCCTTGAAGTCACACACATTGCAGAGCGAACTCCTTGAGGGTGAAGTCAGGAGCGCTGGTGTCGACAGGTGTCGGGTGCTGCGGTGCGAAGAGCAGCAGTGTGCAGTGCCCTCAGATCGCAGTGCGAGCAGCGGCTCGGTGGCAGCACCAGATGGCTCTGTCGGTAGGACCAGGGTCGCGGTGCGAAGTGATGCGGTATTCGACGTGGTGCTGGCAGGTCACGGTGCAAGCAGCGGCGTCATCATTCCTGAAGCGCTGTCGTTGGCTGACGAACTGGAGTAGATGGCGCCAGCAGACCACGGCTGCGGTATGTGGGCAGTGCATCATGTAGCTTTACGAGCAGTGCCCTTGAAACACGTTGCAAGCAGCAGCATAGATTTTGGCGTGGAGCGGCGTCGTCGGGGATACCAAGGCGTCGTCATGAAGCGAGGCAATGCGGAGTGCGTTGCCCACAGGTCACGATGCGAGCAGCGGCTCGGTGGCAGCATCAGCATGTGTCGGTGAGACCAGGGTCGCGTTGCGGTAGTGCCCTCTGCGGTGCCTTCAGGACACTGAGTAGACAGCGGCATTGTAGACTGTGTCGGGTTGCTTTACCTTCTGTTGCAGCACAAAACACACAGTTCCCAGTGCTGACGGCAGAAGAGTTTGAAGTCTTTGCTGTTCCTGAGACTTCTTGAACAGGGGGCAAGCTCTATCTCAAGCCCTTGGAGAATCTCACAAAAGTAGATTGCAGAAAGCTCAGTCCAGTCCTTTCACTGCCCAAGACAGAAGCAGCCACTGCAGGCCAACACAGCAAAGCACAGAGCAAAGTGGTAGTTCCTCCTCACAGCTTCACCAGCTCTTTTTCTTGGAAGTCTTATTGGTCTAAAAGAGTTCTAAAGTTCAGTGGTTTGGGATCCACTTTTTATAGCCCACAATCCTTTGTCCTCTCAGGCAGAGAGTGTCTGTGCCCAGTCAGAACAAGTTCTGCCTTCTCTGGTGTGGCTTCCAGGCAGGAGGTGGAGAAGGCATTGTCGGAGGCAAACCAGGCCCATTCAGGTGCAAAGAAATCTCCCCCCTACTCCAAATGCAGCCCAGGTCTATTCAGCCCTTTCCTGACCCACCTAGACTATCCAGATCCCCTGCTGCTCCCCAGCCCCTGTCATCCAAAACCCTGACAGTCAATACACAAACCCAGACGAGGCCTGCTGGATGGCTGAGCAAGAAAATATCTACTTTTTAAAAGTGGTATTTTAAAACCCAGAATGTAAAAATCACCTTCACTAAAAGATGCATCTTTAGATTCTGAGTTCAGGCATACTAAACTTTATTGTCCTACCTAGTTCCCAGGGCCAATTATGTTTATAAGAGGTTATAAACAAACTCCCCATTCTGCCCTATGGGGAACAGATAGCCTTACAATAGTGAAAAACGAAATTGCCAGTAATTCTATATCAGGACATGCCACACACACCAGGGCATGTCCTACCTTTCACATACACTGCACCCTGCCCACAGGTGTACCTTGAGCCTACCTTAGGGGTGCCTGACATGTAAGAAAAGGGAAGGTTGGGGCCTGGCAAGTGGGTGCACTTGGCACGTCGACCTGGCAATACCAGACTCCACACAGGCTCTGCAATGGCAGGACAGAGTTACTTTACGGGCAGTTTGTGTGGGTAGCACAATCCAGTGGTGCAGCCCACTAACATAATTTGATTTACAGGCACTGGCACACTTAGTGCACTTTACTAGGGACGGACACATAAATCAAATAGGCCAATCAAGGAAACACCCATACATCACACATTTTACCACAGGAGTACTTGCACTTTACCACTGATCAGCAGTGAGAAAAGTGCGCAGAGACACTAAGCCAGCACAAACAGTCAAAACCGGGAGGACAGAAAGCAAAAGCTCATGAGAAACACGCCAAAAGATGCCAAGTCTAACACCTTTAAAAAACAGTAGGCCACCCAGACGGTTATCTGTAGAAACAATCTAGTTGGAGTATCAACAGAATGTCTCAAGATGTTATCAAAGGCAGCAGAAAAGTTCAGTAAAATGAATGCCACCTTACCGCCTGATGTAGCATCTAACGTAACTCGTTGATGGGCTGCAATAAACATGCATTCTAGAATTCTGCATTACAACTGCAGCTACCTCAACCAGTCAGAGTGTCTATGCAGTCTAGGCCCCTAATCAGAATAGCAACAACTCGTCCCCATTTGAGATGTTAGGCCAGTGACTTTCTGATACAAACGCCTAGACTCTCTTGCTCCCCACCACCCTCCAGTGAAGGGAGTTCAGGGTAAATGCTTGCTTTACTAGTTGGGCGGCAATTTGGATTTAAAAAAGGGGCACAAATTAGGTCTTGGCCCTGACGTTCAACAACTGTTGGAGTTTCCCATCAATACTGGATATCAATAGCCAGAATCCCAGACACTATTCATTCGGAAAGAAGCTCGGTAGCACGAGCTGAGAGGACACCTTGCTATAAGTGTAACACTGCATTTTTGTTTAAACTTCAGGATGAAGCAAAGCCTAGAAACAGAGAAGGCTGGACCTGCAGCCACTGCTTGAAAGAAGTGCTATCATCATAGGGGTTTTCCTCATTTGCATGGGGGCATGACCCCATGCAAATGAGGGAATTCCTTTGCCTCTGCTCCTGTGCCGTATTACAGATGTGGTACAAAAGGGGGTGGTGATGGACGGAGCATCAGAACCAATCAAATACTCACACCCAGTCAACAGATCTGGGTTTGATCCATCACCGTTCTTTAGCCCACTCTGCCACCCCAGTTCAGACATGGCCATATGCAAATCCGTCTGACCCTGTGCCTCATGGGAACAGTCCAGACCGAACTGCCAATCCATGCCTTCCCTGGACCGGAAACAAGCTTCCTAGGACCGGTTTCTGGCATTTCAGCCGTCTTCAGCCAGGCTTGCTTGAATCCAGTGGCAAAGTGAGCAAGGGACTCACGTCTGAGCATACCCTGCCAACTTATGGCGAACAAAGCGGTACAAAAGGGGGTGGCGCAATGTCAGTGCACTCCCTGGTGGTAGCACTCTGGAGGGAGGAAAGAGGGTCTTATGGACCCCCCAGATTTCCCCTTGCAGGCAGGTGCAGTCACTTACAGAAACCACCTCCAAGGGGATCTCTAATCCCAAAAAAAAGTGCAGGCTGGTTGCTGTCTGCAGAATGAAAGACAGAGCGCCTTCAAAGCATTCCCTCCGTGTTTCATAAGAATGCGCTGCCCCCAGGGCAGCGCAAGTTCTCGGCTACCCTGGGGGTAGCGCATTAATGCGAATATGGCACATTTTCATTGTCTACGCCGGGCGCACCTCTTAAAAGCTGCGCCTGGCGCAAACAATGAAAATGCACAGTATGTATAATACGGCCCCAAGTGCAGGAACACTAGAAGCAGCAACGAGATCCACTTCTAAAAAGAGTTACATTAATATTAGGGTATACAAAGTTTTTATATTCCCAGACTTGCATGGTGCAAACAACAAGAGAAGAGTAGACGTTCAGATGCCTAAAAGGGAACGCTGGTTCTTCGCTTAGAGGCCTCTATTTGCTTTCCTGTCAAACTCAGTGATCTATTAAGGTTGCACTTTCCACTTCACAGAGCCTAGTTAAGCCAGAGACTCTCCGGAGGCTAGGGGGTATAAGGAAACGACCCAGGGATTCCTACGTTTGAGACTGAGGGTTTAGTTTATATGCAGTGTGATGTGTTACCCAAGTGTTTGGGAGAGAGTCCTTTTAAGGAGAACTCGTTTTGTGATACTTGCTTTATTCCCCCATCTCCCATTTCCTCTTTGACCTTTTGAGATTTGGAGGCCTTCATTAGAAGGTTTGAAAAGAGGTTGGACAATGTTTTTTCTTTTTTCTGAGCAAGTTATTATTTTACATTGTTAATTTATAATTTGCTTTAAAGGCTCACTATGAAAATGTTGTGAAATGAAAATCTTTTATCAAAAGGTGGCTTGGTGAACCTAATAAGCAATGTATGCATTATACTGGAATGAGAGTCGAGAAAATGCCAGTCTCCGTGGACCCCGTACAACAGCCAGTCAGTAACAAAAGCTCCTGGACAAGTGAACCAGAGATGAACAGCGAATGGGACCGAACAGTTTTTAGCACCTTCTTTCTTAAACCACTGGAGCACTTCTGCAGGATAGCAGTTGTTGGGCATTAAAGCAGTTGGACCATCGTTCTAAAACTTACAATTCGGGAGATAATTATGTAGAAGCCAGATCTTTTGCCAGTGGGGGTGCTGAGCAGTGCCTCAGCAGTGGAACACTGTGTACTGTTTGTAGGACACAGATCTATTTGGGTATGTTAGTAGACCACAAAGAGACAGCATCATGTGCTGAATAGCTTGGCATGTCCATTTGTCCGTCTTGTAGATGAGGATGTTGGCGTATACTGTGCGGTTGTTTTCACGTGCCTCCTTTCCACCAATAATTCCCTCTTTTAATCAAAATGTTACTTCATCCCTGATAATGAGGACATGTACATCTCAGATGAGCTTTCTGATATAGTAGTGTTATTTACCACAGTGGTTGCAGTGACCATGTATATTAATTTTGTGTTTCTTATAAAAATCATCTTCATCTCCAAACTACTTCATAGCATGCCAAATATAAGCACATATACCCATGTCAAACTTTGTCAGCATCTATGGTAGGAATCACCAAAACAAACTATTATGATGTACTTTTGAAGGCTCTCTCACTCAAGAAGAGTTAGCTCATGTAGGTATTCTTTAGGGATAAAGCCCTTTGGACTCTAATGAGCGATTTTTCAAGTTACCTCATTCAATTATAGTACCAAAATTATTTTTGTTTAAAAATCATAGCATTAAATGAAAGATAGAGAGGCCGTTATCAACGTTAATTCTGAGGATTCTTCTGCATTTAATTGGTAGTGTTGTAAAGAGGAGTAGCACTACATATAGAGCTACATAAATAGGAATGGTTTAAAAGAGGAATTCATTTTTAGATGGGTGTAAGAAACTGGGAAACTGGGTTGAGGGTGCGGAGGGATTGACCCTACCCAAGCAACAACCACCATCATGGTCAGAGTAAGGCACAAACCAACCCCAAATTAACTTGTACTCAACCCTCTGGTAGCTTGGGACAGAGCAGACAAGCTTAATTTAGAGGCAATTTGTAAAACATTTGTGCAACCCTTCAAACAGAAATAAAGTGATAAACACCCCACAAAAAGGATCCCACACCAGATTAGAGAAAGCATTGGCATAGCCAATAGGTCTCGCCTTTGGGACATTAGAAGTGTTTGGCCAGAGCTATTGGGAATGTTTTTAAGGTATTTTGTAGAGCAATGCATCTGCTGTGTTCAATACTGTAAAGTTTGTGCGCTTTACATGAGCACTTGTTAAGTTACACAAGGACACTTTAATGAGCCTGTGCACGTCAAACGGATTCTGGGAAAGCCTGCGTGCGCTGGCCAGTGTTTATTATGTATAGGCATTACTAACATGTTAAACAGCAAATGACAATAATATACCAGTGCCAGCCTGGCAGTTCCTTCCGCAACACCACCGCGCCCCCCCCCCCTCCCCCTTTACAAACCTCACCTGGTGCACGTGCTGCACGGAATTCGGAGCATTAGGTGCGCTGCGGTCACAGTGCTGGGATTCAAAGCGCCACAAAGCTGCAGGCCCCACCTGCAGCGCTGTTTACAGTATGCCTTTCCCTGCATTGGAACAGGGGCAGGTAATTTCGCAATTTTTGTTTTTGCAGATTTATATAGCGCGAACTCAACCCGAAGGTTTAGGAGCGTGTTACATGAGCACTAGTTACGTTACACAAGGACACTTTAATGAGCCTGTGCACGTCAAAAGGATTCTGGGAAAGTTTGCGCGCGGTGGCCACATACCTGCCGTCAGCTGCTGGGGCAGCGATAACAAAGCTTTCATAGCATAAGCATGTGAATGTGGGGCACTGCAGGAGGCAAACATGTGGCTGGACAAGGCGTAAAGCGGTTTATGTTATGAGCGCCGCTTCAGGGCGCTGTGCAGTTTCAGTCTGGGGGCCCCGGTCCGTGCGGTTCTAGGGTTGTTACTGGCGCAGGCAGGTTGACTGATGTAGTCCCCTTTGGATGGGAAAGCTTGATTTGTTTACGGTTTTCTAAAGGTTAATGTGTAAAATAAAGGCCTCTGCCTGGCACCGAGCGTCCTTGTGTACTGCATGCATAGGCGGAGTGCACCAAAGAATTTTGCCTTTTATTGCTCACCGGCACAGTTATGGTTTGTGATGCCACCAAACAATTGTGCATCTTTAATGCAGTGATACATATCCTGTCGCGCGCGGCGTTGCTTGTTCTGTTCAAGTCTCTTTATTTCCAAATGTGCTGAGAACTCGGGGTCCAGGGAATTAGAAAAAATAAGGTTTTAAAAACACCCGGGCTGAAGAGAAACTAGAGGCAACAAGCACGTCATCAAACGTATGCTACGAAAGCTTGTTTAATGCTGAGGTACCCAATGCCGTGAGAGAAGAACCGGTTTGCCCAAGATCACACAATTTGAACAAGCAGGATGGCAGATTAGACTTCAGATCAGGTGACTGGACTCAGTCACTGGGTGCAGGAGGTGTAAGGGTCCGTTTGTTAAACACGCTGTTATTTAGCGTGATTTAGTGGTCAGTGAATGTGATACCAGTCCTGCGCCTACCCACACTCTGCCCGGGCTGGAAGGCGCACTGGAGTCAGAGGCGTGGAGGGAAAATTGACTGATCCAATGAAAAGGAATAAATAGTAAACAAGCACAGCCGTTAAAGTGACCGCGCTGTGTTTAATTAGTAACCTGATCCACGATGAGGGAGGAATGTAGCTGCCAACCTGCGTGCCCCTGCTCGCTCCCGGGAGCAAAACACCGTGGGAGTGAACCTTTGGAATAGAGGTGGGCTAGGCTCAACCTAAAAATAGAGATTTCTTTAATAAATAAAACAACACCACCACAATGAAAATCCAATAGTAGAACCGGAGGTATGCAATTTGAAAGATTTCTGTGAAAATAGGGTCGAAAAGCACAAAGCGCCAACGGTAGATATATGGTTGTGCCAGACCGGGACAAAGACAAGGTCAGACCAACCGCAATGGAGCGCAGGCAGTCTACAGGGTCCCAGTTAGGCCCCACTGAACAAAGTACCTTTAATCCTAGTTTGCGGAGCGTTGGGGAGCACTGCAAGGATCCATGCCGAGATAAGGCATGGTTGGAATGCGAGAGACTGAGTCGCCGAGGATCCTGTCGATGGTGTTTTTAATATGTAGTGCAGCCTTGAGGATGCTGTGCGCAGTCAGGGCAATGCGTCGGTTTAGAAGAGCTGCGAGGCTGTGATGCCAAGTCTGGCATTGAGGGATGCAAGGCTCGGTTTAGAAGGGGCTGCAAAGGCAATGCAGGCTTGGCAACGGGACCAATGCATGCAGGAACGGCAATGCGTTGGCTCTGTTCGAGTTTGCACCATGCACCAGAGGAGATACGTCGGATCCGCTAAATTCACAGAGGCTAGCAGAGTACTTTAAGCCCCCTTGAAAGGGTCCAGGACATGGGTGGTACCACGTGGCAGGGTAGTCTCACAGATGGCAGAGTTCAGGTGCAGGTGCAAGGCTGTTGGAAGCCTGTTGTGTCCCTAAGGCTTCAGATGAGGCAGCCAGCTAGCTAGCCACTGGAGTCACTCTGTGTTCTCGATGCGAGAGATGCAGGTCTAGTCATTCTTACCCAAGTAAGAAGGCAGCAGAAATTCAGGGCAGTAGTCCAACAGACTGGCAGTCCTTTCAGCAGCACAGCAGTTCTTCCTTGCAGAGTATACACGGGTCCAGAAGTGCACTGAAGAGATATCTGAGGTCCAATTGTGCCTCTGAAGTAGGGAGATGCTTCTAGAAGTGCACAGGTACACTGCCTTCCTTCTCTAGACTAACTACAGAGGGTATGCAGCCCTTTTATGGAGGCAGGACACAGGATATTAAGTGCAAGTGGGGCTGTGTCCAGTTCCTCCCTCCCATCCAGTCAGTGATGGCCTATCTAGACACACGTAAGCTCCCCATTAAGTGTGGCTGTCTAGAAGGAATACACAAAAGCCCAGCTGTCATTACACCCAGTCATGTGACAGAGCCAGGCTGCAGGCGCCAAATGGTTATGGCAGGAAAATAACTTGCTAAAAGTGGCATTTTAAAAATTGAAATGTAAATCAGACTTCACCATAAGTTAGGATTTTTCATTACAATTCCAAAGACTCCAAACACGAATGGGTTATCTGATCACATTTGGAAATTGTAGCTTATTAAATGTAAAGAGGTAACCAAGTTCGAAAAATTAACTCAACCGCTCGCATTTGCAAGCTAGATTTAACGAGGACGAGTTATTTTTAGGTCCTACTCGCCCTTTCTGGCGAGTAGGAAGACAAACTAACTTTTGTCCTCTGTCTTGGAAAACAGAGCAAATGTGACAATATAAAAAGATTGAAAGGCATTTTTATTGCTCACAAACTGAATGAGCAATAAAGATGCTTTTAAATCTAGTTATCTTGTCATATTTGCTCTGCTTTCAGAGACGGAGGTCAAGTAGGTTGAAGTTAGGTTGAGGAGATTTTTCAAGGTACTAGCCCTGCAGGAATAGTTATTTTTAGTATTTCTCAAGCCCTGGGTAACTCCAATGCTATCCTACGGGTGAGGTAGGCCTTGCAGTAGTGAAAAACAAATTTAAGAGTTTTCCACTGGCAGAACATGTCCTACTTTTTAAATACATTGCACTCTGCCCTCTGGACTGACCCGGGCCTGCCTTAGGGGTGATATATAAATTATAAAAGAAGGTTCGGCCGAAGCAATAGGTTTATTTTGCCAGGCCGAAACTGCAGTTTAAATCTGCACACACAAAAGCTGCTATGTCAGGCCTGAGATGTATAAAGTACTGCTTAAGTGGGTGGCACAATCAGTGCTGCAGGCCCACTAGTAGCATCAATTAATCAATCCTAGCATTTGTAAAGCGCACTACATACCCATGAGGGTTTCAAGGTGCTAAGATGGGTGGGGGGGTGGCAGGGATCAGAAGCTGCTACTGTCCGATGAGCCAGGTCTTGAGAAGTCTTCTGAAGGTCAGAAGGTCTTGGGTCTGCCGTAGGCGGATGGGGAGGGTGTTCCTTGTCTTGGCGGCGAGGTGGGAGAATGATCTGCTGCCGGCGGTCACTCTTCGGATGCGGGGGGACAGTGGCGAGGGCGCGGTCTGCGGAGCAGAGTTGGCGGGTGGGGGTGTAGAAGCTGAGTCCGGTGATGTGGAGTGCCTTGTGTGCGTGGGTGAGGAGCTTGAAGATTATCCTCCTGTTGACAGGGAGCCAGTGCAGGTCTCTGAGGTGGGGTGTGATGAGGCTGCGGCGAGGGATGTTGAGGATCAGGCTTGCAGAGGCGTTCTGGATGCGTTGGAGCAGTTTCAGGAGTTTGGCCGAGGCTCCTACGTAGAGGGCGTTTCTGTAGTCCAGTCTGCTGCTGACGAGGGCCTGGGTGACTGTCCTTCTCGTTTCGGTGGGGATCCACTTGTAGATCATGCGGAGGGTGTTGGAAGCAGGAGAAAGAGACCGCGTTGACCTGCTTCGTCATGGAGAGGGTGGAGTCGAGGATGACCCCTAGGTTGAGTGCGTGGTCGGTGGGTGTTGGGGCTGTTCCTAGTGCAGTCGGCCACCAGGAGTCGTCCCAGGCTGAAGGGGTGGATCCGAGGAGGAGGACCTCCATCTTGTCCGAGTTCAGCTTCAGTCGGCTGTTCCTCGGCGACGACCTTCATTCCTTCGTGGAGGTTGGTTTTGGCGGTCCTTGGTGAGGGAGAGGATCAGCTGGGTGTCGTCGGCGTAGGAGTGATGTTGAGGTCGTGCAATCGGGCGACGTGGCCAAGCGGTGCCATGTAGATGTTGAACAGCGTTGGGCTGAGGGATGAGCCCTGGGGTACGCCACAGATGATCTCGGTGGCTTCGGAGCGGAAGGGGGTAGGCGGACGTGCTGTGTTCTGCCGGAGAGGAAGGAGGTGGTCCAGTCCAGGGCCTTATCCTGGATCCCGGCGTCGTAGAGACATGTTCGTAGTGTGCGGAGGCAGTCCGTGTCGAAGGCGGCTGACAGGTCCAGGAGGATGAGGGCCGTGGTTTCTCCGTTGTCTAGCAGGGTCCGGATGTCATCGGTGGTGGCGATGAGGGCAGTTTCGGTGCTGTGGTTGCTGTAGAACCCGGACTGGGAAGGGTGTAGGATGCTGTTCTCCTCGAGGAAGTTGGTCAGTTGTTTGTTGATGGCCTTCTCCATGACCTTCGCCGGGAGCAGGGAGATGGGTCGGAAGTTCTTGAGGTCCTTGGGGTCCGCCTTGGGTTTCTTGAGTAAGGCGTTGATCTCTGCGTGCTTCCAGCTCTCCGGGAAGGTCGCTGTCTCGAGGGAGATGTTGATGGCTTTCAGGAGATAGGGTGCGATGGTGGTGCTGGCTTTGTTGAAGGTTTGGTATGGGCAGGGGTCTGACGGGGTTCGTGATCTTGATGGTGTCGTCGTCGTTGGTCCAGGAGAGCAGGCAGTTGGTGCGGATGGTGGTCGTGGGGGCGGGAATCTCAGTGGTTGCCGGGGCCGTAGCAGCGTTGAAGCGGTCGTGGATGTCTGCGATCTTGCGGTGGAAGGTGGCGGTCTGCGAGTCGCATAGGTATTGTGAAGGTGGGACATCGTTGGTGTTGGAGCTGGGGTTGGAGAGTTCCTTCACGATGTTGAAGAGCTCTTTGCTGTTGTGTGCGTTGTTGTCTAGGCGGTCTTTGAAGGAGGCTCTTTTGGCGGATCTGATGAGGTGGTGGTGTCTGCGGGTGGCGTGCTTGTGGGATGTGTAGCTTTCCGGTGTTCTTTCACGGATCCAGTTCTTTTCCAGCTTTCGGCAGGTTTGCTTGGAGGCCTTGAGGTCTTCGGTGAACCAGCTGGCTTTCTTGCTGGTGTGGCTGTTGGAGGGCTTCTTGAGCGGGGCAAGGGTGTGTTGGCGCAGTCGTTGATCCATTGTCTGAGGTTGCGAGCGGCGGCGTCGGGTTAGCGGGTGGGCTCCTGGCGAGGGTGGTGGTTAGCTGGTCTTCGGTGATCTTGCTCCAGCAGCGGAGCAGCATCTGTTGGGTGTGGTGGATTTCAGGAAGGTGAAGTGGATGCAACAGTGATCGGTCCAGTGGAGCTCGGTGGTGTGGTTGAAGGAGACGTGGGGGCTTGCGGAGAAGATGGGGTCAAGCATGTGGCCGACGGAGTGGGTGTGTGTGGTGACGAGTTGTCGGAGTCCGAGGTTGGCGAGGTTGTCGATCAGGGTGGTGGAGTTGGTGGTGTTGTTGTTGTTCTCGTGGTGGAAGTTCAGGTCCCCGAGGAGGATGTAGTCCGTGGAGGCGAGGGTGTGTGTGCTGATGAAATCGGCAATGGAGTCGCTGAACTGTGGTTGGGGTCTGGGGGGGGGGGGGATCTGTAGACGAGGGTTCCTCTGAAGATGGTGTTGGAGTCAGTGTGAATCTGGAAGTGCAGGTGTTCGGCGGTGCTGAGGGTGTCGTCGGTGTTTGTCGAGACTTTGAGAGTGTTCCTTGACGATGGCGATTCCTCCTCTTACTTCATTGGTGCAGTCCTTGCGGGTGATCTTATAGCCTTCCGGGATGGCTATGGCGATGTCGGGTGCAGCCAGGTCTCCGTTAGGAAGGCGACGTCTGGAGTGTTGGAGTCAAGTAGGTCCCAGAGTTCAACAGCATGTTTGCGTGCGGAGCAGGTATTGAGGAGGATGCATCTGAGGTGGTTGGGTTCTTTGGTAGGTGGGTTGGTGGGCCGGATGCTGGGGAGGCTGCAGTTCTGGCAGGAGAAGGGTCCTTGGGTGCGCTTTGCTGGACCAGCGGTTCTGGCGCTGGGCGCAGTCCGGGCTTGCTTTAGGTGCGTCTTTGGTGCGCCCGCTGCGTGCGTCCGCTGCATTTAATTTACAGGCACTGTGCACATGTAGTTCCACATTACTCATGCCAGCTGGGTGTAAGCCAATTCTACCATGTTTTAAGGAGAGAGCACAAGCACCTCAGCACTGGTTGGCGGTAGAGTGTGCTGGGTTCTAAAAGCCAACAAAAACAGGTTGGAAAACAGGAGGGTGAAAGCAAAAAGTTTGAGGATGGCCCTGCAGAAAGGGCAAAGTTCAACAATAGGGTACCAGATCTTGCATTATATATTTCTTATGACTATCAAAGTTAGACAATTCATATTTAACGGATCTTTAACGTGAACCGGAACCTTAAAAGGTTGCTTACACTGATTAAACTAGGCCTGAGGTAATTAATACCCTCAATAATAAATTGGGACCATGAAGGGATTTGCATGTTGCATGACAATCTCAAGAGTTGATTAACTGAGATGGCGCCATCACCTGTCCAAGCTTAAGTCTGCCAGCTCTTGAAAGATCTAAATTAACTGTGCAATATTTAATGGATCTCTTCTGAAAGGTGGTCATGGTTCATAGTTTTATCTTCGTTCAATAAAACCAAAAACGGATTCAACTCTTGAAGAGTTACTAAGTGCTTTGACAGCTCTGGAGCAGTACCAAGTCAGACAGCCCTAGAGTGCAAAATTGTCAATGATCTCCTTATCAGACGTCGATTATCTTGATATAGATCATAATCAAATTATTTTCCTCCAACCTCTTATGTTATCCAGATACTGCTTTACCATTCCTAGCTCAAATTTATCTCAATGTAGATTTATCGCCCCAACCCCACGCCTCTCAACAAGAATTTTTTTTATTACATCTCAGTCACTCAATATGAGCCGCATGATGGCCTCTGTGTGTTTTCATAAATTACGGAACCAGGACTAAGTATTAGATAGCAATTTTGTTGGTCCTTCATTCATATCAATACTACTTCTTCACAGCCTTCTTTTGTACCAAAAAGTGGTGCCTGGATTCTTGACATCATGTTTGTACTTTATTTGCAAAATGTCATCTCCAAAACAGTTCAATTTTTACGATTAAATGCCGAATAAGTATGAGTTCTAAAGCATGTGTTCCCTTCTCCAGTAGCATTCCCTTCCCCCTCCTTGTCAGACACTGCATTATTCACCTGGATGTCCACTGATTTGTTATTATTGATACTGCAATACATTAACAACTAATGCCTTATTTATTAATAAATATATATAGGACGTGTGGCAAACATTCATTTTGCAGAAATTATTACAATACATCAACTACAAATTTTAGATCTGTAAAAACACACATACTTAAACATAGATTTGTTTTGTAAAAATACTAATGATTTGAAGTATATCAACACCTCAGTCCAATTCCTCTTCTTTTCTGCTATATTCTACTTCAATGACCATCTCCTTTTCAATTTGGATCATGTTTATCATGCCGCCCACAAGTCTTTGTTGCTTACTTTCTCTGGGATAATTTCACAGAAGTTTCATGAAACATGGTGCTGCCACAAGACAGGCAATAATTAAAATACCCTAAATCACCAATACTTGATATCACACACTTACACTCCTTCTCCAAAACATGGTGCCCCCTCCCCATTCTAGTTCTCCTTACAGTAGAAAGGAGGCTACTTCTATCCATCAATAAAGTTTATTTATACTTTCATACTGCTCCTAACACACCAACAGTACTCATGACCAATGACCAGGCTAATTTTAACTGACTACCTAACAAGGTAAGAACCCAGCTGAAGCTCTTATCTTGACTGACTAGTTACCTTTCACTAATTTCTGAACAACAGACCATTAGATAACACATTGCCTGCTTGACCTTATCTTAGGTAGGCAGAAGACATGCAATTCCCTTGACTGCTCTCATAACAAAGATGGCCTACACACTACTGTAGCTCTTCTAGATGCATATTTCTGTACGAGCTCATCCTCATGCCTTCTGACCCTCACTGAGGAGTTTCCAATTTAACGTTACGGTGTTCAATACAACAATGGAGCATTATGCCCCTCAACAATCCTCCCTCAAATGCAACAACACAGATTTTTCTTTCACAAGCATTACATTTTTTCGAGGACTTTGTCACACATTCAGCGATGCACATTTACTTCACTCATTGACTGGTTCTTGGATCTCCTAATATTTTTCACTACTCTCCAATCCTTTTTCCAGTCAGACTGCTCCATTTATACACAAATATCTTTCCTTGTTTCAATGTATGTATAAATTGCAGCATTGAAAATGCCCCAGACACATGCCACCAAGGGGAGAAAAGTGTGAGTTGTGCCTTACTATACTTTCCCACAACTAATTTCTCGGTCTGCACTGCTAATTCTTACTTAGATATTCCTTCTAATAGCTAGACATACCTTTAATTTTCAAGTGTGTGCAAACTAATTAAACATTTTAACTTTATGGGATAGTGGATAGAACCACATGGTCTTTGCCTTATTCTACCGGTACCAATCTATTAAAACATCTATTTTTGCTCATCTATGGTGACCAGGTAAGGCAAAAACCACTTACACAATATATACGGATTTAGAGAACTTCGAGGTCTATTCTCTGTATTCTTACATACAAACACTCCAGTACGCTCTCCCCATATCCTATATAATATAATTTCTACTGTTTTGTACCTTTAGCTTCCATAACAATATAGCAAACCTCCTCTCAATGTGCTCACAATGAACCAGGGATGCTGTATTCAACCTTATCAATGCCAAATACTGCACTTTAATGATATCTTCAGTGCTGTATTCTTCTATAGTTATACAATATTTCTCTTACTGATCTTATCTGACAAGACGATATAAATGAAGAAACGCTGCAAAACTAGATATATACATGCTCCATAATTTGGAAAAATGTAATTAATATAAGATTGCATCTGAAAATGTAACTATCACTAGACAGTAGTTGAAAATTAATATTGAAATGAGCAAGGATGTTTAGGTCCAAGACGAGGCAGAAGAAAGAAGTATAAAGTTAACTAACACTTTCTAGTTGGCTTCCGAAAAGCAGACAGATAAACTTTTCTTCGCCTATGAGAAAAAGCGGTCGACGTTTGAGCTACCCAGTTTATGTCAGATCTATGAACCTTATGTAAAACGTGCGCTAATTAAAAGTAATCTATTTTTTTCAGGTTAAGATGAACTAGTCTATTCAGAAGCTTTACAGATGGAAAAAAAGACAAAGAATCCTCCTCATTATGCAGAATGTTGGAAGCAGATGTCCTGTAGTACACTGGGGCAACCAAGAGATTATCAGATTTTCACATGTAATTGCCTAAATAAGATCCTGGCTGTAGAACCGAGCCAAATACTGATTTCTTTTCAGTTCTCTCCAGATGCTGAATAGGAGAGAATAATTCTAAACATGGGCGAGATTACAGACAAGTACAGAATATGTGTGTTTGAATCTTCAAATGAGATAAAGGAGATATCGCTCTCAAAAGCCATTAACTGCATGTTGCAGGTCACAGCACAGGGAGCCGAGCACCAGTTGAAGACCATGCTGTTTGACATCAGTGACAAAGGACATTATTAAAGCTAGTCAAGGCAGAAGTGTAAATCGATTACTTATTCCAGCCATCATTAAATTCAATTTAGGCTTTTCGTTAATTCGGTTTATTTCTAAAGCACAACGGCATCCGAGATTCCTCCTCATTTGAGTTTGAATAGCTATGTCTCCACTTTTGAAAGCCTTAGCATTAAAACATTAACCCCAATAACAGCCATCAACGTCTAGAAAGTAGAAAGTTGAAGCAGACACTTGCATTACAGTGGGATATACGAAAGGGAGATGCTGTTAGCATGCATAATCAATGAAACACACACACCTGGGTCCAGTTTGATACACACACATATATATATATATATATATATATATATATACACACATATACATATACACATATATACATATATATATATATATATATATATATATATATTCACTGAAAAAACCATAGGTTTCACACACGTTATAGTTAGGAATTAGCATTTAAAAAACCTTGCAAATTCAGTGAAAAACCATAGGTTTCACACATGTTATAGTTAGCTGGACATTTTACTGATAAAAAACAATTGAAATTCCCCCGTTATAGTTAGTGCAGGCAACTATAACTCACGCGACCGCAATCCTCTGCTGATGCTAATACTGTATTTAGACACTTATTTGCCCATGTCTTCTTCCATTAAATTTTAGCTATACATATATTACAAATATTTTTTTTTCATAAAGACACATATGTCATCAGCAGAGGATTGCGGTCGCGTGAGTTATAGTTGCCTGCACTAACTATAACGGGGGAATTTCAATGGTTTTTTTATCAGTAAAATGTCCAGCTAACTATAACATTTGTGAAACCTATGGTTTTTTCACTGAATTTGCAAGGTTTTTTAAATGCTAATTCCTAACTATAACGTGTGTGAAACCTATGGTTTTTTCAGTGAATTTGTACGGTTTTTTAAATGCTAAGTTACTTTACGCCATTCGTGGCGTGCGCGCCCACTTAACGCAGTTCGTTCCGTGCGCGCACGGTGCGCTTCGCGCACCGTGCACGCATAGTGAGCACGCAGTGCGCTTCGCGCACCGCGAGCCCACTTTACGCAGTTAGTGCCGTGCACGCACGGTGGGCACGCGGTGCGCTACGCGCACCGCGTGCCCACGTTACGCTAGATGGGCCATGTACGCACGATGCGCTTCATGCATCGTGCGCACATGGAGGACATATTATGCGCTTCGTTGTGAAAGGTAATCTTTTATTTTTCCATTACATTCATATGCCATGCACAAATGTTGCCCTTCGGGCATTATTTGCTCACGGGGTGGGGAGAGTATGGATAATTTTTTTTTTTTTTTTAATTTTTACCGTACGCGTACGGTAAGTGTAATCGGCGAATTTTTCGAAAAAATTATAATTGCCTTTTTGGCCTTGGGGGATCTTTGGGGACTCCGTCATCATGGCTATGTGCTTAGGAGCTGTCTAAATAGCCCCTTTACATGTTTTTGGCCTTTGTTTTTCAGCCCCCCCTCAGAGTGCGAGAGAGAAAATGGCGGCCGCCGCTTCCTGGTTTCGACCGATTCGAATGTTTACTAAGATCTAACAGCCAATCAGATTCGCGCACGGCACCGTACGCGTACGGTAAGCTTACCGTAAGCTTACCGTAAGCTGCCACAGATATATATATTGATTTAAATGCTATTTTCTCAGGAACTACTGAACAGATTTACACCAGACCTCCAAAAGGCACTTCCTTGACCTGAGGACTACCTCTCTGCCAAATTTCAAGTAACTCTGTTCAGCCGTTCGGGCTGTAGCTGTGTCTAAAGGTCCTATGGAAAAATGCATGGGAAAAACGCGTTTTGGGACCCCCCTTTTTTCTCAGCCCCCGCTTGACGAATCCCCCTGAGACTTTCAGGGTAGGAGCGGAGCGTAGCGCCCCACCTATTTTGAAAATTTCGCGAGGATTCGTCGACCGGCGCCAAAGTTATTCCAAATAGAATGTTGCGGTTTTCCTATGGAAACAGGGTCCTAACTATAACTACCTACTGGCGACCGCCAGTAGGTAATGTTATATATATATATATATATATATATATATATATATATATAGAAACAGTCCTTCTCTGCTCTTTGCTCTAGCAGAAACGTGAAGGTACGGGCCTCTTTCCTCCGCAAAAAAATCAGCAACAAGTGGATGAAGCAGGAATTTATTTCTCCCAAAGATTAAAATGTCAATAAATCATAGGACCAGTGTCCTCCATGACGCGTTTCACTCCACGCAGGGAGCTTGATCACAATATATATATATATATATATATATATATATTACCTACTGGCGGTCGCCAGTAGGTAGTTATAGTTAGGACCACGTTTCCATAGGAAATCCGCAACATTCTATTTTGAATAACTTTGGCGCCGGTTGACGAATCCTCGCGAATTTTTCAAAATAGGTGGGGCGCTACGCTCCGCTCCTACCCTGAAAGTCTCGGGGGGATTCGTCAAGCGGGGGCTGAGATAAAAGGGGGGTCCCAAAACGCGTTTTTCCCATGCATTTTTCCATAGGACCTTTAGACACAGCTACAGCCCGAACGGCTGAACAGAATTACTTGAAATTTGGCAGAGAGGTAGTCCTCAGGTCAAGGAAGTGCCTTTTGTAGGTTTGGTGTAAATCTGTTCAGTAGATTCTGAGAAAATAGCCTTTAAATCAATATATATATCTGAGCCAGCTTACGGTGCGCTTACGGTGCGCTTACCGTACGCGTACGGTGACGTGCGCGAGCGCGATTCTGATTGGCCCTTAGATCTTAGTAAACATTCGAATCGGTCGAAACCAGGAAGCGGCGGCCGCCATTTTCTCTCTCGCACTCTGACAGGGGGTCGAAAAACAAAGTGCAAATCATGTAAAGGGGCTGTTTACACAGCTCCCAAGCACCTAGTCATGTCGAGGGAGTCCCCAACGATCCCCCAAGTGAAAAAAGGCAATTTTAATTTTTTCGAAAATTTCGCCGATTACGCTTACCGTACGCGTACGGTAAGAAATAATAATTAAAAAAAAAAATATCCACATTCTCCCCACCCCGTGTGCAAAAGGTGCCCGAAGGGCACCTTTTGTGCATGGATCGTCAGAGATAAACAAAACCTATATTTTACCTGTCACAACGATGCTCATCATATGACCTCCATGTGCGCACGGTGCGCGAAGCGCATCGTGCGTTCATGGCCCATCTAGCGTAACGTGGGCACGCGGTGCGCGAAGCGCACCGCGTGCTCACTGTGCGCGCACGGTGCGCGAAGCGCACGGAACGAACTGCGTTAAGTGGGCGCGCACGCCACAAATGGCGTAAAGTAACTTAGCATTTAAAAAACCGTACAAATTCACTGAAAAAACCATAGGTTTCACACACGTTATAGTTAGGAATTAGCATTTAAAAAACCTTGCAAATTCACTGAAAAAACCATAGGTTTCACACATGTTATAATTAGCTGGACATTTTACTGATAAAAAACCAATGAAATTCCCCTGTTATAGTTACTGTAGGCAACTATAACTCACGCGACCGTAATCCTCTGCTGATGACATATGTGTCTTTATGAAAAAAAAATATTTGTAATATATGTATAGCTAAAATTTAATGGAAGAAGACATGGGCAAATAAGTGTCTAAATACAGTATTAGCATCAGCAGAGTATTGCGGTCGCGTGAGTTATAGTTGCCTACAGTAACTATAACGGGGGAATTTCATTGGTTTTTTATCAGTAAAATGTCCAGCTAACTATAACATGTGTGAAACCTATGTTTTTTTCAGTGAATATATATATATTCACTTAAAAAACCATAGGTTTCACACATGTTATAGTTAGCTGGGCATTTCCCTCGTAAAAAACCAATGAAATTTCCCCGTTATAGTTAGTGCAGGCAACTATAACTCACGCGACCGCAATCCTCTGCTGATGACGTCAGATATTACATCACTGTATTTAGACACTTATTTACCCATGTCTTCTTCCATTCATCTTTAGCTATACATATATTACATTTTTTTTTTTTCAGAAAGACACATATGTCATCAGTGATGTAATATCTGACGTCATCAGCAGAGGATTGCGGTCGCGTGAGTTATAGTTGCCTGCACTAACAATAACGGGGGAATTTCATTGGTTTTTTACGAGGGAAATGCCCAGCTAACTATAACATGTGTGAAACCTATGGTTTTTAAAGTGAATTTGCAAGGTTTTTTAAATGCTAATTCCTAACTATAACGTGTGTGAAACCTATGGTTTTTTCAGTGAATATATATATATATATAAATATAAAATATGCTACTTACCAGTATGCATCTGTTCTTGGCATGTAGAGCTGCAGATCTACACACTTTTGCATAGATCGCCATCTGGTGTTGGGCCCGGATGTTTGCAGTTTATTTTTCCTCTTGGAAAGTCTTTGGAAGTCACGAGGTCGGCGACTCATCCTTTGGTTGGTATTGCGCATGGGCTTCGGCTCCATCCTCAGATTGTTTTTCGCCAACAGGGAAAGATGGAGCGTAGTAATAACAGTGAAGAAACCCATGTGTGTTGTATCTAAATAAGATGGACTGGAACGGATACAGGTAGCCGGGGAGGCAGGTGGGCGTGTGTAGATCTGCAGCACTACATGCCAAGAACAGATGCATACTGGTAAGTAGCATATTCCGTTCGAGGCATATGAGCTGCAGATTACACACTTTTGCATTGACTATATAGCAGTACCCAACCCTAGCGGCGACCACCGGTATCCGTAGCAGTGGTTTGGAACAGTGTTTTTAGTACAGCCTGGCCCACACTAGCTTGTTGCTTGGTTTGCACATCTACACAGTAATGTTTTGTGAAAGTGTGCGGTGTTGACCATGTCGCTGCTTTGCAGATGTCATCTAATGGTATGTTCCCTAGAAAAGCCATAGAAGCCCCTATCTTCCTTGTAGAGTGGGCTTTAGGGGGAACAGATAGCGTTCGTTTTGCTTTGTGGTAGCAAATCTGTATGCATTTTACAATCCACCTAGCTATCCCTGATTTAGAAATAGGGTTGCCTTTATGTGGTGGAGAGAAAGAGACAAATAGCGGTTTGGTTTTTCTGAAAGGTTGTGTAAAGTAAGGCCCTTTTAACATCCAGTGTGTGTAGAACCCTCTCCGCAACAGTTTGAGGTTGTGAGAAAAAAACTGGTAATTCTACCGATTGGTTCAGATGGAAGGGAGAAATGACTTTGGGTAGGAATTTTGGGTTGGTGCGGAGTACAACCTTGTTCTGATGCATTTGGAGAAAAGGTTCCTGTATAGTGAGTGCTTGTATTTCACTAACCCTTCTAAGGGAAGTGATGGCCACCAGAAAAGCGGTTTTCCATGTGAGAAATTGCAGCTCACATTTATGCAATGGTTCGAAAGGCGGTCCCATTAGCCTTGTGAGAACTATATTTAAGTTCCAGACAGGCGAGGGTGGTACTCTGGGTGGAATTACTCTTTGGAGGCCTTCCATGAAGGCTTTGATGGCAGGCACCCTGAAAAGTGATAGGTGCTGTCTGTTCTGTAGGTAAGCAGCAATTGCTGCGAGGTGTAACCGAATGGATGTATATGCTAGGTTACACCTTTGTAGATGGAGCAAGTAACATATAATGTTCTGTATGGATACATCTAGAGGGTTGATTGTGTTGTTATGGCAGTAAACAACAAATATTTTCCACTTTGCAGCGTAGTATGCCCTAGTAGTAGGGCGTCTAGCTTCTCTAATGATGTTCATGCAATCAGGGGGAAGGTTAAGGTATCCAAATTCTAGGACCTCAGGAGCCGATCGCAAGGTTGAGCTGAGCTGGGTCCGGGTGCCTGATCTCTCCATGGTTCTGGGTTAGGAGGCATGGTGAGAGGTGTAACTTTTGGTGAGCACTACCAAGAGTTCCAGCAGTGTGGTGTACCACGGTTGTCTGGCCCATGTTGGAGCTACCAGGATGAGCGTGAGGGAGTGCTGTTGTAGCTTTCACACCACTAATGGAATTAGTGGGAGAGGTGGAAAAGCGTACGCAAATTTGCCTGACCAGTTCATCCATATCGCATTGCCTTTGGACAATGGGTGTGGGTATCTGGCAGCGAAGCTTGGGCTTTTTTGTTTTCGTGGGTGGCGAAGGGGTCTATCTGAGGATGCCCCCACTTCTGAAAGAACGGGTGAAGAACCTTTGGGTGAAGTTCCCATTCGTGGATCTGTTGCATTTGTCTGCTGAGCAGATCTGCCATGGTGTTTTGGACTCCTGGGACGTGTTGGGCCAGGAGAAAGATTTTTTGCAGAATTGCCCATCTCCATATGCTCTGTGCTAGTTGAGAGAGCTGTGGAGAGTGTGTGCCCCCCTGTTTTTGAATGTAGTACATGGCAGTCATGTTGTCTTTGCGAATGAGGACTGCCTTGCCTGAAGTCTGCGTCTGAAAGGATTTTAGGGCTAGAAAGATTGCCAGTAACTCCAGATGGTTGATGTGGAGTAACTTTTGTTGCGGCGTCCATGTGCCCTTCACTGTGAGATGTAACAGATGAGCTCCCCAGCCGGAGAGCGATGCGTCCGTTGTTAGGATTATTTGTGGAACCGGGTCCTGGAACGGTCGCGCTTTGGAAAGGTTTGTGGTGTTCCACCACTGCAGAGAGCGATGGGTGCGACCGTCCACCAACACCAGATCTGTCAGTTGCCCCTGGGCCTGGTTCCACTGGCGTGCTAAACACTCCTGGAGTGGACGCATCTGGAGTCTTGCGTGAGGCACTATGAAAATGCAAGAGGCCATCATCCCTATCAGTTGCATAAACACTCTTGCTGGGAGAGAGTGTTGAAGTATGAATTTTTGACGCAGAGCCTGGATGCTTGCAATCCTGGCAGGATTGGGATAGGCTATGGCTTTTGAGGCGTCTATGGTGGCACCGAGGTATTGCTTTGTGTGTGATGGTATCCGGTGGGACTTTTGGTAGTTCACCGTGAAACCTAGCTGGTGAAGTAGTTGGATTGTAGCGGCGGTGTGGTGCACACATTGGTTGTAGGACAAGGCTTTTATTAGCCAGTCGTCCAAATATGGGAAGACGTGAATGTTCTGTCTTCTGAGGTGTGCCGCCACTACTGCTAGGCACTTGGTGAACACCCTTGGTGCTGTTGTGCCCCCGAACGGGAGCACTTTGAACTGGTAGTGTTGCCCGTCCACTACAAATCTGAGGTACTTTCTGTGAGCATGGTGTACTGGAATGTGAAAGTATGCGTCTCAAGTCCAGTGTGGTGAGAAAATCGTTCTGGGAGAGGAGTGGAAGAACCTGTTGAAGGGTTACCATGTGAAAATGGTCTGAATGTATGTAAGTGTTTAGAGGCCTGAGATCTAGAATAGGTCGTAGAGTCTCGTCTCTTTTTGGTATCAGAAAGTACAGGGAGTAGACCCCTAAATTTTGCTCATTGATGGGGACTTGCTCTATGGCTTGTTTTTGCAGGAGGGAGATTACCTCCTGTTTTAGTAACGTGGCATGCTCTTGTGACATTGGGCGTTGCCTGGGTGGAATGTTTGGGGGGGGGGGGGTAGATGTTAATTCTAGGCAGTACCCTGAATGAATAATTTGGGTCACCCATCTGTCTGAGGTGATGGTCTCCCAGACGTGAAGGAAATTTAGTAGTCTGCCCCCGACCGGAGTGGGATGGTCTGGAGGGAGCAGGGGAAAGTCATTGGGTAGGCGGTGTGGCAGAGCGGGCGGTATTTGTTTTGCCTCTGCCTTTATTATTATTGGCTCTATAGCCGCCTCTTTGATAACCCCTTGTGAAAGTGGACTGAGGAGGGGATTTGTAGGACGTGGATGCGCGATCTGAGGAGTAGCCTCTGCCCCAAAAGGAAGAGCGGCGAAAGGAGCGCCTATGAGTGTGTGACTGTAGGGCTCCCATAGATTTCGCCGTATCAGTGTCTTTTTTCATCTTCTGGAGGGCCTCATCAACCTTTGGACCAAATAAATGTTGTTGATCAAATGGGTGGTTTAATATGGAGGCTTGTACCTCAGGTTTAAAGCCTGAAACTCTTAGCCAGGCGTGGCGACGGAGGAAGACACTGGTGTTTATGGCCCTGGAGGCTGTGTCTGCCGCGTCTAGGGCACAGCATATAGAGGTATTAGTTATGGTTTTTCCCTCTTGAATCAATTCATTAGCCCTATTTTTGTATTTTTCAGGGAGATGGTGCATGATGGTTTCTAGCTCATCATAATGCGCTCTGTCGTATCTGGCCAATAGCGCTCAAGTGTTGGCGATACGCCATATATTGGCAGCTTGTAACGCAGTGCGCTTCCCTGACGCGTCTAGGAGATTGGACTCTTTGTCAGGTGGTGGTGCTTCGCCTGACGCCTGAGAATTTGATCTCTTCCTAGCTGTAGATACCACCAAGGAATCCAGTGGTGCAGGGCCTTTAATGTAGGCAGGATCTGTGGGGGCAGCTTTATATTCTCTCTCTATGCGTGGGTTTAGGACCCTAGCCCTGACTGGGTCTTTAAAAACCTCTGGCGCATGTTTGATTACCCCTTTTAGCATAGGTAGTATAGCAGTAGACCTATGTGCATTATCGAAGGTGCCTAGGAGGAAATCTTCCTCTACTGGGTCAGTATGTAGCTCTACCCCGTGATAATGTGCCGCCCTCTGTAGTAGGTGGTGAAAACCTAACGAGTCTTCTGGTGGGGATGGCCTAGATGGACAAAGGTCATCCTGTGGGACATCTGGGATGTCTGGATTGTTATAATCATTCCATGGGTCTGGGGATCCAGTAGGGGTGGGGTCTTGTGGCACATCTGCTGGATCGTAGTAAGGGTCCCCTTGATCATCATGGTCTGGAGACGGGGTCGGAGAGCGATGAGGCAGGGGTGGAGGGGGTGGAGGAGGTGGAGGGGGTGGGGAAGGCACTCTGAAAAGGGGAGGTAGCACAGTCCTTCCTCTTTGGAGGTGGAGCTGGTTTGTCCAAATGTCTCTTTTTTGAAGACAGTGTCAAATGTCCAGTTTTTGGATCCTTGGTAAGTGAATAGTTCTTGCGACACTGGTTGTTCAGTCGGCGCCGATGTTTTCGGGGCAGACGGCTTTCTAGGCTTGTCTATGCCGTGCTTTTTTTGAACCTCCGATTTTTTGTTCGGTGCCGAGAGAGGCTTCGGCACGGGAGTGTCGGCGCCGAGGGCCTTATGATGTTTGGTCGGCACCGAGAGGCCGGGTTTCGACACCGAGGGCTTTGGTGCCGAGCTCGAGGCCGATTTTTTCTTCGGTGCCGAAGGGTGTTTTCGGCACCGCTGGTAGGCTGGCTCGAGCCCGAGCTGCCGGAAGGCTTATTAGGCTTCTTTACCAGGCCCGAAGGTGGGGTGTTAGAAGCAGTGTCCTTGTTCTTGCCTAGGCTCGGAGGCGAAGGCGTGACCGAAGCCTTTTTGGGTGTCGGCGCGGGTGTGGGAGGGGGTATAGTACTCACGACCCTCTGCGCCGGGGTGATGTCCTCCACATCTGAGTCGTCGGCTTCGGAAGCGCTGACGAAGTCGTCGTCTTCTTCGGTGTGCTGCTGTCCCGGAGCTTCGACGTTGTCCCCGAAGATGTTGACTGGAGCGGAGGTCGAGGAGTGCGCCATGTTGCGTCTGGCCCTTCGATCTCGAATAGTCTTTTTCGATCTAAAAGACTTGCAGGCGGGACAGTCACGAGCCTCGTGTTCAGGGGAGAGGCAGAGGTTGCACACCTCATGAAGATCGGTGTGGGGGAATTTGGAACCACATCGAGGGCACTTCTTGAAGGGAGTTCTTTCCATCAGCCGAGACCAGAGCCGGGATAGGCCCGAAGGCCGCCGTCGTCGACGACTGGAATCGAAGAAGTGTCGAAGAGAAGGTGATTAAGATGATTTGTTATCTGAAGAATCTCGATGAACGAGGATTTTGCGTCGATCGTTGAACTGGAAAAGTTCGGAACCGGAGCGCGAAGTATTACATCCGAGCCCGATGGCGGAAAAATACAATCTGAGGATGGAGCCGAAGCCCATGCGCAATACCAACCAAAGGAGGAGTCACCGACCTCGTGACCTCCAAGACTTTTCCAAGAGGAAAAACAAACTGCAAACATCTGGGCCCAACACCAGATGGCGATCTATGCAAAAGTGTGTAATCTGCAGCTCATATGCCTTGAAAATATATATATATTTTTTAAAACACACGGCAAAACAATGAAACTAACCCATGTCAGACTACATTCAAGTCACAAAAGCAGTTACCTTTTCTAGTCGCAATACTAAAATAAAAACAAATTGCCATGAGACTCAATGCATGAATAGATTCACCCACACCGCAACACCAATTCACGCAATTAACAGCCAATAACAGCCAGTCAGTGATTTTAGCAAGCACCTATCGCTTGGCCGACTGCACAATCAAGCCCGCGTCTAGGTTAACAGTTACCAAAAGGTCAGACAGAGCAGATTCATTGTGAAAAGTACAATTACCTTGGCTTAAATGTTGTTTAATTCAAACCGTGGCAAACTTCCTGGAAATCAGAGAGTGCAGTCCAATGTATGACTTTCAGCTTTGACGCGGTTACTTTTACTGTTATTTATGACTCAGTTCCACTGCATTCAACGACTAAAAATAATTTGTCAAGAAACTACGATAAATGAGCGAGTGCTCCAAATTTAATTTAGCACCATTTTAACTCCGGTATTAAATCACAGCGGAAGCCAAGAACGCTATTTGTACCAAAATAGTACAGCCTGAAGCAAGTTCTGTAGAAACAGTCAATCCGAAAGGGATTTAAAATAATTTCGCTGTTACGCTGGTTTTCTTCTCAAGAAAACAGTTTTCGGTGAAAAAAGGTTTTTTAATGAACTATGAACAAGGCCTTTATGGAAAACAGGGCACGATAAGCTTTTTTTCAGCTGCACACTTTGGCTTTTTATTATTTAATTCATGGCATTTTGGGTGACAGAATTAATTATCTGACCTTCGAGATGCAATGCAAGATGCAAGCTAAACCTAATTTACTCACTTAGTACAAAATACGCCCTTAAGGTCAGACTCCAGGCTAATTACTTATAACAAATAAGTTCAAACGGTAAGAGTAGGCAGTAGAGCTTTCTCTGTCCAGGCTGAAAGTCTCTGGAACAGTCTCCTTTCTCCCACTAGCAACCTTCTGCCCTTTAGGAAAGCTCTAAAAACATTGGTACGCACACTTCTATTGGTCTCTATGTTTTCACCTTTTTTAAGTCGAGCCTAGCGCAGTGCGCATGCTCTGCTCTATGGGGAGGCTTCTTGTGATCACTCTAGTCTAAACGTCTTCTTGTGGGTCTGACTCATCCCACATACAGGATTGGCCTTTGCGTGTGGCTTTCAATAATGAAAGCACGCAAATTGCCAAAGGCGGTCCATGTCCCACCTCTGTTTACTGGTCACTCCCACGGCGTTTTGCTGTCGGGAGCAAGCAGGGGTGTGCAGGGTGTCGGCTGCATTCCTCGCATCCCACGGCGTTTTGCCTGCAGGAGCGAGCAGTGCCTCCTTGTTTATCTTTCCATTCCTGTCTTGCGCCTTCCTTCTTCCCTCCCAGCCTCCCTTCCCACTCTCCTCTTCGCTCCACGCACCTCCAGCAGCCCCTCTCGTGTTTTGCAGCGCCTGCTTGAGGTGCCCCCCGCCCCTCCTTGGGCCCATCGCGGTGTGTGTACTGAGAGGATGTTTTAACGGCGCGCAGCCCTGAGCTTCTCAGAGGTGCTACATGTGTAACAAGTTATTTTAAACAAAACAAGGGAACCCAATAAGGTATACAAGGACCATGGGTAGCAATAATTTAGGGAACAGTGGTCCTTGATAGAGGATACTTTAAAGAAACAATGAATATAGAGTGGAATCAATACTATATTGCTACTTTCCAGCCGGACAGTCAGATTTAAGAATTGACAATTTTTAAGGATCAAGCAAGACAAAAATAAAGTGGGACACAGTCCTGCATCCAAAACATCAAAGTTAACACAAATAGAAGTGAACAAAAATAATACCAACGAAAAAAAAAACATCCAGGCAAGACAACAGGCTTGTTTTGCAAATGTGAAGGGTTAAACAAGCGCGATAAGAACACAACCGTTACACAAAAATAAATGTGTGTGCACGGTGTCAGTTTTAACCCTTCTACAAGCGAGCTCCAGGACAGCACAGCAGCTAAATCGTACCCCGACCATTTCACCAACCCACATGAGCCACTCTGCCTCAGACTGGACCCCGTGCCAGTGCAGACAGACACTACATGTGTGCATGTGTATCAGGCGCGCAACACCCATTGGGCTCAAAGGGCTTCAGCACCCCCCGTCGTGTGTGGCAGCCCGGGATGAGAGCTTCCTGGACCTACACACAGCCACACCTGAGTACTTCACAGGTCTTTAAAAGACCATTTGCTTGTTATGAGGATTTGGTGTTTTTTCACCCCTTCTTGAAGAATTAGCCCCCCCCCCCGAAATTTTTTCTTATCCCCCCCACTCCCTGCCCGAAATTTGGCTCTAGTTGCGCCTCTGTTGTGTATACAGGTAACCCGTAGCTTCACGATCTACGCGAGCCAGCCGGCCTTAGACTGGACACAGTGCAGACAGACACTACATGTGTGCATGCATATACAGGTAACACACAGCTTCACAATCCCACGCGAGCCACTCGGCCTTAGACTGGACACAGTGCAGACACACTACATGTGTGCATGCATATGCAGGTAACACAGCTTCTAAGAGCGGACTCTGGGACAGCATAGCAGCTAAGCCGTGCCCTGACCATTTCTCCATCCCATGCGAGCCTTGTACTGGACCTCGAGCCAGATAGCAGATATAGATAGAAAGTAGATCGTGCTTCCAACACGGTTCCACAGCTTCGCGCTCGACCGCTGCGGCCGTTAGGCCACATCCTCTCCCCATACAGATTGATAGGTCTGCACTAGCCCAGCACATAGCCTGTACCGTTTCAAACGTCTCTTTCTGACTCTGCCGTGTCTCTCCGCACTCTGTTTAATGTCATTCCCTCTGCCCTTCCCGTTCATTTCTTTCTGACCCATTCTCTTATATATTTGTCGTCCTACCTCTCCTATTCCTTCCTCTTTTTATCTCCTTTCTTCCGTGCCTGCCCGTTTCCCCATTGCTTTATCTCAATCAATAGCTTTCCTCTTTCTTTCCCACCCTTCAAAGCCCTCCCACTCTCTCGCCTCCCTCTTTCGTCCGATCTGTGACCCTGGCTTTCCTCCCTCTCCCTCCCCAACAGTCTCTCCATCCTTTTATATCTATCCCCCTACTCGCTTCTTCTCACCATCTGCTTTTTCTTTGTCTCACTCTCTCTCATCCCTTTGCTTCTCCCTCTCCCCAGCTCACCTGCTGCCCGCTTCATCTCCATCACACTTTCCTAGTTTCCTTTTTCATATCCCTTTATGTTAAATTGCATCTCTTACCAAACTTCCAAACACCTCTGGCAAAACACTTATAAGGTCCCAGAGGCGAGACCTATTGGCTATGCCAATGCTTGTTTTTTCTTTCTTTTTCACATAATTGGCAATTTCTGTTAGTGCCAGGACACCTACCTATCTGCATACATACCTATCTATTGTGCTTAATACATTCAATAATATTAATAAAGAACTTCCCTTCTTCTAATTACAAATTATGCACAAGAGATCCCTATACTAACCTGAGCATTCTCACTGCCTGTTCAACAATATTCAGCGAGACTTTAACATCAAATCAATGAATATTCCTTTTGATCACTGTCGATAGCCTTGTGTTCACACACGTTTAGTTTTAGCCAAAAGAATAATAACAGCACCAAGAATATTCTTCAAACATTTATCAATCTCAGCTTCCCCCAAGAAAAGGGCTAAAATAAAGTAAATACATTTTAAATTAAAGATTGCAGTTTTTCTTTTTACTTTGCTGACAAAAAAAGCAACTGCACCAAATGCCTAATGGGTTGCATATATCAAGACTGCCACAGTGAAACATTAAACATATAACTGGGAACTATCGGAGCCATCCAGTCTCCGTTTCCAAATGTCCACAGAAATCCCACTAATTCTAAACATTTGGCATTGCTTTCTATTACTGCTGGTTCTTTACATCATTCACATATTTCTTCTGTAGCACTACTATATAGTGTAAATAACAATTTGAACAATTCTTTGAAATAAACTATTACCATCTATGCCAAGTGATCAGTAGCTGGAGAAACTATACAATACTGGAGACTAGAGAATTACATGAGATGCTTTTATTCCTTTTTATTGGTTAGACTCTTTCTGTTCCCGAATAGGCAGGTCAGGATTTTGTGTTTTCAATTTCTATTTTAACTGGTCTAGTGAAAACGTTGAATGATCTTCCTCAATGCTAGGATTTCCTTGTGCTTCTGTAAATGATTTTCAAAAGCAATCCAGGAGTTATTTTTGTTTTTTCATGCTGTCATGTTCGACTATATCCAAGCTGAATGTAAATAATTTTAAAATGTGCAGTGAGACTAATCAAGTCACTGATCATATAGTGTCTCGGCAAAAGCATCAGAAAAGCAGATTCTATTTGAATTTTGTTCAAACATATCCAGAAATGGAAATGCACAGTAAAAAGGCTGTGGGTAACATTAAAAAAAAAATTATATCTCCATCACCACCAAAACAACATAGGTTAGCTGGTAGAATCCTACCTGGTTGCTGTAATAGATGACAGGATGGACAGAGCTGTGCAGTCCGGCATGAGGGAGGCAGCTGTGTTTGAAGTCGATCACTTTGTACTTTCAAACTCAGCTCCTAATTGAGGCAGTCTTTGGTTAAGTATCCTTACATCTATGAATACGTTATGTCTCTGTCTGCGTGCCATGTTTGGAGTACAAAGATACTGTTGGTGTTCAATACTGGTAAACTTTGTGTCAGCGCTTCCCAAAAGACAAACGTTAACATACTTTCCGATTTCAGGGAGAGACACCTGTAGCGAGGTGAAGGTACCATGGGTAAAGGCTTGCTCTGGGATGCAGGTCAACCACCAGAATCAACCCATATCAAGGCTGAAACAGAGAAGCAACCGCTCCTTCAGGAAAGGAACCTTCTCAAGAAATCGCCTTGCAGATTCCATTTGGATTTCCACAGATCTCCTCAGCCAATTACAGCATGGTCTCTGTTGAGCCTGCCTACGCACTGATCCATACCCATTCTTAGGAGAGAACTCTGCCTAGCAAGTCAATTACAATTCATATCTGCGCTCCGTTTACTTTGTGTACAAGTCATAAGAATAAAAGACAAATGCAGTGTGTATTGAAATGAAAGGCCTCACAAAAGCATAAGCAAGTCTCATCTTGGAAAACATGGATGTCCACAGTATTGTACTTATGTTTAGTTTTATTTGCCTTAAGAACAAACAAAGGCTTATCAAATTGTCCTGGTCAGCAAAACAGCTCTAACATATGGGCCAATCCAATAACTCATGACATTGTAGCATGTACAATTTGGTATTGCAATTCAACAGTTTTACCATTTTAAGCTTATTTCATAGGTTTAGACGGGTGACATTTAAAATGGAATCAGATGGGCAAAATAGTGGTTTCAAAAATTTCCGATTAAAATGAAAGACTGGAAGTATCTCTTGTGGGACGATTATGCAAGTTGTTACAATTGTGGTCCCTTTTTCATTGCAGAATAGACCAAATAAAGAGGGCAGCTAATAAAAGTTTTACTGCATATTTCTGTTAAGCAATGCCACATAACTATTATTTTCACATCTACAACAGCGACATGGTTAATAGAATAGCAGGAATTAATAAGGTGAACGACCTCGCAATCCTAAATTTCTAAAATATTTTATTTTCCCTTCAAAACAGAAAAAAGATTAATAGGAAACGATTTGTTGTCTGAGCCCAACAAGTTGACACAGAATACAAAGATGATCAAGTACCTATAATGGAAATAGCGATTAACAGTTAACGAATACAAAGTCATGGACAACCTGTACACTATCCTGTACTGGAACTTTGAAGGGGCCTGCCCTCCTCTAAAATTGTGCATTTTAACAGGGTACCAATGCTATTGGATGGTCAATTGGAAAAGGTAGAGGACCCTTGTTGAAACCAAACATCCCTTAAAAAAAAAATGCTTAAAGGAAGTTAAAGCATTGTCCATTAAGAGGGCATTTTAGACCTTACCAGACCAGCAAAACACGAATAGATGGGTTCTGTGATATTGTAGAGAGAGAGAGTGTAACTCAATACCTTTTGGCTTTACAAACGTTATATATCACATACTCACTTATAAGACTTTCTGCCGGCCCTCTTCGTCTACACACAGCCTCTTCTCCCTCCGCCCCAATTACAGCATACGGCAAGTGTCAAGAGTCAGCCAATTTCAGCCACATTTGCACATAAATTAGTTCAAGTGCTAGGGACAAAAATAGTTTTTGTAGGAAGTTGGCTGTTTAGATACTATTCCAAAAAGAGGTATATTGTATAGAGTCCAGGTACTGCTTATGAGTGGACAGGGCTTGCTTCAACAATCCCAAGGTGCTCTTTTTGTGGTAGTGGGGTCGAGCAGCCTTATGCTGATTAAGGAGGAGTGTTAGACATTTTCTGCATACACACAATCAATAAATGTCATACACACTCAAAGGAGATCCACACCAATGTAGAAAACAGGTAGGTAGCTTGTATCGTCTCTAATGCGGTAATTTGATCATATGGGCAAAAACAAATTCTGCATATGGGAACTTAGCACCGACTTACAGGACCAATCTTCTGGAGTAAAGGTAAGTATGGGGCAAGGTCCAAGGCAAAACGAACAGGTCACCCCGGTAGGCTCTGGGGCATCTGCGCTCAAGGGTGCTTTTCAGCATTGGTTCAAATGGGAAACGGTCTTGGGAGAATGAGGCTGCAAGCTGGGACTGGGAGGCCAATCCAGTTGAACCCAAGGGGGGGGGGGGGGGCTCTGTCCTTGAGATGCTCAGCCACGTAGGGACACGTTCGGTCCAGTTCTCTTCAGGCTGTGGGGCTTGGGTGCAGTGGTGTCTTTAGGCGTCCGGTCCGTACTGCAGGGTACACTCGTGGCTGAGGGGGGTCTGCATAAAGAGAATGCAGATGACTGGAAGTCTAGTCTGGGCAAACCCAAGTTTTTCTTGGCTGCCTGAAGGGAAGTAGCTCTGCTAGCTGAAGTTGTTGGTTGCTTCTTGAAACACTGGCATTTGGAAGCAGAGCAGCTGCAGGATGAGTCCTCTTTGGTAAAATAGTCTAAGTCAGCAGGGTTGGTGCCAAGTCCGTTGCTGCTGCTCAGTTCTTGCTCTTTGCGGCTCTTCAGTGTCATTTTCCTTATGTCATCAGACTCTGCTTTCCTGGTGTAAGGGCTCCTCTAAATACTAGATTTAGGGAAGTTAAGTAGAGTGAAGGGTGGTAGCCACTGGGCTACTTACCCTGGGGGTCACTACACCCCATTCATGACTACTTCCGGTGGGAAGTTGTCATAACCCTGTCCCAGAGCTCTTATTTCTGTAATCCCCAAGATGGTGAAATTTTCCTGAATAAGGGCACATCAGACAGCTCACCTAAGTGGTGTGACTGGCCTGGTAGTGCACCACGCCTCCCTGCATATCGAATTTCCCGCCTGTACTGGCGCCAAACGGGCCCAGGGCAGTGGGTTGGCATTTCCCTGGACTAGGGAAGCTGTGGTCACATATCAAAGGGGGCAGAGGCCTTTAAAGCCTCCTGCCTTGATATGCTGATTACTAAGCCATCCTCCTTGGAAGAGGTGACTACCTCGGGCCAGAGCAGGAATTGTTTCTTCCCAAAGAAAGCGTAGGCTCTCATTTGCAGTGGGCCAGATACCAGTCTGTGGTGGCAGGCTGGTCAACACCAGTCAGCCAGCACTCTAGAGGTTGGTAGATTTTCAGGGGGCACCTCTAAAGTGCCCTCTGGGTGCATGTTTTAATAAATCCATCACTGGAATCAGTGTGGGTTATTACTACAACATGTCTGAAACAAACACCTTAGATTTCATAAAGCCATCATGTAGTTGGGAAACTCATTTTTACCAGCATCCAGCGCATGTCCTTAAAATGGCTTCCCTGTTTACTTGTGATATTTATGAATTGACTTGGACATCACAGGGGCATATTTGCTCATTCAGATAGTACCCACACATGTAGTACAGTGCACCCTGCCTTAAGGCTAGAAGGCCTGCTTTATGGGTGGCTTACCTATACTGCATGCAGTTTTTGCAGGCAGGGCACACAGGGATGTGTGCCATGTTACGTTTTCACTTTTCTCTGCACCATGGCATGCTGCCTGCCATGGCAGTTTGCAAGTTGGTGCCGAGGGGTCTCTTACAGTGGCACAAGACACACTGCAACCCTTAGAGAACCTCCTTAGCTTCCCTGCCCTGGGTACCAGGGGCTCCATTTACTAAGGACTTAATAGAGGAACTAAATGTATTGCCAACTGGGGGATCAATTGTGCAGTTCAGGTAAAAAAGAGACGTGGCTCTGGGGACCTGGATAGCAGGAAGCCAGTGCACTCTTGTCAAAATTGCCTCAGACACCGGGCAAAAACTGGGGTGACCATGTCAACAAGGGGCCCTTTCCAACACCAGGGCTCGAAAAAGCCACTCGCTATTGCATGCCAGATTTAATCAGGACAAGCTATTTTTGGGGCCTACTCGCCCATTCTGGCGAGCTGACAACAGGTGTTCTGGTTGTTCACTAAGTTAATGAGCAATAAAGATTCCTTTAAATCTTGTTACTTCACATTTGCTTGGCTTTCAGAGACAGAGGTCAAAAGTGTTTGTCTTCCTACATTAACTTTTTTTTCCGTGACTGAAGTTAGACGATTTTTTTAAGTGAACTGTGTGAGAATCGAGCTGTGTAAACCATGTGAAATGAAAGGCTGTAAGATTTCAGGCTTTTTTTCTAACACAACACTGAAATAGCTAATAAGTAAACTGTTCATACATGTTAAATATATTTCATTAATTATAAAGACACGTTTGTGTAATCCTGGGTAAAAAAAAAATTAAACAATGATTTGTATAGGATCAAAAGAAATCAGAACACTTTACTTGGTGATGTGCAAATGTTAAATATGTTTACTGAAACCCAATTTCGCGGAGGAAGCAGCCAACGTGGAGGAAACGAAGACTCTGGACGAGAGATACCTGTTGCTTGACCCAGCACAGCGAAATGAGGACCAAGAAAACAGTTGGATGTCAGGAGGCCAACGACCCTGCGCTTCGACCTGCCACGCTCCTGGAGGAGCGTGGCTAACACAGGTACGTGCACGGCTCCTGGGGTTGGCCGGGAGGAGGGAGAAAGTTGGTGTTGGCGGGAAGCCGTAAGCACTAAAACCTACCCGACCACCATCCCTTCACAAAAGCATGTCAATCGGTATAGGACCGGAGTCACCTGGTGATCCCTCACTCCCTACCCTGAAGAGAGAACCCTTTTAGTGCTGCTCACCAAATGCCACTCTTCTCTTTTCTTCGAAGGTGAGACAACGCAAGCCTACTACCACACCAGAGAAGAAAACAGGAAGAGGAGTTATAAAAACACTAAGGAAAAGGAGGACAGAGGACGGATAAGAAGTATTATCCGAACAGAGTCTGGACATCCTATTACACCTCTGTACAAAACCGAATAAAAATAAGCTAAATTCCTCCTTATTGTCCTTCTCAGTCCTTTCGATCCCTCACAACTATAAATTTTTATAAATAAAACTACGTTAGTGGGAACGTTTTGTGGCCCTTTCAATGGAAAATGTGCTATCTAGAAAGGACAGTGCCCTACTACATCATGCTGTACTAATATATTTATGAAATGTGAGTTTTTAAACATGAACTGGGAAATATTCCTGCTCCTGCCCAGATGACAATGCTATACGTGAACTAAGAGGCAAGCTAGGTATCAAGCGTACCCTATATGTAGGCTCGATTCTTACACATGGAGCAAACATTTAGTCTAGTAATTAAAAGAGGTTTTTTTGTACAGCAGAAATAGTGAACTTGCATATTTGAAGGTGCTCTCTTATGTGATAATGAAGAAAAATGCTGCTCCATTAGACAAAATATTTGCCTAGGATCACACAATTTTAGACCAGTTCAATGTTCAAGATTATTCAAGTTACTAGACCTGCTGGTCTAGTAACATTTTTATGATTTTACGAGCCCTGTACATATTTTGCTATATTTAATATAGTTATGTTGGTGAGGCCTCAGCAGCAGAAGCAACACTGCTACCAGGCTACTCTTATCTCATCAGATGCATAGCCCCCATAATTATTTAAAATAAAAAATAAACTGGCTGCATGGACAGGTCGAGATTTTTATAAAGGCCTTTCTAAAACAATGCTTTACAAAAACCATGAAAAAAAAGCAACCATAGGACACCTGAATAAGGTTGGCTCCCAACGTCAGACTAGCTCATGAGAGGAGATGTTTGTTGAGACAGAGATGTTGCTAAAAACGTGGTTATTCATCATCAGCAATCAAATAGCACTCTCAAACTAAGAGTATGCTGCAGTCCATGGTATACACAAAAGCTAAGCACAACAACTCTAGTAATATCAGAACGTTGTTTCAGGTCAGTTATACTGAAACTGTCAGAAATTCAAACACAGGCACTGACTTTTATAAGTCAAAGACAGTAGTGCAAATAAAATGTCTTTACAACACTGGATAATGACTACCTAACAATTGTTTCTATTACACAATCTATGATGGACCTAAAATTAAACATTCTAAATCGCTAATTGAGTATGTATTCCTTTGGTCATTAAACAAGTAGAACACTGTAACTAAGTCAGTATAAAAGATACTCCAAACGGAGAGGATTTGCAAGTTAACTTAATACTGATATTTGTGAAAAATACATTTCAACCATAAAATAAGCAACAGTTTTTGACATGTCCACAAAAACCATTTGTACACAGCAAACCTTTTTTGATTCGAATTTGGCTTCCTCTTGACAGCACTGTTTACAAAATAGCTCAATATCTTTCAGGCTGAACTGGCTAAGAAGGTCACAGGAGCTGCATAGTAGATTGGTAGAAAAACCAAGTTCTCGACAGGCTTCTGAAGATAGTTCCGATCCATATGTGGATGCCTGAAAGAAAAAAAGATTGACGGCTATATTTCTTCCTGCATACTATTGTTTAACGGTATACAGAGAAGTAATGTGAGCATGTTCATTTTACACTAAGGATCACTGCAAGACTAATCACGCCCAAAAGGCATAGTCCTAGTCTCCCACATGTATATTTGAGAATGCATGGAATTATTACATTACACGCCGAAGCATATACAATACATACCAAAGGGAAAGAACTTGTGAGCTTCAGGTTTCCCTTAGTATACGACAGCATGTACTGGAACAATTTAATCGCCGTAATAGAACTTTCTTTTACAATTAAGAGAAATACTATTCAGTTACACAGTTGCAATGAGTGACAAACCCCTGAAGATAAAGTCCTGCTTTAACTGTTTTTATCGTATAACCGATTTATCCTACGACACAACCAAGACTTTGATTCATGATTTGATGTCATAGCCACAGTGGTTATAGAGTGGTTGCTCAACATACAACTCTACTATACAGATTTCTAATGCGTATGGCTACCCAAAAGCTTCCCAGCGCTAGCCCCACAACAGCAAAAGCACCTGTGATGAGAAGAGATCAATATTAATGAAATGTTACTAAATTGGGAATGAGACATGTTTTAAGCTGTTTCCTGAACAGCGTTCCTCATCTACCGTTCGAAGCTCAATGAACAGTGAGTTTCATAGTTTTGGGACTAGATGGGAGAAGGAGCTTCCGCCCTCAGTCCTTAGTATTCTGGCACCTTCAGAAATCAGTGTTATCAAAAGAGGGACTGGCGGGCTTTTATTTAAGAAGGTCCAGCATACATGCCCAATTAGTCATATTGAAAAGAAAGAGTATGCAGTTCCTAAGCGAGACGTGTGGGTGCAGAGAAGAGACCGTAAGAAAGAGGAATTCCTCTATTCGGAACTAGGGTCCTCACACACCCAGCAAGCTAGGTGTCATGCTTCATCATATGGACCTGCTCCTCGTCGGGCCGGCGCTGCAATGCCCGACGGGCACCCTAAAAAGGGGCTCTTTGGCGGAGATCTTTAGTTCCTGGCCGTATGATGCAGTGTGTGTGAGAGGAACCTAGTGGTGTAGATGTGAGTGCAGGTGTGTGGGTTAAAACAAGTTGGAGAGTCCAGAAATATAATTTGATTAAGGGTGGCTCTCCACCTGATTAAAAATGAAAACAGAGTGGCAGCTGGCTGATATTATGATTCAGCTTGGCTAAGCTCTTCTGTGGTGGTCAGAAATCAGGCAATGGATGATTTCAGAGCCCTGCTGGGGTATAGGGTTTCAGCATGGCCCTTACCAGACAGGGTCCTTTTGTATTGAGTCCTCTATGTACTAGGCGAAACACCTTGAACTTCACCTGTTGTCAAACCGGGATCCAGTGCAAAGTGACCAAGGCATTTTTAGCCGAGATATGTTTTGGAACAATGAGCAGCAGCCGCGCCACCACATTGTGTACGACTTGGAGTCTTTTTGTTAGGTGTCTTGGGGAGTTACGATATGGGGAATTCCCATACTCAATACGAAATAGTACTAGTGATTGTATATACAACAGTGGGTGTCACCCACGGTTGTATATATTGAGGGTTGCAGCACCGCAAACACGTTACTGTAAATTACTAAAATGAGTGATAATCTGGACAGAGACAGATTAGCTGCTGAGTTGTTTGACAATTTGTGCAAAGGAAATACAGTAACAGAGGCTACAAGAGTAACAAATCAACCCATAAATGAGGGATTAAGAAGTAAGTTTATGAGATTAGAGAGACTGAAGCGTTCCGAAATGTCAAAATGGTGGGATGGCACGACGCTTAAACAGTATTTGAAATTAAATAGGATCCCAAGGGGACTACGATCCCAAATTATCCCAACTTACGACGATTTGGATGAGGACCTACTTGGGATTTCGGAGAAGGAGCTTACATCTAGCTCGGTCAAACTGATGGAAATTCTGATAGAAAATGCCGAAAGAAAAGTGAAAAGTTTACAACTAGAGATTGCTGAATTGGAGGGTGAAATCGCTTCTCTTAATATGCCTGAGGTAACAGCAAAAAATTATGAGATCTTAAAAGGGGTCTTAGTGAATCATCAGAATGATATTAAAGAAAAGCACGCAAGCTTAAGAGGGACGAAGTGGATTATAACAACGGGAGAATCTTTACTTTTTCAAAAAAAATATGATCATTTGATTACAGTAGATAAAAATAGAAAGATTACAGAAACGCCATCCACCAGCTCTAGTAATACATCACTTACTACAATACCAACAGGTGAGAGTGATGTGGAAGGCGGACCAAGTACTCTAACTAGACAACCGTGCCCTTTGGGGAATTCCTCTTTCCTACAAGAGGTAAATCGCATCAAGAGGGGGAACAGGGAACAGGTCAAAAGAATAGACAATACAAGAAAATAAGGAGGGGCAAAAGAAGTGGGAACAGTAGAGGACAAAACAGGAATGAAGACTCGTTCTTGGAACAAGAAGGATTAGATACACCAATAGCAGGAGAAGTAGAAGTTATTAATCTTTCAGATCGAACCCTGACGGAAGATATGACAACGCTTTTGAAAAAGGGTTTGGGTTTTTGTCCATACTTTAAGGGCGACATTTGTGACACTAATCAATCAATCAATCACGGCATTTGTAAAGCGCGCTACTCACCCGGGAGGGTCTCAAGGCGCTGGGGGGGGGGAAGGGGAAATGTCACTGATCTAACAGCCAGGTCTTGAGCTGCTTCCTGAAGGAGAGATGGTCTTGGGTTCGCCAAAGGTGGGTGGGGAGGGAGTTCCAAGTCTTGGCTGCCAGGTAGGAGAAGGATCTTCCTCCGGCGGTGGCTCTGCGGATGCGTGGAACGGTGGCGAGGGCGTGGCTGGTCGATCGTAGCTGGCGGGTGGGCATGTAGAAGGTCATGCGGTCGTTGACGTACTTGGGGCCCAGGTCGTGGAGAGCCTTGTGTGCGTGGGTGAGGAGTCTGAACGTGATTCTCTTGCTGACGGGGAGCCAGTGCAGGTCTCTCAGGTGTCCGTTGATGTGGCTGTGTCGCGGGATGTCCAGGATGAGTCGTGCGAAGGCGGTATGGATGCGTTGGAGTCTTTTTTGAAGTTTGGCTGTGGTTCCGGCGTAGAGGGTGTTCCCGTAGTCCAGTCGGCTGGTGACGAGTGCTTGGGTGACGGTCTTCCTGGTCTCGGTGGGGATCCATCTGAAGATCTTGCGGAGCATGCGCAGGTTGTTGAAGCACGAAGATGTGACGGCGTTGACTTGTCTGGTCATCGAGAGGGAGGAGTCCAGGATGAAGCCCAGATTGCGTGCGTGGTCTGTTGGTTTGGGAGCGGTGCCCAGGGCCGGGGGCCACCAGGAGTCGTCCCAGGCGGAGGGTGATGATCCCAGGATGAGGACCTCTGTCTTGTCCGAGTTCAGTTTGAGGCGGCTGTTCCTCATCCAGTCGGCGACGTCTTTCATCCCTTCGTGTAGGTTGGCTCTGGCGGTGGTGGGGTCGTTGGTGAGGGAGAGGATCAGCTGGGTGTCGTCGGCGTAGGAGATGATGTTGAGGTTGTGTTCACGTGCGATGGCTGCGAGGGGGCTCATGTAGACGTTGAAGAGGGTTGGACTGAGTGAAGATCCTTGTGGTACGCCGCAGATGACTTCGGTGTTCCCCCGGATCTGAAGGGGGGGGGGGGGGGGGGGGGAGGGGGTCGGCGGACTCTCTGGGTTCTTCCGGCGAGGAACGAGATGATCCATTCCAGTGCTTTCTCTCGGATTCCAATGTTGCTGAGGCGCTTCACTAGGGTGCGGTGGCAGACAGTGTCGAACGCCGCAGAGAGGTCCAGGAGGATGAGGGCCGCTGTTTCCCCGTTGTCGATCAGGGTTCTGATGTCGTCGGTGGATAGATCTATTTCGGTTTGTCTGAAAATTAAAATTGAAAAAACATTTTGCTTTGAATCCAAAACCAAATAAATAGCATATTTCACAAATCTGTAATTCAGAGTCTAATGTACTGTCAATTAGAGATATTCAGGATACGGTAACCTTACTTTCTATCACGGAATTAGAAGAAGATCCAGTTACAATTGGGAGGGTATTGGAGGACCTACATGTAAGACCAGATCTATCAGTATCAAGTGGTTTGAAAGAAAAGTCAAGATGGTCTCCTAACCTGACCAGTGGTAACAATATAGACATTTTTGACACCCTAGTTACTAATGATCTTGAGAATGTCATGAGAAAGTCAAGACCTAGTCCCAAATATCTTGGGGATAACTTCTCAATACATGAACGGCAGGCACTCAGGACTTTAACAGGAGACCCTAACTTGATCATCAGAAAGGCAGACAAAGGGGGTAATATTGTAGTAATGAATAAGACTGACTAGGATTGTGAAATTTATTCCCAACTTGATAATGTGGGGTGTTATCAAAGAATTTCTTACAATCCCATGTTCTCTCTTATTACAAAAATCAATGGAATGTTACAGAAATGGTATCAGGAGTGTCTTTTAGATGAGGATGAATTTTTATATTTGAAGGTGAACCGTCCACGGTATCCTTGCCTGTACACACTACCAAAAATTCATAAGGACCTCCCGTTTCCACCGGGGAGGCCTATTGTGGCAGGAATTGGGGGACCTACAGAGCGCTTGTCTCAGTATGTTGATGTGTTCTTACAGCCGATGGTAGTGAATCTGCCATCTTATATTAAGGACACCAAGCATATTTTGAATGTACTTGGAGATATTAATTGGGAATCAGGTATGATGCTGGTAACGTTGGATGTAATATCACTGTATACTAGCATACCAAATGATTTAGGGTTTAAAGCCGTTGAACAATTTCTCATGAAAAGACCAGCAAGTCAATGGGGACATACTCAGATGTTACTAACTATGACCGATCTATTACTGTCTAACAATTACTTTTTGTTTAATGGTGAATGGTTCAGACAAACCCAAGGAGTGGCAATGGGTTCTAGATTTTCACCAGCTTTTGCAAATCTATTTATGGGCTGGATGGAGGAAACGGTGATCTGGGGCCCAGCAGGTAAAAACTGGAATGATGACATTTTGTATTGGGGACGATACATTGATGATTGTGTGATGATTTGGACAGGAACGGAGGAGAAATTACGAGAATGTATTTGTTATTTGAACAGTAATGAAATTAATATAAGATTCACTTCATGTATAAGTTCCACTAATGTGGTGTTTCTGGATGTAGAATTATTCATACAGAATGACAAAATATGCAGTAAGATGTATCGAAAACCTACTTCTTGTAATGCTATTTTGCATGCTGGCAGCGCGCACCCCCGGCATCAGATTAGGGCAATCCCTTATGCAGAAATGTTACGGGCACGACGTAACTGTAGTGAGGATAGTCACTTTAGAGAATGTGTAGGAGATATGGAAAGAAGGTTTACCCAAAGGGGCTATGGAAAAGAAGATTTGAAGGTAGCTAAACAAAGAGCCTTTAAGATCAAGCGCGTATCCACCTTAAAACCTAGCAAAATAAAAACAAAAGAGTCACTCACTATCAGGATGATTACTGATTATACACCTATTAGTACGATTTTATACAAAAGCATGTCTAAACATTGGCATATCCTGAAAGCGGATAAGACATTACGAGAGTTTCTTTCAGATAAACCTCAGATTACGTATCGTAGAGGGAGGACGCTAGGTACTATCTTGAGTCCAAGCTACCCACGAATGGTTGAAAAAGAACAATGGCTGTCACAGTTTAGTAATGTTTTTTTAAATGTGGCATGTGCAAACACGCAAAGGATAACACGAAACAATTTAAGGTCAATGGTGTACAAACTTATGACATTGTGTCCAATATCAATTGTAACACGAAGTTTGTTGTATATTTGCTTATGTGTAAATGTGAGAAAATATATGTGGGCAGCACAATAAAGGCTCTCAAGGAGAGGATTAGTGAACATTGGAGAGCTGTCAAGAAAAATTATCAGAGATATCCTATTGCAGTGCATGTTCACAATTGTACAGCGCAAGGTATTCATAAATCATTCCAATTTTTTGGCATAGAACATGTGAAAATAGAATCGCGTGGTGGTAATAGAGAACTTACACTGCGGAGGCATGAGGCCAGGTGGATTATGCGCTTGAGGGCCGTGGAAGAGAGTCTTAATTATGACCGAGAGCTACAGTATTTCTTAGGGGAGTAGTTGATGAGGCTTTTGACCATGTCAGTGATTGTTAGTAAAATTTCAGCTAATAAGGATTAGTGTTGAAGTAATTGGAAATGGCCACGTGAGAGTTTCGATGATGCCTTCCAATGTGATCTTTTTGGATGTAAATACTACATATAACTGTTTTGATATGAGGAGTGGAGATATGAGGAGATTATATTTGAAGCTTTTGAATGTATTATTCACAAAGAAGGCATTAAGTGAAGTTTAGAAATAAGGATTCTGGATGGAAGTGAAATATGGATGGCACCTACATTGAATATCTTTACTTTTGTATAATACCGACTTAAGATGGCGCCCGTGGTGGCTGAACATTATTTAATTTTTAATTATATCTGTTTAATAACAGTAGCTGTTTTGCTACAATGGTTTATTGATTTCTTAATGAAAGAAATCTCAGTTTAGTTTTGAGTGCGATATGAACAAATCCATGAGTATTATTTTTTTGCTGCTTGCCGAGAATGAGACAGTGCTTCAATATAAGACTTATTCAAAATAGCGCCCGTTGAAGCCTGCCTGACGTCAGTCATTTCGTTTGTTTTAGAATCATGAAATCAAACGGATAAGTGGAGAATAGAGTAGTTATTATAGTTATGAAGGTTCTAAGAGATTATATTTTAGGAGATCTGAGCTGAGTCTCATGCATGTTATTAAGAAATACGTCATTGACACGCGGTCATTGACACGCGCCATGATTGAGGTAGTCTGTTATGAATAAAGAACTTATCCAAAATGGCGCCCGTTGAAGCTGGTCTAGTGTTAGTCACCTCGTTCGTTTTTAGGTTTGTTTAAAAACGAACGCGAGAGTAGAGAATTCGCTGCGTTCCTGTATTCGGGGGCCACTGCGTTTTGAGAAGTAAGCGGGCGAGCAATTTTATTGCTATATACATTATACCGGCAGGATTTGTTTTAAATCATCAGGCTTTAATTCGAGCATTGTATCTTATAGATCCCCATATTGTAGGGATTGTGGAGGAATCGGTAAATGGTGTTCGTGACTTACGGGCTCACAAAACTTTTTGATTGAGATTGCGGTTCTTAAATATTTCAACAGAGCAAGGACATAATTCGTCTATTGGGCGACAAGAATAAAGAATTCAGGTAAGACTGATGGCTGTTATGACATGTTGAATAGACGACTATTGAGATTGATATAGGTAACAGTAGAGGACTAAGGTTACTTAGAATTTTGTATCATGTTTCAGGTTAGCGCCAATGACTCGTTTCTTTTGGACTTGGAGAACAGATAGCACTGAGGTTATCACATCAGACGTGAAGGTACGTTAATGTGTGGAATTATATTGATATGATCAGCCTAAGCCTCATGTGCTCCGCAGTTATTAATGTTGTTTTACTTGGCTTTATCATTGTAGGTGATAGATACAAGAATTTTTTATTAGAGCATGTGCCTCACGAATGGGGTGGTAGCTAGTGCATAACTTATTTAGGCACACACCTATCATGTTGGTTAATTTTGTGTACCATATTTTTGTGGCAATGTTGATAATGATTGATTAACATGCTAAGACACGGGACACAGCAGGTGTAACATTACACAGCGTGTTTATTTCCTTGTGCACGAAGGTAATTGTTGGGCTCATTTATTTTGTATAAGTAGAGTTGTACTTCAATTGTATTATTTATCACTTCCAGCCCTGAGGAAGTCGTATGGGTTAATCCCTTATCGACGAAACGCGTTGGGGCAAAGTGGAAGAATGTTTGCAAGTTAAGAAACTTGAAGATTTGACTTGAAAATAAAGAAGAAAAAGAAGCCCACACTAATTTGTTCTTTTGTTTTGTGATTATTAGGATATTGTAAATTATTGATTTCACGTGTGCTTCATCACAAGAAAATAGTACTAGTGATTGGACAGTTCTTCTGGAAGGAAGGGGAAGAAGGTCTAGGATTTTACAAAGAGTTATACGAATACCATTACAGCTGGTGGCATTTTCTTTTCTTGTTCTTCATAGAAAGGAAACGGTCAAACCACTCCCCATATTTTAATGGGGGCCTTAGGGGTTGCTGCACTGCCTAGACACTTTGGCCATTCAAGACTCAGATGTGGGTGGGAGCTGTTATCCAATATCTTCATCTCTGTATTTTCCCCATTTAGTTTGACAAAGCAGAATGCTATCCATCTGGCTACCTTTTCTAAACGGGGGGCTAGCTGGCATCAGTGAGACGACTAATTGTGTGCCTTCTGCATAGGAAACAATTGACAGGCTGAATTCCTAAATTATGTCAGCAAGTAAACACATCTATAGGTTAATAAGCGTGGGACTGAGGACCGAGCCCTGTGGCACCCCACACTTCAGAGGGAAAGTGTCAGGAATTACAGGAGTTTTCACAGACCTGAAATGCCCTGTGTTTTAGCAAGGAAGTGAGCCAATTTAGAGAATTGTCTTTTATTCCAGCTTCACTCATTCTTTGGATAAGTATCTCATGGTTTACTGTATAAAAAGCTGCACTCAAGTGGATTAGCTAATAGGGCTAGGGCTGTGATTGACTGATAGAGAGGCAGGTCTCAAATTGGCTCTAGGGTGTGGGGTTAGGTTTCTTATTGGTTAGGGATCTCCTGGCCAGAGATCACCTCACCACTATGGCTTTTTAAGGTAAGGGTTCAGGGCGTCTCGGCTAGGGGTAGTTGCATATTTGGGATTGGTCGGGCCTAGGGCCGAAACTGCTGCATTTTTTTCCATTCACTAGCACACACCTTAACCCATCCTCAATCATATTAACACACTCACAGCAAATGTACTCTACTCATTTACTACAAACAAACCCTACACACATTTCAATCTCATCGTCCACTACAAAACCCCTCAAATCACACAAACATCCTTCTACCCCAACTACCACACAATGACACATTCACTCATGATCAAAACATAAGTCTACACCATACCACAAATCAATCCACATCATATGCAACTATATCTCATCCAGACACATTCTCTGCTCATACAAAGCTCAAGCTCTAGCCTCTAATTACTCCTAACAGACCCTTTTCTGTCACCACCAAACCTATACTCAGCCTTCGATTTTTTCATCCACCAACACTCCCCCCTCTTTTAATCCCAAAAAAACAACCCCACAACCCTTACACTGAACTACACCACATATATTGCCTCTTCCAGCGATCAAATCTAACACAAACACTATTAACTCTAGTCCATCCTCTCTCAAACAATATACACTTTCCCAAAACATATCACCACCACCTTTACCTTGCAGCTTCTACTCACCAACAATACTTTACATACAATACTGTCACAAACTAGGAACATGCATCCACTCCCACGCTCCGGACTACACAAATAATACACACCCTAAACTAGCTTTCTCTCTTACCCCACAACTACACATATACATCAACACAGCAGCTCGCTTTTAACCGCCTCATCCATTGGGCAAATTAGAACCTTACAGCGCGACCCATATGCTGCACCCCCCCCCCCCCCCAACTCATACACCTTCCACCCTAAGCAGACTCAAGTAAAATAAACATGCCTCTCTTCACAATTGTACATCTCAATGTCTACTACACAACAAGGCTACTCTATAAAAACAACACAGCTCACCAACTCGCTCTCATCCACCATCTCCACCACCTACACACGCAGATCCATCAAAATGCCTTCTTAGACTGCTGGACGTGAAATAATATATAGAACAGCTACACTGTTGCTATCCTCATACAGATTTTACCAGCAGTGAAGCACATCTGCTACAAGATCACAAAATACTGCTCTCTCTTCTACTAAAAAAAAGTCACACCATCACCAAAACACATTCTCTAAACTGTCTACAAATAAATGCTCGATCACTCTGGAAAAAAAAAAAAGCGAGACAACTATGATACAAAAACTAACTTACTCTTCATAACTGAATCATGGTTGGGGGATGACATGGCTCAAGTGTTGCATGAAGCCATTCCTCTAGGCTATCAAACTATCACAAAAATCGTAAAGGCAAAAGAGGAGGTGGCCTAGCTGTTGTATTCAAGCAAAAAATAAACATCACTACAGAGGACAACGTCTCCATACAAGGTTGTGAGGTCCTCTTTACCAGATGCAACTCTACACCACCTTCCTCCTGCAACTTCCTACTCTTTTACAGACCTCCACCAGGCACTTCAACATTCCCAGACACACTTCTAGAAAGTTTTTTTTTTTTTTTTTAATTATTATTTTTACTAGATTTTTCTGTGAAACAATACATGATACAAAAACATGGCATGTTGCTTTCAGATTCATCCGAGTAACAGGAATGTTGTTGAGGATAGTCTTATACATCCATGAGACCGCTTTCCAAGCTATCGCACCCTGGAGGATCCTCCCTTCCAATGGTGCATGCTTCTAGATCTTGTCTAGTACAACCTTCTTCCCCAGTCAGGCCTGTTGCAATTGCAAGTAATTAAAATATTGGGTGGTATGTAGATGATATTCCCACTGTAAGGAATTAAAGGGGGATCGATGAGTCCTCCTTTAAGGAGTCACCCAGTCTGGAGATTTCAATAGGGTCCCACTGTTGGAAACCGTTCCACTTCCCAAATTCCTTCAGACGTGTTCCCAACCATAGGGGCGTCTCCCAAGTCAACCTCTTGTCCCATTTCGTCAGTCAATCCACCCCTTTGCAGGAGTAAATGGCCATCTGAGTCACTATCAGTAGATTATTTGACCCCTTTCCATTGTACGGATGGTGTTAATATTAAGTGGCTCTGGAATTGGGTCCTCTCCAGTGCATATGTTGGATGATCCCAGAGTATATGTCCTCAGTCATTGACCACTATTAAGTGAGATGTCCAATAGTATAACTAGATGTTGGGGAAGGAACTGCCTCCATTATACGGATTCCACTGCAATGTCCCTAGTGCCACTCTATGGTGACCCCCACTCCACAGCAGTATCCGGACTTCACTATCTATTCTAGCAAACATCTTCTGGGATCTTATGGAAGGCGTTTTGGAGGATCCACAACAGCTTTGGGAGTGTAACCATCTTATACATAGCCGCCCTCCCTAGCAGTGTCCGAGGTAGCGTCCTCCACCTTTCTACATACCCATGGAAGTCAGCAATTACCCTCCGAATATTGTGGTCTAGGCCTCTTTATTGGAGGTCCGTAAACACCCAGATACTTAAATCCTTGCCTATCGATTCGTAACTGCCCAGGACAGTCCCGCTCAACTAAAGGGCCTACAGCAGTGTAGAGGCTAGTCTTTTCACAAATGAGAATATCTGTAATATACCAGGTAGCGTTTCAATGGGCCTGGTTACATATAGGTGGATATCATCGGCACACAATGATGTCCGTTCTTCGGCCAATTCTTTCTAGACACAGTTTCAAACCTGAAAACACTACATTTCAACCTATGCATTCTTGGTGACCTAAACATTTGGTTCGACAAATACAATATGCGCCATCCACAAACAATCATAACTGAACTTATATCAGATCGTCCACAAAACCGCACACGTCGCTGGACACATCCTAGGTGACATTTTTACAAATCCAGAACTATTTACCTTTCAAACAATTACTCCAGTGACATGGACAGACCACCATTTTCTCACTTTCAAACACAGAGCAACGCACCTAAAACCATGCATACACCTATCGACCGTGGAACAAACTCAGTTTTTAACACTTAGAAACACAACTAACATTCAATACAGATCTAAGGTACAATAGATTCCGTTCAAAAACTAGATCAGTGGCTACAGGAAGCTTTTGATAGCCTAATTCCACTAAGAACAATACAACAGAATAAAAGAAAACAGGTACCTTGGAATATAGCACTAAAAGAGTAAATTAGAAAACTGCAACACACCTGGCTCAAAACAAACACCAATAAAGACAAACTTTGCCAACAGAAACTTAATAGATTATACAAGTCAGTAATCAACAAGCATTGGCATAGCCAATAGGTCTCGCCTTTGGGACCTTATAAGTGTTTAGCCATGCAACAGTTAATGTTGTTGCACCAAGGATATTGTGCTGCATTACTAAATACTTATAAGGTCCCAAAGGCAAGACCTATTGGCTATGCAAATGCTTGTTGTTATTGTCTCAGTTTTTTGTGACTTTAAGTGACACTGCAAGTGCGAGGCTGTATAGATGTAGCAATTAATAGGAAAATCTATGGAAAATGCAAACATACCCAGAAATAATCCCATGTGTGTCTTTTGAGCCTGCTAGTGTGCCTTTGCTTCCATTTCACTGCCTCTGTCATGAAACTTGTAATCTCTGATGTATGTTATAATGCCTAGCCACAGTTTAGTCTAAATGCCACATGGCTGTAATTTACCCAAAGTTACTTAGTGGAATAGGTTATCATTGACCATTACCCGGTACTTGACAAGCAGAACGATTGACAGTGTTAGCTCTCTTTTTATCCTCATATAGTAAAACATCATACATAAATCGTAAATACGTGTATACAAATAGCAACACGAGGGTCGGGAAGGAATGTTGGTGGTAATTAAAGCAGGACAGAGGATGGGATGGTGTGGCAGCGGGTGTGAAAAAAGCATGCAGAAACAGCTGGGAGGAGGCAGGGTGAGGAACTATGCTTGGCTGCTGAAAACAAAGTAAACAAGTTACAACCGTAGACAGAAGAAACCTTTTTTTTTTTTTTTTAAAGTAGCAAAAACATTTGTGATAACTCAAAACAACCAAACTCCAAAAAGTACCACCACCCAATTTTCTTGCCGTTTTTGAAGTCTGGGAAAAATTCCAAACTGGAAATAAATTTACCATCGCTAATTAACAAATAAAGAAGTGCAGGTAAAGGAGAAAATCAAACCATTGTGACTTGTACAGGTCACTTCTACAACAACTTTACTCCTCTCCGTCCCGCCTTGTCAGTGCCCAAGCCACAAAAATAAAAGTTCAGAAGAAAGGCTACTGACATCATGTCCATCGTCTGCATCCAAGCGTCTCTCGACTGCTCCTCCCGCACACCGTGTGCCGGACCTCTCTAAACTTAGTAATTTGAAACATGACTTACTACTGTGAATCCATCTGCCAGCATAAATGTTTGCTTATCCTGGGCCTAAGATTTACATTTTAAGGTGGATCCCTCTTCACCAACTTAAAATTAGGTGCACAACAGAAGTTGTGAACCTGTTACTTCTGGCATTTTCTGTTACAGTTTACTGGAAAAAGGCACCTCGGTGCAATTGCTTCAATGGGAGCACACAGACTTCAACTCCCACAAGGCAATAGGTCATCAAATAAAAGGGGCTGGAACATGGTCTCCAACCAACACAGACCGAGGTGGTAACTCGGTCACGTCAATTTGTACGGAGCTTTGAAACATGGATTTGTACTATTTTTGTTTATTAAAATGGCAGTAAGGGAGAAGTTCCGTGCTCCTATCCGGTCAACAAATGCTCGAGAAAAATAGCATTAAATTATTGACACTTATAATGCTCTCTCCTAAACGGTGCTTCATAGCGCATCACACTTGGTTCTAATTTTATATTGCTTTTCTGGGTAACAGTGCATGACTAATGTTGTGTGGGGACCCTCCTCACTCTTAGCTGGACTCTGCCTTGATCCTAGCTTTTCTATGCTTTTCCATCTTGAGAAAGCTTTGTGAAGGAGCTGCAGGGAGCTATGTAGACCCCAGCATAAGGACACTAAAAATAAAATACACTGTGTGCAGTAGTGCAAAAAGGGACACAAGTGGCTCGTAGGCACCTGTTAAAAAAAGGACTCCCCTCCCCGCCCCGCCCCCCCCAAATAAAGAGCGAAAACATGAGGGGCCCGAAAACTGGGAGCAGCAACATGAGGGAGGTGCGGGGGAAGTACCGTGGGAGATAGGATCGTGCAATTGATGCAGACATGCACGGTTGGAGAGAGCATGCCAAGCTGATCCTTGAGCAGAGATAGCTTATCGGCAACAGCTTATCAACACAGCTGCCCTCGGTTCTGGTTTTCACATCCTGTTTGAGAGCGTTGCATTGTGTACGAACTACGACGAACAAAAGAAAGGCGGCCGCCATCTTGACAAAGTGCTGTAAAGGAGCTATGTAGCACTGTGTAACCCCCGTCATAAGTAAACTAAAAATAAAAGACAGTGTGCAGTAGCGCAAAAAGGGAAGTGAGAGGCCCGTAGGCACTTTGTAGCAGCTGGCACTCCTTTTAAAAAAAAATTGAAAAGACCCCCACCCCCTCAAAGAAAGTACGAAGACACGAGAAGCCCGGAAGACTGGGAGCAGCAACATGAGGGAGGTGTGGACAAGTACTGTGAGAGAGGGGCGTGCAATTGATACAGACATCCACTCCTGGAAAGAACATGTCAAAGTGATCCTCGAGTAGATCAATGCAGCTGTTCTCGGTTTTGGTTTTCGAAAAAATCAGAACTGAGCAATGGGTGCTTAGGCAGGGATTAAGAGGATTGCTTGGGAGGGTAAGGAAATCCTGAGTCGAGTGACAATGTGCGGCCCGCCAGGCGGAAAGTAACTGAGAGGACGGTCATATTGTGTACTTTGTGGAGGATTTTCTTGGGATTGATGAGAATAATTTAGCAATGACCCTGCTTCGCTCCAAAGCCGCTCAGCTCATAAGTTGGAGTAGGTAGGCTGCTCAGTTGTTCGTCAGAAGATGGACTGCGCGCTTTAGCCCGATTGTGGATATAGCAAATGGCCCCGACCGGTTTCCCGCGCCGCCTGCGCAGATTGTGTAATCTAGAAATTACTTTGGGAAGTTATGGAGGGCTGTCGTGTGACGTGATCGAGTAGATGTGATTGTTTTGCTCTAATCACACCCTGCTGCTGCCTTTTTGAGGTAAAACACAAAGCCTTCCAAATTAAAGTTTTCTTTATCATCATGCCGGCGCATTTCTATCTTTCGCAGCCTTGAGGCAGAATGCGTTAATAAGGCAACGGAGGCACGTGAAAAGCGCCTCTCTGGGGAGCATGATACAGATTTCCGTTACAGCCACACGATAGCGACTCTCCGAATGATACCGGCTTGGTTGACAATATACTTCAGATTATAGTTAAAAATGCACAGCTCTGAAAATAAGACTTCCAATTTTTTTTTTTATTTATGACTGAAATAATAGTTTTCCGTTTTGTGACTGTGGTGAAGGTTGTTAAAAAAAGGGAAAAGTATCCCGCCCGGGATACAATGGGGACAATGCGGTTATTTTGGTCAATATGTCAGCACTCACGAATCTGAACCGATTGTTTAAACAAGTTTTTTGTGGTTGTATCTGGGCTAGAGTGTAAATTTCCGTTGATTGGGATAAAAATCCAATTGATGCAAATAGATCAGATGATGAGAATCAGATATTTGTATTTTTTATTAGTAGCTGCAAAAGAAGAAAGGATGGCACAGCCAACACGTGTTTCGCCCCCTAATTGGCCATCAGGCCTGGGGCTTCCTCAGGGCTGTACATATACAATGTGAAACCAAGGGTTGATAAAGACACGGTGTGGCGAGTCATGTGTATATCATGTACATAATAGTGAGTGGTAAGTATAGAAGCAAAGCGTTAAGGGGGAGGAAAAATAGGTATGGGAAGAGAGAGTGAAGATAAAGTGAGAAGGGGATCAGGGTAGGCGTGCGGCGGATTGACAAGAATAAGGAAAGCAATATGTGTGGCGTGTTTAAGAACGGAAGTGTATGGGTGAGGGAGACAGAAGTATAGTAAAATAGTTATGCAGAATATAGTAAGTTTGGTAGGAAAGGATAAGCGATGTGATTAGAATGTTGAGAGTAGAAAACGAGAAGTGGGTATATTTGGCGGAGAAGGTTAACATTTTACAATTCAAAGAACATTTTACAATTTAATAAACAATTCCCGGTTATCAGGGTGTATGTTTGCGAGGAAAACATAGTACCAATTACATTGTTTAAATTCGACGTCAAGCGGTCATATGGAGAAAGAATAGAGAAGAAATTGTAGGTCAAAATAGGAGCTGAGTAATCAAATTAAGTCAACAGTATTAATTTTAAGTCATTAAACGTTTCCAAGGTTTATAATGAAATGACGCGATCATGTGACGTATAGAATCAGTTATCAACATTTAAGAAAGTAGTAGATATTCACATTCGGCATTACGGGTGTATGTTTAAAACAGAGGCAGAGTGTCAAATATCATGCAAAATATAAGATAAAAATATAGTTACAGTAAGAATTGAGAAAGCCACATCAAGGTTGCCGGGTCAGGCACGAAATAAAAGAGAGGAAAGTTGGCATTAGTTATGTTTTAATAAGAATGGATAAGAGGGTGTTTGGCGCCAAAAAGTGAATCAGTGACTTCGTGTGATTTGAGGTACCGGCGCGTCATGGGTCACAAAGTCTAGTCTTATACATTTTTTAAAAGAAAAATGTGACGACGGATAGAAAGGTATGTGGCGCCGAAAAGTGAATCAGTGACTTCGTGTAAATCGAGGTACCGGCGCGTCATGGGTCACAAAGTCTAGTTTTATACATTTTTAAAAGGATAATGTGACATGCAAAATATCAAATAAAGGTTAAGTTATACAGGTGATAGTTCCTCGGTAGGTACGATCTCTGTCAAAGAAGTAAGCACATGATTTTATGAGTGGAACTATCGCCGAGTGAAAGCGGTGCTCTTAGATTTTCTATACACTGTAGGTAGTCAAAACCAAACGTGAATGCCAGCCTATACGGAGTTCAGAATAGTGTTGAGAATAATGCAAGGCATACGCATGCTCTAGACGGTAAGGTGAGCAAGTTCGATTTAAATATTAAGCAGGATCAGGAATTCCTTACCAGGTATTCAGGTAAAGTGGTATTTTTGAGCGAGGGTTTGTGAACCCGAAGATTTCTAAAATACGGAGAAAGGACAAGGGAGAACAAGCATAGAAACGTGTAAGCGGGAGGGAGTCTGATAATGCAAAGGAGGCGGGGAGGGGGAAGGCGGGAGCGGGGGTGGTGTCTCTTACCTCTGGTCTCGGCTAATGCCAGGTGCTGCTGGTGTCGGTGTTATGGTGGTAATGACAGCCCGTAGCAGCGAGCAGTGAAAAGGAGTCGTGTGTGAGAACTTCCGGTTCGTGACCCGGAAGTTACAAGGTGCTTTCGCTGGGCGCCATATTGGATTGGGGTATATGCCTAAGGAGATTGCAGGGGGGTAGGCGGGATGGAAATAACGATCGTCAATTTAGAAAAGGAGTTGAAGTGATGAAAGAGAAAATTATGTTGGTAGAAGTATGAGGAAGGTTGACACTTAAGGAAAGTAATATAGTGTGTCAGGCATGTAACCCATAGAAACATATGCAAGAATTTTGTATTTACAGCACATTTGTCAATTAACTCTGAAAATCAGAATATCAAGGATCAAAATATGGAGGGCAGAATTGTGTTAAATTCACACAATAACGCCCAGTGGTCATGGGGTTTGCCACCTGGTATGTGCACATATTTGAAAGAATTGCATTAGACAGGAGGGTACGCTGTATGTTCTCTGGTTGCCTAGGGGGAACCTCGGTTGAGAATTGTTGACAGCGGCAGGTAGTGTTATCATTGAGTTAAGGATAGCGGTTGGGTCAGTGTGTGGGAGCAACTAATCATCTCCCAACCATATATGCATTTCCGCATCCTTATTGAGTCCCAGATTTGTGGTTCTATAGTTCATTATCAGTTCACTTTCGCGTCTTCGTAATTTGAGTTCACGGTCTCCCCCTCTTTTTGTTTGGTGTACAACCTCCAAACCAAAAAAGCGGAAGTCCTTTTTGTGAGGATGATGGTCTTCAAAGTGTTCAGTGAGTGGATGGCCTGAAGGGTACTTATGGATGTTGCGGTAATGTTCCTGAATCCTGGTCCGTAGAGGTCTGATTGTACTGCCGATGTACGGAAGATTGCAGGGACAGATTATCACATAGACACAGAATTTACTGTTACAGTCAATCCATTCTTTTATAATGAATTCTCGTCCTTCCGTTAATGGGACTCTTGTTGTTTTGTTGCAGCTTAGTTTGCAAATGCTGCAATTTCTGCAGGTATGGATTCCTGGAGGTCTGTCCAGGAATGTAGTGACCATGTTCCGTTTGTCCACAAATTCTGATTTACACAGCATATCCTTCAGATTAGGGGCGCGTCTGAATGTTATCTCTGGGGATGTTTTTAGATCATGAGTGAGGTTTGGTGTTTGTTGTAACAAGTGCCAATGTTTCTTGAGGCTTTGTCTGATTTGGTGATGGCCGTTATTGTAATCAGTTATGAAGCGTATAGCTGAATCGTTCTTTTTTGCTTCTCCTTTGTTTTGCCTGAACATCTGTTTTCTTTCTATTTTGGCAACTGTAGTCATTGTGTTTTTAAGCATTGATTGTTCATATCCTCGTTGTGAGAGTCTAGACACCATTTCTTCTCCTTTCATCTTGAAAACCTCGTCCTCACTGCAGTTTCTGCGTGTTCTTAGCAATTCTCCCTTAGGGATGTTTCTTATGTTGTGTCGTGGATGGAAGCTATCGGCGCGTAGAATGGAATTGGCAGCTGTTTCTTTCCGATAAAGTTTACTTTGTAGGGTATTGTTTAAACAAGCATGCCCGCCCGCCTGTAGATGATGAAGCGGAGAGGTTGTGAGAGAGGAGGGGAGGCAGGAGGTGAGCCTGCGAGTGGTGGGCGCGCGCTTAGGAGAGCAATCTGCTCATTTTCAAGCACTGCACTCGTGCTTGTGGCGCGCCCCTGCTCGCTCCCGCAAGGTGTATGCCGCCACAAGCACAAGTGTGTGCTTGAAAATGACCAGAGCGACGGCTAAAGGCCCTCCAATGCAGTGCTTGTGCACTGCGTAGGCGAGACCTAAAAACGCGAAGAAAATATACTATTCTGACAGAATTCAAAATGTTAAGTGCGCAAATAAAGAATTCTATGACATTTTCACTGAATATCGTAAACCAAATTGCCTAGGAGCTCATCCCATTACTCAGGAATCCAGAGACAAACTGGCAGATCATTATACAACAAAAGCAGACATGTTGGAGTCCTATTTAAAACAAAGAAAAACCAACAGCACCAACCATTAAAAAAAACTCCAAGAGTAGGCCAACCCAGCTTCTGTATTCCTTACAACAAATATCACACAATGAGTTTATGGACCTGGTCAAAGCATGCAGGCCTGCTGGTAGCCCTTCTGATCAGTGTCCACCACAAACCCCAAGACAATGCTTCTAACTACCTCTGCTACCACACCAGTAAGAAGAACCATCAACAATTCCTTAACTACGGGGATATTTCCAGAAGGCCTAAAAAACAAAATCATACACGCTCCTGTTACTAAAGAAAACAAACCAGGACCAGATTAGCCCCGATAACTACAGACCAATTACAAAAGGTCCTTTCGTGGACCAACTAATAGAAAGACCAACATTCGCCCAGACGTCACTATTCATTGAAGATAATTCCATAATTTTAGATTTCGAAACAGGATTCCGTCAAGGAAGAGGCACATAATCTGCCCTCATTGCCGTCTGGGATGACCTTAAGAACACAGTTGACCGGAACGGGGTTGCTGCACCATACTTCACAAAAGGAAGGGGTCCTGTGAGGCTCTATTATCTCACCCAAACTTTTCAACATCTACATGAAGTCATTACCGCCACTGATCAATTAATTTCACCTCACATGCCCTAACTATGCAGACGACACACAAATACTCCTTGAACTGGATAGCCCTAAAGACATTGGAAACTTACAAATTTCCAGTTGCCTCAGTGGATGACATGGAGCCATTTCAAATGGAATGCTTTCAAAATGGAAATACTCACATTTAGCAATTGGAAACATTATGACCCACTCGCCGCCTGGCCTGACGATCTGAGAACACTGCTTAAAGTATCTAAGGAAGTAAGAAACCTTGGAATTACCAAGGATTACAAGCTAATAAAAATGCCAAGTGGACAAACTAGCAAGACCAAGCTTCATTACTATAAAAACTATGTGAAGCATCTTCCCCCACCTGGGATTTCCACACAAGGTCCAGGCTATTATCTCTCTAGTTCTGTCTAAATCTGATTATACCAATAGCTTCTACCACGGATCATCTTTAACTATGAAAAGACTATAACGGATTCAGAACTCTGCTGCCAGACTACTCTTACACGTAAAGCCACAAGCCCACATCTCTCCTGCCTTCAAGGCCCTGCATTGGTTACCAGAAAATCCACATTTAAGCTGCCATGTATCAGCCACAAAGCGATACATTAAACAGGGCCGCTCTTCATCAGGAATAATATCATCAAATACATTCAACAAAGGAATCTTCGCTTTCGATTGGCACCTTGCCTCAAAATCCCACCATACAAGAAAAAAAAACATAGGTGGCACATCCTTCTCTGTTACAGCAGACAAACTATGGAACTCTTCACCTCCAAACCCAAACACAAGATCCATGGATAACTACCTTATCTTCAGAAGACTACCCAAGAGTTGGCTCGTCCCCACATAACCACCATACTCAAACATAAATATAAAGCATACCCATGTGTATATAAGAATTGATTTGGATTATATATATATATATATATTCCTTTGTATACATGTGTATAATCAGTAGGTTTCTAAATATAGAGATATTTGTTATTTTCTGCTTAACACATTTGAATATTACTTATGGTTATATTACTCTATGTTTAAAATGCATAGATAAATGCACAAATAAGTACATTAAAAAATAGCTATATAGCTACAATGACTTCACAATTGAATTAAAAAATATATAAATTATAAAAACAAATGATCTTAAAGTATAGCAACACTTGAATGTCTCAGTTTATTAAAAAAAACAAATCAAGATATATTACCTTTCTTAAACATATATACCTTGCATGTACATATGCATCTTTATATTTATGTTCTCCTCATTCAGCATCTCCAATGCCTTACCCTATTTCTCCCCATACCTCTCTCAATATATATTGTCTACCTCCACTCTCCGACTCATCCCAAACACCATTCTACTACTATGATCCCCAAAGTAACCCTTTCTAGACACTTTCCTCTTCTACCCCTCCTTGAATCATCTCAAACCTTTTTTTACTATTCAGCTCTCCCAAACAAGCCTTTCTAAACCCTTCCCTCTGACTCCTCCTCCCCTTTACTCATCCCAAACCTCCTCCTATTACTGCTATGATCTCCAACTAAACAGTTTCTAGAAACTTTCCTCTGATCTCTTCACTATCCTTTTAAATCCAATTAACAGACTCAAATGCCCACCGCTCAAATTAACTTGATATTTTCCTACATTAATTCAACACTAACCTGGTTTGGGTTCTGGAGTAGCGCGCTACTCGCCAAAAAGTGCTTTGATGCCTCATTAGGAGTAGCAAGCACCATATAAATGCAAACCCTTCCCATATCTATTCCTCCACTATCCTTTTTTCAATCCAAATAAACTCACATGTCCACCACTCAAATCAATTTAATATTTCCCTATACTAATTCACCACTAGTCCTTTTTTGTTACCGGAGTAGCGTGCTGCTCACCGAAAAGAGCTTTGACGCATTGTCATGGGTAGTAAGCGCAATATATATGCAATTCCAATATACTCGTCGAGTTGTTCCACACGGTCACTTTTAGGTGCCACTATTGAACTTATGCTCCAGCTGCCTGCACCAGTGCACTCCACTAGGTGAACTTTATTGAGAGCACCTTGGGTGCCATATAGTCAGCACACTTCACTTCCGTCGATTCCAGGATGAACTCCACAAATATACATGCCTGGCTGCCGGTAACCAGTACATAATGGTGAGTAGCACCTTAACTTACAACTAAGCTCCACTGCACATGTACTCTTCAGTTTGTAACATATGTGCTCCCGCAGTTCAATGGATGCAAGAAGTGGAATTATTTCCCTCCCAAGGATAGTATACAAGTAGATATGAGCGACTCTCTGGCATAAGTGTATCTACGGGATCGCAGTAACAGAAGTGCAGTCCACTACACATCATGCCAACACCAAAACACTTCCCACATAGTACACACTCTTATAATCAAAACAGAAGTGACTTCAAAGTAAATGTTTTCGGTCCATGGCTCTTCATTCGACTGGTGGAAGTCAGAGTACCACTCTGCTTTTCAAGCATTCCTAGGGCTTTGAGGGCCATGTCCTGCCGGTGGTACCGGCAGTTCTAGAAAGCAGGTGTCGAAACGGGTCCCTATCCGGCTCTTCATTTTTGCCATCACCCACCGGGTGGAAAAAAATCTCAAATCTGCAGCAGTACCATCCTTAACTGCCTTAATGGAACTCAAGAGAGAGTCGTTGTAGTTCTTTCACAGTCTCATCATTTCAGAACTGAAGGATTGTCATATTATATTCAAATGAAGTCATATGTGTTGCTTATGCAACTAGCAACCATTGACGAAGCCAATAGCTTTGGCTTGCTGTAGGTGTAATGTTACTTGTTGTGCTATATATCTGGATGCAGACAGAAGCAGCAAAATAGCAGTCGGGCGGCACACTATGCTAAGCACAGATTTTTCACTTATGTGTTTTAAGCCACGCTTTTAAATACATTGGCCACGACCCTTGGAGAGACACCCAAATGACACTCCAGTTTTTTCATCCCACTTAAAACCCTGCGTATGTCAATAAACATCCTTCAACATTGGCATCACTGTAATTCAACAGTTTGCTAGCTAAGCGTTTCCAAAACGGGACAGCCTGCTTCTTTATCTAAGCAGCGGCGCCTCGTAAGGAGTATAAAGCACTATATTGTAACATATATAAATACAATATAATGATAAAGGTAGCAAACACTCTATAAAAATCAATACAAATAATCGATTAAGAGAACCATGTGGGGCGGCCACGAGCAAAATTGACATATGAAATATCTGGGTGACGGGACAGGGGTTTCCCTGTCAGAGTAGTGCACGTGGTCCCAGTTCTCGTCAGTACGTTCCCGAACCTATTTCCCCTTTTCTGAACACACACAGCAGGCAGGAAGCGAAGGCAAAGCCACGTCACCAATTTTAGGATTCGATAAGCACTACTCCCTCGGGTCCTTGCTACCATTGTGCCGATTCACGCACGCCCCTTAAAGAACTCACCGAGAAAACCCTTCCGTTCCCTAAACACTTACCGCCTGTAAGAATGCGAGCAGCCAAACCAACCACCGCTCTACCACCACGGCCGCCATCTTCCAGGAACTCTGCCGGCTGGACCGCCAACTCATTGAGAGGACCCCTGAGTGGTTGTCCTTGTCCCGCCAGAATATGGAAGCGAAATATGAATTCGCATACCTGGTGAACGCGAGTACAGCACTGGGGTAAATAAAAAAGGGCTGTACTGCGTCAAGAGATTGGATCATGAGAACAAATCCGTAAAATGAATAGCACCAGACACTCGTTTTTATTCAGGCGCTCGTGAAATAAGCTATAGGCGGGACTTTGCTTCAACAGTGAACACGTCATGGTCAGGCAACACGTCCAACCAGCATAATTCTGTTGGTTACCTGGTCCGGTCCTCGCATGATACCTATACCTATAGTGCCTGTCCCTGTCATGGCAAAATACGTGCTCGATTATGCCGTCGAGCTGTGGGGTCCTCACTGCAGGTCATAGGTCGACACATCTCTGAGATAGACAGTGTCGGGCTGTTCTTAGCCACTCACAAACCGGGATACGTAACGGGCTCCTTCCCGGTCTAATCAAGAGTCGGTATGTGAATGCAGCAGTAACCCCAATCACCGCCTCAAAAGAAGGGGCTTACCAGCTACGTTGCTTAGCAACTAGTGGAGGCGGAGCTGACCAGAAAAGTGACGGCGCTGAGTTGCTGCTGGTACTGCCCGTCTTAGTATCATGGATGCGCAGTAGCTGCCGGTGCGCTTGGCTGAGACTCCTGCGTGCCACTTAACATCTGTTATTCCTGGGGCCTCTTCTGCCGCCGGTATACCCGCTCTCCCGACCATGGTGTCTCCCCTTGCCTACGCGATGCTGTGTTGAGATCTCGCCCTCATGGGGCTCCTACGGATCATGATGCCGCCTAAGTTGCAGCTGCTTGGGGTGCTGGCCTTCGGAGTGGCCATGCTCTTCTTGGAGAACCAGATTCAGAAGCTGGAGGAGTCCCGGGGCAAGCTGGGTAAGAACATTCGCGGTGTACGGATAACGGTGCCAAGGGGTTCGAACGGGATTTGTACAAATGATAAGTGGGGGTGTTATGTTGCAAGATGATCAAGCGTGCAAGATGATCAGGGTGAGGGAATAGTGCAAGAGCATCCGAGGGAGGCATCATTGCAAGAGTATCGGAGGCACTGCAACTGGATATTAGCGGGCAGTGAATTTAATGAAATAATATCGCGAGGGGGTGTAGTGCAGTTTGATCATACGGGAGTAGTGTAAGGGAATTAGACGAAGCAATCCTGGTGCAAGCGGACCAGAAGGGAGCAGTGTGTGTAAGGGAACCAGGCAGAGAACATGCGAAGAGAGCAGAACGGTGTCAGTGCGAGGGGAGTAGAAGGTGGTCAGTGCTAGGGGACCAGGTGGGGGGTCAGTGCTAGGGGACCAGGTGGGGGTTAGTGCTAGGGGACCATGCTAGGGGACCAGGTGGGGGGGTTAGTGCTAGGGGACCAGGTGGGGGGGTTAGTGCTAGGGGACCAGGTGGGGGGGTTAGTGCTAGGGGACCAGGTGGGGGGGTTAGTGCTAGGGGACCAGGTGGGGGGTTAGTGCTAGGGGACCAGGTGGGGGGGTTAGTGCTAGGGGACCAGGTGGGGGGGTTAGTGCTAGGGGACCAGGTGGGGGGGGTCAGTGCTAGGGGACCAGGTGGGGGGGGGTCAGTGCTAGGGGACCAGGTGGGGGGGGGTCAGTGCTAGGGGACCAGGTGGGGGGGGGTCAGTGCTAGGGGACCAGGTGGGGGGGGGGTCAGTGCTAGGGGACCAGGTGGGGGGGGGTCAGTGCTAGGGGACCAGGTGGGGGGGGGGGGTCAGTGCTAGGGGACCAGGTGGGGGGGGGGGTCAGTGCTAGGGGACCAGGTGGGGGGGGGGGTCAGTGCTAGGGGACCAGGTGGGGGGGGGGTCAGTGCTAGGGGACCAGGTGGGGGGGGGGTCAGTGCTAGGGGACCAGGTGGGGGGGGTCAGTGCTAGGGGACCAGGTGGGGGGGGGTCAGTGCTAGGGGACCAGGTGGTGGGGGGGTCAGTGCTAGGGGACCAGGTGGTGGGGGGGTCAGTGCTAGGGGACCAGGTGGTGGGGGGGTCAGTGCTAGGGGAGCAGGTGGTGGGGGGGTCAGTGCTAGGGGACCAGGCCAGGTGGGGGGGGGTCAGTGCTAGGGGACCAGGTGGGGGGGTCTGTGCTAGGGGACCAGGTGGGGGGGGGCAGTGCAAGGGGACCAGGTGGGGGGGCAGTGCAAGGGGACCAGGTGGGGGGGCAGTGCAAGGGGACCAGGTGGGGGGCCAGGGCAAGGGGAGCAGGTGGGGGGCCAGTGCAAGGGGACAGTGATGGTAGTGCACGGGATAGGAAGCAGGAAGGGCAGCACAAAGTAACAGAACGAGCCAGTGTACGGGGACCCGGCAGGGTCCGTGCAAGGGGACCAAAAGTGATGAGTGTAAGCGGACAAGAAGTGGGCAGTGCTAGTGGACTGGAAAGGGAGCAGTGCTAGGGTTTATGAGGGAACACTAAAAGAGAATCCAAAAGTTACAATGCAGGGATATTTGGGGGGGCAGTGCAATGGGGTCTCGGGGCGGCAGTGCAATTGTATCTAGGGGCATAAGTGCAAGTGTATTTTATGGCAGAAGTATAAGGGGATGATAGTGTGTCAAAATACAGTGCAAGGAGACATGGGGTAGAAGTGCTAATGCATGGGCATCAGAGTGTGGCAGCGCATGGAGATTATAGTGTGGCAGCACATGGGTATCAGCGCTTGCGGCTGTGTGTGTGGCAGTGCGTGGCTGCGGCTGAGTGTGTGGCAGTGCGTGGCTGAGTGTGTGGCGGTGCGTGGCTGAGTGTGTGGCGGTGCGTGGCTGAGTGTGTGGCGGTGCGTGGCTGAGTGTGTGGCGGTGCGTGGCTGAGTGTGTGGCGGTGCGTGGCTGAGTGTGTGGCGGTGCGTGGCTGAGTGTGTGGCGGTGCGTGGCTGAGTGTGTGGCGGTGCGTGGCTGAGTGTGTGGCGGTGCGTGGCTGAGTGTGTGGCGGTGCGTGGCTGAGTGTGTGGCGGTGCGTGGCTGAGTGTGTGGCGGTGCGTGCGGCAGAGTGTGTGGCGGTGCGTGCGGCAGAGTGTGTGGCGTTGAGAGCTTGGCAGTGCAGGAGGCTCAGTGCATGGGATCAGTGTGGCAGTGCATGCAGATCAGAGTATGGTAGTACCTGCGGATCAGTGAATGGGGATCAGTGCAGGGTGTGGTAGGGCGCGGGGATCAGGGTGTGGCACTGCATGGGGATCAGCGTGTGGAGACCAGCGTGTGGTACTGCCTGGGTATCAGCGTGTGGCACTGCGTAGGGATCCACGTGTGAGGATCAGCACGAGGGGATCAGAGTGGCAGCGTGTGGGGATTAGTGCACGGGGATCGGCGTGTGGCAGTGCTTGAGGATCGGGCGGTAGTGCTGAGGGATCATATGAGTAGCACCAAATCAGAGGTGCAGTGCAACTGGATCAAATGGTATGGTACACAAGATCCTAGAAGGCAATGAAAGTGGGTTGGAGGGGCCAGTGTTGGTGGCAGGGGCAGTGGAAGGCACAAATTGATGGACAGCATTTGCGACCAGTGGGCAGTGCTATGGGACGAAGGGGGCAGCACTAGGTTGGTAGAGGTGAAAGTACTAAGGAATCAGAGGGGTCACTGTGCTAGGGATCAAGGGTAAGAGTAGGGTGAACAGGCTGGTGCGAGGGTAGCAGATGCTGAGTGCAGTGGTGGCCATGCTGTGGGTGAGAGGTGGCAGTGCAGGAGAGCTGCATGGGGGGCAGGGTGAGGGATTGGATGGTTAGTAGTGCTAGGGGGATCGGAGGGTTTACGTTTTGTTGTGCGAGAAGCAGATGATGGTTGTACAGGAGATTAGACGGCTGCCAGCAAGTGATCAGAGAGTATTTAGCAGTACAAGGCATATGGTAGAGTGGGTCGTGCAGTGCATTGTGAAAGAGATCACAGTGGGATCCAGTGCTAAAAAAGAGGACGGCAGTGCAGAAGAGTACTGGGCGATGCAGCATCGGAGGGGTACTGCAGCACTCATGGTGGAGCGGTGAAAGGCATGCAAACCGAGATTGTGTTCCTTGAATTGGTGCACGGAGCCAGGTTCTGGAGGCAAGGTGTGCATCAATGCCCTTCAGAACAGAAAGGAGTGCGGCAGATTGAAGAGTCCTGGGGGTGTAGGGACACGCTTAGTATGTGTGACGGGTACAACAGGTGGCGGCGTCTTCCCGAGCAGCAGTGGCGCCGGCACACACTCTATTGGACAAGCCCCAGTTGCTTATGGGTTCAAGAGGGCCACGTGCTGGCCCTGTAGATTATTCAGCATTTGTTAAGCGCATAGCTCCCCGAAGGCACCCCAGCGCTAATCAAGGGATTTATCACAAACCGATGTCTTTTCAGAGCCAATCTTTTCGAAGTGGGGATAATTCAAACTCCTTCGAAACTCCATTCCAGATTTCTTCTTACGAGGGCCAAACATGTTGTCAGCCGATGGATAGGACTGGAAACAACCGAGTTACATATAGAAGCTTTCTCCACTGAGAGACCTCGTGTTAGAAAACGGGCATCTTCAGGAAAGGAACCGCCTTCCTGTCATTTTATTTATTTGCAGCGCGCTTTTGAGCTGAGGTTCAGGCCGGGACCTCCTCCGAGCGCAGCCTTGTGAGCGGGTGACTCGGAAAGTTCATGTATTTATATCCAGGCGCCTGGAAGCTCGCCCCTTCGCCCGGTGCCAGAGTGCTCATCGGACAGCTGCCCTCGCCGGGTTGCGACAGGGTATGACCCAGCAGTGCAGACGCTCTTTAGTTATTGCATGCTGCAGAGCTCTGCCAGCCCAGACATTCGGTTATGTGGACTTTTGTACACCGAATACAGATCGTCCCAAAGTATTTATAAATGAACATACAACTTTAGTCGGAAAGTTTGTGTAGCTGAAACAAACTGGCCCCAGGCAAGTTTGTTTTGTGTTATTGCTTAGAGTATTTAAGCATGCAATGAATACGGTGAAAGGAACCAATAGAGAAACACGCAGGCCTTCTCTGTCCTGTAAGACCGAGGTCTCTTTCAAGTTGAGACGCAGATCATAAACACTGGAATTAGTTATTATTTCCTGGTTTGATTCTGGTCGGGGAAGGTCTGTGTAGATCGGGTTGCAGGTTCAAACTATAGTATTTGTAAATTTTCTACTTGGATATAATTATTTGTAAATATTCGTTGTCATGGTTCGAACCTCTAATCTAAGGAAATACTCTGAAAGAAATGATTTTGTAGTCAGTCCATGGTCTAGCCACTATTGTCGATGGCATCGCTGCTAGGCCTTTTCCCCCCCTGTGCTAAACCTTTTTTGGGCTATTTGGGGTAGTGCGCGCTTAGGCCCCTGTAACTTTTTGACCACAGAAGGTATCCACGCCAAATTTGCGTCCTTTTCTTCCAACATTATGGGGATTCTACAGGTACCCAGGGTTTGTGGATTCCCCTGTTGGAGTCCCAGAAATTAGCCAAAATACAGCCATTTTTTATTTTTGGGGGGAAAAATTGGAAAAACGAGCTGCAAATGAAAGCGTCTGGGTTTTTCTCTGCAAATGGTATCAAAAAAGGGTTTGTGGGGCTGAAATCACCGTTTTCCCAGCTTTTAGGGAATGACAGACTTTTGTCAGAAAACCAATAGTTTTGGCATTTTTCTGGGACATAGCCTTTTTTTACTATTTTTGTGCTTTCAACCTCCTTCCAGTTAATGGTAGAAATGGGTGTGAAAGCAATAATCGATCCTGGAAAGCTATACATTTTTAGAAAAGTAGATACAATTCTGAATTCTGCAAGGGGTCATATGTGTAGATCCATCAAGGTTTCTTTATAGAAACTAACAGTTAAATATAGGAAAATTGAAAATTAGTTGGAAAACAGCTTTTTGTGTCAACGTTTTTACCTGTAACTTCTTCTAATTATGACAGCTCTTTGAAAGCAATATACTGTTACATCCGCTGGACCATCCTGGTTGTGGGGATACATAGGACTTGTAGGTTCACATAGAACCTGACGTACTCAGAGTAAAAAACTGAGCAGCAATTTGCAATCGTTTTTAGGTCTCTCCTGACCCAGCGCATGCGCTGCTCTGGCGAGACATTTAGTAGGTGGGTTTAGAAAATGCTACCCACATTTTTGTGCTGGCGACAAGCTACAGTGCACGATGGCGTGCACGCGCACACCTGCTCCCCGCATTCCCCCCCTCCCTTCTCGCCCAGCCATCTGCCTTTCATGCGCCAGCCTTCAGCACCATACCTCTCTCCCCGCTGCTGCGCGCGCATCCCTAGCGTGCGTCATCGCTATCACTTTGACTTTTAGAGTGATCGCGATCGCTATGAGGGATGGTCAGTGTGTAAGGGGTACTTCAGAGTGCTTCGTCCGGGAAACAAAGGAACAACAGACCAAGCATGACTGACCATACACTTGCCATTACAGCACTTCAGTTCGACTTGGAAAGCACGCTTCACTTGTGGCGAGGTTTCAGCCTGGTGTATTTTCCTTGTGGAGTTACTAAGGTCAGACCTCCGTTGCCCCGGTGCGCGCGCGCACCATTTCAGGCGCTTGGCCAGGGCAGCCAGCTTTCTGTTCTCCTGCTTACGTTTGCGGTATTTCTCAAAACCAAGGGTAATTTAAAACTGGTTTGGGTCTCTTCTGACTATCATCATACCTTTATCCTTGCACAGCTTAGAGGCGGTATTGTTCCTGTCTCTCCTTGAGAGAGCGTAATTAAGAGTTTGCTGCTTGGGGCGGAGGGGCACGCCCGCACAAGTTTTTTATTTTAACTTTTTGCGCGAGGCGCGCGCTTGTTTTAAACGTCGCAGCCACTTACTGTACTGACCTCAAACCGTGCCAGCTCCTCTTTAAGCGTGTCCCCTACAGGGTCTGGAATTGGCATTTCTTTATATGCGTCAGTACAACTGTGACTCCCTAGAGCACGTGCTGTCTCTGCCTTCCCATTACCGGGCCAGTGTATCCCACTAAGGCGGGTGCTGGGAGGGGCAGGCATGCATGCTCCGATCACTCAGGCATTCAGTGCAACCTTTGGAAACCCAAATACGAATTGTGGCTAGATTCGCGCAAAATAAATATGTTCGCTTCAGCTACAGTAGTTACTCAGGGATCGTTCACCAACTGCATGAGGAAACGTGGGCGCCCCATTCATTGGGTTTGACGTAATACTCCCCCACACACATGCTAAAGGGAAGCGCATGGCTTTTTTTCCCCAGAGCGATCCTGTTTGCCCCTTTTGTTTTGTTGAAGAGAGCAGTTCCTAAACAAACATAAAAAAGCCCTCAACTTTCTGGCTATGCACACGGATGTACCCTGCCTCTGGAAAAAAAAGTTAGCTAAGATTTGCACCCCCCCTACCTCCAGAAATGGAGACCTTTTGGGAAGTGGACTGTAATCGGTGTTTTTTTCTGTGGCCAGATTATTGAGATCTGAAAAAGCCTCGTTATCTCCCACCGGTGTTTATATAATAGGGCGAGAAGGAATCATTTTGGCAGAAAGGATCACTTACTTTTATTATTCGCTGCACTGTTACTGAGTTTGCCAGCTCTCTCCGTGAAAAGGAGCAGTTCACTTCCTGGCTTGAAAGAGCAAGCCTGCAAGAAGAGAAGGCGGAGCGTTTGGTTCAACCCCACCCCCCGATTGCTGTCATTCATGAAACTAATTCTGTACCTCCTAACGCCTCGCTAAAATGCCTGGGAAGTTTGTCAAGTCTACGATGCAACTACAAATGCACGCCTGAAATATACAGTTTATTTTGACTGCGTCATAACGTTTACATTTAGCCAGACAGCAGTAAGGCCGTTTCCCTATCATGCTCACAGACACCAAAGTAGTACCGGTACTACAGGTGAATAGCTCGTTCGCTCCTATTTTTCAACTTTGCTATTTAGTAATTTCACGTTCGAGTACCCATTTTCAGTTCTGAGTTGTAGTGCTGAGTAGCGAGGAGGAAAAAAACCAGGACTGAATTTGGGTGACCATATAAACCCATGCCAGCGGTACAAGGTTTCTACTTGGGGTCTTTCATTCAGTTAATCTGTGTTTTTATTTTTTATTTTTGTTTATAGAGCTATAGTCTTGATTCATTTCCAAATCATGGTGATGTTTAAAGAAAAGACCAGTACTGGAAAGGTTTAGCCCAAGAGGCATGAGAAGATACAGGTGTAAAGAAAAGTGCATGGTTCATGCATCAATTATGGTCATTTCAAGCCCTTGTTGCGTTGCTGCCAACAACATGCTTCAAGCCATGATGGGGGTAGCGCTTTTCGTTGTAAACATTTTGGGCTCATAAAGCGCTATCTGATGAATCAAAGTTCACAACTGTGGTTGATCAACAAATCAATGCACTTAACCCCTTCCATGCTGCGCAAATTCCGCCGCTGTGCTGACGGTTTCTTGCGCGGGCGTGGTCATGACGGAACGGTTCCGTCATGAGCACAGCTCAACCGTGGCTCATGACGGAACCGTTCCGTCATGAGCACCGAAGGGGTTAAATGACGAAGCACACAAGGTTCCACATGGATGACAGCGAGTGGTTAAGTTCTCCTATAAGGAGAGGATCCCAAATCCCCTACTCTGCACTAGCAAAACTCGCGCAGTACGAACATTTGCTACACCTACACATAGTTCTCATAAAACAAATTAATAAAGTTAGAGTGAAAAGATAGTCTTGAATGAATTAGTTTCTGATGATCCTCCACAATACAGATTCTCCCAGCATCCTTCAAATTTACATTAATCTGCAACAAGATACATTGGATCAGCCTGTACTCTGCACATGCTTTTTTATATCCAATACCAATCAAAGTATTCTGCAATTATTACAATAAAGGAAAACATGAGAAAGTAAGAAACCGAACACTGTGATGTCAGCGTTGTGGAAGGAATTTTTATATGCTTTAATAACATTGTGCACATGTTATTTCTAAGGAGTAGAAACACTGGTGTTGTAGTAGTTTAGTGTTTTGTTGTGTATGTTTCAATTTTTATATATATAATCACAAGAAAACAGCCAGTCAGCAGTGCCATCTGTGCAGCCACTGAGCAAAGTATCTTGTACTACCTAAAGAAGGCTGAAGCCGAAACTTTGTAGCAGAAATATATTTTTGTTCTTTGCTGCGTCCATTTGTTTCACTTCTTGCGTGGTTGTGTGTATATTATGTGTGTGAATCTTCACCAATCTTTCCCCCCAAAAAAAGGTTCCACCACCTCCACTCTCTTTTCTGGAAAGTTTCAGGGTCTTCTGTCAGGCGGGAGTAGGGGGAGCAGAGGTCCTAAACACGTTTTCACAGTGCCGTTTATCATAGGAAAATTGAACAGTGCTGCAGCCAAAAAGGCAAAACGGAATTACACCAAATTTGCCCAAAAAATAGATCTATACTCACAAAGCGTGCTTTGTGATTTGGTGTAAATCCATTCAATATTTTTAGAAAAATAAAGGCTCTAGATTTATAGATATATCGGGCCACAGTAGTAGAGCAGATTGGCAAATCAAAAGCCAAGATCTGATTGGCTGCCTCACATCAACAGAGATGTTTGGCAGCCATTTTAGGACTTAGGGACTCTGGCATTGTGGGGGCTCCCTGAGACATGTCCCTTGAGGCCAAAAATTAATTTTGTGAGCTGTGCATTGAGGTGGGGGGAGGGGTCAATATAAGTAGCTCTGTAAACTATAATCAGTGTTTTAATTGTTTCTTATTTCAACAGCTATCTGTAACTTCACTTCAACCTTTTTGTTTTCTTTGACTATATTTATATGTGAGGAGTGTATTATGCTGTTTATTACTATTGTTGAGTGTGGTTATAGTCTGTGACTCACAAGAGGAGAAGCTTCGATTTGGTGAGGATGCTCTTTCCAACCCTCATCATTGATAATAAATAGCATCTTTTACTCTGCATCCTCATGTATGGTTTATGCCATGAGATTTTATTCATGTGGATATTTTTTTTTTAACAAAAGGTATCTTACCCAAACCAGTATTCGTGGGGATTACAGTTGTGCAGTAAGGTATATTCACTTTGAAGAGGCCTCTTGATGGTTGGGAGAGTTGTTTACATGTGTAAAATAGGTTCGATTCAATATGTGAGCTAGTACGCACTGTTTTCCTAATGTCAGTTTTACTGGAATGTGGTAAAATACTCGAATATTACTTTTGCAAGGTTTTAACAACTGTGTCCATTCTTAATAACGTGTTGGTAGCCTACATTTAGTTTCACTGCCATGACAAACATTTATACTTTACCACTGTTCAATTAGAACTTTGTGTTTAGTTTTCTGTATAGCTCACTAGTGGATTTACCCTTTTCCGACTTTTTGGGTGAAGTAGGATGCACCTTTTTAAATTTATAATAGGTTGTAAATCAACTGCCTTGTTTATACTAACCTCGTATTAGTAGTTTATGCTTAAATGCAAGCCTCGGTGATGCTTAATTATGCTCCTGCGTGGTCAAAGCCCAGCTACTGATGGATGATACCTTTTGTGTGCCATTCTCTACACTTTGTCTGGTCCTCATCCCTTTATGCTCCACACTTAAGCCATACCTCTTTCAAAATAACCCCATGCCGCACTATTGACATGATTCTTTGAGACACTGTTCCTTCTTCTAGAAGAAGACTTCATAACTGCTGTTTAAGCTGTGGTACTGTTGTACCTAGATAGTGGAAATGCTTTTGTCCATGCCATCTTACATCCTACAGTGGCACCCCTTATGGACATCCTTTACACTACAACATGTCTCATCCAGGGCCTGAAGAAATCATGGCACATCGCCCTTACCCTGATGGAACCCTATTGCCGCCCCTTGCCAGCCTGCACCATCTTTAAACATCTTTTACGGATCCATCATACCCAGAAGCCTGCTTGTCTTGCAGATAAAGTCACCATCTCTAATGGTTCTCAACACTCCTGCAGCCAGGGGACCATCAGACTTCAGACTAAGAAGTGTCCATCCATGTACCAAGGTGTTCAGGAGCAACATCCAGGCACCCATCTGAATCACCCCAACGCTGTACCAGTTTAAGAGCTTGTCTCACCTCTATAAAGAACATAATCTAATCTGTTAACCATCCATCTAGATGCTTCTGCTATCGCAGTCTGATTTTATGCTGGTCTTTATCCCTGTACAGAGCTCCACTGCGTTTTGGCTATGTTCGCACTATAGAAATATGTTATGCTTAAACATACTATTTTTTGGGAGTCTTCTCCCATGCACGGACTGTCATTTTAGTGATACTCACCCCTCCCCATGACTGTTCCTTTTGGGAAATGGGGAGGTCCATAGACTGAGCTCAGCGATTTTTCAACCTTCCATTGAAATATCACAAAATTCTACTTGACCGAGGATATAATCATACTGTACCATCATCCTCCTCCGTAGAAGGTTTCAAATGCTCTCTCATCAAGATATTGAGAAACTAGCAATTTATTATAGCCAAGTCACTGGCCTGTCCACCTGTACACCCTAGTAGAGAAGCTTCACAACCCATTCAAGTTCTCCATAACTGGGGTATTCATATTCTCTATGTGACTGTGTTGAATTGTGACAAGTGGCATACACGTAGTACATGCTGAGTTTGCATGTGCTGCAGGTGGTGTCTTCCGTGAACCAGCAAATTTGAGCCTGTATGTGGTTCCTACACCCCCCCCCCCTCCTCTGTTTTGGAGAAAGACTGGGCAGATATTTTGAACTCTGGTTGGCCATAGTGATTATTAATTAAAATAACCAAAAGGTGTGCTATCTCTTGCTTCCCTCCATCACCACCACTTGGAGATAAATACTGCTTCCATTTTAATCAGTAGGCTATATTCATCTGGACCTTTGGAGAAGCAGTGCTACCCGGAAAAAAGCGAAGTTTGTCCAGGGTTTGTTCTACTTCTTAATCTGGAAAAAACCTTATATCTTTAAAGAAGCACCAGCTGTTGTGTCCTGCATTCCAAGAAGAGGAAGTTGAAACGCCCAGCTGGGCCCTGACCAGAACGCTTGAGCAAATCCTAGTACATTGAAGCCTACACTTAGGCTGGTGCAAGGAAGTGGGCTTCCCAGGAGGAACCATAGGGACCTGCTTTACAAAAGGGTTAAGTACCTGCAGTGGACGTTTCTGAACTGTAGGTGGGATGTACATAATTAATTCTAATTCACCTTTTAACATCCCTGATTTTGCGAGAACCTCTTTACAGTTAAAGCGGATACTGTTTTTCTTTTCCTTTGATCCGAGGTCTTGGTGTATAATCCCAGTGGCCGAGACTGGTCACTATAATTCTAAGACTGTTTGAATCTTTTTTTCTTCGCTTTTCAGTCCTGTAAATATCATAGTTAAGAACCACCACACAATTAAACCAAGTACCAGTTCCCCAGTTCATTGTGAGCACCAGTTGGTCCAATGGGTGCCCTAGTACCTGTGGGTGTCCATTGCCTCTTTCGCGCTTTGCAGCTCATGGGCGACTTGTATTAGGTGTTGTCTTTTTCCCAGCAGCCATATATCCCCTCATTAAACTTTGGAGACAAGTTTCAGTGTCATTGGGTCTCCTCTAGAGTGTCCCTGTCATAACCATTGGAGCTGCTGTTTCTGTGTTAGTGGGATATTGGCGTTTGAGTTTGGAAACCATTCCTTTGACTCCCACAACCCATATTTCTTCTGTGGGCGGGAATCCTAGTTTTACCTTTGGGTGGTGAATTTGGGATGTTTGGCAAATTCCCAGCAGCCAGACCTCAAAACCACTTGGTTCTCTACGATTTGTACCCAAGTTTCCCAAGAAACAAATGTTTAACATCAGTACAGACTTGATACATTTTAAGATTCTGTCTGGCATGTTTGTTCTGTTGAGTAGGAACTCTTTTTAAAAAAAAAAAAAAAAGTTATAATAAGAGAACCGAGTTCCAAAGGGTTTTTGAGGATATTAAGGACTCCTGTATTTGCCTCTCTAGGATAACTGTACTGACATCCGTCCAGATTTCTGAATTCTTGTAAATCATTTTAGGTTCTCTACATTTCAGACATATATCTACACATAGTTTATGTAAAGCTACAACACTGACTGGACCTTGTGTTTTATTTTAGGCGATTTCAGGTCCATTTTATGCGTTACAAATCTGCTGTGCCCTTCCGGATTAAGCCTCGAGTGCTCAGGGTAGCTACAATTGGGGAGTGAAGTGTGAAAAGACTGAAACTTGGTGATCAGCTGGTAACAAAAAGGTACTTGAGAGCCAGGGACACAACTGATAATAGTAGTTTTTGGTTGGAGTCGACTGGCCTGACGAGAACACTTGTCATTGTTCATTGTTTCGTTATGAACTTCATTGTCAGTCCTATAATGTGAACAGTGACACAAACAAAATGAATATTCACGGACCCAAAATTAGATGATTCTGTGCACTTGTTCATGGTGTTGTAGCAGAGCAACCATCTGCTTATATAATATTGTACCTTGGCGATTTGTGCTCGTTACTTTGCCAGTTTCAGGCGTATTGTATCCAGTACTATATTGTGTTGTGTAGGAAGATGAGGACCGTACTTGTGGTACTTTTTTGTATGTTGTAAGCAATGCAGACCGTTATCAATTTATAGTCCACTTTACAAGAAACTAAAAATGATGGCATCTCTCCAGTACACAACAAAATGTGGAAATCTCTTTTGGGATGTGTTGGTATTATTTGTGCTGCATTGCTTTCTGGGCCCAAGGCATCATGGAGCATCAGTACTAAGTGAGCTGGTTGAAAAGGTGTGCTTTCCCCTCCAGCGTTTCAGCTGCTGATGCAGATACTGCTAGATTGACTGCTTACAAGTACTGTCTTGTTTGACAAACTATCGGTGACTGTGTAGACATATTTTAGTTTTACCCCCATCTCCTTATTTACCATATAAGGCAAAATTGGATTGGCTATGAGGAAAGGCATGCTCTGTAGCATAATACTGAGATCAGCAACATTGACCTGCTTTTATATCGGTTCCTAGGATATCGACTACAAGTAAACTTTCATTCAAGTATAGAGTTTCTAATCTTAACTCCACCTATCCGCATCAGGGGAGCTAGGAACAGTTTTTCGATGGTTGTATTTCAATATTATGGTTGATTGATATCTTGTTGTTAGATATTATTGCAGGTTGATATCTTGCTCGCAATATTGTTACAGCTGTAAAAACGAGGTTAGCAAGCGCGTGAATACAAATTCTGCCCCCTCCTATTAGGCATCGTATTTTAAAGTAACGCCGCTCTTGAATTTAAAATGGAATATATTTAAAAGTTCCTGTGGTGGAGAAGTCATCTGAGAGTGAAGATCCCTATTTAGGAACCAAACACATATCCTGACGCCCTAACTTGACCTCGTATGTTCTAAAAATGTGGTAAGAGGAACAAGGCAACTCCATTCCAACACTGGGACTGGGCCTGCATCATACTAATAACAAAGTCTGCTGTCTGTCATGAATGAAGCCATCCATAGAACATTATCACTGCAGCTTGATCGAAGGTCATATAAATACTTGATAACCTTTCTAATTTACCGAGTACCAACGTGGTTTTGAAAATTAGTAAAAAATGTGAGACCTACATAACTGAAGCTTTTTATTTTCGAATGCACAACCAACTGATGGTTCTAAAAGTAATATAGAACATTCGCTGAATGAATTGTAGACGAAAGCTTGAGTTTCCAATGCTAAAACTGTTGCGTTTTTTTGTATCTATACCAATGTGCTTTGTCGCAGCTGTGATTCAGTGTTTCCAAAACCTCCTAAAAAGAGGATTTAACGTGCTTTGTGTGGGCGCCGTGACTGTGGTGACTTTTCTGACAGACAGTTTTGCTCTTGCCTCGGGTTAATCCTGCTCACACAGGTTGGTTTCGCATTTAAAAGGGAAACCTGTTCATTGCCAGAAAACCCTGTGGTGGGTCCAGTGCCTGCACTTAATTGCATTTAAAGTGCCTTTGTAATGTTATTGAGGGCTTGGGGAAGGGAGCTGGACAGAATATGAAAGGATAGTCCAGGGGTCATTGCTAAGGTATGTTTAGAGCCGTTCTGTATCGAGTTTCACTCGAGTAACTTTATTTATTGCTCAGTAGATTAGTGAACAGTTGGTGGTTCAATCAAAATCTAGATTGCCAGTTGTACTGCAGACTGTATACATTATACCACGACGTATGTAGGATTTGAACTCTGCATAACCACCTAGTTATTCAAGGCACTCAAAGGCCACCATTCTACCTTGTAAGGGACGATGCTGCTAAAATAAAGGTATCTCGGGTTGGAGGAGCTCTTTCGAAATTACATTACACAACACTTGTTTTAGGGATCCTAGACAATTTATCTGGTGCACACTCTGTGTTCATGGGGGTGAATAGTAATATGCGCAGGGGCTTGACCATTTGGATGTAGAACTGATTGAGGCATTGTCAGTAAGCTGTGTACAAAGCACAGCCCTTGCGAGTACAACCCACGGTTTGCTCAAAATGTTGTGTGTCAATAGCACCAGTATTTCCTGGCTTCGATAGCCTTCATGTTCAGTCGATGTTTTTTCCTTTGAACCAGAGTGTACGCATATAGACACAATTATTCTGTAGAGTAATCCCACGAAAAGTTTACTTTTTCAAAAGTAAAAAGTCCTAGATTATATTGTACTATTGACATTTGAAAAATGTGCATGCAGGTCTGGCCCAAGACCAGCTACCAACAAATGGCACCATATGGTACGCTCGTTTTTGTTCATCTGTTACTTAAAATTGCATTTTGTTCTTGCTTGTATTTACCACCTCACTTTGGCGAGCAGCTCCCACTATGGATGGGCCGCATCCAGGTGCGGTTTTTCCTCTAGCATGGCTTCCTAGTGCTTTCGTCCGCCTGGGGATGACTCTCCAAATACTTCTGAGGTTTGATCGCAGACTGGAGCCTAGTTCCGCCTGTAGCTTTGTGGGTATGGTTTTGTGCTGTGAGACGCCTTTCTGTTTGGTGGGTCTGTTTTATTGATTGTACCGTAGATACATATTATGGCATGTGAGAGGTGAGTGCAGAAGGCCTCATTGATTGCTTTCACATCTTTTAAGTTGGTAGATCTGCTCAGTGCTCATTGGGTTAAAACCAGATGCCCTGTTGTAGTTGGGTTTGTGGCAGTCTGAGGTATATTAGATATGGGCGTGGTGTTGTAAATAGTGTTATTTATGTTTTGAGTTGTGTGTCGCACCACCTTAACGCCTCACATACTCTATCACTAATAACCCACCGTGATTACTAGACACTGGATATATGGGGGAGCCCTCAAGCATAGTTGGAGAAGTGTGTGCACGCCTTTGCACCTTTCAGCTGGTAGAAATAATTCGTGGTCTATCGCTTATTCGTTTTCTGTTTCACAGACTCTAGATTTTATTTCTTGCTCCTGTACATTCCTTTGCTCTACTTTTAATCTGCTAAGTGAACTCGTGCATTTCCTGCCCCTCTGAGGTTAAAGTAGTTTGGGTAAAGGCTGCTCCAAGCCCTCTCCCCGCTGGCTGAGAGGTAATTGTTGGCATTCACTTTTCACAGAGCTCGTCGCTCTGGTTCGCAAGCTTTCAGGGTCAGATAACCATGTTAACGGAAGCCGGGGTGATTTGTTTCCAGCGTGAGAGCAAATGTGCAACGATTTTACATTTCGTTACTTGAAACAGCGCGCCTTGCATACAATTACAAGATAACACGGATGTTTTAATCTGATATAACAACTGTCTTGCCTGCCAGGCAGATCATAAAGCGCCGTCCTATATCTCCCAACCCCCCCCCCCCCCCCCCCATCCCCCCAAAGTAATCGTGACAATTTAAACAGACATATTGTAAAAGTCTGGCTAGCTAGTGAATTGTTATATGCAGGTCTTAACACAAACTAAAATGCCTACAACTATTAATACTATTATTATTATTACTGCTTGCCTACAGTGAAACACCGAAATGTTAATACAAATAAAACGTACCCACATTTAATGAATTGGAGCCAAATTTAAGCAAACCCCTTACCCGGTCAACTACCTTAAGCTGAAGCCAAACCCTATCCCAGAGAGGAGTGTGCATTCATCTTAAGACCCTCAGTAACCTTAAGTCCTAAACCTCTTTTCCCCGTGCACCTACTCCTCTCACCCAAAGACCCTCGAGAAGCAGTTTTGTTTTTCACCTGCCAAACAGATTTTCTTGCGCCAGAAAGCTAAAAACGCATAAACAATCCTTGCCTTTCCTTTAGACCCTGTTTTTGTAAAATGTACATTTTTAAAAATCCTAAATGTGTACGACTCTTGTAAAAATATTTCACCGAAAGCTTAAAGGTGATACCTTTGTAGCTTTGGACGTCTCTTTCGAAATATAGCACGAAACCCCCATGCATGCATGAAGTGGCTGCTGTATGTGGTACTGGGTGCCTCCTGGAGCTCTGCCTCCACCAAGAGGGTCCCTCAGTCTCCAACGTCCTCCCATTGCTTCCATGGTCCCACTCTTCGTACATTGTTTCAGGGGCTTGTAGTGCCTTTCTCGGAGACTCTAATCACCTGCATGGCATTCCTGACCTCCATTCCCCCCAAAGAAACTTACCTGCTGGGTGTGCGGACTCCAGAGCCATTGCCCCCTCCCCCGCGGTCAGGAGCCATGCATTGGATGCTTTGCTGACCACGCTGCTCTTCTAGATGGATAAGTGCTTTGAGGAGTGTACCAGCTGTGCAGCAGAGGTTGTAAAACTGCACAAGAGGCGGAGGGATGCCCTCCTTTACCCCCCCCCCCTACTCTAAATAAACGTTAAATGACCTGTGGCCTTCCACATCTACTTTCCAGAATGGTAACCAGTATGTCTGCATATGCTCAAATTCAAAACAACAATGGCATAAGGGTACCCACCTCCCGCTCTCATGAAAAAATGTGATTTGGTGCATCCCTGAACCTTCCATGACTGCTTTTTTTTCAGGTCTGGCCTTTGAAAGCTTTAGCTGTGTTGTCAGGCTATGTAAATACCAGCGTGATATGTTAAATTTCTGCCATAGTCAGGTGACCAAACAGATCACTAATTATTTCAGTGCTCTTCGGGCCATGGCACTGAAGACACAAGTCAAACTGTTCACCAGTGAGGGATATCAATGTATTTTGAATGCAAACTCCCCCATTTTTATTTGAGAACAGGCTGCTTGAAATGCTGCATGCGCTGCAACGAAGATAGGAGCCACTTGATTTTGGTGGCAGTTTTTTCTTGCGGTAAGTGGTTTTGTGGAATTCATGAAAACTAATTATGACAGCTGAGCCAATATTTTTGTATATCTACAAGTGTTGGGAATATTGTAACGATCTTTAGGAATGAGAAGCTTACTAGTCAAATGTAATTCAAATAACGATAGATTCAAAATCTGCCTCCTATAGCTTTCCACTAGGAACTAGGCTTAAAACAACCGGTTTCAATTGTAACTTTAACTAGACGTTTCTGCAACTTTCTCAGCCTTTAAGGTCTGCTTGGCCATTCCACCTCAATTTCCCAAAGCAATAAAAACGATTTCATGAAAAAAAAAATATATATTTTCTATAGCTTTAAAAACAAATATTCAGAACCTCTAAAACAGGCAATTGTGTTTCTTTGTCTGTAAACCGAAGTAACATACATTTGTACAATCGTTATTACCATCTTTGAGGTTGCATGTTAAAACAATTACTAGATGATGTTGAATACATGCAAGTTTTTGTGGTCCTGTGGGAAAACTGTAGGCCAGGATGGATTTGGGGTCGAGTTGTATAAGCCGTTCCAAATTGGTTCCAGAGTAGGTCTGTTTATGTAGTAATGTGTGGGAAAGTTGGATTGCTTCTCATCCTCGGTTATTTTTTCCCAAGCCCAATAAGGACAGTTTAAAAGGTAGTTCTTCCCACCCACATTTTTAAACTTCAGCTGTAAGGTATATTTTCAATATATTGGTCAAGAGGGTCGCCGAGGGGGATCCAATCCCTACTTCAGCCAGAGTAGACCCACTTTGTTTCTGAATGACAGAAGTACGTACTACTGTCGTGACTTACTTCTAACCTGGGTGACATCAGTACTGTCATGACCTGCTTCTTCCTTAGGTGACTTTGTTGTCACAATCCATGTTTTCCATGGGCAGCAGTAGTAGTATTGTCATGGGCGTCTTAGAACCCCTTGTCAACGCTTGCGTGTTAAATAGATCACCAGATGAGGTCGAAGACGTGAGTTTGTGTTGCTCATGAGAATAAGTTATCTTGGCATGATAAATCACCCTTTCTCCACTTTCATCAGCAGTAAATACTCTGTCAACTATCGAATCAATTCCCTCTAAATCCCAAATAATTAATAGGATTCGTTTAGACTTTAATTTACAAAATGCAGTTGAAATTGCCGTCCATTGATTGTTGTCACGTGCTGGAGCTTTTTATTAGCAATCCAGATGCCGCGCTCCTTGTGTAAGGAGTCTAAGCAGTGCTGACAAGTGAGGAATTGCAAAGGGTCTCAGTTCTGGCTGCTAGATGCCGGTGCTTGTTATGAATGTGATACCTAATTTGTGATTTATCAGTGGTCTACAAAAGACTTTCTAGAAAGCGCCCTTTCAGGTTCTTTGCTTGAACCAAAATAACGAAGATGGGGAAATCCATCCAAATAAACAAAGGCTCCAGAACAATCTCTTATTTAACATCTAGAAAATAATCTTTTTTTTGTCGCAGTCATGTCATTTGCTGTAATTCAATAAGAATCATTTTAAAGGACCACTTAAAGTTGCGTTTGTGTTATTTCGATAACGAGTTTATGAAGGATTTGACTTCGAAATTATATGAAAGAAAAAGTACAACAGTTGGAAAAAGAACAAACCAACTAGAAGCTACTTTTTTCTTTTACCATCATACACGGTGGAAAACGGGACTGCATTGGCCTGCTTTAAATTTCTTATTTTATTTAATCACTTCATCAGTTAAAAATAAAGTTAGCCGCATTCAGCAAGCTTTCACTGATGCTCTCCATTAACTTGGTACAAAAGTGATACCTAACTAGTAACCGCACGCGATTGTCCGGTAGTGACAGTGAAGGGGTTCTGATAATATATTAAATAGCGAGTGGTTTGAAAATTTAACTCCAGCTCCAAGACTCAATGGACTGGATCACTTAAATGTTTGACTGACACCATGTCTTGTCCTTTGTGGTAAGCAGTGCTTAGTTCGAAATAAATGAAAGTAAGTGCAGGTGCCCACATTTTTTAGGAGGCAGACACACACTTTCCCTACTGCTGCCTCTCATATACATCTAGTGGAGCTATCCACTTCTTGCAACGACGATGGCCAAAGCGGGATTGCAGTAAGAGAGCCTGCCTTCCTCAAAGAAGTTTCATGGGGTTCTCCCTAGAAAATAAATGTAAAAATGGACCAAATAGTGCATTTTAAGAACTCAATTTTCATGTAAATTTGTTGTTGTAGTCTCTGAAAAGGTACTTTTAAAGGGCACTCGTTAAGTGTTCCAGTACTTTCATTGTCACTATCTGGGTAAGTCTAAGGTATCCTTTGTAGTTTTGATGGAAGCTTTCTGCCATGCCCATAAACCTTGTATAATAATATGGGCAATATCAACATGCCCTACAAAAATACTATGAGAAAAAAATAAATGATGGTGGGATAATCTTCAGATAAGGAGCCAGCTGATGTGAGTTTTTCGATGCAGAATATAGCCTTACAGAAACTATTTCCACAGCACTGAAAAGACGCCTGTTGTATCTGCTAAGGCCATTTGGCTCTGGTGGTTGCAGAAATTCCTTGCGTACAGGGGATGTGGGGTTCAGCGTTGGGGATTGAGGGACTAAAGATCAAGCTCAAGTTAGATACAGAATTACATAGTATTTGCTTAACATAGCTGTACTTAAAATAAAAAAAGAAATTAAAAAAAAAAGAAATTGGGAGCCCAAACATGTTTTCCCCTTTGGATATCTCATTACAAACGTGTACCAGGAATCCGCCTAAGTACACAGCATCACCATATTTACAGTGTGAAAACTACTATTACATGGCAAGATTTAGGCAGCTCATTTTAAGTTGGTGATCTGTATAGTTGGGAAACCATCATAATCAAAATGATATTTAAGGCACTGTTAGAAAAGCATCCAGTAATATTATACTGGAAATTTGTGTAGTGCTCCCATTCTTCTTTAGAAGGCCTAAAATGCTTAAAGGGAGGCATTTTTCTGCCCTCCACACCCATGGTATCCAAGTGGTTTATTCAGTTTGCCATTACCCTATTATACAAACCTTTCTAATTCTATCTGCAAGTGCGCATTCACCCAGTGGGCTAATCACACCTGACATAAGTCTGTTGAGAGCAATTTGGAAACTGGATCCAAGTGGGCAATTTTTGCTATTCAGACTGATATCCGAAACTAGCCTTTTCCTTTATTTACTACTCTCAACAGCCTGGTACCCCTGTGAGTGGGCAGATCCAATTGGATAGCACTGGAAGGCGCACCTATAGAGGAATCTATCATTTCCAGCACGCTCTTCTCACCAGCTTATTCAGATGGTGGAAACAGGTTCTGGACCGATCAACCCTGATCCGTCTTCAGTGATCATACGAATGTAGTGAAAAAGTGCTTTGAGAAAAGCAGAGCTTCCCCTGCAACTTTAGCTATATACGTTTCCTCTCAAAAAGGTCGCCCTACCTCTTTGGACAATATGACCCCTATGTTTTTCGGCCCACTTTTGCCTGCTTCTTGAATGGTGAAAGAAAGGGTGATAATTTACAATCGGTTCAAAATGATTGCAAACTCCTTTGAAACCAAACCAGTTCCAAACCCGCTCTGCTCAACAGAATGGAAGAAAATCACCTTTTACCAATCTTCCATTTCCTGCAGCTTCATAGATCCACAAAGTGACGTATTAGGGGTACTGTTGTAGTTTACAAACCCAAGTGCACAAAACGTACAGACACACCAAGCTGTGGAGGCACATAAACTGAACACTGACAAGCAGAGGGTGTGATCCGCTTTTTTCATACATCTATACAGACATAGGTGGTGCTATCAGAAGTGCGCAGGTGCAGTGATACCGGGGCCCAGGGGTGTGAGGGGTCACTCCATTCCAAATATGTATTTGTTTTTTTTTGTAATTATTTTTTTTTAAAATTAAATTTATTACTGGACCTCCAATGGGTAGAGGGGCCATTTTCATTGTTTGCATTAGGGCCCATAACCATCTTCATATGTCACTGTATATAGACATGCACACTGAAATGTAGACGTGCAAAGCACTCCAACCCACAAAAGGGTAATTAGAGCAATTTGCTCAGTAACAGTCTGTTTCACACAGCAACCGTGTTCACTCAGCTAACTGAAACGGGAGTTTCAATTAGGTTGAACGGCAGATGTGACTGACTGGAAATGGGGCCACTGGTTGGGTCACATCGCCCCAGGAATCCGGCAGGAAAAATTCTCCACTTAAGCAAAACGCCCTACTCATGCAGACGAGGTTTACCTGCCAGGGAAGCAAGAAAGTCTCAACCCCTCTAGTGCTTTATTGTTTTCATGGTGGCACAATGAAATGAGGCTATCTTTTGAAGTTTCTTATTTTGCTGATTTTCTCATCCGCCTAACCCACATTTGAGTGGGGGACTCTGCAGTAGTTCCCTGTCCCCTGGCAAAGCCGCGGGGCGGGCCGGAGAGAGGGGGGGGGGGGGGAAGTAAGATAGGGAGACAAAAAAAAAAAATCTTACCTTAACGCCACCACTGTCTCCTGCCGCATCGCGCTCTTCCTGAATGCACTGCGACGAAACCTGGTGCTGCATGATAGCAGCATCTGGATTGGCCTGAGCGCCGGCCACTTGCGCTTTCCACCCAGACGGAGAGCCTGTGCCTGCTCTCTCCAGCCCCAGCAATGCAGCTGGCGCTGGAGAGAACTTCATTGCGCATGAGGGGTTTTGCCAGCCTGAGACGGCCGACCAAACGCCTCATGTACAGTGAAGGGAGTGTCTCCCTCTCCCCCACCGGCAGTGTCACACTACCCCCCCAGCTCCCCCCTTCCGCCCCTCCCCCAGACTCACCCCCAAGACTAGTCAGAGTCCTGAGGGGAGGGGGGGGGGGAGTCGAGGGGATTAAAATAAAACTGGTTTAAAAAAAACATTTTATTTGCTGGTGGTGACGGCGCTTCTCCGCTCTAATGGAGCGGCTGCTGCTGGCACTCTGAGCACGTCACTCTTTTGGTTGGTAGCCCCACACCTGCCTTTTTGGTGTTTCAGGAGGTATCTTCATAGATCTCAAGTCGGAGGCATGCTCTAACCCTTCAGTCAAGTACCAGCACCTAACGTTCCTTATCCTTCTACTGAACAAACCATAGCCAACAGTGCGCAAAGTAATCCATGAACTTTGTATTTTGCGCTATTCTACAGTTTTCCATTGACCCTACCTGTTTACAGGTTTCAGTAAAGCTAGGCTTAGATTGCATTGAGGATGCTGGCTACTAGCAATCTGTGGTCCACTAAAAGTCTGAGGAATGCAGGGCATGCATGATGGGCTTGCCAAGAACACACACTGGTGAGCGTCCGTGTCAGTGAATAACACTGGGCAACTACGGGACTCCTACCAGGGGCATGGACAAAGAAGCTTCTGATTTGTGCCACTTGGAAAACTGTCTTCTGAAACCAGAATGGATCAGCATGTGCACGTTCAAACCTTCTGCCGACCGCATGGGACCATGAGCATGTTGGAGGTGGAAACGTGCAGCAAAATAGGCACCAGATCCTTGCTGCATGCGTGCATTCTTGTGTATGTATGTGCCTGATGGACAGACAAGGCGCGCACGGGTAGCGCACACTCTCCTCCACCACCGCCCTCCTTTGACATGACTTCCCTCTGTATCATCTGTGGCGATGTAAGACCTGAAAGAGCTTAGGAAGGCTGGGGGCTCCTAATACAAGGAGAGCCTGCAGGACCGTCAACTGGTGAAGAGTTCTGGTCCCCCTGAAAGTGAGGCCGGTGAGTCCAGCAGCACAGATTAAACAGTGGTGGGAAGTTGTATTGTAGTGCAACAGTTGTGTAGCACTAATTACTAAATGTAGGGTGCTGAAGCGATTTCCTACATAGGCAGCATGCTACAATGTGAAGGGGGATGGGAGCACACTGCTTCACCACCCAGCACAGTTCACTCCTTAGCATTGTGGTAAATGTATTTGCTGATGTGTTTCACCAAAGTTGGCGCAAGTCAGTGCAGTCAATCTCTTTTCATTTTTTAACTCTTCTGATGAAGGATAATATCCAGAAACACGTGTCTAGAGATTGACCGCAGTAACCTGCACCAACTTTGGTGAACGACTTCTACAAAATGCATACATTTAAACTGAACTGCATTTACCAGGATGCTAAGGGGTGAACTGTGCTGGAAGGTGAAGCAGGGTGCATCCATCCCCCTTCTGCGTGCTACAATGTGTAGGGTGTGCAATTGGAAGTGTTTTTCTTTGTTTTGAGTCTGTGTGTTAAGAGTTGCTATGTCATGCTCGAGGGTGTGGTTATTTTGTTATGGGGCGCAGTGTGGCGGAATGACAGATAAAAAAGTGTGAAAGCTAGCTTACTGAAAACCATAACCATGTACCTAACAGCTTTGAGTGGCTCTGCTGGTCCCCTAATGGTTTTTCTTTATGGCCCTAGTTCACTTGGCTGGTTACTGCACTTGTTGTCCACTTCGAGATATTTTGTTTAAAGTTTGAGATTCAACGCAGGTATAGATGGAAGGGAGAAATGGTGTTGAGAACTACAGTGGTGGACTTTGTTGGTATCATCCCATATCCGATTGCTATTGTGAAATGTTAAGAAGGGGTCCTAGTATATAGCTTTTTGGAACCTGCATTGGTGGACTAAATTAAAGTCCTCGCTTGGACAGCGGCATGTGGCAGACAACTTTGTTTATTCCATGTCTGTTCAGTTTGGCCATGGATAGTTTATTGGACAGGTACAGTACTTTGTGAAGGACATGACCCATAGCAGTTTTGCCTTACGAGTGCAAGGGTGTCAAGCAGCATGAATTATTATGCAGCATGTATGAACTGCGATTGGCTGCCCATCCACTGAGCCCTACAGTTTTATTATGTGTGGGGTTGGAAGTTTGTATATTGCATTGTATTGTAGTTGTATTTTTATAGTGCCTACTGCCCCTGATGAGGCATTTGAGCTTAAAATGCCGGGCCACACGCTGCTCTGGAACCCAAGATTACTGCGTTTTCTCTTTTTTCTCAGTGGTAAGGCAGTTCTTGGTGCAAACACCTTTAACCACTATGTTGTGTGGTAATGTGTGCGAAGGTTATTTCCCCTTTTTTATTTTTTGTGGTATTTTGTTGTTGTGGTGGTAATGGGTTGCGTTTTTGTGTTGCATTATTGCAACCTAATGTTGTTGTGTTATTCTCTGGGTAAGCGTTGCATTCTGATTTGACTGTTCTGGTGTCCCGTTATGTTTTAACCCCTTCAGTGCCCATGACGAGCTGGACTCGTCATGGGCCGCGGTGGCGCTGTGCCCATGACGAGTCCAGCTCGTCATAGACCCCGCCCGCTAATGCAACGGCCGGCACTGGGCTGGGAAAGGGGCGGGCACTGAAGGGGTTAATTGTGCTGTGATGTTGATTTGTGTATGTTATGTTGTTTTACATTTGTAGCCCAAAACAACACTTGGCTTCTAAGTACCTGAGACAAGGAACCATTTGCCACTGTATGAGATGGTAAACTAACCCTGCTCCAGCTCTAGACGCCAGTCAGACCAAAACTACTTCATGGACTTGGTCTTAAATTTGCACTTTCAATGCTCGCTTTATGTGATGCGGGCTCTCTTCGCATCAAAATCGGTGTTCTGGCCGTCTGCAGTTTGACTTAGTCTTATTTTTATGGAAGTCTTCTTTTCTGGATTATTTGCACCCTTTGCTCTGTTTGACGAAGCTGCATGAAACATTACCAACAAAGAATATATAGGAGCACGTTTGATTCTGGAAAGTTTTGCACAGGTGTATCAAATGGTTGTACAAATTCCAGGGTGTTCTAAAAGTTGATGTTCCCATTTAAAATCTTCAGTGAATGTTTTGGGAAGTGAGAATGCAAAATACTTTGAGCTGAATTGATTTCTTTTGCTTTGGTTTATATTTGTCCATCCTGATTTTAAGTAAAACTCGAACAATTAGGCCTACGAATTGTTTACATTTTTTAGCAGTCGGGCTTCTAAACAAGACGTTAAGATCCAGAGTTTAAAAATTTGAATCTGAGCTGGAGACATCTGATTGACTGCAAGGAATGCAGCTCTCTGGCAGACATCTTTTGTGTCAAATCCTGAAAATATTTTTCTGCAACCCACCATGATGTAGGACCATGATCCACCCAGATGGATGGGGAAACAAGCATTGGCATAGCCAATAGGTCTCGCCTTTGGGACCTTGTAAGTGTTTAGCCATGCAACAGTTGTTGTTGCACCAAAGAAATTGTGCTGCATAAATAAATACTTATAAGGTCCCAAAAGCGAGACCTATTGGCTATGCCAATGCTTGTTCTTTGTAAAGAAATAGATGTTTGTTTCTATTTCTTTACCTTTGGTATAATCGCGGCACCGGCGCTTTATTTTTAACATTAAAAGTAATGCGCCGGAGCTGCGATTATACCAAAGGTAAAGAAACCAGCATCTATTTCTTTACTTTTGCTATAATCGCGGCACCGGCGCTTTATTAACACTAAAAGTAAAGCGCCGGTGCCAGATTATAGCAAAAGTAAAGAAATCGAAACAAGCATCTATTTCTTTACAAAGACGAGTGGCAGAAGAATGGGCTGGAAAAAGGGGAATAACGGGAAGAGGCAAAGAATGAAGGTGGAGATACTGGACTGTGAAACGAGGCAGGTGAGGACTGTTCTTGGCATATCTTGATGTAGCGCTTTCATGAAGTACAGTACCCGTGACGGAGACCTATGGCGGCTGCGCGCGTTCACGCGCACATGCACGCAGGCTTTAGGCCAGCGGCTGCAGCACTTTGAAAATCCCCTTACAAAAATTCGAGCAACAGCGCATGCGCTGTTCTAGGCTCGACCTAAAAACCAGGGACAATGGAACTATGTGATTGTGCGGCTGTGGCGCTTTTTGCATAATTTTAGAATTGCCACATAATTAATAATTTTCCAAATCTGCTGATTTTAACAAAAATATATTTAGTTTCTAGTGCAAACAGTTCAAAGTTACAAAAATGCAGCAACATTGCGCCTTAAGGTGGAAGGCCTTTGAAAAGCAGGACTGGTCACCTTTCTATTGCTTATTGCTATATTTAGGGAACAGTGTTAAAAATCGTGCTGCATAATTTGACTTTTCTTGCCGCATAATTCCAGTGGCCAAGGAAATACCCTTGAAAAACAGAGCCTCACATTTTAGTGCAATATTCCAAAGAGACCGAGCTGTGTAAAATGTAAACCAAATGTTCATGCCCTATGTGGTCTCCGAGGCCCCCAGATTTTAGTTTCTTCTGGCCACAAAGAGCATCTTCTGTCTTCCCGTTGTGTCCCTTAGCCAATCTCCACACTACCCTCTGTTTCCTTCCCGTCTCCACTACCTTACTTTGTGCCACGAGCAAAGTCTCCATTTCTTATCCTTTTGTCTCTCTGCTAATCTTCAGCACCCTCTTCCATTTGACTTTGGCTATCATAATTGCCCTGCTTCATCATGTTTACGTCCTCTAAACCACTTGGCCATTCTCCACCATGCCCCCCTGGCTGGTATACCACAATCCCTCAATGTTCAGTTTAATGCATCTACCCTGTTCCTCTGTTGGCCTCCCTTCCTTCGATACCCTCTGTAGATCACCCACACAGCACTTTCTCTTTGGGTCCACCTTATGTTGCTCATCTGTGCTTTTTTTTGTTTATTTTTTTTGCTTGTATTCCCACTGTGAGAAAGTGGTTTATTAGTGTCCGCTACAAGTAATACATTCACTATTTTGTTAGGCTCAGTCAAAGTTTTCAGTATCTTAAACCTGGGCTCCACCTCTGGTAGTTATAATACAGAGGAGACCGGCTTAATTTAACGAAAATGTGTAAAATATTTAGAAGTACGAAAACAGATAAGTAGAATACACAATGAAAACCCCACCCAAAATTATAAGCATTGAGAAGAATTTAATAAGCAATCACCCCCAAAATCCAAAATATGCAATAAATTAAACCTGTGATATGACTTCTTAAAGAATTAATTGAAAATAGAGCTGCAAGGCACCAGTGGTATTCAATGATTGCGGTAGACCAGGACATGGTGACAATTGAGTTTGACCCTGTGGAGCGCATGCCGGATACAACAAGTAAATTGGCCCTGCTAGTGCCTGGAAGTTGGTAAGTTCAGAAAAGTTTGTAAATCCCGATCTGAAAAGGGTCTTTGTTATTTTTCTGAAGAAAAAGTAATCTACTTGTAGATTAAACCTGAGATTCAGTCCAACACAGTCAAACTGCTTGTCAGATACTTTTTGTGGTCAGTGCCCCATGAAGCTCTGGAGCAATAGCTTTGAAAATGTTCCCAAACTACTTGGTGCCCAAACAACCACTACAGTACACTTCTTAAAAAAAACAATAACAAAAAACACAAGGACCACCGTGGAGCACTTTCCGTGTGCCCTATAGGGCAACAGCAAAGTTCAGTTGCTACTGGTCGGCTTGGATTCCTCACAGAAATGTGCTCCTCAGCTTTATGTTCCTGAAGCCAACCAGAGGGTCTGCCTTCTTATCCTTGTAGATCCTTCTGTCCTTGCGTTTCAAGATGGCAACATTCTTCGGCCACAGTAAACATGGGCTTTAACGGATGGTGGTTTGGCTGTGGGGATTGTACTACAGTAATCCTAGCATCCTCCTGCATGTAACCCTACTATTCAGTTTGAAACTAGTGCTCTACCCATAACAAACCGAAAGACAGAAGTCTGGTAGGACAAAAGCATGGCCCTTCAAAAACCAGATAGGAGATGCATAAGAATTGTTCTAACTTCCTGTTTGCTCCCCTGGAAGGGTGCAAAACCTGTTCATTTGCTTCAGACAGACATGTAATGCCGGATGTCCATACAGAAGGACTACAGTCTGACTAGTGAATGGCACAAGAAGTGCTGGTGTCCACAGGTGATGTTCAGCTTGTCATGCCATGGGTATATTTCCGCACCATATACTATGGTTTTATAGAAAAGTTAAATATGCCAGTCAGATTAGCCAATTTCTACATGTTTTACCTGTCGGGGCACATACACTGGGCACTTAACAGCTGTACCCCAGTCTGCAGAGTCTAAAAAACAGCAATAAAATTCAGCAAAAAATAGGGGTGACCACAGAAAAGGGCAATTTCTCTTGCACACTCTTTGTGTGTTATGGTTTTCTGACTCAGTATCTTTCTATTAGGGTCCTGTCATATCCCCTTTTCAGACTTCCTTTTTTGTGTCTGTCTTTCTCTTCCTTCCTCATCTTTTTGTTGGTTTCCCCTAACACCTCCCTTGCATTTCTTTGAGAACCCTTTGCCCTATTTTCAACTTTTCCTTATCAATCTGTGTCCATGTCTAACCTAACCTCAGATACAGGGTGTGTGACCACACATGAAGAAGAAAATGGTTGACTAGCGCACTCCTAGTTATGTACTATTTTTTTCAAAGTATCTTTTAATGGGTGCTGATGGGTATCGTCTTCTGAACACGAGACATGGAATGAGTAGAATTACTAATGCTGCCTTTTCCTCAGGAAAACGCAGCAGAAGGGTGTGACCACACACCCAGAACTGCTTTACTACTTTCCTCTCCTAACTGGAGAGCCATGTATTGTACTGTGATTTTGCATAGCCCTTATTAGATTTCACCGGCAGACGGCGCTTGCATGTCGCTCTCGTTTCCTTGCTTCTTATTGGTCAGCGAATCCCTTCTTCCTCCTAGGCTTAGAGTTTCTGTCCCTGCAGTGGAGCATGGCCCAACTAGAGTTTCCTGTCTGCAGCCAGTGTCCTCCCACTTGCCCCGCACTTCCAGATTTACTACTTTTTTTACTTTAGACGTGCACTCTTTAAGAGTGCATGTATCTGCAGTCAATCCACCCCCCCCTGCGGTCTATGGTTCTTCTGACTCTCTGCCACCCATGGTCTTGGTCAAACCTCCCTCTCCTGACCCCCTCGTATTGCATGTCCCCCGACGGCTATCTGTATTCTTTGTGTACTTACACCCTCCTGCCCCCATTCCTTGTCTTCCACCAACTCCCTTCCCCACCCCACTCATGGTGCTTGCTCGTCCCACCCTACACCATCAGCCCGCTCTGCTGTTCAACATGTCTTAAAAACATTTACTACACCAATGGGTCTCGTTTTGCAAAACCTATTTAAAAAAAAATATATATATATATATATATATATATATTTTTAACTCTCTGCTCAGCCAGAGTACTTCCACGTCAGTGGCTGTCGATTTACTATTTATTTAGAAAGTTATATATAGCACGAACATGACCACCATGGGTATCCGAGCGCTTTACAGATTGTGCAGTAGGATGAGTACATGCAAACACAGATATTCAACATATCAAAGTACATAGACTTGGAATGTCCCACATTTTCATGAGCCTAGCTTCAAGGACACAAAGCAGCGTTGACTGAGGCAGATATTTCTTCATCAAGAGCCCTTTAACTTCTGATTTGAAAAAAGCAGTTGAAGTGATCACCCTGACTTCGGGGGGGAAGAGAGTTCCAGATCCTTGGCGCCATACCTGAAAATGCTCGATTATAGGTCTTTTCTTTTTCTTGAATTTTTGTGGTTTGAGTAAGAGGGTGCTGGCACTTCTGGAGGCTCTTAAAGCACATGAGAGCTCCAGTTTCTGCACAAGGTACATCGGGGTCTTGAGGTGGATGGCTTTGTGTGTCATGCATGCAATTTTCAGCTGAATCCGAGCTTCATATGGGAGCTATTTCAGAACTAGCAGGTCCGGAGAGATGTGGGTGATTTTTTCTTGTGCCTGTTACGAGCCTAGCCGCAGCATTGAAGGTCACCCTAACGGGAGCTGTTTTCACTCTGGGCAGGCCACACAGCGTTGCATTGCCATAGTCCAGCTTTGCGATCACCAATGCTTGCACTCCAACCTTTAGGTCATGAGCAGGGAGCTAGGGTTTGAGCTTCCTAAGGATGCTGAGTTGGAAGTTCGCTCCTTTGGTGAGAGAACTGATGTGTTTTTGCATGTTCGGACTCTTGCCTAGTATGATACCAAGCAAGGATGCCGAGTCCACGAGGTGAGGTCTGCAGTTAAGAGCAGTAAGCTGATGCAACCATTGTTCAATGACCGGTGATTGCTTGTGGGGTGAGATAAGGAGGAATTCTGTTTTTAGAGCAGTTAGTTTCAGGTGGTTACATGTCAGCCAGCTTTGTGTTTCCAGCAGGACTGAGTTGAGGGACTGAATGTCCTCAGGGGAGGCGATCTTCAGGTATAGTTGAGTATTGTCCACATACATGTGATAGTGAATGCTGGATGATTTCAGCATTTCTGTTAGAGGCTCCATGAACAAGGTGGAGCATGGGAGAGAGTGCTGAGCCATGGGGAACCCCCAGCATAACTGGTGCAGGATGGGATGGGGATTGGTTCACGTTTAAGCGTTGGGATCTATTCAGGAGTAACTGAGAGAACCAGTTAAGCACAGGCCCAGACAACTCCATCCTGTGTTCCAGGAGGTCAATTAGATTATCATGTTTGACTGTGTCAAATGCTGACGAAAGGTCAAGAAGGATCAGTTGGCACGACTCATTGTGGTCCAGCATTCTTATTGCATCATCGCCAATGTGCGTTAGGGCTGACTCTGTGCTATGGCCTGAGCGGAAACCAGATTGGCATTGGTCCAGGAGTTGGAAATGGTCGATATGGTTGAAGAGTTGGGCAAGCACACATTTCTCCAGGAGCTTTGTTAAGGTGGGGATGTTGGAGATTAGGCAGAAGGTCCGAGGGATCCGCAGTAGGTTTCTTTAATATCGGAGTGACTTGACCCATTTTTAGGCAATCTGGAATAGCACCTAGTAGGGAGGATCTAACTTCCGGGAAAAGGTTCGAAGGCAACGGGTCATTGTAGTGGTTGGAAGGTTTCAGAGTCAACAGTGTTTAGCGTATTCTTCCAAGGTTTGGAAGAGACTCCAGGAGGCATTGTTTTTGGGGAGGTGTGGTTGCGCTGGGACCATGAAATCTCTACCAGGTGGGCATAGGGGGGGGGGGGGTTACTGGACTGATCGACGGGTGGTTACGGGCTGACCGTAATTTAGTTTCAATCTTACTGGTCTTATCTGTGAAGAAATTTGCGAATTCTTCGCAGTTGGGCAATGTTCCTTGACCCAGTGATGCGGAGTTCGGATGACTATTGGCTTGGGATAAGAATTAGATGTCCATATGCACGCATTTAGATATGGCTGTAAAAACACTGTACCACAAAACCAATTACACATGCATTCAGTAGGGATGTGGAATTTCATAAAATATTTACTCAAAAGTTGGACAGGTTGCTTCTTTTCCTGTAAAAAAGTCCACTTGTCCCTTTGGTGCCATGTAGAGCAGCGACAAATTATGGTGCAATCTCATTATTTAAAAGCTCTAAGATTAGCCTTTCTGGTTATGCCAGGGATCTTATCATAGTAGGCTTTGAATTTTAGCAGTTTCCTTACTTTTTTCAAAATTTTCCTCAGATCTACATACTCTGGATGGAGGTAGCATTAGGCAGTTGTTCTGAGAAAGGTTGTAAATTTACTTCTGGCAATGGCTGAAGTAAAACTTCTTCCAGGGTTGGAAAAAGTGGTTGGAGGGAAAGTGAACTTGTAAATACTCCACAGATGTTTGCATGAACAAATCTACACCTGCAAGTTTTGCTCGTGCTAAAAAGCAGTTCACAAATATTTTCTTGGAGTACGATTTCCTGGCCTACTTCTGTAAATTCATGAAGGCCATAAATCTGCACTAATGCAAGGACAAATACCATGTGTGCGATTTAGTTACTTTCTTTAAGAATTTGCCCCCTCCCTGTCCCTGCCACCCCAATGCCCAGCACCAGTGGCAACAGACTGGTTCATATATATGGGGATCCGTATTACGAGGGACGAGAAACTGTTCCTGGCTCATAACGTTCTTCCCCAGATTGACCGCTTTCAGGCAGATGTGTGCCACTGCGTGCGCTGCTCCTTTCGCTGATGGGGTGGGCAGTCCTCTTTAAAATGATGACTTTCCCACATATGCTCTACATTTTTCCAGAACACACCGTATAGGATTCCTGAATCCTACTTCTGCAGAATCCATGGCATTTTGAGGTCCCTGTTGTGGGACGGTGGGGCAGCCTGAATCTTGCTGGCAAAGCTACAGCGTGGTGTCTACAAAGGGGGCCTGGTGGACCCTGACCTCCGGGCCCATTACTGGGCCTTCCAGTTGTCAGTGGTGAACGATTGGGTGTTTGGAGACTGGACGGAGCCAGCATACAGGGTAGATCGTCTGGCCATGGGAAGCAGAAACTATTCAGCTCTCCTGTATGGTTCTGTCAGGAAAGACTCTCTCCTGCCCCACACACTGGTGGTAGTGCATGCATGGAAAGCATCCAACAGGTGCCTGGGCTGGGAATCTAACGGCAGAAACCCCACAGTGGGATAGTGACTGCTTGGGGGAGGTTAAAAAGTTGTGGGCATACACGAAATGACACAATAGGAATTGAGAAATTAGATGTCTGGAGAGCGGGTACCCTAGTAGTGTTTGAGGTGTTGAAGGATTAGTACGAGCTGACACAGGGTGAGATATTCCGATACAGGCAATTACAACATGCCATGAAATGCCATCTTCCGGAGGGGGCGCATATCCCAGATTACTCCCCCATGGAGGATCGACTGATACTAGACCCTATGCCCTCCAAGGCAGTTTCCCTGATATACAGGAAGATTATAAACAATATGCCAGACTGTCTTGCCTCACTTAGAAAGGCCTGGATGGTAGATGTGAGGCCCCTAGTCGATGAAGAGTGGAGCGAGGCACTACAGAGCCCCAGAGAGGGCTCTGTAGTGCCTCGCTCCACTCTTAGGGTTCGATTCCGCTTGGTGCAGCTACGGATATTACACCGGTCCTATCTTTCTAGGTCAAGAGTGTTCAAGATAGGTTGTATAGACTCGACTGATGGCCACAGGGCCTGTGGTGGGCACATTCTGCTACACATTCTGCACCTGTTCACGTATCCCAAAAAAATGGCCTGCAATATTTGAAACAATGAGGGAGGTAACGGGTCTGCAGTACCTCCTGAGGCCAAGTGGCCATTGATGGGAGTGTGAGTGGAAGAGAAGTGGTCCAGTCATGTACATATATAGCTCAAAATGGCTGCAGGGGTGGCAAAGCGCAATCTAGCCAAGCTATGGGGGGCAGGCAGGCCTCCTGAGACCAGAGATTAGAAGGAAGACTTGAACTGGGACCAGCTAGCCGAACAGACAGCATATCGCTCCTGAAGGTGTCCGCGCAAATTTGAAAAGATATGGGGTCCATGGTACCAATATTGAGGCATGAATGACCAAATAGGGGGCCAGGAAGGGGATCTTATTAACATATAGCAATCTTGGAGGGCAGAAGCTGAGACCAGCTCCAGTGTTTCGAGGACTTCTTCAAGGAGTTGAGGCGGGCCCAAGATATTATTTAAAACGTGGACAGGCCCCTCTCGAGTGGCCCTTTAATTGCACTGTGCTACGCTTTTTGCTGACTTGTGTTCTTATTTAACTGCTTAATAAAAATAGTTTTAAAAAAAAGTCTCTATCTTGCTTTCATATTGACACAAATTATTTGTGTTCAGGGCCAGGGACTAGTGGGGCTATAGGTGCGTTTTCTTTTTTTAGTCCAAAAAAGTATTATTGCTTCTTACCTATGTTTGTTATACCTCTCTGCTGGGGCAGCTGTCGCGCTTTATAAAATGTTCCAACATACCTTAACATAATGGTGAGGGCCTTGCAGCTCCCACAAAGTTTTACAAAATTCATATCCAAATAAGACACAAATTGACAAAACCAAAAAGATCACCATCGAAAGGCTGACCACCAACATCAGACCTATTGGCTATGCCAATGCTTGTTCATTTTCATGCTTCCCATTGTCTTGTTGAAACTGGTTGCACTGAATTTTTCCATCCAAAAACTAGCATGCATTAACACTACTAAATGATGCTCAAATAAACGTTACCAACTGTTTCACAGTAGTTTAGCAACAAGTTTTTTCTTTCCTAGTTGCATTTTTATATGAACATTTTATTTGGAAAACAAAGGATCATAAATCTTGCTTTAAAGCGTCTGCAGGTATTTGATTCTGATTAGAGGGCCTTTCTGGGAGCATTGTATGTAGCCTCATAATGTTAAATTTTTGAAGCACATGTACACATTCTACATTGGAACCATTGTAAGTAGTGCAGTCCGAGCTTACAGTATTTCCTTAGAGTGCTCATCCTAATAAAGGCTTTACAATAATGAACCATAAATACAATTTCGAACAACATTACCATACGGACACAAATATTACCTTAATTTAAGACAATGCCCTTACCTGATCCATAACGTGGTACTCTAAACTAGCAGCCAAAGAGGTTGTGCTGCAGTCCTGGACCCCAAACAATATGGCCTGGGAGTTCCACACCCTTGACTCAGCCATGTTGGCTTATGCCGGTACAGCTTTTTTTGTCAACCTTGAATTATGTTCTCTTTTCGTACATTTTTCTTTTGTCTGAGAGGCACTTACCAAAGACTAATCTTACAGGCATTGAGCAATTACGCAATGGTTACGGAATTATTCCCACCACGCAATGAAAGTATTTAGTTGTAGTTTTAGTCTGTGGTCCTTTGGTCCACACAGGCCCGTTAGCCATCCAGAAAGACAACTGGCTAGCATGGGTGGGGCTGCCTTTGCTTTTTGAGAACACTGTCTCCATGCTAAAATGAAATCCATTGACCCACAACGGTAAAGCAAGATATCCACGCACGAACTTAACTGGCCTATACATGATGGAATGCAATTTAAAGAATGCAGTACGAAGTCTATCTGTAGCATTGCCTTCTCGAAAGTCTGGTTATTGCATCCTGTGTGAGTCTTTTCATGTTCCATGTTTGAAGCCTTTCTTATTGCTTTCTGTGACAGTATTTCTGTTGCATTTGTGCAATCTGATATTTCTGAAATGCTAAATTACTGATCTATTTTTTTTTTTTTTATTGCGTTTTGTGACTGCCTTCTGGTTGTATTTTGTGACCGTTAAATAATGTAGTCTGTTTGCTTAGACGTTTGGATATGAACCATTGCTTCTGTTTTCATAGTGGGCTCGGTAAGCCGAAATATATTTGGATACCCAAGAATGACACAAAATGATAAATATTTTCTAAATTACTAGAGGCGTTTTTTTGTGTGCTGCATTTCCTATATTATTGCACGGAATATAGGTATGAAACGTTCACTGACCTACTGAAAAGTGTATACTCGGTTGCATGTCTTTATGTTAATTACATTCTTACATAGGTTTTACATGTATTCGTGTCCTGAGATGAATGGAATGTTGTTTTCTCATCTGAGTTGGCAAACGCATTTAGTTGAGCTTGCTTTAAACTAAAGGCGTAGGGCGGATGCATATTTTATCGGATTAGCAAGTTGAATCTTGCCTTTAGTATGTGTTTTGTATTTAAAGCATTAAAGCATTATTTCCTGTTAGAATGTAAAGATTGTTAAAATGCCTGGACTTGCAATTTACTAGACTGAAGATGGAAGTCATTTTTTCAGAACTATAAATTGACAAAAATGTTCTGTGATTGTGGTTTTATTTTTGGCTTGCGTATTTGGCAGTGAAGGTTTTACTGAGAGCTGGGGAGCACTGGCTATCCCTGTGCTCCCCAGCTCTCCTGTCATCTTATCTCTGCACCTTGTTCTATTGAGGGACTCTGCCTCCAGCCCATAAATCACATATGAAATCCACCGCAGCTGTCGCTCCCCAGCAGGGGCCTGCCGTGTAAATCAATCGGGCAATGTAAATGGTGTCAAATTGACTACAAGGTATATGTGCTACTTGTCCCCTGTTGGGGTTGTTGTTCTCGGGTCTTGACCTGGCCAGTGCTCCTTCTTGTTCCTCCTATCAGACCCTTTGATTTTTTTTTCTGCCTCTGCAACTGCCCGTCCTAAAAAAGGGCTGTTTCAAGGGCAGAAAGTGGGGTATGCCATTGCATAAGGGGGATCATATGGTGTGGGCCAATAGTAAATGGGAGGAGATGGTGGTAATGGCGCTGGGTGTGGGAAACCATTATTAAATCTTTTTCCTATTCTTAGTTAATTTTGTTTCTATCACTCTTGCTTGAGTTGTTTCTAGTCCTTCCTTCTAAATCTTCGTTTGATGACTGGCCATGTTCAGAACACGTGCCCTTTGACTGTGAATTGGACTGCTTTTGTTTGATAGACTTCTCTGTAGTGCAAGGATAAACTTTTTTTTGACAACTTTTTGTGACTGAAATGTTAACTATGTGTAAGTCTTTATAGGCTGCGATTTCTGAATGACGGAATTTTTACTATGACCCTAAATAATCAAGAATTTCAGTTACAGGATCTTGTTGTTAGGGCTACAGGCGAGGGTCTGACCATGAAAGTGTACACTAAGCCCACAGATAGAAATAGCCTTCTACGATTCGATAGTGCACACCTGGTTGCACTTAAGGAAAACTTGCCAGTAGTTCAGTACTTACGCATGAAACAAATGTGCATAGATTTAAAAGTCTATACAGAGGAAGCGGCATTACGAACAGAAAAACTATGACAAAACAAAAACTATCCACAGCGTCTGATAAGGTACTATAACCTAATGGATAAAGAGAAAGAACAGAAGTACATATAAAAGTGCTTTGAACCAAATGATGTAATTAACATTCACTGGGGTATACCGAATAGCAATAGCCTTAACTCTCCTTTCAGAAGAACACTAGCATAAGGACTATACTGGTCTATACACACCCAACAAAAAATTAAAAACCCGACCAAAACCCATAATGAGATCTCCCAACAGTGAAAGGCCACTTCCTCTATGGGCAATAGTCTGTATGTGCATACACAAGGCACACCAAAATGGTAGATCTTGGCCTTGACTTACCTGGAAACTGATTAGTTCTACTAACTGCAACTCAAGCAATGTAATTTGCATGATCGCACGCCCATGTGGACTTGGATATATAAGCATGACCAGCAGAAAAATATAACTAAGGATAGTTGAGCATTGTAACCTGATTAGATGCCGACGTAGCTCAACAAGAATGCCAAAATATTTCATGGCATTGGGCCATACCAAGAATGATGTAAACTGGACAGTGATAGAAAAAGATAAAAGTAAATCTAAACACCAATAAGTTTGATGCAGCATGAACTGCAGTGGGTGTACAGATTAAACACTCCTGGATTAAATGATGATATATTTTGGAATCTGATTAACTCACTATAAACACCATAAATAACAGGACAATATTATAATACCACTTCCCCCCTCCCGCCCCCCAAAATCGTATGACACAAAAGGTAATTATGTGAAACAATGAAATCCCGTGGAAAGTGACTAATTTACTATAAACCGCAGAAATGACAGAATGATACGATAATAATATTGTCCCCCAAAAACAGCTTCCAGACACAACATGAATTATGTCAAAAAAGCGTGGGTTTCTGGGATAAATATGGATTCAAAGTAGCCCTCTACATTTAATAATGGGAATAAATTACTATTCCAGCAATCTCAAAATGCCATAAATATACATGTTAACTTATCTGGGGAGAACAAGATTAACTCCCATGATTTTATGGAAACACATGACGCATCAGCACCACACATTACCTCGTAGACAGGAAGACGTGGGCCACACCCCAACCACGAAGGCTAAGAGTTATGAGGGAGAACATTCTTATATACTGCATGTAAACTGGCAAAAAGATACTGGCTTGGGTGAAAATTGGTGGAGTAAATTGGTTAGCAGGTGGCCTGTTAACCTTGATGCGAAGGGATCTACATTCTTACTCTATAACAGCATGATGGAATTGAAAGGTAACGGACTTGATTATTATTTATCCACATTTATTCATAATTGCAGACGGAGTGTGACCACAAGGTCATGCCACACCAGCCCCTATATAGTGCGAATTTGCATCTAAGAGCATACGCAAGCACAGAGAGAGCAGGTGTGTGTATGACTACACAGATCATTCACACAATTCACTAGTGCTGTTTGTTCTTCATTTACAGCACGATTCAATGCCACAAATGAATTGTGCAATATATATGTTAAATTAATGTCTGCCTCTCGTTAATGTATTGGACTTCTTTGAGGATCTTTATGAATTATTTAGTGCCTCAGAGTGCTATATTGCATGCAGTGTGTGGATTGCTGTGGATTGTCTGAGAAACCGTTTGTCTGAATTTCAATTAAGTGTTCTATTCTGAGTGTAGGACTAAGATGGATAACAGCATGACGTGATAGCCTTGACATTACAGAGTAGAAAAATGTAACGGGCAATAGAAAATAAAGTCCTGATGAAAGCCCAGAACCCTGTTGGTAAGAGCTGAAACATGTCGACTAAAAAATAGGGTGGAAGGGTAATCATCCTGGGACCTTTAATCCAGACTGCACATTACTTTTTTTGTTTACACAGAAAATACCCCTCTGGAAGAATATATCCATAGTGCTCCCTGGAATACGGTCATCCACACAACATCGAAGAGCTCTTCAACATTGTGAAAGAACTTGCCACCCCTAGCTCCAGCACCAATGACATCCCGCCGTCGCAAGAACTCTGCGACTCCCTGGCCACCTTCTTCCACTGCAAGATTGCAGATGTCCACGACAGCTTCGGCACGCTGACACCGACAACCGACACCTACAGCCCGACTCAACGCCCATCAAATACACCGACCTCCTGCTTTCCTGGAATAACATCAACGACGAAGACGCCATCAAAATCAGGAACACCATTCACCTTCAGACCCCTGCCCCCACCACATCTTCAACAAAGCAAGCTCCATCATCGCACCTCAACTCCGGAAAATCATCAACAGCTCCTTCGAGACCGCGACCTTCCCAGAGACATGGAAACACGCTGAGATCAACGCCCTACTCAAAAAACCCAAGACGGACCCAAAGGACCTCAAGAACTTCGGACCCATCTCCCTGCTCCCGTTCCCGGCGAAAGTGATTGAGAAGACTGCCAACAGACAACTGACCCACTTCCTTGAGGTGAACAGCATCCTGGACTCCTCCCAATCCGGCTTCCACAGCACCGAAACCTCCCTCATCGCCACCACCGACAACATAAGTGCCCTGATGGACAATGGCGAAACCGCGGCCCTCATCCTCCTTGACCTCTCGGCTGCCTTCGACACCATCTGCCTCCACACCCTGCGCACACTCCTCCACGACGCAGGGATCCGTGACAAAACTCTGAACTGGATCACCTCCTTCCTCACTGGCAGAACCCAGAGAGTCCGCCTCCCCCATTCCGATCCGAAGCTGCCGCGATCACCTGCGGCGTACCCCAAGGATCATCCCTCAGCCCGACCCTGTTTAACATCTACATGGCACCTCTCACCAACATCGTCCGAGCGCACCACCTCAAAATAATCTCAAACGCCGATGACACCCAGCTGATCCTCTCCCTCACCAAGGACCCGGCCACCGCCAAATCCAACCTCCACGAGGGAAAGAAGGCCGTCGCAGAGTGGATGAAGACCAGCCGCCTGAAACTGAACTCTGACAAGACGGAGGTCCTCATCCTCGGCACCACCCCTCATGGGACGACTCTTTGTGGCTGGCCACGCTCAGAACGGCCCGACACCCACTCACCAACCACGCTCACAACCTGAGGTTCATCCTGGACTCCATGCTCTCTATGACCCAGCAAGTCAACGCGGTCTCCTCTTGCTTTAACACCCTTCGCATGCTCCAAGATCTACAGATGGATCCCCACCGGAACCAGAAGGACAGTCACCCTAGTCCTCGTCAGCTACAGGCTGGACTACGGCAACGCCCTCTACGCGGGAACCACTGCCAATCTCCAGAATAGACTTCAACGCATACAAAACGCCTCATCCTTGAAATCCCTCGCCACAGCCACATCTCCGCCAACCTGAGAGACCTCCACTGGCTCCCGGTCAACAAGAGGATCACCTTCAAGCTCCTCACCCACGCCCACAAAGCACTCCACAACGCCGGACCAGCATACCTCAACAAATGACTCTCCTTCTACACCCCGAACTGTCAGCTTCGCTCCGTGGACCTCGCCACCGTCCCACGCATCCGCTGAACGACCACCGGTGGCAGATCATTCTCCCACCTTGCCGCCAAGATATGGACCACCCTTCCCACCCACCTGCAGCAATTCCAGGACCTGCTGACCATCAGGAAACTTCTCAAGACCTGACTGTTCCATCAGTAGCTGCTTCCTCCCCCTCTGCCCCCCCAGCGCCTTGAGACCCTCACTGGTGAGTAGCGCGCTTTACAAATGTTTGATTGATGCACACCCTTGATTATATGGACAAGGGTGAGACCCAGTGATGAAGCATGACGCAATTAGGGTGTGTGAGGGGTCCCATATAAACCTTTTGGTTGCTCTCCATTGGAAAAGGAGTTTTGGTCAGTCAAAGAAGGAACTAGAGTGAAAGGGTCGCAGATTATAGTTTGTGATTTTATGTTAAGAGGGGGGCAGTATCCTTACTCCGCCCCTCCCCAAGAAATACCTCTCTTCCCTCCCCAGACATTTTTCTGGATAATAGTTAATAACATATTGTTTTTCTATGCATAATATATTGGCTTTGAACTAGCCTTCTTTAGCCACTGGCTTATTTTCCTCCAGAACTTTCATCTGTTAGCTTAAGGCATTGTTAGTCACATCTTGGATCAGTCTATAGGAGTGCTTTAGCCTTTTTATTTGTGTACGTTTCATTCCTATTTCCTTTGGAATGCATTGGGGACTATTTTATGAGTCAGCAACCGACCCAGTAGTATTGGAAAGAAAATACTGACAAAAGCATCAGAAAAATGAATGCCGGGTGAAAAAAGTGGTGCTGTCTCTGAGTAGCACCTGTTTTTTGGATGCTTTTGTCAGCACTTCGAAGTGCTGCTCGCCCACTGATTATAAACATTTAGGCCATCTTTTGAATTATATTATTCATGCTCTAATATTGTTTTACCATTTTCATATGGCCTCCAAATTTACATTGAGTCAGTGAGTGTTAGGGAGCACTGGTCTGCACACACCATGCAAACGTCCAACATATTGGCTTTTACACTGCTTGTTTAATATTTGTACGGACACTGTTTTTTCATATTTAACATGTTTTTAAAAAAAACATTTGCTTTGCATTGTATGTTTTTTTTCAGATTATACTTTTGTTTTTTATATTTGCTTTGATGCATTATCCCATCACTTTGTGTTGGGAATAATTTGCGTTACTGTATGAAGATCTTTGTGTTACGTAGACCTAAATTTTTCTTCAAAGTTAGGTAGAATAGACTTCGAATCTGTAGAGGTTTCATGTGCTTGGAGTCCTTTCAGTCAAGGAGTATAGTCCATTAAATGGCGTTGTCACATTGTAAGTTATCATATCTTTAACATTTATTGCTTATGAATGCCTGAGGCTGGTCTGCCAGACCCACTGTTGGCCAGCTCCGAGAATATATTTCAGATGCTGGTGTATATTCAGCGGTCTGTATTCTACCTAGTGCCTTTATACATTGGCTGTGTACATCGAAAGGTACAGGGAATCGGGCATGTACTACTACTTTAAAATTTGAATAGCCGCCACTTGGCATGTAAATATTATCTTCAAGGACCTTGTATCCTCTTTCCAGTGGATGTGGCCGCTATCAGTGATCCTCTATTTATTGGTGCAATTTCCACACATATTTTAGAAAGGAAATGTCAATGTATCCAAATATAACCCTTGCAATCTCTAGTCACTGTTTTTTGAGTGCTACACCTAAAGTACCTTGCATCTCCTGTTCCTCATAAAACACATCCTCGCTCATTTATCCTTAAGTTAACTAGTGCTGGTCCTTCCCAGCTACGTATCATGTTGAATTTTTTTGTTGTTTTTTTTTGTAAATCTTTGGCCTTTTTTAACTGCCTGTTTTCCTGAAGTTTATCCAGAGTTTGTCCTATAGCGTCCAAATACTATTCGGTATTCATATAGGTTATTGTGCATCATCTATATTTAATAGGAACTCCTATTTCAACCATGGCCCTGTTTTACTGCAGCCAGATCAATCAATTTCCTGCTTGTTTTTTGAATTAGTGAACAAATTGATATAGTGCTCTATATCGAAGGTCAGTATGTCAAATGTACAATGTATTTTTAACTATACCTTCCTGCTTGCATGTAATTATTCTGGTGAGCTATAGAAAATGTTTCCTTGCATAAGTGATTGAACATTTATGATATGATGCGTGTTACGCATTACAAGGAATTAACATCTCCTTCCATACTCTTTCAAAATATATTTGTGCGCATTCCTTTTCGGGATTGAATCTAGTTATGTTGACTAACCAGTCATGTTCTAAATGACTTTGCAGTTATGTGGTGGAGCCAAATTCCCTTGCCTTCTTTTCTGTGGGAAACGATGCAGCCTGCGTTGTCTTGTACTAGCATTTTTGTTAGGAGACCAAAAATAACAGGCTCTCTAATTAAATTAATTTTCCATCAGATCATCTGAGCATTATTTATACTTTGCCTCGCAACACTGTTCTTTTAACCGTGTTTATCCTCGTTTATCGGTTCCCTAGTCTCTGATCTTTATTTATTTTGAAAGTTTTATATAGCGCAAACATGACCACCGAGAGTTAGTTATTTGTTGCAGTCAAGACTATCATATAGAATAGACCATTCTTTTCAATTCCAAGTGAATTCTTTGTAAACCTCAAAACCCCAGAGATGAGGTTTCTTGCCTTCTTGGATCGTGTTTGCAGCAGCTTTGTTTGGGTACCATCAATATGTGTTATCTGCATATTGTTCATTGCTCATTTCGGAACATTATGTTTTTTCATAGAATATTTTCAGCCTGACCGGTGAGTAGCGCATTATATGCAAATGATAGATGAATGTTTTGTTGTAGTATGCTATTGTGGCCAATCTGCCTTTTCCGCATGACCACCACAGTGGACCACCACAGAAATCCACTGTATCGTTAATTTTATCACCTACATCCTGTAGTGTTTCACAGACTAACCCCACCTTTTTCTCGACCCTAATTTTCTGACTTTAGGACTCTGTGTATTTTACCAGTACTAAACAGCCACAAAGTGTCTATGCTTCCCTCTACATTCATGTGCTGCGCAGTGAAATCCACTGTTTTGCCAATTTAACTTCCCTATACACACATTTTTGGACTCCATGTAGAGCAAACCAGGTTTGCGAGAAAGGATACTTAAATGTGCTGTATCATTAACCCACTCTGATGCCTTAATATCTGTACATTCCTTGCATTGCTGTTATGTGTTTAGTAAGTAAGTCTCCATATTCCAATATTGCCCATAAGGAATTCCATTTAACCCTAGAAAACTCCTTCTTGTGATATGTGAATACAGTTGATAAAGGCTTTTGATTGGGAACTACAAGTCTTATTGCCTCAACATCTGTAGTTACCTTAGAAAAGAACGTCTTGGAACAAATCCGTTCGGTTTCATATAGATTAATTTCCCATAATACAAGACACTCTCTTGACCTTAATGCTTAAATGACATTAGGAAGTTAATACAAAACACTTCTTCATTTGTTATCACCTCCCCTCAATTGAAATTCTGAGGAGACCTAACTTGTATTAATGAGAGTGATTTTTCTAAGTTATTGACTGTCAATCAGAAATCGGAATATGTTTTTGTACATGTTTGTGGCTGAGCTTTAGAAATACTAATGGTTGTTCTTGAGCTGTGGCCTTGAAAGTGTTGACATACTTTATCTGGTTTTATCTGTTGGTGCGTTTATGTAACCCTCACAGTATTGGATATTGCTCTTTTTTTTTACCCATTCATCATCAATTTGTGTTATTTTGTTCTTTGTGCCTTGAATCTCTTCTAGGAGATTATTATTGCCATGCTTTTAGATCGACTTATTTTACAATAATAGATTCATAATTTTTCTGTCCTAGGATTGATCCTCTTAGAGTTTGAAGGCTTGAATTGGTTTGTTGTGCTTCAAGCTAGGAGGTGCCCATAACACTTGTAAGTGTTGCTTGAGTCAGTCTACCCTGTCTTCTATGTGGGTGTTGGTTATCCGCTTCGAAGTATAGGGCCCTTTTTTCTGGAGGTTATCTGTATTTTATTTTCTGTTCTTCTAGGACGTTTGAATTCTATCCACTGTATCGTTAATTTTATCTCCTACATCCCGTAGTGTTTCACAGACTAACCCCATATTTGCATTCTCATAAATTGTATTACATTCTTACCCCGCAGGGGTTTGTTCATTGTGTTCACCGAACTCCACCTCACATCCGCTTGTCATTTTGTTGTTGAATCCTGGCCTTTGGTTTCTTTGCTATTTTTGTTGTCCTTTTATTTTAATTAACAATTTCAAGTCGACTTTACAAATATTCAGCAATTCACTTGCTAGATAGGCAGATTTCCACTAGCTATTTTCCTTTGTCTTGAACTGTTTACCCAAAATTAAATGATAACTTCACAAAAACTCCCTGTGCACTTCACCCCGCCTGCCCTTCACTTTCTCCCCCTTGAATGAAAAATGCTCCAGTATTAAATGTCGAGTTCGGCTGTTTTTATGTTGAGACTGGGCAGCGCCTGTGCTGCTCTGCGAGGCATTTTGTATTCAGTATATGGGCTGTCGAACTTTGGACACGCCCATCTCCTTTGGTTGGTTAGTTGGCCTGCTTTTTAACCCCTTCAGCGCGGCGCGGATTTCCGCGCCACGCTGAAGGTTCCGTGCGCGGGCGGGGCCATGACGGAACGGTTCCGTCATAAGCACAGCCCAACCGACGTGCATGACGGAACCGTTCCGTCATGCGCGTCGAACGGGTTAAAATTCCTTCTTTGGTTGGTTAATACTGTGCATCGGTTCTCCTGCTCCCCCCCCCCTCCCCCCCCCCCCTTTGGTTCTTGATTCCTTCCTGGCGGACATCACCAATTTATTGTTAAGGTTCTGGCTCTGGCCATCGCTTGACTCCTCGCTTGCACTGCATCCTCTCTTCTCCTTCCCCCCCCCCCCCCCCCCCGCCCCCCCACACACACACACACATGAATACATAAACACATGTACACTGTACAGGACTGCTGCTGGAAGCCACATGGTAGATGGGCGGGTAAGCAGTGTGCACATGTACATTATATAGTTGGTGTTCTGTTTATACAACGCGCATCACTGCTTCTGAGTGCTTTCTGCAGAGGCTTTTGACCAGTTGCGTGTGTAGGCATGAAAATGTGTGCATGTATAATTTAATGTAGGTCTGCATTTGCGACACTTAGTTGAAAGAAGGGTATTTCTCTATCTATTCATTTATTGTTACATTACACTGGAATTAAAAAATGTGCTTTGACTCATCGCTGATAAAATCTTGAGATTAGGTTCATATGTATATGCTCAAATGCAGCGCTCATCCATGTCGTTATCTGGAGGGTGAGCATTTAGGCCCTTTTCTACAGACCACTGGCCTGCTGTTGAAGGTCATGGGATCCCAGATGAAGTTCAAGTTTAAACAGGCATTTGCAATGCAATAGGTCTTGCATTACTGAATGTTTGACCTATTGGCGTTGCAAATAATAAAGGAACGCCAATAACTATTACTTCAGTAATGCAAGACGTATTGCATTGCAAATGCTTGCTCTTATTCTTAGTTGTGTTTATCATGGGGACAGTTAATTGTTTGGAGAAACTCGCTCATACCGTTCTGGTACATAGTAACATTTGAATTACCAGTTTCTAACCCGTCCCAGCAGCTTCTTTAATGCATCCTGCTTCAGGTAGAGTAATGGCTGAAGTCCTCAGCGTGGAGAATCCCATAATAGCCTTTTTGGTAGATCTGACCTCTTCTTAATAGTACTTCACCTTTAGGCAGTCCCAAAAAACATGTATTGGGGTCATTCACTTCCTCGGATCTCCGGAAGAGCTATTTGAGCTTCCCTGGAACATCTTTGCATTTTATCTGATGGCCTATACCCCCCCCCCCTTCCTTGAGTTTAATCAAGGATTCCCTTTGTGACACTAATTTGTTGTGTATTACTGTGTCTTTCATAGCTATTCCTGTGCCCCAACCCTTATTTTCTAACAACTTTCCCACATTTTTTATATATATATATATATATATCTTGTTCATGGTTCTAAGGGCTGTTACTCAGACCCACGGTACTTATGTGGGTAGCGATGAACATCTCCAATCCGGTTTTTTTTCTTTTAGTCAGTTCGCTGTGTGTAGGGTAATGTGAGCAGAGTCAGAACTCATAATATCTGAATCTGTCACATTCATTCAGTCCAAAAGATCTTTTACAGCTTTTAAAAGCCCTGATCATTTCTCTTTCATAAATATTCGTTAAAACCTCGAGTCTGTCTTTCCATACCTAAAAGCTTCCCCTTTGTGATCTAGCCTAAAGTCTGCGTTGTCATGACTAAGTGTCATTTGTGAAGGAAATGCAGTAAACTCATAATTAACAGCTGTCCAGTTCCAAATCTCCAGTAGTGTGCAGGTTATATGGCTATTGCTTCTGAGTGACCGTAAGATGTCCCGCAATTTCATCCCAGCCGCAAAGGCTTTGTCCATATGTGCCCAGTGTCTGTCAATCTCTGGTAACATGCTCCAACTATCTGAAGTTGTGCGGTTCAATAAAAGTCATTTACTTTTGGGAAGCCTAGGCCTGCCCTGTTTGTAGGTGCTATCACAGGGTGGCTTCCTGTGCCAAGACTTTTTGAATGGTTTGGGATGTCATATTTTTAATTCGGATAAGGAATGCCTAAACCACATATATACATACATACATACATGTATCTAGGTATTAGTGCCTTTTTTGCTACAGCTGTCCTGTCCAGCAACAGATTCGAAGATTTTTTTTTTTTTCACCATTTTCGTCCGTGCTGATGGTTTGTATCGTTGGAGATATGTTGGCCTTCTTCAGTTCGCTAATTCGGGGTGTTGAGCATATATTCGAGGTTCTTTTTTGCTTTCTTTAAAGGAGCTCCTGTTGGTAAAGCTTCATTTGTTTGCTATTTTTAGGGATTTGGAAATTAGACTTTAATGTGACAGTTATTCATTTTCAGTAAGTGACTACATAGTCCTTTCTGATTCTACCCCCATTGGAGTTTAAATAAATGTTAAATGGTTTGTAGAGAGGATAACTTGTCCCGAGGTGGTAGTCGTTTCCAGATAGTTTTCAAAACTGTTTAAGTTTTCTGTGGTGTTTTGCAGCATAGATTATCCTGTTGGTTTGCTGACTTACTGGTTCTGTGTGCGGAATTTGTGTGTATGTATGATGTTTATAGTGTGAACCTAGCCGAAAGGCAGCAGAATAATGTACAGGGTAAAAGGGAAGAACCGATTTAAGGTATGATGTGAAAGTGCGATGGTTTCTCAGAGTGAATGTGGGTTTTTATGGTACCATGGTGTAGTGTTCTCTGAAGAGGTGCGTCTTAAGCTGTTTCTTAAATTGGATCAGTGTGTTAGGGCAGTCCTGATGGATACAGGGATGTAGTTTCATATTCTTGGTGCATTGATGAAGAAGGCCTGTTGACTTTGCCAAACATTTTTGGGCTTTTTGTCTCCAGTCTGGTGATGCACTGACTGGGAGTTTTCAGAGTGCAACCAGAAATGGTGATCTTGTTGACCGGAAAGACACATTTGCTTGTCCTGATGGCTACATAGATGATGTAACTGCTTTTAAAGATGTGTGGGCTAGCAAGTGGAACCAGTGTAGTTTCATCAGGTTGGGTGGTGATATGGTCTCTGTCATGTGTGATACAAAGTGTGAAATAGCAGTTAATACAGTTCTTTCTAATATTGCATGCTGCAGAGTATATTTTAGTTTACTGAAGTTTGTTTTATCAAGTTGTGCCTTTTGTCTTTAAAAATAGTAGGCCTGACTCCTGCCCTCGTCACAGTCCTTTATTTCTGCAAAATTATTATATTTTGTTAAATGTTTCATAGGCTATCATTTGTATTTATTTAAAAAAAACAAAGTTTTTTGATACCCCAATTGCAGTCCTTGTATCACTTGTAATTGGGCAACTGGGGACTGCCTACAGGGATAGCCCACTTCTCTGTAATTGCCTTACCGACCACATATGTCGAAGCGAAATTTCTTTTGGTCTTGACCAATGTTGCATGGTGTTATATTCAAAGTATGATTGCCAGCAGGAAAGGCAAAGACTTATTCAAACTTCCGGCCCCTCCAATTCTGCAGCTGCAAATTTGCATCTCAGATCTTCTCTCCTCATGGGAAAATATATTGGCAAATTTTCACTGCAGGTTCAGAAGGTGTGTCCACACCTCTAAACGTTCTCCAAAAATGTAATCTGCACCAACCATTTCTTGCATCTTCCCCAGTCCAAAACGCCAACATTCCCTGGTTTCCATGTCGACATGCAGCTGCCACCCGTGGCCAGCTGCACAGCATCAAAGGGTCTGCAATGACGTTGGCCCCAGAAAGTGATGATTGAAAGCTTGGTTTTCTTTTTCTAAAGGTAATCAAAATGACCTGTTCATCATCTTTCGTTTTTAGTGCTCTTGCTTCATTACATATGCATTTTGATCACCTTTCTATTGCAAGAGCAAATGGAAAACCAGGTTGTTTCAGGAATGCATGGTTTAAGAGGTATCCATATTCCCACTTAAGCTTCATCCTGTTTACTGAAGAAAGGCTTTGTTTACTGGGGTTTTATTTATTTACACGTTTTTTTTTCCACCCCTTTTTAAATACACTGTTTGCTTTGAAATTTCAGATAATGTCCAACCTTCAGGTTAGACATTATCTGGTTAATCCTTCAAACATAGTTATCGATATTGAAGTACTTTAGGTCCACGACCAAAGAATGATCCCAAAATGTCCGTATTTGGCAACCTTTGTCAGACTTGTTATTTCAAGGAGGCTTTCTTCTCATGCCAAGACTGAACCGGAACCACTAGCGATCGTCCTACTTCGTTTAAGAAAGGGCTGCCCTAAAGGATTGGATAGAGACCAAATTATGTACCATGGTAGAAAGCCTCACATTGTTGATGTTTTTATCTCTTCTTGACTGCAGGACCGGAACGGTTTTTTAAATATATATTTTTTTTATCTTTTGAGAACTGGGGGAACTATTTGGTGGAATGAGGCACCTGTGCCTGTTGAAAGCGGTTTCATTTGAATTCAAGTATACATTTTATTTTTTATCCTGTTTTTGAAGTTTTTCATTTTTGTACAATATAATTGCCAAGCAAGAAACAGATAGCATGTTACAGATACAGTGGAAAGCATCACAGCATAGAATTATACCAACATAGTGCGATAATCACATAATCCCAGCCAGCAATATGGTTGATTCGTAGAGGTGAGTGTGCACCAGTAAGCCCATGCAAAATGAGGAACCCCAGAGCCGAGCTATAGAATAGGTTGTATGACCAAGATGTATATACTTGCATAAGTAATGAGACTCCTATATGGCAACCCCTGCAATAAAGAGTACAAAAGGCGGAGCCCCAGTAGAATCATATCTGATATTGGAAACAAATTCATTCATTTTATAAAAGCGGAGCAATAAAACCCAAACAAAACATAACTGTCCCCACGACTTAACTGCCCACCACCATGCTTCCTGTCTGTCATCTCCGTAAGATGCTGTGTGTATTAATCGCCACCATTGACCCCAGAAACAGTGTACATAACGGGTGTCATTAGAAATAAAATAAGCTTCATCTGTCCACAACCGTTGTCTGCTCATCCGGTGCCTATTCCACTGTGCCAAGGCTACAGCCTATCGCGGGGGAGCGATTAGATTGCTAATCAGATAAATTGGTGTCCCAGTAAGTATCAATGGGGTATTTTTGCAGCCCAAGTGTGCCTTCCTATGCAGGGCTTTGCTCTCTGCGTGCGCCCAGTTGAGCATCAAATGCTCCCAAGCTGTGACTGGCGGGGGCTCTGGGGATTTCCATCTACGGGAAATAAGCCGCTTCGCCACTATGAAGCCCAAATCTAGGAAGCGGGAGGTAATGTTTCTTCCTCCTACGGAACAATCCCAGGACACATACTTGCCACTTTTGCATCTCAGTTCATTCACTGCAGGCAGATAAGCTTTAGGTGATGCTGGTCCAGTATGCATGTAAGCGTGGGCAGTACCAAAGCATGTGCAGTAAGTCAGCATGGGAACAGCGTGGGCACCTGCATCCTCCTTGTTATAACACCTGTATATTTTGGCACACATGAGAAAAGCTCTATGTAGTATGTAGAGCTTAGAACGTTTGATTTGGGCGTTACGTGGCACATGTCATGAGCCTTTCATTAAGGCAATCTTTTCCTTCTCAGTGCAAGGGCGTGCTAAATCTGCTTCCCAGCGGTGACACAAAGGAATGTGTTGTGGAGTAGTGTGGGAGCAGAGCGTACCACCGTATGAGGTGTCTGCCCCCACCCATCACATGTATATATTGAATTGTGAGATGCATGGGTAGTTCGGCCCCCCCCCCCCCCCCCCCAGTGAGCCATAATGTAGCACTCCTCTTGATGATGTATTTGAGAGAGTGTGGATGAAGGTGGTCTGTTCTGAGCTTGGGGCATATATAAAGCCTAGAAAGATGGAGCGGTGGTCTAGGTGGTCCGATATTATAATGTATCGCCCCTCCTGGTCTATAATCATATCTTGTGCTACAAATGGGGTTCCAGGCTTAAGCCATATGAGCACCCCGCAGGCATAGGTGGAATAATTGGTAGCAAACACCTGCCTGTGCCACCGCTTGGTGCTATCTGCATGTATGAGATGAGTCTCGTGTAGTAACACAATGCGTGGAACGGTGCTCAGGTAGGGGTAGTACGAGTAGTGACGCGAAGGCGTGTGTATGCCCCTCACGTTCTATGTAACTACATTAAAGTGGGCCATGACTGACTGTGTGGGTCGCCCATAGTTTGGGCGTTGCGCAGGGCAACAAGGGTGGATCGGTGTACACTGTGTACAAGAGCAACTTGTGGTAGAATTCTGAACAGTAGGAGCTGCGAGTGTCATAACTGAAAACATGGGAAGCAATACCAATAAAACGTAAATCCCAATAGAGCAGAGGGACAACGTGTTTTTTGCCCAAAACGTGTTTCATCCAAACTCTGCATGAGTTAACCAGTCATAAAACTGATGGAGGAGAGTAGATGGGTAGGTACTAGTTGTGTGCAGTCCACTCTGGGCGAACCCCTGATCCTCTATAGCAGGCCCCCAATCCTGGAGAGCAGTGCCCAGGGGAGCCCACACTCACCATGTGCCGGAGAGCACCAAGATCCGTCCCTGCCGCTGAATCGTGGCACACTCTTCATTCGGCCTCGCTGGGGTAGGCAGGCACGCCGCACAATAGATCACTGCAGTCTGTAGCCCCCGATCCGTTACTTCACAGACTGCAGTAGGGGCTTGCTTGTGGATATTCCGCTGTTCTGTGCCGTTGGCTAGTGGGCCCAGGCCAGCAGCCACGCCTCATGGACCGCAGGCCCAGCTTCAGGCCCACTCCAATGAAGACACTGCCCTGTTTCCACACCTTTCACAACGGCGGCCTCTCCCTCAATGACAGTAGGGCGGGCAAGGAACACAGGGAGGGATGTCCGTGGCCGGGGCCATGGATGATGGACTCCCAGCAGAATAAATGGCGGATAATCTGGGTGAAGGGCAGAACTCTCCTAAAGATGTCCGCCATGATGGCTGCTCAAGCCACGTCCCTTAAAGTATGTATTTGATATTGCAGGTATATATTAGTCAGTCATGTCTCCGCCATGAGGTGGTCTCCCGTATATTCCAGCATAATTTCCAAGATAACTGTTAACCAGTGCCTGTTCTACATTACAATCGGACTGGGTTTTAGGAATTGAGGACAATCGGGGTTCAATATGTTCCAGGCAAGCTTCTGGAGGTAACCGCATTGAGTTAACTTCTTTTGTGAGGGTACTGTCACATTCTGGACTTTTGTACTATAATAGTACATATTTTACAGAAAAGGAACAATGCAGAAAACTTTCTCATTGAATGCCATAAACCAGGATTTCTTAACCTTTTGACTTCTATGGACCCCCCTCTTTTTCATTACTGGAAACTGCATGTATTTTCACTTTTAGCAAAAAAAGTGTCCTTATGAAAGGTAGATATTGTTTAACAACAGTTTGGCTTTATCATTCTCGGCTGGAGCAGCCTGTAGATTTGAATGTAACTTCTTAGTACGCATGTCTACTAAAACTACTTCCTAATTTATTCTTCTGACCAAGAAAGCCTTTGTTGGCTTTTAATTTTGCATGTGTGTTGTTTTTGCAAGTTTAGTGGTTTTTTTTTTTTTTTTTTTTTTGTGGTATATAAATGGCATCTCCCGATAAGTACCTGTTCTGAAAGAAGTTGATTGTTTAACGAAACCCGTAGCAGTTTCCCTTGGCCCCAGGGAACTTTTTGTAGCCAGACCATTTTTTTATGTATTAGTATTACATTGGGTGAGATCATGGACAAGCGAGGCTCCTGTTGGTTTAGTGAATGATTAATATAAACAGATCTAAGTAAGTAATGGCTCTGACGATTAGAAGAGTGGTATATCTATATTTATTTTCTCTTAATTCCTCATTTGTATCTACAGTATTGAATAGTCTCTTAACTACTCACCCGCATGGAGCCTTGTTGCATCAGCTGAAAGTTTTTCACTCTAGTCATTGGGACACAGAAACGTAACACAAGCTTCCACACGTTATTGTTGAATATGTCTGTTCACCTCATGACACATATATCTGTGCACTCCCATGTATGGAGTTTGCTGGGCATTATTTTTGGGGAGACGACATATTCTAGCTAACAGGTATCCCTGATGGACTGTGGTATTGACTTGCAAGTGGTCCCCCGACCCTGCTAATGTATGATAATATTTTAGCAGTCATTTCTTATTAGCTATTTTTAATGACAAACATAATTATTCTGTAGTTTTGACAGTAGTTCCAGGTTAACTTCTACTAGCCACATAAATGTAGAAGTACACTTGTCAAACCTGTAATCTTTTTATTTCAGGTTCAACATATTTGCACGACATCTTGTAAACCATTTAAAACGGTTAACTTGTTATTTATAGGGGTATTTTCAGCAGCCTCCCAATACACATCTTGAGATTTAGACCGTCAGTGTATGTCACGGACAGTATGTTTGGAAGTGTTTGCAGGCATAATTCATTATACATTCTAGGAGCATTTATGCAAAAAAGATCCTCTCCATATTCATTGCATGTCATTGTTATACATGATTGAAAGGTGTTAAGCATGCATGATGTATTTTGCTTGCCACACGCTAATCGCAACCTTTAAAAATAAATGGCGGTGTCTGTAAATCTTCTGTAACGCTCGCTATAAATTTAAAAAGAATATCTAATGTGCATTTAAGACGTAATAATTTGAATCATTTTTATAGTCTGCTATGCAAAGGTAAAACAATAGCTCGAAGCAATCAACATTGAAAGAAACTAGTCTGATGACAATCCTCACTCCAAGTCTACAATTAACACAATGAAAAGCTGTGCAAACTTCGGCTTTACCCATGCTTAAATTGTAATCATTTTACCCATTTGCTTACTCATTCCTTTCTTACATTCCTAGCCTTTGTCCCCATCACTCGTGCTTCCAGGCTATTCCTTGAGTTTACTGAAACGTATCCTTGGTCTTAATGTATTCTGTTATTCTGCTTTAGATTTTATTTTTCTGGGAAAGATTGTTGAATGGGTTCTGCTTTCTATTTTCGGTCCTCTCCTTGTCTTGCAATGTAGACTAAGCTCCAGCGAGCATGTTCTGTTTTTAGAGGGATATTGCATTGTGGTGATTGCTTAACATTGGATTGATTCGAACAAAGAAGGCACCTGTTCACATGGGAGTGTATAGCTATGGGATTGCTAAATCGGTTGCAGTTGATGAATGTACACTTTTTTTACAAGTTCATCTGGTGCAACTGGCGGTGGAGAATGGGGAAGAAGATGGTTTAACTTTGACAGCACCAGCGAATCAGGATGCTACCCTGTGATTTTTTTCTTACAATAAAAATGTATTGTCTTTTTTTTTTCTCCTCAAACTCTAAGGAAGGAGTGGTTATTCTAGCAAGTGGCTGGCACTGACTTTAGGTAGTAGTCCTGTGTGCAAGGCCCCTCCTTTGGACTCTGGAGAATATTGTATTGAATGTTCTTTTTTTAGGTCTCACCTGAGCCAGAGCATGTGCTGCTTTGCGAGACATTGAGTAGGTTGGTTTTCAAAGTGCTGCCACAGGCTTTTGGTGGCCTAAAGCTTGTGTGCACGTGAGCAGCCGCCATCTGTCTTTCCTCCTTTGAACGTGATCACTTTCACGGGCCGCACGGCTGTCTCACTTTCACGGCCGCGCGGCCAATGCTTGTTCATATTTGGCTGAGAGGAATCCATTATGAAATCTAATTGGAGCCAGGGCCAGGCAGATGACCAGGCTGCGGGTGCCTGACTATTAGGACCAAACTTCCACTGTCTTCTAAAGAGAGGCTGTCAAACACCCTGCGGGGCGCCAGATATCTCTGTTTAAGTCCCTAGCTCCCTTGCTTACCCAACCATTTCAGAGTATCTCATTCTCTCGGTGTCACATTGGTTAATGGTGGGAGTTCACGCTCGGACGGCTTTGTCAGCGAATACCACCCCGTTTGCCTCACAATGATCAACTCGCCCACGCAGAGCTCTATGGTTCCCGGTCTTAACATGCACAACGCCCTGAGAGCTAAAACGAAGCTTGGTAGGGGTTCATATTGAGTGTATTAAAAATGAGCACACACGTGATTTAAAAAAAAATTACGTTTCTCTAGGAAACTTCTACAGAAGAAGGCAAGCAGCAGTGTGCCGCACATTCGGCCAAGAGTCTTCGTTTAATAACTCTTGTTTTAGATTCGGATGTTAATATCACCGTTTGTAACTGCCATACGTAACGGCTCGTTGGCACAACAGAGCTGTTCAGAGATTTCTTGAGAGAAACCAACCGTTCCTAGCTGCACCTAACAGTATTTTGTAATCCGTTCCATTACTCATTTCAGTCCGATTACATGAGACTGGTGCCAGTGTAATTATGGGCCCTTACATGCACTGCAGAGACAGCCTGCATCTGCCTCTTGATGCAAATTTCATGTATGTGTTTGTCATTCAGGGAAAACGCACTTCCGCACACATGTGTAAGCAAACGTCAGTGCAATCCCACGTGATCAGGAAGCGATGTTGCAAAAGCACACCAGCACCATTCCAGGTACTATGGCTGAAAATACTGGAATACACCGGCCCAGACTCTGAGCCATCATCCGCTTTTATGTCTGTCTTTCAGAAAGACATAATCACTGGGGTTATAAATAAATCGGGCATAAGGACTGGGGTAATTTAATACATCAATAATATACCGTGCAAACAACCCAATAAAGGATATCAACAAAATGTCTGTGTAAACAATTAGAAACCCGCATTGGCATAGCCAATAGGTCTAGCATTTGGGCTCTTATAAGTTTTTAGCCATGCAACATTTGATGTTGTTGCACCAAGGATATTGTACTGCATAACTAAATACTTTTAAGGTTCCAAAGGCGAGACCTATTGGCTATGCCAATGCTTGTTTTTTTTAATAGATTTATATATTGATAGCATGTCACCTTAAAACTGCTTCAGAATGCGCTTGGATGTAAGCAAGCAGAGATGGCAAAAAAGCATTAAACCTAGATTGTGTTAACCTGGCAATCCTCATGCTTCAAATAACACATTATATAAGTAGATGTGAGGCTGCACATTCAGAAGTACCATTAATTGAAGGAGTGATGGGGAACTTGTTCAGCCATATTTTGACTCCCAACTGCCCTGTTCTATAGACAGCTTAGCTGGATGGGCCTAAGGATGCAGAACCGTTATTGGTCTAACGGTTCCATGTGCCATTTATGAATCTGGTTGTATGAAGCTGCTTGATGCTCCATTATTGGTACCAAGATTTTTCTCGTTGTCATATGACGTATGATTGCATCATCTTGTTTTCCCATTGCACGACTGTCTTAAAGTTGCCTTTTTTTCCAAAAACATATTTAAAGTCATTGCACTAGTCTATTGTTAAAAGTTTTGTAGACCTTAAAAATTGATTACATTAATACATATCTGTTTACAGGTAAAGTGTGCTGAGAAGCCTTTCTGGAGGAGAAATCTTTTGTATGGCAAAAAGCTGCTTGTGTTTACAGTAATAGCATTTCCTTAAATAGCCAGATCCACGTCTTCCCCTTTGTAAGCTAAAACATCCACTCTTGCTCTATTAAAAATAGAAGCTGTCTTCAAATTGTGAAATACTGTGTGTTGGTTCCCAGCAAATTTAGCAATTCAGAAAAAAGGTGATAGTAGTGTAAGTTTCAGAAAATGCACCTAGCCACTTGCTACACTTAGGACCATACGTGTCAACTCCCCTTACAAACTAATTTTGGGTAGCCACAAAATGTGAATTTACACTTGTATTTGTAAATGTGGCCCATAATGTATAACTTAATGTCTGACACCTACCTACTCCCGAGTATTAGGGTCTTTGTGGCTGGATCTGGAATTTGGTATTTTCACTTAATTGTGTGCAGATGCTTGACTTTAAATGACCGTATTGCTCGTGGGAGACTGCTCATCTCACATCACAGAATACTCTAATCTCTAGTAGTTCAATCCGCTGGCCTACTTTATAATCGTGTGTGCGCAGAGCTGTTATTGGCCAGTGTCTCCATGTGAATTGAAATTGTGACTTTGGGCAATAGTCTTCCTAGTGATTATTAGCTCATCGTTTCAAGGCATGGAACACAAAGGGCTATCTATCCTGCAGAGTTGCATGCCTTCTTTGGAAGTCAGTTGATCCTCTGTATTCCTTTTTCCTAAAGTCTTAATTTACTTCCATATTTCCATTCAAGCAGCAAATGTATGCTCTGTCTCTTTTTGTTTGTCTAGGCCCATGCAGCTTCCCGTTTAAAAAAAAAAAACCCATATATAAGTATGGATAGAAATGCGGCTCGTAGAAAAGTTTTAATTACTTAATGCATGCATTAGATTGCCCTAAAATAAGTGGGGCTCAATGATGGGGCTCACACCAGCTTGGCATAGCAAGAGCAACTTTTGGATATTCAGAAACATGTCATGCTTTCTGAGGTCTGTAGAAAAGCCATGTTGGCAAGCCACGTGTACTTTATACGTTTTTCTTGGGTGCATCCTCCTCTGAACGGTAGCAAACCACAAATATAAGGCAAAAATCAGTCCATGGGAAAGGATATACATCCTTAGATAACGAGCATTGGCAAAACCAATAAGCCATGCCTCTGTAAGAGCTTTTGATTTTGCCAGTGTCATTGGCCATGTTGCCCAGTATCGCGGCTGCTGTGCAGCATGGTTCAAAAAATTTTTTAAAAGTGGTTTGACTCATCATGAAAATGGGAGAGTGGGAGGGAACAAGCAACAACAGAGGAGGAAGAAAGAAAAACAAAATAGCACCTGAATCACAGCATGAGCAGTGGAGGAGCACTAATCAAAATGACGCAATCAGTACTTGGTCTGTGCTTCACGGAAGGCAGAAATGAAAGAAGAGGAAGTGACATCAACGCATGCTGGCCAATTAGACGGCTGCAAATAAGAGTGAACATGAAGCGAACGAAGGGGAAGCAGTGGGTGTGCCCCACGCCTTTTTAGTAAACAATATGTCTTACAAGCAACAGCACATGTGTGCTCTCAGGTGAGACTTAAAAATGGAGTGTAAATGAAACGAAAATCTTTAATAACAAATTTCACAGCTGTCAAACTGCAGAAAATAACATTTGTTCTAATTTTAATTCAATAAACCAATGTGAATAGAAAAAAATGATTAGTTTGTGAATTGAAAGCTTGGAATATGAGGCTGCCTTGTCGGTTTACTCTGAGTTCGTTTGGATCTGCTGGTCACTGATCAGCAAAGAGGATGGGGAAATGCCTTCAAAGTTAATTCATCATATTTTGATACAGTGGTACACAAGAAGCCAGTTGTGGTAAAGCTGAATGAGTGATGCTGTCAAATCAGTAAGCCTTTGCTACCAGGTGTGCAGTTGAGGCTGTAATAGCATTTATCTGAAATACACTTTAGTTATAGATTCCCTACCTTTGAATTAACCTCAGACGTCAGACTGGATCTGGAAAGTTTTTTCGTCAACAGTACCTCTGCCCGTCAGAAGGTGGCGTCGGTCTGCTCCGCATCCATCGGCGTCGTGGTCGCAGGGATGACGTTGCAGCAGCTACTTAGACGCCGCATCGCGCGCTGACGTCCGTTCTTTCTTTTTCCACCAGCGCAGATGCGGGAAGAGCGGTACCTCAGTCATTTTTTGACTAAGTTTTTCTCGACTTTTGTCTACGTCTTGTTTCGAGTCTCCGAATCAGAACAGGTGCACGAGGGATGCCCGGTTTTAAGGCCTGCAGTTCCTGTACCCGATTGATGTCTGTGACTGATCCGCACCGCGTGTGCCTATTTTGCCTGGAGAGCGACCATAACCCCGAGTGGGGAATCAGAATGTCAGTTCTTGACACCAAAGGCTTTGCGGGAGCGGTCCTGAAAGCTGCTTGAACGACGGCAAGGTCCCGGTCGAGCGAGAGGTTGAGGGACCAGTCGCGGAGCCGTCCTCTAAGTCTTCGCACTTGGGGTCGGGTAAGTCGAAGCATAAGAAGAAGCATTGTTGCTCTTCGCCTTCTCGTCGGTCAGCTGACTCGACGAGGCTCGTGGGTGGTGCTACCTCTGCGCGCAGAGCCTCAACGGTCGACTCTGAGTTTCCCTCCCTTTCCAGGACCCGGAGCGACCCCCGCCCAGCTTCGTATGTTCTATGAGCATGCCATCTTTGGGCGGACCGAACCCGCAGGTGCGCATTTGGGCCCAGCGGACTCTGATGGGGGGGGGGGGGGGGGGGGACCTGGGTCTTCGCTGCCGATCTGGATCGGTGGCGGTTGACCTTAATACCCCTCCACCGGCATCGCTTCCAACGGCACCACTACCGTTCCGACACCTGTTGGCCCCCAGGCCAGCATCGACCCCAGTATCCTACCTTACGTGGAAGCGGCGTCGGACCGGCGTCGACCGACGCCGGTTCTGGCGCTGGGTGGGGTTTGCATGCCCCTGTTCACTCCTGGGGACCCTTTCCAACAATAGTGGCACCCAGAGGATGATCAGGATTACTGGAAGGGCGTCAGGTGACCCTTTAACTGACCAGATAGGGTCTGAACAGGACTGGAGAGAGTAACTGGGGGATGCCAGTGGTCTTGACACTTCACCCGACCTTTGCATGTTGTCGCCTCCTACCGTGGCAGCGGAGGAGGGAGCGCCAGACGCTGTGGTGTTGCGAAGGGCAGCTGAGGCTCTCCACCTCGAGCTTACTACGGTGGTGGTCAGGACTGACCTCCTGACTGAGGTGCTTCAACCGGCAGCTAGCTCTTCGGAGCACCTGCTTCCATTTAATGAGGTCATCACTGACATTCTTTTGGGCACCTGGTCCAGGCCCTACACGGGGGCTCACATGGACAGGATGATCGACAGACGCCACCTCCCGGCTCCGGGCGACCCCACTTTACTCTCCCAACACCCCACACTGGAGAACTTGGTGGTCCAAGCCTCCACCTCCAATAGCACCTTCCCTATCGCTCCACCGGAAAGGGAATCCAAGAAGCTGGACCATCTTGGGAAGAAAGTTTTCTCTTCCGCCAGCTTAGGACTGCGGTCCGTAAACACCGCATGTCTCTTGGGCCCTTATTCGCACTCAGTTTGGGATACGGTGGCGCAAGTGCTGCCTCCGTGTCCGAGGAGTGCTCTCCCAGGCTGTTGCCGCCAGGAGAGATGCAGCAAAGTTTACGATCCGTTGTGTGCTGGGCAGGACCATTTAAACGGTGGTAGCGCTCTGTCGCTATGCCTGGATGAGGTTTACTGGCTTTTCGGGGGATATCCAGAACACCTTGATGGATATGCCCTTTGATGGCCATCGCCTTTTTGGCGACAAGGCAGACTACGCCCTAGAGTGCTATAAGGACTCATGGGCTAAGGCCAAGTCCTTGGGTCTCTCCTCCCGTCCGGCGCAGTCTGCTTTTTGCCCCTTTTGTGACTATGGAAGGGGTGCTTCGCTACGACCAACCCAGGGCCACAGGCCACAGCAAGTTACCCAACCTTTGCGTGGCTGGGGACGAGGGAACCAGCGTCTAGGGTGAGGGGGCCAGCGGGGTGGGCAGTCCACCAACCCACCCTCTGCAGCAGCCTCCAAACCCTCCTAGTCCGACCTTTCAGGCCCATCAAACGCCAGTGGGCGGCAGGATTCGCCATCACCTCCCCCACTGGCGCACCATCACTTTGGACTATCTGCAAAACCCACCTGTCCGAAGGGGCTACTCCCTCCCCTTCGAGACTGCCCCCTCCAGCCATGCTACCTTGTTACCACCGCATGTCTGAGTATCATCTGGCCTGTCTCCATCAGGAAGTTACGGCTCTCTTGGCCAAGCGAGCCATCGATAGCGTTCCTGTCCCAGAAGTAGGTTGTGGTTGTTACTCCCACTACTTTCTGGTTCCCAAGAAGGACAAGGGCCTGCATCCTAGCTTGGACCTCAGGGACGTCGGTCGCTTCCTCCGGAAGGAGAAGTTCAAGATGTTGACGAATGCTCAGGTCTTGTCTGCCCTCGAACCGCAAAACTAGATGGTGGCGTTGGACTTGCAGGACACTTATTTTCACATCCCTGTCCTGCCGGCCCACTGGCGTTACCTATGGTTCATGGTAGGCCAGGAGCCCTTTAGGTTACCGTGCTCCCCTTTTGGCCTTACCAGCGACCCTCGGGTGTTCACGAAGGTGATGGCGGTGGTCGCAGCTCATCTGCGCAGATCAGGTGTTTCAGTCTTCCCCTATCTCAATGACTGGCTGTTGAAGGCGGGCTCGCCCCAGGCAGTCGTTTCCCACCTCCAGACTATGGCCGACCTCCTGCATCAGCTGGGGTTCTCCATCAATGTGCCAAAGTCGCACCTGATTGCCTCTCATAAGCTCCTCTTCATCGGAGCGGTTCTGGACACAACGCAGTTTTGGGTCTATCATCCTGAACAGCTAGTCCGGGACATTCGGGCTATGATTCCGATCTTTCAGCCCTTGAGCCGGGTTTCGGTCAGAATGACCCTGAGACAGCCTGGCCTCCTGCTTATCAATCATGCCATGTGGCATATGCAGGCTCTGCAGTGGGACCTGAAGTTCCAGTGGGCGCAGCATCAGGGGAATCTGTCCGTTTCCGTCCGGACATCGGAGGGCACTGCTGAACAACTGCAGTGGTGGCTCACGAACCAGGATTTGGTCAGTGGCAGGTCCCTCTCCCCTCCCCAACCAGAACACAGTGGTGACCGATGCCTCCCTTCTAGGATGGGGCGGCCACATGGGAGAGGCGTAGATCAGAGGCCTCTGGTCTCCGGAAGAGTCTGGGCTTCACATCAACCTTCTGGAGCTCCGGGCGATTCGTCTTGCACTGAAGGCAGTCCTTCCCTCTGTCCGGGGAAGAGTAGTGCAGGTGTTCACGGACAACACCACCGCCATGTGGTATTACAACAAACCGGGCGGGGTGTGTCGTAGACCCTTTGTCGGGAGGCCCTCCACCTCTGGACATGGCTGGAACATCAGTGCAGTTACTTGGTGGTTCAACACCTGGCATGCTCTCTGAACGCCAGGGCGGACGAACTCAGCCGCTGGTGCATGATGGATCATGAATGGCGTCTTCACTCGGAGGTGGTGCAAGGTCTCTTTAAACAGTGGGGAGAGCCTTGGTTAGATCTATTCGCCATCGAAGAGAACGCACAATGTCAGCAATTCTGCACATTGGAATTTCCAAAGCGGCACTCGCTCGTCAACGCTTTTCATCGCGAGTGGAGTTGCGGTCTGTTGTACGCCTTTCCGCCTATACCACTTCTGCCCAGAGTGCTGAAGATCAAGCGCAACCGGGCCCAAGTCATTCTTGTGGCTCAGGATTGGGCACGAAGAGTCTGGTATTCTGAGCTGCTCAACATGGCCATCAATCCTCTGATCAGACTGCCTCCTCGGGAGGATCTTCTGTTGCAGCAGCAGGGGACGGTCCTCCACCCGAACCTGTCCAGTCTCCACCTCCTTGTGTGGAGATTGAGCAGCGGCAGTTGACATCTTTTGACCTACCTTCCGAAGTCTGTGATGTAATCTTGGCAGCCAGGCGTCAATCTACTAAAACGGTATACGCCTGCAGGTGAAACAAATTTGCTGGCATAGTGCACAACAAAGGCTGTGGATCCCTTTTCTGTCCCTCTCTCTGAAGTACTCTTGTTCCTTCTCTCTTTAGCCCAGCAGGGCTCTGCTCTGGGCACTATCGAGGGCCACCTTTCAGCCATCTCTGCCTTCCTTCGGCTGCCAGATCAGCCTTCTTTTTTCAAGTCCCCGGTAGTTAACCGTTTCTTGAAAGGCTTAACGCATCTCTTCCCTCCAATTACGTTTGTTATGCCTCAGTGGGACTTGAATCTTGTGCTGATTTACTTAATGTGCGCTCCCTTTGCGCCACTTCATAACTGTCCTTTACGTCTCTTAACCCTTTTGACTGCTTTCCTGGTAGCCATCACTTCTGCTAGAACGGTGAGTGAGATCCAGGCTCTTTCCTCAAAACCTACTTTTTGTTTTCTGTTCATCCGGACAAGGTGGTTCTCCGGACCTGTCCATCTATTCTTCCTAAGGTGGTCACTGCCTTCCACATCGGGCAGACCATTACTTTGCCCACCTTCTTTCTGCATCCTTGAAGAGGAGAGGCTCCACCGTCTGGACCCAAAACGTGCTCTCTCCTATCTGGATCGCACAAAGCAGTTCTGGGTGGATGATAAACTTTTTGTTGGCTACGTGTGTGCAAAGAAGGGTCGGGACGTACACAAATGCACTATTTCTCGATGGGTCGTGCTGTGTATTAAGGTATGTTACTCTTTGGCTAAAAATGAGCCTCCGGTTCGGCTACGTGCCCATTCCACCAGGGCGATGGCAGCCACTAATACCTTAGGAAGGGGAGTGCCTCTAAATGACATCTGTCAGGCAGCCACGTGGGCATCACTTCACACGTTAACAAAACACTACTGTCTGGACAGCCAAATCTGGAGAGGCGGATTCTTCGGCAGTTCTGTTCTCCAGGACTTTCTGGTGTGATCTTGGTTCGCAGACCCACCACCGGGGTTGAGATTGCTGGGGTATCTTTTCTAAGGTAAGGAATCTATAACTAACGTGTCTCTTTCAGATGCACAAGTTACTTGCCTTCGGTAACGATAGATCTGTAAAACGTTAGTTAGTTTGTTAGTTATAGATTCCTTACCGCCTCATCCATCCTCCCTGTTCTGCGAACTGATTTCTAGTGTTAAGGACATCCTTTCAGGGCTCTAGTTTTGTGCACCAATCGTCGGTGTCTTGCATGGCTCTGCGTTTCTGGTGCAGAAAGTCGTGTACAGAACTGACAGCGTGCAAGGGTGGCGTCTAAGTAGCTGCTGCGACGTCATCCCGGCGACCACGACGCCGACTATGTATGCGGTGCAGACCGACGCCACCTTCCGACGCGCAGAGGTACTGCTGACAAAAGCTTTCTGGATCCAGTCTGACGCCTGGGGGTAATTATAAGGTAAGGAATCTATAACTAACTTATGTTTCTTACAGATATATCGTTACCAAAGGTAAGTAACTTGTATTTATATAGCACTTACTACCCCAGACGATGCGTTGAAGCACCTTTAAGTGAGTAGCACGCTACTTAGAAACCTAATTGACTACTGGTGGATTAGTATAGGGACATGTACGTTGTTAATTGGAGCAGTGGACAGTTGAGTCTGTTAGTTCGATTGAACAGGATTAAGGAGGGCTAGAGGAGGGAAGAGTCTAGAAAGTGTTATTTTGAGAGATCCTAGTCGGGGCCACTGGAATTATGCGATTGTGTGGCCATCACGATTTTTGCACAATTCTAGATTTGCCTTCTTTGCCACATAAGCCATCATCTGCCGTATAATTAGCGGATTTTAACAACAATTTTTTTTTCACTAAAAATGCAGTGGCACGTGTTGCTGTGCAGCGGAAGGCCCTTTGCAAAGCTGGTCTGGTCACCTTTCTATTGGTTATTGATATATTTGGGTTATAAATCAGTACTAGGTATGTGCAGCCAATGCCCAGAAAGTATTACCAAGTTTGAAAATGGTAAAATGATGAATAACTGTTACGAAAGTGTGGCATTATTCTGCATAATTTTCTGCTTCTTGACGCATAATTTACGTAACTCTGACGCATGATTAGGCCCTCTCCTGCCGCATAATTCCAGGTGCCCTGATCATCGTAGTAAAATAAGGTTTGGGTTGAGTCCAGTGGTGATAGAGGATGGAAGAGTCAAGCAGGGGTTATTAGGGAGATCACCGTAGTAGGAGGTTTGGGTTTAGTCAGAGTGGAGGTAGAGGATTTTTTGCGAGAGTTATAGGATGAGACCGAGTAGTGCATTGGAGGCAGTCTAAGGCTTTTTCTGTACAGTAGGAGTAATAAATATGCAGATAAAGAACTATGGCTAGTGTAAACAAAGAACCAACGGCTGAGTCCAATTGCTGCACTTTCCTCAATGTAATCCCCAAGTAATACTTTATGTATAGGTTGATAATCAGTGTGCACTTTCAGCTCCTGCACCCGCCGTTGTGGGATGCAACCTGCCAGGCAGGCAAACAGAACTGTGAGAACAATGGAGCGGTGCACTCCCAAGTCGGTTAATGCGTCAATAAGGAAGGTTGATCAGTGTCTTTGTTTCATCAATCTTTAGTTTAAACAATCCACACCGTTTTTAAAACACATCAGCCAACGCGTTTCGTTCAAGGATTGAACTTCGTCAGGGCTGAAAGAAGTTTTAAAAAATAGATAACATTAATACACCATAATGTGTAATGTGCAATACATAATGAAGTACACAATGCCAAAAATTTGTACCCAGAGACAACCAAATAAGGGCCTAAGAAACCAAGAGAGGTGGGAGGGCAAGGAGGAAGAGGAGACACTCATCCCATGTCACTATGCACCAAGAAGAACTAGAAAACACTAGAGAAGAGGAGGCCAGGGCGCCCACCACGGGGGACACCACTGGTATAGTTGACAAACAGGTCACCCAGCTAGATTTAAATATAATCAACCTCTCTAGAAGGGAATTGGATGTATGTGAATGCAATGTCTTGAAAAGGGGACTCTTTTGTCCGACACAACTTGGGGATCTCGTCGATATCCACATTGACTTGTACAAATTTCTACGTGTACTTAAATTAAAATAATTTTTCTCACAGCAAACTCCAACTGTTGTCACCAATGATGTACCTAATATATCTAGCACGGATAGGACCATTGAGGAAATGCGTCAAGTTCAGACACTTCTTTCAATTGAAAATGATGAGATGACAGACATGCATACCCTCTTACTTTATCTTGACATAACTGAGAACCCCAAACGAGACAGTGGCCTTAGATGCAAATCCAAATTTGTTCTACAAATGGGGTGCCACCCCAATATAGATAAGTTTGGAACACAGATCACTAAGGAGTTACGCAAACTAGATAGCTACTCAAAGCACACACCTCACCAACCACATAACCTTTCAAAATCGGAGAGGGGGGCCCTGACTAGACTACAAAAAGACACCAGCATTGTAATAAGGGACGCTGACCAGGGGCGGAATGTGGTGGTCATGAACACCCAGGACTACATGGGGGAAATCTCCAGACAACTTAATGACCAGCAATGTTACGCACAGATTAGCCACAACCCTATGGGCGGACTTCAAACTGTCATCATTGGGAGGATGACCGAATGGAGAGATGAATGCTTAATCGCTAATGATGAATACAAATATCTACATGTCAATCACACTCAGTTCCCGTGCATCTATATACTACCCAAGGTGCACAAAGGAGGCAGGTTCCCCCCCCGGGAGACCGATCATCTCAGGGGTGGGTTCCCCACAGAGAGACTCTGAGTTTGTAGATCTTACACTACAGAAAAGTTGTCAACCTCCCCTCATACATTAAAGACAGAAAAGACATTCTGATCAAATTTGATGGGTTCCCATGATCCGACGAACTAAGATTTGTCACACTAGATGTTGAGGTTGTATACTTGTATCAGGAAGGAGTTCGGTATGTTGGCAACCCGCCACTACCTGGACAAGGAAGGGGCGGATCACTATTCTTACAACCTTATGATCATGGACATGATCGACCTAATTCTGACTAACAATTTTTTTAAGCATGACGAAAGGTGGTATCACCAACTACAGGGGACCGCAATGGGTTCGAAGTTTGCTCCTTCTTATGCCGGCCTCTTCATGGGCTGGTATGAGAGGGAGCATTCCTAGAACCAACGTGCCTCCCCCTGGACCAAACACATTGTGTTCTGGGGGAGATACATCGACGATATTGTCCGTCTATGGGTGGGATCGGTCATGGAGTTGCAAGACTACTTGACTTATCTGAATGACAAACCTAACAACGTGCTAACCATGTCCCACCAAAATGAATACATTGACTTCTTAGACATCCACTTTTTTGTTAAGCAGGGACAAATACACAGCACCTTATTTAGAAAAGCCACCTCATGCAATAGCATATTACATGCGACTAGCGCACATGCTAGCTCAGTCATCTCAAACATCCCCTATTGTGAGATGGTCAGAACACGACACATCTGCAGTGAGGAGAAGAGCTTCAAAGAAACATCACAGATATCAAACCGCTATCTGTTCACAGAGGCTATGATCATCACACACTCAGAGCGGAACAATGGGTACTCAACCTTCCCAGAGATGATACTCTTCAAGAAACCCTAGGAATAGGATTTGCAGACAAGCAACAGGCCGAACCATAGAGAAGATTTCTTTCTTTACCAACTACACAGCGGATTGTGATAAAATCTTCAAGGCCTTTAGGAAACATTGACATCTTTTATGGGATATTCCGAAACTGCGCCCCTTTATTAATGAGAATCCCTCGCTTGCTTATAGAAGAGGTCGCACATTGAGGAGAACTCTATGCTCTAGTTATATCACCACAAGCCCCCCACAACATGGTTGCCTACAGCACCTGTTCGATTCCATACATGCACCACCTGCAATGTTTGCTCCTTTGGTCAGAACAAACGCAAGGAGTTTTGCTACAACACAGGCAAAATACACAAGATCGGGCATTTCATAAACTGAAACAACCAATATGTGGTGTACACCTTGGAATGCCCCTGTGGGTAGCACGGTCCGAAGTCTTAAGAAAAGAATACAGGAACATCGCCGTGCACTCACTAATGGAGACACAAGATATCCTATGACTAAAAATGATCACAACACACACAGAGGTAACATGTCATTTCAGTTCTGTGGGATCGACCACGTTCCACCCAACAACCCGGGGGGGGGGGGGGGACAGAGAACTTGTACTACGCCAGATGGAATCAAGATGGATCTGTAGACTCCAGTCTGTCCCCAAAGGACATAACGCAGACAGAGTTCCATTATTTTTTTAAATTGACCGAACGGTCCAATTCTTGATTATTACTCTAGCTTTCACGGTCACTCACCCTTGAGTAGCTATCTTACTCTAAGCATGGTGCAATTGCGGCACCCATACTGTGACCATACTGACATACCTCCAACCTGGCCATCCTAGCATCTACCACACATTCTGCAGTCTTTTACGGAGTACCTCACGGGCTCCCGTCCCACTGTGCTACCCGAGCGACATGCCCTGTCACCTGGGCACACGTAGATGATCTCCTTACCTCTTTCCCCCCCCCCCCCCCCCCTACATCCGAGCGTCTTTTCTTGCACTGTACAGTGCCACCCATTCTTTATAGTCTTATTTTTCTTTTTATTATCTTCCTTCTCCTAGGCCCCACACAACCATACCCTTCATGTTACAGTTTGGTGTTTTTTTTTTTTTTTTTTTTATTATTCTCCCTTAGCTCTATAGGGGCTGACGCGCGCATCACTCTGTCTGGCTTTTTAGCTTTCCAAAGCTACACAGCTTCCTATCTTATTTACTTATGAGCTCGCGCAGCCACACATCGCAATTCTCACACCCAGGGCTGCTTTCACTGTCCTTCCAACCTATTACGTTTATGAATGTCCCCTGTGGGGATTGTGAGTTACTGCTACTTTTAATTACTTTGCCGTTTTTGGGCAACCCCAATCTATGATATTTATTCTTCTGTTGTATTTCTGTGCAACATAATTTCTCTCTGCCGGCTGCGCCACACGGGAAGAGTTTGGGCACACTTCCCCATACATTTTTCATGTTTCATTTTCTGTCTGTTTTCATTCTTTTAATGTCTTCTCCGCGTCTTGGTGGCGCAGCAACCAGGCACAGGAGGGCCCATCTGTCTATCAAGTTGTCCTGACGTCATTGACACGCAGGACTGGGAGCTGAACCGGAGAATTCCGTATTGGCCAATTGCCAACTAAGTCTTTCTTCATACATGGTTGACAGTTGCTTTTCGCGCGCAACACATTCTCTTTAAAAACGGGTTGCTTGGCCCACACGGATCACTGATACAACAGGTAAGCACCTTGGGGCATTAAGGCTTTGGTGTTGCTTTTCGCACTCTGGAAGATGCTATCTCCCTGATTTAGCCTGCATTCTCTGTCTAACTTAGTGCTTTCCATACCGGAAGGCCGGTACAAAGGTTTTCCTTTTGAGCTTATTTTAGCTTTTCTTAGCGGTTTCCTCCTGTACGTTATCTACCCCCTTTCTCCTAGTGCTTCCTAAACCCATAAGGCTTTCACAAGCGTAGTTTGACAAACCTAGTATTTGTATTGCCATTTGATAGGTTTGGTGTACATTTTGTATTATTGCCGGCCCGGCGGCGATCACGTAACTTAGTGTTATTCCGCACTGTTGTGTCTCTACTAGCTTCCTTTGATAACGGAGAGGTGAAATTGATGTTTAATGCATGATATGCTACGCTTTTATTATGGTTTTTATCGAACACGTGCAATTTGTTACTCTTTTGCACGTAACTGTATATGTAGTCCCGTCTCATTGCCTGTCAGCCTTGACCTCTTCCCAGTTTTTTCTGCACTGGGTTGCTGCGTTTTTCACCTCGCGCACGAGACAATGTTATTCCCCACTGCGCGCTCGTTGCATGACAATATCCAGGCATCTACAGGGTGTATCTTCAGGGCTATAGCTACAATGCGCGTAACCGTGTATATAGTCCAGTCTCATTGCCTGTTAGCCTTGACTCCTTCCCAGATTTTCTGCACTGGATTGTGGCATATGTCACCACACGCACGAGACAGTGTTCTTTCCCACTGCGCACTCGTTGCATCACAATATCCAGGCATCTACAGGGTGTTTCTTCAGGGTTACAGCTTCTGTAACCACGCCCATTGACCATTCCTTCTGACATACCACAGTGGCGCCATTGTTCTTATACCACCGTACTCAGCTCCTAAGTGCTAGACTCATGTAACCATCGCAGGCAAAGTACATGCCTTGATTTGTTTATGCTCATTTTCCCCAGGATTACTCTTACTGGCCCTTATTAAGGAGGTATCATTTTGAAGCGACAAGACTGAGTGCCGTTGACTCCATTTACAGTACAGGGTCCGGAGCAGGCTGGGCCTGTCAAACCTACGTTTCCTATGCATTAGTCGCATACAAATCCTTTCACCAATTTGGTATTCACATCTTACACGTTTTTTATTTCCAGTTTATAGGTCACATGGGCTTCCATGCGCCGCCAGTCACTTAATTTAATATGTCAATTGAGTGCAAGTTGGAATAGTCACACCATCTGTATATCTTTGGCACCCCCCTCCCATTTTTTCCCCTACTCGTTTTGTACATAGTATAGATTTTTACAAAGATCGAACTTTTCCAACTATAGGGGACATGTGTTTGGGTTTCAGCCCATGTGAGAGATACATATTCTCCACTTACAGTACATAGGAGCCACCGACTCGGAGCAAATGAGCCCATGAATATACTATGACAACTATTCAGATCTTACTCATATGCACACAATATCACCGATTATGGGTAGACAAATCTTAGAAGTGACAACGCCAGTTGTCACATCCTTTTTAAATATCTGTTTTGAGTAGTGTTAGTTTGTGTTAAGTTTTTGTTGTCTTGTTAATAACACGTTGGCAATAAGTAATGTCTGATATCACAGTTGTGTTAGTCATGACCCTCGGAATGTTTTTTATATGTATGTCTGCTATGCACCATATACATCTTGTGTCCAGTGTCAAGTAGTGTACACATTTTTGGCATTGTGTTCTTCATTATTTAATGCATATTACACATTATGGTGTATTCATGTTATCTATTTTTTAAAACTTCTTTCAGCCCTGACGAAGTTCAATCCTTGAACCAAACGCGTTGGCTGATGTGTTTTACAAACCGTGTGGATTGTTTAAAATAAAGATTGATTAAACAAAGACACTGATCAAGCTTCCTTATTGACGCATTACCGACTTGGGAGTGCACCGCTCCATTGTTCTCACAAATAACTATGGATATATGGTTAGCAATTCAGACTTTCAAGTGTTGCTGTACGTAATTTATTTGTGTATTTTTATAATTTTTATTTTTACTTGTATTTGTATATTTTCCTCAATATTTGAAGAGTGAAACACTTATTGATACAATTGTTATACTCCTATTTATATATATTATGATAGATAAAATAAAATATGGCACCCATAAGCATCTAATCGTATAACGTATATGAAAACTATGCAGTAATCTATATGCATGTTAAGCATAAATGTGTGGGTGTGTATATAATATTTTGTTTCTTTATTTTTTTTATTTTTTTTATTACCATAAGTGAAATAGACCAACTTACCTTCGGTACAGCCTTATCTGGCAGAGACTCTTATCTAGCACAAGACTCTCCACTTCAGAACCAGGGCACAGAAAGTCAAACCAACTAAAAGCTCAATAATACAATGAGTGCTGAAAACAATATTGTTCTGAAAAGTTGAGCTAAAAGGATGGCTTCTGATGGATGTTGCTCTCTGCAGATACAAATTCATCACATTTTGAATATCCCGATGCACCAACCAGACAATAGCTGGAAAATTCTGCAGTAGTTCTCAAGTGCTAGTAGGTGGTGTCTGCTCCGTCTCTGCACTAGTTACTGCTGGACATGATTTTACTGGAGCCATATAGACACCCTGGTTCCCGGGTGTTGGCTCCCTTCTTACCATGCCCTGTGACTCGGATCCGAAGCTGGTTTGTAGGAGATTTTCACAGAAATTGCAAATATTTTTGCAGTTCTCAGAAACATAATCTCAAACTGGCAAGGTATATACCCTGCTGCTCCTGCCATAAGCAAATCCTCATGTCAGACTCCACTAGGGCTGCTTGTTGTGCATGGGCCCAAAGCTCAGATCGAAGCCGTGTGAGCAGTGTGAAGTCCTGCATAAAAAAGCCATTGAGGACTAGGAGGCGAAGTGTTTGACGTGGGCATGCGATGAGCTCTGGGCTCTGCATTTGGTGCATCTCATTTGTTGCCCTCTTCAAGTCCTCTAGGAACAAGAAAAAGAAGCTTAAGAAGAGGTGCAGACTATGTCTAGATGGCAGTCTTGCTTCAGAGGTGGGTCTCTTCCAGCAGAGTCTTAAGTTGGAATTGGTGCACATGACCCCAAACTGAACAAGCATTGGCATAGCCAATAGGTCTCGCTTTTGGGACCTTATAAGTATTTAGTTATGCAGCACAATATCCTTGGTGCAACAACAACTGTTACATGGCAAAACACTTATATGGTCCCAAAGGCGAGACCTATTGGCTATGCCAATGCTTATTGCTGTTTTTGTGGTACTGCAATATATAGGGATGTTATTTGTCAAAGTTTACAGTTTGGATTAGATCATTGATGACACTATTGTTCATAGGATAACGATGTCGCTAGTGACAACTTCTTGCTGCCCAGGTCGTGCGGAGGGGTTCCTTTTCTCTGTGGTTCTGCTGTCCTGATCGAGCCGAAGGTCCTGCTGCAGTTGTCTCCTCCCTTTGGGTGTGTGGTTGTGTGTGTGTGTGTGTGTGTGTGGGGGGGGAGAGTTTGTGTGGGGGGGGTTTGTGTGTGTGTGTGTGTGTGTGTGGGGTTGTGTGTGGGTTTGTGTGTGTGTGGGTTTGTGTGTGTGTGTGAAGGGCATGGAACAATCAGAATGACCTATTTGTCAGATATGATGGGCTGACACCCATTAGGAAAATGTCTGACCATGCCTCATACGGGTTTGGTTGTATGCCGCTAAGGGCAAACTAAAACAGTTTAGGGGTGATGCTGGAGGGGACTGGGAAGATCTGTGCTCCGGTGACATGCCTGCCTGATTCCAGTTTGAAGCCATGAAAGGGCTGAGGTTCCTGCACCGCGGGAAGAGGGGTTTGGCGTTTCTATACGTCAAACTTTGGAGTATCCACAGAAAAGTCTCACGAAACATAGCACTGCACCCATTTGAGTAAAAGAATGTATTTGGGGTGTATATGAACAGTGGCTTCTTTATAAGAACTTCACGAAGAAGTTTGTCCAGAAAGCTAATAGTATGAGACCTGGTACCCAAAAAAAGCTTCACTTTTTTTTTTTTTCTTCATTTTTTCATTTTTAGCAATAAGTGCCCATGAGGCCATCTTGAATTTACTGGTAACGACTTAGATTGGACATAGGGGTCATCGTTATGTTAAAGACATACACTTGAAGAGGGCCTAAACAGTTATGTTTGCACATATGGGTCATTGTAATGTTAAAGATAAACACTGAAAGATGTCCGAAACAGTTGAATTTGCATATAGGGGTCATCGCTATGTTAAAGTAATACACTCAAAGATGGCAGAAATAGTAAAATGTGCATGTATACACGCGTTCAAAAAGGGTAAAGTTTATTCTTTTTGAAAGAAACAAATTTGTAGAAAAAAAAAAAAGTTGAGATGTGCCCTTTGACCTGAGATAGCGGAAGTAGAAGAAGCCCGTAGGTAGAGCACGATTTAGACCCGATCGGGAAAGGAATGGTACGGACGCAAGAAAACGCCAGCTTTCACAAAGTAAGTAATGGGGGAAACTTCGGCAAGTCAGTGGGTTATAAGTTAGGCATTGGTTATAAGCTTATCTTGTAGAAGGGGGCACGTTGGGATTGGGTACTCCGGCTAAATAACAGGAAGTAAATACACACCGGTTAGACAGCGTGCATGCGCTGCTCGGAGACACTTTAGTAGGTGAGTTTTCAAAGTGCTGCTGAAGGCTGGCGGTTTGCGCGTGCCAGCCAGCCAGCACTTTGAAAACTCACCTACTAAAGTCAGCGAGACCTAAAAACCAGTGTCCATCTCGGTTCTGAATCCAGTTCGTGCCACGATCCTGGGCGTCATATTGGCATATCTGGAGTTCCTTGTGCAATCGCTTGTATTTACTCAAGTGATGATGACACTGTCCTGCAGCACATTGGTTCCCTCTTGTGCACGTCTGAACCCAATGGATCCGGTGTGACCTCCCAGTGGGACATCGCTGTCTGGTACTAACTCGGTGCCTGTTGATCCTAAACGCCCAGGGCATGCTGTAACACTGGCTGAGGCCTCACCATCACCCTAGTCTCCACCAGTAGTCCCTTCAGTGATGCTGACCGTAGCATCTGCTCCACCTTCTCGCTCTAGACCTCATACTAAAGCCATCCTGATGCACTCAAGGTGTCAAGCGTAAAGACTAAAAGAGGAAACCATGTACAGAGATGACGCTCAGTCTATTAAGGAATAATGGCAGAAGTTAGACCGCATGTTTGCGTCGGTCTCTGACCAAATTCAGATGCCACAGATAATACTACTCAACTATGATGGCAGTGAGGCAGCTGATTTGCTCCCTCCTGCAGATACTGACATAGCAGACTACTTTGCCATTCAAAACACTAGTGTCCTTGACCCCTCTCTGGAAGGAGCGATGGAATGTCGGAAGAGGCTGTTGATGCAGGGGTGGACTTGTTTACTACCATGGTCAGGTAGGCTGCAGAGGTACTGGAGTTACTCCTTCCAGTGATGGAGGCCTAGTGAAGTCTCTGAACAGAGATCCTTCAACCAACCACTGTATCCTCGTGCGATTGCTTTCTTTTTAACAAACCAGTTATGGAACCCATCATGGCGATCTGGGGTAAGCCCATTCCTGTGACAACGTCTGAGTATTGTGTTTGTAACAAACCTACAATAACATGGTATTTGTAAAGCGTGAACTAATCACCCCCTAAGGATCTCAAGGCGCTGGGGGCTGTGTGGAAGATTAAGCAAGCTATTGCCCAGAGTGGCATGGTGCTGGGCTGAGCTGACACTGGAACTGGGGATCGAGCCGTGGGCCCCGTGCTCCGGAGTCCTCTGCCTTGACTGCTGCGCCAAACCCTAAAATTCCCCATGACTAGAAGGGACTATCAGACGTAACAGTATATTTCTATCTGTAATCGTGCCAATAAATTACAGATGAAAATGTTTTCACCAATGACTATTTAATTAATTCTCATTATATTTTTGTATTCAACAGTTTCTTTGTAAAAGTCTTGCTGGCCCTATAGAAATGATCCATTGCTGAATTCATAGCGGTCTACTTTTCAGAAATGCGTAGTTTTCTGGGACTGCATATATGTTTCACACTGGTTTCCATCGCAAATTGCAAGTAGGTTTTTAATACAACTCTGTTCCTGAAAGCTAGTCAGATGGTGATGCTAGAACAGTAAACCTATCATTGATGCCCCAAAATATATGCTTTTTTGCAAAGCACTTACCAATTTCCCCCAAAATGCGAAATATAGCTATATTTTGGAAATTTTCATCATTCCTTTCAGGGAATCTACAAGCTCCGGATACCTTTATGATTCACCAGGATGTTGGGAAAAAGGACGCAAATTCGGCATTGGATATGTTATGTGGAAAAACATTTTGAAGGCGTAAGCGCACAGTATACCACATATCAGAAAAAAGAACTTCACATCGGGGGTGGAGAAGCCTCGGCATTTAAGGATTTAAACTTAAACTCTGCAGAGAAGTATTTTGTAACATGGAATCTCAGTTTACGGTAGAAAACAAGCGTTATATTGTTTATCCTCTCTGACAAACCATGGGGATACAAGATTTGCATGTAGTAAACCCAGTTATGCCCTTTTAGGAGACTACTCATTTGCTTTGCTAATTGTAATGTTGGTTACATTGCTATTTTTGTGATTGTATTCCTCATATTTGCCTTGTTGGAAAGCTTACTCTCAATACAGTAGGCCTGAGTTGGTTATGGTGACAAGCGAATGACAAATGATACAGCCCTGAGTGGTTCACTGGTAAAAGTTCTGCCCAAGCCTCAACTCTGACATTTTTATTATAAGCCATTATGACAAAGGCAGTAGGCTTGCCTTATTTATTTTGAAAAGCCTTTGATAAAGCCAACAGGCCTTTAACGGTGGATTGTTCTAATGCTGTGTTATAGGTCGTCGAATAGTATTCAGTGAGATTTACTATAACGAAATACCCTAGTAAGCAAGGGTTTTGCTACTCCTCACCTCCTGTGACAGCCCTCTGGGTAGAAGCATCTCATTGTTATAATCCTTGTTAGGCCCTTTGAGAGAGGATGGGTATTGTTTTGTAAACCGTATAATATTGTATGTATTTGTAATTTTATGTTTTGCATACATAATGGTTGCTAACGTATTCACACTCATTATCCCTTTTTTGGCTGTGGTCTCCAACCAGTGGTAGCTTTGCTGGTTAATTTGGAAAAATGATGTCAGATGTCATAGTTTTGATCTGTTTATTGTGAACGGATATGAGAAGCCAGTACGCTTGCTTATTGTGAAGAGCAATTTAACACTAGATTGTTATTAGACTGGTCAGAGCTTGCAGGCTGACATTTTGTTAAATAGAACCCCAGATTACCATAATAGGCAAGGGTTTTGATGATTGTGACCTACCCGAAAAAAACGTAGGGTTAGAAAATTTGTAATGTGACAATCCTTTATTGGGCCCTTTCAAGAGGAATTCTATATAGGTTTGACAACTGCAATGTTGTGCATATTTTGTTTTCATCACTGTGCCTTCTAGGAAAGCTGATCCTCCATACAGTAGGTCTGATCTGGTTAGGATTACAATCCAGTGATAAAAGCTATAGGCCCGATTGGTTCACTGGGAAAAGGTATGCCGGACGCCATAGTTCTGCTCTGTTTTTATAAAGGTTACCACAAAGACAATAGGCCTTTTTTGGTTATTGTGAAATACATATGTCAAAGTCATCAAGCCTTTAAGGGTGGATTGTTATTGTACCATGTTAAACCTGTAGACATGTATTTTGTTACATGAAAATTCACAGATTTACCTTTTTCAAGGCCAGCATTTTGTTGTTGATAACCCCATCTGATAAACCCTAGCAGGTGTGAGATTTGCGCTGTAATTAGAATTTCTTATGCAGAACTGGCAGGCTTGCTTGCCCACGAGGATCTTGTAATAAAAAAATGTACATATTTTCATTGGAAATAAAAAGAGGGTACTGAAAGTAATCTGATCAGAAAAATACTGTCACTCACATAGCAGTAGAGCCAATGGCCGAAGATATCTTCTTGCAGGCAATGGGTCAACCACTTCAGACATTGGCTCTATTGCTCTAAGAGAAACAGCTTTTTTCTGATCACATGCACTTACTCCTTAAAAGGAGTGAGCTTCAGTGCCAGGACCGTTGGGTCAGTCCTTCAGTTTTCCATGTTCTCGTTTCTTTCCTTCTTATCTTTTTATTTTCAAAGCATATTGCAACTTTCCAGACCGTGTCAACAGGTTTCTTGCTTGCTGTACACTTTACCTGCTACATGCCACAGCCTCTGGGCCAAGCCAACATCACAGAAAGACTCAGCGAGTAGTTTCCCTTTTTTACCTCTTTACGGTGGCCAACGTATTGGTTCTAAACATGGTGTCCAAGTTGGAACTTCAAATCAACAAAACCTCATGTACAACATCATCGCAAGACTGCCACCTTCTATCTTATTTTGCAATGATATGCCGGCCCTGTTTAGAGAGCAACATATTCTTTTTTTTTTTCTACATTTATTCTTTTAATGTACCTTGCATAAGTTGTTGAGCTTGTGTGCAAATCTATTCTGGTTGTGTAAGTGGATGAATGTAAAAATGAGTTAGCAGATGGATGAATGGACTCATGAGTGCTAATATGAGTGACTGAGTGCACGTGATTACTTATTGAATGCCTAAACCCATTATTAATTGAAGAGTGGCTTTAATTTGAAGGCCAGACCTATTTGCATCGCCATTTCTCGTTTAGTTTATGAGCAGCAGAGGTCAATAGACAGAGGAATATCTTGGGAGTCATGAAAGTGTTCCTCCGCTAGTGCTTGAATGCACGAAGTAGAGAGAGTTTTTTTTTTCTGACTAGGTCATTGTGCTCCACTGAATTCCTTTGTGATCTTTAGGTTGCATGATGCACCTTCTTGATGATATAAATTTGTCCATTAATGTCTTGTCACTGAGTTTTTCAAACCCGTTTTCTAATGAGTATTGAAGACTGATTTGGAGTGCCCTGTTCTGAGCATATTTAGGGAACACTGTAATTAATGGCAGACAAAAACAGTGTTTGCATTGTCATTGCAACTCAACATATTTGAAGCATTGCATCTTTTGAGCTTCAAAAGAGGAATGGTCAAGTGATGTCTTGTTCTTCTGTGATTTAGTCATTAGATTATTTTGTGCGTGCCCAAACAAGTCTTGCATATAAAAGAGGCGCTTGAATGTGGCACAAGGGTTCAGGTTGTGGCAGATTTTCCCAATGGGCTTGACGTGTCTGGATACATTATGCGTGGATATGCATGTGATCTTGAATGTGAAGTCCAGTTGCTTCTAAGCTGCACTCCTAATACGTTTTAGTATGTTGCTGTTAATAGTTGTCCAGTTTTTACTTTACGCCTGGTTCTTGGCACTAAGGTAACGGTAGCTTGTGCTCCTCTCACTTGTCTCACTTAGAAACGGTACTGCCGAGCAGTATGTTTTAAGTGTGGGGTGGGAGTTTGCATTTCTAATTCGGTTAAAGAGATGGTGGTTAGGCGGGGGATTTGGTGTCCCTGTCATGATTGCTGTGCATGCCTCGTTGGAGCTGCCCTTATAAAGAGAACCATTAGCTGGAGATACCTATGGAGTTTGCCTTCGGGGTTTTTCTGCCCATGTCTTTCTGACGTGATTATAGCCAGTTTCTTTTTCTTGGATTCATGCTGTTCTAGGAGGAGTTACTCCCTCCTTTGTTGATATTCCCTTCGTGGATAGATTTCTTATCACAAAATGGTGTCTTTAGGTTCACGATTGCCAGGTCTTGCTTTACCACTTGTAGGATGAGAGTGGACTTTGAGCCGATCATTACGTCCTCAGCAGTGCTTTGCATATTGAGTTCGGATCCCAGCAAGGCAAACTCTGCCTTCCTTCCAGGGTTGGTAAATGGAGAAGTGTTCTATTTGGCAGTAGTAACAACTGTTATTTCTAGCATGCAGAAAACGGCTCTATTGTGGTAAAGTGCTTTTCTAAGAGAGATTGTGTTTAGTTTAGTAGGAGTGACATGATTTAGTGATTTCAAAACAAGCATGGTCTTTCATTGGCAATGCTTTAGGGTCAGCATAGTGTACCACTGTGCTGGGCTTGCAATAGGGTAGGCACGTTCCGTGCTGCCAGCATAAGGCATGCTTAGTTTGTTTACAAGTCATATAGTTTTTTTCCTGCTAATGAAAATGTAGTTTGGACTGTGTAAGAGTATACCTGTACATTAAGCAAGGTCTTATTTCTTTTACACAGCACTGGGCATATTGTGGGAGGACATGTGTTGTTGTCTTATTTCCATTCCAGGTTATTTGCTTTCTAAAAAAAACAAAACGGAAAGTAGACAAAGTCCAAAAATAGAGCACATTTCTAAAGCAAATCAACCAACTGGTTTCCGAGCCCAGATGAAATCCGCCGTCTTTCTAAATCTTATTTGGAGCAAAATGCGTTTTAAGTTCACATGAATGAGAATGCAGTGACGTAAATGTGATTGGAGAGGTAAACAGCCTGCTTGCTCTTCAGATGCTTCTCTTTATTCATTGTCCCACCAATTGCTGTGCACGTTGGACATATTGATTTAGACAGGCGTATCAGAGAAGGCACTTAAGAAATCGTTCTCAACAGAAGCTCAATGGAAACCCATTGACCTGTAAAAGTGAGCTACGGAGAGAGCTGTACGTCCATCTGGATGAACAATATATTTTGTGTAGTGTTTGTTATTCCGTTAATGGTGCAAGCGATTCTCTGGAAAGAAAATTCTCATGTGTTCCATCATACACTTGACTGGAATACAAAACAAATGAGAAAACAGGTTGAACAGAAATCCATAAGCAAAAGGCAGGGTCAAGGTTTTGTGAAGGGAATAAATAAAATGGTTGATTGAAGTACCATTGGTGTTAATGGGAGGTTAGTCTTTGAAAATGAACATTGATGTTTGAATCCAAATTTGTAACTAAAAATGCAAGTGTGTCCCTTTTTTCCTTCCTGTGACTCAAAATGGCTGCCACTGTTTAGATTGTTCATTCCAAATATTTGTAATCATTCTTAAAATTTTGAATGCAGATAATCGGTGACTGGCCGTTCCCTTATGTGAATGTCTATGACCTAACATTATTGGTAATGGAAGTTAACTGAGTGCACTGAAAGAGCTTGAAAAATGGATGGAAAACTATTAGACACTGAGTAAAATAAAAAGGTGTATACCTTAATTGTGTAGACCGTAATGTATGCCATTGTTACTCGACCTTAACTAGGAGTAAAAACGTTTGAGCATGTAACCCGCTGTTTTTATTAGATCAACTTCAGCTTTCCGAACATAAGTGTTAAACATTCTACTGAACTTCTAAATAACAACTGTTGAGCTGTTTGAACTTCAAGCACCTTGAACACGCTTAGCCTTTGGTGCTATCCTTGGTCTTTGCCCTCTTTTCTTGTTTTCTGCATTTATCCACTATCAAGCCTAGATTGTTTTCTTTTTGAGTAAGAAACAAGGTAGAAAGGTGTCTGACTTTTAGCAGAATGCAGTGGGAGTTAATTCCTGGCTTGACTATGGAAGATTTCTGCCTTTTCCAAATTAGACACCAGCTGAGGACTGCACTCCAACACCACCCAACCCCAGAACCATGAATCACTGCTCCTTTATATTGTGCTCTATGTCAACTGTTAGCAGTTTCAAAACCGTCTTCCCAGACTCGAAATGTATAGATAGATTCACTGCCTTTCTCTCAGTCTCTGCTTGGATAAAAACCAAGATTGTTCTGCTACCAAAAAGGTTATCTGTTGCTAGATGCATTAGATGTTCTATCATCTAGCTCTGTGTAGCTGGCACACAGCTATGGGATCAATTACCGCCCCCTCAACGAGTCCAATCTTAAAAAAGCAATTTATCCTCATCAGGTGATTTGTTGTGTAGTTTTTCTGCTGATTATCTATTTTTCCCACTACTAACTTGGTGTATTTTAGATTTAGGTGATGTTGCGTGTTGGGTTTTTTTTTTTTTTTTTGTCATATGACGCCTCAAACCTAGATTCTCTCTTGTATTGTTTAAGGATTAATAACTTAAGTACAGAAATACAAATCTGTTTACAATTGTTGGGAAAAATCAGTGTCCATTTTCATCTTTAAGGCGTTAGCATAGAATTGTTATCATATGGATGTGCTCTTACTATGTCTTTGACATGTGTTATGGTCTTATCACTCAAGGGTACTTGTATGTAAATAACCATTATGACATTCCATCGGCAGTATGGTAGATTTGTAAGGGTAACTTTACTTTAGTCTTTTAGTGAATACTCCGAGTCTATACTGTTAGGATGGTAGCGATATACGGATTGCTTGCTTTAAGGCTTTTAACAATCTTTTCTTTCTCACAAGCTCTTTTGTTGCAAAATATTAGTCTTGTGCATAAGTATAAGAACTTTGCCCCCCACTTCACTAATTTTTAATCATGTTTGATGTTAAGCAAGTGTCTGCTTAACATGTCACCATTTAAAATATTCCTTTTTACAACATCCGAATATCCAGACTTATACGTAATTTTAACAAAAATAGTCCTCTGAGCATGGTGAGGGCTATTGCTGGATATAGCCTGAAACTTTGGTTCCGATTATGATGGCAGGGAGACCGACACCGACAGGCTGTCTGTGGCGGTCTCCCCGCTATCGTAACCAACTTTACCGCTCGCTGTATTATGATGACGGGTGGAAGTGAGTCGGTCATAAGGACCGACCGCCACACATCCGACTGGCTCCTTGAGCCCGCCGGTGCGGCGGAGGGGTCTTAGTCCCTACAATGGTAGCGGTGCCTACCAGGCACCGCCATAGGGATTACGATGTCCCTTTACGCCTGCCTGTTTAAGGCGGTTAACCTGCTATGAACATGCAGACGGAAAGTTACTTTGGGGGCCCGTAGAGGGCCCCATAACACCCTGGTCCCCAGATGATGCCTGCCATGTAGTGCAGGTATATGTAAATTGTCCCTTTTTTGCATTGCGGCGGGTGCTGCAGCCAGCAGCACCCGCCACAATGCAAAACATGGGCAATGGACCGCCTCGGTGACGGTTGCATCGTAATTTGTACTGTGGAACTGCCACCTTGTAGGTGGGCGATCCTAAATATGAAACGATGGCGGGCGGACTGAAGTCCATCCGCTGTCATAATCGGCCCCTTTGCACTGTTCCCTGTAGGGCACATTAAAAATAATAATTAACTGGGTTTAGTATAGTCAGTTACATTTTGTATGCTTTGTTCACATTTCTCCTGCAGACTATCCGATTAGTGGTAAAAGCATGTCTTAATTTTAGTCTCACCCAGTAATGCATCAGAAATTGTTTGGAAGAGGTCTGCATTTAAAAAATAAAAACACTTGTTATATGGTCATGTGCTGCTCAAGTTTCCTTTTTCTAGTCAAAATCCATGTTTTGACTGAGAATCATATGTGATCAGTCTTCCTCTTTTACGGGCTCCACTTTCAGGGATTTAGGGATGACTTTCCTCTTTGTTTGTATATCCAGGTTAAAGTACTTGTCATGTTCAGGGAACACTTAATCACACATCTGCTAATTTAAGGATCTTGACTTTTCGATTATACCTTTGTTAAAGACACCTTTCAATGTATGACTGTTTAAGTGCTGCAGGTGATGATTAAGAGCTAAAATTGATTGAAGGATTTCAGTGCACAGCATGGACTTTAAAGGTGCAAAAGTGGGGCTGATTTACCAATGTGAATACCAGAATTAGTTAAAGTGCTGGGAATTCCTACTGCTTTTTTGGGATGTGTTCTGGTCCAAGCACAGATACTAAGGTGGTGTCTTTCTATACGTTGGAGTCCTGTTTCATTGAAAGAGCTACACCAGTGTCGTTGTTGGAAATTAAGGGCTCTGTCATAGTAATTGATCATCAAAACGTTCTTTGTCTAGGTTGTAAGTATCTGGTGGTTATTGGCAAAAGGTGTTTGAATGAAACCCCCACCACACTACTTTTTTTTTTTTATTTCTCCCTCTCGCATTAATATTTTAAACTTATTGGTCGCATGAGTAATACCATCAGATTCCCGAGAGGGATTCTGCATAATGCAGAATCTTTGAGACTGACCAGTTTATAGCAACACTAGTACTGTTTGCATTTCAGTCGAAAACATTACCAACAACCAAACATTGAGCTGACTATATACCTTTTTTTGTTGTAACTGATGTCCTTGAGTTCTGTGGGCTGAGTAGTTGTTATCCATTCTTGTACATTGATCAGATTTAGGATCCTGTTGATCTGGGATCAACATTTTGCAGATGTTGATATATTTCCATGAACCTTCCACCATCAGGACGTTCCTTTTGTGATGTTTACTTTCAGTCCTGTTTCTTCATATGATGTAAGCAGTCTGGCTAATGCAGTGGGCTGGATGATTCTGACCACTGCACAAACACCTGTGAGCCAGGATTCAGAATTACAAGTTGTGTAGACATTATTGAACCCGATAATTACTAGGTGCTATAGCAGCCTACCCCTCCCTCTCTGGTAAATTTTTATAGGTTAAACCTGCCAGAATTTTAACAGAGGAAAAGGCCTGATAAATGCTAAGGACATGTTCTTTTTGGTGCCATTAGCGGTAAAAGGCTGCACAATATTCCCCCTTGCTGGGGAAGGACTTGAAATGGGTGCTATTTATCACACCTGATAAATTCCAAACACAGGGTGTCGGATTTTATTGGGTGCGAAATATATAACTAAAAACTGCTCCAGGGTACTTGTAACCAGGCCTAAGTCATGAAAACGTGTGGAGTTCGGTCCCAATAAGACGCTGCACGTGTTTAGAATAGTCATTGCAAGAATGGGGACACTTAGACAGTTTCTCTTCAAATTGCAATACATATTTTAGTATTGTGTATGGCAACCCCACGATTTGTATTTATAGACTGCAAAAATTGCTGCCGAAACGGCTGCATTGTTAGCTTTTATTTATCACATACAAGTGCCATGTGCAGATTGACCGTTTATTTCATGTAGTATATAAATGTTTTGTTTGTTTTAACAAGCACTGTAGGCTTTTATATAAGTTTGCACAGTTTCTGTGCTTCATGTAGGCATTTCTTCCTGCGAGTAGAGGTGCTCTCTTTCTCTCTTGCCTCCTGTTGTCCCTGAACCTGTAATTAATTTACAAGCACTTCTGTTACACTTAAAGTCCTTTCACTTCATACTTTTTATAGTGAAACACAATGCCGTAGTAATGGCTGTAGAGATAAAACTGTAGTACATAGCTGTCCTTTGGTGGGGGTTTAAGCGCGATGACAAAACCAATAGGTCGCACCTTTAAGGGTTTGACTTCGTCAGTGCAGACTTATTGGTGAACGTGCAAAGTGCGTATGACTGTTTGGCCGACCTGAGCGGGCCAGCCAAACCGTCATGCACACTTATAACGGTGCATACGACTCCCCATGGGTGCCTGTTAGCCCCCCCATGGGTGCCTGTTAGCCCCCCCCCCCCCCCCCCCCCCATGGCCACACCCCCAGGACACAAAATAAAACGATAAACACCGGTTTATTATAGTTTTATTTTGCTTTTCTTTTTGGCTGGTGGAAGGGAGGGGCGACGCTCCTCCTCTATAGCGGAGGAGCTGCCGCTGCCTCTCCCTAAATAAATAATTTTAAAAAGGTTACATGTCCACAAGGAGTTTACAGAGAAGCGGGAGGGGAAGCAGCATGTGCTTAGGGAGGTTGGGCACAGAAACAAACTGTTGAGCGACGGGAGTGTGGAGGAGATGAGGGCAGGGGAGCAGGCGGGAGAAACAGCAACATGAAATGCAGCAGAGGTGGGAAGAGAAATACAAGAGGGAGATGTACAAAACACATGGACTTTTATGGAAAGCTTAACCAAAAAGAAAAAAAAAGTAAGCAGTGGAAGGATGCAAGTAATAAGGCCATACTCCAGGGGAGGACCAAACTCAAGAAGAGGAAGGAAAGCCTACACAAGCTATTGAATAAAAAGAAAGCAAATGAGTGACCATGAATCCTACCGATGGAAAGCAATGGGCAGGTTCCAAGGCCACTGTAGGCTGCCTATAGGTCTTGTTGCAAACTGACAGTTTGCGTGTCTGGTAGGCAAGACTTAAAGTGCATTTGGTGGCTTTTTAAGCGTGGATAAGTTAAGTGCCTAAGTTGTACAAGAAAAAAAATAGAAGGGGTCGAAAGTTTATTTTGGAACCTGCAGCTGTTTTTTCCGTATGCCAGAAATCTAGAAAGCCAAGGCTTAACTATCTTGATTCCACAACATGCTTCTTTCTTTCAACACTCAACGCTCCCTCTTTATCTCCCTCTTGCAGGTTATTTTTCATTCCTGCATCTGTCTCCATCACTGTTTTCCTATCCTATTGTCCTTCTTTCTCCCTTTTCTTCATTTCTCTCTCATGCTGAAGGTTAAAAAAATATTCATGATCAAAAATAAGTCCCAGACCAATAGCCTACACAAAGTAAGCACTGGGAAAAATAAATGTCTTTTTATAGTGCTTCAGGTAAAAAGCTACGTTTCTGACAACTCATTTCTGCATACTTATACATAGTGCTATGTGGATTGTGTTGTAACATTTCAGATCATAGCTCTCAAAGAGCTTGGATTTATACAAGTCGCACAATAGAACTTAGACTCTGGCGCTCAGCACAAAGCTGTTGTGACATACTGGTTTGTCTTGCGTATGTTCAGACCAGAACTCCCAGAACCTGACCCGATCTGCATTCTTTACCTAAATTTTTTTACCATTCCCCCTCTACCTTCCACACCTCATGTGACTTATTTCGTGGATATGCTATGCGCCAATAATCCATATTCTTGTTGAATTCAGTTTTTTCTCCTTTGTTTTACTTGGCTCCTGTCACTGATGTAATCATGAAACGCACTGATCCTCATGTAAAGCGCTCTGATACCTCCGGGTCTAGCCAGCGCTATATAAAACTTGTCAAATAAAATTAAATTAAATAACCCAGAGAAAGGGGTGGTCGGTAACAGATACTCTGGAAGCTGCCCAGTCTTCCTTCTATGCTGCCCAAATGATGTCTTGATTAGAGAAATTGACGCGACATGCCCACAAAACTACTTGATTGTTGCTGCTTCAATTATTTTTCTCCATCTTCAAAATGCTGCAGTTACAGTTTAGGATGACTTTTTGACTCCGAAATCAGGCCTCCTCATCCTTGCCATTCTTGCTGTAGTTTTCTAAACACTGCTGCTACAGAAATTGCAATTTAAATGCGCTAGTATCATCATTTTGGGTGTTCACATAGAACACACAGCAATGTTTATCTACTAGGGATAAAACAAAAATTGATGATCCAATTTTTTTGTGTTTTTTTAAAACACCTAAAACCAATCAGCAATTACACGGAAATCATTGGTTTGAATTCATTCGTAAGAGCAGTGCAACCCACCATCGGGACCCCCAGAAGACATGTACATACAGCAGAGGGGACCGGGTTAATCGGGACCCTCCACAGTGCCCAGCCACTTCCCCCACACTCTACGATATTTCATGGCACACCCCTTGGCCATGTAAAGAGTCTTCTCCTGGGTCGCGCACCAGTCCACCCCTCTACGCCACCTCCCCAGATCGGGCGGGTCGGGGCTTTTCCAGGCCGCTGCTATATCCCATTTGGCCACCATCTTAGCAGTATTAAAAAATAACTTTTTTCATTTCTGGACCCATCCAGCCCATCCGTGATCTCCCACAATGAGTGCCGTGGATCATGAGGAACCTCCCAGCCCAATACCTCGGTTAGCTCCACCTCAATTGATCCCCAGAAGTGTTCCAGGCAGAGGCACGACCAAACCATATGGAGGAAATCAGCCGGGGCATGAGTGCATCGCGTGCATGCCGCGTCGGGGCGCAAGCCCGCTCGATAGAGGCGCAGGGGAGTAAGATATGCAGCATGTAGGTAGTAGAGCTGAATCGGCTTCAGTTTGGCAGAGGCGGTAACTGTTCTAGGGGCCATGAGGGCATCAAGCCAATCCACCTCATCAAGCTGGTGTACTAGGGATAATTATGTGGTAACCTGACTTTTTACCACTTATTTTCCTGGGTTTTCCCTTCCTTTGTCAATATTTTACACTTTTTGTTTAAAAAAAAAAAAAAAAAAAAAAAAAAAATTCAAAATCTCCACCACTCTGGTCCAGTTCTTTTGTATTTTCAGAGGTTGAGTCGATGTGAAACATCCTCCCTCTAACTTTCTAAAAGTGACACATAATCTTGCTTCTGTCGGGTCTTTATTTTGTCATTTGGAATTAATATAGTCCACATTTTCAGAGCAATGTAGTGTCACATCAGAGGCTTAGCAAGTGTGCAATGAACCATAATGCACGCAAATAAAATACCTTCTCCCCTACTTCTCTTGTTTGGACAGTTTAAAAGGCAGCCATTATTGGGATGCACTGGGCGTGTTATACCATTGGGAACCGGTGCCACTGCATCTGCTGCGCTATTGATAGCTACTCCTCTACATCCCATAACTTTTTTGCTGGTACAGGTGTGATTTTTTTCCAGGCTGTTTAGAGTTTCCAACTGCAGAGTGGAGTCTGCTAACCACACATCTCCACAAATCGAATCAAAATCGATGATGTATCTGTGTTAGATTAATGTATCTGCATCAAATAATTGATAGTTTGGATGTGGTTAGTGGTCTGTACCAATTCACTTGTGAGACTTCTTGATCAGTATGCATACCCATTGCCTGAATGATGCAAGTGTGTGGTAGGAGCTGGTAGAATAACATCTGTTCTGGTCTTTTATACACCATTGCGTCTTCCTTGCTACCTGTGTTGCTTTGATATAGTCTGATTTTTTTTTAATTTTTTTTTATTTTTTATGAACACTTGTATTGAGAATCGGAATACAATAAAGGCAGAAACTATTTAAGGGTATATATTCATATTAGTTTTTTGTGATGACTCAAGCAAATTGGTTAAACAACCTATCAAGAACTTATTCGTTGTGAAAAAGGGATTTACAAATATTAAAGTTGTCTGTTCTATCTGTGGACAAGAACCACTCACTCCAATTGTAAATGTTGTCTTACAGCAGTGTTGAAGGCACAACAAGTAGATCAGCAAGGCAAAATTCTGCTTATTTGATAAGGGAGTTGTATTGCATTCAGACCTCGTACTAGTACAATTAAAAGAGTGAATAAAGTTTATTTACATTTTTATACCTGTTATCATGATTTGGGGGAACCCAACTAAGAGCACTTTGTGGCTTGACTAGTATAAGGAGGGTTGCCTAGACAGGGCCTATCTCTCAATCAGAATAACAAAGATCAGAACACGTATGTGTCGTAGCGTCCAATGGTGTAGTAAAAAAAATGAGAAGCCTTCCCTATTTTTCTGACTCGTCCCCACCATGCACACCTCTTAGCAGTTCAGACACAAGCTATGCACAAATACTAAGTTTGCTGTTTTTCACATAATTTTACACCCTGCCTCGTCGTATATACATCTTGGATCTGCTAAATTAGCTCTGCACCTTGTGGCCGAAGTATCCAAGGTCGTGCAGGTCCTTCTCCTTGGCCTTAAAAGACAACAACTGAGAGCTTTGGTGTATGCTCCCAGAATCTGAAAAATAGAGCTCACCAGTGTTTCAGGGTGCGGTAGGATTGTGGACACAGTACTTCCTGCTTGTAGTCAGGGTTCCGCTGCTGGGTTTTGATACCTGGGTTGCGAATTTTAATAAACTGGATAGCGAGTGATTTTGATGGCGATTTTGGTTAAAGACAATGTAGTTTGGGCCCACACAAACAGATGCCATATACAGGCCAATTCAATTACATTTCTATTTAAAGGTCCGGTACAATCTTTTTCAAAAGTTACTTAAAATTGTGCCAGATTTTAAAATTGGACATGATATACTTGTATAAAAGATTTGTAAATTTTTGAACATTGAGTGCTTCTGCCTGTGCCCTATTTAACCACATTATGTAATTGTTAGACCTGGCAGCCTTTGGTGATGTCTTTTCCCCCCCCCCCCAAACATTTTGCCTTCTCCCCGTCTGTTTGCTGAAATTTGTTTGTTGAATTATGAAGTTCTTACTATTGGCTTTGACATGGCCTCATGTCATCCTGTTTTCTGACTCTGCCTGGCTTAAGCTTTATCTGCGCGCACAGCAACGCTTGCAAGTTGTTTGGATTAAGTTCAAGGATTGTTTTTGTGAGAGATTTGTCTAATGTACCCTGGAAGGCTTTCGTGAGCTTCGTCAAGATAAAGGCCGGAACATGCGAGATTGGAGAAGGGGACTTGGGAACTCCTTCCGGTCAGGGAATGCTTGGTTAGTAGCTGGTCAGTTCTGGTAAGATTCTTTTGGCTCCGGGGGGGGAAGGTTTCTCTCGAGCCTTTTAGTGTGTTTTGAGATTATAAACCTGAGGTTTGTTGACTTTGAAACCAGGATTTTGGAATCCGAATGAGGACAGACGCGTCTTCTTCGGTGGAACCCTGGTTGCTGAGGCTCTCATCCCCGACTGTTTAATTCCCCCGGTCAGGAGTGGGCTAAGATGCAGTGTTTGCACCAGGTGAAGTGTTGAATTTTGATTATTGCTATTGTGATGTTTGGCCAGTGGCTTTGATCATTTGAGGTGTTTTCTTTGTGATGTGTGAGTGAGTTGAGGTGCACATCCAAAGTAATCATTTGATGTATCTAGTGTGTATAAATCTTTCTGATCTCTTGCAGGACGTCCAGCATATTATGTTTTCTTGAGTGTTATCTTCTATTTGCTGCTTGTTTATTCATGGCATTACTCGTGCATTTAACTGTTGCATTTACCAAGTGTGTTATTATTGCTTACATATAAACATGTATATCTCTTTGTGTATTTGGATTTTGTGGATTTGGCATCTGGGAAAGCCTTTCTGTTGGAGCATTGTGTGAAATAAAACCCCAAGCCTTATTCTAAAAGAGTCTTTGCATTTTGTAAAATAAAACTCTTTTCTAAAGGTGTTGTTTGTTTTGTGTTAATGTCTCCTGCCTCAGTGTTGAGCCACCGTGTGGGAGCTGTATTATCTGAAAGGTGAAGCAAGACACTGTGCCACCAAAACATGTCCAAAGCCTGCCATTGCAGCCTATGTGTAGTTTTAAACTGCCAATTTGACTTGGCCAAATAAACATTTTACTAGGCCTCAACCTCCCTTTTAATACATAAGTCACGCCTGTAGTAGGCCTGAAACAGTCCATCGGGCAGGATTCAGTGTATTTAAAATATTGGACATGTACTTTTTAAGTTTATGTCCCGTACTGAAAACCTCCCACATTCGTTTTTCAGTACTGTGAGGCATACCTCCTTACCATAGAATAACGCCGGAGTACCTTATTACATTTGAGAAGTGTTTACATTTGAAAGGGAACAAGTAGGAATGGCTTGTTTTGTCTCAAAAGAATTGTAAGTTAAAATCCTCTTTAATGGTAAAGTCTAATTTTAAGTTACAATTCTGAAAATGCCACTTTTTTTAGAAAGTTGGCTTTTTATTTTTTTTGTCCTAACCATTTGGTGCCTGCAGCCTTTGTCCTATTACTGTGAATAATTGGCAGTTGGCCTTTGGGTATTCCTCTCAGACAGTGAGACAAAGGGGTACTGGTGTTGGCAGGATGGGCTCTCCTGCCAGGATGGGTGGGGTGGAGCTCTTCCCTGTCCCACTTAAATTTCAAAGGGCTGCCCTCCGCGCTCTCGCATATAAACTTGACATCAGTCTGTTGTCACCCTAACAATTTGGAGCTTGGGCAGGGCAAAGGAACGATATAGCCAGATTTGGGGATAGTTAAGTTTCTCTCACTTCAAAGGCTGGCAGCAGGTTTAAATATTGGACCCTCATATTAACTCTCCAGTACACTCTTGGACCTGCTGAGGATCCCCAGAAGGACTACCTTGTATTTCAGAGGACTACCCAGCTGCTATCAGAGGACTTCTCTGGTGCTTCAAGCATTCCTTTTACCCTCCGAGGAATGCCCTGCAGCTTGACGTCTCCCTTGCTTCCTGATCCCAGAACTATCTTGGTGATTCCAAGGGCTAGTTGGCTGGCGTTCTGTTTTGAGCTAAACGGACACAACTAGCGCCAACAGCCTTGAACTCTGCACTGGGATCTTGCCAGAAGTGAGTCCTGCCCTCCAGGTGGTGCCCTACTAGTCCGGAACCCTTGGAAGTGGTGCTTAAGGTGCCTAAAGAGCCAACACTTGAATTCTGCAACTTAGAAAGAGGAGACTTGGACCCATTTGCTCGCTGATCCATCCGAGGTGCATCGCCAGTCTGCCTCACTTCGCGGTATTACTTGCTACATTCTTCTCCTCAGCAGTAAATCATGTTCAGAAGAATCTCTCTAAGTGTATCTGGCTTCATAAAGTCTTTGTCGGCTACAGCCTGAAGCTTTGTCCTGCTGGAGATTCCCACTACTCCACCCTGCGGCTCACTAATGACAATGCCTCTTCCTCGGATACTGTTGGCTGCTTTGCTAATCTCTGCTTTCTCAGAAACTTTTCTTTAAAAATACTTGTAAGTCCAAAGGTAAGGTGACACCAGGCATCATCCACCTGGTGTAGCCGAACCACATGCCATTATAACTTTTGAGTTTGCCCTGGACTCGTCCGACCAGATACCCATGGTTGGTGTTTTGATTTGTTTAGATGCTATTTTTTACCTGCAACTTTGCTTCTGATTGGATGTCACTAGTTTGGATGTGAAATGTATTAACTTTTTTGCTACGTTTCTGAAATGTTGTGGGATTTTTCTTATGTTACAGATTCACTTTCTTATTGGTTGTGTGCGGCACAAATACTCTGCACACTGCCTTTAAGTTAAGCCTGACTGGTTTTGTGCCAAGCTACCAGAGGCTTAAGCACACATTAATTTAGTGTCATTTGTGGTTCACCCTGATGGGGATTGTGGTTTTTGCTTGAAGGGTCTTCAACGCCTCAATCAAAGACCCAATTTCCTGGGTCCTCTTGGGTAAAGACCCTTCCCATGTTTCAGCTCTCACCTGTCAAAATTAGAATCCTTACAAGTAGTTAAATTTTATTCTGTGTATAATAAATAAATGCCCAAATAATGAATCCAGAGATCCTTGGTGTTAGAACCATAAGTACTTCTTCATGCTAGCTGTATACAAAATACAAGTAGAATATAGACAGAAAATAAGCACCATGTTCATTGTGAGCATTCCAGTTGCTTTCACTCTCTTAGGCATAGTGTCGCCGGGATCATGTGAAAAAGCCTGGAGAGCAAAGACGTCTTACTTTATATGTGACTGGCTCTTCAGCTATACTCTACTTTAGACTAGGCCTAATTTAAGAGACATTTATTCAACATTGATATGTTGTACATTCCTGCAGAGTGGTCATTAAACTGTAAAACATGAGCAGAAGTGGTGCAATGAGAAAATATCTTGGTGCACAAATTTTTCTATATGAACATTAAAATAACCTTTTCAGCAGTACTGGCATGTTGGGATAGTCCCTGTTTTTTTATGTAGGCCAGCGGTCCTCTTTTTAGATGTTGCGTCTTGTCAAGTTTGGCAACTGAAGTCTGATGTAGTTCTAAACATGTTTCTCGCACTGAGCAAATAACTCAACTAAGTTCTACTTGAGAGTAGACTTGAAGGAAATAGCACAATTGGAGAGCAGACTCTAAAATACAGGTGACCCTGCAGTATTAAGACATTAAGACGGCTCTAGATGACGATCATGACATGGCAGATATTGAGGTCAAACATCTTGGCAAGTATGCCACTGCAAGAGCGTATGAGGAGGTTGAGCGACCAGGGTCGACGCTTGCTATGCTGCTCCGACCCAAGAAGGAAACTGGGGTAATAGTGCTGATCCAAGACTTAGGTGGACACCCACTTAATGATACAACCTCATTACAGAAAGGTTCTGTAGACATTCTGCCGATCCTGTATAAGTCGCGTACCTCCCCGAGCGATGATGTAATTAAAGACTATCTAGAACACATCAAAAAGCCATGTCTCACTAACTAACACAGAGAGTGTCTAATAGCCCCACTGGAGCCCAGGAAGATTAGTACTGCCCTTAAGACAATGTGAGTTGGGAGCGCTCCAGGCATAGATGGACTTGTGGTAGCCTTCTACAAGGCTTACCAAAAGTTACTGATACCCCACTTGTTCACGTTATTTGAGACAGTGGCAGAAGCTGAGGTGATGCCTCCCTCAATGAGTGGCACGGGTTGTTGCCGTCTTGGAACCCGATAAGCCACCTGATAGTTGCTCATCTTATAGGTCACTGTCCCTACTGAACGTAGGTACGAAGCTATTTGGCAAACCGACTGGCCCCTTTGGTGGTTTGCCTGGAGCAGACAGTATTCGTTGCTGGCTGAAATATGACCTATAATCTTAGAACAGTATTTCGTGTCATCCGATGGGTAGGCCTAGAGGTTCAGGCAGGTGCCGTCTTTTAGATGCCAAAAAGGCATTCGACTCTGTGGAATGGTCATTCATGAGGGCGGTGCTTCGACGGGTAGGAGCTGGCGAGGGTCCCCACTCCTATATACATTGGTGGCGGAGTCCCTGCCATGCGCCTTGAGGGAATATCGCGGACACAGGGGAGTACGCTTCCCAGGCTACCGCCTTAGGGTCAGCGTATGCGGGAAATGCATTGCTTTGTATCCAAGACTCGGAGATGCACCTAACCCCAGTACAAAAAGAGGCGGTTAGTTTTGGGGAATTATCATGGCTCAGAATAAACTGGGTAAAGACTATTATATTCCCCCAGACCCCAGCTATAGACCCTGTGCAATTAGCCTTCCCATTACAGTAGGCAACAGACGCGGTACACTACCTAGGCATGCAAATCCACACAGACCCAGAATTATGGTAAGGCAATTCACAAACTAGGAAACGACATAACACGCTAGAACAGGCTGCCCCTATCCTTGATAAGACGTATCTATCATGAAGATGGTTGTGCTCCCCAGAATCGGGTTTCCATTTCAACATATTCCAATGCTCCTCCCGAGCTCTGTATTTGCTATACTTCGCTCCTTGATGATTCAGCTGGCCTGGGCAGATGAAGCAACCAAGAGTGAATGGGATACTATTCCTCTGCCCTACAGTGTGGAGGGACTTTGAGCACTTGATCTGGAGCTTTATTACAGGGCGGTGCATAGCTCACACGCACATTGTCTACAAGGACCGAAGGTACTGGCGCACTTCTACATTAAGAGAGATGCGGCAAACCCTGACACTCTTCCTCAGGGGGTCTTTGGGAGCCCAGACCGGAGATATGGCAGCCTTGACTCCTTAAATTCCACACCACATGCGTGGAGAAACCTGCTTGAAAGACAATCTGGAGCCTTGTTGGATTCCCCACATATGTCACTGGAGTGGTGTGCATGGTTCCGTACTGGAAGAAATAGAGACGTTGCACGGGCACTACAGAATATAGGCATAAACAAAATGGGTGATTTTTTTCATGATGTAGTATACATGACTGGGAGGAGTTTTTACGGATGATCAAGAATCTCTGACCCGATATTAGTACTAGAGAGCTAGGCATGAAATACCAGCCTTGTTTAGGGAAGACATGCAGGAACCGCTGGAGATGCCCGTGCTTTCTCATTTAATATGGAACTCTACTCCCGATAAATTGGTAACTAGAATCGATAGGGCTGCACCAGAATCCATGAGGCACACTTGATAAAAGCACAATTGGAATTGCAGCGAGACCTGGGACAGGTGTTTGATGATAAATGCTGGCAGTACTGTTGTGAAATGACTAAACCAGTTTCCTTTATTTTACGGACATCTAATCCAAATTAAATTCATTAATAGAGTATATTATACACCAGAGAAACTTCCCCCGGTATGGACTTTGTGCACAGCGGAGTGGGACCACTATCATTCACAAGATGCTGGGTTTATACATGCGTGCTACGCAAGCAAACAATGGACGGAATGCTGAATAAATCATACATTCACCCCCAGTCAAGAGATCTGGGATAAATCCATTGCTCTTTTTGCTCACCATGCCACCCCAGTTTAGACTCGGCGATAGTCAGATTAGTCCTCCCCGGACTGGAAACAGCATCCTGGCACCGGTTTCTGGGTATTACCCTTCATCAGCCATCCTAGATTGATTCCAGTTGCACAGGAACCCACGTCTGGGCATACCCATCCCACTTAGGGTGAAAAGTGCTAAGCAAACAAACGATGGACAGAATGCTGAATAAATCATACATTCACCCCCAGTTTATACATACAGCATGATACTGTCCTGGCATCCTGCAGTATTGGAGGAAAATCTTTCACACATTGAATGAGATTACAGGATTTTCACTTATTCCTGACCCAATGCTTGAATTACTGGGTTATGGTATCAAGGTAGAAAAAAAGTGCTAGGACATTGGTGGCGATTGGATTGCAACTTGCTAAACGTCGTGTTGCTATGCTCTGGGCAAGAGGCCCAATACTGACCATTAAGGAATGATATAACGATAGTTTATATTGTAATACTCAATCTTGCACCTTTAACGAATTGCTTCTGCCTCAAAACATTCCTAGGAACCTTTGGGGTCTGTACCAGCAAAACCTTGTGGGAAAAGAAACTCGGGAACCAGAGGGAGAAAATGTACCTGCTTTGAAGTAGCCGCTGTAATACTACATAATACGTTATGTAGCATGTATCATGGAGGGGGAAGATACTCAAGACTTGGGGGAATTGTGTACTGCTGTCCATGAACACCTGAATCTTCGCCAGAACACAATTGATGGAACCTTGATATACAAGCTGATTGTACTTGTATTGTAACTCAACTGACAGCTTAAATTGTGTACTGCTGTGTGATATCAGACCAAGCCAGTCAGCAAGCCTGTATTATGTTTCTTGTTGATTTATAAAATAATAATAAAAAAATTAACTATACTTGAAGGACTTGAAAATAAGCTCACTTACAGTATTTCCATTCAAACAAACACTAGCAAAGCCAATAGTTCAGAGTTTAATGTGCTAAAGGGTACAGTGTACCTTTGTTAAATATTGCTAAGAAACGAAAGCTGGACAGTATAGAAGGGCTCCCTTGCCTTTAATAAAGGCTTGCTTTTCTTTCTGTATGGAATAAAGATCAACCAGTTGTTATTGGAGCTTTAATTACATTCTTCCTTTAGTTTCTATGACATAAAAAGGAAAGAAAAACAATAATCAAGGCTTCTTTGCAGCCTGACCTTCTTTTGTCAAAGTACAAAAATAGGATGGTATTGAAGGAAAGAAAGGCCTCCGTATAACCTGCCTTTCATTTCTATGAAACATATAAGAATCCACTGAGAGGGTAAGATGGAGGGAATAATGGAGCGCTCAGGGAAGGGAGGGGGACGGGAAAGATACAAATGGATGTGGATTGGGGAATGAGGAGTGCTCAGGGAAGAAGGGAGGGACAGGACTAAGATTATAGATTTGTAGGAGGGGAGGGGAGGGGAGGGGTGGGTCGAGGAGCCACTGGAGAAAGAGAGGCTTGGAAGGAAACTGAAGATCAACAGAGTGAGACACACTGGAGGGAGCCAGCAAGATTGGACCGAGGAGAGCGATAGAGGTAGAGTTGTCAAGTAGTCCCGCAATCCAGTAGCGTTGGGTAAGAGATAAACACTCCACTGGGCCAATTTAAGACATGATTGGCAATGTCTCAAGCCAATGACTGAGAGAGCCTGGTCAAAGAAAGCCAGTGTTTCAAAGGGGTTGACCCAAACCCACTCTGCGTAAGCATATATTGTAAAGGCAGTGGATTTGTTTGACAGCCTCGCTGTTGAAACCCAGATGTAAAAAGGCAATTTGTGGACTGACTGTCGTACTATATTTCTCACCTTTAACATTGAGACAGAGGTGTCTTTCACAAGACTACAATTTCGCAGTAGTGCTCGCTTTGTTGGCTATGCCCCAAGTGTGAATCATTTTCCTGCATTGCTACCCTGTTTCTAATGCAGTAATGCATTCAGTGTTCACTACAAACCATTTGAGTAGACAACCTTCTTTCCCTCTCTCGGCCCCATGGCCTTGTGACACAAGCAGTAGGCAATATCTTTCCCGTTCTGCAAGTAAACCTACCCTTCACCAAGTTGCATATAATAGAAACACTTTTTGCCTTTTTGCTTCTTTCATCTTGGTGAATTAATTAACAGAGCACCTTTAGTTGACAAATGCATCTCTTTTTGAGAAAAGAAGCACACGGCTTCAGTGAACATAGAATAGTGTCATGAAGGGGGGGCTGGAGGTACTGCTTGCCGCGTAGCTTGGTTCTTGTTCAGTGTAACAGAACTTTAAAACTAGTCGCGCTGAGGACTTTTCAGAAAAGGAAAGTCGGGCACCAGGAGTGCTTACTGGATTCAGGTTGTGCATGCACGAAGGATGTGCTCTGTAGCAGCGCACTGGAGGTTTAAAAAAAATAAAAAGATCCCCAAGTGGCTCTTGAGAGTATAGCGAGACGGCGGCCATCTTTGAATTTCAGGTATCCGATTCCTCACACCATCCTTTGCCACGGAATGACATTGCAATGTTTCTACAGCCAGGTCCTAATGTCAGGACCTGTTGCTTCCTAAAGGATTGCTCTATAGACAGTTTAAGTTGGAGAATTATCCTGAAGCTGTGTTGTTGAAAATGGACTTGGAACTATTCCTTGCACATTTATTTGAACTCCTAAGACTGGGTTTCTATGTGTTGCCAAAACACCCTGTGAAGGAAGAGAACCCCTTCTCAAGGACAATTCAATAAGTTTATAGTTTTATTAACGCGGTGCAGAAGTTATCGGGTTTCCAGTATATTAACACACTACTAGCTGTAAGGAACATTAATATGTTAAGTTCTTTTTCATGTTTGCAGAAGTCAAATGGATAGATCCTGTGCAGTCTTCCAAAGGAGGGTATTTTGATGACGCTTGAAGGAGGTAGTCTAAACTTGCAACGTGGTGATCATACACCTTTCTTTTCAGGGTAGTTGTTCACCTTTGTTCGGTTTTCAGAAATTCACAGTTTCTCACTTAAGAATGGAGAGCTGGGTACACAGATATTGTTAGGGTATTTCCATTTACCATTATAATTATGCTTTCTATTTCATGACCAGTTACTTAAGACGGCTCATATTTGGTTGAGACCCTCTTCAGTCTGCAGACCTCCTTGACCCCAGATGTGACCAGGTAGAGTGTGGCGTCCTTTGACTTTGTATTCTCTTATCCATCCCCCTCTCCCTACTTCTACCACTGGCTCACATGTTGTAATTGGTAAATACGATAAGAGCTTGAAAAGAGGATCACTTCCTTCGACTTCTGTACAGAAGGTTAGTGCAACTATACCAATTGTTTCTGGTGCAGCTATTGCTGAGGCTAAAGTGACCCGTCTGAGACGACCATTTGTGTATTTGTTCTGCAGATGGAAGAGGAGTCTCTGAGGAGACCTATAAACTGTGAACATCCACAGAGCAATAAAAATAACATTTCCGTGCATAGGAAGATAATATTTCTAAACAAAGAATGACATTCCGTAAGACAGAATTAAAGGTAAGTGTTGGAAAAAGTGGCTTCGATGGTGCAACTGATGGTTCTTCTTTAAGAAGAATTGATGCAAAGCTGTTTAAGCGAGGATTCAAGTGAGCCAACTCCTCTTAAATCAATATAGAATAATGTAAAGAAATTCATAGGGACTACAGTATGTATGAACATGTGTACGTAAAGCTTGCTGGAACAATATTTTTTGAGAAGAAAGGAAAGCGAGTAAAGCAATGGAAGATAGCACCCCTAATAAGATTGCTAACTGATTTCAAGAAGGTGAATAACCCAAGATTTGCTTTTGTTATATCCGCCTTTGGTAGGTGTAGGAGAGTGCCTCTTTAGGAAAGTGCATGGTTATCCCCCACTTTGTGACTGACATCTGATGCAACCAGACTTGATGTGCCCTGGGTTCCTGTCAATCTGGTTCCCAGGGCCCATGCTCTTTCCCGAAACAGTACCTTTGTACCCACATTTGGCACACATGTGGTCACAGGTAATCCCCTTGTAAAAGTTGCCATGGGTACCAAGGGCACTATGACCAGAGAAGGCTTCTAAGGGCTGCAGAACCTATTGTGCCACCCGTAGAGGCCAGTTACCTTAACACCCACACACTGCCATTGCATGCTCTGTGTTTTGGTGCAGAGAAAAGTAAAGAGTCAACATGGCACATATCCCTGTGTGCGATGTCTACAACCCACTGCCTGAGGCCTACGTAAGTCACCTCTCTAGTTGGTTACGCTAGCCCTCAGGTGAGGGTACAGTGGCATGAGGCCTGTACCTCTACGGTGTCTAAGGCTATTCTTAGACATTGTAAGTGCAGTAAAGCATAAAGAGTATATGGTCTGGGAGTTGGCCATTACGAACTCCACAGCTCCATAATGGCTTTACTAAAACCTGGTAAGTTTGGTAGCAAACGTCTCAGCACATTAAACCCACACTGATGCCAGCGCGGGATCTAATGTAAAATGCACTCGGAGGGGAATCTTATAGATGCCCTCTGAAAAACAACCAGCCCTCGTGTGGTTCCCGAATCTCTGCCTGCCATTTGCCACCACCAGACAGGCTCTCTCCCCAGGGCTGCAGAAACCCAAGCTTTCTGGGTCCAAAGACAAAGCCCATCCTGGGCAGAGGAGTCATACCTCCTCTCCCAGGATGAACTGGGTCCACGAAGGGGAAGCTTCAAAGGCCCGCCACCTTTGAAAGCTGTCCCTACCTTTTGCAGCCCCATCACCTGGTTCCCACCGGTTCTGCCCCCTACTTTGGGCGGGAGAATCGGTGGTAAAACCAAGCTAGGAAGCGAGGTGTGACCATGTTTGCCAACCCCTCCCCTCAGGTGGAAGGTGAGGTGAAGCACACAGCTTAGTCCCCTCCAGCTTGAAGATGAGGGGACTCTGCCAATTAGGGAGAGGCTCATGCCTCCTCCCACTGGAGGGTGGCATAATAGGGGTGTACCTTTAAACATCCCTAAATCTAGTATTTAGAGCCTCCCTGAATCTTGCCTCCTCAGTTTCAAGGAAGAAAAAAGGTCCCAAGAACCGTGCTAACCCAGGAAGAAGGGGACACCAGCTGCTTTGGCCCCAGCCCCAAAGGCCTGTCCAGTTTATGACCTGCCTACAGCAAGAACCTCGGCGAGTCCAGCAACCAGCTAAGCCCGGAGGACATACCCTGCAACCATCTTATAGACTGTCTCCCGTGAGCACCGGATTTGCTCAAACAAAGACTCGCCCACAGAATCTGGATTCTGACTGCTCTGCGATTCTGCACCCAACGCTCATGGCCTGAGATCGAGTGGCCCAACACGCGAAGGAGATCTCCCCAGTGATCCTGACCTGGGATCTGGTGAACCTCTATCTTCCTCAAGCTTCAAGATGACTCCTGCAGCCTCAACCTGAACAGTCACCCCCCCCCCCCCCCCCACCCCACCACGACAGCGACCAGAGCTGGTAAGAAAAACAGACTCCAGAAGACACCCATGCATTCGAAGCCCCACAGCTTTGGGTGGCCCAATCAAGGTTGTCCAGGTATCTCCAAGATCCCAACTTACTTCTCCAGCCGGTGGTCACCTTCAGGAAGTCTCCTTGCCAGAGTCTGCAGCAACTTCACAGAAGCGAAGGTCTCCCTTGAAAAGCACAGGGTCCCCAATGTCCATTTTGCACCCTGCATCTGGCCCCCTAGTGCTGCTGGTAGTGCAGCTCTTGTGCTGATCGTTGGCCCCTGCAGTGCTGACCTTAACCCCAGAAGCTTTGCTCCCACACCTGACTGGCCTCCTCGTAAGCAGTCCCTAACCGAATGCCCCATTTGCTAACATTGGGCCCCTGCACTCTGCACCCGGCCGCCCCAGTGCTGCTGGTGGTGCAGCTAGAGTACCAATCTATACTGTGGGAAACCTTGGCCCTGACCCAAAAAACTCTCCCTCATGAGTTGTCTACTTACCTGGGAAGCCACTAACACTTTTTCGCCCATAGGCCTAAAACGCTCTAAGTGTTGAACTGATGTTTGTGTGGGGGGAAAAGAGCACTAAACTGCAAAGTATAAAGTCTTACTCACCTTGTGTTGTGAGATCCTAAGATGTGGTATCGAGGTATATCGCCCCCAGTACTCAAAGTAATCCAAAAGTATTCCCAAAGTATTAGTAATTAGAGTGATACAAACCTTTAACTATTGCACAATTCAGTCTTACCTGCATTGCGTTGTGAAATCCTGCATTCCAAGTATTTTTTACCTACCTGTACCAAGTCCTGCTTGGTTCTAGAAATAACATACAAGTATACCTTGCTATATTGGATTCAGTCTCTGAGTGTGTGCATCAGTCTTGATTGAGTGAATACAATAAATGCTTAAAAACCCTCTGGATAAGCCTTACTACTCGCCCACACTGCCACAAAGAGAGATGTCGGTACTTATCCAATTTAGCCTCTGCTGTACCTCTGGGGACTCCCTGGACTCCGTACACGCTATACCTTACTTTTGTATAGTATATACAGAGCCCGTTTCCTGCAATAGGTCCATGAGTTAAAATTGTATAATTTGTGTGTTGTATTTCGGCCCTTGAAATCCTTTACCTGGGAGTGCTGACCTTGCTGCCTCTCTTAGATGCAGTCTCTGAATTAATACCACGTATTTTGATCTTTATTGAAGATTTCATCTTAAATTATCATCAGTCTGACTGCAGTATTCATAAGTGAATTGGACCCCACTCCACATACATTTAGATACATCATGTTATTTTGCTTAATGACTTGCAAAAGCCTGAGTTGGATTCTAGGTTAGTACTGACTTGAGGTTTTATATACAGCTTAAATTCACTGTGTCATGCCGCAGCCTCTATTTTCTGTGGAAATAAGACTGTGGAATTGTTTGTGATCGAATTTAAACATGAGAAAAATCAAAAATAGATCACTGTGCTAGCACTAGAAAGAGCCTGGTCTTTTGTAAATTTATGGCTAGCCATAAGCATAGTACCAAAAGCAAGGCGGTGAGGACAAAAAAAGTGTGCACTATAGTCACTGTTCAGTACTTTTCTTCAAAGTTTCCAAAGAAGACACTCGACTCTCCGTAGCCCACCGACTGCTCCTGGCCACAATCCTCAAAATGAAATCACAAAAATGGAAAGGAACATCTTATAGTAATGTCCGTATCAACAATTTATTATTGTTTTTCTTCAGCAAACAGCAGGCCAAGTTCCAATAAAATATTCCAATTTTCATTCCAAGATTGTTGCAGAAGAATCAATGTTACATATTCATGAAGTCTTTGTAGCCTACGCGTTTAGTCCTATACCGGACGTCGTCAGGGCTCTTTATTAAAATATTACAACCAGTATTGATAGATTTCAGTCTTAATCATCATTTAGTTGGTTTCTTCTTGTACTCCATTCAATTATGTCTAAATGATGAACAATTCTAATTGTGTGTATGTGTGTGTGTGTATGTATGTGTGTATATATGTGTATATATATATATATATATATATATATATATATATATATATATATATATTAATCTTTAATTATTCGGTCAACCTCTTCTGGCTCTCCAGACAATTCTAGCCAAAATAATATTCAATTCTTATGAATCGCTGTATTAGCTTATACTCTATTCCAGCTTCCTTGCTATTCAAGTCCAAAGAGCCTTAATAAATATATATATATATAGATAAATATTCGGTATTCGTAAGTAGTTTCCCACAGTATCCACTGCTCCACGGTATCTATTAGTTCCTAGTTTTGCATTATCAGCTATGGCTGCGATAAGCCTCCTCCATGAACAGCCGGTCCGATAATTCTCGCTGTCCCGTTTGCTGAAGAAATACAATAATAAATTGTTGATATGGACATTACTATAAGACGTTTCTTTCCATTTGTGTGCTAGCCATAAGCATTTTGCGTTCTTGAGTAAGCCTAGATGGGTGGAATTTTGGCCCTACATAATGTCAATGGCTTGGATACTTCCAGGTTTACAACCATTTTGATCAAAGCTCATACAATACTGGAATTGCCCTAACTGGTAGAGGAGAACAAAGCTTCCTTTCTCATGGAAAATGTGCAGCTTGCCATCACTACTGTGGTGCCCTTGCTTCCATTCTGTGAAACTTTGAATGGACCACACCTTTGATGTATGGATCAAACCACCTTCTTCTCCAGAGTGAATTGCTGAATTACAGTTGCCATTATCTTGCGCCAGGTGAGTCAAAGTTTTTGTTTGCTTACCTTTTGCAGGAGAGTCTTGTTGTGCAGGCTTCATCCTCTTCTAATCTGAACCCTGACACTTTCTGTACACTCTGCTCTATAGAGAGGCAAAACTGTTTGAAGCTATGAGGAAGAACGTCTTTTCCTAAGGCACCTGGCTCTTCGATCAACTAATGTAACATGTTCTGGCTCGTCACTCCCATGCACTGAAGTAGAAGGCACCCTTAGCGATTGCCCATATTCCTGACCTCCTCTGATAATTTTGCTGAAGTGAAATGTGAGTTGCAATATGTTGCCCAAAAATCCTCTGTTCTGGATATGAAGGGATTAATAAAATAGTCCATGGTTTCCTTAGTTCTTCTCAAAATTCATGCCTGGATGTGCTCCACAGGGTTCTCAAATGAGGCCCAGGCAAATCTTATAGACAATGCCCACTTAGTTTTTCTTATTTATCTGGGTGGAGTTGCACATAGGTTGACTCGGTGCTATCCTGTCTTCCCAGCGAGCGTTGGACAATCAGGCTATGAATTCAAAGTTTCTGGAAGGTGCTACCCTTCCAGCCCTGACAGTCCTGTGTCTTTTGGATCTGCTAGCTTCTTGTTTCTTGCTGATTCTTCATGGTCATTAGAACATGTCTGCACTTAAGTGATGTTTGCTTTCAGTTGGCTATTCAGTGTTGGGTCCTGACTGACAACATTTGCATCTCCCTATAGTGGTTACAAGACCTGTGTGTTGGAGAGTCCTGAAACACCTCACTTGGGTAAGCTCTTCTGCCAGCAGTGGCTACAGTGGTGACCTATGCCTTCGTCTGTCAACTGGGTCAATGATCAAGATGCCTTTGACATTGGGGGCTTATGGTTTTTCATGGAGCTGCAGTACAACATCAGCCTGTTTGAGTTTTGGACGATCTGCCTGGACCTCAAGATGTTCTTGGTCTGGTTCTGACTGACAACATGGCCACAATGTTGTGGTCTTCCCTCCCTTTTGGAGGTCTTGTTTCTGGGGTCTGGTACTACTAGCCAGACTGTACTCCTCATCTGGCAGTCTCCCTGCATATGTGGGCAGGGAATCTCAGTGCCATCTTGCAGATCAGTAGGGGCGTCTCCACCCAAATGTGGTTCAGTTAATCTTTTCCTTTAAGGAGAACTCCTTTCATGAAACCATTAATTGCCCTTTGTTATGCACTCTCCAGCTATCCCTGAAAGATGCACTGGGAGAGGCAGTGAAGTAAGCTGGATCTTCCAGTTTCTCTATGCATTCCCTCACATTGCTCTAATTTCTGTGTTGCTGTGGAAGCGGTTTCAGGATTGTCCTGATTATCTCTATCACAACCTCCGGCTGTGGAAAGTGTGGTACTGGGGGTTGCTCCATTTCTTCCTGGATTTTCTTGTGCTTCCACTCTGTGCAGCGGGGCAGGCTCTGCATCTAAACCTCCAAAGCATCCACATTCTTCACTGGAGATTATGAAATACAAGCGGAGTACTTTTCAACTGCTTAGTGGAAGTGGCAGATGTCACCTTGTCCACACGTCATCTCTTCAACTAAGTCTGTTCTGGACACTGTGTTTGTTGCTGCACCAATGAGGAATTTGATCCTTCAGTTTGCATTTATCTGATGTGTCTACTCCTAAGGGTTATTTGTCAGCCCTTTCAGTTTTCGTCACTTGCTAGATAAGCAGTAATTGTTTAAGTCTCCTATTGTTAAGCTTTCTTTTAATAGGTTGACCCCACTGTTGCCTCCTTTGTCGATTGCCATTTTGGAATGGAATCCTTATCTGGTGCCCACTTTTCTGATGGGTTCACCATTCTAACACGTGCAAGTTTCCCTTAAGGCTGCTTTCTCTGAAGTTTTGGTTTTCATTTTGCCATTACTTTGACTCAACATTTGAGCAAAGTGCAGGCTTTTTCTGTCTGACTTGTTTTTACTTTATCTTTTGTTTCCTGACCAACTGGCCCTGTGAACAAAGACTTCCTTCCTTTTTAAAGATGTTGCTCTATTCAATGTAAGATATTACATCCAATCCCTCATTTCACCAAGGAGTAGGAGAGGCTGCTTGTCTGGATCCTCACCGGGCTCATAGTTTTTACATCAGCAAGACCCAGAATTTTCAAGTTTATGACCAAAGTTTTATTGGCTATGCTGGGTTCAAGATGGGCAAGGTGAGTAAGAAGCCAATGATTTTTAGCTGAATCATTCTTTGCATTAATATCTGCTACACCTTTGCTAAGGAGTGCTCTGATGCACCCACGGCCCCCTCCATCAAGGTTGAACATTGCAAATTGGGCAATGTTTTGGGTTGTGACCATTTTGGACATTTGCTGAATTCCAATATGGGCTTCAGTCCACACCACATGTTATTTCTGCCTGGATTCCGAAGCACATAGGGATTGCTCATTTGCCAAATTTGTGTTGAATGACTTCTTAGTTTGACTACTTGCTCAGGCTCATCACCTGGGAGGTGCTTCATCTGCATTGATTCTACAAGTTAGGAATCTGCAGGTAGTTGTGTACATCAGAAGAAAAAGTTACTTACCTTCGGTAACTACCTTTCTGTTGGATACTCTGCTTGCAGATTCCCCTCTGAACCTGCCCTCCTCCCTGTTCTACGGAATGACCTTTTAATTTTTAATACAAATCCAAGTTATCTCTAAACACTTTATTTTCTGTCAGTCTGTGGAAATATGGATTTTTATGATCAGTTATGTCCCCTATCTTGGACCCCAACGGTTTCATGTATAAGTCACAAGTACATATATGTTCCCTCCAGTTCCAGTTATGAAGACGCAAACACATGTGCGTCCACCGTCAACATGTCCTCTTTCAGATCCGCCATGAATGGGCCGGATATTCTATTCCTAAGTATGAAAGGCCACCGGCTTTATATGGTTAATTTATCCCATTTTACAGTTCAGGCGAGTAGGCCCTGATTCTGCCATTAAGCCTTTTCCTGCCTTCTGCCTCTGAAAGCTCCAGTCTGAGCTCGCACCTGTATCCATGAACTTTGTCCTACTCCCTGCGCGGCTAACGGTGCCTGACTCGGCCTGTCTGCCTGCCAAAAACTGTATTTCACCTTCAAGATTATCTGCTCTGCTCCGCTCCTCATCCGATGCATTCCTGTCTAGCAGTTTAGGTAAACATTCCTCCAGCTACCGTGCAAAGGGGCCAGGCCTCGCTGTCCTCATGCAAGTAATTCATAAACCCTGTTACCATGGAATATTCCTACCCCCTCGCATCTAGTGTAGACACTTAGACGCTTGTACACGCACTAACAGTCAGTATAGTCAGTATAGAATAAGATTCTATCCTAAGAGACCTCTCTTTTTGGATAACACAGTTCTTTAAACATAGGATATTAAGATATGATTTGGGATTAGGTTGACATAACCCCAGACTTCTGTCTCCACATGTAGAGCTAAATGTCAAGTCCCATTCTCCCCCTAGTTGCACGTCAAATCACACGTCATGCTGCTGCGCGCGCATCTCTGCCAAGTATTTTTGCTGACATTGCGAAATTCTTTCATGGAACCACCCATTTGTGACATCATACCTAATGACGTTCTTTAGTTACGCCTAGTTACACCCATTTTAGTTACGCATGTATGTCTTTATCTCTGTTATCAACTGTTACGCCTTCTGCATCTGTTTCACTGTAATGCCTCTTCTATAAAAATGATTACCTGTCAAAGTATAGTCCTTCACTTCCTGAACCTTCGTGGTGATGGAATATGGAGCCCACAATTCGAATTGTGTTTGGAATAAAGCCCGTTCCAAATCTCTAATACCACGGATTCTGCCTCTTATTTTACTGAGCTATTCTTATTAATTTTCCGCATCAAATTAAGTACCGGTAATTAAATTATTTACCACAAGTCTTTAAGCCTTCTGATGGCATGCAAAAAAGGATGAACTCATGTCGGCATTTTCGGGTGGTACTGTATACAACTCCGTAATATCATGCCTAGGGAGGATCCTTTGGTCGAGGCGGATCTGTAGCACCCCTTGTCAGTACAGGAGAGCCTGTTCACATTTTCCCGATCCAATATGGCACCTAGAGGAGATTCAAGAGGCACGGAATCTGCAAGAAGACAGAGTACCAACCAGAAAGACTATTACCTAAGGTAAGTGACTTGTTCATTTACCACAGTGTTAAATGAGCTTGAGCCGGGAAAACTCTAGCTGTGGCTTAAAATTAAAACCAATATATATTTATTTTTTTTAGAGTTGAGTTTGGGTGAATCTCTTGGGACATATGCGGAGACGGATCGCATCACATTTCTGACTTACAACATATGAAACACCTAGGGTTTCGTTTTGCTTTGTCCCTGTAATGCTGGGATGGGCATTTATCAGGTCTTGGTGCTACAGCTGAAGGCAAGAATACTTAAATGTCAGTACGTATGCGAGTCCTCTAATTCTGGAACATCTCCTCATAACTAAGTTGTCTCGTTTCTTCGTTATCTTTTTAGTGTACTAATCGTTCCACTTTATTGACCACATAATACAGACCATTAAATAATTATCAATACATACCAGTCGTCTTTTGCTATGCAGGCAATAATTTTATCTCAAAAGACCCAGTTGATAGTTTGGGGCAGGCGGTCATTTTCCCTCTTGTTTCTCAATGTTAGGGATCAGTGGACGAAAATGTAAAAGTTTTGTTTAGAGTGTTTCCTAAATTTGGCTTTAACCAAACGTTTTTAAATAAGATTTACCATAATAAAACTCAAAGTAAAGTTTTTTCACCCATCTTTCGTCATGGAAGAGGCATGGATCATAATGACATCTCCCTCCTGTTTTAGCTTTTATCCTTAATGAAATAGATGTTTGTCTGAGGAAGACCAGAACAAACATATCTGTGGTATTGATCTTTTTGGCTCTTTGATGCTTTGAGCAAATTTTATTTTTCATTCATTGATTTTTGGCCCAGATTTTAGCCCAAATTCAGACTTTGTCAGAACCCAGGTGCGTTTTATCACACCAGATAAGGATTTGCTGGGGTACATTATTTATCGGGTGTGATAAATTAAACCTATTAGAACATTGGAATGCTGAGAGTTCTATTGAAGAGAATAGATTGGCTCCAGGCTCGTAATCGCTGATACAGGCCTTCTGCTCCAGCATTCCAATGTTTGTCTTTTTGTTTCTTCCTTTTTCATTTAAAACATTCTACCCTTAGTGGGTGGAATGCTCTAATTGCCTGACGGCCACTCTGCCTCAGGCTATCCCTTTTCTTAATAGCCCTCACCCTCATTATAGGCCCGATCTGCAGGGCCTTACCTGGTATGGCCCTCGGCAGCGAACTGTAAGGCTATAGTACCAGTTTCAGGATAATAGCATGCATATACGTTTCCCCTGTAAATTCTGAAAATGTAACATAGGGTGAAATATTTAATGCACCCGGTAATTACCAGAAGTAGTTAAATAGCATCCAACTCCGCATTCCTGTCCCTGCGCAAACAGAGGGTTTACACATTGGTCGGAAAACAATGACCCACTAGTAATCCAGGCCATTGTGTTTTGGATTTTTCTTTTCTTTAGTGCTTCCCGCGCATCCGGTGTATGCACTTGATTCATGTTGTTTTTGTGAACATATGGCCACTTTGTATCTTTACCAGGAATAAATCAATTTTCTTTGTAAATGGGTGTATTTTTATGTGATTTAGTGCACGAAGGAACGTTTCTCTAGGTGTTGAAGTGTATCCTACAGGAGGCCCTGACCAAATCTGCTTTTCAGTGAGTGGTTGCCTGCTTTCAGGATCGGATCAAACTGGTAGCTCTGTGTCCTCGGCGTTCTTTTTGTCATGTCGTTTTATCAGTGCAACAGGCTACCTACCACCAGTGAAAACCATTACTTCAGTTAATTCTTGTATCTCAATGTCCGTGGTCAACTCTAATGGGCGACTCTGATCTTATTGTGAAATCTCACGCATGCTCTGTCCTGATGACTCATGGAGTGCAACCAGATGCTCTTCGTTTTCCCTCATGCACCATCATTATTTTGGAAAATATATCACGCTGTTTTTAGGCAGTCCATTGAGTCGCTGCTTATTTAGTGCTTTTGACTTCTGGGCATGTGGAAACTGCATCAGCCTGCTCGGCTGCAGAGGCCACTTTCATACATTGAAAGTGTATTCCTGACATGCCCGCCAAGGGATTCTGGATTACATCCTTTGTTTCTGTCTTTTTTATTTCCTTCAGTCTTACCCTTCCCTGTTGGACCCCATCTCATGTTTGTTCCTATTTTCCTTTTTTTCTCTTCTCTTTTCTGGGCATTCTTTCCTTTCCCCAGTCTCCACTTTGTTCCTTCTTTCCTTTTCTTTTTTGCCTCATCATTTTTCCCATTTGTTTCCCTCATTCCTTTTGCTCATTTCTTCCATCCTTTTCTCTCCGTCCTGCCTTCTTTCTTCTTCCATCCTTCTCCTTTTTCAACTGCTTTCTTGGTTCCTTCTTCACCTTAAATAGTTCCCCCCCCTCCCCCTCCTTCCACCCTCTTTTCCTTATCCCATATTTTCTTTCCTCTGCTTCTCGCCTTCATTTTTTCTTGCTTTCTTGTCTTTCTCATTCTGTTTCTTTTTTCTTCTCTCACTTTTTCTTTCTTCTTTTCCTTTCTGTCTTATTATTATTTAAAAATACTTAACTTCCTAAAGCAAGCTCTTCATTGATTAATTTGTGTTTCATCTTTGCTTCGAAGGTATACTTGTCATTACTAGGGAGGGTGCAGTGACGTGTTTACTAGTAAAACACTATGGGGTCATTGCGATGTCTGGCGGAATCACTTCTGCTGAACACCGATTCAGTCATGGGACCGACCAACACCCGGTTGGTGGTCCAGCCGCCCCATTAGGATGTGCCTGCAACAAGGTGCAGGGATTAACTGGGGAGCACCATAGGTGCCCCCTCTACCTCCAACCGGAGGCTGTGCACCTAAGGGGGCCCTGCTGGGGGCCCCTGAAGACACTTTCCAACATGGTATCCATGTCAGACAGGCTGGCATAAAAACCATGTCAGAAACAGTCATCGTAATCTCAAGGGCGGAAATACCCGCCCTTGTGATTACAGGACGGATTCCGACTGGCGGGCGGGCTCTCCGAACACTTAGGAAACCAGCAGGAATATCCAGCTGGTTTCCTTTCTGACCGCCTCCATCGTAATGAGGCAGTTGGAAAGGAAACCAAACGGTCCATACGGTCGGAACCTTTACGAGCCGCATTGTAATCAGCCCCTATGAAGTTTACGTATACCTATACGTATTCTTAATCTTGATCATTAAGGTTATTTTTTAGATTGTGAAAGTCCTTCGGGCCTAGCTTTCATAAGGAGAGTACGGTTGTCCCGTGTATTGCATGATCACGATGCCCTAAACTCAAGTGAGACACTCGAATCACACCGTAAAGAGGCTTAGCGGGTCCTTGGACCACACAAATAAACCTTTCCTGATCCAACTCTTCTGCTGTTAATCCTGTGTACTGACTACAGCAGGACTCGGACCTGGGTCCTCTAGGGTTAGTGTTTAAGTGGCTTGTCCTTTTGTGCTGTTAAATTAACATAAAAGGCAGTATCTCAAGATGGGTTTCATAGATGGGAAGTAGCTCTTGCTACACATAAGGTTGGAGACCCCTGCTTTAGTTATTCCTTTCTGGGCCAAACGAAATTGAAGCAATGCATGGCAGTAACCTGCATACAGATATAGGTTTGCCCTGCAGCACATTACTTCATTTAGTTATTCTTCTATTCATTAAACGTCTCCCAGATCATCCCCGCTTGAAAAATAATGGATGTGGGCTGAGGAGAAAAATTATCTTCACTATGAATTAGAGGATGTCACTGCCGATGGGTGCATGGTTTATGTAGCCAACTGGCACTGTTGGCACTACAGGAGCGCTATTTGAAATTCAGGCTGTTTTGAAATACAGATGACTGTCCGGAGTATGCACTTTAAAACAATTTTAGTTTTGTTTTAGTTTTTTTATAACAATAGTGTTAGCAGAAGTCTGAACCTAAGGGAAGCCTCGCAGTTTGGGGTTGTCAGTGTATTCCCTTTCTGATTAGTCTTGGATTCTTGATATTTGTCCGTTTTTAAGACTATTTTGTTGTAAAAATGCTGCCACTAGTTAGAATCACTGACATTTTGTGTATATTTATAACTTATTTTGAACATCTGTTCCATAGCATATGGCAGCCTGCTGACAGAGCAGCGTCAGTGCCAGGCTACAAATATCAATCTTGGCACGTTACCTCACTGAGGAGAATGAGAGGGCGAGTCTGCCAGTTTAAGATTTGTTCATTTTAACAACTATGCAAGACCATTTTTGAGAACAAATAACAGTTTTGAGGATAGCTGGTGGTTCATTTTATGGCTAATGCGTTGCTGTTGTGAAAAAACGTTGATTATATTTTAGATCACAAGTCAGGGGGCTATTTGACAATTTATCCTTTCGAATCGCTCTCATAACCTTTAAATGTTAAGCTCGCTCCTCATCAAAATTCATTCTTTTCTTAGGAGCTGTATTAGTGCGCAGTGTTGTCACTGACATTACCAGCTCAGCTGTTTTCTACTGCCAAAATATTCAAAGCAGTCCTGGCCGGACTGAAATTCAAATCGACTGCTGAGCTAGCGCGCCATTACGGTGGAAAACAAATGCACAGGGAGTCTTAAATAAAAGCACATTAAAGTAAGTAATGTACACAGAGCATATAGGAGTCAGCTGGGGCTCATCTGCATACACCACGACGGCCTGTGGAGATTTATCGCGACTATTATGGCGAGGTTGTATTTTCTCTCAGACAGGCCAGTAGTTTTGAACGTAGTCAAAATGATTCATAGGGCTTAGTTTGCTGCAGAATGTCGAATATTGATGATGGGCAGCAAAGCTGCGTCATCGAGACCTGAGATTGATTGCATTTAGAGGACTGCGCTCTCCGAATATGGGTTTGTTGAGCCTTGCCCTCGCGACTGACCATTAAATGCGCCAGTTAAACTTAGCAGATGTAGGCTTTGAGAAAATCATTAGGTGAAAGTTTGTGGTAACCAGTGGCGACAGTTACGGCAATAGCTGGCATCATGAACACCTTTTAATTCGCCACCGATGTAGAGTTTGCTTTTATCTCTGATGTACAAGTTGTGACTGGTAATGCCTGTTAATTCAGTTTATTGCTACAAAAATGTGTGTGCCAACGCCTCATAACTGAGATAATTCTCTGTTTCCATTAAACAAATTGGCCCATTGCGGGCATTTTGAACATTTAATTGTGTGCATTGTGGGATAGCCACGTTTTGCAATGGACAGAAGAAAATTGTAGGCATTTGTTTTGAAAAGTAACCTGGAAATGATTTCTGACCTTTTGGTTTTAATGTCCTATCTCTCCTTCCAGAACCAATCATTTGTTTATTCAAACCTGTGTACACCATTCCAAAATAAATAACACGCCCAGTCGGTTACATAAAGGTTTCCACCCTTTTGCAGAATAATGTAATAACTTGTCAATTCTTCTTTGTAAAGTCTGGTAACGAAGTAATGTAGCTGTGCCTGTACCAAGTTACATTTTAATACCCTATTATGATTGCATTTGGAGTTAAATTTACACCTCAGTTCACATATATTAAGCTCAAAGCATACATGAAACTACAAGGCACAGTACGTGACTCTCCGGACAATACAAAGGAATAATCCTTTATATCCTACATCACTGGAAATGTTGCATGTAAATATTGTGCCTACGAAGTCCATGACAAAAGACACAATGGCCAATAAGCTGTCTCAACCAGACTTTAAAGAGGATGTCACAAGATAGTTCCTAAAGCATCCCACAGTAAAGTCTTGATTATTTCCTCTTTATTTTTCATTTTAGTCCCTGTTGAGCTACCAACCTTTTTTTTCTGTTTTTTTTTTTTAAAACCTCACTGTGTTGAGAGAGAGCTCTGAAAACGCATCTTGTTAGAAATGGGGTCTCTAGTTGGCAATAGTTTGCACCTTAGTCCAAATAGGGACTTCGTTCTAGTCAGGGAAAGGGGGATACACTCCTGAATAACCCCTTCCCACCCCCTTGGTAGATTGGCACAAGCGGACAGGCTTATCTCCGAGGCAGTGTGTAAAACATTTGTTAACACATACAGTAATACAGTGAATACACTACAAATGGACACCACACCAGTTTAGAAAAATAAGCAATCTTTATCTATACTTAACACAAGATCAAACAACAAAAATCAACACTACAGTAAAGAATAAGACTTTAGGATGGTAGAATTAGCTTAGTTCAATGTAGATGGTAAATGCAACACTTTACTCTCAAAGTACCTTGGATGCGTAACACAAAACAAACATAAGGGTCACATGGAAGGTGATGCGTCGGTTCCTTGCTTCGGGGGAGGTGATGCGTTCGTTCCTTACTGATGCGTCTGTTACTTACTGCGTTCCGGTTACGATGCAACAAGATGGTGCCTCGATGCGACTATCTGGTGCGATGCGACAAAATGGCGTCTTTGATGCGATGTGACAACTTTGGATGCGATGCATGCACGCCCAACTGCCGTGCGGCGAAATCTATGTTCTTGATGCGCGACAGGCCCTGCAACGTGCTTCTCTGGTGAAGCGACGGCGACCTCTGCGGCAGCACGCTTCTCTGGAGATGCTAAGGGAACTGCTGCGGCTGCGACACTTCTTCCTCGTCGCGCTTCCTGCTCCCAACGACACGAAGTCTACTCAGAGTGCCCAAACAACAGCAGGTACCTCTCTGTAGGTAGAATTCCCAGCAAGGGATTTCAGGGGGAGCTGGTGGTGAAGTCTTTGTGTCCCTGAGACTTTAGAACAGGAGGCAAGCTTAGTCACAAGCCCTTGGAGATCTTCCTCAAGATGATAAAGTAAACACAACAAAGTCATTTTCTCCTTTCCTTGGCAATAAAGTAACCACTGCAGGGCAACCCACAACAGCAAACCGCACAGGGGCAGGAATCTTCCTTCAGCTTCTCCGGTTCTTTTCCTTGACAAAGGTTTGTCTTGATTCCCAGAAGTGATCTAAAGTTCTGGGGTCTGGGCCCCAATATTTATACTGCAAAATCCTTTGTTCTCTGAAGGCGGAGAGTGTCTGTACCTAGTCAAAACCAGTTCTGTCCTCATTGGTGCAGATTCCTGGCACAGGTGGAGACAGCATTGTTGAAAGCAGACCTGGCCCAGGTAGCTGAAAGGAAATCTCCTCCCCCCCCCTACTCTCTATTCTATGAGGGCTCAGGCCAGTGAAAGGAAATCTCCCCCTACTCTCTATGCAATGCAGGTCCTATTCAACCCAGCCCTTGCCCATCAGACTGCTGAAGCCACGACCCTCTCCAGCCCCCTGTCACTCACAAACCAGACATGGAATATAGAAACCTAGCAGAGGCATACTGGATGGTTAGGCACGAAAATACCTACTTTCTACAAATGGTATTTTCAAACAAAGAATATAAAAATAACCCTCACTAAAAGATGTATTTTAACATTCTGAGTTCAGGAATACTGAACTTTATTTTCCGATCTTGTTCGCTGAGTCAGTTAGGATTATAAGATGTTATAATCAAACTGCCCATTCTGGCCTATAGGAACAGATAGCCTTGCAATAGTGAAAAACTAAATTGGCTGTAATTCACTATCAGGACATGCCACACACAACAGGGCATGTCCTAACTTTCACATACAATGCACCCTGGTACCTTGGGCCTACCTTAGGGGTGACTAACATATAGAAAAGGGAAGGTTTTAGGGACTGGCAATTGTGTGCACTTGCCAAGTCGACATTGCAGTCCCAGACTCTGCAATGGCAGGCCTGAGCCACATTTTACAAGTGACTTCTGTGGGTGGCACAACCAGTGCTGCAAGCCCACCAGCAGCATGTGATTCACAGGCTCTGGGCACACATGGTGCACTGTACTAGGGTCTGACAAGTACATCAAATAGCCAATCATGAAGTCACTAATCCATTACAACAGTTTACAATAGGGAGCACTTGCTCTTTGGCACTGAATAGCAGCGGCAAAGTGCCCAAAGCACCTAGACCAGCAAAAACATTGCAAAAATACAGGAGGCATCAGCAAAAAAAATGGAAAGGAAGACCCACGCCAACGGTACCAGGTCTAACACATATGTTTTGATAGGCAGTTTGACTGCATCTCAGCTGACATTGCTTGAGAAGTTATCTTCCATTTGAACTTCACTCATCCGATCATGCATTATTCCATCCACAATCCCAATCTGTTTTTTTCATGGAAGAAAACAACATCCTCGACTCCTCCTAATCAGTCTTCAAGAAGAACCACAGTACCGAAACCGCCCTTCTCGCTGTGAAAGATTACATCCGCTCCCTTCTCGACAGAGGGGAGACTGTGGCCCTCATCCTCCTGGACCTCTCCGCAGCCTTGACACAGTCTCACACCGCACCCTAGTCTGCAGACTCCGACGCAGGAATCCGGAACAAAGCACTCGACTGGATCTTCTCATTCCTTTCCGGCAGAATGCGGCGGGTCAGACTCCCTCCCTTCCTTTTGGAACCTACACTACAACCTGCGGAGTCCCGCAAGGATCCTCCATCAGCACCACCCTGTTCAACGCCTACATGGCCCTGCTCGCATCCATAGTCACATCACACGGACTCAACATCGTATTGTACGCAGACACCCAACTCATCCTCTCCCTATCCAACGAACCCAACACCTCCAAACACAACTTTCAAGAAGCAATAGAAGCAGTCACCAAGTGGATGAAGAGCAGCTACTTACAACTAAACACAGACAAAACCGAAATACTCATCATGGGCCCACACACCGATGCCTGGAATGCCACCTGGTGGGCCCCCTTCCTCGGGAACCCTCCCTCCCCCACTGACCACACAGGCAACCTTGAAATCATCCTGGACTCCGAACTCAAAATGGACCACCAAATCCACGCTCTCACCTCTTCCTGTTTCCACACCCTCAGTCGCCTACGAAAGACCTTCAACTGGATTCCCTTCGAACACAGGAAAACAATCACCCATGCCCTCCTCAGCAGCAGACTGGACTATGGCTATGCACTCTACGCCGGGACCAACAAGAACCTTACCCGCAAACTCCAGAACACCTCCGCCATACTAGTCCTCAACCTACCACATCACTGCCACATCACCCAACACCTGCAGACACTACACTGGCTCCGCATCGGGAAGAGAATCATCTTCAAGTTTTTCTCCCACGCCCACAAAGCCCTCCACAACACCGAACCACCTACATGAACCTCCGCCTCTTGTTCCACGCACCCCAAAGATCTCTCTGCTCAGCCAGTTTTCCCTTGTGACGTCGCCGCACATCAAGCAGACCAGAACAGGCGGCAGTTCCTTCTCCTTCCTCGCTGCCAACGCTGGGAACACCCTCCCTCTCCAACTGCGACACTCCAACACTCGCCAAGTTCTTGAAGGTTCAACACCTGGCTCTTAAAAGAATCACAGTGAACATCATGGAGCTACAAGAAAATCTGCCCCCACCCCGCCTCAGCGCCTTGAGACCCTTTCGGGTGAATAGCTGAGCTTAACAAACCCTTGATTGATTGACTGTAAAACCTTCGTAGCCCACCATGTTATGCGGTTTGATGTGGCCTCAATACTCTAATGAAATGTTTTATTGCATAATCGCCTAAATTAATTGCGATTGCAGTGCTCTATCAATTTTTTTTTATCTTCGCTACAGTGGGGAGTAATAAATCGACAACCTGCGTTGTTGTATAAAAAATTAAATAAGCCAATTTATCACATCTAACAATGAGTAAGTTACATAAGCAAGGCCAATTGTAGGCATACTCTACCAAAATACTTCATAAAGGTGGCACGCTTTTGCCATAAGTACCAGGTTTGCAAAGTGCACCAAAATCACTTAAGTAGTCCGCTCAAAATGCCAAACTCTTGAAGCATTGCAAAGGGTTTCAAAAATGTAAATCATGTTGGCTTTATTTTCTCTAAAAAGCAAAACGTTTAAGGACAATTCTACTGAAGAACTCATTAATGTAGTGAGACCTGCAATACATCCCCCTATTTGGTCTAGAGGTTTCTTAGCCCACAATATATACTATAGAAATTGTCCTACTCACTTGGGCACTCATTACTGATTCCATGCAATCCCTCCACTCTAATTAGCACATTAATGAACGTAATATACGAGTTAGAGCCAGAACAATAATTGTTTGTAACTGTGCTTTTTATTGAATTTCAATGGATTTGTTATGGTGTACTTACTTTCAACCCTTACAGCGCACAGCCATTAGCCCTGTTAAGCAGGGTGGAGAGGGGTTAGTTTGGCGCAGGGCCTGGTCTGCGGCCAGGCCATGCGCCTAACTTGTGAGGGAGACACTTTATAATAAAGGTTTGGCATGCTCTGTGCCCTACTGCCTGCCTTCCAAACAAAGCCAGAAGCACTTTTTTGTTTAGTTTACATTATCACACTACATGAAAGACGCAAAATGTGCTTGTGTAGGGAATAAAATGGTGGTCTTATACAGCACTTAAAATGGTCACTTGCAAACTCGCGAGTTGGTTCGGACTCTTAAGTTGCTAGCCCAAAACTGCTTTTTTTTTTTTTTGCCCTAAGGAGTGCCTTATATTTTCCAGGATTATAGGTACCACTCAACAAAGTCCTGAGGTCCGTCACTTCTGGGCCATGGCTGTGAAACTTTTTTTTATTTTCACAGAGAGAAACTCTTGAGTCTTCGCTAATTCAAAATATGATTGATCGGATTGACTTGTGAGTTTTAATTGCAGAGATATTCAAAAGTGTTAACCCTTTAAATCCTGCCCAACACTTTATTTTTTATTTGACTCTCAAAAACCACTGAAGGGATTAACAAACCACAAAAAGTACTGAGTAAAGTTCCATCTAAATGCCAAGTTTAGTGTAAATATGTTCAGAAGTTTTTGTTCTTTCGGTAAAATTTCCTGTGGGAGCTAAAATGTAAATGATAAATTTTTTCACCCCCTTATTCTTTACCATACTGGAAGGATCTTCACGAAACCTGGCATTCTGAAAACTTAGCTGACTGAGTTACTAAATTGCCAAGCTTTGTGTAAATTCAACAAAAAGTGTCAAGGTAGGTTCCGGTTGTCTTGGAAATTTTAGGCGTCATCTGTGCAGTGAGGACCGAGAAATTGGGATGCGAAATAAAGGTGCGTTTGTAATGTTAACTCCCATAGGAACCTTTAGCCACACCTACAGACTGAACTGCTGAATGGACTTCCACCAAATTTGGCAGAGAGGTAGATGTGGTTCAAGGAAGTGCCTTTTGTCTATTTGGTGTAAATCTATTCAGTTAGGTTATGAGATTTTTAAGCTGAAAATTAAAGTGAGCTCTCTGGCCGCAGATATTTAGTGACGGTATTGCGAGTAATCGCGAATGCACACACCAACAGGAATGCTCTGAACAGAGAGTTGCATCCTCCATTTTATCTATCGGGAACGGTTCCCGGGCCTGAACATTTCAGGAAAAGATAACAACATAAAGGTTGAGTGGAGGAACTCTGATCCCATATTTGAGGAATGGTGGTGTTTTGGTGACACAAGATGATTGTCAAATATAGATTTTCTTTTATGCATGCACGATTATCGTGACAATGCTGTGGCCGCCAACGTGGCCCCTTGTGTATCACCGCGGGGCATATTGCGACTATCAACGCCGTTGCGAATGTTGATGGAAATAAAAAAAAAATAGTAGACCATTAATAAGCATTGATATAGAGATATTGAGATAATGATAAATGTTTTTATAGAGTTTTTTTTTTATATAGTGAGTTATCTAGTGTGATGATTAGAATTAATTATATAATTATAATTTTTGAATGTGGTGGTGGTGACTATTGAATTCCTGCTTTTACTTTCCTCTTTGGTAACGTAACCATGAGGTTTCCGACGACCGACATTGCGACCTCACCGCGGAAATGGAAAATAGGTTTTAGTGATGGTTGTTCTAGAAAAACATTAGTTTGAAGTGCACAGTAATAAACCTTGTCTGTTAAATGCTGTAATGTGTGCATATGTGTTTTCATTAATGGAAAAGGCACAAATAACCGCAAAAACAGAAAATGGGTCTGAAAGATGGTTTTTAAAGGACCTTAGCACAAAAATATGAGTTTAAACATGCTTTGAAAGGAGTATGCATATAGTAATATGTGTAGGTCAATGTTCAGAATGGATTTTTAAAAACATATTTTTGGATGTGTTGGTGGTCATTGAATGTCTTCTTTTTGTTTTTTGTTTTCGTGATGTGTCCACGGTGATCGGGATGTCGGGGAAAATCCCAGAATACTAAAGAAAAAAAGCTTTGGAAAAAAACTTCACAATATTTCGGCCACTAGGGTGGCTCTGACAAGAGCATTTGCGTTAGTTGTGTGTCTATGGTTGCTATATACAAGACCGGATGCAGAGTTTTTATGTTACTTCGAAACACCCTGTTGTCGTTGTTGTGAATATAAAAAATGTACAGAAAAAAAAACAATGCTTATTAATCCACTGACCAATACAAGGTTATAAAAATACCCCTTAGAGAGCCATATTAGATAGATACAATTTAAAAACCTTAAACTCATAAAAAATCATAGGTTACATGAACGTTATAGTTGGGAAATAGAATTTGAAAAACCTTACAAATTCACTGAAAAAACCAAAGGTTACAGGTATGTTCTAGTTAGGCTGACATTTCACTCAAACAAAATTAGAGAAATTCAGCAGTTCTGGTTAGCTGAGCTAACTATAACTCGCACCCCCCCAAAATGTACTGCTTATGACCTCATATTACATCACTCATGACATGGTCAGTGACATCACTGCTGACATCTCGAATTATGTCAACAATGACATCATCCACATAATCTCTCACACACCCTCTCACACCTCAATATAACATTTTATTCACCCACTCTAACTTCCACACTACCATTCTCAAAACCATTAACGCAACCATACCTCAGTCAACCATCAGGCATGTTCTCTAGCTTTCTGGAAATGGAGTCCATTCTTGAATTGAGGGCATGTCTTATCAATTGAAACTAGGCTTTCTTGCGTGGCTTTAAGTAGAGTTTTAATGTCTTAATCTCTATCCCCTGTCATTCAGTCCTGTAGGCCCCCATGCCATTATCCATCACCTCGCCTCATACGGGTGCTTATATTGTAAGTTCTGTTGTCAGCCATCTGATTTGCCCATTTTCTTAGAGTGTCAGCTAGTTGGACGTAGGCTCTGTATCTCCTAATTGTGGGTATGAACCCTCCCCACAACGACTATGTGCAGAAGTCGCTAGTAGCTAAGTTTGTCTGACATGGTGATGTGGTCTACAGTATATTTGAATCGGGCACTCCTATGAATCCTACGGGGCAGATGTAATGCACCTCTGGATGATGGGCCTTCTATGACTGTGCGCCGAGGGTTTACACAGTAGTAGCAGTGTTCTGAGTCACCCCTGAAGGGGGGCAAGATTAATATTTCCCAGTTGGAAGGTGCAGCTTGTCACCACAGCTAATGGTAAAGTGTCTAGCAACAGTACCCTTCAGTATGCCATAATATGGTTAGGCCGCTACATTGGTGTCGAGAGGTGGTGGCTTGTGTTTCGGGTGGTCAAGCAAAGTTAAGGCGAATGTGATGGTGTTAGGGTTCGGCCCTTTTGCTATGCCATGAGATTGCTCCCCTCGGTTGGTGGGGGGAAGGGGGGCAGTTGTATTTACCTTTACAACTGCCTTCAGAGCTATGGAGCAGGTTTGAGAGCAAACCGGAACAGGGCAACGAGAAACGGCTGCCCCAGCACTGCAGTGTAGGGGCCTCCTCTCCGTCTCAGGCTCCCGGGGGATTACCACTTAGAAATTTCAATGTCTGTGGATAGCAGGAAATGCCAGCTAGTTTTTTGCCAGTTAGAGTCTTGGTTTGTTAGGCAATATTTAGTGCTGTTGACTGATCCTGATGGACGTTAGCCTCCGACGACAGGAGCCTCCCAGGAGTGCGGCCATCTGGCGCTCAGGCTCTGTGCCCCCTCACCCCTGTAAATACAATTTCTGTCGCATGTCATGATATTCTTACTTTAAAATTCATGTAATTTATAATCCTAGCTTTTTCGAAAATAGAGTTTAGTATCCTTCTTGTCATCTTCTACAACATTAATGTTGTTAAGTTTTAGTGTTGAGATCTGAACTGAAAACCTGGCCTCACCATACTAAGGAAGTCAAAGCACTAAAATAAAAAAAAAGGCCTAAATATTTTGAAGGATGAGAATAACGTTTTGTGGTCCATCAGTGCCTGGGCTGGCTGTAATGTTCTCGGTAACAGGATAAACTAGCCCAAGTGAGAAATAATTGTCCAAGAGTAGCAGGTGTATTCCACTCTGTCACTACAGATTAGATATTGGCCTGATTAAGAGGTAGGTGCGGTAGCCAATATTATATATTTCGTTAAAATGTCTGGCCAATCGGATGCGTTAGATGCATCAGATTAAGAGTTACCATTTGCATTTTCACATGCATTAAAAAATGTTAATGTCTCTTCATAAAACCGGACACGACAATTGCCACGCAATATCATAAAGTGTAATTATGAATGAAGCGTTCATTTTTAAATCTGAGAAGTTAATCTGAAAAGCAGGTGTTATTTCGCTACTCCTCCCGTAAGCTATTTTTAGTTGCAAATTATTTATTTAAATGCATTTTGTTTGTCAGTACTAATCATTGGTATTGTATTTTTTTTAACGAATTAAACCATTGATATAATATCAACACTGCTTTCACAGTAATGTATATTTTTTAATAAATTGACTTTAATGCTTCATTCAAACTTTTATGTGAATAAAAAATGTTGATTTCACAATTTTATGTTTCTAAATATTTTTGTTAAATGAAGTACTTGTAATATTTGTCATTTATTTGTGTTTACCATAATATGAATATTAGTATATAACAAAGAGAATGAAAATATGCCATATAAATAAATAAATAAGCATAAACCATCCTGAAACCATATAAATCAAACGTACAAATTAATTTTCACTCCTTTTTCTTGGGATAATATTCTTTAGGGTTTGGCAATAGTTTGGCTGTTTGTGCTGATCTTTGTCTAATCATTGAACTAGATTTTATTGATGCGTATATTGTAGTGTTTGATGGTGTGGTGCATGGTATAGTCCTGTCTCTTTGGGCAAAGTGAGTGATCTCTTGTCTTACCAGTAAGTTCCCCAATGTCTCTAGATCAGATGTGCTAGAACAATGGCCTTGGACCATTTGTCAGCTCTGAATCAAAATTGATGCTGTGAGTCTGTTGAGGGAACACGCGTGTGCATATGCTTGTGCCCTCTGTTGCCTATGTTGCTGTGCGGCATGGCCAGTCTTACATATCTGTTCAAGGCCTTCTATGAAAATATCATTCTGATGGAGCACACCTGCTTTGAGATAGGTTTGTGGAGTTTAGAATAGTATCTTGCCCTGTTACCATGTAGCTAGGATGTCGAGTGATTTCTGGTTGTGTTGTTGGTATAGCCATATAATCTCGATTATTGTGAGGTGACAATGGCTTTCTTCCTGTGTTTCTTGATGTCTTGTCCTTACATTTTCGGAAACACCAGATGTAAAAAATGCCCTCTACATTTTACTCTGGTTACCAGCATGTCCTCAACATTGATTCGTGATGGCATGATTTGTAACTCAACCTCCTGTGAAAATTGGAGTAAGATTACACTTGTAGTACAAGGTAATGGAGGTAATTTTTGGAGGCATTGTAGCTGAGCTTATGCTTGTCCTAGTTCTTTTACCACTCATGATTGTTTTGCAGCAGGATCACCGTTTGAGTGACTAACATTTGATAAGGGTAATGACATCGCTGATGATGTAGCCGCAGTGAAAGTGCTTTTAAAGTCAGTTGTCATTTTAGGTTTTTGTTATCCCTTGATGTTGGCAGCAAAGTTTAATGCCTTGGTGGTAGTAGTGGCTGATGACTTGGGGACTACTTTGGATCATGGCGGGTGGGTTACTCTGTCACAACAGTGACAGATATCCCGTCCGCCGAAATGTTAATCCCATAGGTTCATTGTGTTAGAGTTGTTTTGTTTTCATGCTTTGTGCTGTTTCTTATGTGGTTGCTTGAGTCTTGGTGATTCCTGATGATTGCCTTCCTTGCCATGCAATAGAGCATGATGGTCCTTCATCTTCAGACTCCTCTTAATGTGATTCACCTGCACAGAAAGTAAGTTAAGTTGTTGACACAACTAGGAATTCTCAGTGTCAGTGGCTAAATGACAATGGTTTTAAGAAGAATTCATTATGTTTTGTTATAATACATATATATTTACTGTAAAATTAGATGACCACGCATACAAATGTCACCTTATTAGATAATCATCACTTAAAGGCCCATCAGTGGTGAAACAAAGGCCCCAGCAGCTCCTGCAGTGTGGGGTGCCCCTGTGCTCCAGCCCCCCCCCCCCTCAGCACAGTAACCTAGCCTGAGCGCTCCCGACTAAGTCCGGAGGGGGGCCCCCCTCCATGTACTTTGCCTCCTCAAGTTTTGTTACGCCACTGCCATCAGTAGCGAGATATGCATTATTAGGAGTTAATACATAGATTGCAATTAGGTGGATTGCTTGTGATGTTGGTCCAAATATATTTGTTAATCCTGTAAAGGCCAATACCTGTAAACCTTTTCAGTAGTTTAGAAGACAGCCATGCATTTAAATTAAGACATTACAAATAGAAGGTCGGGACTCATAGTTTTAAATATTGGGGTTAATATTTTAGAATAACTATGATGTTTCCGTTCCCAAAATTCAATCCCAACATTGAAATTACAGTAGGCACTCATCGCTCCCTTGCTAAGCAGATATTCCTTCATACATTCAGTAACTTCATAATGCTTTTACGTTGCTTAATAAAACGCATACCTGAAGCCTCTCTTTTTCTATCAACCTCAACTCCTCAACCACTGCTTTCTTATCCAGAAACATGAATTATTGACAGCAAGTTCTCTTCCTACAGCTTTATATAGAAGTAGGTGGGGTAGAGGGTGCGGGAGGCCTCCACTTGTAACTATGGCATCTCATGTCTGTATGATGCAATGTTCCTTACTCCTTTAAAGTTAGGATATGTTTTTTAACATAGCTAAACTCACGTGGAATCAAAGAACCAGCATTTATTCTTGTGTGTAATTTTTTTCAAATTCTTCTGTTAGTTTTAGGTCTGGTCTTCACCATCAAATGACCCATAAATCTATCATGTTTTATTTGACAACACCTCCAGCACTGCATCTGAAAACGTATACATGCGCTCCCTGCTGGGGTCCATGAGGAATATTTTGGGGGGGCAGAGGAATCTGGAGGATGCGAGGCATGTAAATATCTCCTTTGAAAATGAAGTTCTCCTGTATTTTGATTCTAGGTCGGTGTTAAAAATATCCTACAGAGGTATAACCCGATAATTATTGCCACAGTCTTTAAGTTTAGTGCTGCCTCGCCCTTTCTCCACGTCCTGAATGGTAATGACCCTCTGTATCTCAATAAAATAGGTACTAGGGGTGTTGGGTCCAGCATACATGCTCCTTTAATATGATACAAGAAGGTATGCAGTTCCTGAGAGGAAAGGAAGTAAGGAGGGGACATGGGACTGGTCGGTCGTCAGTCCAAAGATATAGGAGGGGCAGGGGATTCCCGTTATAGGAATTAGGGTCCTCACACACCCGGCTGGGTGTCATGCTTCATCATAGGGCGTGCTCCTCATCAGGTCTGCGCTGCAATACCTGACAATCTCCCTATGAGGAGGTCTTTGCCAGAGGTCTTTTATTCCCAAATGCAGTTGAGTGCCGTATAGGTATGGGGCCTTGTAATGTAGATGGTTATGAGAAGTGTAGGTGCTCGGAGTAGTGGAATAAAATGGGATATGGAGGTACTCCAGAATATACTTTAATCAGCGAGTCCTCCAAACCCAATTAAAACATATGGGTGGCACACTGCTGAAACGATGTTCACAAGTGGCGCAAGTCATATTGCCTGTGTAGTCCTAAAATCAAGTGATCAGGACCAAATTGTAAGAATTATCTACACAGTGGTTCATCCAGGTCACTAACCAGACAGCCAACCAAACTTAAAACCTACAGTGAGGTGCCTGATGGTGATGGACCCCAATGGGGTTGGTTGCCATCAACATCCATTCTCGGCAAAGAGGACACTAAGAAGTACCTCGTGTTTGCCGTGCGGCAAGTGTGCCGTATGATCTACCCACTCGGTGTCACTCAAAATGGAACTTTAGGAAGCACACAGGCATGCGCAAGTTATCCAGTGTGGTAAATATCAAATGTCTACATTTAACACATCCGATAAATCATGATTTACCCTGGGGTTTTTATGATTTCCTGATCTTTATTGCATCCAATAATTAGCAATTCCATATGGTGTGTTAAAATCTCATAATGTCGTATGATTTACCTTGCAGAATCTGTATTTATTGGATGTAATAAATATCAGGAATTTACCACCTAATTCTTAATCAGGCCATTGACGTGAGAGAGCAGAGCCGACTTGAGTGCCACCTTTAACTTATTTGCCAATATTGGCAGTGCTTAGCCACTTTATAATTGCCATTAGCACCCTGTATGGAAACCTGGGAGCTGACGAATCAGTCAGAATGTTATTTTTGAGGGCTATAGGTATTACCTGCGCACTCTGAGCCCTGGAAGTGCTGAGAAAACAGGATCCTTCTCTTACTTTAAAGACCGGTTGAGAAAAAAAAACGCATTCCTCTTTCTCCCATATCACTGTTTTCCTTCATTGTCTCCTCCCCCCCCCCCCCCCCCCTCCCCCCCTCCAACTGCTGTTTTTACTACTGCTTCTCCCTTATATCGCCCATACCCCTCAACCTCTTCAGATTCAGCTTGGCGTTCACAGATGAAGGCCCTAGCTTTTGCTAGGAGGGAAGCCCAGTCACACAAAAGACTGTGGAAAATGTTAACAAATATTTTTTAGGTCTCGCCTATGCAGCGCGCGTGCGCTGCATAGGCAAAAAGACCTTTTGCGATCGCTTTGGCTTTTCAGCCAAAAACGTGCACGCGTTCCATTGCCATCAATGGCAACGCATGCACATGAGGCGATCTACTTGCGGGAGCGCGCGCCGCCATATGACAGCAATTATCGCTCCCGCAAGTGCAGTCCTCCTCCCCTTTCCCCCCCTTTCCCCCCCTTTCCCCCCCTGCCCCCCTCCCTCCCCCCCCTCTCTCCTCCTTCCCCGCCCCCCCTCCCCCCCCATTTCACCGTGGAATCAGTCTATTCTATTTTGGCTATATGGACCAGCCTCAGCGGATTCATTTATAGATTTAACTCCTAGATATTACTTTCACACATCCCATGAGCGCATTGATTTAGGCTCATAAAAAGGCATTCAATATTTTGGGATTACAACTGTAAAGTCCGTTATGCTGCGAAGGTAAAAGTTAAGTAGGGCGGGGGCAGAGCCAGCCATGTTTCAGGGCTGCTGGGCTTGGAAAGGCCCAAGGTTGACAAACCGTGCGGGATCCGCTTCGAATCTCGGCGTCCGCTCAACATCCTATGATTCTGGTCAAATCACTTAATTGAATTAAGTTAATTACCCTGTCTCTTTTAAAAACGGATGGGGCCTTCAGGTCGAGTTCGCACTGTATAAAACTGCGAAAATAAATAAGACATATTTTGGGTCAGACTTATGTTAATGGATATTTGTGGAGAGCTGCATTTGGTAACAGCCTGGTCTCTGTGCGCAGACATTTTTTTTTCAATGGGGTTGTGGTTGTCACCCTCCCACCATGCACCGTACTTAACCCCTTCCTTCCTTTGTTTCCCTGAACGCATGGGACGAGCGTTCCCTGTATTACACAGAAGTGTGCTGTTAGGGGGTGTGCTCTGGCGAAGTGGATAGCGCTTTTATAAATGCAAATTACATTGCAGGTAAAATGTACTTTATATCCACTCCGAAAGCCATAGGTTTTCAAATTGTACACAGGTTAGCAGCGGAGGTTAGGTCACTAATACGGCTGTAATTCTTTAACTTTGAAACTGAGCACGGCGCTGCTTCACGGACACCGCGCTCGGTTTCTTTATATATTTTTTTAACTTTAACACTGAGCGCAGTGCCCGTTTCAAAGACACCGCGCTCAGTTTTAAAGTTAACAAATATATAAAGAAACCGAGCGCTGTGTCCATGAAGCGGCACCGCGCTCAGTTTTAAACTTAAGCATTTGCAATGCAATCGGACCTATTGCATTGCAAATGCTTGTTTGTCTACTCTTCGTTCTCGGGTGGTTTGAAGTTCAGCTGGGGAATGGGGATAACATCAGGCTCCCCTGGTGGTGGCTTCTTTGATATGGCCGCCCTCAGTGTGAGCACATTAACTCCACAGGGTGCAGCATTGGGAATATTGCCTGGTCACTAGTAGGGCACAGGCAAAACAGACGTGTGGCAGATGGACTGTGCAGAGGGGCTGGCAGGGTGACTGGTGGCGATGAGTGTGGGCTGCTCTGTGGGCCTTTACCCCAGAGGAGTGTGGAAGGTGTGACTTCAAAATACACCGCTCTGCAGCAGCTGCCTGTCCTGCCTACTGGGACGGAAGCTCTTGAGGTTCACACAGAGCTCTGGATCGGGATGATAACCCGCTGAGTGGTGTTGGTCCGATAAGACCTACGACGTGCAGGTTACACGCATATCTCTGCTGCTGATACGTCCACCAACTGAACTATGCCACCGGCTAGACACTGTCACTGGGTGGGTCTCTGGGTCGGATCCCTCATCCCTAGGGGCATTCCTTGCACACTACCCTTCATCCACGAGGGCGGGCAGAGGCGGTGCTTGGACACAGCTTCATGGAAGCAGCCTGAACTGAGTCTTGGAAAAGAGTTCAAATGAAGCCAGCCTGCAACTTGTGAGCTTTGCTGTGTACAGGACTGGCCCTCACCCAGGAAGCGCTGAACATGTCACTTCCCCTCCTCTCTCTGTTCTCTCGCCCTCTCTCCTCTTGTATCTCTCCACCCTCTTTCCTCACCCAGCCTGTCTCTCGCTTGGCTTCCATAGATTTATCTCAATCTTTTTATTTTATACTTCATTTTTGTTCCTTACCACTCTCCTTTCTGCTCTTTTCCACACCACTCTCCTTTTCTTCACTTCACGGCTCGCCACATTTAATCTTTATCAAAAAACTTAACTCAAAAATATAGATAACAACGGAAGGACTGCTGCCTTGCACGTGTCCCTGGTTGTAATAGTTAATGAATCATGAGTAGTACTTGACATAGACCTTGTTTTTCGTGCGCTGGGGAGAAGCTGATCAGACATCACATACACTTTTCTTCCATTTGCCGCTTCCTTGCTTTGGGGTCCTCGGCATTAACAGGGTCGAACTAGTCTATAGGGCGGGCAGTGCCTGATGGGTTGGTCTGACAGGTCAGTGAGTGAGTCGAATGTTTGTGGGCCTGTTTCATGGTCTGCTAGGCCTGGTTTTACTGTTGGTTTTCCTCATATTAAATCAAACCTTGGTTTAGCAAACTCAAAGCCATGCCGTCTTCCTTACCTTGCAAAACAATTATACAGCATCTCTTAACAAGTTCAAAACTGCCTCAGTTTGCAACCATGGGCCACTTTTTTTTTTTTTAGCTTTCTAATCAACAAATGGGAGTCAGTTTTATTTTGGTGCCAGGGCCTATATTTTGTCCCAGTTCGACTTGGGCATGGAGGGACTCGCTCACTAAAGAGAGAACTGATCACTATTAGTCCCAGCGCTCCATATTCTTTACTCTCAATCACAAAACTATACATTATCCAGATGTTCCAAATTAGTACGTGTTTTTTTTAATTCTGGCTTGATAGCACAACTGTCTTCTGTGATCTATCGTAGTCAACTCCTTAAGAGACATATATAGTGTGGGATTTGGCTATGCCCAGAGCATTTTTTGACTCATGGCACTGGCTATCAGATATATCATTTCGCCTTCTATGGACTGCGGGCAACGCAAAATTGCAATGCACGAGGGGCCACTGTACATCTCAAAAATACACTGAATCGGCTCTTACATGCTATTTATGCAGAAAACAATCCTCTTTTTATTATATTTTCGCTGCTGAATGCTTTAAAAAAAAAGTTGTGGTCAGAAGTTATATTCAAGTTACACAGAAGTGTATATACACACAAGTGCACATACATTGGCACATACGAGTCAGCTGCTTAAAAACAAAACCATCATTGGCAAAACAATCCATTAAGTCTGGATTCAGTGTGGTAATGTATGGAAACAGAGGCATGCACATTAAAACAAGACCTATTGGCTTTGTTAGTACTTGCTGATTTAGCTGCACAGTTCGCCAAACCGGCATAGTACATGTGGTGTCATGGACGCAAGGTTGAAATACACTTGGTACTGCTGAAATATTTAGTTAGTTGAACATGGCTCATCCTAAATACACTTATGAGGGTCCACGCATGGTAGAGCTATTCCCCTACAGGTGTGGGCATCACTCTCTTCTTCATGGGTCTGCCTCATCACTGGGCATTTCCTGTCTTGTCCTTAGTCCCTTGAGGAAGTAGTGTTGACCAGTCCCGGGTCTCTCAGGGAGTGGTACATTCATGTTGACTAGACATTACCCAAACTGGGAGGTGGGCTAAGATCTTGATTTCCTTTGTATATTTATGTATTCATACTTGTAAAGAATTACTGGCAGGAAGCATGATCGAAACAGGGTACCCAGAGATGAAAGTCTTTTAACACAGGGTAAATTCTTATTGAGTCACTATTGTGTTCCACTGATTCACCTATATCAGTTGATTCCTATTTTTAGGTTGAGCCTTGGCAGCGCATGCTCTGCTCTTCAAGACATGCTGTATTCAGGTATGGACTTGAAACTCCGCCCACTCTCTTCCCCCCCCCCCCCCCATATTTTTCATTGGCTTGTGTCATTGTACTTTGTAAATGTTGGCTTCTGATTTATTGAAAGGCTTATTAGTCCCTCGTTAGTACCTGCCTGTCTACTGTTGTTACCTCCCATTAGGACTGGCCTTTTACATGTGTCCAAACTCGGGAGCTTACATTAGAAGTTTGGAGAACTATTTTATATCTTGATAAAGACAGAACTCGCGGGACGCCAGCAATGGCAGCCGCTTATATGTATTCACAGCGTACCATGCTCTCTTTCAGTGTGGCTGTCCCCCTGCACTCGCGGGACGCCGGCAATGGCGAACGCTTCTATGTATAACCAGCGTGCCATGCTTGCTTTCACAGTGGATGCCCCCCAGCACTTGCGGGACGCCAGCTGCGGCAGCTGCTTCTATGTATGACCAGAGCGCCATGCGCGCTTTCACTGTGGCAGTGCAATGGGTCTCACGTTTGCGAGAGTTTGAGCTATTTGGCATTGTAAATGACAATGCCTTTTATTTACGTGTTGGTTTTTAAAACCTAAATAAATAGTATTGTCATTTACAGTGCCAATAGCTTAAACTCTCGCAAATGTGAGACCTATTTCATTGCAAATGCTTGTTTTGTGATGCTTTTGCCTTCCCCCACCTACTTCAAATTCCCCTCAAGATGTGTGCTGCATAGTGGGACTGGCCCAATGCACAGAACTTCTTATCCAATCAAAATCTGCATTTAAGTTAATGTACTTGCATCTACACCATTTATAACCTGCTTTTAAGTTAATGTACTTGCATCTACAGCATTTATAACCTGCTGCCTATACACAGTACATCCGAAAGGTAACCGTGAGTATTCATGTATTCTGAATAAATGGGTGTCATTTCAAAACCACCACAACACTGATATTAATAACAGTCAAATGACATTGGAGTTAAACTATTCACTCTTCTGACATAACCATCATGGCTGCATAGTCCGAGATTGACCGTGTATTCCATTAATTGTTGGAAGCAAATGACCTTCACAAACAGTCTGAATGCATCTTCCAGTCAGGCCTAGGGGTCACTATTTTCAAGAGTTCCCACATGCACCAAGGTGGGGTGAATCACAGAGCCCGTGTCAAACAGCATGTATATAAATCCGCTTTCACACAAAAAAATACATACCACAATCTCATCACCTTGAGATATGGGAGGAGGAAGGAGCCAACAATCCAGTCATTCGTGATTAGAGATGCAGTAGTGTGCACACAGACAGACAGAATGACAGACGCAGAAACTCACCCAGTCATATTTCACAGGCAGCTAGACCCAGTTTTACTTCTCAGTAACGGACGGGGTGAGTGAGGAACAGATACTCCACAGACATGAAGCCCAAAGGTCAATTCTGGTTGCTGATAATAAGGGCCATATATTCAACAAGCATTTGCAATGCAATAGGTCTCGCATTTAAGCGAGTTTAGGCTATTGGCATTGTAAATGAAAATGCCTTTTATTTATGTTTTAAAAACAAATACAAAAATAAAAGGCATTGTTATTTGCAATATCAGAAAATGCATGGCTAAACTTATAAGGTCCCAAATGCGAGACCTATTGGCTATGCCAATGCTTGTCTCCTTTATGTTGGTTGATTGGGGTTCCCTCTTGGGCGGCACACAAATAGAACCAGCAGCAGACTACAAATATCTAGGGGTCAACATAGACAAAGGAGGATCATTTGCTTGACAAAAAGAAGAAATTAGAAGGAAAGGGCTGGTGTTAGCAATAACACTGAAAAACTTCACATCAAACTGACTGGGCCCACACTAAGCTCTCTTCTGAAAGTAGCACAGGCCAGAGTTCTCCCCACAATAACTTATGGCAGTGAATCGATGCATGGCAGGCACGCCAAACTATTGGACAGCATCTTATTTAAAGCGTATAGAAATATGTTCAGCCTCGCAAACTATACTTCACCAGCACAAATAAGGCTGGAGTTCAACCTATTAAAGCAATCATTGGCCGGGCATGGTGTCTACATTATCTGCTGGAACAAGATCAGATCTTCCGCCCCAAATACTCTAAACCAACTCTAATGGCAAGAACTTCAGCAGAAGGACACTTCACCTGCAAGAAGCTATCTATGGGAATCTTTGGTAACCACCAGGCTCTCTGATTTCTGGAACTCACAGATCCACCATTCAACCTTCAAGAAACTGGTTTGGAAATCTCTAAACAACTCATTAGTGTCATGCCTAGGTGACTCTGAATAACTACAAAACACTAACACCTCATAAATACTTCAAACAGGGCTACCCCAAATCAAGAAAAGCATAATTCTTAAGGCATCGCCTGGGTCTATTACTTTGCGCCCAGAACCTCCCACCCTGGCTGCAGGCACCGACCCTAACTTCTTGCAGGTTGTGTAATAACGGACTAGGAGACATTTTTGCACCTACTCTGCACCTGTAAGGAGCTGCTGCAGGAAAGGAGGCAACTGCTAAAGGTCCCTTCAATCAGAGGGGAGTTCACTCATGTAGGCAAGCTGTCCTGGCATGCTTCGATCCAGGGTCCCACAACTAAATTGCAAATTTGGTAATATTTCTTATGCCAGCCGAACTAAAAAAATGTTACTAGCCTCTAACCAAAGAAGCAGCCAGGTGACTAGTTGAAGACACACTAGGAATCCATTGCTGGGCCATCAGAAACCGATTGTACTCAAGCCCTGATTCCAAGGACCATTGGCAGCTACACTCACTCACTCACTCACTCACTCACTCACTCACTCACTCACTCACTCACTCACTCACTCACTCACTCACTCACTCACTCACTCACTCACTCACTCACTCACTCACTCACTCACTCACTCACTCACTCACTCACTCACTCACTCACTCACTCCCAACTGTTAAGGCAGTGTTGGTAAGGTAAACTGAGACTAGCACCTTATAACTTCCCTGAAGCACTGTTTGCACCGGCAATGAACTCTGCACTAGCCCCCCTAGGCAAATTCACTGACTTTTAAATGACAATGTTGCTCTTTTTAATTACTATTAAGTAGCTACCAAATGCTTTTATAATGTTTTCTGCAAGTTATGCATGCACAGCTCTATATTTTATTGTGTGTTCTTGCAGTTTTAAATGATGCTTTTTGTATTGCAGTGGTTTTTAGTAACTATGCAAATGAAATAAACTAAAACTTAAGTTTGGGCTTCCCTCTCAGCAAAATCATAGGATGGAGCCAAAACAGCTGTCTGTTAACTGGCAGCTGCTTTTAAGGAAGGCTGAGGGACACCTGTAGGAGAATGGAGCCATTTTGCCCCTATATGTTGGGTTGCGGACAGCTCACGCAGTGCACCCTATGTTTTTTTTCAGGAGTGGTTGCTTATAGCCTTACTGCTCTTACCTGCCAGTCAATAACTGTCTTTATTTGCCTTCCCTCTCATTATTGTCCTTTTTTCTGTGGCTTGGGGCTGTTTTTATCGGGATTTGTATTACTTGAACAAATCTCTGCATTTATCTTTATAAGAGTAGTCTGACTTACGGCCAGATGTACGACCCTTCCTATTTGTGAGTTGCAAATTGCATAGTTTTGCGACTCGCAATTTGCAACTCGCAAACTGGAATTTACAACAGCGTCTCAGACACAGTTTGCGATTTCCTAATGGGGTCGTAAATTGCCTGTCTCATTAATATTCATGAGGCAGATTGCTATTTGCCAGCCCATTGGTAATGGCTGGCACTCCCAGAGATGGTGACCTGCTGGGGTCAGCAGACCACCATGTCTGTGACTGCTTTTTAGGTCTCGCTGAGCCAGCGCATGCGCTGCTCTGCGAGACATTTAGTGTACAGGTTTTCAAAGTGCTGCCACAGGCCTTTGGTGGCCTAGCGCTTGCGTTCACGCGTGCAGCTGCCATCTGCCTCCCTTCCAGCATGATCACTTTCACGTGCTGCTGTGCGCGCATCACCAGCGTGGTTTTTTAAAATTGATTTTAAATATTACTACAAGCTTCCCGCGTCGCGTGGCCAATGCTTGTTTTTCTTTAAGCGCGGGTTTGTATTTGCCCCTCAAAGCAAAGACTCGTCTACTGAGAGCAGCAGGCAACAACGACTACCGATTACAAATGACAGTCACCCATTGCCCGAGCTGTGAACTCCCGCTACCGGTCTTTTAAACGTCCTGTTTTTTTCCTTAAAGCGTACAAATTGTGCTGTAAATGCCCTCTCCCTTTCAAAAGGGCCCCAACCGTGGTTTTTGCTTTGCTTCCACCTCCTCACTTCCACGTAGCTCTCACTTGCAAAAGTTGTGGTTGTCTGCGCAGTTGTAACAATGGGCAGCCTTGCAGTATTTGGGCATCTTCGCCCGGGCCTTATGGAGCCTCGGTGGCGGCTCAAAATCCGCTACTGTAACGTGTTTACAAATCACTACAAAATTGACCTGCCACAAGCTGCAAAGTACCAGCCGTCTTAGGTCGGAGTTTCGGCCTCAGCAGCCAGCGAGATGAACAATCCATTACACTGACTGTTTGAATTTAAAAAGATTAAGGGAAGAACCAATGTCAGTTTTATTCGAACTCTTTTTTAGTTTTGTTAATGTTTTCCCGAATAACAAAGGATGCCGTTTGTATAGCATATTTAAATCTTGAATATAAACAGTGATTAAGATGTACTTTTCTCCGATTACAACACTGCAGTGGCTATTAAGTCAATGCGCGCGCACGCAACACCCGGGCTTGTTTTTAACTTTGAGCGTGAGGCGCGCGTGCGGCCAATGCTTGTTCCATTTTTGCTTAGTTTCCCATTTCGGCCATTCTGAACTCTGCTGATGAAGCCCTAGTGTGCCTCACGGTCAGTGGAAATGGCAGTCCTACTAATAAGTTTGTGGAACATCCTGGCTTTTGTTTTTTAGCGGTATTTCCTGGCTTTTGATTTTAATCGTTTCATTATCTCAACACCCTAGCCCCTAAAGAGTTTACAGACCCTCGCGGAAAAAGTCATTTTTCGAACTAGGTTGAGTGTATGGTGCTTGCCGGCCAACGGTCCCTTAAGCGCCTTATGAGGATGTTGAACTGTAATGAATATAAGGGAATATGTGGGAGAATAACGCGAGGGGTGAAGGCAACGGCGCATCATGGGATTTTTTATGCACCTTCCATACTCCGTTTTTCGACCCCCACCCCCACCTGTATATGAGCTCCCGCGTCCATTAACATCAACCTCTGTTTTCTTTTACTCAATTGCTCCTTACTTGGATTCTTAACCGCCTTCCCTAATAAGTCTCCTGTTGCCGACGATGCTCTGAACAGAAACCATATAAAGCCACATCATGAAATGCCAGCAGGACTGCCTCATTTGAGAGAACATACCGGCATACACTTGTTTGAAATCCCAGTGACCTTTTTAGGACCGTGCAGTATAATTGACCTCTGTATCCACCGTCGCACAAAAATTGTCCATTCAGAAATATCTTTAATTAGTGTTTTCTTCCTCCAAACCTGGCACCCTTTTGCGCTAATTTATCATAACTTTCAGGCTCCATTTTCTTAGGTGCAAATGTCCCCTCCCTGCTCTTTCACGTATTTCCACAGTGATCTCCCTCATCACTTTGGTGCGCTTTCATTCAGTCCTATGCTCAGTGTCTTTTGTCTGCTCAGTTTCAGTGTACGTACTTTCTCGCTAAGCCATTCCAGACGATGCTTCGGTATCATTACGAAGTGCTATTCCATGGTCCCCGATCTGCTCTTTATTTGAAGGCGTTGTTCGCTTTTATTTCATGTCACTCTTCTGCTTGCTCTCTTACTTTCACATGCAAGTATTTCCCTTAATGGTTACAAAATGGGCACTAACAGTAAACTAGCATTGGCATAGCCAATAGGTTTTGCTTTTGGGATCTTACAAGTATTTAGTTATGCAGCACAATATCCTTGGTGCAACATCAACTGTTGCATGGCTAAACACTTATAAGGTCCCAGAGGCGAGACCTATAGGCTGTGCCAATGCTTGTTAAATAAGTTTTTTTTTTTTTTTAAATGCAGCCTGTTTTCCTTAAAGGAAAAGAGGATGCATTTAAAAAAGAAAAATTAAACGTTTCCTTTTCATTTTTTAAGAGTAGGCAGTGGTCTATGGGACCACTGCCTACACTTAAAATATATTGCGCTGCCGCTCACAAAGAGGGAGGGTCCCCTGGGACCCCTTCCTGTTTGCGAGTGGCTTACCACCTTTTTTAAATGGGTGGTAAACTGCGTACATTAAATTATGACTCGCAACTAGGAAGGGACGAATTTGGCATGCCCCTTCTTAATAGCGAGTCGCAAACCTTATTTTGTGAGTCGGTAATAGGTTACCGATTCGCAAAATAGGGTTTGTACTTGGGGCTGACCTATTTTGCGTTCGTAAACGGGCCGATTTCCTGGTTATGACCGGAAAAAACAGTCGTACATCTGGCTCCTAATCTTTAATGTTTTCAATAGCATTAGATTTAAAATTTAAAGAAATCTAGTTATGCGAGATACCAACATCACACACAGGATCTAGGGCCTACCGTAGTGGTTTGCGGGTAGACGTATGAGGCGGCACTTGGAGAAAAGAATTGAACAAAATATTCCTTCAGACTTTGAGTGATCCTATTGTTGATTTAATTGCTTTCCTTCCTGTTTTTTATCTGACCTGTTTTTTTCCAGTACCAGAAAATGTGAAGTTCCAAGTGGAGTATTAATGAAATGTGTCACTTTTGCATCCATCGACATTTTTAGGATTTCTCAGCAATTAACTCACTAATAATGGTCTTTACGGCCAAAACATTTATTGGCACGCAGCGTAGAATTTGTTTTGCTCAGAGTAAACTCTAGGGATAAAGTTTGAATTTGCAATAGTGCTTCTCTTCTGTATATTATACGAGGACAATTAATAATTGTTACACTTGAATTATTATGCAATGCAGAGCCCCGTCCTTTCTGGCATTCCCTGCCCTTTTAAGAATGGTCAGTCTGGCCTACAGGGAAATCGGGAGGTGCCGGATTGACTTGTCTGACAGGTCAGAATGTGGGCTGTTTGTGGGCCTGTTATATTGTCTGCTGCGCTGGTTTTTAGGTTGGAGCTTACCAGACATGCTAAAGACGTATTGGGGACATGGGAAAGTCGACCTAGAATTTTATTCTTATCTCGTCACATTTGCTGCGCATTCAAAGACAGAAGTCATATGTCAGGCTCTGTTTTCCGAGGCAGTTAGGTGTTTACTTTTCTTTCTCGGACTTCAAAGTCAGAGGCTTTATCTGACAAGGTGGGACTATGAAAGAGGGTGGCTTTTTTCCCTTAGATTGTGGTAGGGTTTTCTTGTTCTTTTCATTTGCTCTTTCTATGCCACTCCACTTTGTCCCACTCTACTCTATTCCATGTTGCCTATTTCACTCTGAAATTCTACTTCACTCCGAAATTCTACTTCACTCCATTCTCTGCCACTTTACTTCACTCGCCACTATACTCCACTTTACTCCTCTCCACGCCCTCCAATCTTCCCCTCCACTCTGTCCCCTGTCTGCCACTCTCTGCCTGTTCCACTCTCTGCCTGTTCCACTCTCTGCCTGTTCCACTCTCTGCCTGTTCCACTCTCTGCCTGTTCCACTCTCTGCCTGTTCCACTCTCTGCCTGTTCCACTCTCTGCCTGTTCCACTCTCTGCCTGTTCCACTCTCTGCCTGTTCCACTCTCTGCCTGTTCCACTCTCTGCCTGTTCCACTCTCTGCCTGTTCCACTCTCTGCCTGTTCCACTCTCTGCCTGTTCCACTCTCTGCCTGTTCCACTCTCTGCCTGTTCCACTCTCTGCCTGTTCCACTCTCTGCCTGTTCCACTCTCTGCCTGTTCCACTCTCTGCCTGTTCCACTCTCTGCCTGTTCCACTCTCTGCCTGTTCCACTCTCTGCCTGTTCCACTCTCTGCCTGTTCCACTCTCTGCCCGTTCCACTCTCTGCCCGTTCCACTCTCTGCCCGTTCCACTCTCTTCCTCTCCCACTCTCTTCCACTCTCCTCTTGGGCCCTTCTCTCGGACCCTCCACTCCACTGTACTCGATGACACTGCATGCTGAACAGCAGCCAAGCTGGTGTCCAACTTGGTTAAAACACATTGGCAAAGCCAATAAATAGATCTTTTATAGATAAGACCTATTGACTTTGCCAATGCTTCCATTGTTTAGTGCTATGATATTATAACAAACCTTGCATAGATTTGGGTTGCTGAAGGCGGTCTGCCATACCTTGCAAACTTCTACAAGTGTCTTCACAAGTTCAAAACTGCCCCAGTTTACAAACATAGGCTAGTTTTTTTAGCTTTCTAATTCACTAATGGGGGCCACTTTTATTTTAGTTCCCAGGACTATTTTCCGCACCGGTTCTGACCCTGCCTTTTAGAATATGTTCAGATTTCGTGTATTTGAGCGGCCTTAGATATTGAATTGCCCCGTCCATGGGCACCAACTTTGCTCCAATACAGTGCACTCGCTGTCCATCTATTGGATTTCGGAAGCAAAGTTTTGTTGTATTTAAGCAATAACAGACTTGCATTTTTGCTGCGTTCTTTATTTTGTCTGCTGCTCATTTGAGCAATCGTTAAAAAATTAAAAGGAGTGATGCATTGGACTGTACTGGGACTAGTGATTCTGACAAGCTGGTCTTAATGCTCTTTCAGCAATTTGTGCTTTTGCCTTAATGAACGTTTTCTGCCAGGTCATGATGGGTATGGAAAAAACATTTACATAATGTTAATCCACTCTCGATCCTCGCGTTTTGAAAAGAGCAGGACTTAAATTACCTTTTTAGTGCGCATTTCATCTGTCACATTTAATTAACTAGCAACCGTTGAAGTGCAAATCACTGAACAGTAAAAATTGGGAAAAAGATAACTGCTGCCACTAATCGAAAATGCTTGGGTTGCGACTTAGGCAGTCCGCGTGCATTTTTGTGAAAGCTGCTTCACCTGCAGTCTTTGCTTAGCGCAAATATTGGTTTGTTGGGAAAGTTTCTATATATTGATTTTTCCCATTTTATCCGATTCCTTTTATTCTGACACATGTTTTCATCGCCCCATACCATTGTCCTGTTTGATGCCCCTGTCAGTTTTTTTACGTTCTCTCTTGTGTCCTAAGGTGATGTTCCCAAAACACACACTGTTCTCTTTCTTACCTTCCTGCTTCCTATTTCTGTAATAAAGCTGTTGTGGTACATCTTGTAGCTTTGCCAGTATTCTGAAGTTTCTGATACCAGAGTATTAGGAATGAACATACTCCGTACTCCCCTATGATTTTTTTCTGCCCTTCCTCAATGTGTATTTATTTTGCTTTAAAGTGCTCTGCTCTGTATCATGTATGTTGCATTTTTCTATAGAAATGTTATCCTTTTATTGTAAAGCGCTCAAATGCCATTGAGCAGTGTTGACATTCTAACAAGACTAGCACTTATTCCTTGGAAGTGCATACGTTCTTTTTTTAGGGTTCGCCGGAGACTGCAAATGTGCTTCTGTGAAATCTTATGTAAACTTAAAAAAATAAAATAAAAAAGCTTAAGCTGCCTTTAATTTATAATTGGTATGCTTTTACGTTACTCTTGTTTCCTTGCTTCTTATTGGTCAGCTCCTCCTGCTTACTCCAGGCACTTTAAGTTTTGGTCCTTGCCATGGAGCAGAGACCAAGTACAGCTTCCTGTCTGCGGCCAGTGTAATTTCACTGGCCGTGCCCTCCTGCAGGTATTTTTTTGTTTTGTTTATTTTTACTTTTTATCATGCACTCTATAATAGTGCATGTGTCTACATACAGTCCATCCTTCTCCCTCCTCCCACCATCTGTGCTTTTTCCCCACCTGTCCCCCCACCATCCTCCGGATGTCCTTTGTGTTGCTGTTCTCTACCCCTCTCTCCTATGCTGCTGTACAACATGTCTAAAAATTGACAGAGCCAATAGGTGAAATCTATTGGCTTTACCAATGATTGTTGATGATAATTTCACTCTTCAACACGTATTTGTTGTGTTTTATATTACCCCATGCTTTAACATTCTGTTATTGTATTGTTACTTTCTAGTATGTCAATTTTGTCCTTTTGTTGCTGGGTGCTCTAATGGCTATGAGCTATGTTCTTCATATATAAAACTGCATTCATAAAATAAAATTTTTTAAAAACTTTCACTGAGGTTTACTTGGCACTTTGTGGCATTTCATTGCAAAAAACGTTTCCTGTATGTTTTCAACATGAACCCTGTAGAAAATAGAATGCCTGCCGAAGCTATACTGTGTTCCTGCAGCCAGTAGGTGCTGCCGGATGGAGGCAATTACGCCAATCCTTTCCCACTAGAGGATTTTTAGTGTCCAAGCTTTGTTGCTGAAAACAAATGCATAGCAGCTCTTCAGGCTAACTGCTGGTTATATAAACCAGAGGCCTAATTTAGACTTACTGGCTATGTAAATACCTCATTGCGTCATCGTATGTAAATTTATCTGAAGTGAATATCCTGAAAGTCTGGTATTGCAGAGGCCCTCATGGACCAATGTTGGAAATCTTCTACCATGGTTGTTGTCTGATATATTTTGTTGTGTTTTATATGGTTTGCAGCCCACACCCTGCAAACCAGTTGCTGCTTGGTGCTGGTTTGTCGTTTCATTTCCATGGCACAATTTGAGTCCTGGGATTTATGTGGTGGAACTGCTCCCTGGAAACTCGCAATAGGTGCGATTTAGCGCTTTCTGTGGGAGAAATCGCTCAACTGCCTACTTGTTTCAATTGTTTTGTTTTTTTCTTTTTCAATTGAATTCTCAGTTTTGCCCCACATGTTTTCACACTTGGCTGAGTTATATGTGGCTAAATTTGCAAAGAAGCCAAAAACCTTTTGATAGCTTTTTTTTTTTTTTTCTTACTTTATCCTCTGTTCCCTTGGTCACCTCATTGCCCACATTGTAATGGTATACTCAAGAAAAGTGTTCACCTTAAGGGACCGATGGTTCAGGAGAAGGAATGTATATAATTCTAGGTTAGGACACGGAGGTGAGGATTAGGCTCCCACACCCAGCCACTGATCCTCCCAGAGATGCCCAATCGAACCTCCTGGACCCGGAGGAGCTCCTACACCCTTGTTCGTCGGAGTGAGTCCCTTTTTTGAAGGTAGCCAAGTATGTGGCGAGTTGGTTACGGAAACCCCTAGATCAGGAAGTCTGCTCTCGCCTTAGAGCGGAATGCCCTCGCCCATCCCTCAACGGTAAAGTGGCTGTTACCCTGGAAATCAACGCCAAGATGGCGACTTTCCTTACTAAATATAATAAGGATCCGAAAAAGGGCATTGACCGGACTGGTCATTCCAGGACAAACTGTTGGATGTCACGGGCCCCATTGGTATGGTATTGGTATATGGTGGAGGACGCCAAGGCATCAGGGGCCCTGATCCCGCAGATGTTCTCTCTAGTTGGGCTCAGAGCCATCATTTTCTCTGTGTCCTTAATAGAATTCCTAGCTTTCGTAATGGAAAGTTTCACACTTTTCATTCTCACGTTGTTTCCTGAAAATCTGACATCTCTCGCCTTCGGGACAAATGCTCTCGATGCATTTGCATTGCGTGGGGGTATGCTTTCACTTCCGCTCTTTCACCGAAGCATGTCTTCCCATCTTCATTGAGGGGTTTGTGTTCAGCTGGCCAAGGCCTCGCTGGGCTGACTAGACCATGCCAAGGCCCGGTGCCCTGCGCAGCTGCTTACCACACTGTCAATTAGCTACTCATTCATAGACCTTCAATTTCTAATAAACTTTTCATGGCAGTAAATATTTCTGAATCATTTACAACTTTGCACATCATGATGTGCCCCCGTTGGTGAGCTCCCTTGCACCAGGTAGCTATTACGTTTTCTAAAGACTAGGAATATATCAAGCTCATGGTCTGCAGTTTGCACAATTCAGTGTTGCTTCAAACATGGGCATAATAATGTCTGCTAATGTCAGTTGGGAACTGGTAATTGAATGGCTCTGTTTTCAGAGTGGATTTAAAAACTTCTTTTGAAATACATCAGGCTTTGATTAAATTACAATAGTGGCATACAATGAGCGTCCAGATTTTAGCTCTTATGGGTTTTGTTGACTACTCTGATACACTGGGAGGATCAAACCTAGATGGTTTATCTGACAGGACTGCTTTCACCTCATTCTTGAGCCTGCCTCTTTTTATCTCTCCAGATCCATTCAAGTGTCAGATTAAAGGTAGAAAGTACATTCTTTGTGTTTTGAAAAACGACATTGCTCTACCCTTTGAAAGTAGATTTGCTGCACAATCTTGTTGAATAAAAAGACAGCAAAGCCTTAATAGAGACGTATAATATGTCACATAGCTTTTTATTTAACCTGCCTCCACTGATCAACAGTCCTCTTGTTGGTTTTCCTAGCAAACGTGTGGTTGTCAGTGTGCCCAAAGAGTGTTGTCTGTTGGCCTATCCATGGACTGCCCCTGGTGTTCTGTTGGATTTTCCCCCAGGAGTGAGATGTTTGATTCTTTGTGGAGGTGTATCACACGGAGTGAGTCTGGTAATTTGGCCCACTGCCAAACCAACATGGCAGTATCGGTTAGTTTTCTTGGGGACTTGGTAGACCTTGTCCTGCGTGGTATACAACTGCACTTTCCAGGGTGTTGGTGCATGATTGTGTGTCAATTTGCTTCCATTACCAAGAGTGATTACGTCAATTCTAACAGGCTGGTGCGTTGGTAAGGGTTATAATTAGTTGCATTGGTCAGCCTTTTTAGGTCTCGCCTGACCCAGCGCATGCGCTGGTCTGGCGAGACTTATTGAGAGGGCTCCAAAAAGTGCTACCAGGCCAGCCTAGAGCTACAGTGCATGTGCGCGGGCGCGCGCGCCACTTTTACCGCCATTACTTTCACTTTCGCATCGCGATCACTTTCACTTTTGCGGCCGCAGGGGACGCTTGGCATAGCCAATAGGTCTCGCTTTTGGGACCTTATAAGTGTTTAGTTATGCAACTGTTGCATGGCTAAACACTTATAAGGTCCCAAAGGCGAGACCTATTGGCTATGCCAATGCTTGTTGTAATTGTGATATGCCCCGGGCAGCACTGTTCTGGAGAATCATTTAGCCCCATGTCCTTTGCTGCCTTGTCTCCCTATACCCAAGTGTCTATCTTATTATCCTGCATCTCCCTTCTCCAGAACGTGTACGTTTTCTAAAACGCTAAGGAGATTTGTAATATTCAGCGATCATCAATTACTGTTTACAGATTACTTTCATATGGTAGATTCATGTCTGTCATTGTGGGTTTACCTAATGAAAGTAAACTGTTAGGGGGTGGGCACGAGGTGGGGCATTTAAACGTTTCCCTGATTAGTTAGTGTCTGTGGTGGAGTTGTAAGATGAGGATTTTTCTTATGATGATGTTTCTTAAGACCGCTCCTGCCACACTCCAATTCTGAAAGAGTTAGTTTTAAGTCATGTTTTAGTCCTCTGCTGGTGAATGGTAAGAGGGGGTTTAAGGCTTGTTGCCCTCCACATAATCTGCGTGAACTATGGAGTCATGTTGGAGCTCACCAATGAGAGCAATTGCATGGATCGATGGATGTACACAAGCTGGCAGAACAATAGTCAAATAATCTGACAAATCGTTGTGCGCCTGACCAGGGATTAATCAGGCGTGCAAGTCGCAGCTCTACTGTTGATAGCTCTGCTGTCTGTTTGAGGTGAGGGGTATCACTGCTGGGAGGGATAGTGTTGGGCGAGAGATAGCCTTGCTGTCTACTTTGAGCAAGCAGAGTCTGTTAAGAAAGGGTATGCCCTGCCACAATTAAAGAATAGCTCTGTTGTCTGTAGCAAGTGAAGGATAGCTGTGCTGACTGTGGGAAATAAGAGTTAGTTCTGTAAAATAAGCTCTGTAGAGCTTGTGGCGAGCGGTAGGTTATGTCAAAAATGTGATAATGTTTAGGACCCTCTTTCCAAAATCTAAACAATAACAAAAAAAGATAAAGGTTCAAGCAAAAAAAAAAAAAATTATAATTGGTGATCATGTTCATGACATCAGACATAATACAACTGTAGACCGGATATTCCATTTCATAAGATTGCAAGTGTCATTGCTTGTTGACTTGGATAGTGTTCCCAAGTTATATTTTTTATATATTGTATTTATTTCAGCTTTTAACCTCGAGTAATTCTGGTCTCTTAAAATATATTAATGATTTATAATAATCACAGGTTCCTTACCTTGTTGTTCTCACTAGGGGCCAGACTGGATCCAGAAACTCTTATTATTGCTCCTGCAAGATGGGTAGCACAATTGACTTCAATCGGGATTCTGTTTAGACTACAGACCTAATAACTCTGAGCTGTGTACAGATGCCACCCCTGCATCGTCACTTCAGTTCCTCTTTCTGTTCTCCCTGATGCAGACCCGGGGCTTTTTGTTAATTTTACTGAAGGTTTTTCCCAAAAATATTTTAACAGTGTGCAGTGATGTCATCCCTTAAAATAACCGAATTTCAACAATGCCACATTTGTCACAGACATATCTATCACAGAACTGAACAACCACTGTGTGTTGTTCCTTGGCACTATGCATGACTTTTAAGTCCTGTGATGAATGCTCCTTGATGCATCCAAAGGGCATCGGGGAGTGTCCTCAAGCATATTAAACTGGGTCGATCCGGCCCTTGGTTGTTGGCCATTCCTGGGATCCATTTGCCTTCCTCTTTTAAGTCCAAAACAAATTTGAGAGACCAATCGAAGAGGGTAAAAGTCTCAACACTGCTGGTCCTTGATGGAATCTCCTAGTGGACACTCTAAAGACCAGGGTCCAGTTTCGATGTTCTCCTCCAGTCAGTTTTCGACCAGCAGGTGTTCCGATGATGATGATGACGACTGACCACAGGTGAACTTGGGTTGCTTCGATTCTGGCGCTGGCTATGCTTCAACATCTGTGGTGTAAGCTCTACCCATTATTTTTATGTTAACACCAATTCTGGCCCAAGAAGGGCCAGTACAGGATCTCCCCCAAGACTCTCATTTTTGGAACCAGCTTCTACTAGGGAGCACCCCATGTTGCGCTGTAAAAGTTACAAGACCTAACTTCAAATGGAGGAAGACACTGTCTGTAATGTTCCTTAGACTCCGAGGCAGCATTTCAGAAAGATATAGGCCCTCTTCGGCTCTGACTGTGATGCTTTTTAAGGTCTGTACTAGGAAGCGACCACTTGTTCCCTCCTCCTTAAAATGATGCTTGCTTGTATGTTGATCTCCAAAGTATTATTGGCATGGACACTTCACCGAAGATTGAATTGATTTCACCCTTAGGACCCCCAACAGGGGAGAGTGCTTCCTTTGTAGTGGTAGTCCTAGATTTACATCTCCCTACACTAGAGTCTAAGGCTAAATTCCTGACCAAAAGTTTGGAGCCTGGTCCTTGAACTTCATATATCTTACTACTATTTAACAAAGCACTGACTGCATACTTCATGGTGGCCTGATCTAAGCATTGCTTGACTCCTGCCAGTGAGTTGCCCTACTGATAGAAAACACAGACCTGCATCAGGTGTTCTAACTTTCCTGATTCAACATCCTACTCCTGAGACACATATAGTACAGACTTCTATGAGCAAAGTCAAATTTAATTATTTTCCTAATGTTCCACCAGAAAGAGAATTGAAAAACTATGTGGGAAACAGAGTGTTTCATCAGCTAGCAAAGTGCTTTCATCTTTGAATGTTCCGACTCATATGTCACTACACTTACGCCCCTTTGGGACATTTAAATTGAGGTTTTGAACACTTTGATGTTTGACCTATGAAGCTTCTTTGCCAAGACAGTACAGGTTGACCAGGATGCGGTGAAAGATATTTTAGGATCTGGCCTAGATACCACAGATTCAGTTGCTTGAGCTGTGGGCATAGTGTTCTTATTAGTTGTCACTAATGGATGTGCCCCTCCAGGTCTTCCTGGGTCACCCAAGCCTCAACGATTAACATGCCTTTTTTTGTAGAAAAAGCTGATTCTGCACTAGACCACCTCATGAACTGTAGAGCTATGGCTTTTCCCTTACAGTTGTATCCGCTGCCCCCCAATTCATTCATCAGTATCCTACATTTTGGAGATATTCTATGGGCCTTGCATATCACCAGTGGCATCCCTCACAATCTGTCGACTGGCAGTCCTACCTTTTTGTTGCTTCTGGGACAGTGGCGATGGTAGGAGAAGGGATCACTAACCACTGTAGCAACAGTCTTCTGTTCCTCCTTGCATGTCACTGCAACCAAGCCTCTTTAGCTTCCTCTGTCAGCAGTTTGGGACTAGTAGGTGGGACTGTAACCAGCGCTGTCTACCCACTGATGATCTGGTATATTGGATCAATAAGTCCTTCAAATTGATTAGCACTTCACTTTGATAGCTTTATTTCGGTCGTTGACCATAAAAGCACAGGTAAAATATGTACATACAAGATAAAACATAAATAATTATTCATACAAGTAAAGTTATTAAACAACAGTTATCAAAGATGAAATTTGATTAGCAAAGTTATACCCCTCCCTTGCTGAGTACCCTTCCTTGTTGTCCTTGTTCAGACAACAGCAGATCATGCCACCATTCTTTCTAAAGAAGTTATGTTAATTGCTAAGGTAGTGTTCGAGCTTTTACACAAGGTGGAGAGGGGCCTAAATTGCTATTCCAGGCACTTCCTGGTCCCAAGGACATAGATCTTCGACCAGTTTTAGACCTTGGAGTATTGAACTTGTTCCTCCAGGAGAATTTCAGGATGTTGATAATTAAGTCTGCTGCCCTTGGAACCAAAGGACTAGATGGGGCCCCTGGACCTGCAGTACATGTATTTACAATGCCAGTCCTGCAGCTACATGGGAAGTCTCTTTTGTAGTTGGGTTGGACTGCTTCCAATTCACTACTTGTGCTCGCCATAACATTGGCTCCTTTAGGTTTCACAAAGGTTCTGTCGGTCGTTGTGGCCATCTGGGCATGTCATGGATACATATATACCCTGTTGGACTTGGCCCTTTTTCCCTGAATTTTTTCGCTTTTCTGGGAAATCACAGGTTATGTAAATGCAAATATTGAATGCTGTGCGATGGTGTACGCAGACTGAGTTTCCCCATTTTAAACATGTAACTTTTAAAATGGATGCCGTGGCTGTGTGGTTGTGCCGTCTGACTGAGCTGGGTTAACAGTCTAGTGGTTATTTACCAGCAACCCCAGCTTTTGGAGGGAAGCCAGGGTGCTCTACCCCTCCCCCTAGGCCAGTTAGAACCAGTTCCCCCAGACGCTTCTAGAAGCTTCTGGCACTGTCTGGTAGGTGGGGTGAGGGGCGTATAAAGGGCGGAGCTGGGCTGCCATGTGCTCAGTCAGAGGGTGGACCTGAGAGAGAGGGGACCTGCTGCCAGGGGGTACCGCCACGTGGGCCTGTGTGGTGGGCCCTGAGCTGATCTGCCCCCCTCTGCTGTCCACAGGGCGAGGGAGAACCATAGTTGGGGCGACGCTGACCTTGGGGAACCTACGCAGGAGACTTAGGCGGTAGGGCTTAGTCAGGGACCTATACCACTGGGAGTGACAGGGCTTAGGTGCTGCTTTCCAAGCTGGGTGAGGAACACTGGACTAGCCCACTGATCTGGCCCGGCGGTAGGGGAACCCAGGGGCGACCTGCAGAGATTGATTAATCTGCCTTCAGCCACCAACTCAACCCCCCCCCCCCCCCCCCCTCAAGAAACCCTCAACCAAGGGGGCAGGAACCAGCAAGCGCCTCGTGGGACCCTGACCGCATGCCCTGCGCAAAGTGAGCGCTATATTTGCTGGGCGCTATGCTGGAGTGACTTTATCCTGCCTGCTATCTAGCGCTTGGCAGAGGCGGCGCTAGGTACTGATCGCCCAGGTAAAGAGGAGCCCCTAAAGCTGGTGCGACTGCCTAGCACCTGGGAAGCGCTATACTTGATGATCCTGCAGCGCTGTGCTGCTGAAGTGCCACAAGGAAATCCCAGCGTGTGGGATTCCCCCCTGCCTGCATGGGGTAAGAGCGGGTGCCTACCCCACTTTATGCTTGTGGAAGTAGCGGGAGCCCACCCTGCATGTGTGCCACCTTTGAATGGTTAAAACCGGCGGGAGCCTAACCCGCGGGGTTTTTTATGCTTATGTGGCGGGAGTCTACCCCGCACTTCAGAGCCGCCAAAATCACCGCCGCGACCCGGGTGGCAAACCAGAGGGCCGCCGCGCTGCCTGCGGCCACCCGGAAACCCAAGTCTCGCTAAGGGCGGGGCCTGCCTCCCCCAACCGGGAAGAAGCCAGGCGGGAGCCTACCCCGCGCTGGCGCATCGGCCAGGAGGAGGTGACGTCTGCAGCCTTGCGGAGGCTGCCTCGAAGACCCGGGTCCCAGGAGGGGGCCCGGGGTGAAGCCGGAAGAGACCGGAGCTGACTGAGCCCCACGTCGACGGAGACCTCGCTCCGTTAAAGGTGGGAGCTGTCCGGAGGCGGAGGAGAGCCGCCAGGAAGGCGCTGCCGCTGACGGGGCTCCCGTGTGGGAAAGGGAAGACCCGCGCTTGCCGCTGCCTGGAATTTCAGCCGCACCCAAGGAGCGGGGACAGAGAGAGGAGCCCGGTGAGTGGGGCTGGCCGGCGAAGCGCTTCTGGTGGCGGGGCGCGCAGGAGGTGCAGAGAGCGCCGCATACTGCTGTGCCTGAAGCCCCCGAGGAAGCGGGATCTTTGTCAAAGCCCCGGGTCCCAGGATGGGACCCGGGTGATGTCCAGCGGAGGCCGCCAGGAGAGCCCTGCGTGTTCCCTACGCGTGTGTGGCAGAGCTCTCTTGTGTGGAGGAGAGCCCCGCACTACCAGCAACTGCCTGGAGGGTACGGAGGAGAGGGGGGTGCTTCGAGGCACATGGTCGGGGCCTGCCCCCACCGCATGGGAGCCCCTGAGGGCCCGCAGGAGGAACCCAGAGAAGGCAGAGGACCTCAGAGAAAGTCCCGGTGAGTGGGGCTCTTACGTCCTGCGGTTGGGGTGTGTGTGTCTGGGCACAGTCGGTGCCCACCCCCGTTGTTGATATACCTTGGCGGGCTGCTCTAGCTGGGCCAGTCTTTTATGGGGCCACGCCACTGCTAACTCGAGAGCCCCTGGAGAGGGGCTCCCATATACCACATTTGGGGGCCTAACCTTGAATTGAGGGTCCCAGAGGAGGGGCTCCCATGTTCCGTGTACTGGCCTGACTTCCTTTACACAGCTGCCCTGCAGGACAGTGGGCAGCTGCAACAACCTTGGGCATGTTTATGTGGAATGCCATGATGTTTTGGGTTCATGCCTAACGTACCTGAACTAATGCTTTTACGCCTAATGAGATGCATACTGTTTTTATGCCATGATGTCTCCCTAATGCCAGTGTTTATAACGCGAAGGGGTTCTTTTCCATAAGGCGACAGCGTTGGTGTTCTGCCTCAGGAGCTGTGCCTAATTTTTATGCCCACAGGTTCAGGCTCAAGAGTAATGCCTTATGCATCTGTTAATGCCTAATGTGATGTTGCCTGGCGTTTTACCCTAATGAAGAATGCTTCATGCCTGCTATGTTTATGTCCACAGGTGGTTGCCTAATGTTGTCCCCTTACAGCTTACATGCCTCGGAGGTATTCATGCCGTTTACACTTATGGTGATGTCATGATGTTTTATTACAGGCGTTCCGGCCTAATGCTTAATGTTATAACCTGATGTGTTTTATTGCAGGATTGAAGCCGATGGACTGTACCTTTATTCCTCACATACATTCATTCTATTTGTATGTTGCAATGGTTCCGGCAGGGGCCCGATTGGCCCTGCCATGTATATAATTCCCCCCTGTAACTTTTGATCGAGCGCCAGTTGGCGCAGTATAGAGATTACTAATAATACGTTGTGTTTTGGACAAAACAAAAGTTATTCTTACACAAACTTGTGTAGCGTCTCTTTTTGTAGTGTGCCTGGTGTGTCACCTGTGTGTACTGCGTGGATGCTTTACACATTTCCTCCACAGTTTGGCCCACCCGCTCTGCACCACGCTACTCGGTTCGAACATACCCTTACTTTTTTGATAGCTGACTGTTAAAGGCAAGCTCGTCTCAGATACTCTTTAGCACCTTCAGACAATGGAGTTATTGCTGTCTGCTCTAGGATCTTCCATCAAGAAGCTCCATCTTCTTGAATGCTTTCCCGCAACCGTAGAGTCCCCATTCGGGTTAATATCTTTGTTTCATGCGAGAGCCACTCTCCCAGCCTTGACAGTTCTAAGACCATTTAGTCTTCTAGTGGCTTAAATCCTTTTAGTGCCTCATGCGCTTTGGTACCTGCAGCCCTTCAATTTAATCTTAGTCTAGAGTGGGCCTAGCATATGAGATGCCTCAAGGGCAAGATTCATACCATTGACCGAGCAGCTAAGGCCCTTCAGTAGCGGATGTTGGATGCTGCCCAGAAGTGTGGCAGACCATTATCTCCTTTTCCTCTTGAGGTATTGGAAATAACTCATGCACACACTCTTGGTTTGGAAAGTCCTCTGTATGATAGAGCCATCAGAAGCCTCTGGTATTCCATGGACCATTGCCATCATATCAGTTTTTTGGTGCTGTGGGCCATCCCTCCATGCCTAAGGGCCTTTCTGCCTTCCATGTGGACAAGTTAATGCAGGTCCTGACAGATTACTTCACTGTCATGTGGCACTGCAACAAGTAGGGTGGAATGGGACTCCGTACTCTGTCTCAAAGCACAATTACGACTGTGACTATGGCTAGAACCTCAAAGAATCAAACTCCCTGTCAATCACCTGATGGAAACCCTCAACATCAAGCTACACTAACTCCATAGGCATCATCTTACTGATCCTGAGCAGTATTCTGCCTCCTTTGGGATTCCTTACTCCAACATGCATTTCTACCTTTGTCGCTGACCTGGCAGGGTCTGAAGAAACTGTAAAGCTGATTCTAGTGGCCCCAGATTCTCCGAGGACAGTCTGCTATTCAGAACTGCTGACCCTCAACATTTGCCTTCCTCTTTGTCTTCGTTGGGAGGGTTTACTCTCCCAGCAATAGGACAGGGTACTGCATCTAAAACTCCATAATCTTCAAATTCAAGTATGGAGATTGAGTGGCGCCACATGAAAGTTTTTAATCCTCCTTCAGATGTGGTGGATGTCAGTTTGGCTGCCCTTCGCCCTCCACAAAGTCTATCTATTCCATTTGTTAGTCCAAGATCATTATCTAGCTTTAGGAGAAGCAGGTTAATTTTCTACAGGCTAAGTTCTTTTATACTGGCCAGGGTGTTTCCAAGGGGAGGGTTCTTATGGACAGAAACTCAAACCCATCTATTGCCCTGAATGCTGGTTCCATCATAAATCCTGGGATTAGATTAGACAATAGATTTGCTGCTTTGTCGAATCTGGAGGCTTTTGACTGACTAACCAAGTCACCTCCTCAATTACTCACCAGGCCAACTAATGCGGCCACAGTACAGTGTAGCCCACTGATGCCTTCACCCATCACATTACCCTTTGAGGTTGCCCCCACAGCTGTAATTTTAGCACCAAGTATACAGGGACATGGGCAGACTCAGCTACTCTCTATGAATAATATTGAGGGAACTAGGGCAAACATGGTATCATGTAATATGGCAGGTTTAGCCTCAAATTGCGAACCCACATTGGCTAAATGAGTGGCAATCCATGGAGATGGTTTTATTCCAGGAAACTTGGGCAAAAGATCCTCCCTTCTTTACGGGGTGGTGCAACTTCCACTCTCCAGCTGTTTCCTCAGCCTCTGGAATGGCGAAGGGTGGGGGTGTGGGGCTTACTTTAATTGCAAATACTATTCCACTCCAAGTCAGACAAGTTGGTCCCTTACACACCCACTTTCAGAGTCTGGAGCTGGCCACTAGGAAACAGGCCATCTGCACTCTTGTCAACTTTTATAATAATGAGTTTGGGAGGAACTCTAGGGTTGTGGTAGATGCTTTAGTGTTGGAGATTGAGAAATTGTACAAAGGGGGAAAGGTGAAACTTATATGGCCAGGGGATTTTAACATTTACTTTTGTAAGCTTAATGGGACCAGGGTATGTGGAGCAGAAGATGCGCACGGTAATCTCCTCTCACATTTTTCGCATAACGAGTATGGAGAGACTCTGAATAGTCTGTTATTCCAGTGGAATCTGTCAATACTAAATGTGATGAATGAGAGAGGGCAAGGGACCACTTTCAGAAGGGGCACCCAAGAGTCCACTATTGACTTTGTTTTAGTGTCCGGACATCCACTTCGGAAAGTGGCCCTCATGAGTATCCGGTTTTCACCCCATAGTGATCACCCCATGCTATTGACTTACTTAAATATTTTATCCAAACCTAAAGAACACAAGCAGGTTGTAGAGGACGTGAACCTGTCTAGGAAAAATGGCTATCAATTGAAATGGACAGTGACAATAAAATTAAATTTGGTACCTGAAATTTTACAGCTGGTGAAGGAAGACGTCGTAGCATGCTTGGGAGAAAAGATATTGCCCGCAGACCTGGTCATTAGATTTACCGCCCTTTTGGCGAAAATAAAAATAGCACTTACGCGGGTAAAGTAAGCAAATGCTACTGCTAATAAGAGGTGGTTTGACTCAGCCTGTTCTTAAGTGAAAATAGCACTTGTAAATGCCCTAAACTCTACCCAGAGACTATTTTAAGATCCGCTCTCTACGAAATGAGTACAAATTAGCCAGGAGGGTGAGAGAGAATGATCTTGGGGCACAAGGCATGGGAAGACCTTGAGCAAGCAGCTATCTCTGGCAGCAGCAGAGACTTTTGGGAAATTGTGAATGCCCCTTATTTTAAAGCCATTAGTGACCCTGCATTAGATGTGCATGTAGATGACGAGGCATGGGTGAGACATTTTGAAGGAATTTTTGGGCTACCAACTCGCTTATCTACATTAGTATGTTCCCCTGAATCTTCACCTCAGGGAGGACTAATCTTCTCTATATCCGAGGTCCAAAAGGCTTTAGAATCCTGTACCCCCGGTAAGGCCCCGGGGCCAGATGAAGTACCAATTGACCTCTTTCAATATAACTATGATATGTGGGTCCCTTTACTTGCAAATATTTTTAATAGCATTCAGATAGTAGGTCCACCTCCGTTATGGAAACGGAGCCTAATTGTGCCGATTTTATATAAAAGGGGAAAGGGGCTCTCCTAAGAATTACCGCCCTATATCTCTCCTCGATACCACTGCCAAACTAATGCGCGGGTCCTCCTGGCCAGACTGGAGGATTGGGCAGAAACGCATAATCTAATTATGAAGGCACAATATGAGTTCCGCAGAGGTATGGGGACGGTCGACCAGTGCCTAAACCGCTCACGAACTATAGGGAAGTACTCGAAGGCTAAAAGCGAGAAGCTATACATGGTCTTCATGGACTTAACATCAGCTTTTGACTGTGTTTCACATTCTAGGCTGTGGTCCATGATGGAGGGTATGGGCATTGACCCAGCGAATATTGGATTCAACCGTCAGCTGTATGCCAATGCCACTGCTTTTGTAAGGTATGGCAGGAAGGGGGAGTGCACTCGTCATTTTAAAATAGAAAAGGGAGTAAGACAGGGGTGTGTGCTCGCCCCGTTTCTTTTTTCAATCTATTTGAACGGAGTTGAGTTCTCCCTGTCTGCGCTCTCATTGGACGTGCCCAAATTCGACCAAACCCCCTCCCGATCTTGGCATCCGCCGATGACATGGTACTGATGGCTAGATCAGGGATGGCCTTACAAAAATTAATCAAAGCTTATTCCAGCTTCATGGCCTCCCTTGATCTAAAAGTCAATGAATCCAAATTATTTATAATTGTGGCCGGAGTGACTAGAGGTGAGAAACCTCCCCACTTTCAGCTGGCAGGTAAGAAAATTGAGGTGGTTGCCTCCTTTTCATATCTTGGAGTGCTCTTTGATAAGGATCACTCGTGGTCTAAATTGGTGAAACCAAGAGGCCAGGGTATGCAAAGGAGCCTCAATGCTGTTAAGAGATTTGCTAAAAAATTGGGAGGAAACCCACTGGATGCAATTAAAAATATTTATTTAGCAAAAACAGTCATCTGTAACATATGGAGCAGGTGTTTGGGGATGGCTAATGCTGCTTTTTTACAGCAAATGGAAGACTCCTTTGTTAAAAATCGCATGTCTACCCCCAAACAGCCCCAAATTACATTTTACATCTTGAAATGGGGCTTCCCTATTTGAGTGATACCATAAGGTTGGACCCAGTCTTCTTGTGGCTTTCAATATGGCAGAGAACTATGGTGGACTTGACCCAAACTATCATTAGGGAATGCTGTAACCTAAATCACTACAAAAGGATTGGGTGGCTAAATTATGTCGCAACTGAACTGAAAGCTTTTGGACTGGGTAAGCTTTTTCAGGACCCTGATTCCTGTAAAGAGGTCATGAAGAAATGGATAATGGATTTATACTCCCAAAGATTAAATTAAGTTTGAAAGGGGGGGAAAAAATAGCCATCATACCTCCATTGCATACAATCTGGTCCCACCAATATCAGGAGAAGGTTTTCATTATTTAGCTCGTATAAATAACGCTCAGGACAGATTTATTTTATTGCGCGTCCGACTGAATATGATTCTGTTACTCCTGGGATACCCACAAAATAAATACAGATTAGCAGATCTTGCTCCCTGCCCTTGTAATAATCATGCTGTGCAGTCAGACTTACATATTGTATTATTCTGTAAAAATTATTCAGAGGAAAGGAAAAAATTAATACTCCCAATCCTGAGGCACCATCATTTTAGGCAATGTCGGCTCGCCATGTATTTTTTGAAAGCCTTACTGGACCCATTAGTATGTTTGTGTCGATTCATTTTTATGGGCCAGTTTTATGAAGAGGATAAAGGCGGGCTCACATCTTAGAAGTATTGTGCAATTTTAATCATAAACTGTTTTTTATAAATTATTTTAAAGGCCTTATTAATCACAGCAAATCTGTTTAATACTTATTTTAACTATGTATATATGTATATTTATTGGTTCGGAAATTTTATATGTACTTATGTGCTTTTATTGTCTTTACAAAAGATCAAATAAACCTGTGTGACTGACTACTGGCGAAGTTGTCTGTCATTTGTTTGTGTTTTCATATGCCTGGCAAACCTTTGCTTTGTGCACTGATAAGGCTACTTATCAGCCCTTTCAACGTTTCTTTGTTTGCCTGTACAACCCTCTTTGTTCAACTCTATGCACTTCTTAAAAGGGTATTCAGATGTTTTCCCCTGCCCTCATCATTCTGCCTCAGTGGGACCTGCATTTAATCTTCACCTTCCTGATGTGTTCTTCTGAGGCTGTGCATAGTGAAACCTTGAGGCTCCTAACTCTGAAGAATGTAGATCTCATTGCTATCACTTCTGCATGTCACACCAATGAGCTAGAGCCGATGTCAGTCCTGCTTCCTTATGCAGCCTCCTCCCCAAACAAGCTGGTGTTTCAGACATGTGCATCCTTTCTTCTAAAGATTGTAACTCTTCATTGCGCGTCAGTACATCATGGTCGCGGAATTCTTCTGTCTGCCACATCATAAGGAGGGGGAGAGGCTACACCGTTTAGATCCAAGGTGGACCCTTAGCTTCTGCATCGATCGGACTAAGGAGTAAAGGGTGGATGATTAGAAGAATAAGCTACCTATCTTCAGTAATGCTCTTTTTGGGGATGCCTTCTCAAACTGCAGACTCCTCATCACCTGCCCTCCTCCCCATTCTGTAGCATGCACCTTCAGATGTTAAGAAGGTGTCAACCTAAATACACTGTCAGTTCCGTGATCTGCAAATCATGCGCTGCGCCTGACGTTGCTAAAAAGACCAATTAATACATTTATTCCAGTATGCTCTGGTGGCACCTAAATGAATTTCCAAGTTGTGTACAAAGGCACTCCAAAGTCACGATGGAGGCAGATGGCATCACCTGCTTTTACACGGGAGCTATTGCAAGAGTTTACCGGTCCAGTCTGGCACAAGACGAGGAAGCTGCCATTACAGTATCCACCAGAAAGAGGTTTACCATAGATAAGTAAATTATTCATTTGTTGAAACCGTTAAGGCGTTAACTGTAATTTGCTCCTGCTTTGTACAATTGTTCTAGTTATCAGAACATGCTCCATTCAAATGAAAATATAAGTAGCACGTATGCTATGATGTTTCATCTGCCGGTGTTGGTGGGCTTGGCTGCTTATTCGTCTGAAAATGACCTAATTAGTAGGATATTGATAGATTGTATGAAGAGGTATTTCCCAGAACTACTAAACGCCAAGGCTGTTGTTGGAGGTGATAAACAGACCTAGCGAGAAATCCAGTGCTTTATTTGTAAATTAATAAGTGCTGGTGCCCAGACTTTTTCTCTGAAGCCTGCAGCCGGTGCTGACACAATGACTGGATTGGCAGATTACGAGGCTGCGTATTATTGATTACATCTCATGCCTCTTTTTTTCCACCTAAACACAATCCCTGCCCTTTTATTTCACTCTTGCATGTTTTTTTCATTCCTGCTTTATCCCTTTGTCACTATTTTTCTGTCTTTCTTTTCCTCCTCCTTTCCTCCTTGTGTGTTTTTCTCTCTTTTGCTTGAGGGTTAAATTTTAATTAGAGAAAGTAAGAGTCACTCCCACCAAATAAGTGCCAGTGGGGCCCAACTGCAACTACCATCTCAAATTAAGCACTGCAGAAATCTGTACTTTGTTAGTAGCAGGGTGTTGTCCATTCAGTAGGGCCTGAGCACAGTGTATTGAGAACAGGAAAGCCACTTGGACTGTGTTGGAAGGAGGAACTTCCTGGCGGCCTAGGATGATAACGTTTTGTAGAAGATGATTCTATTCTGTCACATGCTGATTTCCAATCAGCAGAAATCTTATGAAAGAATATTGACATTTTGTTCCAGCAGACACAACTGCTTCGCTTAAAATTCGGTCATACTATGCAAATGTATATCTTATGTTATAGATCCTTAGTAACAACTGTAAGCCAGCTCACGATAAAATCGCCTTTCCATAAGGATGAATCAAAATAAGTGTCCAAAAATCAGTGTTTTCTGCATTACTTTGGGCAAAAATAATTTCAGGTGTGTTACGTTGGGGTGATTTATCAGCATCTTCATGTGGAGTTTTTTTTGTGTTTTTATACTGTAGTATGCATCACATGCGCTGCCATTGACCATATGGGCAAGAAAGCAAAACACACACAGATGATGGACGGAATGCAGAGCATATCAAACATTCACCCCCAGTTGAGAGATCTTGGTTAAATCCATCATTCATTTATCTCAACATGCCACCCCAGTTTAGACCCAGCCACATGCAAATCAGTCTTGACCCCGTTTCGCATGTTAACAGTCCAGCCAGAACTGACCAGCAAGGTCCACCCTAGACCGGAAACCAGGATCTTGGGAGCGATTTCGAAGCATCACCCCCTCATCAGCCAGGCTAGCTTGAATCCAGTGGCACAATGAGCCCGGGACCTACGTCTGGGCATACCCAGCACACTTAGGGCGAGAAAGCAAAAGACACACAGATTGACCATATGGCACATACTCACGTCATTAAAGGTATCGGTGTGGTAACGTACTCTTCATCAATTGAGAAATTAAATAATCGCGTTCACAGAAAGTGCGACCACAAGAAGGTGGTTTTGAACAGATCGACTGCAAGTGGTGTGGCCATGCTTTTGGTATTTTATACATTCTGGTGGGCTTTGTAGATCATAGACAAAAAGTAGTACTTAAAGTTTAAAAGTAATAAATGAGTCTGTGTTTCAGGGTTAATCAGTTAATTTCCCTGAATCGAAGTATGCTGCTGGCAGTGGTTGTGAGTGTTAATGGGTGGGCGAGTTCCTCCTTTGAGAGACAATTTGCGACCATAAGTTCATTTACCATCAGCTACTGAACAATTCTTTGTTATTCACTTGTTATCACTGCCAACTTGGGTCAAATTTAAATCTGTCGGCGAATGAAAATTTCACTACCTTATGTCACGTGGGAAGTCGTTACTGGGGAGGTAGACAAGAATTATGATTATTTAATAACCAACTGATATATTTGCACCAGCGCCATTCTGGTGAGAATTGTTTCCAACTATTGTCATGCAACAAAACTTTAGTCCTGGCTTAATACCCACAATTTATTTAACATACATGGGTTTTACATTTTTATTGAGTTACTGAGTGCAGTCCAGGCCCAGTATCCCACGAAAGCTCTGTAAATTAATTTACATAATATATTTGTAGCTACAGTTACTTACTTATTTTATATCTAAAAGAAGAAAAGCACTTATTCACACAACAAAGAATCATTTCGCTTAACAGTAAAACATTCTAGAAAGTTCGTTTTGCCTTGAATGCATCATATAAAATAATCCATAACCATTCTTAGATTTCACCTTTGTTGATTACCATTTCAAGGTTAGAATTACATTGGCAAAGCTAGTAAGGCTGGCTTTGGCCTTCAGCCTTTCAACTTCCTTTCAACTTTTCCAAATCTTTTTTTGTTTTGTCATGGTTTTTGCAATTTTATTTTTGGGGGACGCTGAATCTTAAAAAAAAAAATAAAAGAGATACTGGCTGAAGGCGAAACATTTTTGGTCTCAAAAATCATGTATTGCCATACTAGTCCAGGCACTAAAGGAAACTACTTTGTGTGTTGTGATCCTTGTGAAAGGGCAGGATACGGTCATTCAGAGTTGAGTTAGCCAATGGAGCAAGTAGGCTGACCCACTGCTGCATACATTATGCTGTACTGGAGGGAAGAAAATTATGACACCATAACAAACCAATGGCTGAAGAGGGAAGTCCCTCTAAGTAGGTATATTATACATGTAATATTCGTAAAATCAAAAGGTCTCAGATCACACCAAACCTAAAAAATAAAACGCATCTTTCTTTGCAGTCATGTAGACACAATCAGACTGCTGATCCTGAATCATGGGTCCTGCGGTAATCTCGCAAGGAAGCCATGGCCTGGCACCCTTCATCGACAAGATGAATGCTTGGTCCAGCTGAAGCGCCATAAGCTCCCATCTGCATCTAGGTGATGGGAGTGCACCCAACATAAGATGGCCTCATGACATTATTCACCAGCTCCAACTGCGCTTATACTTAGCATTTAGAAATGATGCAGTCTAGCTTCCTTCTGTTCAATATTATATAAGCTTTGTTTAACAAAGTTTCAAACATTAGTAGGTTAACACTTAATTCTCCAGGGACTCACCTGAGCACTTTTAATCCTGTCCTTACTTATCAACCCAGAACTCTTGTTTGCATATAAAAAAACAACCTTCTTTATGTCAAGCAGCGTCCTGGCTCTTCCCCGCAGGGTAATAAACTAACCTCAAGAAGGGGAGTCAAGCAAGCCAAAAGCCTTTCAAATTTAAATTAGATTAATTTTACTATGGTAGTTATTTTAAATCTTCTGCCTGATATTTGAAGGCTTTGTAGTTCTGTACTAAAGAATAGTAATATGGACCTCGCCTATGTCCTCTGAACTTATTTTTATCATTGAAACTACCCAAACTTGATATTTGAACAATGTTAACCTATTTAGTTGTGGCCATTTGGAAAAAAAAATTAACCAGGTAACTACTCCATCTAGTCTCCTTGTTTGGTCAACCATGGCTCGAGCTACTATTCTCAAAACACAATTGATTATATTATTGATCTTTATATATACAAAATGCAGTGTTTAAAACTAATACTTCATTTTAAATCGTTACATTGAAATCTTCCCTCAAGGAAAATTGTTAATGTCCACTTTTGAAAATACCTCATGCAGGGTTGTGGTTAATTTTATTATTGGCGATAGACCAATTTGTGGAAATTATTTAAGGGTTTTCCAGTTTTGACATATGCAGATGAGGTCAGCTTTGTTATCTACGTTCTACTTCTTAAAAAGATTTTTTAAAACAATATTTATTTGTGGGTTGGCCTTTTCCAATCTTCCTCTGTCCCTCTGGACAAGTTCTTAAACTTCTCCAGTAGAATGTTAGGCGGTCTTCTAAGGGTGCTCCTAGTTCATCTGATTGACACAACATTGGGTGGCTCTCTACCGAAAAGAAGACCAATTCCGAGCTATTGGCACTTGTTTACAAAGCACCGAAAGAGAACCCCCCAAACTTGCTAAAATCTGCTGCCAGTAATCTTAGGATGTGGCATATGGAAGCCTGTGTGCAACTGCTTTAGGTCCTACCACCTTCTGATTCCGATACACTGGTAAACTCTACCACTAGGCATTTATGCAAGCCCCTTTCTACAGGAGTTAAACAAGCATTAAAATGTCCTCTCTTGCCATTAGGATAAGCAGGTTATTGCAGGTAACCAAGTTGCCTTTTTGCACGTGTATGGCCCATTAGATATGGATGTCTGCCAAGATGTTTGCCAGGCTTCACCATCAATATGTACTGTTGCTTAAAATGATCCATAACAGGTAAATTCGGTTCAGTGTAAACCGCTCTACCACCCCCATTGTACTATGTGCCCCTTCTATTTCTTTAATACAATCAGTTTAAAAAATAAGGCTTGAAAACTAAATGAATAACAGGCCATTTGGGCCTTTTTTCGGTAATTCGACACTAGCACTGGGTGGTGTCCTTAGTTTGCCCCCTTGCATTTGTATTCTTAAAGCTGAACCCCGCTTCTGCCTGCCTTAGGATCATCATTCTTTCACGTGATAACGAGCTAGCCATCTTGTATCCTTCTGTTGTTTTGCATTTGCTGGACCTTTGTGGACATGTCTCAAAGTTTTAGTTCTGCAGGACTCCAGAGACCCTATCCTTTAGGGCATAGAAAAGCAGTTAAATGTTATCAATTTATTGACCTCTTTGTAGCTGATGTCTGCGGGGGCATCGTGACAAGCCACGTCTGCAGGAGTTAAGATGTATCCGTAAGGGATCTACCTCTCACAGACACTCCAGAGCCTTTCTGACATTGATCTCATCTGGTCCTACCCCTAGCAATTTTTCAGGGTTAATATCCGCAATCCATTAATTATGGGAATGCAGCAACCTGGGTTAGATCCATTAAAGTAATGACTAGCTTAGCATTATTGATTAGGTACTTCATCAATCATCCAGTTTCATCATTCACTCCCCGAGGTACCCTTGGAATGAATTCAGGCCTATGTAGGATCTGACCCTTCTGTCGCAATGAACGTCAAAATAGCCCATGTGTTGCATGGGATTCCTGCATCGATTTTCTACTTATTTCATTTCTCAAGCATCTTCTTCCAAATTGTGTCGATTTTGAACCTGTGAATCAGAATAGTGTTTCTTGCATTGTTTGCTTCCGTTATTTTCACAATGTGCACGTATTGCAGTAGTACTTGTATCCTTCAGTTGGCGATTGCAATTGTGATTTTAGAGCAACACACATAAAGTTGCCTACACCAAGGTAGTCACAGTCAATAACGTTCCCAACGTGAATTATTAACATGTACCCTCATAAGTTTAAACTTTACTGAGGTCACATTATTTTTTCTTGCTTCTAAGCGCTTTATTACAGATGCAATTTTGCATTTATATTTGCCCTAACGTTTGGACTACTGTTTTTGCACTGTTAATCACGGTCCAATGTTGCGCCTGTCGGGCTTTGCAAATGTTAGATTTAAAATTGCACCTATACGCTCTGAGCCGTTCGCGATCCTGCATTATTCCATATAAACTCCTTGGTGTAGTTAGCAGGTTAAAGTACCGTATGCATACACCGCACTCTAACGTGACTTGATAGGGGCCATGTCAGTCAGTGCACACACATCGACTGCATTTAGTCAAAATAATTCCGTTTCCATTGACTCTGGAGTGCTGCACTTTTGGCTCAACAAGGAAAGCAATTACGTGGGTATTCCAACTCATTAGAAAGTTGTCATTGGATATTATTTCTGAGTGACTGCTGCAGCGTTGGTACCCCTCGGAATGTATGCTCCCGCCGTGCTTTGCCTCATTATACTGCTCTTCTGCTCGCTAATTAATTCACGCTTGGCGGCGAGATAGTCAAGTGTTTGTGGTTCAGGTCGGCCTCCGTAGATTCACCAAGTGTTTACTCGCTTGCTGTGGTCACGCAGCCTTCTATAGGAGATGGCTAGAGGGAAACCTCTGGAAGTGCCACAGTGTGGCTATGTGCTGCTTACTATGTAGCCCCTTTCCTGATTTGTGATAGGTGAGGAATTTGTGTCGCATTTGTGTAGGATCACACAGTTGTCGAGTGGGGAGCCAGCAAGTAGAAATTTGATCATTTCCATAGCCAACTACTTGCGGAGGAACTCCACCATTTGTTTCACTTTTTAATGTGGAAGCCTCTATTTCTGTTACACAGTATTTTTTTTTCCTAAAAAAAACACAAAGGTTAAAGTTCTTTTATAGTTAGGGTTTGAAATAGCATGAACACTAATTATTCAAAACAAATTGTAAGGTATATGGTGCGCTATTTACAAATAGCTAAAGTTTGGGGTGTAGATATTACTCCATGTTAAACAAGGTTAAGGTTGAGCTTGAGCTCGCATGATGTGCGTTGCAGAGGTTTGTTTCAAGGTAGGTTTTGACTTAAAGCTAAAACCTGTTACGAACACTGTGAGAGACTACAACTTCTGTTGACACATACACAAGTGGATATCTGGGCACATTCCCTTTTAAAGTTTTATTGCAGTGCTATAGATAAATTCTGTGTATTAGGAACATTTATAAGGTGTGATTATTTATTTCCAGAACTTTGCTGGACATTTTGTGACGCTGCAGATTGTTGAATACTGTAGAATTTAGCAGTGTCCCACTTGGAAGTGGTTTATCTCACACTGGCGTTGTAAGATTGTATACCATTCTGCCCATCTCAGGAATGTGTGTTGGGTCTTTTACCAAGCCACGGAGTGTTGCCACGGTCAAGATTTATTTTATGACTTGGAAGAAATTCTGAAGATTTTCTGGAAAAGAAAGTCCTCATCGATGCCAGGCAGTTGTTTTTTAGCCGAGAGGAGCTCGTCGGCGACTGGAAGCTGCTGGACGAAGTCTCGGTGAAGCTATTGATGGCGGTAAATGCTCTGAGCGCGAAAAGCTGGATTTTCAAGCTGATGAGGTCATTGATGGGGTGGGGGTTGACCATTGAGCCCAGTGAAGATTTCTACCTTTGAACTTGGAACTATTTCGTCCAACAGTTCAATGCTGTAGCCGAAGAGGGCTCCAAAAGGCTGGATACTGTCGTCTAGTGGTCCAGCTGAAAAGGATTTGCTATTGTGGAGAAAAACGAAGCGTGATGTGTGGCAGAGTAATTTCCACTGGCGGTGCACCTTTGTCAGATCGGCTTGCAGATAGGTCCCGGTCTCCTCTCTGTTCTCAATGCTAAAACATTTCCTAGTCTTGGTAGGAGGAGGGCACTTTATCACCACACCAAAGGTCCAGAACCAATGGCGCTCCACTTGAGGGCTAAGACTCACTCCAGCATGGACCAGCAGCAGCAGGCTGATAGGTTGCAGTGTCTCTGGAGCCTGTTGCACCCCTGTAGCTCACACAGGAGGCCAGCCGCTAGCCCTTGAAGCCTCTCTGCTGGTCCTGGGTTCAAGAGCAGGTCCAGTGTTCCTTCCTCGGAAAACAGGACAGCCCTTAGTCCTTCTACCGAGTCTTCCACAGGTCCAGATGCTTTCTGATGAATGGCTCTGGATGTAAAATATTTATGCCTGGTGCCAGCCTTTGAGGGGACTCCTCCTCCTACATTTGGCTCTGGAACGTCCTTCTCTGGTTAAGGATCTAGACTGAGGTGACAAAACAGGGCTGTTGTCATTTTCCTTTGTATGTGCAGGTGGCAACCCCTGCCCCTCCACCCCCCAAGCCATACAGAATGCCTGAGGGTCAGGGAATCCCTATCCTGCCCCCTTGTACCCTATCTTTTCAAAATTGCAAGACACTAAGACAGAGTTCCCATATCCTGTATGGCCGCCGCAACATTTTTCTCTGGGTTGAGATCAGCCAAGCAGATCGCTCAGTACCGCAGGACCGGTAACAGTCCTGTGGTACAGAAAAAGCCCCAAAAAACCTCCCTTAACCGATCATGGGGCCCTATTTATTTATTTACTTATTTATTTTTTAAGTTTTTCATAGAGCTGGACTCCTGCAGAACCAACAGTCTAGATAGACCTAACTTTTAAAGCTTTCAAGCCCAAATTGAGAACCACTTTGAACGAAATTATACCAAATATGACAAAACTTCAGAACTTTACTCAGAAAGCGGGCTTTACATTATTTGTTGTAAATCCTAAATCAAAAAATGTGTGTTTAGTCTTTTCTCTGTATCTGAGAGCAAAGTTTCCTAAGGGAAATCGGTGTTTTACCTTCACAATTATTTTTTTTTGGCCTACATATTTCATATCGGCTCAGATCTTTCCAAAAAAGAACTGAGGTGGATTAACTTGTTTTTCTGGAAAGTTTTGTGAAGATTTGTCAAATGGTGACAGTTATTAACAGAACAAAATGTTTAACTAGAACTAAGCAGTGATAACTACTACTGTGTAATATATATATTTCATAACCAAAAACTGATAAAAATAGAGTTATAGTTCTGGATCAAATGCGACAAGCCTCTGAAATTTGCAAGCAGCGCATACAACTCGCACCATAACTTGAGACGAAAGCCATGCTGAAAACATCAATGGGCAAAATGTACGGAAACTAAGAAAAGAACAGCAGGGTGAGAGTGCAAGTTATGGTTGCAGTGTACACAACAAACACAATAACTGTTGAATTCCAGTGGTTTATAACGTTTGAGTCAGAACCATAACCCAGTTAACTGTGGTTTTTCCATTGAATTAGGTTTTTTAATGGAGTACTTAATTTCCAACCCCTGTGGACAGGGCCCTTGCTTTTAGTAGTATGCAGCATGCTTAATATATATAGATCCTTGGCTGGGAAAATATATGTGGCCCAATACTTAGGGGCCTATTAGGATGGCGAGCGGACACCCTAGCGGAGCTGGGACCGGCCGCCAGTTGTGCGGCGGTCCTGCATAGGCAATTAGGATGCCACCGCCACTGTGGCATCCTCTATTCCCAGCATTGTGGGACAATGCTGTGGCTGCACTGTGTGCATTTGCATGCACAACGTGCAGGCACCGCACGGTGCCTGCCACGTCGTCCATGCAAATGCAGGGGGTACCATAGGTCGACCGGGCGGAAAAACGGCGGACGGTCTTGCAGTCCCCTGCGGTCCCCCTGCCATCATAATATGGTGGGGGGGGGTGGAAAATGGGTGGTGGGTGGGGTATGATGTAGGGCGGATCGCCACCGCCATGCAGGTGGTGGCGTTTGGCCCTACATCATAATAGACCCCTTAGTGTTATTTAGAGAAATTGTACTAATAAATCACATTTACGTGTTTATTACTGAAGTGCAATTGTCAAATTACCGTTTAGTACGACAGTAGCATAAAATTCACACGAGAAAATTGTTCACTGCTTCACTGATTGGTTGTTGAGATTATTTGACACATTTTACAATTCTCCTTATAGTCACATAGTCTCTTCAATGCGGTTTCACCTTACTGCGCATCCCTTTACATCCTGTCTTTGCCAGTGCCTATTTATTTCACTTGTCTAGTTTGACATTTTTATTTTCTTCAAACGAGAAACTGTTTATTGAAAACAGTAAGTGAAATACTGGACTACCGTGTTTGGTTGTCTGTAGTAAAGAGAAGACAAAAATACTTTGCTAAGAAAGTAGGATTTTAGAAAAACATTTTTTTTCCTTAGTTTAAAAATCATTATGTATATTGGTTATGTTATAGTCCTAGTCTTAATGAGCATTCCAAAAAAAATAGTCATTTGGTACTACGTATCAATCCTGGACTAGCATGATACTTTTCTATGACTTAGTGTAGCTCTGGGTCACGCTGGGGCTATGTTCTGCAGAGTGATATGAAATATCATTGCCTTTCTAAAAAAAAAAAATCTGTTGAAATGACCCAGTGTGGTTAAGGTAGTGGAGTGATTTTTCAACGAAATGGGAATCCTTTGATAATTTAAGAGGGTATTTTTGAAGGCCGGTTCTAATAAAGTGCTCGTCTTTAGCTGTGAGAGTTAAGTAAATGTCTATCATGAGTTCATACCTCTTTGCGATAAGACACCGATATATAAGAGACCGATGGTGTAAGAGGAAGGGGGACGAGTCTAGATTTTCTTATTGTATTTTCAACTTTGATTTATTTTACACAAAATATATATATATATATATATATATATATATATATATATATATATATATATATCGTTTTTTACCCCTGCATAACGAAGATAGCTCCACAGTACGTACATAGACCCAAGTAGGTGCTTTTAAGATGTGTTTATTCTCCCGTCGCCATTACTTTCGGCTCATCAGAGCCTTGATCACATATTAGTAAATTTGCAGCCCAGATAATGTGGACAGAATGCTTGTGCTGTCTTGGATTTAAAGCAGTGACTATCAAAATAGCTTGATCCCACAAAATTCATATTAATAGATGATCACTGTGATGCCATTAGCAGAGCACAATCCTTGCATTTTTTTATGTTTATTTCTTTGGTTAACAGAGAAAAGCAAAGTGCATCTGAAGGAAGTGGTTCAAGCAATCTATTAAGCAGGATACTACTATGCACAAACCCATTCAAGTACAGCCATGAGCTTTGTTACTAAATGTGAAAGTTTTTTTTTAAGATGGAACATAAACAATTATGGGTAGACAGGTACAGTAATTGCTGTCCAAGTCTTTTGGTGATGTCACGTGCGCCAAGACCAACAATCGTAAGCATTTCCCCACAAGTGTATCCTGGAGATGAATACCCTAGGGGTTTTTTTTCTTTATTTTTTACAAAATGTATTACTAACCCTCAGTGTGTTTGATGACTCAGATTTGTCCGCAACACATTGCTAACTTGGCTCTGAGACTTCCTTCAATTGACTATGAAAACATCCACGATGACTGTCGTTTTATTTATTCTCTACCACTGCATTTTCTCAGCAGGAAAGCCACTCTCAGGGATCATCTGTGGCAATATCTCATTTTTTAAATATTTTTTATCCACTGTCATTTTTGCACATGCTGAGCATAGAGTACGGTGGAAGGATGTTCACTGCAGCCTCCATCGTGGAAGGTTGAATACATGCATGGATTTACTTGCGCATATGATGAGAATAAATATTCAGAATACACCTTGAGAAATCACACATTACCTGTTCTGTTTAGTAGTTTTCACTCTGACCAATACGGTGTAAATATTCTGGGCACACAAACCTTATGAACTGTATTAGACACCTCCGGGTATTAGTATGATTTATAAAGTGCACTAACCTAACACAAAGATGAATACAGTAATATGCCTCCTTGAATCGCACCGAATGCTTGACTGTTAGTAATGGTAAACCAAGTCACTAGTGAGATAGGGTAACAATATTTTCGGACAATGCACATATACCAAGTCTGGGAGAAATTGCATCATTTTTCTTGCGCAATTCATTTAACATTTTTGTGAAAGCATGATTTTGTAGTGAAATGTAATTTGCTGGTATTCCTGTCACTTCCTGCCTCCCACTAAGCACATTTCAATAGTCTTGTAGTAGACTGGTTAAAGTAGAAAATGTTTCCCGGTTAGACTTATTCTACTTGAACCCTTCTCCCACTGGTACCTTGCTGCGCTTTTTGACGCAAGAAGTGTGTTTAAGTAAAAAAAAAGAAAAATGGGGAAAAAAAATCTGCAAAATGGCGTAATGTTATTTGGAGAATTTTCATGATTTTTGCACATCTTGAAATTCAGGAACTTCACTGGAATAAATGCAGCTTTCGCCCTGTCCTAATTTCTACTGATTATGATAGTTTGCCACTAATATCAGGAACAGAGTTTCAGACCATTAGCGCTACCATTGGCAATGATTTGTACCTATACTGTATAGCAGTGTCACTGCTGTGCAGTGCGGCTAAAAATAATAATAAAAAAAGGGCTGAGAGGTATTTTGGTCCAGCCTTTGGGCGGCAGTGGGGCTGGCTGTTTGCCAGTAGAATGAACATAGGATTACGGGGAGCTAGCTGCCTGTGTAAGCCCCCAAGCAGCGGTAAAGGAGTATATTAATGGAGCTTAAGGAGTGTGAAAGGCCAGTAGTGGGGTGGCAGACTTGGTACTTACCTTGAGATGCCTCATGACAGTGTGAGGTGGTCAGAGAGGGGAGGTGGTCACAGAATATGGCGCTTGCAGCCCAGACCCGAAGGTTGGTGGTCCCACTGAATAAGTACGATAGCGAGTTGGGCATAAAAAGGTGATGTTTAATACCCCTCCCTCACATAGACGGTGAAGCTCCGGCCCGGAAGGGCTTCAGTTGGCGGCAATAAACGCCACACTGATGCATGGCGAAGAAAGATTTTTATGATATGCCGTAAATGTATCTTTACACTTGATTTATGACTTGATTTATGATCCGTGGTTACGTCACCATCTGATGTTGATTTATGGTCTTTGATTGATTTATGACTTGATTGATGACCAGGATTGATTTATAATTGATTTATTGTCCTGATGATTGATTTACAACACAGTTGATTTATGATGTCAAATTATGGGATTGATTTATGACAAGCGATGCAGGTGGATTTATAACCCAGCCACCCATGCTTTTCTCATATTTGAGGTTATGTTCAACACATGAATAAAGCTTCAGCCAGTAGCTGCCAACAGATAGCATGTAGCGCTTCAATTATGTGTGGAAGTGGCCGCATCCGAAGTTTTATTGTTTGATCAATCTGTGCTTGGTCTCTGCTTCACAAAGATGAACGGAAGTGTTGTGTGGCCTGCACTGGCCAATTAGGATGCAACAGAGAAGAGTGAAATTGAAGACAAAAAATGGAAAGCCCTTTATTGAGAACAATAGTGGTCGCAAGTGAGCACCAGCTCTCGCAAGCTCGACCTTAAAGTGGGAGGCCTTCAAGAGATGGTTCATATCTGAGTTGAGGGGGTGGAAGGTAGGAATGCGGTTAAGCTATTCTCCAACAACTGCTATGTCCATGTGTCTGTCCCAATATCTCCTAGGGACATCTGTGTGATTATTTATTTTTCTTTTTTTTTTTTAATAGCTTGGCTTGCATTGTGTCTATTTTGGCATCATGCTAATGCATTCTGATATTGAAAGGATCCTGTAGAGAGAGGTGAATGTTATTTGACATGAAATCGCAAGCATCTGCTGGAGCTATGCCCATTCAGGACCATAAATCTGCAAGTCCGGGATATTCCTCGGGGATTGTTTAACACACAGTGAAATGTGTGTGGGGTGCTTGCTTTCTCTGAATGTTTTGCAACAGGATTAATATCCCCTTATCCAAGCATTTTCTTGTAGTTCATCATTTCTTTAGCTAGGTTTGTTTCATTCTTGTATTGTTACGTGTTTTGAACCCACGTAAGTGGAATACCCTGTAGGTTCTGCTGTTTCAACTGTAAGAGGGCTGGCCTGGTTTGGGGTAGCCGGACATTCAGGGGCTATAAACATAGATGTAGGACGAAGGCCCGATGAATCCCAGGGACGGAGTTTGATGGTACAGGCTGGACTGTGGCAAGGCGGCGTGGGGGGGGGTGAAATTAACGCCAAACAGCCAGCATGGCCACTGAAATGGCGCGAAGGTCTGCCCTGGTATTGTGCTTATGCCTTTTGAACCGGGCAGGTGTGCTGTGCTTGAAGTGCAGGGTGTGCTGCCCCAACGCTGCACAGAAGGCAGTGAGGCAAAGACCCAAATCCATCCTGAAACCAAGACTTAGGGTAAGAGCAGGAGGGAAAGCCAACGTTGCAGTCTCCAGAACATGGTAGCGGAGTGTGAGCACCAAAGCATGGCAGATTGTGAGCTACAGTTTGGCAGGAGCGAGGGCACTTGGGTACCTTGGGATGCCAGACGGCAGGGACCGTGGGAAAGTAAAACAGTGACACGGGGCGACACATCGGGGGCCCGGTACTTGACATCCGGCCCGGGAGGGGAGACTGCAGATGTGATCATGGAATTAGAGCGAGATTTAAAAAAAAAAAAAAAATCTTAGTATCCAATATTCAAGTACCTCACGTTATTGTTTTCTGTGCTCAGTGTAAAGCGCTCTGATACCTCCGGGTCATGTTCGCACTATACAAAACTCTAAAATAAATAATGTGGTTTTTTTTTAATCGGCATACAAAAACTATTTTCCAGCACTGACTCCTCATGTTGCTGTGTGAATGGAGGTTCGTGGGGAGATGTGAGGAAAGGAGAGCAGAGTGGCACAACTTTGCGTGTTAAAAGCCCTTTTGAAGGGATGCGCGTCATGGTTTTGGCTTCCTCGTTTTGTATAACATTTTAGCATTTATATAGCGCTTACTCCCCTTATTACCGTTGACTGCCATTACATCAACCAGTGACACTGCTCAACAGGAGACACCATCAGGACTTGCCATTACTTAGACTGGGCATATTAAAAAAAAGATCTCCAGTCCTGTCAGTTTGGACGCTATAGGATGGATACCCATGGTAAATCGTTATATTTTCACTGTACATGTATTTATCTAGCCGATTTAATGATAACTTAGTGATCCAGTGCACCTTCGTAGAGCCTGCCCTACACCTCGAAGCTATATTAACAAACTACGGTCTCTTTGAAGAGCTCTGGGTGCATTTTCACGAGGCGCTGGCCTCGTTTCCCCTGAGTGTGCAGTACGGCTTGGTAAGTGCCCTCGAGGACATTGCATGATTGAACTTAGGAGGACAACAGCAATGCAGTTTCCAGTGGCGCCGTTAGACTGACGACAACCGAAGCCTCTGGTCTTCTTACGATCACTTTGAACCTTTCTTCTGTCAAAGTGATTTAAGAAAATGTAAAATAGCTGAATAGTTTAACTCCCAAGAGGTAGGTTGTTGTGGCTCGTCCCCGAAGTGCAAGGTAGTCAGAAGTGGATGGCTGGCCCCTGCAGAAGCTGAACTACTCAGCGTGGGCTCATTTGCATGAAAACCGGGTGTTCGCCGGCATGCTGTGTTAGGAATTGAGGCAGCCCAGTGACGGCACAATGAGGAAATCCATTGGGGGTAATGAGGTTAAAGGGGCTTTACTCCCACCTGATTCTTTTTTGTGAGAGCCTGCCTATGTTTGTCCATTTTCCTCTTTTTGTTTGAGAGTGTTTTGGGGTGAAAAAAATGAGAAAAATATTACTACACAAGCAAATGTTAAAATGTCACTGTGTTTAACTATCGTTTTGTATAACGAAGTCACCTGTTTTGTTTATAGAAACCAATTTCTCGTGTTTTGGTATGTGCTGCAACTAGTATATAAGTCAGTAAGCCTCGAAGGTCTTGCCTTTAGCCCCGCCTAGCCCCCCCCCCCCCCCCCCCACACACACACTCACAACATTTAAATTAGTACCTACATTATTTTATTCCCATTTAAACCACTGACCTGAAAGATATCCTGGCAGTAGTTAAATGTTTGAATGTGCTGCCACCTAGTGGGGCGACGCTCCTGCACCATAACAGAGGCTCGCCCCTGTGTGGAGGTCTCTCTTCCCGTACAAGTCTCTGTTAACATAACAAAGAGCCCCTCCGCAGTTGTCACACGGCGAGCAGCTAAATAAAGACATTGTCAACGTTTAAATTGCTCAGCGTGGAACATTCCCTGTTTGACTGCTTCTGAATATAAATACACACAGACGGAAATGTAAACAAATAAAGATACCACAAAACCGGGAGCCCTACTCATAATGCTCACTCACCACCCGAGATGCGCTTGCTCTGTTTGTCCGCTTCAAGCCTTCAGTGCGAAGGGGGAATATAAAGCAGGACCTCCCTCCGGCCGACCAGCAGAGTCCAGTTTGCCCAATCAGCACCAGCACGAGCGGGCACAGGCAACACGCACGTGCACCTGGGGGTCGACCCGCTGTCTCAGCGGACCTGGCCTGCTGCTGCTCCCAACAGGTGTCCTTTTGGTGAGATCAACGACACAAGGCGGTAGAAACTGTATTCTGCGTGCTTTCTGTTTCATGTACTAAAACGAAACTTACGACGTCCACAGCCCGACGCTACCTAGAAACTTCCACAGTACGTCGTTACTCGTAGTAAATCGAACCTCACCCCCATTTGAGACAAGCATTGGCAAAGCCAGTAATAGGCCTGACGTTAGTGCAGTGAATAGCCTTGTTGTGATATAGTAGACCAGAAATAATTAACATGGACACACATACAGCCAATACAATAAACTGAGAAAGCCTGTTGCATGTGAGCTGCTCTGGTGTGATTGACAATGTTTGAAGCCTGTAGCTCTAAAAGGAAGAATATAAAAAGTCAGAGATTTGAAGTAGCTTGACTCAAACCTGAATATATGATAACGTATCAAAATACAATGGGTTTCTTGTCGGCAGACAGCTAAAGCTGTGAGTAGGCAAGACCTACAAAAAACAAGCATTTGCAATGCAATAGGTCTCGCATTTACCAGAGTTTAAGCTGTTGGCATTGTAAATGACAATGCGTTTTATTTATGTTTAAAAAAAAAAAAACATAAATAAAAGTTATTTCATTTACAATGCCATTAGCAAAAACTCACGTAAATGCGAGACCTGTTGCATTGCAAATGCTTGTTATTTTATGTAAATGGGAAAGTGGGTTATTGCTTTTAAGACCGATATCCTTTTGCTACTTGCAGTTCATAAATTGTAATCCTTTTAATATAGCACAGTGAGGTATGAAGAATATGCGGCTCCCACACCTTGTAACCCTCACTGTTCTATGTAACGTATCCTTTGTTTTGCTGTAAACACATTATTTATTGTCAATGTATAATCTGTACATGGGAGGGGCGGGCGCTAGAGGGCGCACGGCAAGATGGCCGCTCTGTAGAGCAGCTCCGCCGTCAGTTCATCATCTGCTCGACATCTTCGCCATCCTGCCCTGATTGCTGCCCAGCCCGCAGGCACTGCAGTGTGAAGTGCTGAGGACTGCCCTGGCTTAGTGTTGTGGACCGCGGCAGCGTCCTCACTGCAATTGAAGGACGGGAGAGCTCTGGGCCTACGCTGGCAGCATGGCGGATCAGGACACGCTCTGAGCGCGCGGCCAAGTTGAGCTGCGGTTGGCGTTGTCTGCGGGTCCTGGGGGGGGGGGGGAAGGCGGTGTGCTGCTCCTCTTGCCTGACGACCGGTGGGCTGTGCGGTCTGGACCGATGGGCTGGCGAGCTCCCTGCTGTGCGTATTGTAGCACCTGGAGTGTGGGCCACCCTTGGGTCTTTGCCTGTGTGGCCTACCGGCTGCGGGCTCACAGAAGGCGGGGTTGCATACCCCCGACTCGTGGCTGACTGTCGGGCCCACTGCAGTGCTACATGCTGAACCGATCCCTGCTGCGACGTACTGCTGTCCTGAGCCCGGCTGCTGCTATCATCATCGTGGCTGGGTTGGAGCGCTCGCCACAGGGGGTGGAGACCTGGTGATGCCCCTGCCCCTCAGTCCGAGAACGGCGGGTGCTGCAGACTGGCGGCAGTCCAGATTCCTCTGTAGCCTACGGGGTCTCAGATGGCGGCATGATTTCTTCTGTAACGGTGCCCAGCGGAGCCGCCATGTTTGCTTCGCTCAGGCCTCCTGGAGAGGTGCGGCGGAGTGGGTCCTTGATGTGGGCCTGCCCTGCTATCTCCTCCTTAACTCCAAGGCGATATTGAAGTGCCTGACTGCTTCCACAACTTGCTACTCCGGTGTCCGCAGTGTACTGACTGTGCCTCACCTCGCTGCATACCAGCTGACTGTGGCTATGCCCGCTGCCCACCTGCCTTGGCTTTTCTTTGTGGGGGACGCGGTGGATTGCGGCCTTACTGTGCACCTGACCTGCAACACTCTCCCCCCCTGCACGGCGGCAATAACATATTGGGGACATTAGAAGTACATGATTTTTACCTCCAGGCCTAACTTCTGATCGGATCTTGCTGTGCCACAGATCCTAGCTCTGAACCTACACTGAGCTGGACCCTGCTGGACAACCTCAGACTCAAGCAGCTGGTCACCACCCCCACCCACTACGCCGGACACACACTCGACCCCGTCTTCTCATCCAGCAAGGACATCGCCTTCAGCCACGCCACCGGACTCCACTGGATGGACCACAGCTGCGTCCACTTCAGCTTCAGAAGGACCACGATCCACCACCACCAGCAACAGGTTGCACGCAGAAGCTGGAACAAGATCACAGCCGACCAGCTCGCGACCGCCCTGAGCAAGAACCCACCCACCAGCGCAACGAACCCCAGCCAAGCGGCCACCAACCTCACGAAGTGGCTCAGCAACTGCGCAGATGACCTCGCCCCTCTGAAGACCCCGACTAGCAGACCCGGTAGCAAGAAAGCCCCATGGTTCACCGACTAACTCAAGAGCTCCAAGAAGAACTGCCGAGCCCTCGAGAGAACCTGGCGCAGAGACCCAACACCGGACAACATGACTGCCCTCAAGCTCGCCACCCGAAAACACAACCAACTCATCCACGCCACCAAGAAAACCGCATTCAAGGAACGACTGGACAACGCACACAACAGCAAGGAACTCTTCAACATCGTCAAAGAGCTCTCCAACCCCAACGCCGGTAACGACGACATCACCCCTTCACAAGACCTCTGCAACTCCCTCGCCTCCTACTTCCACAACAAGATCGCGGACATACACAACAGCTTCAGCACTCCACCGTCGCACGTCACGACCGAACCACCGCCCCCACCACCACCCTCCGCGCCGGGACCCCGATCAGCACCGAAGACACCGTCCGCACGATTAACTCCATCCACTCCGGATCTCCTACCGACCCCTGCCCTCACCACGTCTTCAAGGCCGACGCTGTCATCGCACCCCACCTGCGGGACATCATCAACACCTCCTTCGACACCGCTACTTTCCCGGAGAGCTGGAAGCACGCCGAACTCAGCGCTCTACTAAAGAAGCCATCAGCCGACCCCACCGACCTCAAGAACTACCGTCCCATCTCACTGCTCCCGTTTCCTGCAAAAGTCATCGAGAAGACAGTCAACAAGCAGCTGGCCGCCTTCCTCGAGACGAACGGATCCCTCGACCTCTCGCAATCTGGCTTCCGGGCCAACCACAGCACCGAGACCGCCCTGATCGCAGCCACCGATGACATCCGAGCTCTGCTTGACAACGGAGAAACAGCAGCCCTCATCCTCCTAGACCTCTCCGCGGCCTTCGACACTGTCTGCCACCGTACACTAGTGCAGCGACTCAGCAACGTCGGAATCCAGGAGAAGGCACTGGAGTGGATCATCTCCTTCCTCGCCGGAAGGACACAGAGTCCGCCTCCCCCCGTTCAGATCTGAAGCCACCGAAGTCATCTGCAGCGTTCCTCAAGGCTCCTCGCTCAGTCCAACCCTCTTCAACGTGTACATGAGCCCCCTCGCAGACATCGCACGCCAGCACAACCTCAACATCCTCTCCTACGCCGACGACACCCAGCTGATTCTCTCCCTCACCAACGACCCCGCCACCGCCAGAGCCAACCTCCACGAAGGGATGAAAGAGGTAGCCGAATGGATGAACAGCCGCCTGAAACTGAACTCTGACAAGACGGAAGTACTCATCCTGGGATCCTCACCCTCCGCCTGGGACAACTCCTGGTGGCCCCCCGCCCTAGGCAGCGCACCCAAACCAACAGACCACGCACGCAACCTGGGCTTCATCCTGGACTCCACCCTCTCCATGACCAGACAAGTCAACGCCGTCTCCTCGTCGTGCTTCAACATCCTGCGCATGCTACGAAAGATCTTCCGGTGGATCCCCACCGAGACCAGGAAGACGGTCACCCAGGCCCTCGTCACCAGCCGTCTGGACTACGGCAACTCCCTCTACGCCAGAACCACCGCCAAACTCCAGAAAAGACTTCAGCGGATCCAGAACGCCTCAGCATGACTCATCCTGGACATCCCCCGTCGCAGCCACATCTCCGGACACCTGAGAGACCTGCACTGGCTCCCGGTCACCAAGAGAATCACCTTCCGACTCCTCACCCACGCACACAAAGCCCTACACAACCAAGGCCCAGGATACCTCAACAGCCGCCTCAACTTCTACGCTCCCAAACGCCAGCTTCGTTCGACCGGCCACGCCCTCGCCACCGTTCCCCGCATCCGAAGAGCCACCACAGGGGGACGGTCCTTCTCCTTCCTCGCCGCCAGGACGTGGAACTCCCTCCCGACCCACCTCCGCCTGACCCAGGACCACCTCGCCTTCAGGAAGCAACTCAAGACCTGGCTGTTCGAGCAGTAGCGGATCCCCCTCCCCTAGCGCCTTGAGACCCTCTGGGTGAGTAGTGCGCTATATAAATGCTTTGATTGATTGAGCTGGTGAGCCACAGATGCTCTGCGGCCGGACTGGCGTAACTCTCTGCCCCATAGCTCCTGTCCTTGGATGCTCTTAACGATCACTTAACTAACATTGACAAGACCCTTCTCGCGGTTTCGGACAGTTTACAGTCCATAGATGGCAAGATTGACCACCTGAACTTGCGCATGGATCATATGTCCACGAAACTGGACAAGCATGCGCTGCACCTTGGAGAAGCTGAGACGCGTATTTCTGATGCCGATGATTGTTTGCAACAGGTAACCACCAAAGTGGTATCTATGGAGAAGGTGTTAGCTCTCATACAGGCCCGTATTGAAGACTTGGAAGCTAGATCGCGTCGCAACAACGTGCGCATTATGGGCCTGCCAGAGTCCACGAACACAAGCCTTCTTGAGACATATGTGGAAAAACTTCTCCGTGAGATCTTTGGGGCACCCCAGCTGTCTCAAGTCCTGATTGTAGAGCGGGCTCATCGCTCTCTGGCTGCGTGTCCCCCCTCGGCCGCCCCTCCACGTCCCATCATTTCCCATCTTTTAAATTATAGGGACCGTGACGCTGTGCTTCGCTTGGCTTGAGAGAAGGGTAAGATCACCTATTGGGGAAATGCCCTCGCCTTCTATCCTGACTTTACGGTGGCGGTACAGGAAGCCCAAAGAGAGTACCAGCCTGTCAAAAAACGTCTCATTGCAGAACAGGTACCATATGCCTTGCTATATATCCTGCGTGGTTGCGCATAGAGTACAATGGAAAGCACAGGATCTTTACCTGGCTGTAATCAGCGATGGACTTCGCCAAATCTGTCACCCGTCGCAACTGTGGCAGGGAATGAGGATAGAGGAACTGGCGAAATGGCAGATGAACAGTGACCCCTACGAGCCGCGTGTGCTGAAGTTGTGACATGCCTCTTTCTTGCTCTGCCGCTGAGACCACGTCATCCAACCAGGTTGCAGCGCTGGATTCTGGCATGATTGCCGCGAATGTTCGGCGGGCTCCAGACTACTTATGCCTCTATTCTTCCTCACTGTTATCATATGCATCAATTTTTTTACGGGGATAGCTCTTGTGTCATTATGTGATGTGCTATTGCAGTGATCGGGAAGGATATACACGCTGGCTCGGCCACCTCCTATCTCACCGGGAGGGATTTTGTGCTCTGGCGCCCCCCCCCCTCCCCCCATGGGTATTCTCCACGACTGGTTAATCCCTCGGCACTGCACTTGGGAACTGTCATTGGGGGTTCGGGATGGCTTTAACATGTTGGGGTTGCTGAAGAGGGTGGGGGGATGGTGGGTGGGAGGGTGTTATAGGGTCTGTTTATGTGGCTGGCTATTTTGTCAATGTATCAGACAATGCCCATACATTCTACTCGGCTGATAGACTTAGGATAGATTCAGTTTCATGTATACTTCGTTTGAGCTATGCATAACAATGTAATTACAATTTCTTGTTTAACATTGAATATGCGGGGGCTTAACACGCCGAAAATGATACGACAGGTGATAACGCACTTGGATCGCCATGGGATCAGTATTGCCCTTCTACAGGAAACACATCTAAAGCAGGCTACCAATCAACTGGTTGGGATTCGATGGGCTGGTTACCGCCTGGCCTCTTCCTATAGTTGGTGGGTGTTAGAAATGGGATTGGTCAGAGGTGGGCTCTCCCACCCTCTGCACCCCCTTCCAGAGTCCTGCTCCCTACCAACTGGGGCGGTACCTCTGGAAGAAGAACCGGTCAGGACACTTGTTACAGTAGTCCTGCCCTTCAGGTCAGGCTGATCCTGAACCTGGCCTCCCAACCTCTGGTCTAGAACCTTTGGCGGAATAATTGCCTGGCACTCCAGGACTTCTGGGGACTTACACACCATCCCCCCGAGAGTGACATATTCCTCATATGTTACGTGACAGTCTGCCTGGCGCAGATCTCCCGTCCCCTGTCCACCTGACAGTGCGCGAAGATCCCCCAGGACAGACGTGTGGTCACCATGGTCACCTCTAGGAGACTCAGCCCTCCCGGCTGGTCCCTGACCCACTGGCTCCTCCACCGGGGAACACAGCCCCATGCCACTCCTCTCGCTGGACTTCTGTACCCTCCCTACTGGAGCGGTACTGCCTGACACCAGAACCACTGGAGCTCTATTTACAGAGACTCCAGGTTCGCCATACACTAGGCGATCCTCCTCAAGTGGCCTAACAGGACAGCCTAGGCCCCCAACCTGGTGTTCCCTGAAGGAACCATCCATGCCCTGAGACTGGGTTTCGGGCCTCTCGGGACTCAGTCACCCACTCACTCCTACTCCACTGAGATAGGCCGTGAGTCCCTACACCCCTCTCACTACTCTGGGACCTAGCTGGGCTACTCTGAGCCTCTTCCCCAATACTGGACGGGAAGATACCTGAGCCACTACTATTGGACGTACTCTCCCATGCTTCATCGGAACCTTGGGCACTTTCCCAACGGTCCGCTTCTACTACCAATGGCCATATATCAGAAAACCCACACTCCAACAGGTGTTGGCGCAACTCCGGCACACAACAGCTGAGCAGGTGCTCTTTTAGAATCAGATCAAACATTTCGGAATAATCAGGTTCCGTGTTAACCGTCACCCAATTAGTCAGTGCCTCCTCACATTCTTCTGAAAAATCATCCCAAGTCTGGTGAGACAGTTTCCTACTGCTCCTAAACTTTAACCTGTACTCCTCCTCTCTGGAACAAGGTACCATACTTGGGGAACTGGGAATGGGACGTCCTGCACTGGACTCTATCTCGCTGCCACCACTGGACTCTACCCTCCCTGGGGAATCCAGACAACTACAACTGCGCCCCGGGGACAACTTACCCTCCAGAGCTAATTTCTCCCTGGCGAAGGCCCTCTCAGCCTCCGCCATCCTCTCCTGCGCTAAGACCCTCTCGGCCTCCAGCTTGGCATGCTCTAACCTGAGCTTCTCCATGGCCAGCTGATGCTCCCTTTCTTCCCTCCTATCCACCCACTCCTCTGGGGACAGGGAAAGGGATTGGGTGCTGCTCCTGACACTGGACCCAGCAAGGGACTCCCTATCTATGGGGTCTTCACTGTCTACTGGCGTCCCTGTCAGGTAAAATTCTTCCTCCTCTTCAGATTCCTCAGGGCTCCCCTCAGACCCACCACCCTCTTGGCGTGCGGCCCGGGCCCTATCTCCCTCACTGCACTCACGTTCCCATTCATCCTTCTGCCAATGGATCAAGTTTTCCTTGAGTTTTGACTGGGAGTCTGACACACTCACTGCTATGTCTCTCTCCTCACAAAACTCAACCAACTCCCCCATACTGTATCTAAACAGACCACAGAAATTAAAAGCAGACTCCATATTGGCAGGACGCTCAGGGACACGTGCAACACAAGGGACCTAGGTATCTGAGCTGAACAGCAGTACACAATTCACAAAGGTTTCAGCAAGCTCTCTATCCCAGAGAACTCACACTCACTTGCCTCGTGCCACACACCACTCATCCACACACAACCCTCCCCTCGGACTGGTAAGGCAGTTTCTACCACCCCTGATTCCTCAACCTGACCACAAGTGACACAGGTACCAACTCTGGGCGCAGGGCGGGGAACAAATGTACAGGACACTATTATGCTGCCACCACTGGATCCCACCCTACTGGTGAATCCAGAAACCCATTTCCACAGAAATGACAAAAACAAACTTAGAACAATAATCCCTATACCATGTGATTATCTAAATGCAGAGTTTTGAGGTGCAGCCAGTCGCCGCTGCGGTACAGCGCAAACGCAAGTCCAAATCCCACCGCTGATCACCAATGTTAGAAATGGGATTTCTGGTTGGCTAAGGCTTGCGCCAAAGTCAGGCAGAAACCACCACTCTAGTCAGGGCAAGGAAGTTACACGCCAAAGATAACCCCTGCTCACCCCCTTGGTAGCTTGGCACGAGCAGTCAGGCTTATCTCTGAGGCGATGTGTAAAGCGTTTGCGCGCGCACCCAGCAACAACACCCAAGGCCCACCACAAAGGAAACTCCACACAAGGTATTCTATAAAAATAGCCTTTGTATTATACACAACACATTAGATAAAAACACACACTTTACAATGTGCCAACAGGCACGGGCAGAATTTACAAGGGATTATATATACAGGGGACAGGGCCACCTGGATCACTGTCAGGAATCAGCACTCTTAGAACTTAGCACATAAAATATATAAAATTACTGTAGCACAAAAATAACATGTATAGCACACAACCAGTACTTACTGGTATCAGGAAAGTACCACCTACGCAACCCTAACTACCTGAGGAAACTGTCACGCAGGGGACTGGAACCTCACTAGCACCACCTGTACTAGGAGAAAGCAAACAACCACCTAAGTATCACAATACCTGTAGGGGTAATAGTACGTTACACATGATGCATCACATTCAGAGGTGTAGGGAAGGAAAACACGTGATGCATAAAAACACATTCAGAGGTGCAAGGAAAGGAACAATTGCGCAAGACTCATATGCCACCACCTGTGGCAGTCCCTAGGCCAACTGGCCTTGTCCAGGCTAGGACGCCCTGTGTTCAACAAAGTCAGGGGCAAGGCTGCGCAGGAGGCACAGTCCAAAACCCCGAGGGCCACAACCTAAACGATGCAGCTGCCCACTAAGTGCTGGGCAGCTGTAGAACGAAACTCAGGCACCGGCGTGCCTCTGGAGCCCTCTCTGGGCTCTGTCTATTCAAAATGCCCCTAGAGCCTTCGTGGCTCTGCACCAACAATGCCCCGCAACGTTGGAGCCTCACTGGGCTCGAGAAACGATGTGCCAACCGTTGGAGCATCACTGGGCTCTATCGAAGTGCCCCCGGTCGTTGGAGTGCTACACGCACTCGAGAACATTCATGGCCCCGACGCTGGAGACCCACACGGGGGACTCGTGAGCCCCGCAGGCTTTTACCCACGTCGCGGCCCTGGAGTCCCTCTGGACTCTAACGAAATATTGCCCCCAACGTTGGAGTCCCTCTGGACTCTGGAACACGTGGGGGCGACCCACTGCCTTCCGGGGCCGCCCTAGTATGCAGCCACTATGTCCGGCAACGTTGGAGCCTTCACGGGGCTCTGACACTGCCCCCGCACCCCCAACACATGCACGGAGTCCCCCAGCCCTTCTAAACACTCACCGGGCTGCTTCAGGGGACTCCCGCGTCATCTGCTCTCTCTCGGTCCCGGCGGACTCCGGGGCTGCTTCTCTATGCGGAGGGGGCAGGCACCGACAATGTGCCTCGCTCCCCCCTCCGCACCAGCTCCTGCCGCCGCGCTCCTTTCCTCAGTCCAGTGCGGGGTGGGCTCCCGCCTGGATCGTCACTGTCAAGGTCTGGACCAGCCGCGACGCTTCCGTAGGAGGCGGGGTAGGCTCCCGCCCTCCTATCAGTTCCGGGTGTCCCGGAGGCCCGCCCTCAGCCCGCCTGACTTCCGGTCCGGGCTGCAGCGGTGATTCTCGTCCGTCTGAGGGGTAGGCTCCCTCGCAAGCAAAACGAGTAAGCGGGGTGGGCACCCGCCAACGAAATCAAAGCGCACACAGCGCTATAAAGCTCATAAAGGCGCTCCCAGGCGCTTAGAAATAGCAAGTCCAGGAAAACAGCGCTCTAAGCCCATAAAAGCGCTCCCAGGCGCTGCAAGTCAAAAAGGTCCAGCAGAAAGTCCTCCAAGAACAGGGGGGCAAAGGCTGGGCCCAGAGCCAGCACACAGGGCCCTCCAGCAGGGAGGCGGTCCCCAGTGGCGGTCTCTCCTGGCGCCCAGCAGCAGCAGCAGGCCCCCTCCAGATGATCCTGCAAGAGAACACCCTGTAAGGGGACACAGCCCCTTTTTATACAGTAAAAGTCTTTGTCTGAAGGTGCAGGGAAGGGGCGAACCAGTTACATCTGGTTCCTGAGCACTTTGTTTTGCTCAGCCCCTCTCCCTATTCACTGGCAGGGCTAGGGTCATCAGACGCACCACAGGGTCCGGAGCCAGCAGTGTGTGGGGAAAGCCCTGTCCTATTCAGGACCCAGGTATACTCCTCCCCAGCCATCAGTATGCTAACCTCCCATTCACCACTGGGTGACTCCTCCTGACTCTGGGGATTTCCCTAGTCCGTCACATGACCTCCACCAGCCAATCGCCAGACAAGCCACACATTTCATACTGCACACTGAAGTGCCCACTTCTAGAAGTGGCACTTCCACACTAGGTACATGCACGCCGCACACATCATCGCGCAGCATACAACCACACGAATCCGCACATACCAAACTCGGGCCTGCACACCCCACGCATCAGGAACTACCAGGACACATACATTCCCCCATGCATTCCTATGGGAGGGCAGGTCAACCTCACAACACGCACGCACTTTACCCTGGGACACAGCGGTAAAGTGCGCAGAAACCAAAAATCATTACACCAAGTCACCAATAAAAAGCAATAAGTCTCGGGGGTGAACCTGCCAGAAGGGCCAAGTCCAACAGTGGGGTTCTCACACTTGTCAAGAAAGGCTTTCCCTTCAATGCTCTCCAGACTCGTATTGATACTGCGGGTCGCTATGCTGTGGTACACGGGACACTGGCGGGTAGGCTAGTCACCATTGTCAACACGTATGGTCCCAATATAGGCGACCCTGTTCTATACGAGCGTCTTATTGCTGTACTGCGAAGCTTGCCTGACGCAGTGGTTCTCAGGGGGGGATTGGGGGGAGGGAGATCTCAACACGCATCTGGACCCCGGTAAGGATCATTCCAGTGGCAAGGAGGGACATTCTCCTGGGGCGGCTCGCGTAAGTAACAATGGGGTGACTGAATTGGGGCTACTGGATATATGGCGAGACAGACATGAAGAGACACTAGAGGGTACACACATCTCCACAGCGCATGGCAGTTGGTCTCGCCTTGATTATTGGCTAATGAGCGAGGGGGCGGCGGGCTGGTTGTCAGCTGTGGAGAGCTTACCACCCACACTCTCCGATCACTGTCCTGTCCGTCTCACTCTTTGTATACCACAAACAGTTCCCAGGTCTTTCACCTGGCGCTTCCGGCCTGAAGCGTTGCTGGACCCCCTCTATGTGGAGACAATTCGTGAGGCCATCACTCAATATTTCGAACACAATAAGGGCTCTGTAGACAGCGCTGGGGTACTCTGGGAAGGGTTCAAAGCTACTATTCGGGGCACCTGCATAGGTACATCAGCCGGCATTTTAAAGGACCTACAAGGCCAATTGACTAAGGTAGAGGCTACTCTGACAAAACTTAAGCGGGACTACAAGACTGCACCCTGTGAGTCGACCCTGGCATCTATTAAGGACGCTATACTCGAGCACACAAAACTGGCAGAAGAGGAGATGTGATACATCTCTAAACGTTGTGTGGCTTGTTCTTGCGGAGAGGGTGGGAGGCCGGGACATCACTTAGCTACTAAGATCAAAAACCGCATGAGCCAGGACATAATCACTAAGATTACAGACCACGCAGGCCGAAACCATTATAGTGCCCCATACATTACTGACCAATTCCGACAGTCGTATGCGAAACTGTATACCTTGCACGGTATAACGGACACTACTGAACTAGATGATTACCTATCGCAGGTGGCCATCGCATGGCTATCAGATGGTCAGAGAGACTATCTCGGCCAACCCATCACAGCTGAAGATATCAGCGGGGCGATAAGCTCCCTCCCCAACTGAAAAGCGCCAGGTCCTGACGGGTTTTCTTGCAAATTTTATAAGACCCACGCTGAAGAGCTCACCCCTTACTTGTTGGAAATGTATGCTGAGGCTTACGATTTGGGTGTGCTTCCACCATCTCTCAGTGAGACACTAATTATTACATTACTTAAGGACAAGCCGCCCTCGAGTTGTGATTCGTATCGGCCACTGTCGCTCATTAACACAGACGTGAAAATCCTGGCGTAGATTGTGCATGAGCGGTTGAAGACGAGTGGCCAAAATCTGGTGCTACCTAACCAGTCTGGCTTCATTCCCACGCGATCCACCTCCCATAACTTGCGCACACTGTTTGCTCTGTTTTACATCCTATCTCCGGAGCTACCAGTGGCAAATGTCATGTTTTTTTTTTTTTTAATAATATATTTTTATTGTTTTAGATAGGAAAAAAAAGAAGAAAAAAAAACAATTCGACGTGGCTTAAATGACAATTGACAAGTAATTCAGTCCTAGTGCGAAAACACAGTGACGACAATAGCAAAATAATACACATTACATAATTAATAACAGCATAACCCTTGAGCTGGGTCATGGGGATAACGGCTCTTCCTCTGGGGTATGTACCGGAGCCACACAGATCAGTCCTCTATATGCGTTCCTCCCAGACCACACCGCTGACCACTTTTTGGGGCATCCTCGTGCTGTGTATACCGTCTTTTCTCTGAACATGCACCAATCCAGACTCCTCTCCCAGAAGGCAAGGTGGGTGGGGCCTCTACTCCCCATTGACGAGCGATCTCTCGTTTGGTCACCATAGTCCCCAGTGTAACCCAGGTCCTCTCGATAGTTGTTAGATCAGTGGGTCCCCACATGTTCAAGAGGCATCGCTTTGCCTCTGGACGAATGGTCTTGTGTAACACTTCCTCCATTACTTCATGTATCTCCCGCCAATACTGTTGTATCTGGACCCATTCCCAGATAATGTGGCTGAAGGTACCTGTGTGCCCACAACGGCGCTTGCAGTCGCACCAGTCACCCCTCCCCATATGGACTAGTTGTAGCCCCGTGATGTATGTATGATGGAGTATTTTGAGTTGGACCAGTCGCAACCGAGCCGGGATGGCAACCTCTCTGGGTGAGGCAACCGCCTCCCGCCACTCCCAATCATCAAATTCTAGACCATCTCTCTCCCAGCACTCTCGCAGCCGCCCAAGAGGATCTGGGGTGTTAATCAATTTCTTATATGTTAAGGAGATTGCTTTTTGGGGAAGGTAGCTGTCAAGCAAACGGTCCTCTAGTGGTGATGACTCTGGGGGGGGGGGGTTTGCCCGTCTGTAAGGCATTGGTCATGGTGTGCCGAATCTGTGTGTACCCGAATAGTTTTGAGGTGGAGAGTTCATACTGTTGCTGGAGCGTGGCAAAGGGGATCACGGCGCCCTTGATCCAAAGGTCCCACAGCGGCGTAGCCAGTGTGAGCTTACGGTCCCAACCAAGACTCTTATTAACGGATTACCAAATGGTCACAGAATGTTTGGTGGGGCCCGTGAGGGGCAGTCCCCAAGGGTTAGAATATAAGAATCTAATAAAATTCCCCCCCGGTAGTAGCCACCTGTCCATCTTAAATGCAGGGTCATCTGGTTGGCGATATGTGCACGGATAAATAGGCACTAGGTGGGAAGCCCAATAATACTTACAGATGTCCGGGAGAAAAATACCTCCGTCATACCAGCTAAGGACCAGTTTTAAGTGCTATCCTGGGCCTCCCCTCCCATAGCAGTTCTCTTTGCAACCCCTCTATTTTCCTGAAGTATCGTGTTGGGACTGGGTCTGGATAATATTGTAGGGCGTAGAGTAGCGACGGCAGCGACATCATTTTAAATAGCACCGCTCTTCCCAAAAGCGGCAAGGCCTACCAACATGACACATCTCTCCTAAGGCACTGCAGAGGCGGGACAAGGTTACGTTTGAACTTAAGTTTAGGGTCAGCGGTGCAGCTGTCATGCTTGACACTGCTAAGGCATTTGATTCAATAGAATGGGGCTATCTTTTTTTATGTTCTACAATGAATGGGTTTCTCTCCTTTCTTTGTGAACTGGGTATGACTACTGTACACAAACCCCACAGCGCGGGTCCGGGTGGGAGGCCACACTTCAGACCCTATACCAATCACTAGAGGGACCAGACCAGGGTGCCCCCTCTCGCCGCTTTTGTTTGCGCTAACGCTGGAACCGCTGGCTTGCCTCATCGGGCAATGTCACAAGCATGCAGCTCTCAATTTTATACAGCGCTCAATTATCATCTCTCTATATGTGGATGATATGCTGCTTTTCATACGCGAGCCCCGCAATAACCTGGCATCGGTTCTGCGGGAATACATTTGGTTCGCTCAGTTTTCTGGGCTACATATCAATTGGGCTAAATCGGTGGTGATGCCACTAACTGCATGTACACTTCCACATGAGCCTGAATTCAGCAAGTTGACAGATGGTTGCATCTCCCGCTCTCTCTTGCGGATCGTATCTCCCTAATAAAAATGGTAGTGCTTCCTAAGTTTTTGTACCTTTTCAATAACATACCGATCCCTCTCACCCAACATTTTTTTTTTTAAACGGTGCGCTCCCTGCTCCTCCGTCTGATCTGGGGTGGCAATCGGGGTCGGTGGGCAGGAGCACTCCCTCTCGACTATAAGCGCGGGGGCTTCAGTTTATCCGATATCTACCTGTATTATCGTTGCGCGCACGCACAGTATGCACATTTTTAGTTCACGTTTCACGATTTTGTCTCGCATGTAGCGGTGAAACACTGGGACACACATCCCAGTCGGTTGAGCTCCATCTTAACACACAGACATAGGACCACGCCCGAGATGCAATTAACACTACCAACTCGACAATTGCAGCCCGGCAGGCGCTGGGCCGAGAGGCCGGTAAGCTGCTGTTCTACTCTCCGCTGCTGCCTCTTTCTTACCATTAGGACATTTCAGTGACTCATGAGGCAGGAGCTATGCGCACACTGGCACTGGTGGGAATTGACAAATTACAGGACCTTTATCCCAATGGCACTTTTCTGACAACGGACGACATTGACTATTTTCAGAACAAGACGCCACTTTTCATTTTTCTGCTTCAGACTGAAAAAAGCGTTGCTAGCCCATTTCCCCATGTTTCCTGCGGAACCACTGACGTCACTGACATTGCTCACACTACTTGTATCCCCCACCCGATGCAAGCTTGTTACCAAACTCTACCAAGCGGCAAGAGAGGATAGGTCCTCTTCATCCAATAAGAGCTTGGACAACTGGAATGAATGTCTAGACCCACAGCTTACGGAGAAAGAATGGAAACATTGCTGCCAACTGACTAGCACCCTCACCTCTAATGGGAACTTAAATATCATACATTTTAAATACCTTCACCAGGTTTATTACACACCACTCAAACTCTTTAAATATGGGCTTAGGGACACTGACGCTTGTACGCGGTGTGGTGCCTTGGGGGCAGACCTTTGGCGCCTGGGCCTGCGGGCAGGTGTGTAAATACTGGGCTGAGGTGGTTGCCAAATTATCTAAGATAATTGGGGTCGAATTGCAATGTTCCCCGCTGATGTGCTTATTGAGCCTACTTCCGTTCTTGAAAGGTGTCCAGGGCAGACTGGCAAGGCTGGCACTGCTTATTGCCAAAAGTCCCTCAGCAGAGCAGTGGCTCAGAGATTTGACATACAGTAGAGACAACTTAGTATTGCATGCGAAGGAGCTACCGTCGACCTCCAAGCCAAATGTGAACATTGTAGCCACGAGTTGGTTGATGGTTATTTTTTTTATTTTGTTCTCTTCAATAACTCACCGGTACACTGTATGAGAATTCATGAAAATGAATAATTAAAAAAATGAATAATCTGTACATTTGAAGTAAGTTGCTCTGACACCCTGCATTGGGATGAGTAGTGTCACTAATCATCCCAATGCAGGGTGCGAGAGCGCTTTACATCACACATACACAAATAGCAATTTAAATACCACTATTTTGTTTTATTGTATTTATAGCGCTTTAGCACTACTGTAGTGCTAAAACGCTATAACAAAAAATGAAACAAAATAGTGGTATTTAAAATGTTATTTGTGACTACTGAGGCAACCAGTATTGATATTCTTACAGTGCATGAATATAAATATATGTTGTATAAAGGAACTGGACAAAGTCCAAAGCATTTCCCCTACCTTGCATCTAGGTGTTGGTCTTCTTATAGCGCCTAGCCAGGATACTCTAACAAAGAGATGCCTAATGGCCCTTTAACATCGGCCTTTGTTATGGGCCCAGCTTGCACATGTAAATCCGGGAGATGTAGGCAAGGAACGTGGCACTCCGCTGAAAGGGGCCAGCTTTGCAGCAGGGTAGACTGCGTCTACCCTCTGAAAATAGTGGTAGACGGCGGCTGCCCTCAACTCGAGCCCTGTTGTACGTGACGCTGTTTTCTGCTCCAGGACAAGTCTTTTCACTGTCCTGTTCTTACCTGCCAAATAAAATTCAGGAGCCTTTGGAAAAGAGCCAAATGGCGTGGCGTCATAATCCCCGAGTTGTGGATACGCTTCGAAGAACACATGTACACCCACTCACTCATTTCTCTCATTATCTCTTTTCCCTCTGTCTTTTACTTTGCCTTCTCTTCACTCTGTGTTCTATACTCGTTCTTTGCATTCCTGTTTTGTTCGTTTAATCTCATCTTTTTCTCCTCTTTCACGTTTTTCTTCTCCCTCTTCCTTTAGACCTCCCCATTTCCTTTCTTTCAGTTCTCCGAACCCACTCTACTCCTTCACTCTATCGTGGACTCGTTCTTCCCCTCCTCAAAGCCTCTCTCTTTGTTTTTTTTTTGTCTTCTGTCTCCCACCTACATGTTTACAGATTTCTCTAAGCATGCACACATTCCCTTTCCAAGTAAAGCAAAGTCGTCCAACGTGAAGAGCGTCTTAGCGGTTTTTATTGCAAACAGACAGGCGGGCACTTGGGGCAGTGGAGCCTTCAAAAGCCACCCTGTGGAACAAAGATAATTCTGTTCCTCCCAGGGAGCCTTTGTAATTTGAATTTTAGCCATTGGTTGGTGCCTTCTCGCATTCTCATGCTGGGAACTCCACGTGTTCTTCTGTGCTGGAGAGCACACTTTTTTTTAGGTCATGTTAAGCTGGGGGGTATAATTGAGGTTTATAACTTTTTGTCAGATACACAGTGGGGGTAACTCGTTAAGAAGTAAAATCAATGCGATGTCTGCACAAAGAGTTGAAAAGAGACGTGTCTAAAACCGAAAATGACGGGGCTGGCCTGACACTTTACAGACATGAAGTGTGTGTTTCCGATATAAATAAAACTTTATACACAAACAATACCATTATAACAGAAGAAAGTAATGTATTAAACTAGATGCACATGGAACATGTTTTATTCTAAGAAGGTATTTACCTGGGCAACTTGCTACATTAAGAACTTTTATTTGACCTGTGAAAGATTATAAACCTGGTATGTTAAACCTGGGCCTTGCCATAAAGACCTCCATCCTAAAGGTTGACTTTAGTGCCTCGTTGGTCTTCTTTTTACCTGGGAAATTTTGCTGTTCTTAATCTATGGAGTTTACAGTGTAACTTTGGACGGAAGTCATTTAATGTATTTGCTGACAGTTCGTTCTGTGTGTTTTAAAAGCCAGTTGGGAACTTGTATTGGCCAAATGCATATCTAATTCTGCCTGATTTTCAATTTTTGCTCCAAGATGTAGTCTGGTTTGTTATCTTTCTAATAATAGTTTTGGTTCAGTTTAATCAAAGGATATTAAGACGAAGTGGGTGTAACTCGCATAATTCTGTGTAGGGTCATCAAGCGGAATTTCCTGCGAATTCTGCAAGATTATTTGTAATTATGAGCGAATAGTAATTTTGCTTTTCTTGCTATTTCTTAAAGAAAACATGCTCCCTTGCATCAAAAATGGACGCAAGGATGCATTTTGTGTTAAGAAAAAGCGCTAAATGCACCAGAACACGAATAGCGGGATCAAGTACCCGTTCTTGGCATCTGCTCATATACTTTTGAAATATTCGAATATGTACCAGTGCAACCTAAGTCTGGGGTCTTTCTTAGATTGCCACTTAAAGTGTGTTCACCCCCAAAAAGATGCCAGCTTTTGACAGACTGTAACTTACATTGCCCACTTTTTGAGGGGTATACTGAAGTTAGTGTAAATGTATGGTCCCCTGCAGATCTTGGAGAAAAAGAACACCACACCTACTTATTAAACACCCCGTTTATCACCCTTTCCAGAAAAATCTTTGTCAACATATAAAGCAATCCCCTTTTTAGGCCGAGCATTTGAGACCTCTTGTATGTACTTTAGTATATACTTCTCTTGGCTTAAAGCCATTCCCCCCTGCTTTTCATTTGTTTGTTTCAATGTCCTTTAAAAAAAACATGCTTGCTAGTGATCAGTCCTACCTTTTTGTCCATCCTTTTTTTCTTTCGCTCCTCCCAGGGAGCAGGGACAAAGTAATGTATGTTTACTTCTTGGTTATTTATCTGTTGCTTGGGGGGGACTATTATTATTATAATTTTTTTTTTTTCTGCTCGTGTTACACTGTGGGTGCATGTTCAGCTTTAGGCCCATAGCTGGTTACGTTTTATTGCAGCATTCGTCACTCCCACCTCCTCCCAAGCCGGAAATGACCAGCTGTTGTGCTTCGAGTGGAGCTGCTGCGACGACTCCGGTCGCACGATCAGTGGTGTGTTAAGAGCTCACTCCCTTCTTGGTAGCAGACAGCAGGCATGGGAGGTCTGTGGGTAACAGCGGGGCAGCTTTGGCAGCATACATCGGCCAGGCGCGCTGATCTCCTACCCGCGTTACTTGTTTTTTCTTGTTACTTATTTCCTGATGTTCTAATTGAGTAAAAGCTTCTGGGGCCAGTGGGACTACATTTCCTATGATGCCCTGTTGCCTGCTGGCCACGCCTACCTTCCTGACTTCGTTCAATGTTTTAATCTCTTCCTCAAGGTCTGATAGCATCATTACAACTCCCAGGCCTTTCTTAATCTCGACCCTACCGCTCATTCTCCGCCCCTGCCCTGCGTCCCGCATGGGTGTTAACTAGGGGTGGGCGGAATTTGCGAAATCCACTTTCGCAAATTATCGCGAAAATGTTCAAAATTATCGCAAACACGCAGAAATATCGCGAAGATGCAGAAGTTTCTTTCCCGCATGTTCGCGAGATTTTCTGCATGGTTGCGGCTCGCCAACTTACCCATGCGGTTGCTCGCGGGTGCGGCCATCTTGTTTTCAGTTGTCTCGCGGTGCATGATCGCGAGAAGAAAGACGTGATCGTGCGACGCATGACGTCACTGCGGGCGCGAACTGTCGCGAGACAGCGCAAATGGCTAAAAACAATACAACATTTCATGGAGAACGTGACCGGATCAAGAAAACTTGTCGGCAAACGCAGGGATTCAGGTAAGGCGATGGCGCGCGAGAATGTATTATTTTACAGCGCGAGCAAGAAACAAATTATCGCCAAGCTGCGGAATGCGGCAATTTTGACATTTTCGCACTCTCCGCGGAACGCAAAAATGTCAAATTATCGCAATTTCCGCGAACGGAACGAAATTTTCGCCCAGGCCTAGTGTTAACTCCACCCCCGGGCCGCCTTCTCTTCACAGAAGGCTCATTCTGGCTCTGAGGAATGCGTGCCACCTTCTGAGGAGCGGTTCGCTGCACCATGATATTTTCGAGTGCTGGCTCCTTCTCCTTATTTAGCACCTCCATGACCTTTTCCTGAGGTAAATACTTATTTTTGGCTAAAAACGTCTTTAACTTTAATATGACCCCAATAGGTTGAACATGCCGCCGCCACCACTGCAGCTACACTACATGCGGCTTTTCTTTTTGGCATTTTTAACCCCACCCATGCTTGTTTATGCTCTTGCAGTGGTTCCCTATCTGTGGGCCATGGCACCCAGGTTCGCCTCAAAAACTAGCCAGCGCCACCAAGCACACAGTTTGGGACCCACTGCAAGCTAAATGTATGCAGAGTATCTTGTGAATGGTTGTAAATATATACTCTTGAGACGATAAGTGTTTCATTTTAACTTTTGACAAGATGGTGCGCTAGCGTGTCTGCTGCAAAGATGTGTGTGACCTGGTCCAAAGGGGCACATTAGCATTTTACGATGTTAATATAAATATCGTTAAGTTGTTGCTGCGCTTGCATATGCTTGTGTTTAAGCACTACACGAAACAGTGATTCATATTCACTCTGTGCCACTTATATGTGCCCAGTGGGTCAGGGCAGAACCAACTTCTCCCTCCTTCGATCATCAAGTGGCACATCTGTTTACAGTGCATGGCATCGCTGGCAGGCAGCTCCGAGCCTAGTTGGCATCACACCCGCGTGGCATGTGGGTTAGTCAGAATGAGCATTGAGTGTTGTGCTGGGGATATAAAATCATTATATAAAGTACCTTTGGAGAGCTAATCAGCAGTTCATTTTTTAGAAGGGTGGCGGAGCCCACCCCTCGGACAAAAAGGCAAATCCCATTTTAATGCCATCGAATAACTAAATGTACAGGCGCCAAGGGCCTCCCCGGGAACTGGAGATGCTCTTTTAAGATGCAGATGTCCATCCTTGTATCGCCAAACAGTGGCGTTAAGCCCTTTCCAAGCGTTCTCAAATTGGTGAGTTTGTCAGACAAAGGAAAAGACTAGGTCCAGGATCACACAGTGTGGTAAATTCGGGGACTCTGCTAGATATGTTAGTCACTAAAACTGATGTCCACCCAGGCGTTTTGAGGTTTTTAGCTCCTTTATGCTATAAACAAAGACTTGTATACATGCCTGTTTGGGGACCGCATTACATGTGCCCAATGTTTGTGCAAAACGCAAAATGACAACCCAGGTGCACACAATTTGGTGCAAAATATCATTACCTTGCTTGCATATTATGTTGTCTTGTAGTTTGTTTCATTTTGGAATTTGTGATAAGTCACTCCTTATCGAATTTCGTGTTTTCATGCCCTTCAGACACTTTATATAAATTTAACACAAAGTGTAGGTACAACCTACACTACAGGTTCCAAGCTGCAAGTGCGTTGAAGTTACACTCAGCATGAACATACACTTCAGAATAGTTTATCTGTTTTATTAACTTAAAACATATTACAACTTCAAAACCTTTTTAAAAAGTTTGCTATGCAAAATATGAGAAAGCGGGCAAATTGTGTGCCTCACATGCAGTCTGTTGCAAAACGGGTCTTTGTTATTATTACCGTTGCATCTGAACATTTGAGCAGTTCCAAGAAAAGCGGTAATACTGGGTCCGATAACACTACTGCACTCTCTGCATCATTGATGATCAGGGTCGGATTGGTAACGCGGGTGCTCGGGAAATGGCCGAAGCGCCGGTAGCTGAGTTCTAGCTGCGGGCTGCTTTTTTGGGTGCCTGAGTGGCCTTTCTAGAGGCAGATGGGCGGAGGTATCACTCCCTTTCCCTCGCTGGGCTGGCCCATTAATGTATGCTGATTGAGCGTTGGCAGGGTGCCTGATCAGAAGTGGTCTCACTTACATTCATGTGTGGCTCAGCAGTGTGAACTAATCTATGCAAAACTTCGCTGGAGCAGTGTTTTGCGGAAAGGCAATATGCAAATGAGGGTCACTTTTTTTTGGTGTGCCCAGGCCAATTTTTGATCCAAATCCAACCCTGTTGACGACGTAGTGATTACACGACTGTACACAACATTTAGCAGTTTCCATTTTAAAATTGTTTAATGTACGATAGTAGTTCGTAGAGCAAATTCTTTAACCCACTGCTTGTTTCTTCTTCTCATCATTGATGCGGCTTGCTCCCCTGTAGTTTGTGCTTTCCCTGGGCCCCCGCCTGCATCCTTGCTTGCCCGTTGGGCCTCCTCCTCCAACCTCCTTCCTTGCCCGTTGTTTGAGCTTGTCCCATGTCCTCTTCCCTACTGATGTGTCATGACTTGCCCCCCCCCCCCCTCCCTCCTGTTTCTTGGCCCTCTCCCACTCCCCCAGCACCCCCGTCAGAAGTAACTGCTAGGGCTGGCCACAACATAGTGCTTTTCCCTCTAACTTTCAGCCGAAGCTTTGCCAATGCTTGTTTTTTATGTTTTTGTCCGTAAAGTTGCCTGGCATATCATTACAATGGTCTAATAAATATCTATTTCAGCATGCTATGGCTCTTCGCAGTTCTACTCAGGGATGCATTTCGTACTGTTTTCTAGGATAGAGTTCTAGAATGGCACATGGTGCTTAGGTGAATAATCTACGGCCATAGCTCGTTGCAAGTGACCCTGGGTTTGAAAACAAAGCTTTGTTTTTATTAGCATGTTTCCCAATAATATTAGATGCATGTATTTTCAGAAGCATCTGTGGCGTACAAAAAAAAGTAAAATAAAATACTGTAGCCATTGACCTTCAAATCCAGTAGTAGATTCTGTAGAATGATCCGATTTAGAAGAACAGGTTGTAAACTAAACTGGAGGTGCCGATTTTGAGTCAGGTGACCAGCTGCAGCAAGAGTGGGCAAGCTAACCAGTGTTAGTGAGGGCTCCCCGGGCCGTCTGCTGCTGCAACATTCTGCCGACTCCAACAGAGCTAAGCTGATGGTAAATAGCATTATCCTTTTTGTGTGGACTCTGTCTGCTTCTGTTGTGCTCCATCGAGTACGCCAAGTTGTAAATGAAACTCACTGGGCGGGATACAATTGTGCAGAAAAACACAAAATGAAAGCAAATGGAGACTTGCATCCAGAGCTTTAAGTGGGTCGGGTCCTCCCGCTGCTCTGCACTGCCAGTTCTAACAAGCATTTGCAATGCAATAGGTCTCGCATTTACGCGAGTTTGAGCTATTGACATTGCAAATAACAATACCTTTTATTTTTGTTTTCGTTTTTTAAACATAAATAAGAGGCATTGTCATTTATAATGCCAATAGCTTAAACTCTCGTAAATGGGAGACCTATTGCATTGCAAATGCTTGTTCTTTTGAGGCACTGGTATATTAAATAATCTGTCCCAAATCACAGAAAATTGAGCCGAACCCGGGACATGAACCTGGCTCCCCAGTTCCAAAGCCAACAGCTCTGGCCCTTAAGCCACATCTCCTCTCACTCGTTTATGAAAAATGCTAGAAGCAATTTATTTGTGAATGAAAGGCTCAAGAAAAATATGCTTACATTTAATAAATAGCACAGGATCAGTCAAGAACAAGAAACTATTATTAAATTAAGTTGAAAATAAGCATCCTTGAATGCACCCCTTTAACTGTAGTGCACGTGCACAGTCTAGCACATTCCCACAGCAAACGAACTACAGTAATATTTTCAAGTCTGCAATATCCAAGCAAGCGGACTTCTGCATAGAGGCAAGTGTGCGGAGTTAGACAAGCTGGCGCACAACGGGTTTTGCACAAATTGCAAGCACTCACATGGGTGTGTTGTGGGATTACTCCTGTGTTAAGCGTTCTAACACTAGCTTCTAAAAAGCACCCCCTTGCATCCATCGACGATGCACAGGACAGGTGAGGCCTGGAAGGGCCTTTCTGCGAGTGAGGCCACAATACATCTTAAGACCCCAGCAGACATCGAAAAAGGTAACATCCTAGAGTGCCTCCTGTTGGCGATTGTGAGAGACGCAGGACTGGGGAAGACAGCTGTTTTATCTCCACACGGGATGGCCCCTTTGCAGACTCACCCAGCTCTCATGCATTCTGTAATGGAGAAAAAGACACAACGCACACAGTCACACACCAGTTATTAATGTCGGTACAGTGGCACTAGAAACCAGCACAAGCTAATTAAAACAAGTAGCAGGCGGCAGTGAAAGCGATTTTGCGATCGCTATTGTTGGTACTGGGGAGCCAGGGACGAATCTCGGCGTCCGCTCAAAAGCCTGTGATTGTGGGCGAATCCCTTAATCTCCCAATGCCTAGAAATAACAAGCACGCGAAAAGAAAGTGAAAGTGATCGCGATCATGCAAAAACAAACAAGCCCGGCGGAGCGTGGCGCGCGCGCGCTTGGGGGCAGGGAGGCGCATTCCAGGCGGGGGAGCGAACCCTTTGAAGTGCTCCCAAAAAGCGGAGTGCATGGCGGCACCAAGCGCGTGATTGTGCGCGTGCTAGCAATGCAATCCGCTTTTTGGGAGCACTTTGAAATGCCCTTTTACAATAGTCTCGCTTTGCCATCGCTTACGCGATAGCAAGGCGAGACCTAAAAAGCAGGTGCCAAGGCGGGTCCCTAGCCTCCAGCCTCTGAGGGGGGGGAAAAAAAAATTGTAACTTCAAAGAGACTCTCTATTATTCTTTCATAGTCTCATCATTTCAGAACTGAAGCATTTTCAATGCTATCTATATGCAACAAAGCCGTTGTTTGTGCTTATTTGTCATATGCAACTAACGACCAAAGACAAAGCCAATAGTCCTGGCTTGTAGGTGTAGTGCTACTTGTTGTATTCTATATGTGGATGCAATGACAGAAGCAGCAAAATACCAGTTGGGCGGCACACTATGCTAAACACAGATTTTTAGCTTAGGTGTCTTTTAAGCTATGCCCTCCATCACATCAGTCACGCCGTTAATAACATCAGCCACACCCCTTTGAGACCCATTTCCCCCCCCCCCCCCGCCCCTCTTTTTTCATCCCACTTAAAGCCCTGCTTGCATCAGAAAACAAAACTACAAGTCCCAAATGCCTAGCAGTGTTGGGTAACAAGTCCGGCTTTAATTTTGATAAATCCATCTGCCTGGCCCCTCGCTTACTCTTTTCCTTCAGAAGTGAAACCGCAAAGTGATACATGGTTCGGGACCCCTCTTCATCAGGAATAAAATCACCAAACACATTCAACAAAGGAACCTCTGCTCTAGAGTGGCACCTCGCCTCAAAATCCCAAGACATGACCAAAAAACCATGGGTGGCACATCCTCCTCTGTTCAAGCAGCCAAACTATGGAACTCTTTGCCCCCCCCCCCCCCCCCCCCCATGAGATCCACGGACAACCACCTTATCTTAAGAAAACTACTCCAGAATTGGCTCTTCCCCACATAAGTAACCAGAAGCGAACAGAAATATACAGCATATCACTCTGTACATACACATTTATTTGTATTATAGATATGTACCTATATATGTGTATTGCTTTGCTAGAATTGAATGTTTTAAAATAAAGTTTTAAGTACAACACTTGAAAACCAGAGTTTATCTAATGCATCTTTAATCTACATATACTTACCTACTTTATGCATCTGTATACCTTCCATGTACTTGGATCTATATATCATTTTTCTCCTAAATAAGCATACAATGCAATACTCTAATTTCTCACCCTATACCTCTCTCAATATATCCTCTACCTCAATTCTCTGACTCATCTCAAACCTCGATCTACTACTCTTTCCAATGCCCTACCCTATTTCTCACCCTACACTTCTATCAATATCTTTAATCTACATATAGTTACTTCCTTTATGCATCTATTTACTTTCCATGTACATATGGATCTATATATCACAATCTTCCGTATCTTACTGGAACTTCCCCAAAGACGGACACGGACCCGGAATTGGTGCAGAAACGATTTATAGCCCCGCACCAGTCGCCATTACGCGTTTCGGCTCGCTTGATTGATTGATGGATCTATATATGTATTACTTTCTTCTAATTCAGCTTATCCTATGCACTACCCTATTCTCACCTTATACCTCTCTATATATATCTTCTACCTCAACTCTGACTCTTCTCAAACCTCTTTCTACTACTCTTTCCAATACACTACCCTATCTCTCACCCTATACCCTTATTCCACATCCACTCTCTCCTTCATCCTGAACACCATACCGCTACTATGATCTCCAAAATAACCCTTTCTAGACTCTCCCCTCCTTGCATCATCTGACACCTCTTTACTAGACCAATCCCCCAAAACAAGCCTTTCTAAACTCTTTCCTCTGTCTCTTCCCCTCCACATCCCTTTTTACTCATCCCAAGCCTCTTCTTACTGCAATGACCTCCAAAACAAACCAAAAAAATCAACAACAAAAAAGAAAGGTTCTACATTTTTTAATCTTCTATCCCTCCACTATCCTTTCAATCAAAATAGTGTACACTTCTCAAATTTCATATTTCACTTTACTAATTCACCACTAATCCTCTATGGGTCCCAGAGTAGTGTGCTACTCACTGAAAAAACACTTCAACACCTCATCAGGGATAGCAAGCACTATATAAATGCAAACCTTTTTCCCTCCCCTATCCCTCCGCTACCCTTCTCACTTCAAATAACTGACTAACATATCCATCACTCAAATGACTTTCATAGTTCACTATACTAATTCAACACTAATCTTTTATGGGTTCCGGAGTAACGTGCTATTTGCCAAAAAAGCGCCTCAACACCCCATCATGGGTAGTAAGCGCTATATAAATGCAATTACAATACAATACCTTCGCCCCATAAACTTAGCACTTACAAGCTCGTAAACTTACAGCTTGATAGCAGTTTTTGTTATTACATTTTTATGTACAATGTTGCATTTTCTAGTTACAGCATTCACATGTGATCCCTGCTAAAATGTAATATATAAATGGCCTTAACTAACCTTCCCTGGATAAGAATTGTGCTTCTGGGTAGTTGCTTTTTCATGTTGTGTCCCTGCACTGCCATTCCAGTGCTATATTATGTCTGGCCTTTTGTTATAGCTTTTGTCCACGCCTGCTGTAAGCTTACCTGGTTTATTTATAGTTTTACTTTACATTTTTGCTAGTGTTGCTTGTAAATAATATTTGGTGGTTAGAGGCTTGCATGTGAAGGGGTAACTAGACTGGCTCCCTCTGTGTTAATCAACAAGCAGCCAAGGAAGCGGTGGTAAACGATGCATGGAACCAATCTGTAACTGCTCCTTTCCCGAGTTTTGCAGCAGTTTTTGTTTGGCAGTGAAAGGAACTACTGCAAATTTGTGCGTGCACATCTTCAAAGTAACTTTACGGTTTAAAATACAGTATCAACAGTATTTCTCCATTTCGTGCATTTTAAATAGGTTTTGGAGGTGTTTTATTAGCAGATTTTTTAAAAAGAGAATCAATGTGATTGTTTAGTTTTTAATGATTTATTGTTTTGGGTATTTAAAATGTCATGGTTTAACATTCCTCTGTTATATCTTATTTCACAAGCTCTTTTTGTTTTTTTCATAATCTCGTATAAAAGCATTTTCAGGTATTTAAGTTCAGACAACTAGTTGTACAACTAAAACATTTTAGAAATGTACTTCTTAATGCAGTGTCATAATGGGCCTATTGTGTCAAAGCTTCTTTGTTACAAAAATGCACTTTAAAAAAAAATTTGAAGGGACTTTATCCTATTTTCATTAAATAGCACGGTAGCCTATCCTAGGATGTGTGTGTCCATTCACCTGTGCCACGTGAAGTAACAGATGTTTATAGCACTCAGATTATGTGCTACATGGTTAAATACTTATAAGGCCAACAAAGTGAGACCTCTTGGCTATGCCAATGCTTGTTTTCTCCAGACAACACAAGTGCGTTGCCCAACATCAATACATTAGCCATATTTGATCGTACATTAGCAGATGCCTGGTGAAGGTCACACTGGTAGCTTTGTTCTTTGACTCAGGCTTCAACCAGTCTTGTAGTTTTATCAATCCACCCAAGGACTTCAGATTTTGTTAAACAAAGCAATTCCACGGAAAGCCTCAAATGCCGCTTAATACAATACTTAGTTCAGAAGGGGAGACAAAAGTACTGCATTTATTTCCGGTAACTTGGGGTTTGCCCATCCATTCCATGACCAATGTCTCTTAAAATGCCTGATGGTGTGGCTTTTATTCCTGTAGATTAGGATTTCAGTTTTTTTCCGATGATTTTTCGGTAGCAGATGTAGTAGTTGGTGCAAGTTGAGGTTGTTAGGACTTATGCCTGATTCTGAACTGCTCCAGAACAGTGCCCAGGCTCTTATTACAGAACATTTGCCATCTGCTGAGGTGAGCATAAATGTTTCCACTTGGTGATAATACCCAAGCAGAGAGGGACTACATAGGAAAATCCATCTTCACCTAGGTGTGTGATGAAATGAGTTGACTAGGGTGTTTCACTTCTTCCTGGCCCACTTCTCCTCTGAGCACTGGGTCAAAATGGCTGTTCAGTTGAAGGAGGCAGTGGTGAGCCTACCCTGGTGGCAATGAAGGAGGTGATCTCAGTCTTACTCTTTGAAGCCAGTAAGGCTCCACTGCACCTCCTCCGGTTGAGTATTCCCTTGCATTACTCGGAAGAGGACCAACAAAATGCTGACCTTATTCTGGGCGGCGTTTCACCTTCCACTGCTCCCGTTGTAATAACCAAATCTATATCATTGCCAGATGTGGAATGAGGCTCACCTCTTTTTCATGAGACCTGTACCTTCTCAAATCCGTGCCGCCGCGTTGGACCGCAGCGCGACTTGACATCTGTCAGTGGACTATTACCACAAACGCACTAATCTGCTGGTTATAGTTTGTTTTAAACTCCTGGTCAGTACCTACCTTCAGGCCATATAACACAACTGTTTATATAATGAGTGTACCAACATTCTAAAAGTATGTGGATGGGTGTAAGACAGTCAACACCAGTATTACATCTAAATACCACTTTTTACATGCCCTTTTTCCACACTTTAAAAGTTTAAAAAGATCCACTATACTTGTTGTGTTTTAGACTTATGTGAATGTTTTTTTGTGCTATACATAATGCCTTGTTGAATACTGATGGAGCTTTTCTTAACTACAGAAAGAGCAATTGCACGGCATGAAGTGCGAGAAATCGAGCAGCGTCACATGATGGACGGTACGCGGCTGGACTGCGCGCTCGACGAAGAGGAGGACATAGTGATAATTTATAACAGAGTACCTAAGACTGCGAGCACGTCGTTTACAAACATTGCCTATGACCTGTGTGCCAAAAACAAGTATCACGTTCTTCATATAAATACAACCAAAAATAATCCTGTGATGTCTTTGCAAGATCAGGTAAGACGGTTAATGTCTCTTCCCTAGAAATCTAGCATTTCTAGCCCTGCAGAAAGTGGATGGTTATGACGGGTTGAGTGTTTATTTACATTGGTAGTTGAAGTTTAAAGGAAAGATAGATTAAATGCACATTTTCATGCACATTTACAACTTGTATGGAACCATAAATTGTGTTGACAATAGTGTACCTTAAATGTTTTTCCTATGTTTGCCCTTCAGAACAGAGATATGAACCTGATATTGTGATGATTGTTTTCTTTTTTGCCTTTAATGGTACATTTTCATAAACATTCAATCAATAGTATAGTTTGCAGATTATTTTACAGGGGCAATAAATAGTAGGAATATTTCAAAATAACACTAAACGGCCATAAATGGTCAAACTGAGTATTAACTTCCAGAGTCCATAATGTATTTTATGCAACCCCCCCTCCCCCCTTAAAATTCTACTATTTCATACATATCGTGTTATTTATTTTATAATGCATCATACTAACAGTAGGGCTGTGGAATTTTATAAAATATCTACTTGTCCATGGGGCAGGTTGCTTCATAAATCCACTTGTCCCTTTACAAAATCCACTTGTCCCTTTGGTGCCACGTTGTGTGGCAACAATCTCACTTTATAAGAGCTCTGATAATAGCCTCTCTGATTATGTTGGGGCTCATACTATAGTGGGGTTTGAATACTGGCAATTCCATTATTTTACCACCTTTCCACAGATTTACATACTGGGACTGAAAAAAGCAAAAATCTTTAGTTCCGGGGTTGGATGCCCTTTTGAATTAGTGCAACCCTACTAACTTGCATGTTATAGGGGTTTCACTAGCTCTTCTCTACTATTTTCCCATACTGAGAAAGTTTGGAAATTTACTTCTGTCAAAGGTAAAAGTTACATTTCTTCCAGGATTGGGGGGAAAAAAGTGGTTGGAAGGAAAGTGAACTTGTAAACGTTTAACAGATTTTCACATGAGCAAATCTACACATGCATATTTGCTTGTGCAAAAATGCAGTTCACAAATACTTTCTAGCAGTACGATTTCCTGGGATGCTTCTGTAAATTCTTGTTAGTTCATGAAAGCCGTAAATCTGCGCTAATGCAAGGACGTATACCATGGGTGCACTTTAGTGGCTATATTTAAGAATTGGGCCCCTAATTAGATCTAGTGTTAACCGAGACCTTTTGGTTTTATTAAAATTATATCTCTATCGGCTGGCTTCACTGTGAGTGACTGCAGTCTGCTCTTTCACAATAAGCACATCGGCACGCAAAGTAGTTGACTTCAGTGCTAGGAACTACTGTGGCAATGTGTGCATTTTGAGACCAAAAAATATTTTTGGTTTTTGCCAATGTTTATTATTGTGGGAGCTGCCGGGCCCTCACCATTATAACAGTTTTACAAAAACCATGTCAAAACAAGCCATGCATTGACAAAACCAAAAGGCTGACCACCAATGTAAGAACTATTGTCTTTGCTAATGCTTGTTTATTTGCGTGTTTCCCATAATCCTCTTGACCCTGCTTGCACTTATACTCCATTAGGAATTGTTTTGCAAATACTAGCTTGCATCAACACATTTTACAAAATGATGACTCCAATAAATGGTACCTAACATTTTACAGTAGTTTAGCAAGAATTATTTTTCCTAGTTGCATTTTTTGTGACTATTTTGTTTTGAAAGCAAAGAATCATCAGTCTTGCCTTCAAGGTCCTGCAGATATTTGCATCTAACCAGAGAGAATTCTTGGAGCACTATATGTAGCCTCTTATTGATAAACTTTGCAAACATGTATACACATTTTTATACTGGAACCATTGACATTACTGCAGTCCGAGATTACAACATTTCCTTAGAGTGCTCACCCTAACAATAAAGGCTTTGTAGTAATGAACCATAAATGCAAGTTCGAACAGCATTAACTTGTGCACACAAATATTACCTTAACTGCAGACAGTGCCCTTACCTGATCCATAATGTGTATACTGGCAGCCAAAGGGTTTGTGCTGCAGGGTGGTTGGGCCTACCTGTCCCAAGGACAAAATAAACATTAACACATGTTGTCCTTTACCCCAAATATTATGTATTGGGCGTTGGGCTATAGGAATTCTACACCACTGGTATCATTACTTTACTTTCCAGTGCCACTTTTTCATCTGCTTTCTACGAACATTATTTTGAAGTTGGTGACTCTACATTCTTTCATTTTCAATCTATAAGTAATCTTTGTAGCTATATATTTCTAGTCAACCTGGTCTCTTTTTTTTATTGTTTCTTTGTTCAGAAATAATTGATTGTTGGTTCCACAGTTACTACTTCAGTTTTTGATATTTTTCTGGGAATGTAATGCTCAAAATGACCTTTTTTGATTGAATGGTGTAATGGTATGATCCTGCCTCCCTTTAATGGAGCCTCTAAAACATGTAGGCAGTATCTCATGTGAATACGTTGGTAAAATAGCACAATTGGCTACTGCATCCATTGTATGTATGTGTAACTTGAAGGTCTACAGACTGAAGTCTTGGTTGGTCCACTCAATCTTTCGTACTTCTGAGTTCTATAAAATTAGTACCATTGGGTCAGTTAATATTTGACACTTGTCAGCGCTAGAGTCCAGACAAGTGGTAACGTATGCTATGTCAGTATAGTTATTATTATTATTATTATTATTATTTGCTTGCAAGTGGTGTGTTTATAGCATTAACAGTAAGCCAACCCAGCCCATTTCCAAATTGAATAATTCAAAATGGTTGCTTTCTGTTGTTAATTCTCAACTTTTGCTTCTGTTTTGCAGTGGACGTTATGTTTTTCATTCTTGCCATCTTTAACATCAAGTTATTTTCTTCCGGTCACTTTTAGTAAAGTATTCTTGGATGAGTCTTTGTCCCTGGCAAAGCTAAACCTCTTCCTCCATCTTTTTTCAATAGTCCTTCATGGCATGCTTTTGTAAAGCCTCTTTCGAAGGAATCTGATCCTCTGAATACTATCGTGATAATATGGATTAGGAGAATAGCAATGACTGAGAGGGCCAGATATACTGCTGTAGAATTGCATGTCTAAGTTGTCTGATTACATTTTGAAGGGATAATTATGACATTTGATTTCCAGATATTAAGAGAGTGAGATCTGGACTTTTGAGTCATTGGAAGAGTTTGGTTAGAGTGGGGATGCTGGGGATTTTCGTTGACTCAAACAGTGTCTGACTTTGAGTGGAGGAACTACATTAGACAACCAAACAGTTATTTGAAAGGATCGTCAGCAGTTGCTTCCTTAAGGGTTGGGGTGTGGAAACTCTATACCTCAAATGATGCAGAAGGGTTCATTTGATGAGTTGTTGGAATTGGCAGTACTACCCTGTAAGAATTGTGTCAGAGCTTGTTTGCAGCTTCTATTGTTGATATGATTGTGTTATCAAACAAGCATTTGGATGTCTTATCACTTTCAAGGCCTACCATGTTACTTATGTGCTTGGTAGCAATCCTCAAAATATTTTTTCCAGCTTTGCTTGACAATGCTCAAAGGTGTTTCAGCGTCCTCATCGTGTCAAGGACATGCATCGCTGTGGTTTTCCAGTGCTTCTCGTGTCCATATAGAGGAGTGATATTTTGCTATATCATTGTTGGGGAATGCTTGGGTTACATTGTAAGAATGTACGTTAGTGAGAATTCTGAAAAAGGAGGGGACAATCTTTTGTATTCTTGGTGTAGATGGCAGCAGGAAATGCCATACATAAAAAAGAGGATAAGAGAGCACATATTCCTGAGAAGGGCTGATAGGCAGAAGATGGTATTCACCAAGTATCAAGGATCCAAGAGTTGTGCAGGGTGAGTTTACAAGAGTCGTTTATGCAGTGGTCTACCCTGCTTGCTGTAGGATTCTTTACCCCACCAGCGTATGTGCAGTGAAAAAGCAGTTTTTGAAGTTGGGGCCTTCTTACGGAAGTGCTCATTTCCAAGGAGGGAGGCATTAGACTACACCTTCTGAAACGAAGTGTGCAATATTCTGCTAAGCTCTTCAAAATACAAACTGTAGTGTTTTGGTTCCAATGTTATTTACACGCTTCTTGGCTTTTCCAAATCTGTTTTAGTAGATATCTTGTTCATGTTAGATAGTTTGATAGTTACTGGGATAAAGTTCCATTGCAGTTCACAATACAATAGGTCTGCTTTCCAAAATGTTTTCTATATTGCTACCTATTAATCTTCTCTTCATATTCACCTTATTATATCTTGGGGAAGGGTTGAAGGTCCTAATAACTTTTGTTTCTAAAGAATATTCTAAGATTTTAAAAAGGTCACTTTCATTGCTCAGCAATTACTTTGCACCAAGGCTTATTTTTCTTCTATTTCAATATAGCTTGTGATCTGAGACCAGTAGGAGAGAAAGCCTGGTAAGAGATTTATGGGAAGGTTTGCTTATGGAATCGTGTCTGAGCTTGATAGCGACAATATGTCCACCAAGAAAATATTCCACTCTACTACCTTTTATAATGATGGTGGCAGCAACACTAAGTTTATTTTGTTCTCAATGAATTCTCTTGATTTTTATTCACTAATGGACCAGTGCTGCTTGGTTTTTCTCCATCTCTAGGGGCATTGAATGGCACGCTGTAGAAGGCTGTGCCTCAAATACCTTTCAGGCAAAAAAATCATTGAAGGTTATTTGAGAATGTGGTCACGTTATTTTCAGTATTCTCTTTAAACACAAACCAGTTGTGTATGGACAGTTCTTGAGTCTTCAAGCATGATGAAATGGACCTTGATCAACAACAATGTCTATCACTGTGATGAAAAGAAACCGGTTTGAACCACGTTTTAATTCGAGAATACTAGGGCTGCTTTTTTGCCAGCAGTGTGTAGGTTGATTTACAAGCGAAACGTAGCTTACACAGTCCATATCGGTCTTTGACTCTCGCAGGTAAGAGTTTGAGCAATAGTTGGGCTGTTGCGATCACCCAATAGGTGTGAATCACTTGAGTGACTGCAGTCGTTGAGCTTGCAATCTTTGAGCTTGGTGGGCATTGCTAAATGTTTGTAGGTTAATATTGTTGTTTTAATAGCTTGCTTATCACCCGTGAGGTTGTCCAGGCACTATGTAGCCAGAGTGTGAGGCTGTTGCTGGAGTGCTTACTCTAAGAGACAGGCCTTCAGCTTTTTGCAGAAGTAGAGAAGATAAGAGAATGCCCTTCTGCATTGTGGGAGGTCGTTCCAAGTCTTAGGAGCCAGATACGAAAAGGCTCAACCTCCTGCTCTGCTTTTGTGTATGCGTGGGGGTGTGTTAGTGAGAGACCGGTAGAGCAGAGGTGTATGGAAGGTTTGTGGGAATGAATGAGGCTGTTCAGGTAGGTAGGATCTGTGTTGAGTGCTTTGTAGGTGTGTGAGGAGTTTGAAGTGTGCAGTTGAGCATCTGGAGCAAGTGGAGTTCCCAAATTGTGGTGTGATGTGGGCTTGGCATGGGAGGTTGAGGACTAGTCTAGCTGCTGTGTTTTGAACAGTCTGCAGTCTTCTTGTGAGCTGATTGGTTATCCCTGCATACAGTGTGTTCCCAAAGTGTAGTCTAGGTGGGTGCACTTGACTGTAATCACAAAGGTTGTTATGGGACTTTATACTTCACTACTATGTACTCTATGGAGTTGTTGCTGGGCCTGGGATTTTCCTAGATGTAATTGTGTCACAGAAATCTAATAGAGACTACTAGCCGCAGATTCCTTCACGTAGAATTATCCCCAGGCGTGAGACTGGATCCGGAAAACTGTCTTGCCCAGCATCCCTGCGTGCCGGGGGGGGCGGCATCATGTGACTCCGCCCAGGTGTCGTCCGCGTACATGACGTCAGTGAGGTCATACAAGTCCCACCCCGGTGCGCCTACGTCAATTTTTTCCTTTTCCGCGTGCAACGCGGGTCCGGTTTGTGCTCTGGGCCTGTTTAGGCCTCTCCCTTATGTTATTGCTGTGTGTGAGGGAACAGTGCGAATGCCTTTGGGCTTCAAAACTTGCTCGTCGTGTGGCCACCTCATGTCCGCGACGGCTCCTCACCCCATCGGTTTGTGGTGTTTGGGGGAGCACCACGACTCCACTGATTGCGAGGCGTGCCAGCAGATAATGCCGAAGTCCCGGCGGGAGCGCTAGAAGGAACTTCTTTCGGCTTATGTGTCCATGTCGGTGTCATCACCTCGCCCGGCCCCTGCAGAGGGTTCTCGGACCCACGGCTTCCCTCGCTTACTTAGATATTCTCTCAGGTCGCAAGAGCACCGCTCCCCTATTGGTAAGTGTCACAGATTTCCCAGAGGGCCGGGTTCCGGCCTGTCGGGGTGTGGGCTCTCCGTGGGTGGTGAGGCCCGGCAGGTCTTCCCTTTATCTGCCGTTTCCCATCGTGGGGGCGACCAGAGCCCAGATGGAGACATATGCGGCGGCTTTGCAGGCCTCGCTGGCTTCTCCTTCTCCTTCCCCTCCGGGGACGTCAGCGGATCCCTTGCAGTGTGTGGGGCTCCGGCGCCGACTGGTTTGGATCCAGGCCCGGAGGATGTGGTGCTGTTGGGGTGCGGCCCTTCGGGGGTCCCTCCTTCGGACCACGGCACCTCTGCTTTGCCGCAAACTCCTGCGGGAGTCCCTGTGGAGTCGCGGGAGGTTGCTGGGGCTTGGGTAGCACCCCCGAGCCCCTCATGGTCCTCGGGACAGGCGGCGGCTTTGTCCGAGGCCGAGGTGGCGCTGTTACGGCGCCGGTGGCTGCTGGCCCTGGCGGCACCACAGTGGTCGCTGGAGTGCCCATGTCGCCCTGCCACGAGTCGCGGCTGGTGGGGGACTCCTCGCCCCTCCTCGTCCCACCACGCAGGTGGCTGCCCCATCAGAGGTCAGGTCGACGCCGCCTCTTCGCACAGCTCTGGTGTGCTGTGTCGGAGGTCGCCCCGGCATCTCCTCCGGTGCTGGTTGACGACTGGCCTGCCTCAGTTTGTGGACTCTACGGCGCTGGGCCGACGTCGGGTCGTTGACTCGTCTTCGGACGCCTCCTCTTCTCCAGAGGTTCGGCTGTTGCTGGGTTCATCCTCGCCGGAGACGGGCTGCCGTGTCGTGGCTTTTTCCCCTGACATCGTCTAAAGGTGGCTCCTCACCGTCTCCACGACCGCGGTCTTCGCCGGAGGAGCCGCAGGTCCCCCACTCCTCGGTCACTCTTCCTTCCGGCCTTGGCCCTTCCTTCCTCCGGTTGGCTTGGGGGGATGGCCACTTTAGTTTGCAGCCGTCTCCTAAAAAGGAGCTGCTTTCCCCTCCCCGGGGCCCTACGGAGGTGGGTGCAGCTTTTGTCCGCGCTGTTTCCATGGCTGTGGGAATTTTGCTCATGGGTGATCCAGCTACCCATTTCCCCGCAGATCATCTTCTGGAGGTTCTCCATCAGGGCTCTGGTGGTAGGGAACTGTTGCTTCCATTCGAGGGTTCACTCCACTCTTCTCTCTTGGGGCCGTCCCGCCACGGGGGACCCGGTGTCCCAGCACCTTCTGCACCGCCATCATCCGGCACGGCGTGATCCGGTGTACCTTTCTCTTCACCCTTCGACCAGAGGCCCCCTTTTGCAGTCTTCCTTTCCTGCTTTGCCGCTGCTGTTTCCCCCGTCACAGGAGGCCCGCTGGCTGGACTCCTGGGGGCACAATATGTTTGCCTCAACCAGTGCGGCTCTGCGGGCCCTGAACACACTGTGTGTTTTGGCTAGGGCCACTTCTTGCTTGTGGGACTCAGCGGAGTTCCTTATGTCTGCCGCTTCTCAGGAGGGTGCCTGTGTGGATTTGAAACACCAGGTCTTGGATGGTCAGGAGCTGGCGGCGTTTATCCTTCGCTCCGCTCTGGACATCTCGGAGGTGCTGGGTAGTGCCATGCCTTTTTCGGTTGCCCTTCGTCGCCATGCCTGGCTTCGGGACAGTGTGTTCCCGGAGAATGTTCGAGAACGGCTGGTGGACCTTCCCTTCGATGGTGCTCTTTTGTTCCATGCCCCTGTGGACTCAGCCATCCAGAGGTTATTGGCGGGGCTTTGTCCTCCTCCTTCCCCTCCTCCTCTCACTCCTTCTCCTCCTCAGTGACCTGCATGTTGATCTGGTTCTTGGAGCTGTTCTTCCGTGGGGGATGGGGGGTGACCCCGGTTGTCTGTCCTGTGTGCTTCATGGCCACTTGAGTCGTCCTTGCTGAGGCTGTGGTTCTGTTGGCTGCTGGCCAGCCCTTTTTGACTGTGTGGTTTTCCCTTGGCTTTTTGTACACCATGCTGGGCCTGAGATTGGGCATTCTGCGTTTCCCCTCTGGCTGCTTGATAGGCCTCCTGCTGGGTTTTTTGCCGTAGGTCTTTTTTGTTGTCCCCTGCTGCGGAAGTTTCTTCCTAAGAGGTTCCCATGTCTTGGGATATGACATGTCCTATGTGGGGCAGGGTTGGCTGTTATATAGCCCTGGTATGTGCTGGGGAGTTGTGGTCGCCTGCAGGCTTCTGCACTTCGTGGCGTTATGGTATGTTGCGGATGCAACCTTCTTCTTCGCCTTTTTGCTTTGAATGTTTCGTTCTGTGGTGTCCCTGGCATCTGGCGGAGCTTGCCAGTGCCGCCCTCTTGTTCTTTCTGCACCGTTGTGCCTTCTTGGGGCTTTAGTGGGACTGTCATCATGTCTTCTCCGCTGCCTCCAGTGGGCTTTGCACTCGGTTCTACCTCTACCTTCTGGACCCTCCTGCGGGTGCAGTCTGTCCCTGCGGGGCATTGGACGATTCTTCCTGGGTGACCTTGAGTTCCCCTTTTCAGCTTCCGCCTGCTTCTTGCTGCCGGCGCCGTCCTGTCTGGGATTGCTTTTGCCTTGCCTCTTCTCCTTGGAGTCTCTAGGTTGCTCTTCTCCTTCGGTGCGCCTTTCCTTGCTTTGGGCGGAGGTTTTGTTGCCTCACATGGGTGTGGGGTGTTTGGCCTCTTTGTGCCTTGCCTTGTTTCCTCTGCTGAATGGGGACAGGCTATCTTCTTCACTTCTTTTCCCTTTGCCTAGGGGACAGGGCTCCTCGTCCTGTTTTCGGACTCGGCCCCCGTGCGGCCCTCTGTTGTGCCCCGTTGGGTGGGGTCCTCTCGCAGACCCTCCTTCTCCTTGGGTATGGCTAGGGTATTTATTCTACGTGAAGGAATCTGCGCCTATTAGTCTCTATCAGATGTACGAGTTACTTATCTTCGGTAGCGATGTATCTGGTAGAGATGATTCTAGCCGCAGATTCCTTCACGGCCCACCCTTCCTCCCCGTTCTACGAGGGCTTGTGATTTGGTCTTTTGCACTCGCTTCCCTGTGGGTGGCTGTGTCTTCTATGAGTACATTCTTTCCCTCTTTCTGTCAGGCTGTCCCTTTTTCCTCCCGGTTGTCACATGGGAGGATAGGTTTGTTGGCACTTCTGGCTCTTTGTGATCCTTGAGGTTGGGGTCTTTTGCCTGTGCCTCTGCCCTTGTTCCTGTTGGGGTTTGTCACACTCTGTGATGGGGATGTCTTGGAGTTCTGTCGTTCCCTGTGTGTCCCCGACTGGTTCCCCTTCCTTGTCTTTGGTTGGGGTTGTAGTCCTGTTGCATGTTATCGTGCCATTTTTACATATGTCCCTTGTCTCTGGGGGGGAGGGGGAGATTTGTCTCTGTACTGGCAGGGTTGCTGCTCTGTTCTTTATTCTTTCCCTGCCTTTGGGTACTGCAGTGCCGAGCACTGCTCTTTATGGTGTTCTTCACTATTCCTTTTTCGGCACTTTCACACACTGTTCCTATACTCTCACAGTTTTGTCTGCTCGCTCCTTGTTGTGGCGCGGAAAAGTTCTCAGAAGAAAACTGATGTAGGCGCGCCGGGGTGGGCCTAATGTGACCTCGCTGACGTCACGTATGCGTACGACGCCTGGGCGGAGTCGCGTGATGCCGTCCCTCCGGCGAGCAGGGATGCTGGGCAAGAAAGTTTTTCGGGTCCAGTCTCACGCCTGGGGATAGTTCTACGTGAAGGAATCTGTGGCTAGAATCGTCTCTACCAGATACATCGTTACCGAAGGTAAGCGACACGTACGTTATTGCCACTCCATCACCCTTTCTGGCGACAGTTTCCTTACAAATACATCTTCTTGCTTTCCCGTTCCATTATGGTATTTATATTTGGATATCAGGAACCATCATTGCGATGACCTCATAGCTCATTCTGGATGCCGATCTTTCTGTGAAAGCCATTAATCAGTTGGTGTCTGTTTAATTAGTGTTTGATTGTGTGTGGTTAGCTGAAAGATTGTACAGTGTTAAGATTCGAAATGCAGTATGTGAATTAAAAGTGAGTAAAACGATCTGTGAGATACTTTGCCTATAGATAGGTGTTGGTTTTGGCCCATTTGTTTTGGGACAGGCTGAGCTACATTTATTTTTCCAATAGCAGAATGGACTCTAAAGGAATACACTCATGTGTATCCAAAGTAAAATCATTGCCCTTCCATTATTATAGTCTGAAAGAATTGCCTTTAGTTGCTGGCATTATAACCGCCATTTCATAAGTTCTGAAAATTGGATAGTTTCTGAAACTGATCAAATGATACTCTGTTAACTCTGTCAGAAATTGGTTTGAATATGGGGAGGAGGGTGACCCTCAACTTGATAAATGCAGTATTTTTAGGTCACACAGTTATAAGTGGGTTTTGTTCAACATCTGGTATCTACGGCATAAGCAGCAGGTTATCCCCAGATAAGTAAGTGGGTTTAAGCAGTACCGACCATTTTAAGGGCAAGAAAACCACACAATAAAATTCCTAATCCAAATTAGAACCCTAGAAGAAAATAACGAGCAAAAAGACTCCACAATCCTTAAAATGGGTAAAGGAGAATCAGAGAGATGAAGTAAAGCGCCATTGCAAAAAGTTTGCTTTGACTGGGACCTGTAAGCAATTTCAGGCCGACTGCAATGGAGCAGAGGTCTAATGCACCAAGCATGTTGTCCCGTTCAAAAGTTTTACCTTCAAACTTAGTTTACAACCTCTGAAAAAATTCCTTGTGATCATTCCTGCAACTGCTGACTCCTCAGGGCTGGCTGTTGGGTACGAGACCTCGCTCCATCCAGTTTTTATGCAGGTGAGGTAGGCCCTCTTGGAGTCAGCAGTGCTTCTAATTTTTGGGTATTCCACATTAATATCAACTGCAGAATATTGTGCTAACAAAATTTGCGAGAAACAAAATACTGTGATGGTACTTTCTTTTTAATCTTTTGCTATACATAGGTAATATAGATTTACTTTACTTAAATGCACATCTGTTTACCTTAATGATATGTTTGTAGTCAAGGTACATTGATGTGAAGTTAAGAATAGCAAATCTGTACTTACTTACATGCACTTTCCTTCTCAATATTTTGGTCCTTGAATTTTTGCAACAATATTTGACCCTTAGGGAGCTGTTTCAGTTTCTGGCTATGAGCAGGTTTCTGGAGTTCAAGTCAAGTCAAAATAACTTTATTCAGTTCCAAAAAGAAACCATGAAAAGTTTTTTAAAAAAACATTACAAATTAGTATTCCCATCGCCTATTTACAAAACAGCATAAGCAATTATTGAGAAGAAATTCATAAAATTCAATCATTGAAAAAACATATCCTTAAAATTCAATCATTTAGTGAAGATATGATCCATGGTACAAGGCACTTAACACCACGACAAAATATGAACCCCAGCTTACAACTTCATCGGTACTTAAGTTGTATGAAAGGAGGTTACAACGTTCATGTTCGTCTACTATGACTCATACCGTTTTTTGATAGCCAGTGCGACGTTAATGTAGTTTGAAACCATAGTGCATATAGCAGGAGTAGCCAAAGAGTGCAGATAATTAAAACCTTCAATATAAGAACATGGCCTAATTTCTCTGGGACTAAACCATACCCCTCTGCTTTTTATAAAGGAGGCAAAATAGCGTAAAGTGCAAGGTGCTCTGGACTGCCAAACTATCTCATTCGCAAGGTGTAAGTTTATGTGCCCATCCCGACTGTCTCGGGAAAGCCACTAAAAAATGCAAATTATAAAAATGAAATCTAGTTAGATAAAATCGTGTATGTACATTTATAGTGAATGTTAAACAAAATTGCTTCTGAGCAGGGGATAAACATGTGAGACCTGTCACCTAGGGTTGTGAGCGCCGTACATTTACCCCTGAATAATGTGCCTCTTTTATGATGGCTTTTGCATTTTTATGAATACTAGCTTGGTTGTCAAAGTAATGCCCCAAGTCTAACTCGTTACGTTTATTTCTTAAAAATCGGAGCCAGGGGATAGACAATGCTCCGTCTAGGTTAATACAATCTTTAATAACATTCCTTGAGAACATTAGCAACTCAGACAACCAAATGTTTGCCCATAAGAGCAGGGGGGCAATATCTATGCGATCCTCTAGGAATTCAAGCCCCAACTCACGGTGACAGAAGAGTGTAGGGGCACTAGATGGGGTCCCCAGTAGCCTTTTAATGAATTTATTCTCAATGACTTGTAGATGTCAGCTTTTATGGTAACCCCAGACTCCTGCCCCATTTGTTGCGACAGACACACATTTGGCTTTATAAAGAGTAACCAGATCAGGTACTGGCTTGTGGCCCAGCTTGCAGGCAATGCGAAAAAGCCCCTCCACAACCCTGCCCACATGTTGCACCCTTGCAATGACAAGTGGTTCCCAGTTAATCTTATTATTAAAAATATTTCCTAAATAGTTAACATTATTCAATTCTATTATCCCTTACAGCAAATGTTCTAGTTTTAGTTGTTTTGGGACCACACACACCATAGTGTACGATATAATAAAATTGACTTTTAAATCAAGTGCCAACATAAAATCTGTAAAACCATTATGTTATTTTTGGAGGCCATTTGCTGTCAGGGCCATTAATACGGTGTCATCCGCATATGAGAGTAGCGGGACCGGAGTGCCCCCAATTTTTGGACCATCAATTTCCTTGTCTGATAAAAAGCCTCTAGGAAATTGGTATAAACTAAAAAGAGAAAGGGAACTAAAATGCATCCCTGCCGGACACCTTCTGTAGAGACTATAGGCCAGGTCTTTTCCCCTTGTGGGCCATATCTTACCGTAACAGTGGTGGAAGCGTGAAAGCTGCACAAAAGAGAAATCGAAGCTTCTTTGACACTCATTTCCCCATGAGTGCCCACAATTTCTCCTGATTTACAGTGTCAAAAGCACTGTACAAGTCCATGAAGGCCAGGTGGCTGGAACCCCTCCTGGTCTTTGTGTACTTGCCCATAATCAGGAACAAATCGATGCACTTCTCTGTGGTGCCCATTCCCCTCCTAAAGCCATAATGCGTTTTTGACATGACACCTCTATCGGTCGCCCAGGTCTCAAGTGTGGCAAGGACGACCCTCCCCAACAACTTCTCTGTGGCATCAATAAGGGAAATTGGCCTAGAACAGGCAGGGTCGCTCCTATTACCTTTTTGTAAACACTGTAACCACAATGGCTTCCTTCCAGGTTGCTGGAATGGAGCCGAGCACCACTGCTTTAAAAACATTAATCAGAATAAGAGCCAACAATTTAGGATTACTTTTAAACAGATCTAATGGGACTCTGTCAGGACTTGGAGCTTTCGTACAAATTCCTTACGCTTTGGCCTCCTAGATAAACCTTGTCCACTGAAATTGCTGCACTTAAATGAGAAGCCGAGATTAGGTCTGAAGGCAAATCCCCACTTTTCGCCTCTGACTGGAGGCCGTTTAGATTAATTATGGCCTCATAGTGAGTTTCCCAGGCATCCCCCCAAAATCAGGAAATTCAACTGCCTCATCTCTTCGGTGAATAGGGGGCAATTAATAACTCACTCCGGAGTCCTCTACACGGCAGGGCAGGTTAATAGGCACCAACGAGGGTTTAACTACTGATTGCCCCTCGCTGCCGCTAGGACTTGCGAGGAGGCACTTTTCCTTTTCGTTAAGGGTACTAGGCTGGGACACAAAAACCGTGTTCCCCATAGCGCAAAGCGCGCAACTCACCTGAATAAGAGGTACTATAGGAATAAAGAGTGTCCATTCTCTTTTCCTTTCACATTTCTATTTTTTACACATACGGTCCTGACTAAGCGTGAGGGGATCCACTAGGGACCCAACCACGACGCAAAATATGTTGACCAGCACACACACGGGCACTAGGAGCAGCGGAGTCATACCCCGTCCTCTATGCCATCTATCAATAGAGGGTTGCCCCTTGCCCCTGTATAAATTTTAACCTTACCCCCGGACCTACGAATAAAATTATCCCCACGGCACCGGTGGGTAATTTTAAAACACCACACCCTCTTTTAGGCCCACACACCCGCATGCACAACTGCGGCGTCTCCTCAAAAGATCTCCAACAAAGAGCCCTCTCGCGGGGCTCGCGGGGGACTGCAGGGCCACCCCCACGAGGAGCAACGCCCGATGATGAAGCATGACAACCGGAAGGGTGTGTGAGGGCACTAAAGTCTAAAGGAGAGACTCCCCACCTAGCAAACATAAGGGACACTAACTTTAGAGACTTTTCCTTCCCATCTACCTTCTGTGACCAAATTGGCCACCGATCTCTTCTTCCTTTTAGGGAAAAGTTACCACAAAGTGATTTATTGATATTTCTTGGGAGTATTGGTACTGGACCTAGTCTTTCTAACTCACTCCCAGTCCCCTCTTCCAGTTAAATACGCAATTAATAATGTCCCAGAAACATTTGAGTCCTTAAGGGAACTGGCTCGCTCCAAATCATCCCAGGCTAGATTCCTCAGTTCTTCTCTCCTTTGGCTGACTGTACTTTTATAAGCCTTACTTGCGTTTTTAATTTGAATCCTATCATGAGGGTTAGCATGGAGGGCCATTTTAAAAATCTTCTGGGTTCTAGAACATTCCGTATTGAACCACCATATCTCCTGAGGATCCCTGTTCTTAATCGATGTAGTCAAATTTTTGGCTACATCTGAGCAAATCAATTAGTTCGCGGATGCCCCTGGCTGGGGGGAAATCATGACGAAGACACCTCATAATCGAGGCATAGCTAGCTATGACAGTTTTTACCTCCAATTGGGAGGGGTTTATTTTATTGCAGTTTAGTCTTACCCCTTTATTGGGATTATAATGGATCAAGCGACCGTCACCTTTCCCTGTTAGGGCTATATACTAAGAGAAGCTGTGAGGGGGTTGTGGTCACTAGCATTATTTGGTTCCACCTCAAAGTCTCCAACAAGCGGCAAAAACCTCTGTGAGATAAACATAAAATCAATAGAACTTTCCCTGCCACATCCAACATAAGTGGGGCACTGTAATGAGGGACTACTAGCCAGATCATTAATTAGGCCTAAATCATTCTCAACGATGATGGAGTTTAGGGCCTCACCCTGTGAAGTGTGGACAAAGTGTGGCTGTGAGGAAATTCGATTTTCGATCTTGCTTGTATTTAGCCGCCATTTTGTGTTGCCCTCACTCAGGCAGCACAATAAACAAAGTTTTTCTGCTGATCTCACTGCAACGTGTCAAAATAACCTCCTGCCTCTGTTTACGAGACTGATGTCAGGGGCTAGCTAAGTCCACTAATTCCCGTCTGGTCCGACTGATCCCTGTCTCAACTGTCTGTTGGTTCGCACCATTCTTTCCTGACTTTATCTTATCTTCTGGCCTTCGCTATTCTCTACTTGTATTCTCTCATTTCACAACTGTCCTCCAAAGCATACAAATGTGTCCTGCCACCTGCAAGTTGAGTTGTAGATACTACCACTGATTAACTTGTTGGGAGGGGTGACAAAAACAGTTGGAAAAGAGGTTTATTTGGGTTACTTGATATCTTGTTTTCAAACTTTTTTCATTGGTTATACCTTGTTTTCAAACTCTTCTCATTGGCTAATCATGTATGCATTGGGAGTGTTCTTGGTGAATCTATGTGTTATAAAAGATTGTGCGCCATGGAGTAAAGTGGCAGTCTCCTAAGAACATACCAGGTGTACTTCTGGGACAACTGTACTTAGCTGCTGCTAATAAACCTGATCTTCTACGCTCAACAGAGTGTCCTGTGTCTCTGTTCAACAAAGCAGGTGAACTCAGGAGATTAAGGCGTACCCTGCGCCGCCAGGCCTAATTCAGCCTGGTTCTTCAGCTGGGACTGACCCTCGATGTCCAACATCCCATAAGCTGGGTTGGAGCTATATGGGCAGGTAGAGAAATTAAACCAGTGGAGGAAACCATTTCAGTTCCATCAGGCTGCACAGCCCCGACATAATTTGAATCAAATGAATCAATTTCATATGCTTTTTTTATCCTATTTTTCTTAATTGTTTTCTTCATTATTTTCACCATACTTTTTGTATCAGTTTCTCTTAACTCATGTTCAATTCATTTTATCCAATCATAACTCGACGTCTATGTTCACAAAAACACAGGAGTGTGAAGTGGGTATCACATGCCATGATTTTAATCCAATAACCCAATTCATTTCGGGAAATACATTCCCTTCTTCAGGGGTATCTACAAGTACAAATGTATGTTACGTTTTAATTTTCTTCATAAGCTTAAAAGAACATTTGTTTGATAAGACACTTTCACAAGATTGTTTAAAAAAAACAGATTCATCGGTTCTGGACTGTAATCTTATCTGCTAAAACATTTGTGAATTAATTTCCCCGGAGCCACTAACATATTGCATCCAAACTGTTAAAACCCATCCTTAATCACACAACTGTAACCCAGCGCATTATCTCCCAATTGTTTTACCCTCTCGGTATGCCTAAAAACGATACAACTATTACCATAAGTGTAAATGTGTAAATACTAATATTTACTCATGTAAGCTTACCATAGCCTGCTGGTCAACCCGTCATCTTAAAATAATGAATTTCGTCCTTTCATTTCCCAGCGTGCAAGAGCACTTAAATCACGTTCGTGTACGAGCTCAAAACGTTTATACTGAAGTATCATTAGTTGCCTTCCTTCCCTTGTTTCACATCACCTAGCAATTAACTACACGTGTGTACACCGGAAATCTAAATCGATAATGACAAAGGACTAACCAAGCCGCGCTTCAACGGTTATTTAAATCTGACTCACTACATCTCCCAGAATGCCTTATGTTTTAACCCCCCTCCATACACTAATTCACATTACTCCATTTTATCAAACAACTCCTTTCACAGTCCTTTCATAAGATAGTTCATCCTTATCAAAGTCTTCGTAATGATTTCTTGTGTAAAATGCTTCCCTCTTCATAATGGTATGATACGGAAGGAAACCCGGACTCCTGAGCCTTTAACCACATGTACCGCTGCTTTGGTAGTAATCTTTCTTCCTGCTTCTGATAACTTCCTTTATTCTCCTTGTAATCCTGGGTGCAATCTCAGTTCAGACGAAAAAATTCATGCAATGAGATATGTAGAGTGAGATGCACACCTTGTAATCCGTATTGTAAACTTTCTTTAATTGAGTTTTCTTTGGTCATTTAAATTTTGCTAGCGTGCAATACCTGCTCCGCGCTTCGTCTCGTTGCGCTGCAACATAACTAAACCAGTGGAGGAATTGACATCACCCACCCAGAGAATACATAATGGTTGCCATTTGCCAGAGATGTTGTTAGTTTCCACCTGTAAGGCCTCAATAACAAGGCAACTATTTTGGTTAAAAATATTATAGTACCAGTTCACCACTAGTAGCTTAAACTGTACCATGTTCGAAATCCTGATTAGTTGATACCATGGAGACGTACCAACAACCAGAGTTTTTATGGCCTCATATTTGACTGAAATTAACAATAGCAACCCTCCTTTTGCCCTCCCTCCTGACGAAGGTGTTGGGTGGACCGTGAAGGAGCAGTAACCATCCAACACAATATCTTCCTTATACCACGTCTCCTGAAGGCAAATTATGTCAAAGACCCTGATGTATTTTAACCATACCTCGTCTGTCAATTTAGGATGAATTCCTGCAATATTCCATGAAATGAGTTTAAGTGGGGAAGTGATGTGTCCCTGATTCACCAATCCTGCAGATACATTATTAATAGCGGGCATAATAACCAGGGTTGACCATCCAGGCCCCTCCCTACCTGGAATATCATTTAAAATTGGGTTTGGAGGCCAGGAATAATTTTCAGATTTATCTTGGCTCTTGGCGGTACTAATAGATTTGAGCGGAATGGTGCCAGGTGAATCTACAGGCTCCATGTTACCAAGTTCATCTACTTGTGTTTCTCTCCCTTGGATGTTATGAACAAACCCATTCTCCTCATTACAACTGAGTGTCTAGATCGCCCAGTCAGTCAGTCAATTTCAGGCAATCCAGAGAGAGCATCAAAACGGTTAGGGTGACTAAATGGAGAGGGCTGTGTGTGTTTGTGGGGGGGGGGGGGGGGGGGGGGGATGTGTATTTGGGACTAGCCATGAGGGCTGTTGTCCAGAACAGGCTCCTGGTGGGGAGGATAGAAGAAACCCGGCGGGCGAACTCCTATCAAATCACCAGGAGAATCTCTGAAGTCCGTCAGAGCAAGGTGTACACACCTAGCATTGCTAAAGTTAAGCATAACAGTCCCCTTCCATGCCTTAAGCCGTATAACCCAACCAGCTCACCCGCCTATGTCATGATGATATATTCAAACCAATTTGGTTTAGATGGAATTTTCCTAAAGCACCAATGAGCGGATTTATTAATGAGGCTTTGACAGCTTTCTTGCTGGCAGAGGGCTAGATGGGGAGCCCCCCATCAAGTTCCTAGTATACGGCATGCATTTGGGGGGTAGATTTAGTACATTATTTGCACCCCGCCCACTCATAGGATCATACGCTGGGTCATTGATTTTTATATTTCCTTGTAAGGGTCTACCCCTACTTGTGCTTGGTTTTGGCCAATTTATATCCCCTTGTCCCAGCTTTTGGTTGTTCCTGTGGAAATTCCCATCAAACTCGGGATCCCGTGGTGTTTAGACCAAGGGGATAATGCTGGCATTATTTAGAAGGGCGTCTTGATAGGGGCCCTGACCACTTACAGTGGGTATTGTGCTTAAAGGGGCCATCCGACTCAGCGAGACACTAGGAGGGACATAATCTGAATTTTTAATTTTTTTTTTTTCTTTTTATATATGCTACTTGGTTGGATGGCCATATCGTTCTGCTTCTCAGATGCTGACTTGTTCCCTAAGCCCAATAGAACTCGAGCAAGTCGCTCTTCAATACAGACTAATCAGGATAAAATAGGTGTCAAAGCCTCTTGTACAATTTAACTAAATCTATCGACGGAAATGTCCATTTTCTCTGATACGGTGGTTCCCCCTCCCACACGTGTTCTGGATGTATTTCCAGTTGAGTGGGTTTGTTTTAGTTCTCTTGACCCTTGGTGAATGGCCTTTTAATTTAGAATCCGCCCCTGCTTGGTCAGTTCATTTCCATTTACCTCCTGTTGCAACTATAGATGCAGTGTTTTTCGTGGCTGGGCAGGGGATAGACTCAGCTCCTTCATTAGATGCATGTAGATCACACTGACTCAAGACAATTAGTGGGCGAAAGTGGCGGTTGTAACCTCTGTCCGGTAGCTCTTCCTGCTGCGATTACATCAGTCATTGGAATCAAGTGGATCTGGGCATGGAGCTAATGAGTTGTATCCGTCATTTTTGGAGTAGGGGTGGGTTTACGTTTCCTCATAACGCAATTTGCCTTGTATAAACAAAACTAAGGGAAATTAAAAGTTTTACCTTCACGTGGCTTCACAGGGCTATGTCTCTATGCCAATGACGGAGTCAGGATGAGGAAAAACAAAGAGGGTAGGCCCAGCCCAGTCTCCTCTGGGCTCTGAGCTGGCTTTATGCGCCTCCTGGCACAAGTTGAACGCGCTGGCGCCTCCTGGCACAAAGACTGTTGGGGGTTGCAGTCCCCAGGCAAAGGGCAGCGTGCAGGTGCGGCAATGAAGGGCTCCCGCGCAGCGGGAGCCCCAAGCTGGCTTTATGCGCCTCTTGGCGCAGACTGAACGTGCTGGCGCCTCCTGGCGCAGAGACTGTTGGGGGATGGAGTCCCCAGGCATAGTGCGGCATGCAGGTGCGGCAATGAAGGGCTTCTGCGCTGGGGAAGCCCCGAACTGGCTTTATGTGCCTCCTGGAGCAGGTTGAACGCGCTGCCGCCTCCTGGCGCAAAGACTGTTGGGGTGAGTGGAGTCCCCAGGTAAATTGCGGCGTGCAGGTGTGGGACAGAAGGGTTTCTGGAGTTCTTTGAGTGAGTCCTTACTTTCAACAGAAATCTGGAGTCTTCTTTCTTCCAGGAGGGCATTCTTCTTCAGGTGGAGTCTTCCCAGTTCCAGGAAAGTTCTGAGGTAGTGGTGCTCTGGGTGCCAGATTTGTTCTGTGCATTTGCCAGTGATGATAGAATTCTGCAACCCAGGCCATACTATTTTTTTCACAGTCCTCCCCACCTCCTTTTTGCCTTATTATAATATTAGCCTGTTTTAATGTGGCAGAACCTTTTGCCCACCAGGCAGCCTGTCTTCCTCTCCTTGACCACTCCCCTATTTAAGTGAGCCCTCCCAACCGACAAGGTCCAAACAGGTTCTATCCCCTACTGTGACTGGATCCAGGCTGTCTAGAAGCTTTCTAGGCTCGAACCGGAGAGCACTAACTTGCACCTCTTAGTTAAAAGAGATGGTACTAAACCTGCATTTTTTTCTGCGAATTTTCCTTGTCCATTCCCAGATAGCTAATCCCTGCTAAATAGCCAGGAGTTAACACGCATCTGCTTTTTCCTAAGACCACAGGCAGGCTGTGTCCTCTGAGCCAGAGTTGTGAACTCTCCCAGCCAAGCATGTTTATTCCAGCTCTGGAGATGTGATGAGTGGCAGAACTGTTTATAAGTGCTTTTTGGCATCCTAAACTTGATAAAATTACTTTTCCGCTCAAAGTATTAAAAATCTGATTTCATCATTAAATCAGATTGAGTTTTATTTCACTGTGATAAGGAAACGATATTTGGGTAGTATGCCATATTTTCTTATATTATCACCCTACCCTGCAGGTTTACACAAACTACTTTAGGGGTGGCTTATGATTTATTTTAAAAAAAAAAGCTTTTGCTACATGGCAAAGGCACTTTTCTGTGATGTGTCACTACTTTGCATTTAAACTTCAGTGCAGTAGTCGTACAGTGGTGCTTCTGTCAGATTTTTTTTTAGCATAAATGTATGTGATGTAAATACACACTGCAGTCCTCTTATAACATTTAACCTCTAGCCATAGCTGCATTTACATAGGTCTTACAGGACAGTTAGATAGGCCAGATGAGTAAAACCAATTTTACCAATACCATTTTAGGGTCAGAGCACAGCGGTACAGAAGGGGGTGGTGATGGACGGAGCATCAGAACCAATCAAACACTCACACCCAGTCAACAGATCTGGGTTTGATCCATCACCATTCTTTAGCCCACTCTGCCACCCCAGTTCAGACATGGCCATATGCAAATCAGTCTGACCTTGTGCCTCATGGGAACAGTCCAGCCCGAACTGCCAAGCCATGCCTTCCCTGGACCGGAAACAAGCATCCTAGGACCGGTTTCTGGCATTTCAGCTGTCTTCAGCCAGGCTTGCTTGAATCCAGTGGTAAAGTGAGCAAGGGACTCACGTCTGAGCATACCCTGCCAACTTATGGCAAACAAAGCAGTACAGACCAGAAACAAGCATCCTAGGACCGGTCAGAGCACACACACTCTTGCACTGAATAGAAGTATGGCTGTGCTCAACGTTCTAATACCAGAAAAAATAGAATCTAGAGAAGTACAAAAATTCTGTGGTGATGTGATCATGCAGAAAAGGCAAATTGATCCATCTGTTTGTTCTTCCTTTCACCTCTGATTTCGACGTCTATAAAAAGTTATAACTGTGCATTTTTAATTTTATGCACTCCTCAAAGGATTTGGAAATCAAAAGGACTCCATGAAATGCACTAACAGCATTAGTTGTTTCTCAAAGCTTTGTGAGCTACGGAGGGAATGTCCTAAGCAGAAAGATTACCAGTGCTGTTGCTCTGCCTGATCAGCTGCCCACTTATCAAAATGTTGCTGTATCAAAGGGGCCTCCCTTTTAGAAGTTATAGTCAAGTCAAAATACTTTATTCGGTTAAAAGAAAATAACCATAAAAGCAACAAATACAAATACAGTTAAAAATAATACAATATATAGTTATTGTTACAGGGGAGAAGTGAAACGAATTTCCATATGGGCAGTTTAACCAATTAACTGTCCATTGATTTACGTAATTTAAAAACATTTTAAAAAAATTCTGCCAGCGAGGCAACAAATACAGTGTCCATTCTTTGCAATTCTAAAAACGCTGGGCGGCATCTATTTCACTTCAACTCTTTAAGGATTGGGACAATACATTTTTTACGGGGCAAGGTATAAAATCTACAAAAGAACAGCACATGGATATCAGATTGCGAGGATAATTCATCACATGGACATAAGCAAAGTTCATTAGACCAAGAATTCATTTCTGGGAAGGTTAATAATCTAAAAACTATATTAAATCTAAAACGTGTAAGACGAAATCTATCGTGGGTTGCCATAGAGAGACATAAGTATGGTTGTAAATTTGCACCACTCAATATCAGCTGGTGGGAACACACTGTCTTTTTCTTTTTTTCCTCAGTCTTTTTTCCCTGAGATGTTCCATACAGGATTTTTTCAATAATTTTCTGGAGATGTGTACCATTGACACAGGATCCTCAAAATATTGTTCACAATATATCTCTGTCAAAAAGGTCTTCACATAGTTTAACCATTTGTAAACATTTACATTTTCAAGTTGTAACACATCCTGGATTATGGCACGATTTACAACACACTCATTTACAGTCCAGACCCTGTGCCATAATAAAATGGGCTGAATCCTTATTATATCTGAAATATATGGCTGCCCCAGCTCATCATGACAATTTAGGGTTGCAGTACTATCGGGCAAGGACAGCATGTACCGCATAAACTTATTTTCAATTACTTGGATAGCATCTATGTTGGCATACCCCCAGAGTCCTGCTCCATAGACAGCCACCGATCTACACGTTGCATTATAAACAGTTAAAATTTCTCTGAAGGGCTTCTCTCCCAGTTTCTGTATAAAACTCTTTAGGGCCATTATTGTCTTTGAGAACAAAAGAGTTCTTGCCCTGATCGCGTTTGTCCACGAACCAGTCTCATGGAATAAGATGCCTAAATAAGAAAAGGCGGGCGTGTTTTCTAAACTAACATTATTTATTGAGATAGTTTTCATCCTTTTCTTAGTTCGCATTCCACAATTCATGGTAAAGGTTTTGCTACAGTTAATTTTTAAGTCCAAACTGTGCATGAACTTATTGAAGGATGTTATTAGATTTTGTAGGGCGTTTGGTGTTCGTGCCATTAAAACTGCATCGTCCGCATACAGGAGTGCAGGAATACGCCTATTGCCAGCAACAGGCATATCCCTGCACTCCTGCAGAAGACGATCTTCCAACCCATTTATGTAAATCAAAAACAGGAAAGGCGCCAGGACACATCCTTGGCGTACTCCACGCCCTATCCCAAAAGATTTACTACATTCCCCCCCTTTTCCATAACGAACAGTTGCTGTAGCCCCAGAGTACAGCTCCCTCAAAAAGGAGAGGATTGAATCATCCCTGCCCATCCTTTTCATCACTTTCCATAATTTATTGTGGGACACGCAATCAAAAGCCGAAGTAAGATCGACAAAAACAAGATATAAGCGCTCTTTTTTTTTTTATCGATGTATACTTCTGCTGAAGAAAAAATAGATTTAAACACTGCTCTATAGTTCCTATGCCCCTTTGAAAACCAAACTGAAGGTCACTTATTATCCCATTATCCTCCGCCCAGTTTTATATTTTAGCTAAAATAACTCTACCCAGGATTTTTATGGACGAGTCAAGTAGGGATATTGGCCTATAACAGGCGCAGTTTTGTCTGTCTCCCTTTTTAAAAATGGGAACAATGACGGATGTAAACCATGACCGACTTAGGCCCTTCGCCAATGCTGCGTTAAAAAGCTGTACCAGAATGGGACCCCAGATCTCACTGTTAGCTTTATACAGATCAGCTGGGATCCCATCTGGGCCTGATGCCTTTCCACCCTTTGTATCTTTTAAGCTCAATAAAACCTCGGGCAGTGTTACCACTATTTTTTCAGGTACCCCCCATTTCTCCCGTGGAATCTCCAGTGGTGGAACTGGTACTTTTTGTGCCTCCATCTCTTTCTCACACAAAGAGGCAGAGACCTTTTGTGGGGACGGTTCTAAACACATATAGAGGGTTGAAAAATGTGTGACCCAGTCATCCTCATTGATTGCAATTTCTATGCGTGCCTTAGTATTATCAAAATGGAGGGGCGCATTTACCACCCCCCAAAATGCCGATGTATCTTTAGCCTGTGAGGCATCGCATAGTTGTTCCCAGGCCATCCTCTTTGTTTTTCTTTCTTTCTTGCAATGCAAGATTGTAGCGATTCCTTAAATCTTATTTGGATGGGGTTCCGTGGTTCCCGGTGAATAGCATGTTTGAGCTCAGTCAGGGCTCTAGTACATGCCTTATCAAACCATCTTCTGCCATTTTTAGTCCTATTTCTAGAAACCACCCTCAAACTCTCTTTAATTGTTGCTGCTATGATATTAAAATGTTCGATTATATTTTCGCTCTTTGAATTTTCATCTAAACAAACTCTAAAGCTATCTGAGCAGATATTAACTAGTTTAGCTAAGAATTCGTTCGGGACCACCTTACTCCACTTGAGAGAATACCCATTTTGTCTCCCCATCCGCACATCCGGGGCTGCCTGTATCTGTGAACTATCATGTTGGCATGCTGAAAATGGGCTATCCATTTCGAGTACTTGTGGGTAATGATCACTCAGTGGTAATTCGTAAATCTTATAGTTAGAGGCCCTAAATCCAGAAGTATTTGAGCAGATAATAAAATCAATGGTGGTCGATGCACCCCTTCCAATAAAGGTCGCGGCAAAAGATGTTGGGCACACGGTTAGTTCATTTGCATATCCCAAATCACAATTAAATAATATCTCGTTCAACAAATCCCCGGTTAGAGTATGGTCAAAATGTGAGATTAATGTCTTGCTCCAACATTAAACCACAGGTTCCTTTTTGACCCATTTTGCAAAGATGACAATTAAACCCCCCCCCCCCCCCCCCCCATAAAATCATTACTTCCCTCGTCTTGCTAACTATCTCCCCTTGCAGATCCTCATTTAGCCTTTTCATAATGTTCTGAATTGCGGTACATGGGATATTGTTATAAAAATTAACTATGACAAGGCTGATCCCAGTTTTAGTATCTATCACTAATTTATGATAGTAACTACAATTGTGATAGAAATGGACCCTCTCATATAATAAAGAGTTTGAGAGGTACGTAATTATACCACCTTTGGGTCTCCCATATGGCCCTCCTACTGCAAGAGTGCAATAAGTTTTGTAGCCAATTAAATGTATAGGATCTATTGTCCAAGTTTCTTGCAGGGCCATAATATCCACGCTATCCGTGGCCGTTTTCCAGGAAGGATTAGAGATTTTATGCTTTAAACCTGCCACGTTCCAAAACATCACCTTACAATTTCCATTTTGGCTGGGTATTACCTCGTCTGTAACAACATGACCTATGTCAATCTTATCTATTTCAACTATAAGATCACTCATGATTCCTTTTGACTTGGAGACGAAGTTTAGACTGCTATAAAGGGGTAATTCCTTTTTACCTTTTACACACTCTTGCCCCGACAATTTGACCTGATTATTCAATTCTTGGGTTACTGGTGCGATCTTATTGCACAAACTACTACTAGTCTTATCAAAATTTTCGTTGGAGGGACTAAGGGCTGATGGATTTAGGGTAGTATTTACAGATGGCAACAGGTCAGAAAATTTCTCACACCCTAGACGTCAGTCGACCATATCCAGTGGACTGAATCTATTATAGCAAGGGATGACAAATGGAGCAGACTGTATACCTGACCAATCTCCCCAATGTTGCAGGCCTCCCTTTTGATTTCTCCCGGACCTTCGCTGTATTAAAGTCCAGTGGTCCTCTTCCCTCCATCCCTGCCTATTAAAATTTAAATCCCCATGCAAATTATTTCTCCTCCCTTCCCTAGCACAATTTTCATTTCTAATCCAGCTCCATCTATCATCTAGTTGTTCATTTGGAGTATAGAAGTAGAATAAGGGTCTAACTGTAATCAACAGATCCTGATTCCTGGGGTTCCCCTGGCAAATATAATCTACCGTTTGCGGGTTTTCAAAAGTTATAACCACGCAGTCACCCTGTAGTTTCTTTATATTACAGCCCACCCATGGTGCCCTTTGGACCATTAAGATTCTACTGGCCAAAACTGAGGGTATAGGATAATTGGCGTTTAGCCAGTGAATCACCTTGTTTCTGAGTGCTTCAAAGGGCTCCATAGTATGAGGTGCCAATTCAGGGACCCCAGTTAATACTACCACATAAGGGCAAGCATCCGGGGGCAAATTTATACTTCTGCGCTTTTCAGTTTTCTCCTGTTGTGGTTTGTCTGGGTTAGGAGTAGGTGCAGAAGGCAAAAGTATAGTGTGTACAGTCACTTCAGGGGCCGTCAATAGCCCGGGAGTCCTTATACTCACTGCTGAGCTATTTGTATTTCGCATGGATTCAGGCAGAGGAATTGTAGAAGTTATTTTCTTCCCTTTCGGCCAGTTCTCTTTTAAGACCGGCGGTTTATCCACCGATATAATCTCATTATTTGGCGCTTTTTCCTGGGTACGCGACTGTATCTTTATATCCTTCTGGAGTATTTGGAGTAGCTTCTCTATACCTTGGAGCCTTTCTTGTATAGGGGCAAGTAAGGATTTAATTAGTGTTGACAGGGTATATATCATAGGGAGGATTCTATCTTCATAACAGTCTAGACCACTCACTATATTACTCTCATCAAGAATATCAACTAAAGACTCATCTGGTAGAGTGACATCTATCATGGGTAGGGACAGTTTCTTGTGACTGACAACTTCAAGTTCAGGTTCAGATTCAATCCCAACTTATTTTAACACAGAGTCTTTAATACCACCCTTCTTAACCACTTTTGCCTTTACCTTCTTGCAGGTTAACTTTTTATTCTTGGCGCACTCTTTTGGAATTGCCCCCTGCCTTTTTCCTTTTAATTTTCGATTTACAATGTCATCCTGGGTATCTAAATGTACCCCAATCATAGTTTCTTCCACAGGACTTGATAGTTCTAATCCCATACTGATTGGGTTTTGCGATACCAAGTCAGTAGCGGCACTATTATGTATCTGCGCATGTGCTTGTAGTGAGGGAAATTCAGGCAGAATATTTTCAGGGCTACGTGCCACAGCAATGTTACCTATCGATCTCTTTGCAAAAGCTAGGTCTTGAGATACCCTTCTCTCCATTAGTACTATCCCTTGATCTATCAAGCTATTAGTACGTACAATGAAGTCATCTAGTGTTCCCGTCAGCTTATTCCCTCCAGTGACGATCTTACTTCTAGTTTCCCGCATATTCATGTTAACAACAAACAATATATAAAACAGGATTATCCTGAATAATGATAAATAGAATAATCGGATTTTCCAATAACACTAAATCGGGATCACATTAACATGTATATAACTTGTATATTAAAAGTGACGAAATGTCAAAAGATCAATGTTCGCGTAAGACCCTACCAATACAGCCCGCACAATATATAAAGTGCTGTATTTCAAATACCGGCCTTACTCCCTGGGCCGTCCCGTGCCTCTTTGTGCCTCTGAGAGCCTCAGAGGGCTCGCCCTTTGCCCGGGCTTAGCCTGGCGCAGTCCCGCGTGCGGTCCCCGCGTGGCGGTGGTTAGGCCTGGTGGTGGTTAGGCCTGGTTTTAAGCGCCTCCAGGCGCGAGAGCACAGTAGGCGGGTTCCGGTTCCTGTCTGGCGCTAGGGCTATCGGGAAAGGTAGTCCCCCCCCTCCACACAACGGCCGCGTATTAAATGGCTGCGGCGGGAGGGAGACAGCGCTCGTTTCGCTGATGGCCAGGTAAGATGAAGCGTCAGGAATCACTCTCAGCCCTCCAGGACACAAGTGCAGAAGTCACCCCAAGTGGCTATCTCCCATCGGGATGGTAGCTGACCAGATCCAGGAGCAGCGCAGCGCTGGTGATGCTGGCAGCTGGCCTCTTACCCTGGATCTTTCCACAGGAGTGAGAGGAGGCCACTAACTATATGTCCAAACTTCCCTATCAATTGAGACGACCCAACAATGGTCAGTCAATCCCCACCACAGGGGAAGAAGTTATACTGTCTACTGATTTGTTATGGTTTGCCAATTGTTTTCCTGGGGTATACCTAGTTCTACAGACGGCTGTAGCAGGTGGTGTAAAAAGGAAGCTGTGGATCTTAGTGAGAGTAGTCACGTGGTCTAAGAGGGGCGATACCCCGAAACCGGTCCCAGGATGCCTGTTTCCGGTCCAGGGAGGACCTTGCCTGGCAGTTTGGGCTAGGCTGTTCCCATGGTTGGCTGGGATGGGAGTGAAGTGAAGTAGACAAGTCTGGTCTGCTCTCTTCGTTCTGATACGCAAATGTGACAAGTGTGGTTATCACTAACATGCCTTCCAAGGTGCTGTTAAGTACCGTTAATTGGCTAAGATACATGGTGTGAAGTTCTAGATATCATCATTTGCTTCTGTTGTCCCGTTTGTTTAATGGTGGTCATTTTAAAGATTATATTTGTATAATTTTTAATCGGAGTTGGAGGTGCAGCGCCCAAGTTCCATCCTTGTGCTTTGGGGAACAGCTAGCTGTTTTTTTTTCTTCTTCATTCCATTCCCAGCCCCCACTCCATCTCATTTAGGGACTTTTTACATCCAGCATTGTGCATTACCTTTTTCGGCATGTTTTTAGGTTCCATCAAGCATTCTTTGCTAATGATGCCTGCAGCCGTACAGATTGAATAAACCCCCTGGCATTTCCTGTTGTACCCCATAGGCATTTTAAGAGTACATAAACGAAGCCTGACATGCAAACTGGCCTAATAAAACTCCCGCAGCCCAGCCGATCACAATGCCAATAAACTGCTTTTGTATGCAGTGATTTGGGCTGTAAGAAATAAAAGTGGGGCTCTATGTGTAGCTGTTATTGATGCAGACTCGTGCGATAATCCCGGTCTAAGCTTGCCCAGCGTTTGACCGCCTTTTCGCCACGCTTTAAATATATACAGCACTGTTAGCTTTAGGAGCTTGTCTAATTTTGGGATCAAATGCTTCAAATTCCTGAATGCATTCTCCTTATTAAGTGTATGTACTTCGTTTTGTGGATTGATACTGTGCAGATTTATATGCCCTGTATTAGGGGAGCGGAGTTGTTACACTGCTTTGCAATGTAAAACGAGCCGACATTTTGGTGAGCTTCTGTAAGGAATTTTAACAAACTATGCTCAAAAGCACTGATTTTGAAAGTTATTAGGAAGAGTTTCAGTGCTTTCTACATATAGGAGATTTTTTTTATATTGAGGAAAACTTGGCACTGCAACAATCTGTATGATGTAAATGGAAACCTGCTACAAACAGGCTTTCTTTCACCAGGGGGGGCAGGTATAGCAGTGAGCTAGCCCCAGGATAGCAATGGTGACCGATGATTCGAGTATTGTTGGGTCAAAAGCTTCTCTGAACAGGAACTATTCAGATGTTACCTGAAGAGCAGATAATGGTTTAGTGCTTTAAGATTCTGTCCGTAGCTTTCTTAGGCAGTAGTTCTTAACCTTTTGACTTCTGTGCACTCCCACTGAATCATTACTGTAATCAGGGGACACCCACCGAGTCATTATCGGAAGCCGGGGACCCCATGCTTAAGCTGTTCAAATATCCCAATTCATATAGAGTTTTTTAAAATTTTGCTTCTTTAATTGTATATGCTTCATTAATTTTAATGTATTTATAATGGTATTTAATTTTGTAAAACCTTTGCTGACCTCCTGAGTAGGCCTTACTAACCCTCAAGGGTCCTCAGACCACTGGCTAAGAACCCCTGTTTTAAGTTGTGATGCTGATGAACCTAGCTCGATATTTGCTCTGTCGCCAAGTCTGTTGAGGCCTAAGTAGACCCGTGGTTTGTGGCAGTCATATCCTGGCTCCATTAACCTGTAGATTCTCCAATCTATTGCCCCAAAAGCTGTTAAGTCGTGTGCTTGACTTAATTCGTTGGCTAAGCCTGCCATGCTGGCTATTTCTAGATTTTCTTCTCCGTTCAGGAAACCGCAAGGTGTAAGTGATTGTAGAGCAGATTTAGTGTGTCTCTTTCTACACTTTAAATAATTTGGACTTCTCTGATCTGTACTCTGTAAATTGTACCATTACGAAAGTAGAAATGTTTCAGCAATCCACACAATGCAATATTCATCATTGTTGGAACTGGAGAAGAATGAGGGCTCTTGGCTTGTAATACGTTAGAAGTATGTTGCCTGGACAGCTGTATCTACCTGTGTAGAGGTGTGGTATGAGAAGAGCTCATATTCGAAAATAGTGACGAAGCCTTTTACTTTTTGGGGCCCTAAAAGGTGAAGGTTTTTTTTTCTCATGACTTACCCCTATTTTAAGTAAGGTTAGACAGAAATGACTTTTCTTTATCTAGCAATTTCTATATTTATTAATGCATGTTAAGAGTGCAGACATTATCTGAACGTGCTAGAGCATTTCACAGGATAAATATTTCATAACATAGAAGTTACAGATGGTGTAAGCTAGACAGCACAGCTATAAGTAATTAAAGATTGAAAGTACCAAAAGGTAGATCATTACATAAAACCGAATGTAAAAAGGTTGAGGTACTATACAAAGTTTGCAAAAGATGTATATGGCCATGAAAGGTTGAAGTAGTATACAGTGGTAAAAAGGTTAAGGCAGTATAAACGTCTGGGCCAAGAGTTGATTACAGTATTTTAGCTTACATAGTGTTGGAAGAGAGAGGCCGTTTTGAAAGTCGTCAGCAAAGCAGTTGTGTGCAGATTTTTCCCGAGAGGGATGTTGCCATCAGTTGGTCCCTTTAAAAGGACAAGGGTTCAAGGAGCATTGCTTCGGCATTTTGCAATGGTTTGGAGCCACCTGATAACTTTAGTTTGTCAGCCAGGTAATGGGGAATGAATGTGTGTAGGGCTCTATGGGTGATGCAGGCAGTCTTGTAGACAGCCCTTGCTTCAATTGACAACCATCTGAGAGTGATCAGCATGCGGGGTATTTAGTAATTTCTTTTGGCCCTGTAGACTAATCATGCTGCCCAGTGTGTAATAGTTTTTATTGGAGTGAGACGGGCTTTGGGGAGACCAGTCAGCAGAGAGTTACAATAGTCTATTGTGTAGAGCACCGGTGTATTTCCAAGAGATTTAAGATCTTGTTCTGGGATTTTCACTGCAGATTCCCCACAGAAGATGTAGTTGTTAGCCAGTGTTTTTTTGCCATTGTGCTGATCTGAGAATGCAGGTTGAGTCTTTTGTCTAGGATGACTCACACCGATTTGACACTGTCAACAATGGTGGGTTTACTGTTGAGGGTGTTGTGTGCGTCCATCTAGGATTGCAGCAGAGATGTTGATTCTGTAGGGAAGAAAAGGAGAAATTCAGTTTTAGAAGGGGTTAGCAGTAGGTTGTTAGAGGTCATCCATTGTGCACGGAGGTCAGGGTGGTGGTAAGCAGCGAAATATCTTTCTGTGAAGAGACCTTTAGATACTGCTTTTTGTCATCTTCGATCGCCAATAGAAAGATCTCTGAAATCTTAAGGACTCAAGATTGGCTTGATGTATAGGTTGAATAGGGTTGGGACAAGGATGGATCCTTGGCGGACTCCTTGGCCCGCCGCAGTCAATGAGTATAGATGGTCATCAATTTTTACTTGCTGCAACCTGCCCATGAGGAATGAAGCAAACAATTTCAGGACCATACCATCAATGCCTACTTGATTTTTGAGCATGTCTAGGACTGTGTGCTTGTTGACCGTGTTAAAGGCTAATGAGAGATCAAGAAGAATCAGAAGGCAAGTGTTGTCTGTTTGTAGAATTTCGAAGAGCATTGTCCGCCACCTGTAATAGTGGTTACTGTGCTGAAGCCCTGATTGAAACCAGATTGGAATTAGTCTAGAAGGTAGTTTTGGTTTTGCTGTGTTGGCTGAGTTGCTCCGCTACACATCTTTTATTGATTTTTAAGAGAAAAGGCAGGTTGGAGACCTTTCGATAGTTGTTGAGATTGTTGGTGTCTACAGAGGGTTTTTTTTTTAAGACACATAATTTATCCAGTTTTGAGGCGGTCTGGGAATTTTCCTTGGTTGAGAGAGAGAGATTCACCAATTTTGTCAAGTGGAGAAGCATTTGAGTGTAAAGGTCTTTTGCAATGTCGCCAGGGATTGGGTTGCAAAGTGGTTTGAGTGTTTTGTTTTTATGATAATCTTGAGTAAGTCTTCCTCTGTAATGAAATTAAATAGTTGCCAAGTCTCTTTGGATTTGCATGCTGGTGGAGAGGTAGGGTGGAAATCATGATGTCGTAACCGTTGAACTTTGGAGTAAAAAAACGTAGAAATCCCTCTGCTTTTGATTGTGGTGGTTCTTATTTGTTGGGTGTGGGCATGGAGGGGTTGTCGGTGGTTTTGACCAGATCAAAGAGTTACTTTAGTTGGTTCTTGCCTGCAGGGACCTAAAGTGATTGGATTTTTCCCAGAAGATATGCTTTTTTGTATTGTGACCTAGTATTTATGAGGAAAGTAAGGTTGGTGTTGTAGGACGACCGTCTCCTTTTCTTTTCTAAGAAACGTAAGGCATTCCTTTTCTCATAAAGGGTATTGTTGAACTATGGTGGTTAAGGTTTACGGTATTTCTTTTTGCTTTGGAGCGAAGCTGCAATGTCAAATGCATTGGAGAGGAATGCAAAGCTGTGTTGTTGCTGAGAGTAGTGATGTCTACGTTTCTGGTATCTCGAAACCAGGCAGTTGCTGGTTTCACTTGACCCATTACCATGGTTTGAGAAAGTCGTAGGGTGTAGGGAATAAGGGAGTTGTTATACCTGCTACACAGCCAGTGTGGCTGGGTTTGTGGAATGTTGGATGAGTGAGCGTCTAATTTTTTGTATTTTTTATTTATTTAATTTTTTTTAAGGTTTTATATAGCGCTGGCTAGACCCAGAGGTATCGGAGCACTTTAAAAGATAAGGATAGTATAAGCCACATAGGGTATAAAAGCATATGAAATGTAGCGCAACAAAAATTTGAAATATACAAAGTACAAACAACATGAGCATTATACAGATCAAGAAAAATAAACCAGGGCAGGAGCTATACATTTAAGTAATTGGGTAAATGGTGAACAGGAGAACAGGGTATATATTACTGAACAAATATAGTATGATTGATAAGAGATCAGGAGTAGGACACAGGTTAGGAACCCCAATAATAATTGAGGAGGTGGGTTTTGAGGTCTTTTTTAAAACTAGAATAGGAGGGATTACAACGCAGGCTTTTTGGGAGGGCATTCCAGATAATGGGGACATTGCTAGAGACGGAGCGATATTGTGTGGCTTTCTTTTTATGCAGAGGTGCGATTAGGAGTAGGGTGTTGGTGCTTCTCAGAGGTCGAGCGGAGCCCGCAATGTGGAGTTTCTTTGAGAGGTACTGCGGAGTGTTTTGGTGAAGGACTTTATGCGTAATGCAGGCGGTTTTGTAGGCAGATCTGCCTTCGATAGGGAGCCATTTAAGAGATTTGAGAGCCGGGGGGATATATGATCGAAGCGTTTGCAGTCGGTGATGAGTCTGGCAGCAAGGTTGAGCACAGCTTTGATTGGAGCAAGGTGTACCTTGGGGATTCCATTAAGGATGGCATTGCCATAATCAATACGTGACAGAACAAGAGACTGAACTACGAGTTTGAAATCATCGGTGGGTATGAATGGTTTGATTTTCTTGAGGTGACAGAGTGAAGAGGACTCCTTTGGCAGAGTTTTTGATGTGAACATTAAGGGTTAGGGTGTTGTCAATAGTGATGCCAAGAGCTTTGACAGAGTTGGACAGGGTGAGTGAGCAATTGAGGTCAGAGATCCAAGATTGAATGGGTAGAGGGTTATTTTTTGGGGAGATGGGAATTATTTCTGTTTGGTTAGGGTTGAGTTTGAGATGATTGGAATGGAACCAGGTTTGGATCTTTGTAAGGGTGTTGTTCCGGTGCAAGATGTTGGCATGAGTTTTAATCTTGTAATAGATTTGGGTGTCATCTGCGTAGAGGTGGTAATTTATGCCTGCTTGGTTAAGAATGAGGGTGAGGGGTTCCATAAAGAGGTTAAAGAGGGAGGGAGAGAGAGTAGATCCTTGGGACTCCAAGGGAGACAGGAGTGGGGGTAGAGAGACAGTTTTGATTTGCTGAGTTTGGTGTTGTAGCTAAGAGATGAACTATTTGTAGGCGGTGTCATTAAGGCCGAAACTGGTCCTAAGCACATTAAGTAGGGCTGAATAGTTGACTGTATCGAATGCTGCGGAGAGATCAAGAAGGATAAGAAGGCAGGTCTCGCCATTGTCAAGTGATTGATGGATGTCAAATATGACATTAAGCATTGCCGTTTCGGTGCTGCAGCCTTTTCTGAAGCCAGATTGAAAGGGGTCGAGAAGGTTGAAATTTTCTATGTGTTTGCCAAGTTGTAGTAGGACATATTTTTCAAGTACCTTTGAGAGAAGGGGGAGGTTAGTGATGGGGCGGAGTATATTTAGGTCATTGGGGTCCGCATTGGGGTTTTTGATTATGGGCGAGATTTGTCCAAGCTGAGGGAGGTGGGGACACAGCCCGTGGAGAGAGAGGTGTTGATGATTTTGGTCCAGAATGGGGTGATGATGTGCTTAAGGGCAGGGACAAGGTTGGAGGGTATTGGGTCTTTTGTGTGGGAGGACGGTTTAAGAATGCCAATTGTATTGAGGACTTAAAGCTCAGTGACGGGGAGAAAGTTGAGCAAGGAGGCTTTGTTCTTAAGTTGAGATTTAGGGAGTTGGTTACTGGAGATGTCGAAGGTGAGAGGCCTGTGGAGTGGTGGGGGGGGGCGGGTATTGAAATGGGTAGGTGAGGAGGCTCGCTGGGGAGCGGTAGGATAGAGGGCAAACGAGAGAAAGTGTCGTCTGGAAGGGGGGATGTGGAGTATGCATTAGAGGTGAGGACAGGATTGGATTGGGAGTTGGAGGATAGTGTGGGTAGGAAGGATTGATCAATTTTGGCATTTTTTGTTTCCGAGAAGAAGTGGACAATTTCTTCACATCTGTCTGTTGAGGCGGTCATATTTGGAGGTGCGGGGGAAGTTTGGTTTCAGATGATTTTGAAGAGTACCCTGGGTCTGTTTTTGGCACGATCAAGTTGAGGGCGGAAGGATTCCTTTCCTTGAGGATGTGTTTTTTGTACGTGGATCTAGCACGTCTGAGAAGTGCAAGATGGGTCGGTGAGGGATGGTGTCTCCAGGTTCTTTCCGACAGTCTGAGTGCCCGTCTTTCATTATTTATCTCTGTATTAAACCAAGAGTTTGAGGGAGTGTTTCTTTGTTTTTTGAGTTTATGCGGGGCCAGTTGGTCAAGAATATCTGTAACAGTATTGTTAAATAGTTCAGTGAGCTCATTCGCATTTTATGAGGGGGAAATGAGAAGAAGTTGAGCTTGGAGTTTCGATTTGTAGAACACCTGGGGGGATACCTTTTAGGTTTCTGGTCAATTTCTTAGGTCTGGTAGTTTTAGGGGCGGGGAGGTTGGCTGAGGTAGCAATGGTGAACAGTATAAGGTGAGGGTCGGACCAGTCAATGGGGATGATATTGGTACGGAAGTCAGATCTTCGTTGGACAGAATGACATCAAGTACGGATCCTTTAGTGTGAGTTGAAGATTGGCATATTTGTTTGAGTTTGTTGATTTCAAGAAGTGTAGTGAGGAGGGAGATGGTGGGGTCATTGGTATCATTCCAATGGAGTTTAAGATCCCTAAGAAAGATTTTTTGAGTTGGATAATGCTGATTGCGCTAGTAGATTCGATAAGTCCTCAATGAAGGGCTTTGGTGGTCCCGGGGCTGGCGATAGATGTTGTGTGGACGAATTGGGAGGGAGTTTTGAGTTAACAGTTATGCTTCCAGGTGATCGCAGGAGGAGTAGCCTGGGTTAGTGACAAGGGAAATCTGAAGTTCCTTTTTGAAAATAATGGCTAGCCCTCCCCAACTCTGTTAGGTCTGTCTTTTCTAAGAATAGAGTATCCCGGGGGGAGAGTAGGTCAAGTATGCTCGTTGAGTGGTAATTTAGCCAGGTTTCAGTGAGGAATGCAATATCAATGGATTCACTCAGGATGGTTTCTGAGATTTCCGTGGCGTGTAGGACCGCGGAGCGACAGTTAACAAGCATGCACTTCAGTGGTGTGCGGTTGGGTATGGAAGGTGGGCAAGAGTGGATCAGCGTAAGTTGGGGTGGTGGTCTGGGGGAAGCGGGGGAGGAGGAGGTTCTGTTTGTCCTTATGAAAACCGTGATGGGGGCATAGGGGAGTGGAGGGTTGGTGGTTGGCAGATTAGGAAGGTAGGAGTTACATAGGTCGGCGAGGTCGGATGGGGAGAGATGGTTCGAGGTGCGGAGAGGTCTATGCTTACGGCATCGGAGAGGGAGCGATCTCCAAAGGTTGTGTTGGTTATTGGGGATGTTTAAGGGAGGGAGGATGGTGGTTTTATGTTGAGGGAGGGTTCTGGTGCTGTGGAAGAAGAAATCTTTTCTGAGTCGGGCAAATTCCGTAGTTAAATTAGATAGGTAACATTCAATGTTGTGTAGGATCTGGGCAATTGAGGAGAGGGGAGGTATCAGGAGTGCGTGGTCTGTTACTTGCAGAGGGTGGACTAATGTGTGAGGGGGAGATGTGGTAGCTAGTGTGGGGTGAGGGGTGACTGGGCTGGGAGTAGTGAGGGGTTCGGTAGGTCGAGTACAATGTTGTGTAGGCTTGGGGTATTCCGGGTACAGGGAAGGAATGAAGGGGCGTAGGAGGTGGGAGGAGAATGGTCTGGGGATAGGGAGTGGTCGTGATTAGTTGCGGATGGAGGCCTGCTGTGTGAGGGGGGAGATAGGGTAGTAGGTATGGAGTGATGGGTGGCGGAGCTGTTAAGTGTGAGTGGAGGGGTTCGGTTATAGAGGGGGCATAAATCTTCAGGTGATGTGGTCGGAGAGGATAAAAGGGCATGAAGCGAGTGAGAAACAAATGTATTGGTGTAATGGGGGTTGGGGTGAGGGGGATGGGTGTTTATTGGGGGTTGGGGTTGGGGAGTTGGGTAGGTAGAGCCTGAGGGGGGCGGGTAGAGAGGATGGGGAGGAGCAGAGGGTGTACGGGATTGGTAGGAAACGGGGGTTGAGTTGTGATCGGTGATTGAGGGGAAAAGACGGTGGAGTACGTGAGTGGTTGGGTCAGGGGGAGGGAGGTTTGGGGGACAGGGGAAGGGTGGGTCATGGGAGGGGAATGATAAGTAGGTGACAGGAGTTTGGGACTACCGTTATTCAAGGAGGGGTCCGAGGAGTAAGGGTTAAGTGAGATAAGTGGGGGATGAGAAGTAGGTAATTGGGGATGGGGGAAGTCGTTCTCAATAGGGCGGTCCAGGGAGGGAGATGGTGAGGTCAATTTTTGGAGATTGAGTGAGGGGGGAGGGGGTAGGAAGATGTTTGAGGGGTTCTATTAGTTTGGGGAGGAGGAGTGTTAGGTGCTGAGTGGTTAAGGAGGAGAGACATAGTGCTAAAGTGGTGTTCAAAGATAGAAAGGTGGGATGGCGGGGCTTGTATGAGGATGTTACCTATTTTGAAGATGGAGATATCAATTTCACCCTGAAAGGCTGGGGAGGGAGCGGTGGATATTTTAAATCCATATGATATTTGGGTTAATTTAGAGATCGGGAGGAGTGGAAGGAAAATGCTCTTCCATTTGGAAGGGAGTTTGGAGTAGAAGATGTAGTTGATAACTACCTTAGCCTCACCTCCCCCATTGTCATCAACAATGAGTGTTTCAGGGTTGCGGATGAGGAGTTTGTGTTTGAAATTTTTCCTTGCGTGTTTGGAGAGATTTGGGGTGTAGAGAATTGTCCAGGAGTTGGGGCCGTGTTTAGAGAGGGTATGGTCCTGAGGGTGATGGTCAGTGCTGTGAAAGGGCATGTTGGGTGTACGTGTGAGGGAGACCGAGTGAAGAGAGGGAAGTTAAAGGAGATGGGGGAGAGGAGGATTGGGAGCCAGGGGGGGGAGGGTGCTGGGAGAGTGTGGGGTCGAAAAATAGGGGGGCAAGATAAGGAGGTAGGGTTAAGCAAGAGAGGAATAAAATCAGGAGCAGATTCGATAGCAAAAACAAATTACATCACTGATGTTCAGTAGGTTAGAAAAGTTAAAACTAGCACGGTGGAAATGATGAGTAAAGCAAGGGGGCCAACAAGCGAGGAAATACAGTCAGGCGCAGATAAGATAGTAAAAGCAGATTCCAGTGCTAAAATGTATCACGTTAAATAGGTAAGCAAACACGATAAAACAAGGGAGTAGGATAAACAAGTGAGGAATAAAAAAAAATAAAACATCAAGAGCAGATTAGATAGCAAAACAGATTACATTGTAAAATAGGAGCAAATTAAATAGGTAAACAAACACAAATAAATAAGATGATTACTCCGAGATTATGAGACAGGTCAGGTGTCATTATTAGAAAATTGGTGTGTCAGGTGTCCCCAGAGGCGGCCATTTCGACCTAATTTCGCTTCAATAGATCGGGTAAGCTGGTTTGGCCATTTTGATTCTTAGTGAGGACCTCTTTTGTTTCTGATCTAGGGGTGTTGGTAGAAAATCCCTTATTTGTTTCTGCTTCAGGGGTGAGGACCTCTTTCTATTTTGCTTCAATAGATTGGATTATCTGGCTCGGCCATTTTGATTCCTAGTAGAAAGCAGGAGCAAACACGGGCAAAATGGCAGAGCAATAGAGGGCTCGAGCGCAGCAAAACACTGATGTGCATGGGCATCTACAATGTAATTACAATGCCATTCTCAACTGCCTAGCTGTTGGCAGACGTGGTCCACAAATTGCCGTCAAAACTTTCCAGCGCTATTGACTCAGGAGGCAGCTGACCCAGCCTCCAACTGACACTGGAGCAAAGGCAGGGGGGAAATTAAGGAACTGGCAGGGGAAAAACAGTCACGACATTGAGGTCTGCACTTCGCAGCTCTCACCAGCGAGGAGCATCCCACCCTGCCTCGATTTCAGCAAAGCGGACTGCAGACTGCCTCTCCATGATAGGAGAACATTATGCGTGCTAACTCGCATTTCGGCACGATTGACATTAGTGCAGAAGCGGCGGACCCAGGCGCCAGACCGCTCCAAATCAAACTGTGGTTAACATCCCTGTATGTCGGAGCGCAACTGAGGCCGTGAGCTCTTCTCCAGACTCAGCACTGTCTCCGTGTAATGTAGGGTCATTCGACCCTCGGGAAATCTCTGTGCGGCGTCCTCTTTAATGTATTGTAGGGTCATCCGACCCTCTGGAAATCTCTGTGCGGCGTCCTCTTCATGGGGCTCTCCCCAGCGCGCGATCGGGCTGTCTGGAAGCGCGGTGATCAGCAAAGCGTCAAGGCAGCTCGCACTCACCGCAGCTGCGTCGAAACTCTCCTGTCCAGTCTCGATGGCAGCTTGGTCGCAGGCAGGAGGTGAGTCGAGTTCTCCCCAATCCTCTAAGATGTGCAGTTTCAGTCAGGTAGGGCTCTCAGCAGTGGCCGGTAGTTGGGTCCGGGTCCGATGTATGGGACCGAAGGCTAGACGAGGATTTATGCTCATAGAGCTATCCTCAGCCACAGAGTTCCCTCCTCGGGCTCCTCACTGTCCGGCGGCCATGTTTAAACTACCAGATGGAGGATGGGCTGAGCAGCAGGAAGGCTGCTCCTGGTGGGGCTCTTTATCTTTACATCTGTCTTAATAAACATCTCACATAATCTACCCTGGAACTGGACATCCTGCTCCTGGTGGGGCTCTTGATTTTAACCTCTCTTAATAAACATCTTACATAATCTACCCTGGAACTGGACTTCTTTGTATTACAACATTTTATGGTGACCATTTTAATGAAAAACCTATGGTAGTGAGCTGAACAAGAAGAAAATATTTTACAGAGGAACACGGAGAAAACTAAGAATTATAACATTTCCCTTCTTTACAAAAGATAACAATAGAGGCTTTTGCATGCATGTTTATACTATAGCAAACACGGTGTAGTAAAAGTGCATGGAAATAACAGGTGGAAAACATTACACATATGATGCAAAAAGAATAAGCAACATGTCATAACATATTAATTGGAAAGGACCATGCACGTTGCCACAGCAAATAAAAAAATACATTTAACCAAATGATAAGAATACACTCGCAATTTTTTTTTGTTTTTTAAGTGTTCCTTCCTTCCTACGGTGTAAGGTTGAAGGGCAGGGGTTGAAGTCACATCTTCTTGTGATTGAAATTTTGTTCCATCCTTACTATGGGCAAGGGTGAAGGGCAGCGTTGAAGCCTATTCATGGGTGTTTGAGGTTTTTCCACTCTTCTTTTGGGGTAAGGGTGAAGGGCAGAGCGTGAGCCAAATTAGTGGTGTTTGTAGTTTTGTTCCACCCTTCCTACTGGGTGAGGGGCTATGTTAATTCAAGGTGTTTCACCTTACCCGTTGATTTTCATTTGTTTTGGACGGTCCTCTACCGTGCCTCCGGTGGTTGGTTCCTTGCGTGCTCTCTTTAATGTCAGCCGGGCCAGCTGGCATGTCTCTGGCATTAGGGGGTCTGTTAGGGTTTTTGTGGTGTGGTAGAGTGTATGGTGTTGCTGGTTAGAAAGGGAGAAGATGGGTGTATTCTTATTTGTTTCTTTGTAAAGAAGGGAGAATGAGGGTATTATCATTTGGTTAAATGTATTATTTTTATTTGCTGTGGCAACGTGCATGGGAGAATGCGAGTGTATTCTTATCATTTGGTTACATTTATGTTTGAGGCATATGAGCTGCAGATTACACACTTTTGCATAGACCGCCATCTGGTGTTGGGCCCGGATGTTTGCAGTTTGTTTTTCCTCTTGGAAAGTCTTTGGAAGTCACGAGGTAGGTGACTCTTCCCTTGGATCGTATTGCGCATGGGCTTCGGCTCCATCCTCAGATTGTTTTTTTCCGCCATCGGGCTCGGATGTAATACTTCGCGCTCCGGTTCCGAACACTTCCAGTTCGACGATCGAAGCGGAATCCTCGCTCATTGCGGTATTGTTCAGATCCAGATCTCCTCAATCACCTTCTCTTCGACACATCTTCGATTCCAGTCGTCGTCGACGGCGGCCTTCGGGCCTACCCAAGCTCCGGTCCCGGCTGATGGAAAGAACTCCTTTCAAGAAGTGCCCTTGATGTGGGTCCAAATTCCCCCACACCGATCTTCAAGAGGTGTGCAACCTCTGCCTCTCCCCTGAACACGAGGCTCGAGACTGTCCGGCCTGCAAGTCTTTCAGATCGAAAAAGACTATTCGAGATCGAAGGGCCAGACGAAACATGGCGCACTCCTCGACCTCCGTTCCGGTCGACATCTTCGGGGACGACGTCGAAGATCCGGGAAAGCAGCACACCGAAGAGGACCTCGTCAGTGCTTCTGAAGCCGACGACTCCGATGTGGAGGACATCACCCTGGCGCAGAGGGTCGTGAGTACTATACCCCCTCCCGCACCCGCGCCGACACCCAAAATGGCTTCGGTCAAGCCTTCACCTCCGGGCCTAGGCAAGACCAGAGACACTGCTTCAAACACCCCACCTTCGGGCCTGGTGAAGAAGCCAAATAAGCCTTCCGGCGGCTCGGGCTCGAGCCAGCCCTCCAGCGGTGCCGAGAAACACACTTCGGCACCGAAAAAGAGACCGACCTCTACCTCGACACCGAGCTCCGCACCAAAGTCCTCGGTGTCGAAACCCAGCCTTTCGGTACCGACCAAACCCCATAAGGCCCTCGGCACCGACACTTCTACGCCGAAGCCCACCTCGGCGCCGTCTAAGAAATCTGAGGTTCCCAAGCCCAGTGCTAAGCACGGCACGGACAAGCCTAAAAAGGCATCGGCCCCGAAACCTTCGGCGCCGACGGAACAAACATTGTCACAGGAACTGTTTACACCAGATCCCTTGCAAAAGACTCTTAGCAAGGATCCAAAAACTGGACATTTGGCACTCTCTTCTAAAAAGAGACATTTGGACAAACCAGCTCCGCCTCCGCCTCCAAAGAGGAAGGACTCTGCTACCTCCCCTTCAGAATGCCTTCCCCACCCTCTCCACCTCCTCCCCTTCCGCCTTCTCCACCCCCACCTCATCGCTCCCCGACCCCGTCTCCAGACGATGATTATCAGGGGGACCCATATTACGATCCAGGGGATGTGCCCCAAGACCCCACCCCTACAAGATCCCCAGACCCATAGGACAACTACAATAATCCAGACATTCCAGACGTCCCACAAGATGACCTTTACCCCTTCAGGCCATCTCCACCGGAAGACTCATTAGGTTTCCACCATCTACTTCAGAGGGCGGCACATTATCACGGGGTAGAGCTACACACTGACCCAGTAGAGGAGGATTTCCTCCTCGACACCTTTGATACCGCACATAGGTCTACCTCCATACTACCTATGCTCAAGGGGGTGATAAAACATGCGCCAGAGGTTTTTAAGAACCCAGCCAGGGCTAGGGTCATTAACCCACGCATAGAGAAAGTACAAAGCTGCCCCCACAGATCCTGCCTATATCAAAGGGCCAGCGCCACTGGATTCCCTAGTGGTTTCCACTGCACGGAAGAGGTCAAACTCCCAGGCGTCAGGCGAAGCACTACCACCTGACAAAGAGTCAAAGCTACTGGACGCGTCAGGAAAGCGCACTGCGTCACAGGCAGCCAATATATGGTGTATCGCCAACACAAGCGCTATTGGCCAGATACGATAGAGCGCATTATGATGAATTAGAAACCATAATGCACCATCTCCCAGAAAGATATAAAAATAGGGCCAATTAATTCAAGAGGGTAAGACTATAACTAACACCTCCATACGCTGTGCCTTAGACGCAGCAGACACAGCCTCCAGGGCCATTAACACTAGCGTCCTCCTCCGTCGCCATGCTTGGCTGAGAGTATCAGGCTTCAAACCTGAGATACAGGCCTCCATCCTAAATCATCCCTTTGACCAAGAACACCTAATCGGCCCAAAGGTAGATGAGGCCCTCGAGAAAATGAAGGACACGTATACGGCGAAATCTATGGGAGCCCTGCAGTCACACCCTCCTAGGCGCTCCTTTCGCCGCTCTTCCTTTCGGGGTACGGCTAGAGGCTACTCCTCAGATAGCGCGTCCACTTCCCACAAATCCCCTGCTCAGTCCATCTTCACAAGGGGTTATCAAAGAGGCGACTATAGGGGCAATAACAATAAAGGCAGAGGCAAAACAAATACCGCCCGCTCTGCCACACCGCCTACCCAATGACTTACCCCCCGCTCCCTCCAGACCATCCCACTCCGGTCGGGGGCAGGCTACACAATTTCCTTCAGGTCTGGGAGACCATCACCTCAGACAAATGGGTGACCCAAATTATTCGCTCAGGGTACTGCCTAGAATTGACATCTACCCACCCAAACATTCCAACCAGGCAACGCCCAATGTCACAAGAACATTCCACATTACTAAAACAGGAGGTAATCTCCCTCCTACAAAAACAGGCAATAGAACAAGTTCCTGCCTATCAGCAAAATTTAGGGGTCTACTCCCTATATTTTCTGATACCAAAAAGAGACGAGACTCTACGACCTATTCTAGATCTCCGGCCTCTAAACACATACATACATTCGGACCATTTTCACATGGTAACACTTCAGCAGGTACTTCCGCTCCTCCTCTCCCAGAATGACTTTCTCACCACACTGGACTTGAAAGACGCATACTTTCACATTCCGGTACACCATGCGCACAGAAAGTACCTCAGATTTGTAGTGGACGGGCAACACTACCAGTTGAAGGTGCTCCCATTCGGGGTCACAACAGCACCAAGGGTATTCACCAAGTGCCTAGCGGTAGTGGTGGCACACCTCAGAGGACAGCACATTCACGTCTTCCCATATTTGGACGACTGGCTGATAAAAGCAGCGTCCTACAACCAATGTGTACAACACACCACCACTACAATCCAACTACTTCACCAGCTAGGCTTCACGGTGAACCACCAAAAGTCCCAGCTAACACCATCCCACATAAAGCAATACCTCGGTGCCACCATAGACACCTCAAAAGCCATAGCCTACCCCATTCCTGCCAGGATTGCAAGCATTCAGGCTTTGCGTCAAAGATTCATACCTCAACACTCTCTTCCAGCAAGAGTGTTTATGCAACTGATAGGGATGATGGCCTCTTGCATTTTCATAGTGCCTCACACAAGACTCCAGTTGCGTCCACTCCAAGAGTGCTTAGCGCGCCAATGGAACCAGGCCCAGGGGCAACTGACAGATCTGGTGTTGGTAGACGGTCGCAGCCATCGCTCTCTGCAGTGGTGGAACACCACAAATCTTTCCAGAGGTCGACCGTTTCTGGACCCGGTTCCACAAATAATACTAACAGACGCATTGCTCTCCGGCTGGGGAGCTCATCTATTACACCTCACAGTGCAGGGCACATGGACGCCGCAACAAAAGTTAATCCATATCAACCATCTGGAGTTACTGGCAATCTTTCTAGCCCTAAAATCCTTTCAAACACAGATTTTAGGCAAGGCAGTCCTCATTCGCACAGACAACATGACGGCCATGTACTACATTCAAAAACAAGGTGGCACACACTCTCCACAGCTCTCAACTAGCACAGAGCATATGGAGATGGGCAATTCCACACAAAATCTTTCTCCTAGCCCAACATGTCCCAGGAGTCCAAAACACCATGGCAGATCTGCTCAGCAGACAAACGCAGCAGATCTACGAGTGGGAACTTCACCCACAGGTTCTTCACCCGTTCTTTCAGATGTGGGGGCATCCACAGATAGACCTCTTCGCCACCCACGAAAACAAAAAATGCCCAAGCTTCGCCGCCAGATACCCACACCCATTGTCCAAAGGCAATGCAATATGGATGAACTGGTCAGGCAAATTTGCGTATGCCTTTCCACCTCTCCCACTAATTCCATTAGTTGTGCGAAAGCTGCAACAGCATTCCCTCACACTGATCCTAGTAGCTCCAACGTGGGCCAGACAACCGTGGTACACCACGCTGCTGGAACTCTCGGTCGTACCACACCAAAAGCTACACCTCTCACCATGTCTCCTAACCCAGAACCATGGAGAGATCAGACACCCGGACCCAGCTCAGCTCAACCTTGCGATCTGGCTCCTGAGATCCTAGAATTTGGATACCTTAACCTTCCCCCTGACTGTATGAACGTCATTAGAAAAGCTAGACGCCCTACCACTAGAGCCTGCTACACTGCCAAGTGGAAAAGATTTGTTGTTTATTGCCATAACAACACAATCAATCCTCTAGACGCATCTATACAGCACATCATATGCTACTTGCTCCATCTACAAAGGTGTAACCTAGCATATACATCCATTCGGCTACACCTCGCAGCAATTTCCGCTTACCTACAGAACAGACAGCACCTATCACTTTTCAGAGTGCCTGCCATTAAAGCCTTCATGGAAGGCCTAAAACGAATAATCGCCTCCAGAGTACCACCCTCACCTGTGTGGAACTTTAAATATAGTTCTCACAAGGCTAATGGGACCGCCCTTCGAACCTTTGCATAAATGCGAACTGCAATTTCTCACATGGAAAACAGCTTTACTTGTAGCCATCACTTCCCTTAGAAGGGTCCGTGAGATACAAGCACTTACTATACAAGAACCTTTTCTCCAAATACACCAGAACAAGGTTGTTCTCCGTACCAACCCAAAATTCCTACCCAAGGTCATTTCCCCCTTTCATCTAAACCAATCAGTAGAATTACCGGTGTTTTTCTCGCAACCTCAAACTGTCGCAGAAAGGGCTCTACACACGCTAGATGTTAAACGGGCCTTACTTTACTATATCCAGAGATCACAACCTTTCAGAAAGACCAAACAACTGTTTGTCTCTTTCTCTCCACCACACAAAGGCAACCCCATCTCTAAATCAGGGATAGCTAGGTGGATTGTAAAATGCATACAGATTTGCTACCACAAAGCAAAACGAACGCTATCTGTTCCCCCTAAAGCCCACTCTACACGAAAGATAGGGGCTTCTATGGCTTTTCTAGGGAACATACCATTAGATGATGTCTGCAAAGCAGCTACATGTTCAACACCGCACACTTTCACTAAACATTACTGTGTAGATGTGCAAACCAAGCAACAAGCTAGTGTGGGCCAGGCTGTACTAAAAACACTATTTCAAACCACTGCAACAGATACTGGTGGTCGCCGCTAAGGTTGGGAACTGCCATATAGTCTATGCAAAAGTGTGTAATCTGCAGCTCATATGCCTCGAACGGAATATGCTACTTACCAGTATGCATCTGTTCTTTGCATGTAGAGCTGCAGATCTACACACGCCCACCCGCCTCCCCGGCTACCGGTATCTGTTCCAGTCTATCTTATTTAGATACAACACACATGGGTTTCTTCACTGTTATTACTACGCTCCATCTTTCCTTGTTGGCGAAAAACAATCTGAGGATGGAGCCGAAGCCCATGCGCAATACGATCCAAGGGAGGAGTCACCGACCTCGTGACTTCCAAAGACTTTCCAAGAGGAAAAACAAACTGCAAACATCCGGGGCCAACACCAGATGGCGATCTATGCAAAAGTGTGTAGATCTGCAGCTCTACATACCAAGAACAGATGCATACTGGTAAGTAGCGTATTCCTTTTAGGTCGAGCCTAGCGCAGTGCGCATGCGCTGCTCTAGGAGATTACCTTTTGGAATCTGTCTGCACTTTTCAAGCACTTGTGCTTGTGGCGGCATCCACCTTGCAGGAGCGAGCAGCGGCGCACAGGGGCCACCTTTTTACAATTAGCGTGGCCGTGCACACGTCTGCACTTTTCAAGCACTCGTGCTTCTGTTAGCTGATGACTTCCTGTGATCAGGCTGGTTACTTCAATTTCCTTGGCTTGGAAGCAAAAGCGCTCCTCAGACAGCATTATTTTTTTAAAAACACACACGGCATTCGATTGGGGAGAAGGTGTGTGCTTCCTTGAAGAATAGTGCTTGTTGCACTTCGATTGACTGTCCAGGGCTCTTAATTTGCTTAACATGGCTGCCGAGTTGAAAAGTAATCAAGTAGCCTGCAAGAGGAAAACTTTCCACCAAGCTGCTATGCAATTGGCAGAGAGAATTTTCCCTTAAAATAAAATGGGTGTTGTGCTGAAACTCAATGATGCGGCACAGCACCAGTGGGTGGTAAACTAACCAAGATAGCGGTGTGGCTGGTGGTTCTTGTTTCGTGCAGATCTGTGAAAGTGCACCCCGAGTTCATTTGCGAGAATTGCAGCAGCCAGCTTCTAGCATCGGTTAGCGTACGCATAGGAAAAGCAAACTGTGAGATGGCAAGCTATTCCTACTGCAGCGCATGGACGGCAGTCTGCTGCCGGGTTCCCTGCACTCGTACTTTATATGCACAGTCCGGCATCAATGGAAATAGGTGAAAATGCTATATTAGACATGTATGCTCAGCACAAAATTGTAAAAATCTTGAAGTAGTGTTAGCAGGCATTACAAGAAGACATTCACGTTTTATTTTTTGGGTGAGAAACCCACTGGTTACTTCGCCTTGGCTCTGAAAGAAATGTGCTCCGCTGACAGAATTATTTATTCATTTTCAAACACACATGGCATTCATCTTTCATTTTTATTAACAATAAATACACAGGAGAGCCGATGCGAGACCCCGCCCATACCCCATTGCCACTGAACGTGAAAGAGGATGAGGCAAGAGACTAGCTGCAGCTTTCCTATCTCACCCGCTAGCATCGACCTCCCCTTCTGTGCTCCTCATCCAGCCCCATTTGCTCCAGAGCAGCAGCTCGGCAGCCGCTTGGCACCCCACCCCAACACAGACTCTGCTCCCCAACAAAAACTAAACACCCATCCAAACCACACCCTGAAACACTTATCCAACAAGCATTGGCATAGCCAATAGTTCTTGCTTTTGGGACCTTATAAGTATTCAGTTATGCAGCACAATTACCTTGGTGCAACAACATCAACTGTTGCATGGCTAAACACTTATAAGAACGTAACATATTTTTAGAGTGGTGGTGCGGCGCAGGATGCCCATGGATCCTAAATTGGTATTGCTGGGAATTATGGATGACTGGGCGGCCAGCATCACACCAGAATTTTTGTGGGACTCGGCCTGTTGATAGCCAAGAGAGACATCACCAAGCATCGGCGTTCGATGAAGGCCTTCTGGGGTAATGGACAAGAGGCATGGAACAGCGGTGCAAAGTTGCAAGAAACGGTGCATAGAGTGAGGGGCTGTCTTACTAAGCATGCCAAAATTGAAAACAGGTGGCGGGAATATTCGCAAGAAGAAAATGTTTGTGACTTGAATAGGTGACAATGATATAGTTGTTACACACCTCTGTGCCCTTGCATAGCTGCTGGTGCTGGTCACTCGGAGGAGTAATAACTGTTACTCTTGTGAAAGTGTAAAGTGCTATTGTCCTGTGCTGGTATTCGTAATGAAAATCCTTAAAAACAATAAATAGTTTTAAAAAAGAGTGGACATGGTTGGGTTGTGAATATATCGGGGATTGTACGTGGCCCTGAGCAGTTAATTTCTCCAGCAGACACATGTGTATATTAAGCATTAGAAGATACATAAGATGCTTTTGAAATTACTGATGGGTGCTCAGCGCAACAGTTTTTTTTCTAGTGTTTTTCAGAATCTGTATTCTTTGACCTCTAGGTATGGAAATGAATCTAGTATTGGAAAACCTAATGTAGAGTCTTCCTCCTTTTTACTTCGAACATTTTCTATTAAGGACATTCTTGATGCAAGCATTTTAGGAAAAGGTTGCTACCATCTGAAGTGGCCACTAACAACATGTGGGGGATTGAATTTGAGATGAAGTACCCCCTGGCATACGTTTAGTGATGCCCATGCTGGAATTGGAAGACCTGGCTGATTATTATTATTTTAAGCTGCAAATAATCAAAAATGCAAATTAAGCACAGTAACACAGGCACAGCTACTACTTTGTTTCACCGACCAATACATTTATTAACCTTTCATGCTTGTTTGGAAAGAAATTGACATGAAGCCCACTGCCCTCCTTGCAATTATTAAGTGCACGAATAAGTGAGCTTGTTTATTTATAATCGGAGCACTAATTTCTCTAAATTTTCTGTTCGAGAAACCGTTGTTTTGGAAAAAGATGAAATTACTATTGCAACTGAAGTGAAGAATTTGCACAGTTCAGCTACTCTTTGCAAATATGTTTTCCTCACTGGCGATCTTGATGAGGGATATAAATAAACCCTCCGTCAATTTCTTTACCCATCAAAGATAATAAATTGATGAAAGATAATCTCACTAAATTCAAATGCAAAGGTCAAGTTCAAGGGTAGTTTGAGACAAAGTTTCGGAATTTCTTGTTCTCACGACACAATTTTTGCCAAGGCAGCGCTATTGATCTGTTCGCTTGTGTGAGATGGGACTTTACCCTTTGCTGTATATAATATACACAGTGACAAGTCTGTAAACTGCCTAATAACGAATGAATACATATCCTCACTCATAGTTTTCTTTCTACATCATTGAACTTATAAAATATCGCGTTTTTTATGTAACATTAATATTGCTGTGAAATTCAAAGAAATGTGTAATTATATTTATTTAGTCTATAGTTATTTTTATATTGTAAGTTTAAAGAATCAACCTGGCCCATGTTTTTTGGGAGATTCTTTTTCCTCAAAATACATTTTTTTTTTTTTTTTTTTTTTTTTGAGGTATTCACAATTGATTTATAGCAGTAAAACTTTTTTGTATATAGTTTGAGCCCCTTACTTTAAATTATATCTTAAGTTTAAAGACACCCTCCCCCAATAATTCACCACTTTTTTATTAAAAACTGCAAATACATATTTTGACTACCAAAGGCCTGCAGGCCCCATTCAAGAACATCTTAATTTGTAAGGTGTCAGAGCTGCTAGATTACATGCATTGCATTACCTGTATGTCCTTTAACATACAGTACACAGGGTATTCTATTCCTTTAAAACCCATGGTCAAACTTTCTACCTTGCTTTCACCTTCCATTAAATGATTCATCACTCCCTACCCGTAGCCCCTCTACTCGGAAAACAAACAATTAAATAAGTACCTTGTAACTCCTTGCAAACACATAGTAATGTAAGTATCAAAGGTCCTTTATGCATTAGCATGTGTAGGTAATCTGCAGGTAGATTCCTGCTCCCCTATTGATTAAACCAACAGTTGTTCCTAAACTGGGTTTTCAGGATATACAATTTAACAGAAATGGATATGGAAAGCTAGTTTTCCCTTTTTATTGTGCGAGTGGTAGTTCGAGTTTTTCACAGGGGACTGGTTTTCATATTAACTGCGGGCTCTGGCAGAGTGCATTACAACTTAACTCAAATAAACTTTTACAGTAAAAAATAGCTATGTTGCTTTCTTGTTATAGATTACTAGTGGCGTCACAACTCGATTTGATTACACTTACAGATGAAAAGGAGTGTCAGAATGTGTTGTGTTGTGTGACCCTTCATAAAAGATGTCTCATCCTAAAATCCATACTACTGGTGAGTGGCCCTTACTGTGCGCTTCTCCTACACATAATGAAAAGTGCCCTACATCCACCTTAGAGAGATTAAAGCGTCATGCAAGTTAAACATGCATATGTTAGCCTATTGATGGCAATGCGTTATTTCGTGGAAGCTCATAGTTCTCCTACAGGTTGAAGTGCGCCATGCATGTCCTAATATGCTGTGTTTTAGTTGAGGAACTAAAATTAATCTGTGGCGACTCTTCGAGTGCTATTCTAATTAAATGTGTATACTGTGCCACTCTAGCTTGATTACATGCCTTGGTTTCAGTAAAGCACAAGTCGGAGGCCTCCTTGCAGGTCCTCACACTCTTGGCCCTAAAAATAGGGCAGAGCAAACCGCTGCAATCTTCGGCCAGTTTGGGGCAGCAGCACAGCAGGTGAAACCAGGATTGCTTGAGTTATGAGCAAAGCCTGCACAAGGCTGCTTCTTCCGTACGTGCCCAAGCTGGATTTAAATCTGTGAGTCTTTGCACTATGAGTCTCATGTAGAGTATTATCCTGCGGGCCTGAGCTGACAATGCGTCGCTAAGAAAAGGTTGAGCTTTCTCCAAGATATGACATATCCACTGCTGTGGTAATTGGACTGAGCCGAAGAGTTGCAGAGTTCTTTTCAGACGAAGTTACCAATACCTGCCTCTTCACTGCATTTTTCCAAGCAGATAACGAGATGACTGGCGAGTGCAGACTTTCTGCTTCAATCTTCAAGCTGCCAGTTGCATGCCCCAGCCTGGAGTGCCAGGGGGAGCCCTCCTCCTCAAATAATTCTCAGGTGGTGTTTGAGTGTGTCTTTTGTGGCTCTTAAGACCCTGATGAAGAACTTAATTAGGTCCCCCGTACCGGCCAAACTGACCTGCTGAGACCAAGCTCCAGCCTTAGCCTTGCTTTTCATGCTTGCTGCGGAGCTAGCAGCACTGATTAGTATGCTTTGGGCTGTGCAGCTATTATGAACCTATCCAGGGCGCCCGGGAAGGCCAAGTGTCCATAGTTAATGGCGGGTATTTAGTTTTGCTTTCATGACTGTCAGCATTGGCTCAGTGGTTGGACTTGTCAGGCGTTGGCTCAGTCGCTTCAATGTGATGATGACACGGTCTGCCTGTGCAGTAAGGTGTTTTAGGTGGGTGGCCGGTTTTGCTCCCTGAAAGTCAGACCCCAAGGTAGTTGTAGGCTGTTGTCCCAATTTGTTCTCCCAATTGCCAGTGGGCTTTCCTTTTGTGTGTATATTTTTCAAACACAACTATCTTGGTTTTGCTCTGGTTGAGCAGCAGATAGCTTTCCTGGTTGTATCAGTGAAGTGTGTTGAGGGCTCTCTGGAGTCCCACCCTAGTATGGTCCATTATTACTGTGTCGTCCGCATATTGTAACATGACAATTCTTCCCCTACCCAGCCTTGGAGCAACTAAGCTAGGTCCTTGCAGGGTGGCCCCCTGATCTGTGGTATAAAGATTGAAAAGAAGGGGGGCCAAAAACACAGCCCTGTTTGAGCCTGTTGTTTGTGGCGATTTTTGATGTTACTGTGGTAGGGCTTGTTTTGACCTGAACCCATGTCACCTTATATAAGGATGTAATTGAATTGCCTTCAGGAGCTTAGACGGGATCCCCCAGGCAGTCAATTTCCCCCATAGTCTGCTGCGTTCCACTTTATCGAAAGCGGTGCTATAATCTATGAAACAGCAGAACAAGGGCGGGTGTTTTTTCATGACCGCTTGTATGGAAAGATATTCCAATGCAATGATGTTGTCCATGGTTGAACTGTGTGGCCTAAAACTGAAAAAATGGGAGGCTTACTTTTTCTCTTTCATGACTCCAGCTCCTTCAGGAGGATTCGGGCATAAGCTTTAGCTTCTAAGTCGAGCAGGGTAACATGCCTGTAGTTTGCTGGATTAGATCTGCTACCTTTTTTGTGGATAGGTAAAAGAATGAATCTTATCCAAGAGTGCGGTGTCATTGCTGTCATGAAAACGGGATTGAAAAGGGGGGTCAAGATTGGAGCCCAGAATGCCTGTGCAGATTTGAATACTGGGGTGGCAAATCCTGTTTGGCCCTGGTGAGCCGTCACTCCTCGTTTTACTTCGCTGTCAGTGATTAAAATAAGGTGGGTGAGGACGCAGGCTGCTTCAAGGCAACTCATTACAGTGGACTCCTCGTCTGGTGAGACTTTCGAATACAGAAGTTTGACATAACTTATCCAGTAATTTTCGGCTACCCCGTTCTCCTTTGTCATTCCTTGGTTGTCAAGCTGGTTGATATTCCTCTTCAGCAGAGAAAACACTTTAAGCCATTCCATTTCGAGGTACTTCCTTTTGCTCTCCCGTGCTTTCTTTTTATATGCTGCCCTCAGAGAGGCAATGGAGTGCCCCTCAAATGATTTGCCACCTCTTTTCTTGGCTGCCAGTGCCCTGCGGAAGGCGCGTTTGCAGTAAATTAAATCCTTCAGACGGCGGGCGCTTGAGATTTCATTTCTGAACTAATTCTTGTGTGTTGTGGTGTACCTTCCCCAAATTTGGGTGTAGATTTGCGATGAGGGCTTCCCAGTCGCTTATTACTGAGGTTGGAGTAGCTGCCTTTAGGTCATTCTTTCTCTTTTCCACCCACTCAGACAAGTTGTCTCCGAGCCTTGCTGACCATTTATTTCTTTGGAAGACCATATGCCGCTCTTCTCCCATGGGTCCCCCTATCACTTGGAGTGGGGCTGCTATGCGGACTACTAATTCCACGGTGGCACACATGGGCCTATGATCGCTTTTGCCTCTATCATTGACTTTAAATTGTGCCAGCCTGGCTATCGTTTCACTGACTAAAATATTGTCGATTGTTAATGCGTTCTTGAAAGTTGGTTTAGAGCGCCACGTAGGAGAGGGTGTTCCTTTAATGTATGGGTTGAGCATAACTTATGATTTTGGAGGAGGTTGTGGAAGGGTACAGCCTTGCCCGTGTGTCTGTGCAAATAGGTTACCTTATCCAGGCCCCACTTGTTGAAGTCTCCGGCTATGATAACGTGATGGGATTCGTATTTAATTAGTCGGTCTTCAAGTGTTCCTAGTAGAGATTTCATGAAGTCTTTCTTCTGAATATATGCCGGATTGATTTAACAGTTTATTAGCAGAAGGCGGAGGGGTTGAAAGTTAAGCCTCAGACCCTTAATTAATAGAGCTTGTATCTCTGGCATTTTAGCGGATGTTTCGGTGGCAACGAGTTTACAAGCATGTTTTAGGTAGACCAAGAGTCCTCCAGACAAAGTCAAAGATACAGCGTTTAGTAGCTGCTGCTTTAAATTCGTAATAGCCTTCTAATGAAGTAGTGGTAATAGCCCAAGTTTCCTGAAAGCACACTCTCAGTTGGTTAGATAATCCTGTACTGTTCTTGTCCCTGGTGATTTTTCTAATCCCTGCTGTGGTTCAGGAAATTGACAGTTGTTGTTGATCAGATACTTTGCCCCTTTTCCCTCCCTATTATTCTGGCTCGGACTGTTAGGGATTTTGCATCTATGTCCTTTGTTCTTTTATGGAAGCCGGCTCAGATTGGCGTATACACGCAGCATGTTGGCTGTTGCTGAAAGTGACCCTGATGTTGGTGGGGGCACTTGATCCTAATTGACTGCAACTGCCGACTTTGTTATTACAGTTAGTGCCCGCAAGACTAACGGGATTGTTCTCAAATTGTGAAGGCTGGGCGCTGTTTTAGCAACCACTTTCTAACCTTGGGAGCAAAGTTATGCGTTGCCAGGACTCGATTTAGTTTTGGCTTAGCAGCACCACTGAAAGCAAACTGACTAAAGGATTACAGTAGAGGCGCTTGGACAGCAAAGTAAAGTTTGCTTTCTTTTTGGGAATCTGTCTTAGTGCATCCATTGCAGCTGCACCACGCCGAAATTCATGTTGGTGTAAGCACGGTACACCGATCCGTGTTTTAGAAACCTTGAGATAGAACTCTGATTGGCTGAAGCCTGCAGAGATTTAAAGGAGATGGTTACGAGTGGGCTTACATCTGTGTCTCCACAGATGCAAGCGACACAGATGTAAGACCACTATTTCAACACAACCTAAACCCCAAATACTTCACACCTCACAATATCATCACGTTTGTCCTCATCCACAACCTACATTCTATATCTCCCTTGGCACTACAGCACGCCGTCCCATCACCTGTCCACCATCTGCTTTAGAAATGACACCACTAATATACCTACCTCACACTCACACTAGGGCCTCGATTACCTTTGTCATACAGCACCACCTACACCGGACATCTTGGCCTACGCCGTCTCCCTGCACCCTTACCATGTATATCCTACACCATTACAAAGCACCAACTAAACCCTTGCCACCGAAGATCTTCCCCTAAATCACCATTTGCATGCTATGCCACTACAAACCATGCCAGAGAAATCCTAAAACTCTATCTGCTGCCCACACAATGCAATCCAGCTGCTTTCTTACACTACCACCTACCCCATATATCACCATCCACACCACTCTACAACAAAACTACCACCTGCAATCCCACTATACAACCCGCCACTCTTTCAGCCGTATGTACCTGCACCTTTATATTTTCTTCACCTACATTACACACCACCTATCTCTCATTCACAGTACTTCTCCAAAACCCCTCCTGCCTCCCTCACAGCTTGACTCTACATAAACATTTAATTTCTTTACCACCATATGCAAAAAAGGCACTACTTAGATCTCTATTTTGCCTCCTGAAATCCTAGATCACCACCTCACAATATAATATTTTATGCAAGGTTGCTCCTGGTGTTTAAAGTTAGATGCTGAAATATTTGTCACCTGCAGATCGCATGTTTGAGTGTTAGTGTGGCCAACAGGGGTTGTTACTTAGGATCTGATCGATTGAGTCATAGTAACATGCAGCAGTGTGCGGCGTGCAGCAGTGTGCGGCGTGCAGCAGTGTGTAATGCAGCAGTGTGTGGCATGCAGCAGTGTGTGGCGTGGTTTGTAAACAACAAGAAAAGCGGACATCAAAGGAAGGGTGGGAGGGAACGAGCATATGGGGTGTGAGTTATAACGAAAGTTAATTGTAAGAGGGGATGCAGGAAGTGAGGCCGAGCGCGCGCTGGCGAAAGCAGTCTGCTGCTTTCAAGTCCGATGCCAGATGCCAGCTTCGCGCTTGAATGCCTCACATGCACTGGCCATAAACCGCATTCCTATGGTCTTGTGCCCCTTACTAAATCTCTCTGAATGCGTGAGGCGGTGCACGCGCAGGAAGTAGCTGGTGGCAAATGGAATGCGCGTGGTTGTGCGCGTAACCGCCACCCGATCCGCCTGGCAAGCCTTTGGGAGCATTTTCTGAAGCCCCTACATAAGTCTCGCTGAGCGATCGCTTACGTGATAGCCAGGCGAGACCTAAAAAATCGTGATCAGATTAGTTAAGAGACGGTCCTCTCTTGCTGTTTATGGAATTGGTGCTTTAGAAACCACAGTTTCCTGGGTGCATTAAATGCCTATGCGATTTTAAAGATTTGCCCTTTTTGTGGAGTTTCCCTTTTTAATTTCACCTTCTGTGCCACGCCTTTCTGTACTGTGCGAGGTCCGTCTCCCTGAATTGGCCCACACGTTTAACTAATTAAAGCACCCGAAATAAAAAATGCATGCAAATTTACCTCTTGTGAAGTTTTTCTGTGCACCGTTCTAAGTAAATCCACGCATAACTGTTATGTGTTTTAAATTTTGTGACAAAATGTGTCGCAATAGTCACCACTTTCATGTCTATGTGTAAAACGTTTTAACCTTTGCAGTTTGTCATTTGGAGAACCGGCCTTTGTTAAGGTAGCGCCCTGGGCATGGGCGGAGAGAAATTTGGCACCCTTGCTGATGGTAGTGAATTGAATGAGTCAGCAGGGGGTCCCTTTTGTGTTTACTGGTCAGTACCTGGATGAGCAGGAACCGGTCCCTGAATACAAACATGGGAAACTCCTTCAGACTGAAGCCGCAATCAAGCTGTGCCTTCAGTTGCCGGCAAAAGAACAAACGTGTCTTTAGTTCGCATTCGTTCAGCATGCAAGTCGATATAACAACTTGCCGTAGGGGGGCGCATTGGTGGAATGGTGTTGGATTTAAAGTCCAACACTTTCCCTACTGTTGCAATTACTAGAGTTGGAATTGTAAATTAACCTATTCCAAAATACAGCGCCCCTCTAAGGTAACTTGTTCTAACGACTTGAATGCTGAATGAATGCGTACTGAAGACACATTCATTCTAATGACGGCGCTTTGAAGGCACAGCGTGATTCCGGCTTGCAGAATACCGTCACACATTATGCAAACACCCCGAACCTCCCCCAGCTCACCTTAATCACCGATAGCTTAGCTGCCGCACGCGGATGATGGTTTTGTTGATGTGCATCAACAGGGGCCAGAGGGTGAAGCGAGGGCAAAGAAGGGGGCTAAAGGGGTGTTAATAACATTGCCTGCCATGTAACAATGAAGGACTAAAACTACTTTAAAGGGGCAAATCCGACAGTAACTAACAGGTCGGGACAAGGGCTGGAGCAAGATGAGAAGGGCGCAGCTGTTGGCATAACCTTAATGCGCACAGCTCCATGTGCCCCTCAGAAAACTGGCACCCTAAGCCTGGGCCCAGCTCGCTAATGCTATAGGCCGGCCCTGGCCACAGGATGTACAAAGTTTACACCAAAAGTTGGTACTTGGTACACCTCCAGTGCATGGTGACCATTTGTGTACTTACCCGCTAAGCCCACTGTCGTTGGCCATTCTCACGCGAGATTAGTCAAAGTACACCTGGCAGCTGAGGGTTACTTCCTGAGAAATGTGCAAGTCAAAATGTCTACTGTTTGATCCTACTTTGTGTTAGGCATACTGGATCTGCAGTGCTGCTCCCTCACATCTCATGGGCTACGAAGAACATGCATCATAGATGAGGCCCATCAGAGTGTCTCTTGCTACCTTTTATAAGTGCCTTCAAAGCTGGTCTTATTAGCATTTGTCTTTTTATGGGTTTTCTATGCACGGAGCTCTTTGCATTTTTTTGATGTGCAGTTTTTGAACCACTTTTTGAACCACTTTCTCAACACTCCTCGTCTGTTACGTCAAAGAGTGTGTCACGTGTTTTCTTTTTAAATGCTTCGAAGTAGCTGCCTACAAAGAAAACATTCAAACGCGAATTGCATTCACTTGGCGTTATTATACTTAAAAAAAAAAAAAAAAAAAAGAAAAAGAAAAACTTGAGTTGAAGAATTTTTTTTAAATGTTAAATTATCTTTTTATTTTCTAGGTTCGGTTTGTGAAGAACGTCACCTTTTGGAAAGAGATGAAGCCAGGTTTTTATCATGGGCACGTTTCCTATCTGGATTTTGCAAAGTAAGTGTCTTTAGCTAATGGCCACGTCATTAATGTTATTGTTTTTATTCCGTTTGCATGTTACAAAATCGTGAATGTAGTTGAGCATGTTTTGCAGCAACGGAAGAAATATGCAGGAGTTAATTAGAATTAATATGTCTTAAATGATTTGCTTGGGTTTAAACCAGGGCTTTAAGTGGACAGGGTCATGCCGGTGCTTAGCACTCAGCAATTCTAAAAAGCAGGTGTTAATACGGGTCCCTATGAGGCTCTTCATTTTTGCCCTCACACTCGGGGTGAAACAAAAATCTTAACTCTGCAGCAGTGCCAGCCTTCACTGCCTTTGATGTAACTTCAAAGAGACTCGTTATAGTTTTTTCAGTCTCATCATTTCAAAATTGAAGCATTTTAAATAATCTATACAATGACGCTATAGTTGTTGCTTATTTAACTTGCACAACTAACAACCATTGACAAAGCCAATAACCGTGGCTTCTTGTAGGTGTTACGTTAATTGTTGTATTATTTATCTGGATGCAGTGACAGAAGCAGCAAAATACCAGTCTAGGGTCACACTGTGCTAAGCAATTTTTTTTTTTAACTTAAGTGTTTTAAACCATGCCCTTAATTATGTCGACCACTTCCCTCTCGCCTGAGTTTTTAGGTCTCGCCTGACCCAGCGCATGCGCTGGTCTGGCGAGACTTATTGAGAGGGCTCCAAAAAGTGCTACCAGGCCGGCCTAGAGCTACAGTGCATGTGCGCGGGGGGAGCGCCGCGCTTTACCGCGATTACTTTGACTTTCGCGGCCGCATGGCCACTTGGCATAGCCAAGAGGTCTCGCTTTTGGGACCTTATAAGTATTTAGTTATGCAACTGTTGCATGGCTAAACACTTATAAGGTCCCAAAGGCGAGACCTATTGGCTATGCCAATGCTTGTTTTAATTCCACTTAAAGCCCTAGTTTAAACCAGGTCTACCTTTCAGTATGTCAGAAGTGAGTTCAGGGCTGTTCCATAAGGCCTGGCAGGAGAACCAAAAGCAGCTGTGGCAAAAATACTCAACCCAGCCCTGCTTCCTTCATCTCCTAGCGCTTTCTCCCCCTGTGATCCATCCATACTCTTCTCCCTCTCTGATAACTTTCCCCCTTCTCCCCACACCACTATTGAAGCCTCTCCCAGCCTACTGTAGTTAACCTCAAGCAGGGCTTTAAGTAGAATAAAAAACTGGGGGGGGGGGTGTATCTTCAAGGTATGTGGTGTGGCCAGTGTGATTAAGGGCGTGGCTTAAAAACACATAAGCTAAAAATCTGTGTTCAGCATAGTGTGCCGCCCGACTTGTATTTTGCGGTTTCTGTCATTGCATCTAGATATGATACAACAAGTAACATCATACCTACAACAAGTCAGGACTATTGGCTTTATCAATGGTTATTAGTTGCATAAGATAAATAAGCAGCAACTATGGCTTGTATTAATATTGAGAACGTTTCCACTTAAAGCCCTGGTGACACCCCAACAATGTTGCTGTTCCTGAGTTTCAAAAAGAGAAGGGAAATCCAGAGAGAAAACGACTCTTTAAAGGATTTCCCTTCCCCCTACAATGCTAACCTGGCATGACGTCATGCCCCAACTTCTCCACTAGTGAGAAGTGAGCAGTGTGAGCATGCGCACATCAAAGTGCCTACTGTCACTGCAGTTTGGAAAAAAACAGACCGCCTGTGCCAAGGCACAAAACAGAGCCCGATAGAGACCCGTTTCGAGGCCCCCTTTAAAAAAATGCCGGTGCTCAGCACCGGTGAGACTCTGCCCACTTAAAGGCCTGACCTCAGGGAAGCTGGGGACAGTGACAGAGGCGTCGGGAACAGACTGGGCTTTTAAACCCGACCTCCAAAGATTCTTGCCATTGGGGAAACGCCCGGTGAGATAAATGGCTAGTCCGATCCTGCTATATTACTAGTTTATTAATTTATTCATTGTTTTCTATCGCGCGAACCAGACCCAGTGATTGGGTGTCGGAGCGCTTTACATTTCAACCATCTTCGATATCAGCAGATATCCCATTCTTTCACGTCAAAAACAAGTCTATGTATCCACTAACATTGGCATATATTTATCCATACACAAGACAAATATAATGAGGAATAATAGAGATCATTAGATTACAATCAAGATTGTTGTATCGTACTTAATTTTAAGATAATACCATTCCTGAGTTCTTCTATATCCAAGCTGTATATAGTATTGTTATGTTAAAGCACATTGTTCGTTGTGGGAGAAATTTACCCATCAGAAATGACTTTATGAATCGTGGAGCATATGTCATTCTTTTGATATTTGTTGGGAACAAATTCCAAATCCTTGGTGCAGCTCCCGTGAACGCTCTTTCGTAAACTTTTTTTCTTAGGTAATAATGCTGGTTTCAGTAGAAAATCCTCCGATCCTCTCGAGGGTCTAGTGCCTCTGGACAGCATAATTTTATGGGCTAGGTAATGTGGAGTTTTGTGGTGTGTTGCCTTGTGTGTAATGCATGCCATTTTTAGCTCTATTCTTGCCTCGTATGGTAGCCAGTTGAGCGCTTTCAGATGTGGAGTGATATGGTCGTATTTTTTTGTTCCCGTTATAAGTCTGGTTGCTGCATTGAGACAAGCTTTTAGGGGAGCTGTTGAGATCTTAGGCAGTCCTGATAGAGTTGCGCATCCATATTCAATTCTTGATATGACCAGTGCCTGTACTGCCATTTTCAGATCCCCGGGATCGATGAGTGGCTTCAGTTTTCTGAGGTAATTCAGATGAAAACAAGCTTTTTTTGCCATTGTGTTGGTGTGCTCGCATGTTTAGATCTTTATCCAGTGTGATACCAAGGGATTTGGTTGAATCCACTATCGTAAGGGTACAGTTTAGTGCTGTGATCAACTTGGTCCATTCTTTAATCTTGGCTGAACTTTTAGGAGGGGAGATCAGAAGTAATTTAGTTTTCTGTGAGTTGAGCTTAAGATGATTGTCAGCTATCCATTTAACAGTCTTCTTGAGTGCCTGGTTCATTGTTTTGATCTCTTCAGGAGATGCTATTTTCATATACAGCTGGGTGTCATCAGCGTACATGTGAAAGGAAATGTTAGCCTCGTGCAATACCTCAGTTAATGGTTCGACGTATAGGTTAAATAGTGAAGGGGATGAGTTGATCCTTGTGGAACCCCAATATGAATCGGGGATGGTGGGGATAGCTTGTCTACCAGGAATCTTTGCGATCTGTTCTCTAGGAAGGAGTAGAACCATTTCAGTACAGTTCCCGATAAGCCCATCCTATTTTCCAGGCGTTCTAATAATTTGGGATGGTTCACAGTGTCAAATGCAGATGATGGGTCCAGAAGGATCAGGAGGCAGGTTTCATGACGGTCGAGGGCTAGCAGAGCGTCATCTACTATGTGTAGGATTGCTGTTTCCGTACTGTGGTTTGGTCTGAAAACTGATTGGTAGTCATTTAGTTGTTCAAATTCAGTAATGTGTTGACTTAGTTGATTGTGCGCACATTTTTCTAGTACTTTGGCTAGTAGGGAAATGGTTGTTACTGGACGAAGGTTGTTTGGGTAAGATGGGTTCTACGTAGATTTCTTTAGGAGAGGGATAACCTGACCTGGTTTTAGGCAGTCCAGAATTGATCCTTGGGCAAGCAATTCATTAATTATCTTAGTCCAGTAGGGAATGACCATGTGGTTGCAGAAGGGTCAGCATTTTGATGGCAGAGGGTCATTGTAATGATTATTTGGTTTCAGAGATAGTAATATTTTGGTAATGCCATGTTGATCACATAGTTTGAATGTTGACCTATGGGTATTATTTGTGGGCATCACTTGTCGGTAGGCATGGTTCCTCCCTAATCTTGCACTTTAGCACCTTAGTTTCCCCACAGCATTCGTGGCATTGTGTTGCCAGATAGTATTGTAAAAGCAGTCATATGATGGGTATTTTCTGAAGCAACTCCCTTGCTTTCAACATCTACAATTGCATTGTGCAGTCTAAACCATGATCATTTAAAAAATCTCTCCACTTTATGCAGTATTGCCCTCTAATGGCCACTATTTGGTAATGTTTTGTATTCGTTTTTTTGGTTCATTTGTTTTGAATATTTCATCGCAGGCGCGGTGCGTCCGTTGGGGCGTTGCCCCCCCCCCCGCCCCCGCCTGCAGCTCCCTCGGTGTCTCTGAACTTAGTTTACTTAAGTTCAGAGACGCCGAGGGTGGGAAGAACTGACAATGCATGTCAGTCAGCATGACGTCGGACCATGGGCGGTCCGGCGTCATGTTGACTGACCTGCATTGTCAGACCAGGCAGCACTGCAGCACAAGTGCGCATGAGTGGGCATGGTGAGCTAATTTTTAGCCCGTGCCCAGTCATGCACACTTGTGTTTTCATGGACTTGCGCATGCCCATTAGGAGCTCCTCGGTCGCCTAATGGGCAGACGGCGGGCGAAGAGTAGGCTGTGCCCTCAGCCAATCCTGGCGCTGCAGCAGCGCCAGGATTGGCTGAGGGGTTGCCACTACAGTGCTGACGTGCTGTTCCAGTTTGAAGAGGGCAGAGGCGCCAACGCGGACCAGGAGCAGAGGCGGTCAGGTAAGTATTCCTCTTAATTTTAAATGTATGCTCCCCCCGCGACTGCTCATGTAGTAAAAAGCGGACGGAGACTTCAAGAAACAGGTATTACCTTCTCTTTCCTCCTTTCGTTTATTTGCTTCCTTTGCAATCATTTTACGCTTCGCCACTTTACAATGTCACCAGCCGCCCCTGTTTGATCGTGATGGACATTTGGGTTTTAAACATCCGTCAGTGACTTTAATTTACTGAGATTTTTTTCAAGAGTGGCTGAGGAGGGGTTGTGCCATAACTAATGTCCTCATAACTCTGACACTTGGGCATCTAGGACTCAACAGCAACCGCCGGACTCACAATCCATCAACATTGCGCTGACTCACAAGACTACGAAGCCCATAAGGATGGGCTATGGGACATTCCGTGCCCCGCTCCTCTCCTATATTTGGCAGCATTCTCTGTAGCATCTGGTGTGACGCGAACGCCACAGTCCCAGTTGCTGCCCCACGTTTTTCACAGTTCTGCACATTCGTCATTTTAGAATTTTCACCCGGAACGCAAGATGGAATTCACTGTTACCCCCTGATGTAGGACATTGGTCAGAAATGCACTGGGGCCTGCTGATGAAATAAAATCATGAATAATCATTACTATGAAAAGAGCATTTTTGTTTACTGGTAAATTAATATAATTACACATCAAGTGGATCAATTGGTGATGGTTGTAAGAATTAGCTCTTTAAAGATATTGCTCTGTCAAAAAGCTTGGATCACAAGGAAATTTGGTTGACTGAATTTAAATGTAATCTGCAATTTTCCTGTGATTTAGCTGTGCACCGGTGGGATTGGGTTGTCTGTTGGCTGGAAGCGTGACAACTGCATACTAGACCATCCATTGCACACTAAACCTAAGATCTTTTAAGACGAGAGTGCCTATAATATGTGTGTAGTAAGTGAGCGTTTTTACGTCTTCTCCTCATGCATTTTATTATCCTTTAAAAAATATTTATTTGTTTAGTTTAAAAAAAATTTTATTTATTAAGTACGGGTCAACATACTATAGCGTAGACAATAGGAAGTGAGAAGCAGATATTGGACAGAGTTTCTAAGATTATAGCTGGGCTTTTGAAATTGCATATGTAGGGTTGTAGCTGTCTTGTGCGGTTGAAGACTTCTTAGCATGGATTTGGCTATAGTTTATTTTGATTTTCTCTTCACAGTTGTATTTCTTCTGTTTTGCATATAGTTTTCAGGTGTGCTTCTGTTTTCGAGAGTCCTTGGTCATTTTGTGTGGGAAATAAATAAATGTTGGAAAATTCAGGTTAATTATATATATATATATACATATATCACCAAGTCTCTGCATATAGCTGGTGTGTGACCTGATCCACTGGGGGTGCACGTAAAACGCCTGGGCGTACTTACATAATGCTGCTTCAGTCACTCTCTCTCAACAGAACAGCACTCCAGGCAATGCTTCAAAAAGAGTATTCAATATTTCGGCAAGCACGGCAGAGCACCATTATGGCGCCAGACGCGTTTCGGCTTTTGCAGTCTTTTTCACGAAATATATAATAATGAGTGATCTAATATGTGAGGTCATAAGCAGTGCATTGCGGGGGCATAAGTTATAGTTCGCTCAGGTAACTAACTGCTGAATTTCTCTGCTTTTGTATGAGTGAGATCTGAGCTTAACCATAACATAGTGGTAGCCTTTGTTTATTTCTGTCAATTTCTAAGTTATTATTATTATTTTTTTTTTTTTAATTCTATTTCTCAACTAGAACGTCCCTGCAACCTTTGTTTATTTCAGTGAATATATAAATGCATATGTTTTCTTTCAGTGACTACCTTTTGAAAATGTTACCTAAAGAGATCTGGTCATTACGCTTTAAAATATTTTTATAGATATTAAATAATTTCCTTTGAAAAGTCCATTTTCGAACTAAAACAAGAAATAGGTGCCTACCTGCTGTCTAAATTGCCTGAAATGCTTTTATTCATTTTCAGGAGAAAAAAATAAATTCTGTTGGAAAGTCACAAGTGTAAAAATACAGACACCAGAAAAATCTTAAACAAACCATTTTTAAAAAGGAAAAAGAGGGTAATCTGCTAACCCAGGTAGACAACAGTCTGCGGCCTCTGAAAAACTGACACCGCTCCTTTGAGACAGCGTCAGCACCAGCACCATCGTGCCCGGCACTAGCAGTTACATTCCTTCATTTTTACAGGATTTTACGAACTTGAAACTATAGGCACGTTTTTAGGTCTTGCTGGCGTTGCAGCGCGAAGCGCTGCCGCCAACGAGAACTATTGTTACCGTGATGCCTCTCAAGGGAGACAGACCGGGGCACGCGCAGCGATCGGGGTCTGTGGACGCGCTTCTGAGAAGCGCAGACGCACACGCCCCCAAGCGCGCGCGCCACGCTCCGCCGACCGCCGGGCTTATTTCCCAGTGCCTCCACCTGAGTCTCCCATGTGTATCCACCACAAGCTGCCCCTCCCTCCCCCCTTCGGCTGCCCCACTCACCAAGCAGTAGGATCCGCAGCACTTTGAGCTCCTCCTTGGCATGCTTGTATATCTCCCGGTCGATATGCTCGCTATGGCTCTGGGCCTCCTGCAGCTTGCCGGGCACCGGTGTGCTATAGCACAGCCCCATGTGTCTGGTAGCCATGGGCGAGAAGAGAGGGGTTTTGGGACGTCGGGCCGTGAGGCCACGGTTCCAGAGGTGAGCGATAAGGGGGTATGGTGGATGACTGAAATAAGGTGAGAGACGAGTACAGGGAGAAGTCCGTTTTCAGATGTCAGGCAGGTGTTTTTCTTGAGAGAAGGGTGATATTATTTTGTGGAGGGCTCTAAACGCAGTTACATTGTTTTATGACTGGACAGGAGGAGGGATTAAGTTTGAAAACAACGTGCTGTGCGTTACCCGTGTTAAAGGGGGAGTGAGTGGAGCGTCAAATTCAAGTGTGTTTAATAGGAAGGTTTTTCTGGAATGTACCTTTGTGCTTTTGTCGAGGTTTCAGTCGGTATAAAGTGTCGACAAGGTGCAGGCACGTTCCTGCTCTGTGGATGTAAAACTTCTGCTCCACTCCTTATAGAGAGGAAAAGTAAACCGAAAACTGGGAATGATTGGAAATTGGCGCGGGAGCTGCGCCCGTCCTGGAAATGACGCCATGTCTGAGGTGTCTTGTTCCAGGTGCCGTTGGGGTGCAGCTCCCTTCTACTCCGGCTTCCCGCCCCAGCCACGGTTTCCCTTGCCGGCAACCCGTCTGTCTTCGAATCCCCGCCTCCTTGCACAACCACTCCGTACCCCCGTCTCTTACTCTGAGTGCCGCCCCCTTTTCAGTACCCTCTAACGAGCCCCCCCATTCCCCATCGCAAAAGTGGTGCTTTCCGGTCCCCATTTCACCCCCTCAAGCACGCCAGCTCCCGCCCCACCTGACAAGAGACAAACCCCAGCTGCAATATCATTTTGAACAAGCATTGAAAACACATTAGGTCTCGCCTTTGATTAAGTTAAAGCCCTTTGCTTTGATAATGGTATTGTATAGCAAAGCAAATGGCTTTAACTTAATAAAAGGCGAGACCTACTGCATTTTTTATGCTTGTTCTAATACTCGCTGGAAGGAGAACTTCCTGCTGCAGTGAAGATTACCTTAAAAGAAAAATAGTATTCCAATTGACTTTCCGTCTCCTTATGAGTCTTCATTGATAGTTGTAAAGGTAGAATAGCCTGTCTAGGCATTGATAGACAGTGAGGGATTCGAGACCGCTAGGCCCCTAGTGTAAAAGGGTCGATTTGTTGCATATCTAAAGTGAATGTTTACACATAGCCAGCTCTATGTGTAAGGCCGGTATTTGCTTATTTTCGATGACAAGGATCTACATTGGTAATTGGTGAATGTAAATTATCATTGACTCTTTCCATTTAACCTTTTTGCCCTCTGCCTCCTTCCTTAGCCATCATTTCCATTTCTTGAATGGTATTTTCTAATTTTATAATAAAATGTTACTGTTATTTTTAAACTGAGGCGTTTAAAATATGTAAATAATACCGTGCTGTATGTGTTAAAATCTTTTGCAAGGTTTAACCGTTAGTCAGTAGTGCCACCTGCTGGACAGTTGGAAATTGTACTTTTATTTTAAATGAAAGACCATCTATTGATTCAAGTTAGATAATTTATTCGGCAAATTGCTTTCGTTGATTCTTTACTACTTCTTTTCTGGTTATTTGTTTTCACTATTATAAAGTACAAGTAAAAAGTTAGTGGCTTTGTGTAGCCTGGTGCCAGGCGCGCAACACCCATTGGACTCACAGGGCTTCAGCCCCCCCCCCCCCCCCCCCGTCGTGTGTGGCAGCCCGGGCTGAGACACCTTCCCGGGCAAAAAAGCAGCCGCACCCGAGCACTTCACAGGTCTTTAAAAGACCATTTGCATGTTAATGAGGCCTTGCTGTTGTTTCACCCCCTCTAAGAGCCCCTGCAGCTCCACTCTGCCTATTGCTTAAAGTTCAGCCCCCCCGAAATTTTTGCTCAGCCCCCCCCGAAATTTTTGCTCAGCCCCCCCCCGAAATTTGGCTCTAGTTGCGCCTCTGCCTGGTGCTGTTGTATGAGTTGTGCACTGATAGTTGCTTGCGTTTTTTCCAATCCCTCATGAAGGCGTAGGACCTACTCAAAGCGAAATGCATACAAGTAACGTGTTTGTGAGACTATATAGTCTAGTGGTTTAGTGCCTGTGTGTTGTGGACATATTAGTGTGCATGAACCACTGAGCATCAGAATTTCTCAGACTTTCATTTGTATGACACTTTAAAATAATTTAATTAGCTAGCTGTTTTCGACTTTCCCTCCCATATAATCCAATCACAGCGTTTAGGCGACAACAATAGCTGTTCTCACGTGCAGGCTTGAGAAGCATTGTGTTGCAAAAATTGTGTTTTTTAGAAGCCTGCAAATCCTGAATTTTTTTTCCCGGCACATCATTATTCATTTTTTTTTTTTTTTTATTGGATTTACTCTTTTCATAATCCTAATGGTCGTAGTGGCTGATCTTGGGTTTTGCGAGAAGCGAGTCTGCAGGGTTTTTCCTTGATCCCTCAGCTGACCGCATCATTATCATGGGATAGTATACCTGCTGCCTGCACCCTCTACGCTTTTTGCGTACGTTTTTCCCAGAATGTTGATAAAATCCAGCTATTGTGCATTGTACATTCAATCTTGCAGGTCTTGGCATCACTGGTTGGTGCATCAGACGTTCTAATTTCCCAGGTTTTCCAGATTTACCTGCATTGATTATCTGAACCCTGGCTGTTTGTTTCCGTCTTCCAGATTCGGAGTAAAAAAGAAGCCGATCTACATAAACTTGATCAGAGACCCCATCGAGAGGCTCGTTTCTTACTATTACTTCCTGAGGTTTGGCGATGACTACAGGCCCGGACTTCGGAGACGGAAGCAGGGCGATAAAAAGGTAAACCTTGCTTAAATTGCTGGCTCTGCTTTTTGGGAAGGTCTTTTCAGGCTCCGGTATTTGACAGTGCACAGGAGTTCTATTGCTGGATGTGCAGTGCGGCGGCGCACCTGGTTTTGAGCAGAAACTGTCCTGGAAGCAGACCAGTAAATGAAGCATGCGTGTTTAGGACTCCCTCACGGGCCTTTGAAATGGGTAGTTGTCACTGCTTTTGTTACCGTGCTCATTATGTGCAGGAGGGCTGAGCGCCTCTGCTTGGTTCATTCGATAGGGTACGACACTCGTTTACTTTTAATAATGTTACTACTTACCCCCCAATGCCACGTGGTCCACAAAGGGCCTTATGCGAGTTTGATGAAAGTAACAAAATAAATGCCACAATGAAAAAAGAATACTGGGGGGAAAGATGGCGCTCCTGATAAGTAATTTCCTGGTATGGCCGAGCCAGGACGCTTATGCACAGGGCGGGGCGTCCTCGCGTTAGTTGCTGGCAGCGCCCCACAGAGGTGCGTTCCTGGTGGACTAGAAAGACGCAGTGCATGTAGATAGGAGACTGAAAGAAGAGTCGAGAACATCTGTTGTATCAGCAGCCGTGTCCATGGGAGATCCGGAGTCATCCATCTCAAAACGGGGAGAAAAAACACAAGTAGAAAAATAATGAGGAATTCAGCCGGGTGGGGAGGCCGTCTGTCGCAGTAAGAACAAAATAATGCATGGACAAATGAAAGTACTCTGCAAAGAACAGATTTGCGACAAAGCGTTTTTTCACGATCACATAAACCTCCACATAGGGAGTTCAGTTATCTATTTAAACTCTTAGGGCCAGATGTACGAAAATTTAATTAGGCGTTTCCTAAATAGCGACTCCTTAGAAATCTCTGTTCAGGAAATGCAAAATGATATGTATGAACTATCCGATTTCCTAATAGAGATTTCTACAAAAAAGGAATCGCTATTAGGAAATTGCAAGTATGAAATGTATTTAGGAGATTTTAAATTGCGATTTCTACCAGGTAGAATTTACAATTTGCCACCACCTAGAGGGCTTTGTACTTTTGAAAAGCCCATTTAGCATTTCTTAACGCCCCGAAATAGCGATTCGGACCGTTAGGAAATGCTAAATGGCTTTGTACATCTGGCCCTTAGTTACATAGGTGAAATGCCTGAAAATGAACGTAACAATAATTTCCGTGTTTTCGTGTTATCTATTATTTAAGTTTCAAAGCTGGGAGAGTAAACAAAGTTTGTAAAATGTATTTCAATTTTGTCTACGAGAATCACTCTGTTCCATTAGATGACAGAGTTCACAGGCATGTTGTAGAACATCAGAATTCTACACTACTTCTTGCCCTATTAACTGTGATTGAAAAGGTAACCACATGTATCTGTGAGGTTTACATATGTTGCACTAACTCCTTGTGCAAATTAATTAGGATTGTATCTACTAAGCAATCGATAAAGACAACCTCAAACCCCATAGGTCACGTTTCCTCTCCTCCAACATTGTTACTGTTGTCGGTGTTTCCAACGCCTTCGATCTACACCCTTTATTCCAGTGGGGCAAAAGTCACTTCTCCCGACCTGGTATTTTCCTCGTTATACTTACATGAAGTCTTTCCTCTCAAGGGACCTCAAGTGAGCAGCGCCCTGGTTCTTTTCGTTTGCACGAAATGTGGCTTCAGGTGAATTAAGAGCCGCAGGAAGTGTTGAAGTAAAGTGGAAAGAATGCATAAAAAGGTATATATTGGTCCACTTGCTCAAGGCAGCCCAATACCGAACATCTACTTCATTATGGTAAAAGTATAGTACACACCAGTTTACAGCTCTGGGGTAACGTTTATTGAAATTATGCCTTCACTCTGGTAAACATAAATCCTAGCTGCTGATCCACATAGCTGTGCCCTCCGAGGCTTGAAGTACTTGTCAAAAGAGAAAGTACATTTAGAAAAGGAGCGAAGAATGTTTTAAATGTGCTCCGTGTGGATGGCATGAGTCGCCATAGTCCTGCGTGGAAGAAGATGAGTGGATGGGGTTATAGACGTGTTCCACCAGCTTACATCAGGACCAGCCGATAGAGGTGAAGGGAACTATGTCAATGGTAAGGTCAGAGAGAAACAAAAGCACCGTCGGCTAGATTAGCCTTTTTTGTCAGGATTTGGAATTATTATTGCAAAAGGCAAGAGCTATTCTAATGCCACACGGGGAGAACGCCCGTCATTTGTCTGTTAATTTGAACTTCAAAAGACAGCAAGAGTTGGCTTGCTTTGATAAAAAGCACAACGTGGGACCTAGTGAAGGAAGCGGCGAGCTGGATCCTGAATCTTCAGTCCTCCACTGGCCAGACCTATTTTCATTTATTCCGCATGTGCATGGTCCAGCTGGTGGCCATGAAACCCTCTGAAGAAAAGAAGTCCAAGTAGAACATTGCTGTCATCATCACAGTGAACAGAGCATCTGTATGTCGTCTGTGCAAATGTGAAAGTGAATATTGTTACCATAGAGGAGTAAAGCAAAATCCTGAAGGCGATCTCAGTTTTATGCTTTAGAAGAGTGGCCATTTGTGTGCAGGGCATCCAAACATTGGGTAGCGCCCGTCTGACAAAATTGGCCCGGTAGACTGTGTTGGTGTCCCCGCTACCTTTTGAATTTCTAGTCACCGCTCCGCAAATTCAAGTTTGGACTGTATGAACAGCACCTGGTCACTGAGCAGTGTGTGCAGGGGGCGGATATATTGGTCACAATGGAAGAGCCCTGGGCCTTACTGGTTATCATCTGCTGTCTATCTCTAGTACTGCTCTTACTCCCCTCTACCAAAGCTTTCCTGTCCATCTACTGCCCGCGTAGTGTTTCCACCAAAGAAAGTCCCTTTTCTGTCATCATGACTAGTGAAGTATGCCTTCTGTCAAGACAGGCCCAAAACACATGCAATATAGCCACGTGCAGCCTGTACCACGCACCGCAAATTTGGACTCCAAGTGTGCAGTGATTACAAAAACCCTAAAATAAATCATTAGGCGTGCGTGGATGCACCACTCCCACAATCGGAACCCTTTTGCTTCCAACATTTGCTTCCTGTAGTGTAAATCGAAGCGTTCCAGGATGTGTAAGTATTGCAAGTGTTTCACCAGGCTTCTTACTGAGTGCAGCACCTGTTCCAGCTGATCTTGCACAGCACTGAGGAGAAGTCTGATGTTACTCAAGTGGTAGGTGACTGGCCAGACACCATCCAGTGACATTCTCAGTATGCATCCTTCCCATGGGCCAAGGTTCATAGACCGTATTATTGGATGGGATAATGAAGGCCACTATTTGAATGGTCCTAATGTTATTGGATCTTTTCTACCACTATTACTGCAGGTCATTATTTGGCTCTCATTCATGGTTGTTGCGGAGGAGACTGGTACAGAAGTTCATTATCTGTATAACACCAGGTACTTGGGTACTCATGGCTGTGATATCGAGGGCAGCCAGTCACGGTTGACGGTTGCTGTGACATTCTGCATGATAGTGAAGGGGTTGCTGTCTGGAAGTAGCCTTTATAATGTTTTTTTTTCAGACCCAGCAGGTTCAGCTGCATCGGGCACTGATGCTTTCAAATCCAGTTACAGACCTGCCAACTCACACAGTACCACCGTGTGACACACAACATCGGCTCCCATCACACTATCACCTGGTGAGGAGCCGGTATCACAAGCTGGAAACCTTGGTAAATAGTGGTTTTCCAGCTAGTTTCCCGAGTCTTTGAAGTGCCGACGTTCATTAAGGAGTGTGAAAACACCCCAGGACATTAACACCAACTTCAGCAAGCTTTTTGTTTTTTGAGTAGGAGGGGGCTTGGGTGCAGGGTGGGGGCAAAACTTCCTCTTAGGTACTTCTCGGCACAAGGCCCCTCCTCACACAATGAGATTTTTGTTAGTTGGCAGGTCTGCAGTTACTTGTCTCCCCTCTCATAGTTAATTCAATCTTGTGCTCCGTGGATAATGCGTATCACGATTTAACATCCTTTGACTCTAGTTTCCCGGGAAATGGCCCTTTGATTCTCCTTCGTCTCAAATTGATGGTTCTAGCGATCCACGCAACTCTTGTGCACCTTGAATGTCTGGACCCTTTGGAGTCAGTCACCAACACCTCAGCCCACCTCAATCCCATCCATCTCTGAAGCAGACAGTGATGTAGGATTGAAAAAAACTGATGTTGATTAACAGCATTAAGGGCGTGTATTGGAAGAGGATCTCATGCATCCTGCTAACTGAGAATCTTTGCCCAGTCTATATCCAGGAAAGCTGGGTCCAGGAAAGCTGGATGCATTTCAGATTTTCATGATCTCCACTCCAGAATTTTATGATCTTCACGTTTATAAGATACACTTACATTCAATGGATCTGAATGAAACTGATTTACATTCCTAATCAGTATCCTGAAGTCCAGCATAGATCTGACCAGCCTGGATCTGTGCTGGACGTTTTATAGAAGCCCTACAATGTCATGCTGTCGGCCTCCCCTTTAGATTCTGATAATCTTTTGTGAGAATTATGGGTAATGTACCTCATTTAAATCATACCTCTACTCAGCCATAAATAAAACACCAAGCCTGTGAGACCTATAGGAAATATCATACTGAAGCCTCTTTGTGACCAGGTATCTCAGCAGCTAATTCGAATTGTCAAAAAGAGGCTTTGTTCAAGTCATTAACAGCTTTAGCTCCTTCTGTGGTGGTGACTGGGTCGTTTAGTGAGGCCATGTCTGTTCCTGCCCCTGGATTTGGATCAAAGACTGGTGATGACCCAGGATAAGAAGGCTTACCAAATCGGTACAAAAGGGGGTGGTGATGGACGGAGCGTCAGAACCAATCAAACACTCACACCCAGTCAACAGATCTGGGTTTGATCCATCACCGTTCTTTAGCCCACTCTGCCACCCCAGTTCAGACATGGCCATATGCAAATCAGTCTGACCCTGTGCCTCATGGGAACAGTCCAGCCCAAACTGCCAAGCTATGCCTTCCCTGGACCGGAAACAAGCTTCCTAGAACCGGTTTCTGGCATTTCAGCCGTCTTCAGCCAGGCTTGCTTGAATCCAGTGGCAAAGTGAGCAAGGGACTCGCGTCTGAGCATACCCTGCCAACTTATGGCGAACAAAGCGGTACAAAAGGGGGTGGTGATGGACGGAGCATCAGAACCAATCAAACACTCAGACCCAGTCAACAGATCTGGGTTTGATCCATCACCGACCAAATCGGTGTCATGGTTCATTGACCATAGAATGAACACCTATTCATAGTCACTTATGACCTATATTTCTTATGAAGCAGACACTCTTCCATATCATGAAATAGGAAAAATACCACTTCATAATGTTGCAAGACAAAAGATAGCACAGCGAATACTGTTTCTGGTAAATGCCCACATAGACACATGGGCAGCTGAGGTCTGAATGTGCTTCCAGGTTCTCTCGGAACCATTTCCATCCAGTTATCTAGATGTGACACTGAATTTCCATTTTGCTCAGCCAGTCCGTCCCTAGGAGACTGCTTTTGTTCTGTGCCAAAGTCTTCTGTTAGACTGCCTCCTTCAGCCTTCCAGGAAGACTCTAACTGCTATAATTGACACCAAAAAGTGATCTTGTTTCTAATGGGCAGGAGTACATTTTTTACTTGTAGCACACAGTGTCAAGTTACAAAATATATTTTGTTTGTCTTACTTTATAAGCTGGTTTAGGTCTCTTTAGAGGTCCTCACTTGGTGACTCCAGAGTTTCTATAAGTGTTGTAGAGATATTTGTTACAAGGGGGGCGGAAGAATCCGTCCCAGCAGCTTACATATGAAACTGTTTGTACTTTTGCTATTTCAGTTGTGTGAGAAGTTGGCCTGGCATATGCTGGTCACTAGTTATAGTAGTCACCTTGCACCAGTCCAATTCGACTCATAAGGTGATAGGTTAAAAGACAACCTTTAAAGAAAGCTATCCTAGTGGTAGCTGTGGACAGCAGCCTTCAGGCTAAGTCTTGAAGGAGTGTTAAGCTTATTGTTTTACCATAGATAACCTCTTGAATAACCAAATGAAGGAGTAGTCCACACAGGTGTGTGTGTATATATATATATATATATATATATATATATATATATATATATATATATATATATATATATATCAAATATATGTATTTATTCTAGGAATAACCCCACTAGTCTCTTTATGAGGCTAGAGATGAAGATACAATTCAAACAAGCATTGATAGTTACAATAAATAGCACTGGAATCACAAGGCCCCGGGGGAGGGGGGCCAAACCATATATCAAAATAGTGGTTTAAAAACCACGACAATTCTACAGACAATGCCTAGGGCATTTAGGGTCGCTGGCCCCTTGTGAAACCACCCAAGGTAGTGAGGAAGGGGACCCACGGGAGACGCGTGCAGTGGCTAAAGCTACTGTCGGGATCTCTATTACAGCCTATGGAGAATGTCGCGGTTGAATTTTACAAGTTTAAAAACACTTCTAGCAGGAGTTCAAGTTCAACACTTTAGAGTTAAGCTTTTGAAAGGCCCACACCCACGAGAGTACCGAGGTACCACTGTTACCTGCCCCAGGGAAGCCGGGTGCATAGGTCGTTTTCGATGTCTGGTCGCAGGCTGATTTTCAATGGCAAAACGTGAAGAACTGCTGCTAGCCAAAAGTGTCGTCGTTGTCGTGAAGAATGGAAATGTATATCTTGTAGAGAAGGACCTGAAAGCAGAGGGGACCGAGTCTGGGTCACGGCACAGTGACCAGGGGGCTCAAGAGAAGGGGCCCGTCAATGTCGGGTGCTTACAGGTATAAGAGGTGTAGCTTGGATCGTCAGCCACGGGGTCCAGGAGGCGTCAAGGAAGGCCAGCTTCTGGAGGGCGACTGTCCCACGAAGGATGAGGGTCGCTGCGGTGTTAGTGTCCGGATTGGATCCACTAAGCCTTGGCAACCGCAACCCACGCAAGAAACACAAAGCAGCTACTGGTGCAGACCCACAAGGTCTGAGCGAGGTCTGCAGCGAGGAGACTGAAGAGCAGGCCTGGAGCAACCAGGGGAACTCTTGGAATCGAAGATTGACCTCCGCTAGGGCCCACAAGTCGAGAGACAAGGGACCGCAGGAGGCAGCAATTTGGCATGCGTAAAGATGCGCCCACGGGTCGCCGGAGCGGGCTAGGGCGTCGATCTTTGGCACAAATGATGCTGAGAGGTTGGCTCAATAATGGGCCAAAGCACAACTTCCCCACTCGTCTGGGTCGGGTGCTGTGCAAGAGGTAGCCGGTGTCCTGGGGTATTGGGGATCTCGGCACCCACGGGGTCCACGGTGCAGAGCTTTGCTGTGCACACTTACTGGCCTCTGGGATGCTTGGAAACCCACCTCAAGGTAGGAAAGAGTCGTCGATGTCCGAAGGAGCAGCGCGGTTCCAACCGGATCACTTGCAGTGTTTCAGGTGCCTGCCAGACAGGGGGGGGGTAACTCCTTTACCCCAAGGGATATTTCGTCAGGTAGCTGTGCGGCAGCAAGTCGAAGGTCAAGACTGTGAAGTTCAAGAATAATCTGAGGCTCTGGGGACCCAGTATTCACCTTGATCCAAAGATTAGGGGAGTGTCCAGATTAGAGCCCACCAATGAGAGGTCAGGCGGGAAAGGGTGGCTACACCCTTTCCCCTTTGTGTGTTTCCCGCCTGGGCAGGGGACAGGATGCCCCTGAACCGGTTCCAGGCGGTGTATGCAGAATGTAGGCACTTGGAGAAGCCTACGTGCAACTCTGAAAGGCATCCTATGGTGCACCCACCCAGTTCCAATCCACATAGTCTGTCTGGGGAGGTGGGAACACCTCCCTGCAACAGGATCCTATTGTCCAGCTGCCGTGGCTGGAGTTCTGCCCCGCAACAGGCAGCCAGAGTCGCGTGGGTGGCGGGTAGCATCCATTTTGTACTAAGTGTGCACTTTTAAATTGGTGTCTAAATTCTGCCGCTTTTCCCATATCGCCCCTCTAGCAGGGGGGAAGCATGCCCTCAGTCCCATGGCTGGATTGGGGGTATGATTCCTTCATGTTTGACACCAAACACGATATGGTTCTGTGTAGCCATTCTCAAGTTATCACGCTATCGCGATATACTTATAATGCGGTTAAGAGTATATGGTATGGCTACACTACAAACAACCCAGTAATGATTTTACGAAGGTTGCAGAGGGGCCCTACTCAGGTAGGGGTCCCCCCCCCTCACACATATCTAAGCACCCTGCCTTGTAGGATTAGCAAGGCCTGCTCTAGGGGTGACCTATGAGGATATATGTGTTGTATTAAGTGGGATACAGGATACCTATATCCCTGTAAGGAGTGCAAGCACCACCTTACCCAGACTACAGTAGTGGTCTGGTGGTGTCATTTGGTATGGCTGTCCCAGGGGTGGCACAATAAGTGCTGCAGCCCCTGGTAGACCTCTGAGGGACCCATGCCCTGGGTACCTAGAGTACCATCTATAAGGGGCTGGTAGGGTGTCCTCAGTATCCAATTGGAAGGTACCTAGGGTACTCTCATCAGTTTAGAGAAGAAGCAGATAGGCTGGGGTCCTGGATAGCAAGGCCACAGCCTGGCTAGTGTCATAAAACAGTCAAAACTTTAGCAAAAAGTTGGGGGCAACTATGCAGTCGATGCCACTCTCCTACAAGCTGGAAAGAATCATAGTTGCTTTCCCCTGCCATAGCTTTATTACTGCTTATTTATTTTTACCTCTGGAAAAGATTAGACTAAGATGTTCGAGAATCTAGGTGGTGCTACTGAGCTCTGACTTGGCCGTCATCTGTGAAGGCTTCAGCAGTCTAGCTCAATTACCTTGCTTACCGGCACTGTATGGAGAAAACGTCAGAGACTGGCAGTTGTGGAGAGCACAACGTATGCTTCAATGCCTACCTCAGCAGTTTTTTTGAGGTTACATAGAAATTCCAAATCCTAGTACCAGTAGAATGGCTGAGCAACCACAGCCACAGGGCCAAAGATGGAAGTGTCTGCCTGTACCTGCAGTGGGTGAGCGTTGCTGGGCTGCAAAAACGCTGGGAGTGGATCAAGTTGCTCAGAAGAGAAGTGTTGAATTCTCCGCATTGAGCAGTCCCAACAGCCCAGCACTTGGTAGGTTGAGCTGTTGTTTGGTCGTTCTGGGGAACATTAGAAGCTGTTGTCAATGTTCGAGATTTGGATCCCAATTTCAATCTTCCAGGAGTGCCCATATGTATGAAACATCATAGTTGTGCAATTGAGAAGGTGTTCAATTGCTAGGATTGCCAGTGATCCCAAGATTTGCTAATATAATAAATATTCAGTACTTGTAAGACAGATTCAATTTGCCCTGCAACCTGTGCGTAGGGTGCTTGGCTCTAATGTGTGACTATCATGGGTAGAACGCTAAGGGTAGACATAGGCATGAGAATTTAGTTTTTTTTAGGCCCTGAACATTCAACTAGGAGTTGAAAGAATGGCACAGTGGTGTGGGCATCTGGCATGGACTTGTTAAACAGTGAGTCCCTTGTGATGGCATATTAAAAGGATCTTCAAACCGCCAAGTAGTAATGTGGAGATGCAGATGTCACAAGTCCACAGTAGATTGTAAGTCGCACAGACATGACTGAATAAGAAGTAATCCAAAGAGTGGGAAGTCAGCCATCAGGAAGGAGATGTACAATCAACACTGGCTGATCTTTTTCTGGAACTTAATGGCGTTGCATCCAATCTCATCTTATGGCAGGACTCAAAGTCAGAAAGACTGGATGATTCTGGAATCTGTTTACATCTATGTACTTTAGTGTTTCTGGGCATTTCAGTGGATGATGACCTAAATGCAGTGGTGCAAAAGTTCCTAGTCTTGGACTTTCTTACAGGAAATTGCTCTTGTGTGGCTGGTATCTTGAAGGTGGATACACTGTTTACTAGAGTCCCCAAGCGTAGCATGCATGGTGCAAGAACCTCTCCTAGTAGAATTTGGAACCTGATTCAAAGGCCACATGTGCAGAGGACTGCAATACGAAGGAGTCGCATTGTCTGACCTGATACAGCCTTTTGCAGATAGGTCGCAGTCACAAATCTGTCCCGTCAGGTGGTAACACAGAAGAGGAGGACTCCTATGTTAAATACTGGTGCTGCAAGTGATTGTGTGGCAGGCTTGCAGGAGGTGCTTAATACCAAGGACTGCTCGGGGAGGGGGGGGGCACGACTTCTGGTTCACTTGCTGTAAACCTACCCTGTTGCCTACTCACTGGGAGCAATGGGTTGATGCAGAACAGGGAGGGGACTCCCACCTTTTCCGGCTTGTAGCTAAAAAGACAGAGAGCATGTGAAAATAAAAGCTAAAAACCGGAAAAGGTGGGAGTCCCCTCCCTGTTCTGCATCAACCGATTGCTCCAAGTGAGTAGGCAACAGGGAAGGAAGCTTTTATTTTCACATGCGCTCTCTTTTTCCACCTCTCCCCATCAAGTTAGTCTCTGACCATCTACGGTTCAGAGTTCATGAACTGCATCCCTTAAAATTGTCATTGTATTTTGTGTAAAAAATCATTAAAATGTTGTTGAAAAAGTGTCCTAAATTTTAAGTTTCTGTGATGATTTCTGTCAGATGCGTGATTCCTTAAGCTACTTCCAATAGACACATAGTGTGGATATTATGTGGTTGTTAAATTAATTTAAAGGCTGCTTTTAAAAAAAAGATTCTCAACCACAGGTCATGTGGTTTTGGTTGCTGCACATTGTAGCCCTAGAAACCCACTGTATTTCAGCTGTGTGTTGGGCATCCAGGGCTACCAATACAAGGTTTTCTCTTTTGGCCTGTGCATTCAAGTATTTTCACCCATGCCAGGGCATAAACCTTCCTATGTCATCAAGAGATCTCGGATATCGTCATCTTGTTCACTGGTTTATAAGCCCTCTTCTCAGAAATTGGCAGCTCCTTGTGACCTCCTTCCAGAGGATCTTCAGAACATGCAACACCTTTTTTTCTTTTGGGAAATCTCTAAAGGTCCACTTGTTTGTATTTTTGTCCACAGTTTGGTCTAGGCGCCCATTGTCTGTTTTTGGGACTTTATGTATGTGTTCTGTGATTGATGTATTCTGGTGCAGCACTCACTTAAGGCCTGTAGATCTTTGGGTATGCTAAGTGCTCTTCCATGTTTACTTACTGGGTTCCATTTACTTGAGCCATCCTGGGTCCATATTACAGAGTGTTGCTGGGGTGCAACAGGTGTCTACGTTCTGTGCCCCAGGAGCGCTTTGATAGTACAGAAGGGGCCATAGGCACTTGTGTGGTCCCTTCTGTGATGCTGATCATACCACGGCACGTGTCAAACCGGTATGATCTCAAAAGGATTTTCTCTCATTTTCATGGATGTATTGCCCATTCAAATGAGGAAACGCGTTATCTACACTCCTACAGTGTTAAATATGTGGGCTCATAAGCAAAGGAGAAGTTAAGAGGGACGCAAAGAGGTGGTGCACAGTAAATGTGCCTCCTGACTTTCCCTGGAAGGGAGCTGAAAGGGGGTACCAGGAACCCGCCAGGTACCTGCCTGCAGGTGGGTGCAGTAGCTTGCTACAATCTCCTGCCACGGGGCTATCTGCCCCTTCTTTGTTATGAAGGCCGAGCTGTCTCCTGCAAAGTGAAAGTCGGGACAGCAGCTTCAAATAAGTCAGTCTGAGTTTCACTAATGTGTACCACCCAGAGGAAGCTTAAATTTGCAGCTATGTTAGGCTGTTCTTTAACAGTATTAGGGCGCTCTAAAGTGTACCTGGTGGACCCATTTAAAGGTTCACAGTGGTGTAGACTCGGACAGCTAGCCCCATACAGAGTACATGCCCAGGACTCCAAACAAAGGTTGGTGTTTTCCACACTGCTTCACCTCCCAGCACAGTTCGCCCCTTAGCATTATGGTAAATGTAGTTCATGGTACATGCATACTTGAATATTTACTGGAGCTCAGTGGCTCAAGGGAGCCTTTTCAGCACTAACCTGTACCAACTTTGGTGAAACACTTCAGCAAAAATACAAGTAAGCATTTAAAGTGACTGCGTTTACCATAATGCTAAGGGGTGAACTGTGCTGGGAGGTGAAGCAGTGTGCTTCCACCCCTTTCTGTTTGAAAAGGCTCTCTTGATTCATTGAGCTGACAACCTTGGGGAGATGCACATTTGCGCCTGTGAGGTACTGAGACCTGAAAGGATTGTGGCAGCCTGCTAGCAACCACAGATTAAATTTGTTTTCATCTCTACTGATGACGGATGATATGACGGATGATATCCACTAACACGGGTCTAGAGATTTACAGCACTAACCTGCACCAACTTTGGTGGAATACTCCAGTAAATATTCAAGTAACTGCATTTACCATAATGCAAGGGGGCAAACTGTGCTGGGAGGTGAAGCAGTGTGCTCCCATCCCCCTCCTGTTTGAAAAGGCTCCCTTGAGCCACTGAGCTGACGAGCTTTTGGAGATGCACCTGTGTGCCAGGGAGAGGTACTGTGACCTGAAAGGACTGTGGCAGATTGCTCCGCAGCCCCAGATGAATTTCGCTTTTTATCTCTACTGATGTAGGATAATATCCAGAAACACGTGTCTAGAGATATACGTATCAGACTGGCATGGTTACATTGGAGCTGTGTGAATGGATTGAGCAACTCTGCCCTACAAAGTCTGCTTTCTCAGCAGCTGATGGAGGTAGGATGCTGGCTTCATGGCAAGTTGGAGATATGCAGACAAAACGGGCAGGACTGGTGGTGAAGGGTCACAAGGTTTACACCGTAGTGGAGGGGTAATCACTAAAGACGGCTTTACTTCTGGAAAACACTGTAGTTGTCCTAGACAGTGCTCCAGGACTCGTAGGAAGCAAGCCACAAACGCTCCTTTGGAAGCTGTTAACAAGGGATGCCACTTTAGTGACTGCATGCAGTGCCTGTTCTTTTCAGATGCATCCTTTGTGTAGAGTGATACTTATCACAGTAGGTAGCACTGGGGCTGTCACCAAATCTGAAGCACCGACAACCTAGGTGCAATGAAGTGTGAGATCCTGCATCTCATTGTCTTTCAGCCTTCCTGGAGAAGTAATCGGAGACAAAAAGGCAAGGCCCTGCCTAGAAACGTCCTCGCCTCGAGCAATTGAAACAGGCCCACCCCTCACACTTAACAAACCTGTAGTGCTCAGGAAAAACAAGTAATCAGCAGCCCCTTCCTAACCAGGTCCTCCCTGAATTCTTGAGGTAAGCCCCCTCTCTATCCACCCTCACTTCAGTGGCTGGTCTCCATCCTCAAGCCACGGGAATGCAGACAATACACTTCCACTCTATGGGGTGGTTGTCCGCACCTCCATCCTGTGCTGTGCTAAACCAGGAACCTCCATAATTGACCCTACTTCTCTTTTCTAATTAATACAGTGACCCAGACTTTAAGGGTGAACATCATAAAACATCCACTTCAGCATTTTCAGAATTTCCTTTTTGTGAGAAGTTGGCCTGGCATATGCTGGTCACTAGTTATAGTGGCCACCTTGCACTAGTCCAATTCGACTCTTATGGTAGTAGGTTTAAGACTACCTTTACAGAAAGCTATCCTAGTGGTAGCTGTGGAGAGCAGCCTTCAGGCTAAGTCTCTGAGGAATGTAAAGCAGCTTGTTTTACCTTTATAATCTCTTGAATTACCAAATGAAAGGACCCCACACAGGTATATATATCAAATATATATGTATTTATTTCTAAATATACTCTACTAATCTCTTTATGAGATTAGAGCCAGGTAAACATTCAAAAGATCAACAGTTCTCAATAAATTAAGCACAAATATGGCTGTAGCCCTAGGGGCGTACCAGACCATATTCTAAAAAAATGGTGTAACAAACTCGACTTGCAAAATGAAGAGGCCTAGGGCCTTGGGAATCGCTGGGGCTTCACTTCTGCAGGCAGGTAAGTAATCAGCCCACAGGAGACGCATGCAGTGTCTAAACACACACGCGGGTTTCCTATACGTTTCAATGGCAAATGTCGCGGTTTGTAATTTACAGTTTTAGGGTACTTCGCAAAAGTCAACAAGCAAGCAACTTACAGAGTAAGTATTTTGAGGGCCAACACACACTTGGGCACCGGAGTGCGCGAGTTACCTCACCCAGGGAAGCCGGGTGCATAGGTGTCCTTTGGTGTCTGGTCGCGATGCTGTTTTCAATGGAGATCACTGAAGACTTGCTGCTTGTGACGACTGGAGAGGTGTCCGTTCGAATCCGAAGATGGATTGGAGTTGCAGAAGACCTAGAAATTGAGGGGACAGAGTTCAGAGTCACTTGCCAGTGACCGGTGGCCAGCAAGATGGATGACCACAGCTGTCGCGTCTCTTCAGGTCGATGATGGTGTTTTGTCTCTTCGCTCACGAGGTCCAGGAGGGATCGACTATGACCAGCAGCTGGATTCGGAGGGTCCCACGACGTCTGCAGCTGTCGACGGTGTCGGCACCCGGATTGGAGCCAACAAGCCTTGGCAACCGCAAGTCTCGTGTGGAGTGAAGTTTGTCAATGGTGCAGACCAGCAAGGTCTGATGGCCTTACCCAGCGAGGGTAAGTGAGGGCAGGCCCAGAGCAACCAGGCGAGCCCTTGAAGTCGATGTGGAAGTCTTCAGGCGAGTTACTAGCCAACGGGCAAGCCACCGCGAAGACGCCTTTGCAGGAAAAGTCTAACAGCCCACGGTCACTCGGGACGGGGTAGGCCGCTGATTTTTGGTACTAGACCTGCTAGGGACTTGGACAACAAATGGTCCAAAGCACAACTTTGTTGAACATAGATTAGGGCTTGCACTCGAAATCAGTGCACGGTTCCCTGGTATTGCTGTTCCTCGTCACTCGTGGGGTCCAGATGCCACAGCTTCGCTGGGGACTCAAAATGGCCGTCGAGAGGTCAGGAAATCCGCTTCAGGGGACGCAGGGACTTCGGGCTCCGGCGGGAGCGGTAAAGTTTGCAACCGTTGTTGAAGAGTTTTGGTGCCTGCCAAGCAGGGGAGTCACTCCTTGACTCCAAGGGAGATTCTTCAGTCTTCCAGAGATAGTGGAACGTCGAAGGGCCAGGATTCTTCTTTGTAGAGCGTCGTCCAGGTGTAATCTAAGTTGCATTGGCAAGCTTTGGTATCTTATAGTGAAAAGATGGGAGGGACTAGCTCTATGACCACTCCTCTAGGAGGGTCAGGGTAGTGGGTGGTTACACCCACTTCCCTTTGTCCAGTTTCGCACCAGAGCAGGGGCAGGTAGCCCCTGAACCGGTTTGAGCTGGCATATGCACAGAGGAGCCTACTGCTCTCCCAGTGCAGGACTTCAAAGCACTCTAAGAGTGCACCCACCGAGCTCCAATACACTAAATCCTGTCTGGGAGGTGGTGACACCTCCCTGTGACAGGAAACCCTTTGTTGGGCTCCCTCCACTGCGAGTTTCGGTCAGCAGCAGGAGGGCAGCCCGGTGTCTGTGCTGGTGGCATCCATTTTGTGATGCCAGGGCTCTAGAAGATTTCTACCGTGTAGTACAGTGGGTACATGTCGTCCCCTCTAGAAGGGTGGGATCCTACTCCCACACCAGTTGCTGGTGTGGGGGTAGGATTCCAAGTTGTTTGACACCAAACACGACATGTTTTGATGCAGTCATTCCAAAGTTAGCATTTACCGCGAGGTTATAATGCACTTCAGAGTATATGGTTTAACCGCATCCACAAACAGCAGCAGAGAATAGACTCTGCCAGCTGCAGAGGGGTCCTGCTCAGGCAGAAGCACCCCCTCACGTAGTAAACCAAGCACCCTGCCCTCAGGATTGTTAGGGCCTGCTAGAGGGGTGACTGATAGGTTTATGTGTGTGTGTATGGTGAGATGTAGGAATCTATACCTCAGTGAGGAGTGCTAACACTACCTCACACAGGCTGCAGTTGCAGGCCTGTGGTGTCAGATTGTGAATGCTTTCCAGGGGTGGCATAATACATGCTGCAGCCTCTGGTAGGCCTGTGAAGTACCAATGCCCTAGGTACCATATACTAGGGGCTCATAAGGTACCACAGTATCCAATCACTAGTGCATCTCATATGCACACCAATTATTTAAGGGAGTAAGCAGCTAGGCTGGGGTCCTGGATAGCAGGATCCCAGCCAGACTAGTCAAAAACCATTGAAACACCTGGAAAAAAAGTGGGGGCAACCATATAGTCAGATTCCACCTTCCTACACTTTTGATGTTGCATTTTTAACCTGTATGTAGTATATTGATATGATCATGAGATTGCAGCTTGGTTTGAGCGCAGCTGAAAGCTCTGGATATTTTCCTCTAAAGGCGGCCAGTCATTAATTAGTGTTTCCAACAGATGATCAGATCTACTATCCTTTCTGAGGTGGTGTTCTTACCGTAGGCTAGCAGCAGACTAAACATCCACCGGATTCTAGTGCCTTTCAAAAATGCCTATTATAGCACTATCATGCATGCAAATAGTTTCTTTCTACCGTTTTGCATATTCTCTCAAAAAGACTACATTTCTAAAGGTCCTTCATGAAAAGCTGGCCTTGGCTTAAAACTTCCAGTTGTCAGCTTTCCTTTCTTTTGAATTATCTTCTCCTTCCTTTGGATCCTCTGTATGTCTATGGTCTCTGAGCACAACCTTCTGTAAGTCGCGTGCATTTTTGCCTTATCCCTATTATTGTATCTCTGCCAATTCCCCCCCACCTCATTTCAAAGATCACAACCTCTCCTTTGCAATTAACACCCATGCACCTAGCAATACCTAATCTCCTCTCCTGCATTGCATGTCACATTTCATCTCCGTCCTTTAAAATGAGTGAACATTTTGCCAAAGTTGAGGTGAGATTTTCGTAACGGAAGTACATCAAGGCAGACACGTGACCTACCCAATGAGCGTTTTAGAGGCATTGCTCACTTAGTACATCCTCTAGTCTCGAAATAAAATCCAGACCTGTTTTTATTTTATTTGAAAGAAAACTTTATTTTGGGAAGAATACATATCACATAAAATAGGAGTTATAAATCGCATAATATGATGCAAATGCATATTTACACTCACTTTGAAGGAAGCAGGTAGGAGTTCAGAATCCTCTTTTTGTTGATAACAGATCAGTGGAAGCTGCGGCCATTTTAGATCATATTTGTTTGACATCAACCATGTGCACGAGGGACTTAAATTAACAATACTCCCAAAAGGTTAATCTGATAGCATGTAGAGGTGAAGGCCCCAGCATATAAATGTAAATGAGAGCACACAGTGTTTCCTTAAGTGCCATCTATGGGTGTGCATGCTCCCATATAACGTCCCGATTCCATCTCAGTGTGGTAGGTTATGAATCTGCGTGTAACAAGAGGGAGAGAGAGGACTAGTTAGCTAGTCCGAGTCCCCGAGGGTTTATATGTGATTAAACAAGGAGGACTAGCTTAAGTTGACCAAAGTGTTACAGTACTCAAATTAGTTCTGTCACGGGCACCTTGTTGGTGTATTCATGAAGCCCTCACCCACCAACCTAGTTGGTGGCATGCTTCATCATCGGGCCCACCCAGTGACACCTAGTATGTCCCAGGTGTGCTACGACGCCTGATTACAGCGGAGCTGGTATATTGCTGAGAGTGCAGTGAGGTCCTGAGGAAAGCCAGAACACTCTAAGGCACTGGCTGAAACATGTCGACCATCTGAAGGACGCAGGGGGCAGTAACTCGCCACCCTCACGCGTCCTGTAGCCTTACTTTTAACCGCTGGTGACGGCCCAGTTATTAAAATTTAATTTACCCTCGGATACTGGGACCACCACCAAGCCGTTTTAAATCACAATTCACCCAACCTCACTGCACTCTCAGCAATATACCAGCTCCGCTGTAATCAGGCGTCGTAGCACACCCGGGACATACTAGGTGTCACTGGGTGGGCCCGATGATGAAGCATGCCACCAACTAGGTTGGTGGGTGAGGGCTTCATGAATACACCAACAAGGAGCCCGTGACAGAACTAATTTGAGTACTGTAACACTTTGGTCAACTTAAGCTAGTCCTCTTTGTTTAATCACAGGTTATGAATCTGCCCATCACATGAGGGCTAAGCAGTCTTCTGCTGGCACAGAGGCATGATTCTTCTGCCACAAGACGTGAGCTCTTCAGATCTCCTGACTAACTTTAACCACCTTGACTTAAGAGTTCTACTGGGCAAACTATTGTAATTGGCGGCATCTGTAGTTTACTGATACAGCTGAACTTACTCCAGTAGATCGATATAAACACGGAAAGCCAGGTCACGTTTCGTATTGCCATCTGACAATCCCAATGCTGCCATGATCTGGTAATGTTGAGCTGAATCGAGCCATTGTCCGGTGGCTGAAATGTGAGAGGATGAATTATTTGTAATGTGGCTTTTTATGTGAGATGCAGTGCTCATGTATAGGGGAAAACAGGCCACATTCACGTCATTCATTGTTATATATATATATATATTTGTTTTTAGTTTTATAAAGCGCGAACTCAACCCGCAGATATCCAGTATCGGAGCGTTTTACACGAGCACCAGTCTCGTTACGGATGAACACATTAATTGTTAGGTGTGGGGAAATTACGTGATTTGCCCAGAATCACAGGATGTTGAGCGTCCCTGCCAAAACTTGGACCTATTTACCCAGCTTTGAGGTCCACCGCTCTAGCCGTCAGGCCACACCCTCTCCCCATTACCTTGTCCTTGTTTCTGCTTTGCCAGAATTGTGTGCATCTGTCCCTTTTAATGCTAAAAAAGACTTCTGCAAAGTGTTGTATGTGTTGCATGCCGCGTATCTGTATATAGTCTGCACTACAGGAGTATCAGGGGAGGTGTGGTCAAGAAAGACAGAAGGGCAAAATGTGCTCGTCATCCCACCATAATGAGTGAAAAGACCCTAGTTCGAAGTCTTTCAACCTCGGAATGAACCATTTGGAAAGACTTCTAAAAATGCCATACATCATGTTCCTTTGTAGAGGTGTGAGCAAGAGATTCAGCATGATTCTATGGCTTATTATTTGCGTCTTCTAGCAGCGAAGTGAAGTCCTCGGTAATAATGCAGCAAACCACCCTTTCTTAAAGAGGATGAAAACCCGTAAATGAAGTATTGACTCGCATATCCCCACATTTCTAATCCGGAGTATGTATACAGCAGACTCGTTGATACTATAATCACTGCCATGTTTTCCTAAGTATGTTATATTACGGGGGTTGTACCCCTGCAATCAGAGATAAGGGGCCCCAGAAGGAAAGAAGTCCAAATGGTCTGATGTTTTTATCTGAAATGAAAATTGGGCAGCCAACGTTTCCTTCCATTATGTAAAACCAATCCAATAGAGTGCTCAGCCTGCACAGAGCAAGTAAACACACCGCTCAGGTCAGAGGAGCCAGTACAAAAGCCTGCATAAACGTCCAGTTAGTGCCCTGCAATTCCACAAAAAGAGCACGGTCCTCGTGATCATTCTGCATCTTAAATGTAGCGGTCATTTTCATGGGCTTTCCACTAGGCGCTATAAAATACTCTGGTGAGATGCTGCTGCTCCCATGATGTCACCCTCCTTAACATGACTTAGGCACTAATATGACATTCACTGAAAGAGTGGTTTTCCAGTTCACTGGTTTTACGCCGTTTGCAGTAGGTTGAACATGGGTTTATGTATGTGCTTCCTTGAGAGCTGGTTTGTGATGGGAGTTGTGTTGTAGCATTGCACTGGTAGCCAAGAAGGTGTGTGATAAACTGTCCCATTCCTCTGTGAATACACCCTCGGCCTGGGTGGGCCAGGTTTCATCTCTTGATTTCTCCGTTCTTAAACACGTTAGAGGTCCTTTTGAGTGGATTTGACCTTAATGGAAATTGCCAACCATTTTAAATCCCAGTGCAAATGACGCATGACCTTACCACCCGCTTTTGTGGGTGTGTAACACTTTCCTTTGTCTAAACTCTCAGGTAATAAACAACCACTACTGTTCGTATTTTAACCAGGGGCCTAATTATCACTGGCGACGGACGCAGGAGCAGTGGTGGGAGGACCCACTCCACCCCAGCTTAAGTTGTCTTTTAATGCCCAACGGGGTCAGTGTGGCCCATTGCCCTGCTTTGCGTTAGGGCTGACAGCCCCATTGCTGCGTGTCTGATTCTAAAGCTTGGGTTCACTTAGGCCTCGTAGGATGTGTGGGAAAATTCAAAGCATTGGGCAGATCTCACATTGCAACCCTGTTCTGCTGGAATCCCATGCTAAGCACCGACATCTACACTGTTCCTTTCAACCATTCCCTGTTGGAGAGGGGTCTAGACCAGGCTTCTCCAACGAGTAGGTCGTGAGTTACTGGTACCGCTCCAATTACCTGTAAGCTCTCCTGTGTGCAGTCCAACCTACTAAATTAGAGGCTGTTGCTTGGTTGAATTAATATATGTATTCCAAAATTGAGAGTGCATATTCGAGATGAAAATATAGTTAATATTCAGGACGCATAAAGTTATATTTGAAGAGAAATTGCTGAATGTCCAAAATGTATTTAAACCTGATATTTGAGTGAGAAATCATCATGTGGCGTTGGAGACTTTTTACAAATGTTATGTGCCAAGGGGATTGTATCTATGGCTGTTATGTATTACCCATGTAGAAGAATTTCATATTGACAATTTGTTTACAATACTGCTGGTGCCCACTTCTGATGCATTTCGGTGACTGCTGGTAATAATCCTGTATATGGTGGCAACTAACGTAATCTTGTCTGATGTGGTCACTATTAAAACACTGATAATATCTCAGTGAGTTTACCTGAACATAAATAGTTCTTATTACAGAGCAGGTTGGAGGAGGCCTCTTGTAGACAGTCTTCCTGTACTAGCTATCAGCTTTCACTCTGATCTCTAAATGATTTCCATCTGCTTTTGACTGCACTGATTTGGATCTTACATGGGCATTTTTACGTTATGTTATGTTAATTGCATTTCTTGAGCTTACGGTTACCCAAGGGTGTCCTGGTACTGGCTACTGTCTTTCTAATTACAGGGTGTGTATTGGCCTATGTGGCAAACAGCCAGATTTTCAGCCCCTCCCTGAATGTCAGCAGCTCCGTGGCGTTCCTGAGATGGAAAGAAAGCTCATTCCATGCGGCGCATGTGACAAATCCTCTACAAACCCAGCTAGCCTTTTTAGCTAGAGGTATAACCACCCCTTTTGCTTCGGAGGAGCGAAGAGCTCTCTGGGGATGTACCATTGCAGACGTCGTTTCAGGTAGTTTGGGCTAATTCCGTGAAGGGCCTTGAACTGTACACAAGGATTTGAAATGAACCCGTTGTTTCACTGGGAGCCAATGTAGTCTTTTTATTTCTTTTTTGACAGAAACAAACTTTGGTGTCCCAGTCAGCAGTCTGGCTGCTGCATTTTGCACTAGTTGAAGCTTGTTTAGGTGTTTCCTTTGGATGTTAAGGTAAAGGCTTTTACAATAGCCCACACGCAATAGGATTAGAGATGATATCACTAGCCTTTGACAGTCCGCTGGTAAGAATGACTTTATTTTCCCTATCATTCTGAGGAGATGTAAACGCGGTAACCTCTGCTAGTTTCCCTGGTCCCCAAAGGTACATTTATTGTCAACTATGACACCCAAATTGTTTGCTTTCCTGGTTGGCTCCGGGAAAGTTCTTAGTTGATCTGGCCACCAGTCATAGGTCCAAAAGTTGGCATTGTTGCAAAAAATTAGGACCTCTGTTTTACTGGAATTTAACTTCAAACAGTTGGTCATCATCCATGACTTGATCGCTTTTATGCAATCATGGAACCTTTTCCCTTTCTCTGCCTCCTGTCCAGGGCATAGTGACACCACTATTTGCCTGTCATCAGCGTATGATGTCAGCTGAAATCCAAAGGATTTACAAGTTCATTAGCAGCCATCAACTGTGCAATCTTCTGGATACTCCCATGAGCTGTTTTCATGGTAATAATGAAGTAGCAGACCACATTACTCCTCCCGATCAACAGTGCCATCAACTTCTGCAAGGACATCCCTCTATCCATCAGAACCAGCCCAAACCTGTTCCAAATCAGGCAGACACCAAAGACCCCTCACTGTGAGCCTCGGTGGAAAAAAAATCAGACTGTTTTTATCCGGACAGACTTTTCGGCAACCAGGTGCTGCAAGAACAAACCATGATCGGGCATCTTTGAGGGCAGCATGGCTCATTCGTGTGGATTTAGAGATCTGGAGACCCCTCTCTGCATGAGTTCATTGTTGAAGCATTAAAGCTAGCTGCTTTTGATCCGAAGATTAGATTTTTTAAAAATAGTGTACGTTTCCACCGAAATAAAATATATTTTGTTAAACATAATGTTAACCATAATTACAGCAAGAAAGTACTGCAAACCTTCTTACTGATTTGAAATGGAGATCATCATGCGTTACTAATGCTAGGCATCTCAGTGCCTCTTGATTGTTTACCCTTGTAGGATGAAGTCTTGAGTTGCTCTTTCTGGGTTTCGAAGCTGAGCCTTTAAGTTGCTCCATGTTTCATAGATCTCTACTAAGTGCCCACTGAGCCCACCCACCATATTTTGCATATCTTCATAGGGCTTCACAACCTCCAGACACCGAAGGAAATACAAATCTGTTCCTAAATCTAAGGCCGTGGATTGCTCTGTCTGCTCACAAAGAACCATGGTGGATCGTGCTTTGCATCTTCGTTTACCATCAGAGGTGCTTTGCCTGTGGCACCATTGTGGTTTTTCCATAGTCGGCCCTCCCTGAGTAGAATAGGTTTTCTCTACCCCCTGGTGCAAGGTTGCATACTCTACGTCTAGATCAGGAAATTAATTAGCATGCTCTTGGCCTCAAGAGCGTTGGGACATTGGCTGTTTTTCAAACATTTCAAGTAATGTTGGTTTGATTGCAGAAAGTTGTGCTCTATTTTTGCATTGAGGCTTTACGTTAAGGTCTAGTAGTACAAGTCCTTGTTACTTCTGCCTTTGCGAAAAGAAGTTCAATATTCCTCATCCTTCTAGACCAGCGGTAGTTCATTAACCATGTTACACTGATTATCCTTCAGTCCAGAGGTGTTAAATCAATTTATAAATATTGCTTGGGCCACTCTAATTACATGGCAAAACAGTACCTGTTCGTGAGTTCAATTAATTATGCGCAGAGAAAAAAAAATTATGTTGTCATTTGTTTTTTAAAAATGTAACTAATGTAACATTAACCGAGATTTTGAAACAATAAAAAGCGAGTTTTAAAAAGAAAAATGTTTTAGTCTTTAAATATCGGCTTTGCATTTCTGGTGTTTTGTTCCAAAATATCAATCTTTCGTTTTAATCTAGTATTCTTGTGTAGTGTTGCCATGCTTAGATATATTCTGCCTTCTATAAGGGTGTATCACTAATGCCATAGATACCCACCGTTTGGCAAGTATCATCCCCATTATGCTGAGGTTCAGCGTACAGCAAGTACTGCTTACACGGAGGTCTACGCTTCGACGATTAAGTGATTACGAGTGATAGAGAGTGTCAAACGACTACACACCCCTTAAGAAACACGGACAGCATTAGGGTAACTTTGGCGGTCACACTGTTATTTTTTCAGTTCGTCCCGATAATAGATCGGACTCCATTAGATGGGTTCTGCGGCCATTCCAACAACGCTCCCGGTATTCATGGAAGTAAAATAGAGCATTGCTCATACGGAGGTCTATACAACGACGCTTAAGTAAGTGTTGATGAGTTTTATAGAGTGTTCTAACCGGCAAAGAACACTCGTTTAAGAAACTTGGACAGCATTAGTGTAATTTTGGCTGTCCCACTGTTATTCTTTCAGTTCGTCCTGGTATTGCAGCTAGTAGCTATATAACATCAGACCCCACAGAAGGGTTCTCCGTTGAACACAACAACGCTCCTGGTCTCCATGGAAGCGTATAAAAGTGAGTTCCACTTTCCAAATTCATACATTTCAACTATTTGTGTATTTTGAAATAAGTTAACACAAGGGATATTATATCCCAAAAAATTTTATATTACAGGTTCAGCTATTACGCTGTCCTATTCGTCGATCCCTTTCCAATAACACGCCATATCCTACATTTCCAGGAATCTACATGAAATAGATGCCTTGTGGTGTACCGGTAAGCGTGGTACACATATCATTTTAGTCCCAGTCACCATTATCACGTATTATAATTCCACAATGTAATTATTTCCCTCCTTTAGTCCCTAGAATCGTTGTCCTGAAGAGACCCCGTATCAAGAGTGGGTCGAAACGCCGTCGACAAAATAAGAAGAGAGCCTAAAATAATTAATTGGCTATTGTAGATAGCTCTCCTTCTAATATTCCCCCAATAACCTATTCCTCACCCCCTTTTTTTATTTTATTTTTCACTAAGTTTGGTTATGGTCATCTCACTGGGACTCACAAATCACTCACAATGTGTATATAAAAAATGTTTCTATGTTTAATATACAATTAAATGTTTTTGTGGTACAATTGATAAAGCTAAATAAATGTCACTTACTTCGGCTGAAGTAAGTATTAGGTAACTACTATTGCGATGGGCCTTTTTTAGTTTGATTAAGATTAAATCAGAGCAAAAAATTTGGATTTTGCATATATCCTTTAACAATGAATGAATGAGTTCCTTGTGAACAATTGTCGCTTTAGCATTAGGTTCGTGCTACAGCACGGTGAGCACCATTATGGCATGGAAGTGTACAGTATGCCAGGAATTACCATCATTTGCCAAGGTCCGCAATATACCAGAGTCACGTACTTTCATAAGATGTGCAGTGTACCAAAAATAAGCAATATTGTTTGACCACATTATATCACGGATACCCCCCAATAAAGCAGGAATTGCTGCTGCGATGCCACCATTTGTAGACAGCTTTGTGTCAATCATGCTCCCATTGGTTCTGCTTCGCACAGGGCATGTTGTCTCACTCGATGCCTAGATATGTAAATCACACTATTGGTGTGACGTGTCGGGCCTGCTCTTTGTTTCCTTGAACTGATTCACTGTTCTGAAGAAATGTGGGCCTTGTTTTCAGGCCCTTCCTTTCCAACAGTGTTGTCACTCAGTCATACCTATAAACGATGAACGAAGCACCTGTTTAGTTTTTGGTAAGTCTATTCTCCTTTTTAGATGTTTAAAAAAGGTTTTTGCCGTAAGGACTTTGATGAAAATGTTGTCTTAGCCAACATTTGTTTAGCAACTTCCTAATGTGTTGTCCCTTCCTCTGGGCAAATATTAATAGGGTATTTAATCTTAATTACTATTTAAGAAATTGGCATAAAAAATATTCAGAGTCGACAGTTACAGATTATTCTGATAATGTCCAAGTGATATACAGTAATCAATAATATTTTGGAGAAAAAAGAGAACCGATGTAAACCACATTTATTTCACTAATGGAATGTATCGAACTAACTACCATCGTTTCATAAATCTTTTTCTAATAACATTAACATATCCTATAATCAGTGTAATGTTTCTTTGTGTGTCACTCAACTAGACAGTTTCTCCGACGTCTCAATACATTTTCATTAATATTTTCTGAAGCTTCCATTTTACACTGAACACAACATCCCTTTATTTTTTTTCTTGGGCAGCGGCGTTTTCTTTCATCTTGTATTTTTGCCATTACCGTTGGGTCCTATAATTGGCTTCTATCCACTTGAAGTTATAAATATCATGGTATAATCGAGAGTTTCTTTGTGAGCTTGTTGGTACTTCGTGTGAAGCAGAGGTAACAAATGACGTATTTGTTTGTCCCACAGAGGCTCCTGTGTTGGCATAATACGGCGAAAATCAAATTTTATATATATAAAAAAAATGGTTTTAGGCCCTTATATGTTTGTGTAAGCGGTTTTTAGTATGTACGCTGCAATGAAGTACCCGATGAGTCTTAATTTCTATATTCTTCGTGTTGCACTGTTTCTAAAATGAAATGGGCTTTTGGCTTTAATTTAACTCCCACAGAACAGCAGCCCAACTCTAGTGTTTCGGGCAGAAAAACTCAGAATAGGGAGTCTTGTAACAACGCGTTCACGAGTCTGGCCCACCTCTATTAACCACCTCCTTATTATAATCCTGCCACCAACACAGATATTTAGTGTCGTTTTCCCTGTTGTGGCCACTGTGTGGCAGTGTAAGCTAAGGCTCCAAAAGATTAGTCTCTATTCAACTCTGGCCTTCTAATTCCCTTTCACCAATATATGCAATGGAAGTCAGAGTGAGAAGTATCTGAGCCACCCTTCCAAGCAAAATATCTGTAATGCAAATTCCCAAATTATTCCAAATAGAGAAAGAAACATAGTAAAGATTAGGTCAAAGGTTATTTGATGAGCTACAGGGCTAATACAGTCTGCATCCGCAAATGTTTGATCTGAAATGTAAAACAGTAGAAATATTTTTAAAGTGTGTCCACGATTTCTCATCATCAACTGTGTATTGGGCAGCCACACCTTGTTCTTAATACACGTTTAGAAATTATCCACTTGAGGATGTTTTGTGTGCTTCAGGATTTCAATGGCTTGGATTTTAAGATGAATAGTAGCATCTCCATCTTTGTTTAAGCACTGCCAAATCCCATGTTCTGAAAAGGTACCTATATGAATATATGATGCATGACTATAGATAAATGTATTGGTAAAAGTGTATTTATGGGGGATTTGTAAATCTTTGACTCACTCAGAGCCGAACAGGAGGCATACGCCACGAGATGTGATTCATAGTGGTTTTAAAATGAGGCGCAATATTCATCAAGTAGTTGGTTTCTTTTGGGTGGGAGAGTGGCTCAGATTCTCTGATGAGTCGTGTCTTCAGTTCCTTTCTTAGCTTCAGGACATTAGTGGTAGTTCTGCTGGTAATATTTTTTGGGTGCGTAGATTGTTGTCTTCTGATTTTTCTTTCAATTCTTGATGACGTGGTTGTGTCCTGACCCCTGTCCGCTTGAGGTGGCTATTTCCCCTGCCAGAGAGTTGAAGGGTTAGGTGGCCTTGTCGTTAGAGGTATTTATTGTCACTTTCGGTTTAACTATATATGTTGCTTGTGAGAAAGTAGATTATTAGTTGAATTGGTTGGTAGCCCTCTTCAAGCAATAATGGCATTGTTCCTTAATGGGTCCAATTAGGATTCACTTGGTACTTGTGACACAGAGCCGATAGGCTTCCCTTAGGAGAAATGTATAAAACATTTCAGTGCCAAAACCGGTAAGTAGAAAGACAAAATATCCCACTCCGAATTATAGAAATTGAGGAAAAAAAGCAATGAGTCAATAGTCAGTAAAACAACAAAAAGCATATGTAGGGAAACGAAGATGTAATGTTTCGAAGCTTTAGATGTTTTTAGTGCCAAAAAGCGCAAAGCGCCAATTGTGGATATCTGGTTGCTTGAGGATGGGTCAAAGTCAAAAGTTAAGGCTGCCCCCGATGGAGTGTGGGTCAGATGCGTGGACCATGATCGATCCAATTGAAAGTTTTACCTTCTGCTTTAGAAACGTTTTTGGAAGTCGAAAATCCTTAGTGGGTCACGACAGCTGGCTGTTGCCACCATGGGTTCCACAAGGCTGGATAGCTGTTGGACGTAACCCATTGAATTTTGGTGGAAAAGGTCCAAGCAGGAGAAATTTAAACTTGGCACTGAGGGAAAGTCCCTCTTCAGCTGAATGCACTTATTTCCTGGGTTCAGGTGGGAGCAGGTCCAGCTCTTGGGGTCTCTCTACACAGGTACAGTAAGTGCATTGCTCTTAAGTCCGTGTTCAGCAAGTGCATTCCTTCTGTCTTCATCAGGTCCAGCAGTGTTGTGGAGAAGGTAGCCAGGCGTGCCACTGTTATCCCACCCTCACACTAGTGGCAGGTATGTCTCCCTATCCAATAGGGAAAAAGTTCCCAGAGGCAACCCTAACCACTTTGACATTTTTGGAGGGTTCCACTATAAACAACCCCACAGTGCCCTGCTCTGCCAAAATCCAACACTGCAGAATCTTCATTCAGGGGCAGGCCTAGGTATGAGTTGTTACATCAGCCTGTGACAGGGGGACTCCTTTGAAGCCTGTACAGTTGGTGGGCCTGTCCCCCAGTCCATCCTGTCAGTAGGTCACACCTCCTCTCAGTCAAGGCCCTTTTGTTCCCTTTCCTGATAGCCATTCACACCTACCAGCAGGCTGCCAGGTGACACTCTGAAAAGGCTACTACTGCATGCTTCGGACAGGAAAATGGCAATTTTCTAAAAGTGGAAATTCCACAAAAAAAGTAATTTAAAATCTGACGACCACCAGATTGGATTTTTAAATTCCTATTAATTTGAGTCCTTTAACCATGGTTCTAGCTATTCCCAAACTGAAGTTATTCATTATAGGGCGTTATAATTTAACCCAGTGCTTTTCTATCTGAGAGCCACCATTGCCACAGTGAAAAATGACTTTAGAGATTTTGCAATGTAGAACTTAAGGACTCGTACTTCTCAAATACCATGCTTTCTGCCCTGTGTGCATTCAGGCCTCCATTAGAGATAGCTTATAAGTATTAAAAGAAAGGCTTGGGTCTGTTAAGAGGATGATTTTAGCAGGTCGAAATGGCAATTCTAAAACTTCACACTGGCTGCAGTGGCAGGCCTGAAGACATACTTTGCATTGTCACTTTAGTGGTGGTACAATATGGGCTGCAGTTCACTGACATTTAACCTACTGGCCCTGGGTACACAGGGTGCCATATACTAGGGACTTATAGGTAAGTTAAATGTGCCAATCCAGGATTAGCAAATTCTAAACTTTTTAGGGGTCAGAGCGCATACACTGAGCGCTGGATTGCAGCACTCCAGTGTTCAGAGTGCATACACCAGCTATAATCTAGTTAAAAGTATGAGGGGGTGACTAATTAAAAAGGGCACTTTCTTACATTGCAGATTTTGGAAACTGAATCTATGTATTTAGCATAACATGCAAAGCCACGTGACAAGCTTATTTGCTTATTAATATATCAACACAGTCTTGTTGGTACCCAGTCTCATTCTTTATTGCTGGCTCTCTCCCTTAACAGTTTACTTCTGGCAGCTTAGTGGGATTTTGTCTGGCTGCCTATGTTTTTCATCCTTCCAAAGCTGATAAATTGAGTGCCATTACATTGGTTAATAGCACATTTTACTTGCAGTGCTACAAAATTGCATGCCTGTTAGAAAATTGTGGGTCTCTAGTTGGCAAAGGTAGGTACATTTGTCCAAATAGGGACCCTTCTTCCTAGTCAGGATAAGGGAGTTACACTCCTAAAATAACCCCTGCTCGCCCCCATGGTAGCTTGGCACAAGCAGTCAGCCTTATTCTAAAGGCAGTGTGTAAAGCATTTGCACATAACTAACAGTAATACAGTGTAAGCAGTACAAAAGGACACCTCACCAGTTTAGAACAATATCCAATATTTTTATATATAATCAAGACGAGACCAAAAACGATAAAAATCCACAATACAGTACTTGGTAATCTTCAGTTACAAAAAAACAACCTTGAAAAACAGTTCCTTAAAGTCGGAAGCTCCCTCTGGGGCTATCACGGCGTCGTAAACAAACAAATCCAAACAATTCTGTCTGACCGTGGAGTCGCAGGACAGCTATGGTGTCGGGAAGACCCGCAAAACAGTACCTCTTAGAAATGCAGGGTGTCGGTGACCTCTCGTTGAGCTCCCAAAAGTACGGCGTCAGCAGGCGTTTATTCCGGAGGTCGTTACAGGAGTCGTCAGGCCCTTGAAGTCACTCGCATTGCAGATCGAGCTCCTCTCTGAATTCAGGAGCGCTGGCGTCGGCAGGCGTCGGGTGTTGCGGTGTGAAGTGCAGTGGTGCGCCGTGCAGTGCCCACAGGTCGCGGTGCGAGCAGACGCTCGGTGGCGGTTGGCGACGACCAGGTTCGCGGTGCGGAGTGAATGCTGCACTCGTTGCGGTGCTGGCAGGTCCCAGTGCAAGCAGCCGCGTCGTCATTGCTGTAGCGCTGTCGTCTACTGACGAACTGTAGTCGATGGCACAGGCGTCGGTAGGCCAAGGCTGCGGTGCGTTGTGTAACTTTATGAGTGGTGCCCTTGAACCACTGTGCAAGCAGTGGCGTCTATTTCGGCATGGAGCGGCATCGTGGGGGATACCAAGGCGGCGGCGTGAAGCGAGGTGATGCGGAGTGCGCGGTGCACACAGGTCGCGGTGCGAGCAGCGGCTCGGTGGCGGCATCAGCAGGTGTTGTCGGTGAGGCCAGGGTCGCGTTGCGGCGGTGCTCTCTGTGGTGCCTTCAGGACACTGAGTCGACAGTGGCGTCGTAGACGGCGTCCGGTTGCTTTTTCTTCTGTTGCAGCACAAAACACACAATCCCCAGTGCTGAGGGCAGAGAACTTGAAGTCTTTGCTGTTCCTGAGACTTCTTGTAAAGGGGGCAAGCTCTACCTCAAGCCCTTGGAGAAACTCACAATAGTAGATTGCAGAAAGTTTAGTCCAGTCTTTCACTGCCCAAGACAGAAGCAGCCACTGCAGGCCAACACAGCAAAGCAAAGTGATAGTTCCTCCTCACAGATTCTACAGCTCTTCTTCTTGGCAGTATTCTTGGTCCAAAAGAGTTCTAAAGTTCAGGGGTTTGGGCCCCAATATTTATACCACAAAATCCTTTGTCCTCTTAGGGAGGGGGAGGTGTCTGTGCCCAGCCAGAACCAGTTCTGCCCTCTCTGGTGTGGCTCCCTGGCAGGTGGTGGAGATGGCATTGTCAGAGGCAGACCAGACCCATTGAGGTGCAAGGAATTCTCCTCCCCATACTCTAAATGCAGCCCAGGTCTATTCAGCCCTTTACTGACCCACCTAGACTATCCGGAGCCCCTCTTGCTCCCCAGCCCCTGTCATACAAAACCCAGACAGTCAATCCACAAACCCAGCAGAGGCACACAGGATGGTTAGGCAAGAAAATACATACTTTCTAAAAGTGGTATTTTCAAACACAGAATGTAAAAATCACTTTCACTAAAAGATGCATCTTTAGATTCTGAGTCCAGGCATACTAAATGTTATTTTCCTAACTAGTTCCCAGGGCCAGTTATGTTTATAAGATGTTATAAACAAACTCCCAATTCTGTCCTATGGGGAACAGGGTAGCCTTGCAATAGTGACAAACGAAATGGGCAGTAATTCACTATCCGGACATGCCACACACACAAGGGCATGTCCTACCTTTCAAATCCACTGCACCCTGCCTACAGGGCTACCTTGGGCCTACCTTAGGGGTGACTGACAGGTAGGAAAAGGGAAGGTTAGGGCCTGGCAAGTGGGTGCACTTGCCAAGTCGACATGGCAGTACCAGACTGCACACTGGCTCTGCAATGGCAGGCCTGAGTTACATTTACGGGCTTTGTGTGGGTGGTACAATCCAGTGCTGCAGTCCACTAACAGCATTTGATTTACAGGCCCTGGCCCACCCAGTGCACTTTACTAGGGCCTGACACATAAATCAAGTAGGCCAATCATGGAAACGCCAATCCAGAACACATTTTACCACAGGAGCACTTGCACTTTACCACTGATCAGCAGTGCGAAAAGTGCACAGAAACACTAAGCCAGCACAAACAGAGTCAAAACCGGGAGGTCAGAAAGCAAAAACTCAGGGGAAAGACGCCAAAAGATGCCAAGTCTAACAATGCCTATGATAGGAAACAAGGTGTTATTATTATTTAATAAATTTGACTTTGATTGAAGCAGTTTGTAAAGAAACAAGGGGACCCTCTGAGTCAGAAGGGACCGAGGGTATACAATCTATTTTGAGAGACAAAGGTCCCTGTCATAAAAGAATAGGCTTTGTACTACAGAACAATATAATGATCTGTGCAATGTTTCAATCAAAGGGAAAAATGATTTATTTCAAACAAGTTGTTAAAAGGACAATTCAATCAACGAAATGCAGTGGGTATAAAAACAAGGTTGGAAATCAACACAATTCCAGACCTCGGGCATTAATTACTAATGCATTGACTCGGCAACATTTACATATTTACATTAGTCACATAGAGAATCACATCTTGTGCTCCACATAAATTAAGGCAGGAGCAATTGGAGTCAGGATGCAGTGTCAATGACGTTTCGATCCCCACTAGCATAGGGGGATCATCATAAGGCTGCAAACATTATGCCTAAGAAAAAGCCTACATGCGGCCGGGAAAAAAAGGGGTGAGAAGAAGAGTAAAAAAGGGCGATTAGAAGAGGGTTCGGCGATTGAATAACACAAAATGTGCAGCTTAACTCATTCAGATTGGGCGAAAATTAGTGACTTTGTACAGTGAAAATTATGCAGATAGTAGCTTGAAGGATGATTCTAAGTGTAGAGTGCTCAGTGGGTCCTATGCAAATTGCTTGTACAATGCATGCCATTAGGAGCGGTGTGACATGACATGGGTAACCTTATAATGAGAGGACACTTAAATTACGCGCCACCCGGTAGGCAGATGCCGAGTGAGGGTGTTGACCCTATTCCAAATAATTCCAAACTGGCGACAATGAGCCTAAGATATAACATGTGCAAGATGTTAATCCAAGTGCATCGTAGAGGTGTACAAGAACACGTGAGAGTAAAAACCACTTACATAGATTATATGGCAATTGGTTTAAGATGGTTGTGTCATAAGGAACTGCACTAAGCCGCTTGCCGAGCCGGCGATACTGAAATGATGGGTGAGTCCTAAAATCAAGGTGTCAAGGATTTGTTGCGGAATTTTGTAGTGCCTGTGAATATTACCAGGCGAGTGAGGGTGCTTACCTAGTTGTAAATAACCATCCGACTACCTGAGATGATCGGCGTCCGACAACCGAAGACTGTCTGGTGCGAGGGTGGCGATCAGGTCCCATCATTTAGAGGAAGGCTTGCATAGTGTGTGTGTTAAGAAGGGCTCATGTGAGTTGGTGTTTTTGTTCAGGTGGTGTCTTTGGTGTATTTGCAGTGGGGCTGGTTGGTGGGATGGTAGTGTCAGTGGGTGCAGATGAAAGGTCGTCCTGTGGTGCGCGGGTCGGCGCAGTGACAGTGTTTGTTGTGTCCTCGGAGGGTGGGAGGACCAGGGGGTGTGGCAATGTGCGTGGTCGCAGCCTGACTTGCCTTTGGTGCAGCCACGTTGCAGCCTTGGGTGGGCGGGGCTTCTGTTGGCAGGAAGAACAGTGAGTAGGAAACTCCGGACAGCTGCGGTGTCACTAGATCAGTCTGGAACAAGTAGGAACTGGAGGCCACAGGTAAGTGGCAAGCTAGGTGTCAAGGTGCCTATTTCCTTGATAGGAAGTGACTTATTGAGTTTCAAAAATGCTAAACTCAACATTGCAACCACATTTTCTCTTGCTGCACAGCCTTGAACGGTACCAAATGACATAAGTGTATCATCAAGCTTGATTGCAGGCTTGGGTTACCTCGTTTCCCCAAATTTGAGTGGCCTGATAACTGTAAGAGGCAGGAAAATAATGCAGAATTATATATTTTTTAGGAATGCATTATTGGGGTAAAATTATGGATACATTTAACGCCACATTTTTTGGTTGATGAGATTTGTGATTTTGCAAATATTAGACATGTTTGTGATTTTGCATGGACTTTCCTAACACATTTTTTACGTTCAACTATTGTTTTCCTGCTCTCTTTTAACTACCTGCTGCAAGCATTTCGACATTAAAGAAAATCTAGCCTTATTACAAGCAATGGCAAACCCAATAGATTGTGCTTATTAGACCTGCTGATTTTGCCAATGTTTTTTAGCTATACAGCACTGGGACTGCTGTATTTATTTATTTATTTAGAAAGTTTTATATAGCGCGAACAAGATCCCAAAGGATATCAGAGCGCTTTACATTAGAATTAGAAGGACAATAATGCAAAAACAACAACGGGTAGGGATAATAGAAAGACTTTAAAAAAAAAAAAAAAACTCAATGAGATGGCCGACATGCCATTATGTAGTACGAAACCTATTAAACGGTGTAGGCTTTTTATTTATTTTTTACTGATCCGAGATGGATAGGTCTATTAAAAAAACATTTTGCGTGAAAGTGTTCTTTTAAAACTTGGTGTGAAAGCATGTTGAAGAATTAAACAGATGAGCGGGTTCAGGGGGGTGAAACAACAATGCAGGGGGAAAAGTAACATATTTAAGGAGAGAAGGAGCACGAAGGAGAGAACACTAGCGATGGAGAGCAACTTGGTTCTGGGGAGGAGGGGAGAAGCATATGGCCAAGAGACCAAAACAAGTTTGGGTGAAGGAGAGCAGCATATGTGCGATAGAGAGCAATGGTGGTTGGGAGAAAAGCACTTGAGGGAGACAGCTGGAAAACACATGAACTCTTATGGATTGGAATAAACAAAAAGAAAAAATTGGTTCTTAGCTGATTGTTCAGCCACGGTCACCATGGCAATTCGATGCGCCTGTTAACTCCCTATTTAGAAGAAGTGCCCCTGGCCTTTCTATTTAAGTTGGAGTAATACCTGGTACATCTAAAAAAAAAAAAAAAATGGATTTGTGCCCACAACTTATTTCCATGAAACTTTAGGTTTATGTGCAGACCTAAGGGTCCTTTTCAATTTCTTCTGTCCTGAAGGTGGTCTCATGATTTTGATCCCCTAGGAGACCGAAACGTTGACCTTTCTTCCCTGCATCATCTTATAAGTAAAATATCCAGCATAGTTTACGTGGCCTTATACCTTGGTGGCTTAATTTTCTTCTAGTCCTTCAGGTCAATCAGGTACTACCCCCTTTCTGCTCCCTGGAACAGGTCTCTTTGCAGATCCAAAATGATTCATTGTTTTTTTTGGTGGTTATTGCACCTACTTGCTATATTTGGGATCTCGATGCCCTTCTGTATAGCTAACCCGATTTGTGGTTTCCTACAGACAGACTTGTCTATCTTTGTCAGATGGACTTTTCCACTCTTCTTTTCCGAATATTGTATACATTTTTTTTTTTGCCGGTTGAGGAGGGATGAATGGAAGTAAAAGGCAGATAAAAGCTCCTTTCGCACTTGACTCTCAGGGTAGAGCGGTCGAGCAGTCAGGCTTCTCAGGGAGATAGTGTGTGTTGCAAAGACTTAGAACTCGACTATCAATCAACACACACAAAAATCCACTATCTAGCCCAGTCCTTGTCCTAAGAAAACGAGAAGTACTTTAATGTCACCGCAAAAGGAATTCCTACTCAGAATATTGGGGCTCAGTACACAGTTTGATATTTCTCAGTACAGTTGCCCGGAGTCTCTCACTGCTACTGATTTCAAAGGGGCACCCCCGGGTCTGTAGTTAGTAAATGGGATATTGGGGCATAGGCAGTATGAGTCACAGGTGTGCGTTCACCAGGTGTCTTTAACCTGTATGTCAGTTTGTACATACTCAAGCAAAAAGAGTTAATGCTAGTAATGTGATATATGTAAGGCAGACTGGTCTTTAGAGTTCAAGATACAGTCTCAGCTTCTTATTTTGAGGCCCCATGTTTCCGTTTCACAGGGGACACAGCGGTAGAACGTCCCGTGGGTACACTTATATTGGCACCGGTGGCGTCCTAGAAATGGCGTAGGACTGTGGTTGGTGGCCATGCTGAAGCCATTTCGATGAACAGTGTGGCAAACTGGCCAACGTGTTCTTTTTTCCTTGGCATTTGCATCTCAGTGCTTCCAGACAGACTGTCTGCAACTGTGATCACATGGATCTTCTCTGCGTACGCTTGACAAGCAGCGGCAGGATCAGTTACACAGTATACTTCAGGGGTGCTGACCAAGACTCAGTTTGACTTGAACGTTTGCTTCAGGCAGTTTGCTGGAAGGTTCGCATAGGGAGATTGCATGACCTTATGACTTGTAGAGCACTGGTTGCACTCCTGATGGCTGGTGCCTTCTTCTGGATACACCATATGAAGGGAGCACAACTGGGCTTCGTCTTCTGGACAGTGTGTCCTCCTGCAGGGTCAGTCACATCCTTTCCTTCTTCTGCCTGAGAAGGCAGGCAGGCTTCTACATTCTAGGCAGACCCTCCTCTTCTCCAGCAAATTGCTCAGACATCAGGTAATGCGCCCTTCACCTAAGGGAGACTGTATCATGCAGACACTATCCATAGTTTTGCAACAGTTCTTCAAGTACTCTACGGAGCACTCCCTTCCTTGGTCATGAAGCAGTTTCGAACTGGAACCAAGTGGGATGGTTAAGGTCCCACTTTTATTCTCTTTTTCATACCGGGACATTAATCCACTATCTAAGATCCTAGAAAGGGTTGGAGGTAGTTCCTTTAATGTATCACTTTCTGGCTGTAGTGCAGACACAGCCTTTGAGGAAGGTGATGGCTCTCACAGCTGATAGTTAAGATGCTGGATCCAAGCAGGAGTAACCACAACATGAGCTCAATGAAGTGTGAAGAAAACTCCATCTGGCTGCCACCAGTCTTCCTGAAGTGGCAATTCAGAAAAGGCAAAAGGGCACTCCCTGCCTAGAAACTTCTTACATTCAGCTACAGAATCTGCTGATTCAATATTTCTTCCCTACCATTCACCAAATGGCACTGCTCCGGAAGATCCAAGCAATCCCTTGATAAAAGGTTTTCAGGATTTTTAAGGGTTACCCTGCCTTCGTCCTCCCTACCTTCAGTGTCTCCCCACTCCCATCGCAAGAATGTGGGCAATACATTTCCACTGTCTGTGGAATCTTTATCCACCCTCCAACTTAAACTATGCTAAACCACTGGCCATCTAAAATGGATCGTTCTGGTTCTAGTAATCTGGCTCTCACCACACATGAAGTCTTGTTTAGTGTATTAGCTAAGTGATCAAAAAGTCAGGATAACAGTTTCACATGCATTCAGGTCAATCTGAGCAGGTGTACATGCCTGATAATCAGGTGAGGGAGATTCCAGTTCTAGCGTTGGTTTGTTCTTTCTATATTTTATCCCTAGCCATCATCTCTGGAAGACACTGGGATCTGTTCCCTGCCTGCGGAGAAGGCTGTTGGACTTGATCTGGTTTGTATTCATTGTCTAGGCCAGTGGTCTCCAACATTTTGTGCAATAAGAGCTACTTAATAAAAGCCCAAGATGGCCGCTGGACTGGTGCTCAGTTAAAGTAGCTCCCTGCCTGAGATCCTTGATCTACAAATATCCCTGCTTTGCCCTGCAATCCTCCATCGGGCTTTTCATCTCTGTAACAAGGAATACTTCTGAACACCTGAATGATTGACTTCTGATCTTTAACAGCAACTTTCACATCGTGAACCCACTACCTCAACTTGTTTCCTACCGCGAGACGGGCGATTCTCCCTCTTGTTACGACTGCCTCCTGTCCTGGCTGTGGTGCCCTCTACCTTTCCGCACCGCCGCCTGGGGACACGAGGCTACAGCGACCCTCTTGGTCTGCCTGGCTGAGTTCGAGAACGCCTCCACTGATCCGATGAGCTCTGTGGCCTGGGATTGATCGGTGGCGACTGGGGAGTCTTCTGGGCCTCGCATCCCATCACGGCAGGTCCAAGCACAGGCATCGGAGCGGGACTCGCGCTCGAGCAGATCAGCTGACTGTGGTGGCCGCCCAGTTGGTTGAAGCAATAAGGAGGTGTTTTACGGGTGGGATGCCCTCGCGCACTTGATTGTGTTCCTCCGGCTGCTCGCCCCGATTAACCAGCAGACCTCTGCCCCTCCCCCGGATCGGCTACTCACGGAGGGGAGCGGACAGGATCAACAATACAGGTCTGCGCTTCTCAAGCCATGCTCGGGGCTCTTGCATGAATCGCCAAGCATTCCCGCTTACTTTGGTTGGCTGGCAATAGTCTGCCTGATGTTATATCTCCCCACACCCTCACAGCCGGACTTCGGCCGGCTCTGATGCGAATCCTTGCTTTGATGCTACGGGGCTGGTCCATGCGTGCACGTTTAAGCGGAATGGTCGTGCTCTCCTCCTCCGGCTGGATGGCAGGGTTCACCCAATCCTCTGTGGCCTTCTCACCGGAGCTCCGCTCGACGATTTGCTGCTGTATATTTTGCTGGATCGGATCCCAGGTTTAATTGCTTAATTTACTACTTCCTGCTACTGAATCATCCCCGCATGATGGCTCCCTCACCGATTCTTCCATGGGGCCTTCATCCATTTTGTATTATGTATACGATCCTCTCACCCCTCTCCACAAAGAATTTACCTCTACAAGATGGCGCCCGCGTTTTAGGCCTGCTCACCAAGGCTAAATCCTACAGTGATCCTTGACCACAGCACAAACTACCAAAAGAGAGGTAGGACTAACCCTCCCTAATTCATACCTGATCTTGTGATGGGAAACTGTAGTAGGACTTCTCCCCTCTCTCGATCTTGGAATTTTTTTAATTTTTATTATTATCCCTCAACTCCCCCTCCCAGTTCCCATAGTTTCCTTATGTAGTCTCTCTCCTCCAATTAGCCTAATTCCTAACTCTGTAATTATTGCACCTACACTACCAGTTCCGTACTTACTCTGTCGACCCACCAGGTCCTGTATCTGCATATTTCTTCTTAATTGATAAATTAAAACTACCCTCACCTCCATAATCTCCTTACTAGGTCCCCTCCTGTGCCAGCACACACTACCAAAATAGAGATGTCCCGATCCCACAGGATCGAACGCTTGCATTATCAATTACCCACCTAACCTCTCCAAAAATGCCGCCAAAAAACACAAACACCGCATACTCAAGGCCAGACCCGAAACTTTAATCTCAGATGTCTATTACTGTGCAAACAAGGGTAGTATAGTTAATGACCTCATCTTCTATACTAGAAAACGAGCATGCTGGCGGAATGTTTTCTACTCCACGCTTAGAATAACAGGCACCAGGAAAACACCTTATGGCCTAAAATGAACGACGTCGCCCTCCCTCATTCTCAAAGCTAATGCCACTATCACCATCTACAACAATGGTATCATCCTAATCCAAGCCTCCAATGTCAACCTAGCTAAGATGGTCCATTTCTTCTCTACCCTTAAAAACGCGGTCTCAGCTAAATCCAGCGACCCTTATCCACACCCTACCATTACGGAGGATCTAACCAGTCCTCCCCCCACCACAATACAGAGGTCAGCAATCTCCCTTAAATATTCTTCACCTTTAGATGTTCCCAGAGCCTCTCAGTCCCCTATTGACATTGCACATACCACTGAACCTCCGACCCAGAAGTTGATCAGGATTATGGGCTCGCTCTGCCCGCAGTTCTCCATTCCGATTTTGGCTGAATCTGGAGATGAGAGGTCCCCTCATGCCCTTTCACCATTGATCCCAATGAAAGCTCCCTCTTCCGTCTCCCCTCTTTCCACGCCACCCTTTATGCCGGAGACCTGGTAATTACCCTCCACGCACCATGAATGGCCTATCACACTCAACCCTGACTGGACTGTCTAGGGCACACTGGTTAAAGGCCCTCCCACCCTCTCTCTGGTACCTACCTCTCCATCCAAATTTCCTGGAATACTGCTAGTCCCTAATGACCAACTCTCCCCTACTGAACTCCACATCACTGCCTTAGACCCTCTGGGCATACATCGAGGCCCCTGCTCTCCGCCAGATCTCCCTACACAACCTCTACCCCTCACACAGCACTCAGACGTGGTGGCGCACCTGGATGATATATCTCTCCAGTTGCACCTTCTCACCGTCTAACTACATGACTGGTAAGCCCTATAAATTGAACAGTTCCCCTTGATCAGTTCCCTCCTCTCCTCTGCGAACCTGCCCAGAGCCCCCCCTAGTGATAGAGGTCACCTTGGCCATTTTTCCCCTCCCTCTATCTCGAAAACTATACCCCTACCTAACGCCCCCTCCCGCCCCAGAAGACTGAAGACCAATCTTACGTCTAATGATATTGACGACCTATTCAACCTGTACGCGCCTATCCTTGACATCAACACGATCCCTCTGGGGCAAATTCAAGCCATCCACTCTAACCCGAACAGAGAACCCCCTCACAATCTTAAAGCCATTAATAAGGACCACCTCATGAGAGTGATCATCATCCAGACCCCTTCCCCCCCCCCCCCCCCCCCCCCCTTACCCCGGTACGACTTAAATGCGTACTACTCAGCTGCAGGTCAGCCAGTAAATACGCCTCTGACATCTTTGACCTCATCCAACACAATGAGTTGGACATCATCATCATCCTCCTCCTCCCCGAAACTTGGCTCAACCCCTCCTCCACCCCTATCCTAGACCTACTAGTGCCTCCTACCCACGACATAATTCGTCTAGACAGAGCTTTGAAGCCGGGTGGTGGCCTAGCCTGTATTCATAGGAGCACACTGTTTCCCACTCGGTGTCTTATACGCCATCCTCCTGCGAATACCTTTGTCTCGACATTTCAGGTAACAACCTTCAGGTGTGACTTCACACTTTTTATCACTCACCAGGGGACAATCTCCCCTTCATTGAACAATTAATGGAAATCATCTCTGGCAATGTCGACTCCGTAATGTCCCAAATCTTCCTCGGTGATTTCAGCCTTCACTGGACAAATCCCAATGACCAAGCTGTATCATGCCTCAAATCATTCTTAAATGTTCAAGAGTTGATTCAACATTGTGACCGGCCTACACATATTGAAGGAGAAACTCTAGACCTCATTATCACCAAAAGTCACACCATCACAATGGATACCATTACCTCTTGCGATTGGTCCGACCATCACCTTCTTCTAAATTAACAGGGAGGTGTCCCTGAGGAAGGCTCAACCAACGGAATTGAAGATTTGGAAAAGGGACCTCAGATCTATCAATACAGATGAACTAGGGGGGCGTGGCTAGCAGCCGTCGTGAATGGCCGCTGCTTAAGCGAGCTCCTGCCTTCCTCAATCCGATCCTGCAATATCCTGGCCGTCCATGACGATGTATTCGAACCCAAGCGAATGCTGAGAATCCCCCAATTCCCCCCGGAACATCTTGGAGCTGTGGCCTGCGGTGGAGTGACCAGTGCAATCTGTTTACTCGGCGGGGTCTCCTGTGCTTACGGCGCCCACGTAACGGCAGCAGCGAGGAAGCGGACCGGTGTCCGCTCCGCAACATCGGTGGTTACCCCTGGGGCGTCCAAGGCTCGGCCAAGCGGAGGAGCGGTGTGCCAAGTGCGGGCAGCGCTCAGTGGCAGTGGCGCGCCCACGGACAAAAGACTGGAGCATCCCACGATGCGGTGACGAAGCCTCCAGCGGGCGGCGGATGTGCTGGGGGCCCCGGCTTTCAGGCCTTGGCGGCGAGCTGTGCGGATAGCCGGTGAGACGGAGGCTCATCGAAGGGGTGTAAAAGCGGCAAGTGGCGGAGGTTCCCTGTGGGCTTGGAGGTGGTGCTTGGTGTGGTCCCCCCCCCCCCCCCTACATCTCACGATTGGACCATGGGGCCTGGCGACATGTTGGTAAATTGAGGCCCCAGCTTCTACGGAATAGCACAGCGAAGAGGAAGCGGCGACAGGGCGCTATCGGAGGCCGCATCTGTGAGTGGCGGTGGCGGGTGCCCTGAGCATGCTGTCGAGAGCTGCATTCGGCAGCGGGTGAAGGAGGGCGACGCCCAGTGACCGCTGCGACGACTACAATTGCAGCTACTGGAGGACCTGGCTCTGGGGCCTAGACGGAGGGGCGAGCTTATGGGGGTGATTCGACCTGCGGACAGAGAGGTAGAGGACCCACGGAGGGGTGAATTGAGCCGGATAGGCGACAGAGCCCGAACAGCAACTGAGAACGAGGACCGAGGTGGGAAAGCTGGCGGCAGGCACACCTGCATCCATCGGTGAGTGGAGCACGGGGACCATATTAAGGGGCAGGAGCCCTGGTGACGAGGGGTGCGCTAACGGTATCCCCAGAGGCCGGAGGAGTCAGGAGGGCTGAAGAGGGAGTGGTGGACCTGGAAAAGGTTATGGAACGATATCTACAGCCGGGGGGCATACCAGAGGCTGCTCAGCAGTGACCAACAGTGTGGACAGGGTCGGAGAGGTTTGCAGTGGGAGGCCTGTGGCGCGCAGGGAGAGCTACCACAGTGATAAGCGGCGGCAAGTATAGACTGTGGGGGACACGCTGGAAGGGACTGGGTGGACCCTGAAGATCTCCTCATACGGTCAGGTGGTGGTGCAGTGGATGATAGCATAGTCCTTGGAAGGTGTGGTGGCGGCTTGGAGTCTACTGCAGGACTGGAACTGACGGACAGAGCCTTGCCTCCGACACATCTAGAAGTAACTGCAGACAACTGGAGATGGAGATAGCTGGAGTCTGAGCAGGAGGGGCTTCTAAGGCCCGGACCCTACGTTTGGAAAGTGAGGTACGGGGGTCGAACGCTACAGAGCCTACGGCACTGGAAAGGTGCGCCTAGCGGGCAGAGACATCTCGCAGGGGTAATTGGAGCAGCCAACTCAGTTGTCCTGTCGACCAGTGCTGTAGGAGGAGGGATTCGGTCGGCCCTATCCACCGCTTGGAGGGAGAAACACCGGAACAGAGGTTCCGAGGGACGGCCACATAGCCATTCACTCCTGCCAATAGGAGTCTGCCGGCTGTCGTACAACAATGGCCACGGGAGGAAAGGGTCCCAAAACTAGTGCCCAAAAGCAGTTGGCGAAATTTGCGTGGTCCAAAACGCCTGGCACGAGGGACTCACCGCCATCAGAATCGGGCGGGGGACGGCGACAGTAGCAGCCACATCTGGGCAGACCCCGGAGCCCACTCTTCACGATGTCATGGTGGCCATAAACTGGGTGCGGGCTTCGGTGGACTCGGTCATGGTGGAGGTCTCTTTGGTCCGAACCGATCTCCGGAAAATGGATGAGAAGGTTAAAGAACTAAAGGTGGTCACTGGTGCCCTACAGTCCGACACGGCGGAACTCCAAGTGCAGATGCTCGAAATGCAGAAGAGGCAGGAAAGAATGTCGCAGCAGCTTGAGGACTATGAAGGGCGGGTCCATCGCCATAACATCTGAATTCTAGGGATCCCAGAGAGAACTGAATGCCCGGCGGCGGACCTCTACGTGGAGGACCTCATCACGAAGCACCTGAAGCCTAAATCGTTGTCCAGCTATTTTTCTATTGAGAGAGCCCATAGGGTACCAGGAGGAAAACCGAAACCGGGGGCCCCCCCGAGGCCCATTATTGCTCGGGTGTTGTACTACCGAGATAGGGATGCCATCCTGCAGGCTGCGCGGTCCAATCCCCCCCCCCCCCCCCCTCCTTGTAGACAACTATGATGTGGCTTTCTTTCCAGACTTTACGGTTAAGGTCCAGGCCCAACGGCGCAGTTTCCAGGCAGTGAAGAAGGAACTAAGGGACCGAGAAGTAAAGTACGCGATGCTCTTTCCTGCACGTTTGAGAGTGGAATCGGAGGGCAAATCGTGGTTTTTTGACTCTCCAGAGGCAGTATGGGACTGGATGGAAGGATGGAGCTCGGTGGGTAGCCGCAAGAGAGACAGACCGAATATTCCTGGTCGACACAAAGAACTTGGCAAAGAAGTCGGAGGAAACGGCTCGACGGAGGAAGAACGTCAGCTGAAGGACAGGGATTGAGCGACCTGGGTTGTGAGGAGCATGCGTGCAACCCCAACTACAAGCGCAAGTGGGTGGGGGGGAATTCCACCGTAGTGAGACTGCAATCTAGGTGGGGATTGTTAGACAAAAGTAGAGTGACATGTTTCATTACTGGGACCTGGTATAAAGACGTTAGTATGTTCATGGATGGCTTAAAATACAAGATGCATGTGATCTGTATAGGCGGGGAGGGGAGCTGAAACACCCCGTTTATATTTCAGAGTGTTGGGGGGGGGGGGGGGGGGGAGGCACTCTGCCAAGTTTGGGAGTGGGTAGTTTGAAATCCACAGGCAGGAGGGCAGGGAGGGGGGTGGGGATTGGGGTTGGGGGGCAGTGGGTAGTTGGGAGTTTCATTGGTTAACTAGGAAGATGGAATGCTCAATACTAGGCTGGACGTATTTATGTTTCTTGCTGATCGTTTTAATCCGTGGAATAATTGCTCATTCCGTGATGTGGGATGGAGGAGGGTAGAGAACGGACGCTTTCTGTGTTGACATGGAATGTAAACGGCATGGGGGACAAGATTAAGAGCGGGATAGTACAGCAGTTTCTGAAGAGGCACTCTCCGGATGTGGTCCTGCTACAGGAGACGCACTTGGTGGGACAGAAGACTAAGGCTCTCACTAGATGGGGGTATAGGCTCTTGGTCCATGCAGAATACACGTCGGGGTCCAGGGGGACGGCAATTCTGGTAAAGAAGTCTGTATCCCTCATAGTCCGGGGGGTGTGGGCGGATCCAGCAGGAAGGTTCGCCGGAGTGGAGGCCAGTTGGGATGGCAGGGACTTCAACGTAATCTCGGTTTACTTACCGCCAGCCCTGGGTAAAACGGCTTTGGGAGACCTTGGGGGCAGACTGGCTGGGCTTCACGAAGGTACACTGATTATGGTAGGGGACTATAACATGACACCAGATGACACAGTTGATCGCCACCCGCCGAGGTCGCAGGTAAAACTTAACACGCAAATGGCGGACTTCATGGCGGCGATCGGGCTGGTGGATGTGGGCCGAGCGCTCCACCCGACGGACAAACTTTTCACTTTCTTTTCCAATAAGCACCACAGCTTATCGCGTATTGACTATTTCCTTACACACAGTTTCAGTGGGGAATTTCGTTACGTCCCCTATTTTGCCACGGGGTATTTCGGATCATTCCCCGGTTTGGGTGGATTACACGCACTGGGAGAGACAGGCACGCTCCACTATCATCATTAACCCATGGCTCTTGCAAGTACCAGACATAAGGGAGGAACTTAACACGCAAACGGAGAATTATTTTGCTGAAAATAAGGCTCGGTTACGTCGGCCTTGACATTGTGGGAAGCATACAAGGTTGTTCTGAAGGGACACGCGTTATCCTTGAAGCTGGGATACATCGCTAAGAAACGCAAACTCTTGGTTAAGGTGGAAACAGACCTTTTAGACCGAGAACGCGAGCATGCACGGAGTCCGTCCCCGGATACTGCCCACAGGCTTCTATTGAAGCAGGACGAGTATCGAATAAAAACCAGGCAACACATGCTGGCGAAGTATAGTCATACCCAGCATAGAATCTGCGAAATGGGGGATAGGACGGGTAGAACCCTGGCATGGCTGGAGAGGAGAGAACAAGGCTCGAGATGGATACATAAGTTGACCACCTTGGGGGGGGGGGTCACCCATCCGAGGGACATTGCAGAGGAATTCGCTGTGCACTTGTAAAAGGTGTACTCCCCCTCTACTTCCTATGCGGCGGAGGAGTCACACCAGCTTCTCCGAGATAGTGATGTTCGAATCCTTGCCGACGCAGATAGGAAGATTCTCGACGAGGATCTTTCAGTCGAGGAAATTGGCAAAGCTATAGGCCAAATTAAGTCGGTTAAGGCGATGGGGCCTAATGGTATCCCGGTTGAATTCTTAAAGGCTACGGCATCACGGACGATATTGCATCTGAAGGCTATGTACGAGGAGAGTCTAGAGGTAGGACGGATGCCAGAGGATCAATGACTGGAAACTATAGTAGTGTTTCATAAGCCGGGTAAACCGAAGGACGCTTGCGGCTCTTATAGGCCAATCTCGCTAATTAATACAGAAGTGAAGGTATTGGCGAAGGTCATTGCTAATAGGCTGGTATCGGTAATTGCAACGTTAGTTCACCCAGATCAGTCGGGGTTCATGCCTGGAAGTAATACCTCCCTCAACCTAAGACGTCTGCATAACGTAATGGCCCGTAGGGAATACATTGAGGAGGATGCTGCGCTGTTGTCACTCGATGCCTCGATGGCCTTTGATTCAATAGAATGGCCATACATGTTCGCAGTATTGGAAAAGATGGGTCTCGGCCCCAAGTTTATTGCCTGGGTACGGCTGCTGTATACTGATGTCTTGGGGCAAGTGAGGGTGAATGGGCATACATCCCGGATATTTCGACTACGAGGCACTAGGCAGGGATGTCCTCTGTCCCCGTTGATATTTTCTCTCTTTCTGGAACCCCTGGCAGCATGGGTACGCCGAGATGGTATGGTCCGAGGGCTGCGATGGACAGATGGAGTAGAAGATCGAATATCTCTCTACACGGATGATATTCTGTTGTACTTAGCTTCCCCATACACCTTTATAAGGGTGGTGCTGGACATCTTTAGAAATTTCTGGAAATATTCGGGATATGCGATTAATTGGCATAAGTCAGTGTTGTACATGTTGAGAGGTCAGGTCCCCCAGCTTCCGGCGAGTTGCTCGATTGTGGTGGCGTCAACGGGGTTTCGATACTTGGGGGTCTTTGTTACGTCAGATCCATATCTCTTCTACGAGTCCAATTTAGCCCCCCCATTGGCCAGATTACGCGCAGATGTGAAACACTGGAGGTCCCTACCGCTGCTGGGATGGGCGGTGCTTTTTAAGATGCTGGCTCTACCCCGCTTCCTATATATCCTACCAAATTGCCCGCACAAGGTTCCAGACTCCTATTTCAAAGCAGTTGACTGAGAGGTCCGTACGCTGTTATGGGATGGGAAAACCCCGAGGGTGGCACTAAAGAAAATGACTAAAAGTTGGTATGATGGCGGCATTGCATTGCCGGACCTGCAACTTTACTACTGGGCGGCACAGCTAGCGCCTGTTAATCACTGGATATACCAACCTCCAGATGACCCAGCATACGCTCTGGACCGTTATCAAACTGATAGGTCTGGATATCTGGGGGCATTGTATGCTAGTGGCAGGAGAAACGGGGGCCGATTCTTTGGACACTCCCTACATACACTGGAGATTTGGCGTAAAGTACACTCTTGCCTGGGCAGACATTCTCACAAAGGTAACGCCCCTATGGCAGACGCAGAAACTGGGCATGCTGTGTTACCAGCCTGGTTTCGACAAATGGGACCTTATCGGCATATCAATGGTCAAAGATTTGATTAAACAAGGGGCTATAATTAAATTTGAGGAACTCCAGCGGCAAGATCACCTGGCTCGTGGGGAAACATATAGATACTTGCAAATTCGGCATGTACTAAGGGCGGCCTTTCCGTCCTTTGTGGATATACCAGAATCTACACCACTTGAGGATAGGCTCTTAGATGGGCCCCTAACCTCGAAAGTAATATGACTTGCGTATAAGAAACTGTGTAATAATCTCCCGGATAATTTTTTTAGACTCCGGGGAAAAAAATAGCAGGATGATCTGGGGTTGATGGAGGACTAGGACTGGCAGGAGGCCCTTATGTCCCCTCGAGAGGCAGCCATCACACAAAAATTTAGATTGATTCAGTTCAGGATACTGCATCGATCATACATGACAGGACAGACACTAGCAAAAATAGGTTCCAGATCGGATGATCTTTGCTTGCGGGGGTGTGGCCAGAGGGCCACATTCTACCATATCCTCTGGAGCTGCCCGGGGGTACGTGTCATATGGGAGGGGGCCTCTGGGCATATGCAGACAGCCCTCCATAAGGAACTTGTTTTGACGCCGCAAATGGGCTTATTGAATATATGGGAGGCAACGGACCTAACGGAAGCAGAGAAACCATTCACGACGCTAGGATACACATTAGTTAAATGGGAGATTGCTAGGGGATGGGGGGGAGGTAATGCACCACGGCCCCATGTATGGATGACTGAGCTAGATAGATGCATGCTGGCTGAAACGGAGGTTTTTGTAACTAGGGGATGCCCAAAAAAATGGGATCGGAAGTGGGAAAAATGGAACAAATATCGAGGGGAACCTGTAGTATCCCCTATGGTGGAATTGGAAATGCGTCAACAGAAAGAAAGAGCAGTTTGTATGTAATGTATACTTTGTTTAATGATTCGTTAGATACAAAAGTGGTGTCAGACAAGAAAATGTCGTCAGTCTACAATGTATAATGATGTTGTTAAACCAATAAACAAATTTAAACAAAAAAAAAATACAGATGAACTAGCAACGCACTGTAAATACGCCCTCTCTTCCCAAGCTGACATGTCTGAGGTTTAGGTACTCACTGGCTTCTACAACTCTACTGTATCTAGCATCATGGACTCTGTTGCACCACTCCAACAAAAAATGCCTCATCAAAAATATCCAAACCATGGTTCAATGACAATTTAAACTCGGAACGCCGCAATCTTAGGGCAATTGAACGATCTTGGAGAGCAAAACCCTCCTCGGATCAGCTAAAACTACTTGGAGAGGTTAGGAGTTCCTACAACAATCCAATCAGGAGTGCTAAGGCAGATTACTTCAGATCCCAACTTGATCAAGCCGCTAATTGCCCCAAGAAATTTTTTGAACTGGTTAAACAGCAATCGGTGGAAGCTCCAAACCGCTTTCACTCTGAAATCAGGCCACCCTCATGCGACGATCTGGCTGCTTTTTTCACTGAGAAATCGAGACTCATCAATATTGAACTTGCTTCTAAGAAGGCGCTATTGTCATCCTACGAGCCCGCGCCACCTTCTGCCCTCTTAGAGAAGCTCCAACCAATCAACCTGAGCACTAAGAACAATACCTCATGGGGCGCCTTTACTCCCTTCAGTGAAAGACATCAACAAGACTCTTCCGAATATCAACCCATCTAATCATTTTAGCGACCAGTTACGAACTTCCATCTTCAAAGAAATCAAGAAGGCCGTCATCCCAATATGGACAAAGATTATCAACGCCTCACTGACACAAGGCATGATCCCAGATTGCCTAAAAGCAGCTCAGGTATCACCCATATTAAAAAACCTACTGCAGATAGAGATAGGGCGGAAGTTAAGGTCAGCACTAACATCCCCACCCTAGCCAAACTCCTTGAAAAATGCGTACAATCACAACTCTGTGCTCACATCGAGAATTTCCAACTCCTGGACCAGTATCAATCTGGTTTTCGGAGTGGGCACAGCACTGAATCAGCCCTGATTCACGTTATGTATGACATTTTAAAAATGCTTGACCAGAATGAATCCTGCCTGCTAATCCTCCTTGACCTTTCCTCTGCGTTTGACACCGTCAATCACAACAACCTCCTATTCATCCTGAAGAACAGGATGGGCCTCACTGGTCGGGTGTTGCAATGGTTCTCATCCTTCCTCCACCACAGATCACAAAGAGTCTAGGCAAACAACTCTCTCTCTCAGCCCTCTCCATTTTCCATGGGGGTCCCGAAAGGATCCGCCCTATCTCCTATACTCTTCAACTTGTTCTTGGAACCGTTAGCTAATGCACTAAACTCTTCGAACCCTCTCTTCCATATGTATGCAGATGATATGCAACTTTACCTGAATCTCCTCCCCGGATAACTTCATATAACTCAACACCATTCTAACGGCTACTCAAAACTGGTTAAATGAGAACCACCTCCTGCTCAACACCTCCAAAACCGAATTCCTTCTCATTTCTCCTCCGAGCCACATCCTTAAGCTAGACCTTTGGATTAATCACCTCACTGCCTTCAACTGCCCCCCCCTCCCTCATTATTGACTCAGCCAAATCTTTCGGAGTCACCCTGGACAAGCATCTGAACATAAAGAACCATATCAGCAATGTTTGCAAGGGAGCTAATCACCTGATAAGGACATTCAGGAATATCAAACCTTTCCTTCCTCAAGATGATTTCAAGCCGGTAGTCCAAGCGCTTGTTTTGCCAAGACTAGATTATGGCAGTGCTACGCTCTGTGGCCTCCCCAAATATACCTTGGCCCCACTAAGGGCATCATTGAACGCTGCTGCCAGATTGGTTACGGGTACCAAAAAAAAAAATGCGCACATAACCCCAGTCCTAAAATCTCTTAAGTAGTTGTCCTACAAAGCACGAATTCAGCTAAAGATTGCCTGCCTGTCTCAGAGCCCTACATCTCAAAACCCCAAGCTATCTAGCGCAAAAGCTAGAACTATCAGGAGGTGGTAGACCCTCAAGGTGCTAACTCTTTCCTCTTGAAACCACAGATCTTTCGCAAAAAGAGGACATGTCACCGTGCATTCTCCGGCTCTGCCCTGAAGATCTGGAACTCTCTTCCACCAGAAGTACGCAGAATCTCCTCCACAGTTGCTTTCAAATTGGACGCTAAAAGATTCCTTATGAACAAATTCTTACCTTAAATGGATTTCGATCACCTGCTGTAAGTCAGGCGACTTACAACCTTACGACCTGCAACTCTTATTTAGTCATTCATTTGCTCCCTGCTTGCTCACTATGTACCATTTTTTGTATTACTTTCTATTGAACACCTTGTTTTGTAATTATGTTAATTACTCCTATTGAAGCCGGCACTGCATTGTATTACCATCCTTCCCTCTTACTGTAAAGCGCTTTGATATCCTTCGGGATCTTTTTCGCTCTATATAAAACTTTATAAATTAAATAAACTTATCTTCAATAAAAAATTACTACTAATATTATTAGTGTTTTAATAATGACCACATGAGAAAAGATCACATTAGTGGCCACTATATGCAAGGCAATAATAATACTGTCTCCCAAAATAATTTATCTCTGTGAATTCAGCCATTCTTCTCCAACTATCAGCTTATAAGTTCTGAATATACACGTTTGCCTTGAATGCACAATTGTGGCATACATACATTCATTGAACCAAACAAGAGGTTCTATTTATTAGGCTGGCATGCATACAGTACAGGTCCTTACAGGTCGCAGTAACGTGCTAGCTACTCTTTGGAGAAGCCTGGTCTATGGCATGTGATGCACTGACTGTTTCATTTGGCCAATGGCACAAACGGAATAAGTACTCCTGGGCTACACTGTCTCTTCTTGCTTTTGGCTCTGATAGACGTCAAACCTATACGCACTTTGAGTTGTTTCCAGCTCTGGGTCACTCTACGGGAGCCATGAGTGCTTCTTGGGCTCAGTGGCCAAGAGTTCCCATGGCAAACATGAGGGCAGCTTTATGTGGAACCCCGCGTACCAATGATTTGCACTAAAGTTTGCATGTTGGGCCTGCCATGTCTGAGAGAGCAGTTTAGGTTGCCTCTTCATTATGCATTTTATGTACAATGTGTTTACAGAATACATTTCACGTTTTTGCCACACATGGTCTCCAGTGATTCATGCTTTTTTCTGGTCATATTGCAGGTCGTATTAGAGGGGTGGGGTGGTAATGGTCGGATTACATACTGGTACTCTTCATTACACTGGGTCCTACTGCTCTTCCTCGCCATCCCGACCTACCTCCCAGAAAGAGGCGATGGATGTAGGGCACCTTGATTTGATATGTGACACAGGCAGAATGCCGGTAGGGTGCCTAGGTTGTCCTCCAAAGGTAGGTGGGCCTTACTAATGTGGTCATTAGACCACAGAGGCCCCTGCCTTGTGAGGAATGGCCCTCACATCTTGAGGACGTAAGTGTGGAAGAGTGGGGTGTGGTGTAAAGAAGCCTACCAGTGAGTATCCATTCTGTTGAATATTAAGGACCGCAGCATGGATTTTGGAAGTCTGCTGAAAGCACTCTACAAACTTTACATTCAGTGAAGTGTTTTCCAGCTGCTGATGCGTTGTTTACTTTTTCATGTTACTTTTTCTCTTGCCACTATCTTTGACCTTGGCTGCTTCTTTATTCTTGTATTGAGTGTGCCCTTGAAGTTGTCTTTGGCAAGTCTTGCGCTGCAAATGACAGCTTCGGCCAGCCAAAGCCACTGCTTTTTATTTTATTTTTGCTGTGTGCTTCGAAATGTAACATGCCGCCATTTGTGTAGTATAGGACGGCCTCGAAAGCTTATCACCTTCAGGAGGCCCTGGGGTTAAATGTATATGCTGTGCGTTGAACGTATGCCCGATAGACGATTACATGCAGGCGTGATGAGATATGGGCACGTGTGAATGGCGGAAGAGTTGGTGCCAATGTGCCACCTTGTATTCCTAACTTGGCATCTCCCGGGGCCCGCCCGTGAGCAGCTGATGGCATTGCGATGTACCTCACAGAGTGCCTTTGTCTTCCTTCCAGACCTTTGACGAGTGCGTGGCAGCTGGCGGCTCCGACTGCGCCCCGGAGAAGCTCTGGCTTCAGATCCCGTTCTTCTGCGGCCACAGCTCCGAGTGCTGGTAGGAAACACGGCGCTTATCGTCCGCATCAAGGCTGTTGTCGCCACAACCTGTGTTTAACAAGTCTAAATGTGTCCTGCAGCGTGAGACATTAAGAAAGAATGCCGGGCCTCGTATCGCAGCACGCAGCTAAGTGATTTCTGCCTTTTCATGTTATCTCCTCCGAGCACTTAAAGGATTTGTTCGCTTGTTCCAGTGAGCTGTGCATTTTAAATGGCATTTATTACTCATGCTGTAGGTCATGCTTGCAGTGCTGTGGGTCCATTAGAACCAAGCTTCGAATTTTCCAGATTTTGTCCAAGGTGCTTAGAGATGATGATTAATGTATTTAAACATTTTGAATTATGCCTCCTGTGCTGAATGTTTGCAGTTCCACAATTTCGGTTTAAGAAAAGGATAGTTCATATTACCCAGTGGCCATTTACACTATTCATAGCAGAGGTGGAACTTTTCTGTCCGATTTTAGGACTTACTAGCTGCCCCATGGCTGCATGTTCTGCCTTTTTAATGAACAGTACCTCAAAAGGTGACCCCCAGTAGAGGGCCCAGTCAACAAGTTTGCATTCTGTACTTACCTTGTTCGTGAGCTTGTGTCCTGATTATGAGGTGTAACGAATCACTTAACTATTCCCTTCCTGCCCATCTCAAACAGTTTGATGCAGTATGCAAATATTACTGGTGCAAATCACATTCTTGCACTTTGGAGGTGACTTTATCTCCCTTTTTGATTATTGTGATGTTCCCATGTCTCGGGTGAGTTGCCGTGGGCAACCTTCGCTCACTTGCTGCACTTCCTTTCACTTGTATGATGGCGTCTTCCCTCACTTGCTGTGAATGTTCCCTCTCTAGGGGTGAGATGGATCTTATGGCAGGGTCAGTTAGGAGCTGGAGAAGAAAATCCCTCCCTCCAGCTGGTGCGAGTGTCTTCTACTGGATCCCAAAGACCAACAACACCTTGTGACCCTGCAGTGTGCTGGACCCAAAGCATCACTGCTTGCAACATTATTATTTTTTTATTTTATTTGGGGAGTCTTTCATAGCGCAACTAGAGCGTTTTACATGAGCACCAGTTGTGTTACAGACACACACATGCATTTTTGTTAGGCACGGGGAGAATACGTGATTTGCCAAGAATCACAGGTTGTTGAGCATCCGGGCCGAGACTCTAACCTGGTTCCCAGCTTCGAGGTCAACCAGCCTAGCAGTTAGGCCACATCCTCATTATGGCAGTGTGGGGCCCCCACTGCATCAAGAACACATGATGAGGTAAAGGTTGGATGAGGGCTGTGCCTCTTTGCTACACCACAGGACTGACAGGGCAGAGTTCTGCTAGTGTCATCCTGGTTTTCAATGTGATCGGTTGTTGCTAGTATATGCCAAAGGATCAGACAATGCTTGGGAGCTTATTGTGCCATTAGCATGGTTCTCTCTTGGTCGGTGCACAGATACCACCATCCAGGTAGCATTCAATGTGCCACGGCCGGTATGGCCAACAGGGTGATTCTCAGTATACTAGGTTGCAGCTAGTGCTGTGAGGGTGCTTATCAAGATTAGCAACATCATAGCATTTTGAGACTATGTGGTGGTTCTTTCTTTCCCCTTAACTCTCTCTTCAATGTGAGCTCTTTAATGCAGCAAGCATCGATGGCCCTACTGTTAGTGGCAACAGCCGCAGGGAGAGGCCAGAATACTACTTCCATGTTTTGGCACCAGCTCCCATCATCTGCTGCCACAGAGGGAGAAGGTACTGGTAATCTCGCTACTAAATAATTTGTTTGTTAAAAAATCTGGGTCCTGACATTCTGCGGGTGGTAGAGAGAAGTGAAGCAGTTGATGCTTATGAAAAAAAGCAGACTGTAGCGGGTGAGTGCATATCAGGCCCTGCTCTGTGTCCGACTGAATGCTAGGTCTCTTGAAGGCTACCAGGGATAGGAAGAGATGCCAGGAGTAGTAGCAAGAACGAATAGATGCCACCAGAGAAGAGGAGATGGCAAAACCTTAAGGGGGGGGGGGGAAAGTTATTGAAGAAAGACCACAATTTGAAGACTTTATGGGGGAGTGAGAGATCGCCTGGGAGAGAAAATGGTTAATACAGTAATGTGAAGGCCATAGGTGAGAGTAAGCTTGGATTGTGAAAGGCTACCAGGGTGGAAAGAAGAGTTTGAATGGTAGGAAATGACCCTGGTGAACAGAAAGGAAGATCTGTGAGTGAGAGATGAAAACTGCCTATGAGGCAGATTCTCCAAGAATGATTAGTGAACAGGCCAACTGTAGGAGAGCTAATCCGTGGTGACCACCAAGTTAGTGAGGATATCACCGGAGGAATGGGGGAGCCTTTTTCAGGATAGGACCGGTGAGAAGAGTCTATTAACTCTGAGATTACACCAAAGGAGAGGATAGATGAGGCCAGACGCATGTATAGCAGCCCCCAAAGCCCAAACTCTAACGAAGGCTGCTACATTCTGTCCTCCTCATCCCATCAGGGAGTGTCCACCACTGTGAGTGTAGATGGGGTGAGAGCAGACAAGTTACACTCCTCTGCCCCTCTGTGCCCTTTATTTATTGTTGCCAATCTCTCTGTCCCATCACTTAGGGGCAGGCTTGTCGCAGAAGTTCCTTTATGTCGCAGAGGGTTCCTAGCCGTAAAAAGAAAGCTGGACAATTCAGAAAGTTATCCCACCCTACCCCACTCCACTGTCATGCTGACAGCCAGTGGGTAACTATGTGGCTGACTGGAAGTAGTGACAGAGCGAAGATTTTCCCGCACCTGCTCAGTCACAACTGTGCTCTCCATGTGAACCCTCCCTCAGCTCAAAGTATCGGCAAATGGCATCTGTAACTTGCAGCACATGGACAAAATAGACATAAACTGAGCTGTCTGTCATGAATATTGATTGGTGGTGACCCTATCTGGCAAACTTCAAATAAACTTATAATTGCTGGCATTGTGGGAACCCGAAGTAGTATTCCCACTGGCAAAAATTAATCTACCCTGTTCCAATAGATGATTGTCTTCTAAAATCAGACCCATAACTGCGCTTGACAGTCTTTAAATCCATTCACCAAAGCCAAACCTGCATCAGTGTCCCCTCTGAGGCAGGTGCTCAGCTTGCAAATCAGCAAGGCAGCCATTTGGCCGGTTTCAAGTCATTTGGAGAAATTGGTCCCTTTTCTTCTGGGAGTGATGCTTCCTTTGGTGAAGCAATCCTGCAGAGTTCACATGCTTATTTCCTCTTCCTGACTGTGCGTCGCCTTCTTCCCAGTGAGTTTGTGTTGGGAAATGTATTTTAGCAAGTTAATAAAAAAAAAAAATTAAAAAAGAATAACACGTAAGAAAAATGTTCCTCATGATGGACCCCTGCAGGTCCTTACTCACCTTACTTCATAACAAATGCCTGCTCCGCGAATCTGTTCTGCTTCCATCCGATACCTAGCCTGAGGTAGAGACAAGCTGCAGTAATGTCCAGGAGGAGAGCAATGGAGTACCCTCTTCTCTGAATGCCACATGTTCCATAATGTATACAAAATAGCATCTCTTTGAAGTTTAGGCAACTAGTCTGAGGTCCTCATGAGATCTGGCACCGAGGTGTTGAAATTTTATTTTCAGTGTTAATTTCCGCCTATAAACAAGTTTTGGCTACAAAATGTGGCAAACCATGCAGATTTTCTTGATTACTGCACCAAATCCATATGTACCAGTATTTTCCAGGCACATTTACCCAACTAAACTTCGGCTGGTGTTCCTAGATGCGATAAAATCATCCCATGTATGCAATAACAGGAGTTAGGGTAAATATCTGAATTGTACGGGGCACTCCTAATGAAGGAAGCTGAAATATCTCTAGATCAGTGGTTCTTAACCTTTTCACTTCCGTGGGCCCCACTGGAACCTGGGAACCCCCACTGAATCATTATTGAAATTCCAGGGCCGACAATGAGCCAGGCTTGGAAGCGGGTCCCCAACCTAAACGTTTTCAATGATTTGAACTGCAAAACAGTACTCTAAGAACACAGAAACAAGCATATGTCAAACAAACACAGAAATTATATAAATACATACACGGTAGCACATTTTATTCAATTTGCAAACAAATCTAAAAAAAATTTAAACCTTAATTTTGATTGGAAGGTTGAAGCGTTTCTAAATTCAATTGAGGCCACTCCAAGTCCATGCTAAATTCTGTTGGATCACGCTTGCCCTGCTCCTGCTGATCAATCTGAGGATACTCATTTAATTTTTTTGCCTCCAATTTCATATTCTTTCACATTTGTAGAGTGTTTTAAAATTTTAAGTTGTAGAGTTTCCTTCTTTTTTATGAATCTGTCAAAATTATTTAATTTTCTAAGCAGCTTTACACCCCCAAGTAGGCTTTGAGGACTCCAGGGGTCCCTGCACCACATGCTAAGAACCACTGCTCTAGATTGATAAATGTTTCTTGCCATCTTGAAAAGGTAAACCTCACGGAAAGAATTGTGACGGCAAGCTTTGGTGTTTATCCAGAATCCATCGCAGGTGCTTTTTGAGAAGAACACATTTTGGTGAAGCTCGGAAACTTTCTCCCTCGCACAGTGATGTTTTTTTAAGACTGTACCTGGGTGCAATGTAAATGTACTCAATCTCTGTGGCTCTGTCCTTTTTTTCAGGAATGTGGGCAGCAGATGGGCGCTGGAACAAGCCAAATACAACTTAGTAAATGAATACTTTCTTGTCGGCGTCACGGAAGAGCTGGAAGACTTTGTCATGCTTTTAGAAGCCGCTTTGCCCCGTTTCTTTAGGGGTGCTACTGAACTCTACCGCTCTGGTAAGATTCATTTTCATTTACGTCCATTGAATTCGAGATGCATTAATTATTATCAAATGTCTCATTGAGCAATCCTTGCCTCTTTTGTCCATCCTTTTCTGTCCTGTGTGCTACTGAGTGACGTCACTTGCACCCCTTCCTTTAAGAGCACAAGACACATGTAGGGCTGGTTCCGTAAAAATGTAAACCAGTATGAGGGACCTGATCCATGGCCACAGAGCATTACTGCAAAACACCCTTTTTTGCTTCTCTTCTTGTTTCTTTACCTTGGGTTGTAGCTGCTCTCTGAGCCCTGTGAAATTTGTTCTTGGTGCTTTATGTGAGGAGGAATGAGTAGTGCTGATAAGTCTCGATAACATCTGTACTTGAGTTTATTTTGTGATTTGTGGCTTCGGCACAATGTCTGGTGCAGTACAGTGTCTCTTTAGTCCCATAAATGCTTTTATCTCAACAGCATAATGCACAATGCCACAAGCTCAAATGTAAATGGTCAACTCAGGCCCAAAGCAGTGTCTGAGACTGAGGTTACTGTACGCTAAAAAGAATGTAAAACAAGATTATAAATATGTTTAATTAAGTTATGTTAATAAACTTTGTAACCTGCATGCTCACTCTAGCGCAGAAAGGGAATGCTCTTTGGCCTGGAAGCCCTTTAGATCTGAAACTGATCTAGAATAACCAGATCTTCAGATTTGTCCAGATTAGGCGAAGAGAGCTAGTCTTGCATAATGAGTGGAAGTTTGTTCCAGTTATGTGCTGCTAGAGGGAGACAGACCAACCACATCTTTTAGAGTCGTATAGAGAGAACCCAGACAAATTGGAGATTGTCTCCTTCAGTGCTTCACTTTCAGAAGTCTGGAGATCGTGGTTCAAAATGCGTCAGCCAGACTCGTTCTCAATCTCCCCCCCCCCCCCCCCCCCTTAAAACCCGCACCTACACGCTCTTCACTGGCTAAGAAAGAGGATCCAATTCAAACCACTGGTCCTAGTGCTTAAAGCTCTGCATGGAAATGGCGACGTGTATCTTAAGAGGAGGCTTTCTACCTGTGCCCCTCCTAGGACATTACGGTCATCCTCTGGTCACCTAGCCACTGTCCCTAAAATCCACTGGGTCAGAATCTGTGAAAGATCTTAATGTTTTCTTGGTGCTAAAGCCTGGAATCAACTTCTGCTGGCACTTCGGCTCACCTTGGAACTCTCAATTTTCAGGAAGAAATTAAAAACTTGGCTATTTAGCAAATTAAGTAATACGTCCAGTTTTGCTATGTAGACAACTTTTTAGCTCTGGGACACTCCCCCCAAGTAGCCATGCGCTCCACAAATACCGTTTAAAAAACAACAAAAAAACAAAGCCAGTTTCTGAGAGGAAGAGTTGAGAAGGCTGATGAAAAAAGATTGTTGCTTAATTACAGAGGCCCTCCTGAAGTGCTATGTGGTTATAACATAGGAGTTTGCTTAGTACTCTTTTCTGGATTGGCAGCCAGTGTAAGTTGGGGGCATATCCTAGTCAGATTTGGGGGGGTGTGGATCTCAAATCTCCAGACTAAAAAAAACTGGGCTGAAGGGGTGAGATGACTAAGGTTGGGGTGGACATGAGGAACAGGGTTAGTACTGAATTGCATTATGCATGCCTCGGTCTAAAGTGGCACGGTGGGCAAAAAATAATGGGTTGAAATTCTACCCTGAGCAATTGCCGCTGGTTAAACAATTTGCAAGCATTCATTCCATCACCTTTTGGGTGTTTGATTGCCAGTAATATGCCTGAAAACTTGAGGCAGGAGCAGCTTTCTAAGCCTACTACTGGCAATGTTTGTGAACCTCAAAAAGTAGCTAAATAAGAATGACGTGAAAAACCGATACAGACTTAGCAAACACAACTTTGGTCCCAAATACTAATCCAAGAATGCCTTTGGGGGTGTCTCAGCTAAAAACCCTTCTCTGAAGCCATGTCCCTGCCCATCCTACCTGGGCCTGGCGGTTCTCCCTTGGAACTCATGACTACAGTCACATATACCACAACGGCCTGAAGTCTCTGCCCTGGGATTACTTTTTAAAAATGTATTTTTACTGCACACACTCTTCTTGATTTCTGCTACGAGAAGCCTTGATGGTAGAGTTGTCAAATGGTGCATGTAAGCAGCGTTTCATGTTTTCAGTCCTTGCTTTTTAAAAATCATTATATCAAATGACTGTCGACCCTATGAACTCAGTATAAGTTGCAAATGGAAGTGGGCGTACCAGCAAATTAACAGGGTGAGCAAGGTTCTAGTTTGGCTGTAAGAGTCAGTGCACGAGCCAAGCCACGAAAACATTCCTCATGTATATCGTGCAACAAAATAATGTAAAGATAAGATAGTCTCTTCAAAATTCCCAAAAGTTAATTTTTTTTAGCGTGGAAAGTGTTTCACTTTAGTACATCAGATTATATCTCTGCATAGGCAGAAAACATTAATGGATTTCCCTCAACGACAGTGCCATTAGGGAACTAAGAGGCAAGTCAGTAATCATGCAAATCCTAAACGTGTCCTAGATTTCCATTATAGATAAAGCAACATTATTGTCCAACAAAACAACATAAGAGGTGCTTGCACAATGCACATCCTGAACTCCAATATTTAAAAGTGCTCCCATGCATTATAATAAAGAAAAATGAGCCTCTGTGAAGTAAAATGCTTGCCTTAAATCACACAATGTGAACAAGCAGGGCAGCTGGTATTCACTAATGGTTATCCGATTTCACATTTTGTAATTCAACCCCCAGATGTATACAAGTCATTCTCTCACTCTCTCCTGTTTTACATCAAAGGTCACTCTTTTCTATTTTCTTGTTGCACAAGAGAAAACCCAACACAGACATAGCAGACCCAACTATTGGACCCCAGACCCAACTATCAAGCCAAGAATGCATGTATTTGGGGGGTGTCACATCCCCAACAGCCATCCCCCTACCCCCAAAGACACGCCCCTAACTGTAAGGATCTACGAAGGAGAGTACTTTGAAGTGCCCTGATGAGGTTGAGCAGTAATGCCTACATAGCCGTCATTGATGTAATCCAGACATCTGGCTACGAAGGCTTGAGTCACTAATTTATGGGACAACCAAGGAAATACTTTACGAAAATTTTGAGAATGCTGAAACAGAAGGTCGCCACAGTTGTGATTTGGTTAACAGATTGGTGTCCAGGATGAAGGCAAGATTTGTGGCCTGTTTGGTGGGCTGTGGGATGTCTCCCAGCTTCTTGGACCACCAGCTTTGTGCCCAACAGGAGATGTTATTGCCAAATTAAATTACCTCCATTTAATCCATGTTATTTAGGCAGTATGCACTCTGCATTATGCCTTATACAGGATGAAAAGTGTTTACGTCTATCAATTACATTTTCTGAAGTGGAAATTATGAGCTACATATGGTCTGCTTAGGAGACGATCTCAAAGCTTTATAATCCGATAATGTCTGCAAGAGGTGACATTTAGAGTTTAAATAGGTTATGGCTCAAAGAGAAACCCCGAGAAACAATGCACTTCACCCTGGCAGGATCAGAAGCAAACAATTTAAGGAGAACTGAGTGATCTTTCGGGTAGAATGGACAGAAGGCAGGTGCACCTAAGACTGGGCATTTGTTTGCGCTCCGTTTTGCATCGGCATACTATAAACAAACCCTCAATTTTTACTATATCCTCAGTCACCTACAATAGGGAAAACAAAGGTGTACTGCAGGCAGTAATTCAAGAACAGTTCACAAACCATGGCCCTCATCGCCGCCACAGACTACATCAGATCCCTTCTGGACAACGGGGAAACAGCGGCCCTCATCCTCCTGGACCTCTCCGCAGCGTTCGACACTGTCTGCCACCGCACCCTAGTGCAACGCCTGGACAGCACCGGAATCCAGGACAAGGCCCTGAAGTGGATCATCTCGTTCCTCGCCGGAAGAACCCAAAGAGTCCGCCTCCCCCTGTTCCGGTCAGCGGCCACCGAAGTCATCTGCAGCGTTCCACAGGGATCATCGCTCAGCCCCACCCTCTTCAACGTCTACATGCGCCCCCTCGCAGCCATCGCACGCCAACACAACCTCAAGATCATCACATACGCCGACGACACCCAGCTGATCCTCTCCCTCACCAACGACCCGGACACCGCCAGAGCCAGCCTACACGAAGGGATGAAAGACGTCGCCGAATGGATGAAGAACAGCCGCCTGAAACTGAACTCAGGCAAAACGGAGGTCCTCATCCTGGGATCATCACCCTCCGCCTGGGACGACTCCTGGTGGCCCCGGACGACTCCTGGTGGCCCCCTGCCCTGGGCACCACCCCCATGCCAACGGACCACGCACGCAACCTAGGCTTCATCCTGGACTCCTCCCTCTCGATGACCAGACAAGTCAACGCCGTCTCGTCTTCATGTTTCAACACCCTGCGCATGCTTCGAAAGATCTTTCGATGGATCCCCACAGAGACCAGGAAGACGGTCACCCAGGCACTCGTCACCAGCCGGCTGGACTACGGGAACACCCTCTACGCCGGTACCACCGCCAAACTCCAGAGGAAACTCCAACGAATCCAGAACGCCTCAGCACGACTCGTCCTGGACATCCCCCGCCACAACCACATCTCCGGACACCTGAGTGACCTGCACTGGCTCCCCGTCATCAAGAGGATCACGTTCAGACTCCTCACCCACGCACACAAGGCCCTCCACGACCTGGGACCCGAGCTCCTCAACACCCGCCTGACCTTCCACACACCCACCCGCCAACTCCGCTCCGCCAAACTCTCTCTCGCCGCCGTTCCACGCATCCGCAGAGCCACCGCCGGAGGAAGATCCTTCTCCCACCTGGCAGCCAAGACATGGAACTCCCTCCCCATCCACCTCCGGACTACCCAGGACCACCTCGCCTTCAGGAAGCAACTCAAGACCTGGCTGTTCGAGCAGTAACGCCCCCCCCCCCCCCAGCGCCTTGAGACCCTACGAGTGAGTAGTGCGCTATACAAATGACAATGATTGATTGAAATTACTGGTTCATTTAAGGACTTGTTTCTGGTTGGGCTAGGAATCTGCCTGCTTTTCTAGTTCACCTGGAGTGTGATATTGTGCATTTTGTAGCCCAGTTTCATTGTGCAGATTTCATCCTATTCACGTTTTGACAGCCTTTTTTCTTTTTATGTAACTCTGGTTGCAGCCATATCACAGTCCATCGTTATTTTGCTCTGGAATCAAGCAATACCTGGCTTATGAGCCCTGACTGTGGCGAAACCGGTCCTGGGTTGCTTGTATTCCAGTCAGCGAGGACCTGGCCAGGCAGTTCGGTCTGGACTGTTCCCTCTGGGGCAATTTCAAGACTGATTTGCATATGACTGGGTCTAAACTAAGGTGATGTGTGCAACATAACGATGGACTGGGATGCGGCCCGAGCAATTACCGGTGGGCGAGATTAATTCATGCATTCCTTCCATCACTTTTTTGTATACGTTCATCTATCAATAATTTTGACCAAAAAAGAATGCTTTTTGTAATTGCAAAAATAAATCGGATTCTAAGCTTCCAGATTGTTAAACAACATTAGGCAGTACTTGCCATATCCTTAGGTGGTTAGAAGCAGTTGTTTGCACACTCAAGCTGGAAGCCTTGTTCCAAGTTTTCAGTGATATAGACCAATGTGCTCGCTTTATTTGCCTTCTCCATCTAGGTAAAGTATGTGTTGTTTCAGGTGCATCCACCACTTTCTATTGCCTCGGTCTCACGTTTACATCACATTGCACAAATGTGCGCAGAGAAATTTGGTGACAAAACCGTGCACAGTCCTTGATTGTGTTTCCTACGCTAGCAAAAATAAATTCTGGAACGAAGTGTCTACAGTGGTGATGTCATTAATCTCTTTTGTCTGGCAATTACATGTCCATCAGCACTCCGCTACTATCAGTGTATGTTAGAAAAGTCTCGCAGAATTACCAGGGTGGTGCTATCCACCTTTGCTGACTGGAGTGGGCCCCAGGATTGAAGTCAATTGTAGAAATAATATATGTTTTATGAGTTGGCATACTTTACAAAATCTATCCGTGGTTTGCGGATCTCCAAACTCCAGATTAATTGATAGAAGACCGTGCTGAAAAGATTTGGAAATATCGATTTCTCTTTGGGCCTCTAATGCAGGAGTATGTCTCGCTAGTCTGATCGCTACCACAAGATGATGTTTGAGGGGATGCATCACAGGAGTATATTACTGAGATACCTCACCTCTTGGGACTCCTGGTTATTGACCTTCATGTTCTATGGCTTTTTCCAAGAGATTTGGGTTAAAAGTAAACATCACCTTTTCAGACAAGCAGCATGATTAACAATTAGCACACTGTATACATATCCTTTTGTGCACCTAAAGGAGTTAATTAAGGATGACCGCTCTCAGCTGAGGATTGAGAGACAGGATACGTCTTTGGAAACGAAATTGAGATTCTTCTTCTGGAAATTTTTTTTTTTTTTTTTTTTTTTTTTTTGGTTTTTTTTTGTTTCCCTTTAATGTTGTTCTTTCTCACAGGAACATGTATGTGCGGTAGTTTACCAGAGTATCTTACCTATATTTTTTGGAGGGACACACTATAATTATGGATTTGTTGTAAGCATGTTAAGTTCAGAACAAGTCTGTGAGTGGATACGGGAGATCAAGAGCGAGCGAAGGCAAGACAGACATTGTATGCATAAAATGGGTGGGAAGAAGCCTGCCTTACTTCCTCTTAGCCCTGTGCACGGTTGTATGCATGAAGCAGTAAGCCAGAACACCATTGAAGAGTGGGATGAGTGGGCTTTGCGAAAGAGCAGGGACAGGCGTAAAGCATTGGTAGTTTCTGAAATAGTCTGAGAAGAGGAAACAGAAGCAACATAATTGTAACTATTAACTAAAATACGTTGGCTGAGGATAGGAGATGGAGAAGGTCTAAGTTGGTCAATGAATAAGTAAAGAATGGAAGACGACAGATAATGGAAAGTGAACAACCCTAACAGTACAAAGCAACTGCTAAAGTCGAAGGAGAGTAGACCAGAACTTCAACTCTAAAGACAGCATAGTCTAGAAAGATTACATGACCTGAATGTTAAAGCGAAATAGACAATGGACATATTTGCCAGAAGTGAAGGTTAAAAATGATGCTGTAAAATGCGGAGCAGAAGGCAAGTAGGAAAAACTTTCCAAAGAATTATCTTGATGGAAGTCCAGGATAACAAAAGTGATTCCATAAAGATACTGAAAGGAGGCACAATGATGGTCAAATATACTAATGTGTGTAAATATGACTGCCGTGGATAGGATCTGTGGAGCATGGAGTAGGATTCCTTTTCAAACGGTATAATGGCCTATAAAATGAGAAAGTCAGTGATCTGGAAAGAACAAAGACATTTAAGAAGTGTTGTGTTTTTATTCAAGTCCTTGGTCCTTGCCCTGGTCCAAACAGCACCGCTTGATCAAAAAACTGAAAGTGGCGCAGTGCTAAGACCTGTTTCAAAGATCCAGTTGGATCTCTGCTGTTAATCGTTTCTGCAGGCTGGTTTGCTTTCACTACCCTAGGTCATATAGACCATCCAGGCCTTGACAGGTCCTTTGATTGCTGGTGTTAGATTGCAACAGTACATTTATTTATTTCGGTCCTAGTTGATCTTTGTGTGACTTCCAACTAAAATGGAGATACAAATTTTAGCTAAAGTATTTGACCTGGTCTGTCGCTAGGGCCCCAGCTGTCTGAGAGGGTTGTTAAGTACCCCTGTGAGGAAGCTACAATTCTATTTTACTCCATCTGTCTGGTTATCCCACTAATAACACAAATGTACATACATTTTGCATTATCTTTTTATATTCGTTTATTTAGTTTGCTGTCTCGCCTAAAGTTACTACTTCTGTATGAAATGTACTATAAATGGATTACCTGTGTGAGAGGTTAATCTTCGATCAAAACAAACCTATGCCTTTTACCTTTTAGGAAAGAAATCTCATCTAAGAAAAACTACAGAAAAAAAGCTCCCGACAAAAGAAACCACAGCCAAACTGCAGCAGTCCGACATCTGGAAAATGGAGAACGAGTTCTACGAGTTTGCATTGGAGCAGTTCCAGTTCATCCGGGCACATGCGGTCCGGGAGAAAGATGGCGAACTTTACATTTTGGCACAGAACTTTTTCTATGAAAAGATTTACCCTAAATAACCCAAGGAGCAAGGAACTCTGTTAGGCTAATGAACTAAACTTTGGTCACGTGGTTTTATTATTTTTTCACTCAACAATAACTCGAATGCTGGTTTATGTTTGAGGTGGTTTGCTATTGCACTGTGGTAAGATGTGCGGTACGCCAAGGGAGAGGGATCTAACAGATGCTGTCGATCAAGTTCTCCTAACAAATCCCTCTGGTCACAATTAATGTCCATCACCTGAAGAAGTCTACATTTCAGTTACAAAGCTGCAGCACACAACAGCTCTACTGTAAATTCTGCAGTCAACAGATGTCAACAAACTGTTCTGGTGCCGCTGTGGTTCTCCCAGCAGCTGATTTTCCTGCAGATGTACGTGAAGACGAACCCATTTTTTTGATCTTATTCATAGATTTCGGCTGTATACAATTACGATTATTTATAGTGTTATGAAATAGTCAACATCGGTGCTTTTTTTATTTTCTGTGAAATGACATCACGTGAAAAAAGTTGGAACGTTAAATCATGTTACTGAACCAATCTATGGTTGCAGCTGTGGGACTTCCCCATATTTACATGGGGGATGTGTTATTAGAAATAATTCGTGGCACTGATGTTCAAGGCGCAAATAGAGAAATAGGGCAACACGATTTGCAACTGAAGCGACCCTCCCCGGCCCCAATATCGTTTCCCTTGTCCACCCCATTTAATAGAGTCTAGATAAGTCTAAAAATCGTGTTTGTTTCTGCTGCAGTATAGGTAACGGCTGCAAGCACACACCAAAAAAAATGCCACAGAGCTTCAGTCTGCCTAAGAATTGTTTCTAATAAATGTATATTCTACTGGTTGACACATGTTTCATATTTTAAATGAGGATCTGAGGTCTGGCTAAGGGTTTCCTATATTTGAAATGTGTGTTGTTTATAACAAGGTGCTTTGCGATGTATCTTAAATTACATTTTCAAAATGCTGTAAATAAAGCGTCACTCGTGTACTTGGACCAAAAGGTAAGAAAATATCAAGCTGCAATAGTTTTCACAGGTTTTGGTTACGTGGGGGGAAAAATACAGCATTTTTTCTTTTTCAATTAAGTTTAAAGATGCTGTCCCTGAACGACATTTCAATGATTAACTGTTCATTTTCTGCGCCAAATCAGGTTATTGCAGAATCACATCTCAAAGAATGTATCTAATCCTTTCCTGTGTCACTTTTGCAGTAAAATGGTTCCAAATGAATTAATATTGTACATTTATTAGGATAAAACACATTTGGGACAGTTGTCATTGTGCAGCACCTGTATGGCATGAGGGACGTTCACACTCAAGTAAACATCTTGGGGTCCAAGGTGTCCCATTTTAGATGATTAAGTCTTTTTTCTGACAGTGGTTGGTACAGAGATTTATTGTGGTCTAATCCATTTTATGCTGAACAATTTGATCTATTCAAAACCACATGTCCTGTCCTCATGTTGCTGCGTCCATGTAGCTGTCATAAATGGATCCAATACACACTACACATGTAAAGCTTGGAAGGTTTGCAGACACATCAAATGCCTTGAGAGGTTTCAAGAAGTGTAATTACTAAATATTTCTAAAGCCGCAGGAACCTATCTAGTGCAAGTTGGACTCCTCAACACTGAAAGGGTTTCCTGGTGTATCCTCAAGTTGTCAAATTTTGAAATGTAAGTTTTTTTTAGTCAAGAAATGCTTTTGAAAATGGGTCACCCAGCCCTAATGTTCACAGTTTGGTAATATTTGGTGTCATTTCTGGCAGTAAGTTCATAATTCTGCGACTCTTAATCTCTAAATGTACGCGGCGAGCATCCGTATTCTCCCGCAACAATGAGCATTCAGTCAAATACTTAATTAGCACGCACAACTATCCTTGTTTTTACCTCTTTAAACAGTTTACATAGTAAACGTGAAACGTTCATGTCGTTATGTTATTACAACATATCAAAAATCCCTCCCATTTTTTAAGTGGTTTCATCTAATTCTGTAGTTAGACGTTCATTTGCCCCAGTTTTCTTAATGCACTCCAATATCTTTTCTGTTGAATCCTGATTCAAAAGTGAATCTACATTCACATTTTGAAATGGGGAGCAACTGGACGCACTGAGGGCTGACAAAATCATATTCCGTAGCCTCGTCACAGTAGACCAGATGGTCAGATTTGCTTTTCTTACTGATTCCTCTGTCCTATTATCAACATATCATCAGCTACCCAAAACACTACTATGATGTACCCTAAAATTGCAGGTGAAAATTGTTCCAGATTGAATGTCTGGTACTCTGAATAGGGAATAACACGTATTAAAGAGCATGTTATTCCCTTTTGCGATTTGGCAACCATTCATATCCACTATTTCGCCCTGCAATTTGCATCAAGTTTCACTTACTGCAAGTCACCGGAGCACATGCTCACAGCCTTTAACATATTTTCTGATCCTGTTTCGGGTGGAAACAAGAGGTTCTCCCCAAAATGGGATTTTCTGTCCCATTGTGAGATGGGCACAAGCAGTGTAGTTTACAGGGAACAAATACTCTGAGACTGACAATCCTCATAAAACCAAAACTATTCGGAGCACAGATTTAGAAACAAGTACGTTTTTTTTAGGGGACAGCAACAAGATATATTCCTAAATTAAATTTCCTCCTCTGTTTCACGATGATGCTACAAACTGAGCTATTCCACTCTTGCTACTTTCGAAATGTAATATTCTCTGAGTTTTCAAAGCTAAATAGTAGGTGTTGCTTTGTAAAATTCATACTCGCACCTCCAGATGGTAGCTTAATATTGAGATGAAATTCCTTGTTAAGGGTTGCCTAACAGCACATGATGTGTAAAAGCCCCTTTTACTCTGAGCATTTCAGTGCATGTTATTTCCCATTTTATTTACCAGCCATCCGGTTGAAACTCTTTGATACAGACCTTACTTTGAAGAGGGTAATAAACCTGTGTCCTGTAATAAGCTTTAAATGTATATTTTGAAGAAATTGCTTTTTCAAATGTTGTACGAATTCTGCCGCTATTTAATTGTTTTTATTATAAAAGGGGTTATCAATTTGTTTTTTGTGTTTCTTTGACATAAGCCCAACTTGCATAGATCTGCTATCCACTTTTATTTCTGTAGCCAATCAACCTTGTGTCAAGGACTGAAACAAACTTTCATTAGCTGAAAAAATGACTTCCAGTAGTGCTGGTCTAACATATGCAATTGGGAGTCCTCAGTCTTTACACTATCCTATAATCACTCTTCCAACACTTTTTTTTTCCATCCCACATGACTAGACCCTGGAGCACTGGGCGGTGTGCCAGAGAGATTTTTCAATCGCACGCAAAGCCTTCGATTTTAGTGGTCTTAAGTTTGCTTAACCTCCAGTCAGATGGAAAGTCAGTGAAAGCATAGAAAAATGTGCCTAAACCTACATTTTACCCAAATCAAACTTCAGTGGCTCAAGAACAATAGTAAATATTGATGTCCTATTGTCAACCGTTCTCTTTGTTTTTTTTGGGGGGTGTTTTTTTTGCCAAGTGGGCACCATGTGGTTTTCCTGGCGCCACTCAGTAAAATTTTGTTTTTGTGAAGCAAACTCCCAGTGAAGCGACCCCCACTTACTGGGAATTTCTCCCTGTTCATTAGGGTCATTGATTGATTTCCTTACCCAATACTGCGATGCTTTGCATTGCCATCCCTGGCTGTATTATAGTAATTAGCAATGTCCTGGCAGTCCATTGGAGGATAGACTTTCGGATCAAGGGTTTCCTACGGCAGAGGCATCCCAGGCCATCCAAGGCTCTGCTATCTGAAACTCTTTAGTTCCCATCCCTCTAAATGGGTTTGTAAACCACAAGTTTAATTGGCAGGGCATAAACCAAACAAAGTGATGTTTGGAGAATGTAATTAAACTGGAATATTGCAAGAGTAAGAATAAGGTAGCCATTGTCCTTGATGACCCAGCCGTAACTGAAATGAAAACATGTGCTACAGCATGGCACATGATGCTTAATGGATGCACCACTTCTAATCAAGTAACTAAATTGTCAAAGTTAGTAAGTATGCTGTCTGATGGTGCAATCACTGTAGGCCATTGTTGTGAAGTCTGTATTTCAGCCTCACTGAAGGGGAACCAGACACTAGTGAATAAAGCTGCATTGAGCTTACAAGCCAGAGCGTTCACCTGGCCGGAGGGGCCAGCACACTGTTCTGCAGGTGTCTGGGTTGAGTGCTGTAGTGCCAACCTGGATCATTGGCTGTTAAGTCAGCCCTTTTGCTGTTTGTATTTAGTATCTGAGCAGGAAACTTTGATTATTGGTGACCAAGAGCTGCATTATGGTCCATGAGTTCCTTCCACTCTGCTGAATATTTGCCTATTTGAAGTCTTAAAGGTTAGTTTGTACTCTTCTGTTTTTTCTTTTGCGGTATTGATTCTTCTCCTTGACATGGCTGTAAATACATTTCTCTGCAGCTATGGTCTGCAAGATTTGCTGAATCTAAACTTGCCTCACATCAGTGGAAGATGGAGAAACAAAGGTATCCTCATGGTAATTTATATCTGCGTCTCACATCTGTGAAAATAGAGGCTTAGACCAGCAGGGAAGAGTATATCCTTGTGGCCACAAGATTCTTCCAAAGAAGAAATTGCGCACTGTAGTAGACTGAATCAGAGTATGTTGGTTATTGTAGCAGCTCTAGTAGTCCAAAGAAGCTGAGGTGGTCACAAGTATTCCTCTGTTACTGCAAATTCCATAGCAGATATCTGCATTTTAAACATTTGTAGCCTGGAGCAGTCGCGAGGCAAATATTTACATCAGTGTTACTTGGCACAGGAAAGAACACATCTCTCACCTAATCATGGAATGGTCTATTTGGAAATAGGAGTTAATAACTGGAAATGGAAGCAGTTAAGAGACCTAAAAGGTAGACCCACTTTGACTGTTAATATAGAAAATTAAGGACCAGAAGTGGTTTGGAGCACAGACCATCTTGCTCTGTCTAATCTCTCTTGGTCAGGAGCAAAATGTTTGGGGTGGGGCAGGACCATGGTCTAATCTAAAAGTGTCAGAGGGAGTTATCTTTATCAGCCATATAAAACCAACCAGCTCGCAAAGGCACTAAATAGGAATGGGGAGCTGGAAGTCCATTCCATTTCTGTGATGATCCCAAGTTAGAAGAAAATGAAACTCTAGTACTACACCTCTTAAACCCCATTTTAGACTAGTAGTTCTGGCACATGTAGAGAGTGAGAGGAGGCGGAGGAGATGATGAGGGCAGATCTCTGTGGTTTGTGTGCCCTGCAGAACTAATCTCCCAGTTCACCTCCATGAACTCCAGAAGTTCTGCTTTAATGGCCGTTTTTGTCACAATACTCATTGTTAACTACTGTTTCCATTAAGGAATAGAAGTGCTTGCTTCTCTTCTGTAAAAAGGGAATAATGAGAATATTTTACTTCCACCATTGCTTATGGAGTAGCATACAGGTTTGCCTCCGCTATAATTCTTTAGCTAGAGGCATCTTTGCTGTGCTGTTTACGAACATCCCAAAGTTTGAAATGGTACAAGCCCCTCAAGCTTCTCAGTATTGAGCCCTGCTTTCAGACATCCGATCATCCAGCTTCCCATCAGGTTGAGAATCCCACCAGGTGGTTTTTCCTGAACTATCTTGCTACAGAGTCTCGAGAGGCTGATTAGTAGTTATTACAATCGGATGAAAGTCGAGGTCTGAGTAATGCTACAGAGAAGTATGAAGAAAATGTTTCTCATTTGTGGTTTTCATTTTGCAGGCAACCTAGGATCTTGCTTAAAGTGAAATTCTTAGTGGGACAAATTCTTGATGTGTGCATGCAAGAGTCCACCTCTACAGCTCCAATCCATCTATTTTACTAGGATAACGGGGTCCCTTTTACATCCTATATGATACTGACTGGATGTTTTTTTTCTTTGGTCAGACTAACAGTAAAGCATTTTCAAAGAGAGTGAAACTGGGAATGCTTGGAGCACCCATCGTTGACACTCACAATTGGTGTCAAGATGATCATATAGAGATTGAGCAGGGTCCTTTGCTGCCCTTCATATTTTCTGCCTCTTGTTCTAGCTTATAAATAGCCGTTTCTGATGCCTTCTACTTTGGAAATTGTTGCCCCTTTTGTGTCCCGGGCATGTCTGATGATTGCATATATTTTTCGCATCAACATTTTTTCACAATGATTATTTGTTAAAGGTACACCCCTCTTGCTCTCTTAGTAGACTCTCAGTTAACTGCATTTTCTTGGGTTAGCTTTCCTGCATTGAAGTATGTTTCATCAACTTTTTGACACTACTGACCCTTACATTGTACAGAAATACTCAAGGGTATAGCTTTCATTTGAAGTTACTCTTATTTTGTGACTACATTTTCAAATGAAGTATTGAGTATATTTTGAAGGTATAAAGACTTTTGGTTGATATCTATATAGAGGTTGTGACTCTTAATAAAGGTACGTGTTGATTCAGTGCAGTCAGTTTTCTCATGCTTAAGACATGTATCACATTCAAATAGTTTTTTGATCCTGAGAAGTTAGACATTATTAAATTTAGCTCACTTCTGTCCTTTTAAGGAACAGGATTGTCCTGCTATGTGAACTTTCCCAGGGACTATTTCTGCACTTACAGCTTACATGATTTGTCGTTATTTTATTATTTTATAATTCGGTTCCGCATTACTAAAACCCTTTTTTGGGGGGGGTATACTGCCTTTCCAGATCTCTTGACAAATGTTTTATAATCTAAGACATTCACTTTCGGTGCCAGCTTAGACATGGACACTCTTGAATGGGTATGGTACCTATTTATCAAAAAGCTAAATTTCTATTGGTGTTTTTGCTTGAAGCATCAATTTATAATGTCCCCGTCTGTACTACTGCGCTTGGAGCCTTTCTTTGAATCCTCTGATAATTTTCTTTTCTTCGAGGATGTGCTGCCTGGATTGCAGGCAGGATCCTAAACCGGTTTCTGATGGTTCCAGTAAACTCTGATTCAGATGGACTCTATTGATGATTTAAGTCCCCTGTGCGAGTCTAAGGAAGTGTTAATTGAGAGGTCCGATGCCTGGAACTTGCTTTAAATTCTATAGGTGTCTTTCGGACTCGATGATTGTAAATTCTGATTTGTAAGTAAGTGGTCGGCTGATAATGCAGGAGCTAAAAGTTCCAAACCATTGCATGACTGAACAAGACAAACTATCCATGCTACTTAATCTTGGGAGTTAATTCTGAATGTGAACATCCCAATGCTCCTTATGACCCTTCAATGAGTTCTTGTGCTATTTTATCTAAATTCCATACGACCCTTCAATGAGTTCTTGGACTATTTTATGGACATTTGTAGCTTTTAACTATATGCACCTTTGCAATTTTATTTGTGAACAAGCAGGGAGGCATTTCTTGTTTGGTGCTCGGCAGGTAAGCCTTTAGCCTAAGGCAGCAGGCTCCAGCTTACTTCCTCAACTCTGTTAGAGCATATTTGGCCAAGATAGGTTTTTTCAGGCATGTAGGTTTGCCTTAACATCCATAGATGTGGAGTACTTAGATAAAATTGTGTAGAACCTCTCATGAATTTCTTGGCAATTAAAGATGCAGTTATATCTCACCGAAATGCCGCGTGCGCAAGCTGAGAATAAAATAAATTTGGGATGGAACTGTGTGCTGTCACTATTTATAGAACGGGTGGGTGTGATGACATTTGGTTTTTCTTTCATTTTTGGACTCCAAATAATTATTAAGAAGTATAATCCCAATTTTGCCTTTGTTTTGAAGGCCATTCTCTTTGCCCTTTCGTTAGCTACAAAGTCTGAATCTCTGGTTACCTGCCTTTGTTCAAGGTTTGATAAATGTCTTTCCCTTGAGGTAAAGATCTACTGTCTGAGTGGAATGTCAAGATAACAAGTAGGAGCTCTGGCATCCAGTTTTGTGAGTTCTCATGCGAGCCGATTTACCAACAAACACTGTTTCGTGTAATAATTAAATGCAGTTTCTGTAAACTTTTCAGTGCAGAGCTTTGCTGTTGAAAATCTGCAGAGATTGTTATGTTTCCATCAATTGGGTATTGTCCTTTTCAAATGTATTTGAAGGTCAGCATATAACATATTTCACACTCTATTGCAAGGTGATACTCATTTCCGAGTTGTCACTTTAATGGCTGGATTATTAGTAGCTGGGACATCTGGATGAAGGGTTAGTACTGCTCAAGACTTACCATTTTTTGAACCATTTAGCGTCTTTCTTAATCTGGGCATGATTCTTCATCTAAGATGGCTTCACCAAAGATTGTGTCCAACTTCTTCATGTTGTGATACATTTTTAAAATGACTTTTAATCCTGCATGGAGTGCTTGAAAATACTTAATAATATTGAAAATCTGCTTTCGGGTTTGATGGTTGTGGCTCAAACACTGAGGTAATCAAGAACACTCACTCGGGATGATTTTATGGAAAATTCGGAATGCAATATCAATTGGAAGTTGTTGCCTAATGACTGTCATCCGTTCTGTTATCCTGTTAGTAATGTTCCAAAAACAAATCTCAGTTAAGTCTGCAATGCGTAAACCTAGTCAATCAACTGTGAATTCCATAAAAATAAAAAGTACCCCCTACAGGACATATCAGGAGTGGCCAAATGCCGAATTAGCAGGAAGGGAACTACAGTTTATTTTTCTGCAGCGTTTCTATGCTCTTCAACTCTTATCCCCCCTCTAAAAGAATTTAAATATTTCAGTGAAAAAGCAGCTTGAAACTACTCCACTAGTGCATTCTTGGATTTTTTGGAGCAACGAAATAGTTTTCGTGTCCGTTCACAAAGTGTAAATTGGAAGATTGCTGTGTGTTGAACATTTTTTATATTGATCAAATTCACTTTTTTCTCGGGAAACATGGAGGAAGCAGAAATGTATTTGCAGTTTTCTGTTTAGATCCAAGTTTGATGTGGACTATGCGTCCAAGCAAAGTACAGGTAAAGATCTTCTCAAGAGTGGTATATCTTTATTGTATATTTCCTGGTTTCATCACTCTGCAGTGTTTCTGTGTTCCATATTTCTTAAGTAACTGATGCAGCCCATAAATTACATATTGAGACACTCCTTGTGGATGAGGCAGGACTCCCGATGCGGTAATACCACTTGCAGAATTACCGGTCTCTTTCACACAATCTCGGCATTTTACCCTAATACTTTCAGAGGGAAAGCCCAAAGTTGACGTTGGTTTAGACAGTCTGTAATAGCAATTTGGCAGTTATCGATTGAATAGGATTTCCTCCTAACTCGCAATGAGGTCCATATTGTTCTTGCGTCATCCACGTGCATTGTTTTTTTTTCCAACTTGGTGTTTAATTTGAAAAAAAAGCACACACGCAAATGTCCTTAATGTCAGTAAATGCAGTGTAATCATTGTGTGAGGAGCTCATTCTCACCTGGAATTTTTGTGCCATGTAAACAAAGAAAAAAGTTACAGAAACTGTATATATGTACATATTTTCTTATAAAACTGCGATAGCAACGGCAAGAAAAGAAAGAACAGCGAGCAGTTGGGTATAGGCTCAATGTCAGGAAATATTGTAACACCAAGATAAGAAGGCCAAGCGAGGCTCAGCAAATCTTAGACGGAGCTGTCTTTTATAAATGTTTTAGATTTCCACTAGGAGTAACTTATACTTTCACAATAATGTTTGCCGACATTTACAACTATCATAGTACCTTTTCACTGGATCACAAAAAGCAGTGTAAATCTTTTGCCCTTTTTATGCTGTTTGTGTAATACGTAAATTGACCAAATGGTATTTGCACCAGGGGTTTTAAGTCCAAAAATAACTGATTCACTAGGTTTGTTTTCATAAGCGAATAAAATATTTTTCTTTTAAAAAGTATATTTGAATCAGTCATATTAAAATAATACAAAATAAGTTTACTTTATCTTTTCTATTTAGCAAGGATTATTTGTGAATCAGAATTGCTTTGTTAACTTTTGTGGCTGAAAATGTATCTAAGCAATCCCTACCGTTTTTAAATGAATTTTTTGCACTGGTGAAAATGTGTGGTATAGACTGGAGAAAATTCTATTTGCTTTAGTCCATATTACACAAGCAGCAGATATAGTGAAGTTTTAATATGTGACATGGCCACTGTGCTAATGCATTTTGACCTTGATGTTACTCGAATCACCCGGTCTATTACATCTGGTATTTAAAAGAGGTAACTTGATGATGGGGGGGCCTTCCTCAATGCGCTGTGGAAGAAACCTGTTGAAAATAACCTGCTTGAAACCACTGCCGTTTATAATTGGACTACATAATGGGCTCTTATCTTTAGGGACGTCTGCGCTTTTAGGCCGGGCAGCTTGGTTTTTGTGCCAAGCCAACATTTTTAACAAGCTGTTGTAAGTCTGTCATATTGTCATTTTTCTGCGGAATGCAAAGATTCTGCTGCTATTACCATCACAAATTCTGCTGTGAGCTTTACTGAAAGAGTCTGAACGTAAATCTCTATAAGCGAGAAATGTCATTTTGTTAATTTCTTTAATTTACAAACTGCGACACAGTGCCTTTCCCCTTTTTACTCTGTTTTGATACTTACTCATCCGTTTGTTTTTTGTGTGTAAGGAACTCATTCTTGCAGTTTAAACCAAACCTAACCCAATGTAGAAGTTCTTTGTATAGAGCTATTACACTTGTTTCTCCTTGCCATGACTGCTGCTTCGTTGTTGAAATGTCTCATGATTACCTGATGCAGACTCTGTGAAATAAATGCCCGTTGGGAAGGTAAAAACTTTGATTGTTGTATTTTTTGTATTCCTCATTGCGGTTGGAATGTCAGACATTTTCTTAGCTGTGTGCCTTTTTATGTCGAAACCTCTCTGGTTGCGAAAATACTTTTTGTGGGCATTCTGAAAGCTTCCCTGGGACTGCATTCCGCTCACTGCTTACCATTGACGTTATGGTTTGTACCTCACATTTTCTGGCTTTCTATTTGCTGGCTTTATTTGTTGTAAGCTGTCCAGCATGTTTTTGCCCCTCCCACGGCGCATAGCTTGTCCACCAGCGTTCATTGGATTCTTTCATGAGTCCTCGCTTTCTGTAAACAGGCTTCCTTACCTTATGAGCAGCCAGTAACAGTCTGAGCCTGGGTCTTGAGGAGGAAGGATTGGAGTCACAATTTGATACCTCCTCACCCCAACACACACACAGGCAATTATTGGGGCATAGATGCAATGTGAGAGACGTTGCTGTTACACAGTGTCTCCCCCATGCCTCTTTAAACGTGTGAACCAGTGTGATTCAGCACTCCATTGTGCCTAATCTTCCATTCACACCCATTTGTTTGATGCAATATTAGCATCATTGAAATAAAAGGAAGTCCCTTTGCTTGTCATGGTGAGGAGCCCCCCACCCCCAGCATGGCTGCTACAGAAAAGAAATGGGTCTCTCCTACATTACTCCTCCTCTCCTCCTATAGGCATCAAAGCTATATATTTGGAATTAATCTGGACTTCACAACTGCAACTTTTGGCCAGTGCCCCTGTGCTTGTATACGTTTCTGCAATGTTGCTGTAAGCTGCCATGGTAGGCTCTGCTGCGCTGTAAACGAGAGAGGCCGATCATGGCTTGTATTCAGCCCTCATTGAGTCCCACTCTGCTCTCTGCCCTGCAACGATTACATCCAGGCTCTGTCAAATATTTCTGTATAGGCGGTCTGTAAAGTTCTGTAGGTTGCTGGAGAGATGAGTTTGCTATGCCTTATGCCACCTGCCCACCTCCTATATGTATGTCGGGAATGACACAAGCAGCAGACAAAACGAATATCTTCTACACAATTACCTTGGAGCTGGTCACCTGCTTCTGTAATACGTGTAGGGACTGTCACCTTCTACAGGCTGCACTGGGGTATCTAACACCAGCCTTGTGTTCATTTTATGTACCATGCATAAATAAGAGCTGACTTTCTGATAGGTTAGTTTGTGGAGATAAATATTGTCTTTCGTGATTCATAATGTATCCGTGGCTGACTCCATTTATCCGTAGGCTTCCCCATGTAAAAAAAACTTAAAAGCAAACGTTATAGAAATGTGTCCTCTTGTGAAATGAAGACGTCTTCAGCACTTTAGTAGAACACTTCTTTTCTCTAAACTCTAGCATGGAGGTGAATTCATAACGCAACATCTCCTTTACCTTTGCTGTCAACAAAACATTTATTTCAACAGTGTGCTAGTAGAACTGTCACAGGAGGCTTTGCAAGTGCTCAGATACCAGGTTGTGTGCTGGGCTAATGATAAAACTGAACTGCTTAATGAAATAAAGTGTTTATTAGCTTTTCACAGTATGTAAGAAGCAGTCACTCATTTTAAAACAAAGCATGGCAAGTTCTATATAAATCCACTCAAAATGTCTGTCCCTTTTTATCCAACACCACTGTTTGAAACTGTTAGTTCTCTCAGTTCATGCCTATTTGAGCAATGGGTACATCCAGCAATTTACCAACTTTTTGTGTACTTGATTTGAGGTTTGTAATTCAAGACACCCCCATGTTTGACTTTTTGCAATGGGAGATATGTGATGCTGATCACAACCACTCATGTGGTCCACTCTGATCTCTTTAATGACCTAAGAGTAAACATTCTCATTCTTGCTTCCTTGTACAGTGTTTTCAAAACGATACAGTAACGGGCTAGAAAATATACAGAAATCAAAAATTTCACTCTTTGAAGTGCATCCTTGAGTTCTCCCTTCCAGGGTAGGTTACAGGAAACCTCTTTACCTTTGTGCGCATCGGGCTCTACTTTATAGACTTCAGCAAGTTCACGATGCAGCTCTTTAAATGCTTGGGTGGGTGGGGGGGTTCAGGAGTAATCCATCTCGCTATCTTTCACCAATCAAGAGAATGCAGTTCAAGTCCATCCACATTATCCATTCTCAAGTCTGTCTTTCCTCACCACTGCACTCTACAGCGCTTTACTCCACTGTGCGGCGCTTTACTCCAGGGCACTTTACTCCACTCCATGCTATGCCACTCTGCGCCCCTCCATGACACTCCTGTCCACAACACTACTATATGACACTCTATGCCACTCTGCACCATTCCATGCCTCTCCGATCACCACTCTCCTGTATGCCACAAACTTTTAGCCATGCTAAAAAGCAGCCACACTGGTGTACAACATGGCAAAAACACATTGTCAAAGCCACTAGCTCTTGCAAAGGCGAGACCTATTTGCTTTGCTGGTGTTTGTTTTTCTTTCAAGTTCGTGGTCCTGGGCTTAAAATTGCAGACATCGTGCGCATCAGCTGCTTTTGTGATAATTGTGCAATACACAGTCGCGAAAAACTGGGAGGGTCTGTTTATTTCAGCTGGGGAACATTCCGTTACTAGAGTTCCCAGAGCCATCTAAATAAGAAGTTAGTCTAAGTTGTGAAAATATGTAACAAATAAAGCTATCAGTTGAGACCGCAATTGACACAATAACCCAGGCACTGTAATAATGTTCCTGACGGGTCGTACCCATCACCGACGGGGTAAGGCACAGATGCAAATTGTTCAAATCTACCATGGAATGAAGTGCTCTTGCTTTTATATTTGTCTTTATCGTGGGATATCTGAATCCCCAATGGCAGACGTTTCTTACTTCTGTTTTCGGTGGTTTTGCCATTAGCCTTTGTTCGTTATGGGCTGATAGTCCAAGAAGAGAGGGGACTTCATCATAGCTCTTGATCTCTACGACTGCGGCATTGTTTCAGAGGGAATTATAACATATAGTAGCAGGAGGTCTTCTGCATATATTCAATGTCGCTTGCACTTTACCAATATGTTAATTCCTCTATTTTCCTTGTCCTTTCTCAGAAAACCCACTGATGACTCCACTGGTGCTTATTGGATAGTAGATCAGTTCAGTGTGTTTTGTGTGAGGTTCATCGCCTCTGATGCAAATAAGCATTGCCGGTCAATTAATTGAAATGCAAACTTCTTTTGCACTATTTTTTTCACTTTTTATTTATATTATCCAAAACGTTTCACATAAATGTACAAATAAACCTCAAGCTTAAATCAAAAGTATTCAAGACACACATTACATTAAATAGCCAGAGTACTGTAGTACTATCTATAACCGAGCGAGCATCTTTATGCTCCGGCCTGGTGTCAAGTCATCTAGATTTTTCTGTATGCAGAATTTAGGACAGCCTAATTGTCACTACTTTTCACAATATTTTGCTGGCTGAATATTGATCTATAGGACTTGTAGTGCAATGGGTCTGTGTATGTTTTCAAGAGAGCTAACATTACATTGTTCCTTGGCGGGAGGGGGGAGGGGCTAGTAAAGATGTTTTTTGTTTTTTTTTAGTCTGCCTCTGTAATAACTTAGATGCCAATAAACCCTGAGGAAGAAACACTGCATCTGGGTAGGTGTGTGAGGGCTTACCTGACATTTTTTTAAATGCCCACCACAAACTAATTCATAGGACATAAGGTACTGTTCTCATCCTATGGACTAATTTTCCACCTTTGGACACATTGTTGCGTTTGGACGCCCACATTCTCGAGACTCTCCGGACGCGTCTCAAGATGCAATGATGACGCCGGCATTACAGTCCCTGTTGATCCTAGCCTGTCCTAAAATGGACGCCTTAGCAGGATACACACTGCTAGGTCCAGTGATCCGACCTGCTCTGTAAAGAGGAAGTGATGGTCCCTTTTGCAAGCTCCTGTTGGAATTACAGCGCGCATTGATCTGACACACTTTGAAGGTATGCCTAAACTACTACTCTCTTTCTGAATGATGCCTGACCCCAAAATGGCGGCCTCGCGATGACTAGATCTTACCTCCGCGAGATTAAGAGCTTTTCCCTGCAGGGGGATGAAAGAAGGATCTCTATCCTCATTTGCATGCGCTGCTGCACTAGTTGAACTCCAATAAAAGCACCACTTGGAGAGTGTAATCGCACATCTTTTTAACTCTTTAACTCTCGTGGAAGAATGCCTGACCCTAAGATGGCGGTTTCTTGATGTCATAGAAGCATTTCTTGGTGGGATCGGGAGTGGAGAAAACCAATACAGGTATCTGCGCAAATGTTTTTAGCTGCAGCACCATGCCTTAAATCATGAAAGTGATCTAATTGAAGAGCATCATATATAATTATGATATAGGATTATCAACTTTGGATACTTATCCCCTACTTTTGATATATGCTATTGAATCTTGTTTTTTACCCACTTAGGGTCTTATTGTCGTAGACTGTTGAATTTATTGATACTCTGAGAAATAAACTTGGACGTTTTAAAGTTGTTTTTTATGATACAGAAGTCTAATATGTTGGTCCTTATTTGCCTTTTAGGCCTCTGATACTGTGCCGTAACATTTTAAATATTGATTGACCTTTCCATCATACTCGTCATACATATTATTGAACTCTAAACATTGATGGTGAGTGCTATATATGTTACACATACATATAACTTTAAGCACAAATTAATTGCGGCTTCATGAGGACATTGCTCCTGTTTCACTTGCGAGTGAGTTTAACCGTCACTCGTGCATGGTATCTGCTCGGGTGAATTCTTACATCTATTTTCTGAGTCACTACACCATATGGTATACTTTTGGGGGAATATATGATCTGATTCTATTAATTAATTTTTGGAACTGTGTTTCTCATCCTTTTTTCTGTAAATTTAAGATCACCTTTAAATCGATTCTCTTTTATACGTTTAACAACTCTTTTTTAGCAATTGAACTCTCTGATACACTAATGTTCTTAGTGAGTTTTTCACGGAGGTGCCTTTCATACTTTATTCTAGTTTTTCATTTTTCTGGGTTTCCGTTGGTGTTATCATCTGAATGTAATATACTTAATGTGCTGCTGTTTACAGTACTATATGTGATTTAGTAATTGTTGTTATTATCCTTGTAGCCCTGAGGAAGTCGTGGGGGTCATTTGCCCCAAGACGAAACACGTGTTGGCTACTGAAACAATAAAAAGACCAATTCTCATACATATGGATTGGATCTTGCTCTTAAGATAATTGTCATTGTTATATTGGACAGTGTTTTTCTTCATTGCTCGGGAACAAATCGTTTTTGTACCTGTTTATCGTCGATTACCTTGTGTAATGGAGGATTTTGGGATTCAAAGTGGCTGCTTCCCGTTGTTCCCTTGAGCACTCTTTTCATTGTTATCCATTTGCTGTGTACTTTTTATTGATTTTGCGCAATTTACAACCTAGCCACAGTTCGAGAATTTAGTAAATGCAATACAGGTATCTGCGCAAATGTTTTTAGCTGCAGCACCATGCCTTAAATAATGAAAGTGATCTAATTGAAGAGCATCATAAGAAGACCGCGTAAAGGCTAGCCAGTGCAGTATATGAAGCCATGGCGACTGAATCTTAATCAGTCCAAACAGTATTCTCACTGCAAACACCCGTAAAGGAGTCGGACATCCTACGGTCCACTACAAAACGTCAATCTTCCTCCTTTGGATCCCACCTGCTACTAATCCGCCTCCCCCACCCGAGAGTAGAATACCACTCAGACCAAGGTCTTTCCACATCATGGCTGGACCACACATGTTACCTGATGGAAACAATGCATTCTCCATTCACTATCCCCTCAATCTATCGAAAGGTGCCTCGAAGACATTCAAGCACAACCTTCTCAGAAAAAACCCTGATGTCCTGTTTCTGGACCCCTCCCTCAACACCAAGCAAGGCGCCATAATCAATAACGCCATATTCTTCACTAGAAAAATAGCCAAATGGCGGTCTACCTTTTCCAAGCTACTATCCATATGCAGCCATAAAAATATCCCCTACGGAACCAGGATAACAACATCACCCGCACCAAACCTCAGAGCCACCTTAAACATAACATCCTACAAAAATGGCACCACTCGTATTCAAGCAGCTAACAAGGACCTAGAACTATTCGATAAATACTGTCCCACCCTAAAAAATCACACCTTCTCCCCATCCAATGCTTCACAAGACCTTCCTCTACCCCCCCACCACCTCTCCTGTAGATCAGAGTTCCTCTCACCGACCCAGATCCGACAAAAGAGGCCACAACAAATCACCTCCCTTAAATCTCTCATCACCTACACCCCCTAACGGAATCATCCCCAGAACCAACAACGCCCCTCCCGTCTTGTCAAATCTTCGCCCCCCACATCCCCACACTCCACCACCTCCTCTATCCCCCATCTCCATCACTCTCTGCCACAAGCCTCTACAGACCGCTGATGTCACACACGACACAACCACCATATTGAATCAGATTATAACCCCCAGCCAGCACATGTCCTTCTCATTATCCACCACCCCGCTCCCTGCCACACATTCCCTCCACACTACCCACACAGACATCAAACCCCTCAGCAATACCACTCACAGCCTTCCCTGTCCACCAATCATGTATCCTCCTCCCTATCACACCTCTGAAGAAGACCCTCTCTTAACTCAGTCCTACCGAACATCCAGTGAACTTCAGAACGTTATACTCGATATTAAAAGCATCCTTCTCCTTGCTGAAAACTCTTTCCAAACTTACCCATCTTCAACACTCTCCTGCGCTATTCAACAATGTGTTAAAAACTATCCCCCTACCTCTGTCAAATCGACTCCTACGCATGCGCAAACTCCCGAACTATCTAACGGAAATGGAAATCCACACCCTTCTACTATTGTATGAAAACCCAACAAGCCCCATCAGTCTCGTAGATGATTCTCTCTACCCAACCGATCAGGAAATCCAAACCCTCTTACTGTCTTACGAATGTCCCGCTCACCTCATCGCCATTGAAGAAGAGTTCTCTATTCTCCCAGTCCCTATAAACCCAAACAGAACATCCCAGCCAAAACTCAGAGGAATAAACCGGAACAACCTCCAATCCGTACCCACCAATCATGAATATCACTATCAATCCACAAAGAATTCTTCTAATCTGATCTCCTGCCTTCTCCTAAACTGCCGTTCAGCCTCAAAACGCGCCTCGGACTTCGCCGACCTCACCCTGAACATGAAATATGACATAATCATCCTCACGGAAACCTGGCTCAATGAAGTGTCCCCCCCCATACCTAGACCTTTTAGTCCCCCCTAACTACAACTTTATCAGACTTGACAGACCTCTCAAAAAGGGCGGAGGACTAGCCTGCATTCATCGATCCAACATTACCATTTCGAAGTTTCACTCTGAACCCATTGACTCATGCGAATACCTTGGGATCTCTGTAAAATCCTCAGATAACCACTCCCACAAGCTACATATCCTCTACCATCCCCCAGGCAAGAACGCAGTATTTACAGACCAACTTATGGAAATCATTACAAGAAACTCTACCCCTCTCTCCAACGACATATTCCTCGGCGACTTCAATCTCCATTGGGGTAAAACCCCCTTGACAAACAGGTCCACGGCCTCAAAACCTTCCTTGCAGACCATTCATTGATCCAAGCTATCTCAAAGCCCACTCATGCTAAAGGTGCTACTCTTGACTGGCTCATCTCTAAACAAAACACAATTGAATCAATCCAGATCACCCCTTGTGACTGGTCTGACCATCACATCATCACCTTTAGTATTTCCTCCTCTACCAGGAAAACCTTCCCGCTACAAAACAAAAATAAACAATGGGTAAGAAACACAAAAAACCTAGACTGGAACACCCTAGCCTCTCACTGTGAAAAAGTTCTCATCCCACCCAACAACATATCTTACGTCAGTGACCTCACCGACCACTACAACTCCACGATGACCAAGATCTTTGACCAACCTGCCCCACCTAAGCTCAAACGAATACCAGACAAAGATAAATACCCCTGGTTTAACGGAGTCCTTAATGAGGAAAGACGCAAACTTAGATCATCAGAACGGAAATGGCGACAGCATCCCTCCCCTCTCCATCTCAAACTACTTCGGCAAGCTAGAAACTCCTATAACAAAAGTATTCTTCAATCCAAAAAAGACGTCTTTAGATCAGAACTAGACAATGCCAAGAACAGACCAAAGAAACTCTTTGACATTCTAAAACAACAATCTAACAAATTGGCTAAATCCTCTCTCTTGACCGCACAATCACAACTTAGCAGTGAAGAATTCTCATCCTTTTTCACAACAAAAACAAATTCCCTCCAACATGAGCTTAACATGGCCGCAGCGAATGCAACCACCCCAAAGCGCACTCCAGATGAAATCCCTGATCAACCAGAGTTACTTTTGCCTAAAAATAACTCGCACTGGTCCACTTTCAAACTTTACGACCCAATTGACATCACCAAAACATTAGCAACCACCAAACTCAACAACCACTTCAATGACCCAGCCCCTTCAAATTGCCTTCCCCACATCTACCGAGCCATCTCCCCTCTCTGGACCAAAATCATCAACGCCTCGTTATCGCAAGGGCATATACCGGACTGCCTAAAAACAGGCCAGGTCACCTCTATACTAAAGAAACCGACTGTGAACTCATCCGACCCCAACAACTTCCGACCTATAACTAACATTCCCATGCTAGCCAAGGTACTTGAAAAATGTGTTCAACAACAACTGAACCAACACATCATGGACTTCAACCTTCTGAACACCCACCAATCGGGTTTCAGGCCCGGCCATAGCACAAACAGCCATTCTACATATAGTGGACGACGCTCTCCTTGCCCTTGACCGCAACGAAACCGGTCTACTAGTCCTGCTTGACCTCTCCTCAGCCTTCGACACGGTCAATCACGATTTTTTTTAAAAAAGACTGGAAAATAGGATGGGTTTATCTGGCTCTGTCCTTCAATGGTTTAAATCCTTTCTGGAAAACAGAACACAATCTTTCATGGTGAACAAAAATCTTTCCCGCTCTTCACCAAACCCTCTGGGTGTACCACAAGGCTCCACTCTATCCCCCACTCTATTCAACCTATACGTCGAACCGCTAACCGAACTTCTACAGCAGGCAAACATAGCCTACCACATGTACGCGGACGACACTCCGCTTTACATCAAGATCTCCTCCATTGAAGACATAATATCGATGAACATGGCACTCGAAAAGACCGTTCACTGGCTAACAACCAATTTACTCAAGCTAAACTCACAAAAAACTGAATTTCTTCCAATCTCCCCTCCTAATAACTCCCAGCAGACAAAGGAATGACTCAACTTGATCACTGCACTAAACTGCACGCCAACTCTAGTGGACTCCACCAAATCACTTGGAATTACTCTAGATAAGAACCTTAACATGCAAACACACCAACTTGCTTGCTAAAAATGCACGCTTTCACCTCCGCTATCTGAAGAACATGAAACCTTTTATCGATAACCAGGACCTCACAACCGCAGTTCAATCCCTAGTCATCTCCAGGCTGGAGTACGGATGCACCACCTTCGCGGGTCTGCCCAAAATGTCAACCGCCCCATTAAAAGCCTGTCTCAACGCCGCAGCAAGACTGCTAACAGGATCCAGGAAATTTGACCACATCGCCACACCTGAAAGCACTCCACTGGCTTCCTTTTGAAGCTCGAATCCACCTAAAAATGGCATGCATCACTCACAAAGCGCTTCACCACAATACTCCCCAGTACCTATCCCAAACTGACCTTATCAGACATTCAAGGAGTGCTGATAATTTACTCCTGAAACCCTCACACTTTAGAAAGAAAAAAACCTCGGACAGAGCATTCTCTGGAGAAGCACCAAGAATATGGAACTCGCTTCCTCCCTACATCAGAAAAATCCCCTCTACTCTTCTGTTAAAAAAAGAAGCAAAATCTTTCCTTGTGTGTAAATTCCTCCCGTAAAAGATCTCTCGGACCTTTCCATATATATACCCTAAAAACTTGCTCCTGTTTTCCTCCGACAGACACCTTCGCTGCTCCCGACCCTTTTGCTTAAAGTTGATTTAATGTAATGCTATTCTTCTTTGCAAATTGTTTTATTCGTATGGTGTTTACAGTGTAAAGCGCTCCGATACCCTTCCCTGGGGTCTGGTCCGCGCTATAGAAAACTCTAAAAATAAAAATAAAATAAATCCTTAATTAGTGTGGTTTCGCTTTTTGTATTTCAGTCCACCTATCTGCCCAGCATATGCCTTTTACTGGTAATTACATGGAGAATGCCACAGACACTGCCTTAGTCGTGGTGGAATGTTCTCTGAAACCTGATGGTGATGGGACTTTAGGCAGAGTGTAGCGATGACTGATGCATGACATTATTCATCGGATAATGGTGACCTTTGTAACGACTTTGCTAGCATCATTGCCCCAAAGGTCAGCAGAAGCGGGTCTGACAGATGCAGAAATTATGAAAAACAACCTTGACGGAAAGGTATTAAAGGGTGAGTCAGGTGAACCTAATCTGTCTTTATAGAACATTATAAAAGTTTGAGGCACAAAATAATGTTTAGCTTGCTTATACATCTGGCCATCAAAATGATCATCTTTCATGAAAGAAAGGTGTTATTTTTTCCAAATGGCTTGTTCATTAGACCATCAATTCCCACTTGACAATCTTGTTAGCCATCAAACATAATTTTAGATCCTCAATATCCTCTTGACAATCATGTTAGCCATCAAACATTATTTCTAGGCCTGTTCTGGTAGTCTCTTATGGGCTCCTACATCTGTTTCAGCAAGATGATGGGGGAAAAAAGACATTCAGTTGCTCACTGAGCAGGTAACCAGGTCTATTTACCCCTTCTAGAGGTCATTGGCAGAACCACAGCTATCTGCTGCCATTTGCTCTTAAACTGGATTCTGGTAGATGATTTTCTATCCGCTGCAAGAGCCACGATAGGCCAGCATAGTGAAATGGCAACACCTCAGGAGCCATACACTGAAGCTGAACGATGGTAGGGAGAGATATAGCATGTGTGTACAGGAGGTTCCTCTCTTCTGTAGTGTTGGACCCGGCCTCGTGGCGTGGTCCCGAACCCTCCTACCAGACCAAACTGGGGCAACCCCAACCCTTCGGGGCCCCCCGAGCTTGTATCCCGCTCCCCGCAACAGCCTTCGCGACGCGGCCCGCACGGGCCTCGGTCCCTGCGAAGCCCCAACATCAAGGCGCCAAGACCCGACCCAAGGGGGTCGAGTGGCCACTCAACAGATCCCGGAGGAGGGGAGTTTCGATGGGGCCTCCCGCCGGCCCCCGACACCTGGGCCCGAACGCCCTCCGGCCTCCCTGGGCGATGGCTCCACCACCCCGCTGGGTGTCTGGACGCTCTCATCCCGGCCCCCCAGGCATGAGGGTCCGGACATCAAAGGGCTCCAGCCATATATCTGGGGCAGCCCACAACCAGGACGGTAGTTGTATCCTGAAGTCCAGAGCCCTGCTGATCGGATCGCGGCTGACCCTACGGAGAAAGACTCATTGCCTGGAACTGAGAACCTGAGCCCTGCTGACTGCGTCGCGGCTCCCTCTTGCTGAGAAGAAGACCCTCACGGAACATCGGAGCCCTGCTGACCTCGTCGCGGCTCGACCTCGCTGAAGCAACCACCGGAGCCCTGCTGACCTAGTCGCGGCTCGACCTCACCGAAGCGACTCCTCGAACCCTGCGGACTACGTCCCGGGCTGACACGGAGACTGTCCCGCTACCCCCGTTCCTAACCAAACCCTGAGACTCTTTTGGATCCCTTGATCTACCTGTAAATATTGCCTACGGAGACCGACTCTTAATTCTGATAAACGACTTGTGAGCATCGATAACCTGGTTGTGTCCCTTTGTGGTGGGAGGGGATTACTTGGCTGTACGATCCTCGGAGAAGGCCCTCGCCAGGAGGCCTCTCAGCGGCGCTCGGCTGCATCCTTACGGAACTGTGCCTCCCGGGGCGGTCAGTCCGATACCATCGGACGCTCCGGAGGTCGCCATTCTAACATTGGTGGCCAGCGGTGCGATCCGAGCCCGACGCAAATCGTACAGCGAGTAACTCACCCACTACCTACCCAGACACAGTGACTATGAGCAACCAAGAGACCACCCCAACCGCGGAGTTCCAACAAGAACGGTTGGAGGAATATAGCCATAGGGAACTAAAACAGTTTTGTAAAGACAAAGGCATAGCGACCACCGGACTAAACACGAAAGAAGACCTGCAGAAAGCCCTGAGGGCCTGGGTAGAGCCCGAAGCAGCCCCCCCCCCCCCCCACACCGAAGAAAACCCGGTGCCAAGCGTGCACCAGCAACCAGCCGCAGCCCCAGCAATTGAGAGAAGAACTAGCCTGGAGACCGGCCTCTCCCCGGAAGAGATGCGAGAACGGGAGAGGGTCCGGACCCACGAGTTAGAGCTCGCCCGACTCTGCCTGGACGGCGAACTCCTACTAGCAGAAAAGAAATTGGCCCTAGAACAACTACGGTTGCAAGAAGAAATGGAGGAGAAAAAACGGCACCGGTAACTGGAAGAGAGGAGGCTAACCCTAGAGCATGAGCGGGGCCTTAAAGAACTTGAAATTAAGTCCAAAAGTGGAGAGACCGGCGCCCCCGGAAACAGGGACAACCCTCTGCCGGCCGAGGCGAAGGTTCATATCCCCAAGGATGTCGTCAAAGAGTACTACAAGAACAACGACATCCAACATTGGTTCAAGGCCTACAAGGTAGCCATGACCGCCCATCGGGTACCTCGGAAAGATTGGGGTGCCGGCCTATGGGGACGGTTCCTCAGCGAAGGTAGAGACACCCTGCTACAACTCCCAGACGCAGTGATGACCTCTTATGACCATATGAAGGAGGCCCTGCTCACCCGCTATGGTCTCACCCCAGAGATGTACCGCCAGCGCTTCCGGGACTGCAGGAAGCTCCCCGGTACCACCTGGGTGGAATACGTAGACTTTTTCAGCATAGCCCTGGAAGGGTGGATCAAGGGCAGCAAAGTCACCTCCTACGAACAGCTGTTCGACCTCATTGTATGGGAGCACCTCTCCAACAACTGCTTCATCGAGCTGAGACCGCACCTCCTCGACAGCAAGCTGACCGAGCCGCGGAAGCTCGCTGCCGAGGCCGATCGATGGGTATACACCCGGGGTCCCTCGGAACTCGATGGGGGGGGGGGAGTACCAGCGGAACAACCCGGGGCCCCCCGCCACCGCGGCGGAGGAGGGGGACCAAACCGAAACAGAGACTTTCCAGCAGGGCTGCCCCGGAGTCCTCCCCGGGGACCGCCCCCGAACCTCACGTCCCTGTCCGACGAGGGACCCCCCTAGCCCGACCGGGGCTTCGACCGACGGTGACGTGCTACAACTGCCAACAGCCAGGGCACTATGCCAGTGACCCGACCTGCCCCGTGAACCGACGAGCCGGGACCACCGGGCCACCCCCCCCCGCCAGTTGCGGCCGCGGCCCTGGGAGAAGGGGAAGAAGATGAAGAGAATGATGACACAGAGCCAACCGAATGGGAACCCGCCGCCATGACCTTGGTATGCCTGGGCAGCCGGGAAATGGTGCCCCGGGCTCCCATCCTGAGCAACACCCGGAAGTACCAACAGTGGGTCACCATTAATGGACGCCGGGCCGAAGCCCTCCGCGACAACGGAGCCAGCGTGACAGCCGTCCACTGCCACTTGGTGACCCCCGAACAAATCATGCCTAATGTACTGTGCCCCGTCCGGTCGGCAGACAACACCGAGAGCTTGTGCCAGATGGCCCGGATTCCCTTCGAGTGGGGGGGGGAGTGTCAGGCATGCTGAAGGTGACCGTACGCGACGACGCCCCCGTAGACTGCCTCCTGGGGAACGACCTGGAAAGTTCCCCCCGGGCCCACGTCGAGCGGGCCATCCAGCCGAGCATACCTGCTCCCTCGAGGAGCCGGAGTGGCCCGAACCGCCACCTCCCCCGTCGAGGAAAAAGCAGATGCTCAGCCCGGGCCACCAGAAATCCCCCCGGACGAGGTCGCCACGCTCGGTGACCTACCCGAACTCGCCCATTGGCACCAGGAAGGTGGCCCCACCAGGGAGCAGTTCCGCCAAGAACAGAAAACCTGCCCGTCCCTCGAAGGGACCCGACAGCAAGCAGCCGCCCAGGCCACCGGAGAACAAACGGGGACCCACTGGATCTATTGGGAGACAATGACCTCCTCTACAGCGAGCAGAAGACCGCAGAACTGGGGGCGGGCCGAGTGCTGGTGGTCCCCCTCCGATTCCGAGACTTCCTCCTCAATCTGGCGCATGATGTGCCCCTCGGCGGGCACCTGGGGCAAGACAAAACCTACAGCCGCCTGGTGACCCACTTCTACTGGCCCCGAATGCGGAAGGACGTGGACAATCATTGCCGCACCTGTCCGACCTGCCAAGCCAGCGGGAAAAGTGGGGGAAAAGTTAAAGCCCCTCTCCAACCCTTTCCAATAGTAAACACCCCGTTCGAGCGGGTAGGGATCGACATCGTGGGGCCTCTGGACCCCCGAACCTCCCAAGGACATCGCTTCATCCTCGTCCTGGTCGATCATGCCACCCGATACCCTGAAGCCATCTCTCTCCGAACAGTGACGGCCCCCGTCGTGGGCCGGGCCTTAATGGGAATATTTTCCAGAGTGGGTTTCCCCCGGGAGCGACTGAGGCACGAACTTCATCTCAAAATATATGCGGTCCCTGTGGCAACAATGCGGGGTCACCTACAAGTTCACCACCCCGTACCACCCCCAGGGGAACGGACTAGTCGAACCATTTAACAGGACATTGAAAGGAATGATCAAGGGCCTGGAGGAGCCCCTAAGACACAAGTGGGACGTCCTGCTGCCCTGCCTCCTGTTTGCCTATCGGGAGGTCCCACAGAAGTCTCTGGGGTTCAGCCCCTTCGAACTCTTGTACGGACACCCTGTCTGGGGCCCCCTCAGCCTGGTCAAAGAAGGCTGGGAGACTACCGTCCAGGATGCTCCGCCCGACGTCTATCGGTACCTCCTGGCCCTGCGGAATCAAACCCGGAAATTCAGGGACCTAGCCGAAGCCAACCTCGAGGCCAGCCAGGAGGAAATGAAACGCTGGTATGACCAGAACGCCTCATCCATCGAGTTCGAGCCAGGCCAGCAGGTCTGGGTCATGTCGCCCGTTGACCCTTGCGCTCTCCAGGACAAATGGACCGGGCCCTTCAAGGTGGTAGAAAAAAAGAGCCCCGTCACCTACCTGGTCGACATGGAGTCCCCCAGGAACCCCCTCCGGGTTTTCCACGCCAACAGGCTCAAACCCCACTTTGCCCGAACGGAGCTTAGCCTGCTGATGGCTACGGACGATGGGGCCGAGGATGACTCCGAGCCCCTACCCGACCTCCTGAGAACCTCCGAAAAGGACTGCTCCGTAGAGGGAGTCATCCTCTCCGCCACCCTGACTGCGGAGCAGCGCCAAGAGTGTCAAGGACTGCTGCATCACTTCGCTGCTCTCTTCTCCCTCACTCCCGTAGTCACCCGATGGTGCGTCCACGACGTCGACACCGGGGACAGCCCCCCAGTGCGACACCGAGCCTACGGAGTCCCCGACCGGGTGCGGGCCTGCATCCACGCCGAGGTCTCCAAGATGTTGGCCCTGGGGGTCATTGAGCCCTCCGACAGTCCCTGGGCCAGCCCTGTGGTCCTGGTGCCGAAAGCTGCCGCCCTGGGCACCACCCCGGAGCTCCGGTTTTGCGTGGACTATAGGGGATTAAATGCTGTAACCAAAACCGATGCCCATCCCATTCCTCGGGCAGATGAACTGATTGACCGCCTGGGAGCAGCCCGCTACCTTAGCACCTTTGACCTCACCGCCGGATCCTGGCAGATCAGGCTCACCCCGGGCGCCCAAGAGTGTTCTGCTTTCCCCACCCCCGATGGCCACTACCACTTCCGAGTGATGCCCTTCGGCATGAAGAATGCCCCGGCGACCTTCCAAAGACTAGTGAACAAGGTACTGGCCGCCCTAGAAGCGTTCAGCGCCGCCTACCTGGACGATACTGCGGTGTTCAGCAGCCACTGGGCCGAACACCTGCGGCACCTCTGGGAGGTTCTGACCGCCCTCTAAAGGGGTGGGCTCACAATAAAAGCCAGCAAATGTCAGATAGGCAAAGGATCCGTAACCTATCTGGGACATCAAGTGGGGAGCGACCATGTGGCTCCCCTCCAGCCAAAGATCGACGCCATCATGGCCTGGGAGCCCCCAGCCACCCAAACCGCTGTGAGGGCCTTCCTGGGACTCACGGGCTATTACCGGCGGTACATTAAGAACTACGGAAGCATTGTGGCCCCCCTCACGAAGCTCACCTCCAAGAAGCAACCAAAGAAGGTGCACTGGACGCCCCTCTGTCAGGCGGCCTTCGAGACCCTCAAGACAGCGATGTGTACCGCCCCCGTGCTACAAGCTCCCGACTACAGCAAAGAGTTCGTGGTACAGACTGATGCCTCGGAATACGGAATCGGGGCTGTCTTGTCCCAAGTGAACTCTGAGGGGATTGACCAGCCGGTGGCCTTCATCAGCCGGCACCTGCTGCCCCGGGAGCAAAGATGGAGCACCATTGAACGAGAGGCCTTCGCCGTGGTGTGGGCCCTCAAGAAGCTCCGGCCCTACCTCTTCGGCACCCACTTCCGGGTCCAAACCGACCAGCGGCCCTTGCGGTGGTTAATGCAGATGAGAGGCGAGAACCCGAAGTTGTTGCGATGGTCCATCTCTCTGCAGGGGATGGACTTCACTGTAGACCATCGGCCCGGCAACGACCACGCCAACGCCGACGGCCTGTCCCGCTTCTTCCGCCTCGGCGAGGAGAACACCCAAGACGATGGGTGACTCTCCCTGCCTTCAGCTGGGGGGGGACGCCTGTTGGACCCGGCCTCGTGGCGTGGTCCCGAACCCTCCTACCAGACCAAACGGGGGCAACCCCAACCCTTCGGGGCCCCCCGAGCTTGTATCCCGCTCCCCGAACCAGCCTTCGCGACGCGGCCCGCCCGGGCCTCGGTACCTGCGAAGCCCCAACATCAAGGCGCCAAGACCCGACCCAAGGGGGTCGAGTGGCCACTCAACAGATCCCAGAGGAGGGGTGTTTCGATGGGGCCTCCCGCCGGCCCCCGACACCTTGGCCCGAACGCTCTCCGGCCTCCCTGGGCGATGGCTCCACCACCCCGCTGGGTGTCTGGACGCTCTCATCCCGGCCCCCCCGGCCCCCCAGGCGCGAGGGTCCGGACATCAAAGGGCTCCAGCCATATATCTGGGGCAGCCCACAACCAGGACGGTAGTTGTATCCTGGAGTCCAGAGCCCTGCTGATCGGATCGCGGCTGACCCTACGGAGAAAGACTCATTGCCTGGAACTGAGAACTCGAGCCCTGCTGACTGCGTCGCGGCTCCCTCTTGCTGAGAAGAAGACCCTCACGGAACATCGGAGCCCTGCTGACCTCGTCGCGGCTCGACCTCGCTGAAGCAACCACCAGAGCCCTGCTGACCTCATCGCGGCTCGACCTCACCGAAGCGACCCCTCGAACCCTGCGGACTACGTCCCGGGCTGACACTGACTGTCCCGCTTCCCCCGTTCCTAACCAAACCCTGAGACTCTTTTGGATCCCTTGATCTACCTGTAAATATTGTCTACGGAGACCGACTCTTAATTCTGATAAACGACTTGTGAGCATCGATAACCTGGTTGTGTCCCTTTGTGGTGGGAGGGGATTACTTGGCTGTACGATCCTAGGAGAAGGCCCTCGCCGAGAGGCCTATCAGCGGCGCTCGGCTGCATCCTTACGGAACGGTGCCTCCCGGGGCGGTCAGTCCGACACCATCGGACGCTCCGGAGGTCGCCATTCTAACATGTAGATGGACACTGTTTGAAAAAGTTTGGGTTGTTTAAATACATTACCTGCGAAGGCCAAGCCTGGGTCACCTGGATGACCGCTCACCAAGGCTCTCACATATCTTCTGGAGGACGCTCTGTTTCAGGGCAGTTGAAGTACTTGCATGAAGAAACATCACTGTTCATTCCAGCAGATCACCTTTAAAGATACTGACCTCCTGTTGATCTAGTGAGCAAGCTGATCACATTTGTTCAGAATTGGTGCACGGGCATGTGAGGGTGGATGAACTGGGTGGATGACCTCCGGCCTTCTATTGGAGATTCATTTTTTCCTGGAAAATTTCTCACTTATGAGATTAATTTATATTGAAGGTCAGACAGTATGCTCTGATGTCAATTGTTGCAGTGTGGGAGACTAGTGGGAACATGCCAAGTCACGTTGCACATCCACCTCGGAACCATTGCAAGTCCACAAAATCACAGGGAGTGCGGTCTGCCTTGTTTTCTGATGTAGAGAAGGTTTGTGGTTTGGGCTATGTGGATTAATTCATTGGACCTCAGGGGGAATTGTTCCGAATCCTCTATACCAGGTTGGATGTTGACTTTTCCTGGGCATAGCAGGAAGCAAGAAAGTGTACTCCTGCCATAGATGAAAACCAAAGTTAGCCACTCTCCCCATGTCACCAGACCCTTGGCTTCCGAATCTTGACATTTAGTCAAATATTTTTGGGGAGAGGAGTTGGCCTAACAGCTAGGGCGGTCAACCTCTAATCTGGGGAACTGGGTTAGAGTCTCGGCAATGACTCTGAACATCCTGTGATTCTGGGCAAATCACTTAATCTCCCCGTGCCCAACAAACATGAATGTGTCCTCATGTAATGCAACTGGTGCTATGTAAAGCGCTCTGATACCCGATTCGAGTCAAGTTCACGCAATATAAAACTCTGTAAAATAAATACAGTTGTAATCTCCTCTGTGATACCCTATCCCATGTTATTTTAAGTTTATACATAGTGCATTGTCAATGTCTCTCTCTTACTACTCCCTACTGTTACATTTGTGTTTAAAAATGGTCCAATATTGTCATTGCTCAATACAGATGTTAATGCTTTTCTAAATTTAGTTGAGGCCACTCATCGTCGATACTACATTCTGATGGATGAACTTTCTCTGCTCCCACAAATCAACTGAAGCACATAACAATTGGACACGTGCACCAAATTGACTAGGTATTCACAATGTTCTACGCACAGTAGTTCAGGTGATCTTAATGAGGCATTCAAGTCCATAGAATTTCACTTTTTCCAGAGGTTTTTGCTCTTGGTTTTCAATGTTTCTCTTCAGGTAAATTGCACGCTGTCTCTTTGATTACTCTCTATCATTTTCTCGCCACACTTTGAGCTACGGTATTGAGTTTGTTTTAGATCTGTTGATTGATTTGGCTTCGAAAAAACACCTTAACGATGCAGTGTGCTGCCACTGACTCATGCTACTACAGAAACCACAGACAACATAACTGATGTGCTGTGGAATTGATGAACTATTGCATAAGAAAGCTAAAATGGTTAGGCATTTAACCAGGGACTTAGGAGAAGACACTCGAAAATGACTTTGTGAGGGATTTAACCCAGGATTTTTCTTCTGACCAAAAAACGACATGTATTTGTTTTTAAATGCTTTGAAGAACTCTATGCTGTAATGCACACGATTTTCAATTGAGATTAAGAAAGCCTTGAGAAAGCCTGGTCGTACTGACCAGAGGGCGAAACACATGTCGTCTGTTTGGTTACTGTACCATCATAAGAACCATATTTATGAAATTAATAATAAAGACTTTATTCAAAACCAACATTGGACAACTGTCTTCCTCAGAAAACATTGAATTAAAGAAATATTGGTTTCATTATATCTACAATACTTAAAGAGAAGCAAATACTCAACACTTAAAAATACTGTGGAGAAGTCTGTTCGGGACTGGATGACGAATCAAAAGCAGCCCAGGCAAAAATGTTCAAACGGGCCCTGTTCCCTTTCTCTCTCTCTTTTCTTCTGCCACCACTATTGCCGACCTTGTTGCATTCCACGCCATCGCCTCCACGGACTACATCCCAATAGGAGACCTGAACTTCCACCTCGAAAACCACAACAGCCCCGACTCCACCACACTTTTAGACAACCTCGCCAACCTTGGACTGAAGCAGCTCGTTACCACCCCCACCCACAGAGCCAGACACACCCTCGACTTCATCTTCGCAGGAGGGACAAACATCCACTTCAGCCACACCACGCAGCCCCTCTGGAAAGACCACCACTGCGTACACTTCACCTTCAACACCGCCATCGCACCCGAACTCGCCCCACATCCACCTGGAAGGAACTGGAGCAAGATCACAGAGGAACACCTCAACATGACCCTCCTCCACGGCCCCCCCCTCCACCACTACTGACGCCAACTCTGCAGCCAAAGAACTACACTGCTGGATCGCCAGCTGCACCAACAAGCTCGCACCCCTCTGCCACCCTGTCAATCAATGCACCCTGAAGGCCGCCTGGTTCACCACCAACCTCCAGGATGCCAGGCGCTCCTGCAGATGCCTTGAGAAACTCTGGCGGAACAAGAAAACCACCGAAGACCTGAACTACTACAGGAACGCCATGATCGAATACCACCAGCGCATAAGAGCCACCAAGAGGATGACATCCGCATGCTCCTCGACCAGGGCCACACTGCAGCCCTCATCCTACTAGACCTCTGTGCGGTCTTCGGCACCATCTCACACCGCACTCTCTCAGCCAGACTCCACAACGCCGGTATACGAGGAACCACCCTCAACTGGATCCGCTCCTTTCTCTCCAGCAGAACCCAAAGGACCAGACTCCCTCCCTTCCTCTCCAAACCTACAGACATCAACTGTGGAGTACCCCAAGGATCCCAACCCCACGCTTTTCAACATCTACATGGCCCCCCTCGCCGCCATCATCAGACAGCATGGGCTCAGCATAGTATCTTACGCCGACACCCCAGCTCATCCTCTTTCACCAAGAACACTGAAGACACCAGACTCCGCTTTTAAGAAGGAATGAAAGATGTTGCATCCTGGATGAGCGACAGCTGCCTAAAACTGAACTCGGAGAAGACCAAGGTCCTCGTCCTTGGTCCCTCCCCCATGGTATGTGACAGCTCCTGGTGGCCCCCTGCCCTCGAAACCCACCCACCGGACCACTCCCGGAACCTTGGCATCAGTCTGGACTCCTCCCTCACCATGACCGGCCAGATCAACGCTGTCACCTCGACCTGCTTTAACCCCCTCTGCATCCTCTGCAAGACGTTCAAGTGGATCCCCCACAAATGCAGAAAGACCGTCACCCACGCACTCGTAACTATCAGACTGGACTACGGTAACGCCCTCTACTCCGTAATCAACAAAACCCTACTACACATGCTCCAAACCATCCAGATCACCGCAGCCAGACTCTTCCTCGGTACCCCACGACACGAACACATGACCCCGCACCTACGAGACCTCCACTGGCTCCCCATTGAGATGAGTTACCTTCTAGCTACTCACCCACACATACAAATCCCTCCACAATATCTGACCCAAATTCCTCAACGAGAGAGTCTCCTTCCACGTACATAAAAAAGGAACCTCCGCTCTGCAGACCTTGCCCTAGCCGTAACCCCGTGCGTCCGCAGAACCAGAGCGGGTGGGAGAGCCTTCTCCTATGTCCAGGCAAAGGCCTGGAATGAGCTCCCAGGCAACATCTGCCGCTCGCCTACTGTGCACACCTTTAGGAAGAGCCTCAAGACCTGGCTCTTCAACTGATCCGGAGCTGCACCCCCTCACCCCCAAGCGGCATGAGACCCTCACGGGTGAGTAGCGCACTTTATAAACCCTGATTGATTGATGCTCGCTCTTTTCTCTCTTTTTCTCTCCATCCCCCCCCACCCCAGGGGAGCTGCTGTACAAGTAACACAGGTGCTAGCAGCGGCTCTGAGACTCCAATAAGTTTAGCCCTTGGGGAACTGCTCGGTGGGATAAATAGCCAGTCCTGCCCTGAGCCTGTTCCAATGCAATCCTGTGAGGTGAGGGAATAAGTTGAGTCCTGGCATGACCGCTTAAGCAGAGGAATGATCAGCCTATGGTTATGAGAGCAGTAGACCGCAGTGGTCTGGCAGAAAAATGCAAGACTAATCTGCAGATAGATGTTTGGGTCCAATAGCATAGACTGCTTATGGGTTATGTACATGGTTTTGAACAGAATGCTTTTCACTACCAGCAGGCATTGCAAAGTACAAGGTTCCCACTCATGTGTTCAGTTCTCAGTAGTCCAAGAATAAAGCAAGCATCAGTGTCCTGCACCATCTGAATGTGGTTGATAAGATAATTAGAAATAGTCAAGTAATCAAAGTGTAGGAATTACCACCTGTATTACTGATCTGTGGCCACAGAGGTCAAGAAAGCACAGAATTTTCGATGAGTGTAAGTAAAAGGAAAACGGTAGTGGCAGCTCTTTTAATATGAGGCGCAGAGCAGAGTCAAACTCTAAGTTGCATCACTGGAATGACGAACATAAGTGATGACCTTGCACCAGTGGCAGCCAGTACGTTTTGGAGGGAGGGGGGCGGGCGGGACACGCACACATACGCATAACACTCACAGAGGGAGGGACACACGCACACGCACACGCGCACACATGCACACATATCCACACATATCCATTCACAACACTCTTTACCAAACATTCATACATGCACGCACCAAACATTAATTTAAAGGAAAACAAAAAAACATTTACTTGCAGCCAGCTCTGCCTCGGAGGTGCCAGGAGGCTTGGGACTGGTGCCTTCCCTCATTGGCTGAGGAAAGGCAGCAGTCCCAACGTCATCACAGAGTGGGATGGGGTCAGTGAGACTGCGGACCCCATCCCACTCCACTCTGTGATGAAGTGTCACTGATTGACACTCTACCCCGGGCGCTTCAGGGCTTAAAACTGAAGCGCCCAGGTGCGAGGCAATCAGTGACGCTACCCCTCGTCAGTGAGGGGAGGGCCTCAGGGACCTTTGCTAAGCTGAGGCGGTCACATCCACAGGAGCTTTGACTTCCTCAGCCCCGCAAAGTTCAGCTCATGCAGCCAGGATCCTGCACATTTTGCGCATGTGTGGCTCCTGGCTGCTTGAACTGAAAGTGAAGTGTCTGTCAGGCTGACCTTTGTGCAGCCTGTCAGACCTAGTTCGTGAGGGGCGAAAGGTGGAGGGGGATGGCCCCTCAGCCCCAAAGGACCGACCATGCGTGCCTTGCACAGTGCCATAGAGATGGATGGCCTTCAAGCACCAGAAAGGATATATGGCTGCCTGAGCTGCATTAGGATTTGCCACTAGAAGCAGTTGGGTATCACCGGTGTTGCCATAAAGATTACATTTATAATGATGTATTAAATTGGCTAAGAGGATGACATAGACATTAAAAAGCGTAGGGCACATAGCCGAGCTTTGGAGGCCTCTGCAGGACCTAAATTCTGATCCAAAAGGAGGGAAGAGGACCCCATTAGTCTGTTCTGTTAGAAAGGATTTAATCAATCCTTGGGCATGAGTGAGGTTAAGATTGTGCATCTCATATAATAGCACTTGATGATGGGAAGTGTTCCACTTTGCTGACAATGCCAATAGGGTACCGGCTGTGATGACGCTCTTATCCAGTCCTGATCTGATGTCATCAAATTCTACTTGCTGTGCTTGCCACTGATCAGAGCAATTAGAAGGCTCAAAGAAATTTTGTTGATTATTAATGGGTTTTTCTATGAACCTAAATGCTAGCAGGAGAAGAATAGGGCTGGTCTGTCTTGTTCAAGTACCACAAGGTTGGGGGTCTAATTTTTATTTATTTTTTAAAATTCACTAAAAGTATGACGGTTCTTGCTTATAAAACTACTATTTTCAAAGAGCCATTGTGGCAGGGACAAAAAATAGGAGTCTGTCTAAATCACTTGTGTGAGCTGCTGAGTGGAGTACGGTTCAAAAGGGTTGCCTCATTTGATTGTGGAGAGGCTGGTTGAGACCTGTACATTTCAAAGTGGAGATAACTCTCCCAAAGAGGCACATCTAAGATATCTGTTTTCAAAAATTAAACTTACTGATTTAGTTCAGTAAATTGCAATGTTGTATTCTCTGTTAAAATTCCAAAGAAACTTTGCCATTTGTTATTCATTGAAAAGCATCCATTTTTTCGTTTGGCCTGCAAAGCACTTGTGTTGTGCTTTTGAAATCTCTTGTAGCCAAACAATTGAAAAGAAAAAAAAAAAATAGGCTTAGAGCCCACCCATTGCTTATCATTGGTTGGCTTTCACGTCACTCGTTTCCTTGCTTTGTTATTGGTCAGCCTTTCCTCCTCACCTCCGGCTTCCTCCTGGGGCTTCATGTGAGTCCCTGCCATGTAGCATGGACCAAGTACAGCTTCTTGTCTGTGGCCATAGTCCTTCAACTGGCCGCAGGCACTCTTTTTATTTCTACTTTTTAACATACACTCTTAGAGAGTGCGTGTGTCTGCAGTCCCTCTCCCTCCAGTTACTGCTCCCTCCCTTGTGTTACCACCCTCTATCTTTGTTTCTGTCCCCCACACCCTTTCCACTGTCTGTTGTTCCCTTCCCTTCACCCGCTGTCCATTGTTTGGTTTCCCACCCTTCGCCCTCCTCCCGTTGTTTGGTTTCCCACCACCCGATGTTAGCTTCGCCACCCTCCACCCTCCTCACCCTTATTTAGTTTCCACAAAAAACTGCAGGAAGTTGATACCATTCTAGTAAACTGTTACTATAATGCTTGTACATATTGAGTTCAATAAAAAAATAAAAATTATAGGGTGTAAATGCCACAATCTGTTCTGTTTTTCATGTCAAACTGACTGAGATAAAGCTATAGGATTTGACTGCCTGGGCAGTACAAAAAAAGAATAATCACTAACTGTAGTACCCAGCAGTTTAAAGTAAATACTTTGTTCACAATATTTTCTTAATTAAATTACAAGTGTTATTTTGATGTCCTACTCTGACACTTCAGAATCTTTCCAACTACTTCTTTGGGCAAACTATCATATGTCTCCTGCCGATTGAAAGTTGAAACAATATCTTTGTATTCAAACTGATACTATGTTCTTTTCTTAGTGCACTGTACTGCTAGAGTAAGCATATAGCGAAACCAGGTCACTGCAACTGGTTCAGATGTGCTACGATGTCATGTATCATGCATCGACTGGAACGCTTAACGTCCGGCTTTCAGCCGATGACTATCTTTTAGGTCCCCATTCACGTGCCCTCCTGCCATCTGGTTTACCACCCATCTGCCCTCCTGATGCCGTCTGGATCCCCACCCACTAACCCACCCTCCTCCTGTTTTCCGGATCCCCACTCCTCCCATCCTCAGGTTCCCCATCCACCCATGCTCTTTTTGCGGTCTGGTTCCCCATACTGCCATCCGGTTCAACGCACACACCCCTCCCCTATCTGATTCCCTCTACCACTGTCTGATTCCCCACCCCCTGCTCTCCTCCCATCATATGGTTAACCTCATGCCTTCTGGTCAATCCTCCCTCAATTCAGTTCCCCACCCTCCTCCAGCTATCCAGTTCCCCACCACCCCACTCTCCTCCCACTGTCCTAAACTCTACCGCCATGTGGTTTCCAACCCCAGCATTCCTCCCGCTGTGCAGTTACCAACCCCAGCATCCCTCCTGCTGTGCAGTTCCCTACCCCAATCTTATACCGCTGTGGGGTTCCCTAACCCTCATCCTCCCGGCATGTGGTTCCCCCACCCTGCCCCCGGCATGTGGTTCATCCTAACGGCATGTGGTTCCCCATACCCCACCCTCCTCCTGGCATGTGGTTTCCCTCCCCCAGCCCTCCTCCTGACATGTGGTTTCCCTCCCCCAGCCCTCCTCCTGACATGTGGTTTCCCTCCCCCAGCCCTCCTCCTGACATGTGGTTTCCCTCCCCCAGCCCTCCTCCTGGCATGCGGTTCCCCATATCCCGCCCTCCTCCCGGCATGCGGTTCATCCTCCCGGCATGCGGTTCATCCTCCCGGCATGCGGTTTCCCATACCCCGCAATCCTCCCGGCATGTGGTTTCCCTCCCCACCTCCCGGCATGTGGTTTCCACTCCCCCCACCCTCTTCCGGGCATGTGGTTTCCCCTCCCACACCCTCCTCCGGGCATGTGGTCCCCCTCCCACACCCTCCTCCGGGCATGTGGTTCCCTTTCCCAGCATCCTTCTGTCATGCATTTTCCCATTCCCTGCCCTCCTCCATTCGTGGGGTTCCCAACCCCCCCCCATCCTGCCCCTGTGGTGCAGTTTCCCAACCCTGTCCTCCAGCTGTATGGATCCCCAACCCCCACCCTGCTCCTGCTGTGTGGTTCTCCTCCCCTTGTGGTAAATATTTCATTACCGGTACTATTTTTTATGCGGTAAAGTCTAGTAAGAATAACTCAGTAAATATAAGAGGCAGAATCCGTGGTATTAGAGGTTCTAAAAGGCTTTATTCCTCTATAAAGGAATTACAGTTCGAACTGTAGGCTTCAAATTCCATCACCACGAAGGTTCAGGAAGGGAAGGCAATACATTATTGACAAGTAATGATATTTATATGAAAAGTATTACATTAAGACAGATGCAAGAGGCGTAACAGCTGATAATACAGATAATGATACACATACGTAATGAAAAAAGGCGTAAACATAGGCGTAACTAAATACGTCATTAAACATGATGTCACAAGTGGGTGGATCCATAAGAGAATCCTGCAATGTCAGCAGAAATACTTGGCAGAGATGCACGCGCAGCCGCATGACGTGTGATTGATGTGCAACTAGAGGGTGAAGGAGACTTGACATTTAGCTCTACATGTGGAGACAGAAGTCTGAGGGGTCATGTCAACCTAATCCCAAATCATATCTAATATCTTATGTTTAAAGAACTATATTATCCAAAAGGAAAGGTCTCTCGGATGGAATCTATTCTATACTGACTGTTAGTGTGTGTACAAGCGTCTAAATGTCTACATGAGATGCGAGGGGGCAGGAATCTTCCATGGTAACAGGGGCTATGAATTACTTGCATGAAGACAGTGAGGCCTGGCCCTTTGCACGGTAGCTGGAAGAATGTTTACCTAAACTACTAGACAGGAATGCATCGGATGAGGAGCGGAGCAGATAATCTTGAAGGTGAAATACAGTTTTTGGCAGGCAACAGGCTGGATCAGGCACCGTTAGCCGCGCAGGGAGTAGGACAAAGTTCATGGATACAGATGCAGGTTCGGACTGGAGCTTTCAGAGGCAGAAGGCAGGAAAAGGCTTGATGGCAGAATTCAGGGCCTACTCGCCTGAATCTGTAAAATGTGGAAAGTGAACCACATAAAGTCGGTGGCCTTTCATACTTAGGAATGGAATATCTGACCCATTCATGGCGGGTCTGAAAGAGGACATGTTGACGGTGGACGCACATGTATTTGCGTCTTCATAACTGGAACTGGAGGGAACATACATGTACTTATAGCATGCACATGGAGCCGTTGGGGTCTACGATAGGGGACATAACTGATCACAAAATTCATATTTCCTCACCCTCACCCTCCTTCCAAAGTGCAGTTCCCCTACCACTGTGTATTTCCCCACCCCTGGCCCTCTTCGCACCGCCAGGTTCCCTACTACCCACCTTCCTCACACTGCCAGGTTCCCCACCCATGCTCTTCTCCTGTCGCCAGTTTCCCCAGTATCCCTGTACTCCTCCCCCAAGTTCCCCACCGCCCCACCCTCCTCCCCCTTCCAGGTTCCCTACCGCCCCACCCTCCTCCCCCTTCCAGGTTCCCTACCCTCCTCCCACCTGCAGGGTTCCCACCCCGGCTCTCCTCCTGATGTCTGGTTCCCCACCCTCGGTCCTCTTCCTGACGTATGGTAATGTCACCCCTCCGCTCTCCTTCTGCTGTCAGGTAATGCCACCCCGCCGTCTTCCTGCCATCTGGTACCCCATCCCCTTTCCCACCCACTGTTACCCCCACACACCTGCTCTTTTTGCTCTGTCCAGTACCCACCCCCCTGCCCTTCACCTGCTGTCCAGTATAGCCTCCCGCTATCTGTTCAAGCTGCTGTACAATATATAAAATTGGTAAGTTAAGTTGATGAGACAATGGATTAAATCTAAATGGCTTTCCTCACTCGCCTAGCTTAAATATAAGCATGAATTGCTAATGACTGGGAGCAGATCCCAGGCCAAGCTCCCCCTGTGCTGCTGCATTGCTCTTGCTCCTGTCTTTCCCTTGCTTCTGCCACATTTTCTGAATGATTTCTCCTTGCTTTTCCCTCGTTCTTCACAGATTTCGCCTTCCTTTCTCCTTGCTTTGTCCCCATTTTCCACTGCTTTCTCCTTGTTTTTTCCTCTCAATGCCACTCCCGACAGCTGCCTTATTTTTTTGCATCCCGGAACTAGCCCTGCCCACTTCCTCCCAGTACTCCTCTCTCCTCCCAGGACCTACTACATGGCATGCGAAAGGCAAGTCCATCTGTGACTGGACCACACCCAGTGCCAGTAACCCTAGTTCTTCCATCCCACGTAGCTACACAACCGCAGACAGGAACAGGGGTGGGAGCACACCGCTTCACCTCCCAACAAGGTTCTCCCCTGGTATTCTGGTAAATGCAGTCTCATGTTGCTTGCTTTGCTAAAATATTTACGAGTGTTTCGCCAGAGTTGGTGCAGATGGTGCTGATCTCTAGACACGTGTTTCTGATTCTTTAACCGTCATCAGTAGAGATTACAGGCTTCAAATTTGGGGTTTGCTGAGTAGGCTGCCAAATATCACATCAGATACCTCTCACTGGCGCGTGGGTGCTTCATCCATGAGGTCGTCAGCTCAGTGACTCACGGGAGTGCTTTTAAACAGGAACAGGGGTGGAAGCACACCGCTTCACCTCCCAGCAAGGTTCGCCCCCTGGTATTATGGTAAATGCAGTCTCATGTTGCTTGCTTTGCTAAAATATTTACGAGTGTTTCGCCAAAGTTGGCGCAGATGGTGCTGATCTCTAGACCTGTGTTTCTGGTTCTTTAACCGTTATCAGTCCAGATTACAGACTTCAAATTTGGGGTTTGCTGAGTAGGCTGCCAAACATCACATCTGGTCAGATACCTCTCACTGGCGTGCGGGTGGTCCTTGCACAAGCTCGTCAGCTCAATGACTCACGGGAGTGCTTTTAAACAGGAACAGGGGTGGGAGCACACCGCTTCACCTCCCAGCAAGGTTCGTCCCTGGCATTATGGTAAATGCAGTCTCATGTTGCTTGCTTTGATAAAATATTTACGAGTGTTTTGCCAGATGGTGCTCCCACCCCTGTTCCTGTTTAAATACACCACCACAGACTTCCGAGCCCTGGACCCCGGATGCAGGGACAACAACAACTGCTGCTGCACATCTTGACCCACCACCAGAGGATAATTCTGCTGCCAACACTGCTGCTTCACCTGCAACACTGAAGCAACCAACAACGCAGGATACACCACAAATACAGCTGCGCCCACCACGTCGACTGAGACTGACATGGCCCAACTTCAGTGCATTCTTCTCAAAGCAGGATTGCTCTGCAAACACACCATAGAGATCTGGGACCTGATCATATCCCTCACCCTGGACATCATCTTCCTCATAAAAACCTGGCTGAACCCTATCTCTGCCCCAGACATCACCATCGCCTTACCTGAAGGCTATAAGATAACACACTGTCAAGTCAACAAACATGGATGTGGAATTGCTATCATCTACACATTCACTATCTGCTGCACAACCTTCTCAGACAACCCAACTCTGATAATGGAACATCTCATTTTCCAACTTCACACAGATGGTAAAAAGCACCATCCGAGGCACCCTTGCATACAGGCCACCTGGATCATGCCCTAGCTTCTGCAACACCATCCCCGACCTCATCATCCTGTCACCTTCGACTCCAAGCACTACATCTTCCTAGGAGATCTTAACGTTTATCTCGATGACCGCACCAACACAACCGACCTCCTGGAAAGCATGAGCAGCATTGGTCTCCAACAACTTGTCATCGACCCCCTCCCACATCCCACATCCCACGACACACGCTTGACCCCATTTTTACATCCAGCAACAAAGTCAAGTACAATCACATCTCCCAGCTCATCTTGAACCGTCACTACAGCGTTCACTTCACCATATCAGAATCTACCAGCACACGCACCATGACCCCCAGCTCCACCCATAGAAAAAGGAAAAAGATATCAGAAGACCATGGGAACAACACTAGCAACTCCCACCCCCAGATACAACAGCCGACCCGGAACAGGCTGCAAAGAACTTCTCCCAGAGGATCATGGACTGCACGACACAATCTCCCCCGCCAAACTTAAAGACTGGCCAGAAGAGTCAGCTCGTTCTCCGCCGAGCTGAAGTTCTCCAAATGCAACTGCCAGCAACTAGAAAGGAAGTGAGTACTTTGCCGCTTTGTGTTGGTCTGAAATGGAAAACCAGCACAAGACCAAAAACAGCTGCCCAACTGTGTTCCACCAAGCTTTGTCATCCCTCAACTTACATGAGGCTTGGGAGTTAAACATTAGCCACACAGCATTCAAAATAATCGCCACAAAGCTGCCAAATTAAAATAGTGGCCGATGGATAAAGCTGAACTGCCAGGCAAAAAACCCCGCTTGTCAGTCTTACAATCTTACAGCAGCTGGGGGCACCAACCATACCTTATGTATCATATTTCCCAAACCATCCAGCATTTTTACTTAAAAATAAGAATGGGAGCCTTTCCTTCAAAAGACCAGGTGCCGCCCTGGAAACAAAGATGGTTGAACCCTCATTGCCGTCTTTGTGGTCAATTCGCCGAAAGTTTACTACACTTTATGTGCATCTGCCCGACTGTGAACTTTTTAAGGCGGAAATTGGGCACTCAACGTGAGATTATGCCGGTCTGCAGTGCTGACATTACTAAACAGCAAATCAATTCTTCTACAAGTGAATCATTTACTCGCATCAACTCGGCCACCCCAGAAAAACAATGGCAGTCGTGGAACAGGGAACCTCGAAACAAAGATCTGGCCAAACGCTAGTTGAACTGTGTGCTAATTCTTTACTATTGTTAAATAAAAAATCCTCCTCGTCAAATCCCATAGGTGCACCCACACACGGAGCACTTGATGGACCATTGTTTTTTTAGACTATCATATTTTTGCAATGTAATTACATTTTAACCATGAATTACTTTTAACCCATAATGCTTTCTTAACAAGATATTTTATTTAAATTGTAATGATTTTAACTAATCTGCAAATAAAATACTTACTAGAAAGGAAGTGTCATGCTAGCAAAAAGATAGGAGACCTTACCACCTTAAAAACAGAACTCAACCAGTATCACCACCTCCTGAGAGAAACAAAGAAGAAGGCTCTAGCAGACCGAATCAAAGCTAGCATAAACCACAGCAAGGAGCTCTTTGTCATTGAGAAGGAATTCGCCAACCCGACAGCCAGCGGAAATGACATCTCCCCTCCCAAGAAATGTGTGACACCCTGGCGGACTTCTTCCACAACAGGATCTCAGCCAATATGAGAAGTTCAAACTCCAACCTCCCACTGCTGACTGCATCAGCTTACTCACACCCACAAACACAAACCCTGAACAAATGCTTACCCATTGGGACCCCTTCACAACGCAAGCACCTATCTCCATCATGAACTCCATACACTTGGTAGCACCCATGTCCCAACCACATCTTCTGCCTCGGGAGGAAGACGATTGGTAATGAGCTCTAAATAGTCCTGAATGCCTCCATCACCATGGCCTACTTCCCCCGAGGACTGGAAACATGCTGAATTGAGGCCCCTCCTGAAGAAACCATCTGTTGACCCAGCATATTTTAAGAACTACCGACTGTTAGAAATGGGATTCCTGGTTGGCTGATGTATTCACCCAGGCCAGGCAGGAACCTCTATTCTAATCCGAGTAAGCTAGATGCACACTTTAAATTAATCTATGCTCACCGTCTGGTAGCTTGGCACATGGCTGGCAGGTGTAACTTAGGAGGCAATGGGTAAAGTATTTGTAACTCTCACACTCACTCACACTAACACTCACACTCAATATGAATACACCACAAAAAGACTCCACACAGATTTAGAAAAATAGAGAATATCTGAGCAAAGTAAGACCACAAAGACAAAAATTAAATCAGTAGAAGTCGAGATATGAATATATAAAAATGAAATGCAAAAATAGTGCTTAGAACTCACTAGCGTCAACAGGTTACTTGTGGTTGTGAGGGACTGGCGCAAATCCAACGTTTGGGCCGACGTCGATTGAGGGCAGGCGGGCTACCAGATCCAGACAGGTCCCACTGAAGAAATACCTTGGCTAGAGCAAGATTTGCCGTTGAGAGCCTACTGCGTCATCGTTGAGCAGCGTTCAGTATCACACCTAAATGAAAAGAATATTGGTAGGATTACTCTCTCTATAGAAGTGCCTGATTTTAGGAGCTCAGAGACTCAGGACTTGTACCCAAAAGTGCCTTTGATGAAGGGGGTGATTTCAAAGGAACTCTCTGAAGCAAACAATGGTCCCTTTCAACCCAGTCCTGTCTACCAGGCTACCTGTGGGGTGTAAATAAGCGCTTTGTGAGTGGACTGGACACTACTTATTGAAGTGTAAGTGTCAGCCCCTCCCATTCCTCCCTGCCCAGGAAGTCCCATGAGAATGCTGATGATTGCGAAGGAGTGCTCAGAATGCAAATGAGCTTCACCTTCCTGTGTTTGTGGCTGTCTAGAGGAAGTGCTGTAGCTGTCACCCAGACTGGACATGCATTGGAGACAGGCTGTCAGGCACAGAGAGCAGTACAGAGAAATGTACACTTACTAAAAGTTTTATATCAAAGGGGGTTTGGCCCTAATACGATAACTAGAAAGGGCCTACTATTAGAAGCAACAAGAAGATCTAGTCATCACATTTATAATATACATTGTTTATATGGCAAACCATGAAACAATCATATGGTCTGTAGTATTTATTTACACAATTATTCATATTCTTTCATTGAGCATAGTTATTTGCATCTGTGTCCAGGACAAGGGAGACATAAACATTCAGGCAGTAAACATAAACTTTTGCAGTTGACAAAAGACATTACAATGCACATACCAATACATAAACCTCAAAACCAGTCATGTTTCAGAGAGGAAGAAAACACAACCTAAGCAGTAATGTGTTAACCACATTCAAGTCCGAGTTACAAGGTTGCTACCAGAGGGAACACCGTTTTAGTATCTCCGGGGAAAACCTTATTTGCACAAACCATTATTCCATAGGGTTCAAATCCAATAAAGGTATCCCACTGGTAAAAGGTGCCGACTTGTTTCAAACCCCAACACAATTTATGGGATTCTCATCAGGGCTGTGACTGGGTATAATCTAAATAAACAGAAAAAATAATAAAATTAATTGGAGCTAGCCCTCCCCAAAATTTTTATTGGATAAGTATTTTTAAAATGAAAAACAAATGAGAACATTGGAATGTTGGAAGCTCCTTTGAAAACAATGGAGTGCTCCGGGCTTATAATGGCTGGTATAAGCCCGGAGCTCCAACATTCCAATGTTTCAGCTCTGGCTGTGAACAAAGACTTCAGGGAGCCTGAGGGGATTTCAATCCCCTCGCGCTCCCTGAAGGTTTTGTTTAATTTGTTAGAACATTCTGCCTTCTAGTGGCAGAATGTTCTAATAGCTTTATAGCCCTTCGTAGCAGGGCTATACCGGCAGTTAAAGTCCTGCTGCTTTGTTAAAGTCCCTCGCCTTTGGCTCGGGCCTTTAACGCTGCAGCGGGCCTTTAACAGCCAGTATAGCCCGCTACGGCGGGCTATAAGGCTATATTATACCTGTGTTCAGTAATTGGAAGGAGCTTGCGTTAAAATTTCTGTACACATGGCTAAATGCATCTTCGTTATGAGGAGTAGGAAATTAGATATGTTTCTAATACATACGTATGCTAAATCCACGCTTTGTTGAATTGAAAGGTAAATCGGCACTACATGACTTGCTTTTCTTTAGTGAGCGTAGCAGTTGTAATTCTTGTAAATAATGTCCAAGTCACAAAGTATCAAGATTTCTGCAAGCAATAAATTAGAAAGTCAGACTGACTTATTGTGTGTGTGCTTGTTATCAAATCCGAAAGTTAAATTCACTGGCGTTCCATAACTTACTTTTCTTTCATAAGTGTTGCAGTGGTGATTCAAGTAAACAATGTCCTAGTCACGAAGTATCAAGATTTTTGCAAGTAATAAATTAAAGAGTCAGACCAACTTATAAGGTGTATGCGTGTTACCAAGTCTGAAAGTTAAATACACCAGCAGCTTGTGCTATCGTTTGCTGCATGTCAAAAGATTCCAACTTACTTGCTTGCGTCTCTCTATTGTTCAACGGCGTTCCCCTCATCTAACCGCAAGAGTGCAGCATGCCGGACTTCCAGTATTTTAATAATTCGAGACAAGAGCCAGGTCTCTTGCCTTCTGGGCAATGAAGTTTGAAAACGGGCTGCCCTAGATTAGTAGTATGTTACAGATACGTTGTGGCACGGATTATTCAAGAATGCAGCAATTGTAACGAGTGTTGAGAGAAATGTTAATAATATGTGACGATTCAGGATGACGCAGTTCATGTGAAATATTCGTCAAATCCGACCTACTTCAGACAGTTCGTTTAACCCATGAATGGTACTCTTGTATTTTAAAATAAAATAGGCCTCTTGTCAAAAGAGTGTTGATTCAATATCGCCTCCTCTGGGGTTTGGTTTTACAGTACATCGAACAGTCCACTTGAATTCATTCTCAGAGTAATTTCTTCCAATGAAGTGGTTGACCATCCGTGCATAGACTACCTTCGTTTTGAATCTAGATCGATGTTGCACAATGCGTTGTCTGACCTTTTGGTTAGTTTTTACCAAGGTAAAGCTTTTGACATGGGCATATAATGGCATACACCACAACCTAGTTTTGCAGTTCGTGAAGTCTCTCCATGAGCATGTGATATTGTTGTGTGTAAAGTCTGTTCCTTCCACAGTTGTTATGACATTTATGGTGGCCTACTAGTGGTTTTAGATTCCATTGAGATCATAAGTCTTTTTTTCTTCCGGGAGATGCAATGTCTGGTCGAATTATGTGTTGTCCTATACTAGCATTTTTCTTCATTGCAAAGAGTGGTGGTGGTAATGGATGTTCCAGATTTGACATCGTGGCAATTTTTTTGAATGATCTGGGGCGAAAGTTAAAAGTGGCATTTCTAAAACAGTAAGGTTATATCCAACTTAACCAGTAAGGCGGCTTTATCCTTACCATTCCAAACATATTAAACATGAAAAAGTTACTCCTCTCTGATCACAAATTACAGCTTAAAAGTGTATTAAGGAAGTTCCAATGCTGGCCTGTGAGAGAGGTAGGCCTCACAATAGTGAACAAAGCTAAATAGGCTGTTTGTCACTCCAGGACATGAAAAGCATACAAGTACATGTCCTACCTTTTACTTACATGGCACCCTGCCCTTTAAGGTTATTTAGGGCCTGCCTTAGGGGTGACATATGTGATAAAAGGCTTATCAAGTAGTTTTAAATGCCATGTCGAAGTGGCATTAAACTGAATACACAGGCACGGCAGTGGCAGGCCTGAGATATGTTTGAAAGCCTACTTCTGTGGGTGGCGCAATCAGTGCTGCAGGCCACCAGTAGCATTTGAAGTACAGGCCCTGGGTATATGGTATACCACTTTTGAAGGGGCTTACCAGCACAACAAATATGCCAATCGGATATACACCAAATGTCAACATGTTTTAGGGAGAAGAACATGCCCTTTAGCACTGGGTAGCAGTGGTAATGTGCTCAAGAGTCCTAAGACCAACAAAAAGAATGAGCACAAATGAGAGGCAAAAGGCAAAATGTTGGAGGAAAGACCACCCTAACGATGACAGGTCTAACACCGGCCCAGCTCCCTGCTTCCCTTTCTGGAAAAGGCAATCAACCAGTAACTCGCTGAACCCTTGGAACACTACATCCTCCTGGACCCCTCGCAATCCAGATTCTGAGCCAACCACAGCACTGAGACAGCCCTGATCGCAGCCACCGACAATATTGGGGCCCTCCTGGACCATGGTGAAACAGCAGCCTTCATCCACCTGGACCGGTCAGCCTCCTTCGTCACTGTCTTCCACCACATCTTGATCAACAGACTCCACCAAATCATAATCCAGGGAGATGTCCTCAAATGGATCGCCTCAGACCACACTGGAAGATCCCAGAGAATCCATCTCCCACCATTCATCTTGGAACTCAAAAAGAGCACCTGTGGTGTCCCACAAAGATTGTCCCTCAGTCCCACCCTCTTCAACACGTACAAGATCCCCTGGTCAACACTGTCAGATTGAATTGACTCAAAATCCTCTCCTATGCTAACAACACCCAGCTCATCCTCTTCCAGTCAGAAGACCCCTTCACCACCAATGCCAACTTTCACAGATATCTCATGAACGTCACCGACTGGATTAAGGACGATTGTCTCAAGCTCTATATGGACAAGACAGAAGTCCTTATCTTTGGGAACACCGCCTTGCCATGGAACGACACTTGGTGACCTGCTAAACTTGGTCTTTCCCCTGCTCTGAAAGACCACACCTGCAACCTTGACATTATCCTGGACAGCAAGTTGTCTATGTAGAAACAGGTAAATGCAGTCTCGTCCACCTGCTTCCACACCCTATGCATGCTCCATAAGATTTTCAGGTGGCTCCCACAGAAGGACCATTACTTAAACCCTCGTAACCAGCAGGCTAACACTCTCTACTTAGGAATCACTGCACGCCTCTGGAAGAGACTACAGACAATACAAAACTCTGCGGCAGGACTCAACCTCCTCAGATGAACTCACATCACCCGACACTTCAAGAAGCTACACTGGCTCCGAATCCAGAAGAGATGCCAATTCAAGATGCTGACCCATGCATACAAAGCCCCACAAAACGAAGGACCAGCATACATTAACAAACGAATGACATTCTACCAAGTAACCAGACACCTGTGATCTGCCTCCCTCTTCTTTGCAGACACCCCCTCCCCGGATCCACCGAGCTGACATCGAAGGACACTCCTTCTCTCTCCTGGTGGCCAAAGCCTGGAATGACCTTTCCCTACCCTTTAGGAACGATTTCAGGAAAGGACTCAAGACCTGGCTGTTCTAATTAACAGAGCACCACGAAGCAGCTAGCAACTCCAGCACCTTGAGACCCTCATGGGTGATTTGCTGCTCTTTATAAATCCTTATTGATTGATTGATTGACTGTCTGTCTATTTTGAGACCTGAGCTTTCTTCCTTTTTTATTCCTCCTTTAAGTACCTCCACCGATACCCACACTTGCATTTTTACCCATGCTTGTATGTAATAGATAGCTGTTTCATTCCAGTAGCATAACTCTCATGACATGAGGGGCCTGGGACAAGTTAATCCTACTGATATTTTTCTTGGAGTATGTTTGTTTCATTAAAAGAGCACACAAGGAAGTGACTCATGCGTCTTTTGAAGTAGGGCAGGAGAAACATATTGTAGTCCACTCCTTTTTGCCTTAACCTGCCAATTGCACGGGGCTCTCCAACATTTATTGAATGACCCTCCAGGCCATTGTGTGATTTTACCAATAAAAATAATTTAAAGTGTATTGTAAGATATCTCTGTTGGTCCCCAGAATGTGTCCACATTTTGCAAGGCATTTAGATTTATATGTAAAACCTCTGATAAAGTATCTGTGCTAAAATAATTTTAACTTATGTATACCAAACACTCAGAATTTGACATTCCTCTAACTAGACCTAGCCATATATCAATGGATCCTGATGCTCCTGGGGTGCAGTTAAATTCAAGAATGCTTGTTGAGGTGTGAACAACCTCTGTTATCGGCCATAGGCTCTAGACAGTGTGAGGTGCTAACCCCTCCCTACCATCTGATTGACAGGTGAGCCTGCCTTTGTTTTAGGAGTGGTATACAATTTGGCTTTTCATGGAAAGTGAAGGCCTGATCCATTTTTGAATTCCCAGGATGCACGGTGTTCATTTCTTTTAAACAACTTTATTTATGGTTATAAGGCACAAAAACATAACGTAATGGTGTAACGCCTCACAACTATCCTTTTGTAAATTTTACAACAGAAAGATAGCAGTCTTTAGTTCAACCTAAGGCTCTGGGTACCCAGAAACAATTACTGGGCCTTAAAGATGAGGCTAATGAGGTCAGACTGTGACCAGTTGGCAACAGGCTTTTCTGATTTGGAAAATCAAGGCAACAATAAAGAGATTTAAGAAAATAGTACTTCGCATATTTCATACTCTCTAGCCCACAAAGGAGACAATTTCAAGTAAACCAGCAAGACATGTAAAACTCTGCATAACATGGTAGCAATTTGGGCAGAGCCCTCAATTGTAAATCTTGACTTCTCATTAAAGTGGCCTTATTGAGGTCCAAAAACATATATTATTTTACCACATGCAGAATCATATTGTGTTTTCCTGTAGCAACACTGGTTACAATAGCCCTTTGTCCTGGATTTCTTAAGTCAATCACCAAGCTTCATAATCAGGACTTTATGCCAGATGAATCTCTTGTTGGAAGCCTGGCGACTCTTCTAACTTCGGTGACAGCTGTAGACTCAATTTTAAGTTGATTTCAGTTGAAAGGAAACAACCATAAAAACATTTCAAAAGAAACAATTCATGATATTCATAAAAAAAAATATAAAGACATTTTTTGAATGCACGTTAATCTTGTAGCCTGAATCTCATCAGATTTGACAGACAAAATAAAAAAATGGCCCATATGTTTTGTACCATGGGACATACGCATAAACTTCCCATAGCAAAGTAACGGAGATGAAATCTTCTGCAAGGATAAACGTGGCACTATACAATTAACACATTTCTCATGACAAAGCACTGGAATTCAGTCAGTCAGATAATCTTTATTTCGGTCAAAGACCATCAAAGATACAAAAATTACAAGCGTGTAAATATAAAAGCAGAAATATAAAAACAGGAATAAAATTGACCATAAAAGTTATCTACAGTTATGAATAAAATACAAATCCCCCGACTGGAAGCAAGAAAAGAAGAACACATGGTTATATAAATGTTTTTCTCCTGCGCCACATAGCATTAATAAAGCCGGAGACAGAAAAAACTATGGGCGTGGAAGTGTTGGTGTGTAAAATACTGAGTGCCTGTTTATAGTTTCTGACTCCAAGATTCCTACAGGGTGGGACCAACCAACGGTGGCGTATCTGTTTATACCCTTTACAAAAGAAGAATACATGAGCTACGGATTCTTCCTTAGCGCCACAGGCTGGACATACCCTGAGTTTGTCACTTGACCATTTACAGGAAAAGGACCTTAATGGGAGTGTGCCGTATCTAAACTGTAAATACAGTTTTCTCGCTGAAAACGGGACAATCTCATGAAGGAATGGCTCTACTTTATAATGGATTTTATGAATGAAGTAGGCCGATGTTAATGAACCCAGCCTAGGATTAGAAAGAATAATCAAGATGTTGTAGGTGCGATATAAGTTGACCAAATCAGCTCGGGACATCTCAGCACAGAAAGAAGCTGGATTCGACCAGAGGCCTGGGATGCCTAATTTCGAACTTACGTTCTTTATGTGGGCAAACCAAGGCAAGTTATGGGTACCCACGAGTGATAACAACTCTTGAATCTCCAGTCTGAAGTGGAGCAGTTCGGGTGTTACCCAAAGTCTTCGCCAAAACAGTAAGGGACGCAGAGAAACAAGTTCTTCAATGGGTCTAATGCCTAAGTCCATTCTAATAGGTATTAGAGGGGTGCTCGAGGGTAGAGCCAGCTGTGATCTAAAAAATGCGTTTTCAGTCATGGAGATTTCCAAGATCTTGGAATGTCCCCACAATTTGGCGCCATACAATAGAGCACCACGTGCTTGGCAACTGTATATTTCCAGGATGGGAGCTACAGGCTTAATGGGAGACTCTCTATGGAGTCTAAGTATACCGCCTATGGTTTGTGACAGCCTTACTTTGGCTTTAGCCAGTTGAGGTCCCCACTCCATTCTGTCATTCAGGGTGATGCCCAGGTATTCAAACTCAGTGACCCTGTCTAATAATGTGCCATTCAAGGAAGGATTGGAGCACCTGGTTTTAGGGAGATTACAGACCATAAATTTAGTTTTTTGGGTGTTAATCTCCAATCCTCTTATGTGACAAAAGTTGGCGAAACTATCCAGGGCACGTTGAATACCCATAGGAGATTTAGAGAGCAGTAAGGTGTCATCTGCGAACATCAAAGCAACCACCTGTTCATTGAGTAGTTTTGGGGCATCAATATCCTTAACCCCTTTAAGATGACTAATTAATCCATTCACAAAAAGACAGAACAGAGTGGGGGCCAAGACACAACCCTGTCTCACTCCCCTCAAGAGTGGGAATCTAGATGTTAGAACACCCCTTTTACCGCTCCTGACCTGAGCAAAATTGTCCGTGTGAAGACGCCTAATAATATTTAAAAGATATACTGGCAATCCCATGTCCTCCAGCACTGCCCATAGAATGTGACGAGGGACAAGATCAAAGGCAGATTTAAGATCTACAAAAATTAGGTAGAGGCTGCCACCCTCTACACTAACTGTTTTCCAGTAAAGGAGAAGAAGCCTGAGTAGTTGATCTAGCGTTGATATCTTGTCCCTGAAGCCAGCCTGATAACAACTAAGGATCGAATGGTTGGCCATCCAAGACTGTAACCGATCGAGTATTATGCGAGAATTTTTTTTCTGGCTGACATCGATCAAGCTGATCGGGTGGTAATTAGCTGGGAGGAGAGGGGAACCCTTTTTAAAGATAGGGATAATCTCAGCACCCGCCCATGTGTCCGGGGTTTTGGATCCCAACATAATGGCATTAAATAAATAACAGAGATAAGGGACCCGAATAGCCACTTGGTCCTTATAGAGGTCACCAGGGATGTTATCAAGCCCTGGCGCCTTACCACCAGGGAGCCTCTTAATGGCCGATTCGACCTCTAGTAGAGTAATTCTAGAATGGAATGGTTCGGTTGGTGTGTAAGTAATAATGGATGGCTCAGCAAACTGCAATGAGGGGCAAAGAAAATTTTCGGAGATAGAATGAGGGACAATGGGCAGGGAGTACAAGGATTGATAATGTTCTATCCAACTCTCAGAGGCATTGTTAGGATCATCTGCTATACAAGCATCCCTGGTTCCATTTCTGACTATTTGCCAAAATTCCCTCATATCTCTTTTGTCCAGTGCAGATTTTATGTCCTCCCATTTACTATTGGCCCAGTTCAGCTTAGCCTCATTTAGCACTAGCTTGTACTGCAGTCTCTGATGCCTGATCAGTGGTCTATCCATAGATTTAATGGCTGCCAACAGTGCCCCCTTTGCTGACTTACAACTATGGTCAAACCAAGAGCAAGGTTGCCTAAATTTTCCTCGTTTGGCCGATGGTGGATTTAATATGTCACCAAGGGAGGTCACTAGGGCCAGGTGAATATGATGTATCTGTTGGGTAAACGAGTCTGGACTCTGTTCAGACTAGATAATTAGATCGTATAGTGCCTGATGGACCACTTGATATAAGGAAGACATCATTTCTGGGGATCCTTTGACCAGTGGCCATTTAAGTCTTCTTCTGTCATTGGAAAGTAAAGGTGTGGCACGAATAACGTCAGTATCCTTTGTGTATAAACCAGGCACAGGAAGACTTACGTCCATAACAAGAGCATCATGATCACTGTCATGATGGGATAGGACCTTAAAATCTATTACCAGGATTTAGTCTCTACCATAATGTAGTCAATACGGGAAAACTGACCAGGACGATTAAATGTTGGTCTGCCCTCCAGATCTGATGGAGAGCGACCATTGCAGGCTCTCAAAAAATGTGCGAGGGTGATGGAATTCAGCTGTAACACGAGGGGAGACCAAGACTTGATCGGTGGAATTTGGAGGTCAGGAATAGACCAGAGAGAATCTTCATCTGAAGTAATGGATTCGACAAGGCCAGGCAAGGGTTCGTACTGGCAATTAAAATCACCAGCGACTATCAAAATAGTCTCACCCTGGACGGTTGGAATAAATTTGTCCAGGGTGACTAATATCGGTGATTCTTTACCAGACTGGGTAGGCCGAGTATATACATTAATGAGGGTGAGAGAAATTCTGGGGGAAAATACAAGTCTAACACACAATGTCTGGAGAAGGGATAGGTACAGAAGTCGCTGTGCAACCTAGATGAGAGGCAATTAAAATAGACATACCCCAAACGGTCTGCCCCTCACAGCAGAAGTGGCCAGATTGTTAATAGATAAGAAACCCAGCCTGGTAAAGTGTTCCCCAAACCATGTCTCCTGAAATAGACAAATATCGAACTGATCGATAAAGGAGCCCATTTTATTACGAAGCCCTGCTACGTTCCATGATAAAAAAGAAAGTTTGTTGGCAGTGCCCAAAAGTTCCGTACCATTAGTGATTGTTAAACTGGAGGTCACTGGTACAGAAAGGGAGTTGGTTGCTTTGGTAGGGGCTACCACTAATTGTGAACCAGCAACAGGTAAAGATAAAGGGAGAGTAGGAGCCCAAGAGGGGTCAGGTCTGATGTTAGATATATTAAAAGTAGTCACAGGGGTATCTACGGCGTGGACCGAACAGCCTTGCTGATAATTCTCTAAAGGGTGGTCGAATCGCCTGATGAGTCAGTATACATCTTCAAGTGGAGCATAACGGTTTGAGACTGGTAAATTACATAAGGAAGTGTAGTGCTGCAAGTTGGGAAGTGGAAGTTGTTGGAACGGAACACATCTGTCAGAATTAAACAAAGAAAATGAAGCATCCGGCCCCCGGGGGCGGGGATAGTAGAAGTCAAGAGTATGAGCGCGAATTTGCGCAGAGGAAGCCCTAGATGTAGAGTATTGGGTTAAGATACTGCAAATGAGTGCTGGAGTTCTAAAATTTATAATCACGCAGTCACCGGGAAGGGACTTGTAAGTGGGGCCCACCCAAGCAACCCGCCTAACCAACAAAATGTCATCCGCCATGCTGTAGGGAAATTGCTTATTTCTGGCTAACCAAAATAGGCACTTATTACGAAGTTCCAGCTGGGATTCTCTGGTACCATGCTTTAGTTCAGGCAACCCAGAGAGTATTAGAACATAAGGGGCAGCTTCCAGGGGTAAGTTGATTATGGGGAGACAGGATTGTATGGGTGGAGAACTAACCCCCCCAGTCCAATTCTGGTTTCAGTTTGCCTAACTCTTTGAGATGCGATATGATTGATAGTATTAGGTAGGTTGCAATGAGGGAGACTAGCAGAAGCCTGTTCAACATCTGGAATAACAACCTGTCTATCACTAGGATCTACAGGATTTAAAATAGGTTGATCATGCAACAAGTTAGCGACAATGGGAGGGCGTAGGGTCGATAGGGAATTTGGATGCTGTATGTGTATGGGCCCTGCGATTGTATTGGACTCTGGGTGAGTTGACCTGGATTTCTGGTTCAAATGTACCTGTGGAGTATTATTCGTAGATGTTCTGTTGTAGAGTAAGGATAATACAGGCGCAATCTCTTCCCTCACCATCTGTCGACACTGGGCCACTAGGTCCGCAAGGAGAGCTTGATCCCAGGAAGGATAAGGCTGTAATTGGGGAGATTTAGGGGGAGTAGAGGACACTCCAGGTACAGATCTCACTCTATGTTTCTTGCCCTTAGCCCCCACCCATAAGACAGGTTTGTCTTTCCTGGTTTTAATTACAGGTCCCTCTGTTATAGCCACAGTGTTTGGTAACTGGAGAAAATCAGAAACAGCCAAAATGTCATGACGATCACAGTTAGTGGCAGTAGAAGTTGGACAGACATTCAAGGAGTGCTGGTTGGAATGGGGACAGCCCGGGGTAATGGAAAGGCGCCTCTCAGTCTGTTCGATTTCAGAGGTGACAACACCAATAGCCTTCTGGAGCATTAAATCAATAGAGGTAGGGAGAGCGGGGGAAGGGGTGGGCAGTTGTAAACCAGAGAGTTTTGCTGCACAGGTGCGTTTCCCCTGTACACGAGAAGGGGGGAGTTTAGGCGCCATCAGAACCAGAATCGAACAGTACCTGGGTGAAGAGGTAATTGGATTAATAGGTAAAGACAATGAGCAGCGGTCTAAGAATATACAGGTCAAAGGGGTAGCCCAGTCCAGGCTTCTCCGGGCAGTGACGGGCAAGGACGGGCCCGCCCTTGGCCCGCGCGCATCCCGCGCAGCGGGAGGTGCTCTTTGCTTTTATGTGCGTCTAGCACACAACGTTGATGTTCGGCGTGAGGCACGCAGAGCCCTCTGGGAGATGGAGTTCATCTCCAAGCCGTTCCCCTCACGGCGATGGCACGAAATGTGCGTGGCTTCTCAGCTGCAGGGGGAAGGAAACAATGGCAGCAGGTAAGGTTTCGGGCCGTTCCCCTCACGGTAGGTACAAGCACTGATGCTGGAATAGCACGTCCCGCGCAGCAGGAGGCGCTCTTTGCTTTTATTTGCGTCTAGCACACAACATTGACATTCGGCGCGAGGCACACAGAGCCCCCTGGGAGATGCAGTTCGTCTCCAAGCTGTTCCCCCTCACGGCGATGGCACGGAATGTGCATGGCTTCTCAGCTGCAGGGGGAAGGAAACAATGGTAGCAGGTAAGGTTTCGGGCAGTTCCCCTCACGGCAGGTACAAGAACTGATGCTGGAATAGCGCGTCCCCTGGAATTCAATATTTTACTTGTGTTAAACAACAAAAAGACAAAATATCATTTAAGTTAGAAGTGAAATATTATCACAGGTGGCATAGACTCAAGGCATACCTTGCACTGCCTCCCATGGATAAGATAATGCATGGTGCCCATTCCGAATCTGTTCCACATGTTATGTGTATATACATTGGAGACCAAGTCTAGATAATGTTCTGAACCAATAACCATCTTATGGGCCACAAAAGCCCTGGCAGGCGAATTCTCAAGCTTGGTGTTTCCCCTGAGCATATATATCTCCATCTTAAAAAAAAAATCTTTATTTTCAACCATGTCGTGTTCTGCTTAGAGAACAGATTTTGTAGGAAGTCTTAAATCTTGGGGTGACCTCAATCATAAGATGTCTTTTTTTAAAAATATATTTTAGGCATGTAAATTAATGGCTTAGATCACCATTCTTGCAATCCATTATGATCTCCTCATCTAATCTAGCTCTGGGGGTTAGTCCATAAAGTAATCAATCGGAGGACTGAGCAACTTTGATCTGGTACTGCATGTAATCTAGATCCAGCTGCTTGTGACATAACATGTGAAGCACACCTAATAGATGTCTGCAAAATCTGTTCTCTTCAACTTGCAGGCTACAGTATTCAGTGGTGCCACAGACTCCAGATCCATCGACAAAAGCAGAGACAAATGTATGATTAAACATGGACTCCATAATCTCTGGTAGCTTATTCCCAAAATGGATATCAAAGTTAGAAATGACCCCTACTGATTGCATCAACTAAATCTCCTAGATTGAATTAAGTTGGTCTATCTATAACCATGTTTAACTGGGACTCCTAGGTATGAAAAGCTGTGGTTTAAGACTAAGCATTTGTTGGAAAGTGTTCTAGACTTGTAAAATTTAGGGTCCATATTTAAAAATTAAGTTTTGGGTACATTCTTGTCTACATTTTGTTGATCCATAAAGGATACATAACCATCTATTCGTTTCTTGGGGTCATTTGCTGTTCTGGACTTAAGAACTGCATCATCTGCATAAAACATGACCGGGATACATTTTGATCCCACTCTAGGGGGGTCCTGCCTGTGATGTCTCAAATACTCATCAAGACTGTTAGTGTAAAGAGGGGTGGAGCCAAAACACAACCCTGCTGAACTCACCAAATTAGACTGAAGCTATCTATACTGTCACCTCATGCTCCATATATCACTTTGGTACACACGTTAAAATGCAACCACTCCAGGAAATCAATAATGGTCAAATTGACACCAATATATTCTAGAATGGACCAAAGTTTAGACCTGTTTATTCATTAAACGCCAAGCTCAGATTCATAAGGGCTAGATGTTAAGATACCTAAAGGGCAAACAAATATTTGCATGATGACAAACAGAAGTTAAGGCACATACTGTACTTCTGCCAATAGTCCATTGAAAGTTACACATTTCTAATTCTCAGCATCAAAATTCATTTAATTGCTATAACAATTGAATATAATAAGGAAACTGAACTATAATGTTTAGGATCTACTCTAGCACCCTTCTTTAAAACTGAGATTGTAACCAGTCCATTGAAAGTTACACATTTCTAATTCTCAGCATCAAAATTCATTTAATTGCTATAACAATTGAATATAATAAGGAAACTGAACTATAATGTTTAGGATCTACTCTAGCACCCTTCTTTAAAACTGAGATTGTAACCAACTGAGACTGAGTGCAGCATTCAACATATCAGTAATCAATGGAGTCCATAGATCAATGTTATATTTGAAAAAAAACATCTGGTCCTGAGCTTAACCAGATGGGCTTTACTTAATAGCACTGGTCACCTCTAGTAAAGTAAATGTAAGGTTGGTATAACAGGGATTAATGTCAATTAATGTCAACTAAAAGGGGATTCAATATAACCTGCATAGTATACAGAGTTAAAGTGAGCAATTCATTGCTCTTCTGAGATATTTCTATTTCTTTTGTAAAGCCATCTAACGCCTTTGTGGTGCTATCTGCTTTATATAAAAACTCACATGTAAATAAATAAATATGAACATATAACCTAGTAGAAACAGAGTCCATTTGAAGCATTGGATAAATAGTTATTTCCCCAAAAAGCAGCTGAAGCATTGTTATATAAGGTGGATATTGTGTCCTCCCAAGACTTTACTAAAATGTACATACATTTTTTTATTACGTTTTTATAAACAAATATGGTGTCCACCATAAAATTGAATATTAATGATATCAAAGTTCTAAATATCTGAAACTTAAATACTGTTGTAGAATATCATTTTAAATTATGTTTAATGTATTATTTATATGTTAATTTTATATTGTTTGTTGGAATGTTAGATGTGCTCGATCTCCCATAAAAATCAAACAAGGTAATGAACATAGAAAAAATACTCAATACATTTTAAAAATGACATATGTCAAGGGGATATGAATACTTGCAAAGGCTCTCACTGCTTTGAATACAGATTTTTAAAAGCATGACTACACATCAAATGTGGCGAAGTACAATTTTTCTTGCACAACAGTGACATGATAACTATTGAATATTGAAATGCATAACTGCACATTGGAAAAACACACTTCATTTAAAAAACAATTAGGTGGGATTCGTGGATCCACCGCAAGATTTTTGGGTCCTGTAGGACCATTGCAAGGGGCCCAGGGGGTCAGGGTGTTTCTACTCTGCCCCCTTATCTTTAAAAAAAATATTTTTTCTTATGACTTGGTTCAACTGAGTCACAAGATGGCTGCCAACACTTCCTGATTTGAAGTGTTGGCAGCCAATGAGATCTCAAGCAGGTGATCGGAAGGGGTTATAGATCCACCGTGGCCAAAGTTGTATATCTGAGAAATATTTACATTTCTCAGAAACTACTGAACGGATTTACACCATTTAACAAAAAGAGTGCTTTCTGAACCAAGAGCTACCTTTCTGCCAAATTTGGTGTTTTTCTATTCAGCAGTTCAGGCTGTGGCCATGTCTAAAGTTTACTATGGAAATTAACATGGAGAAACAGCGTTTTGGGACCCCACCTTTTTCTCAGCCCCCACTTGATGGATCACCCCAAATTTTCAAGACAGCAGGTCAAGTGAGCGTCAAATTAGTTTTTAAAATTTCGCCAAGATTCATCAAATGATGCCAGAGTTATTGGCAAATCAAAAACTGCTTTTTAATAGAAATCAGGTCCTAACTATACCTATCTACTGCCGACCAGCTGTAGGAGATATATATATATATATATATATATATCCAAGCAAAGGGATCCACATTCCGGGGCACACAAGCAGCGGGTGCTCTGCATACGGGCCGGATCCTGGCCACGAAAACCACTATTTTATTCCAAAGATGCGGCACTCGGAAAGGAGATATTTCCAAAAAACGTATTTATTAGTAACACAGCTCAACCAACGCGTTTCAGCCTACACGGCCTTGCTCACGGTCAGTAAGTCCTTCTTCTATGGCACTATATATACGCCCAGCTTGCCTCAATGTGGCATTGTGGGAGTTGTAGTGCAGTCAATACAATGTTGTAATTTTTTTTAACAAAAGAAATTAGATCTCATACTGTTATTAACAGGAAAATGAATTGGCATCAGCACGTCATGGTATAGTACCTAAGATATACATAATATCATGTTTTTAACTTAGTCATTGTATAGTACAAATTGATTTTTACAAAATAATTTCATTAATTCGCAAAGGTTTCCAGAAAACTTCTCGCAAAACTGATTCAGCCTAGTGTCTCTGTATAGTACAGTAACTATACAGAGACACTAGGTTGAATCAGTTTTGCGAGAAGTTTTCTGGAAACCTTTGCGAATTAATGAAATTATTTTGTAAAAATCAATGAGATCTAATTTCTTTTGTTAAAAAAAATTACAACATTGTATTGACCCCGCAATTTTTTGAAAAAAAATAAAATGTTTTTTTCACCCATCAGGGGTCCTTCGGGGTCCTTCAGGGACCCCCTGACAAAGGCTAGGGGGTCAGGAACTCTCTACCCTGCCCCCTTTTCACGTTCTCCACCTTTATTTTTCACGGTCACACACAAAATGGCGTCCAACACTTCCTGATTTCGACCGATTGGAATGTTGACTGACATCTAACCACCAATCAGAATTACGCTCGCGGACATTTGGTGCGCGCACCGTGCGCGTATATAGATATTTATGTACTTTTAAATGCAATTTTCTCAGGAACTACTGAACAGATTGACACCATATATGCAAAAGGCACATGCCTGACCTGAGGACTACCTCTTTGTCAAATTTCATGTAATTCTGATCAGCCGTTAGGGCTGTACCTTCGACTAAAGGTCCTATGGGAAAATGCATGGGGAAAACGCGTTTTGGGACCCCCCTTTTTTCTCAGCCCCCGCTTGACGAATCACCCAGAGACTTTAAGGGTAGGAGCTGAGCGGAGCGCCCCATTAGTTTTGAAAATTTCACGAAGATAAGTCAACCGGCGCCAAAGTTATTCAAAATAGAATTTTCAGATTTCCTATGGGAACTCGGTCCGAACTATAACTATCTACTGGCGACCGCCAGTAGATAATATATATATATATATATATATATATTCACTGAAAAAACCATAGGTTTCAGGGGCATTATAGTTAGCTGGACTTTTCACTCGTACAAAACCATTGAAATTCCCCCGTTATAGTTAGTTCAGCTAACTATAACTCGCGCGCCCACAATGCACTGCTGATGACATCACATATTACATCACTCATGACATGGTCAGTGACATCACTCATGACATCACTGATGACATCTCAAATGACATCACTGATGACATCATCCAGTGAATGTGTGTTTTTCTGAAAATTACATATGTTTTATATATGTATATCTCAAGGTCGATGGAAGAATAAATGGGTATATAAGTGTCTAAATGGATGATTTGTTGTTGAAAAATTGATTGTATAACTGACTGATTAAGTGTATCTTAGTGAATACAGTGCTTAGGGCCATATGTAGGTAGCCTAACATTTACCACTTCATAAATACCGAATTTTACTGATTCGGTATTTATGAAGTGGTAAATGCTATGTAGGTAATCCATCGGTAATATTTACCGATTCGGAATGGGTCGGTAATTTAGAATCGGTATTTACCGATTCGGTAATGGTAACTGGCTTCCCATTGATTCCTATGGGCCAGGAGGCCCATAGGAATCAATGGGAAGCCAGTTACCATTACCGAATCGGTAAATACCGATTTGGTAATGGGGGGAGCACAATCAAGGGTGGCAGGGTGTCACAGTGACACCCTGTTGCACCCCTGATTCCTGCATGTGTGCACATGTGGCACACATACATGCCCTGAGGGCATGTATGTCTGCCACATTGCACACTTCAAAGTGCAAAGGAATGCTTTTTTACAGCTATTCGTCATTTACCACCAACTTTTAGTTGGTGGTAAATAAAGATTCCCCACAACAACCACACACTCCCCCTACATATCATTTCAGGATTCGGTATTTACCGAATCGGTAAAATTACCGAATCGGTAATTTTACCGATTCGGTAAATTACCGAATCCTGAAATGTGCCCCCTACATACCAAAAGCCTGAATACCGGTCGGTAATGGGATATTTACCGAAAATCGGAAGTTACCGACCGGTATTGGGCTTCCTACATATGGCCCTTAGTGAGTAATGTTTAAATATGTAAATATCTGTATCAGTCTCTCACTTTGTGTATAAGTGGCTGCATGGGTTGGTGAGTAGCTACATGAGTGTCTATATAGTTTATTAGTTGGTTTTTTGAGTATCAGTATGAGTGTCTGAGTGTCTGTATGGTTCGGTGGGGGGTATTACGTAGTGCATATGTGCGTGAATGAGTGACTCACTGTGTTGAAGACAGTGTGTGTGCAGGACTGTATGGGTGGATGAGTGTGTGCATGGGTGTGTTAGTGAGTGAATGACTGTCTCAATGGTGTCTTTATGAGTAACTACATATGTTTTAAACTAGTATATGTGACTATTGGTGTATATAAGTGAGTATATGTGAGAGATTGAAAGAGTTCCAGTATGAATAAGTATGTGTTTCTATAAGTGATTGTTTAAAAGACTAAGTATGTGTAAGTTTCTCTAGAAGTAAGTGTGGTGGTGTGTGTATAACTGTATATGCAAGTAAATGGATGTTTGATTCTTTATTAGCATGAGTGACTATGTGTGTGAGTAACTCTATGGATGAGTGGCGTTGTGTAACAGGATGTATAGGTGTATGAGTACATATGATGAGTGAGTACATGTATGAGTGACTGTATAGGACTGTTGGTGAATGAGTGGATGTGTATGTGGATCTTAGAATTACTGAATAGGTTGTTGTAACTGATATTGGTATGTCCATTGTTTTGAAAATTTTAGTTTCTATTTTTGAATGTGTGTATCAAAGGTTATATTAGGGGGAGAGGAGGTCTGCCACTCTATCAGCAGGGATGATGTCATCAGTGATGTCATTTGAGATGTCATCCGTGATGTCATGAGTGATGTCACTGACCATGTCATGAGTGATGTAATATGTGACGTCTTCAGCAGTGCATTGTGGGCGCGCGAGTTATCGTTAGCTGAACTAACTATAACGGGGTAATTTCAATGGTTTTGTACGAGTGAAAAGTCCAGTTAACTATAACGCCCCTGAAACCTATGTTTTTTTCAGTGAATTTCTAAGGTTTTTTAAATGCTAATTCCTAACTATAACGTGCCTGAAACCTATGGTTTTTTCAGTGAATTTCAAACGTTTTTTAAATGCTAATTTCTAACTATGCCTACAGAGATAGGACATGTGAAGAAAGAAGAAAAAACGCACAGAAAGAAAAAAAAGAAATGCAGGAAGAAGCAACAGAAGTCCTCAAAGACGAAGAAAAGTGCAGGAAGAAGGATAACGTGCAGAAAGAACAAACAGAAGAGCAGAAAGAAGCCTTGTTGCAAAATCATCCTGTACCCTCAACTTTTTCAGACGGATACTGGTGGTAACTGAGTCTGACTAACCAGTCCTAGAGCCAGTGCTATGTTAAAAGACACTCAGAATACAGTGAAAACCCCTACATACACTAGGGAACACTATGCGTTGGGGTCCCCCTGTGATCAGCATTACCTCCTCTGTAAGCCCCTAGTATATAATAGTGCAGGGGATTAAAACTACCTCTTAAAACGCGCCAGAGGGCGTGTTTGCACACGTCACCTCAGGCCCCATCCCCTCACTTCCCCACTGTGTAAACACGCCCTATGGCTGTTTTAAGTTGGGAGATTAAGTCCCCTTGAATCCTGGGGGTCCCTAGGGTCCAACTACACTACTAGGTACCTCCAGTAAGCGCCACAGAGCTGCGTTGCAGAGAGATGTAAAAAGGGGCACGGCCTAGACCACCTCTCTGCAACGCAGCGCAGTGGCGCTTACTGGAAGCACCTGGTGGGCTAGTTGGCCCCCAAGGTCCCTCAGGATTGAAGGGGAATTATTTCCCCAACTTAAAACGCACCACAGGGCTTGTTTGCACACGTTAACTCAGGCCCCGCCCCCTCCCTTCACCACTGTGTAAACACGCCCTGTGGCCATTTTTTGTTGGGAGATTAAGTTCATTTGAATCCTGAGGGTCCCTAGGGTCCAACTAGCCCACTAGGTACCTCCAGTAAGCGCCACAGAGCTGCGTTGCAGAGAGGTGTAAAAAGTGGCACACCCTGGACCGCCTCTCTGCAACGCAGCTCAGTGGCGCTTACTGGAAGCACCTGGTGGGCTAGTTAGCCCCCAGGGGCCCTCAGGATTGAAGGGGAATTATTTCCCCAACTTAAATGCGCCATAGGGCGTGTTTGCACACGTCACCTTAGGCCCCGTCCCCTCCCTTCCCCACTGTGTAAACACGCCCTGTGGCCGTTTTTTAAGTTGGGAGATTAAGTCCCGTTGAATCCGGAGGATCCCTAGGGGCAAAATAGCCCACTAGGTACGTCCAGTAAGCGCCATTGCAGAGAGGTGTAAAAACGGGCACAGCCTGCACCACCTCTCTGCAACGCAGAGCAGTGGCGCTTACTGGAAGCACCTGGTGGGCTAGTTGGCCCCCAGGGTCCCTCAGGATAGAAAGGGAATTATTTCCCCAACTTAAAATGCACCACAGGGCATGTTTGCACACGTCACCTCAGGCCTCGTCCCCTCCCTTCACCACTGTGTAAACGCGCCCTGTGGCCGGTCTAAGTTGAAAGATTAAGTCCCCTTGAATCCTAATAGTCCCTAGGGTCAAACTAGCCCACTAGGTACCTCCAGTAAGCGCCACAGAGCTGCGTTGCATAAAGGTGAAAAAAGGGGCGTGGCCTCAGAACACCTGTATGCAACGCAGCTCCCTGGCGCATACTGGAGATACCTGTTGGGCTAGCTGGCCCTCAGGGACCCTCAGTATTGAAGGGGAATTAATTCCCCAACTTACAACTGGCCAGGGGGCGCGTTTGCGGAGTGCTGCAAGGAGGGGGCGTGGCCTACGGCGCGATGCCGGTCTTTTATTTATTTTATTTTTTTAAGAAGGAGGGCTGTGTGGCCCCCCTTCTTTTCTAATTTATTGGCCCTGGGGACCCCATCCCCCAGGGCCTGCACCCTAAATTTTTTTGTTAAAAAAAATAAATTTGGCCCTCCCAAGGCCTTAATCGGCCCCGGGTACCCAACCCCCAGGTCATGGCCTTTTGTGTTTTTTTAATTCTTTAGGAGGGGGCTGCATTGCCCCCCTCCTCAGGCCACTTATGGCCCCGGGGACCCCATCCCCCGGGGCCGGCCTTTGTTTTTTATTATTTTAAAAAAATATATATTTATAGAAACACCTAGGACATGCTGGTCAAACCGTATGTACCTATCACCATGACGATTTGCGTGATATTCATTAAAAGGCGACTATGCATAGAATGAATCCACGTGGAATGTATTTACACCGCTAGTGAAGCTCTGACGTGTCTGACGCCCTACCGTGCCTAATCCCGGTGCCCCCGCCGGTGGGTACTCTCCAAGTAGACACCCTTGGCGTTTATTTATACAAACATGGGTAGCTATTGACGGGCACATTTAATATACACGCACACCAAGCCAATCAAAGGGGATTCTACAAAAATTCGACCAAACTATGCAAGAAACCCCCCTCACGGTTAATAAAACACACATCCACCGCCGGATGTGTAATACTTTTTATTTTACTCTCTGGAAAGGAGACGAACCTCACTTGAGAGTCACAGCATGCTCCTGGCTGAGCCCAATGCTGTGTTACACCCACCAGTGCCCGCCGAGTGCCTCACACCTCTGTGTTGTATTTCACCAGCTAGTGCGTATGCTATGACACTCTCTAGCCCATGTGCACTGTAACACCACCCCGTGAATATGTCATGCCACACTTGCCTTCACACGGGTTATATTGCCCCATCTAACGTGCCTTCCTCGATGCCTATGTTATAACGCACAGTGCTATGCCATACATATTACAATCTGGGATGCATATCCTTGTCACAGTGCATATGCAACGTTACACTCCCCAGCACATATTTTATATTGCAACTTTAGAGACTAGTTAGGTTACACAACACTGCCCTGTGCAATTTACACTCCAAGGCGCATATCGCATAGCACACGCTAGTGCCTGTGCTATCTCGCGCTCTCCAATGAATCTGTCATTGCGCACAATGTATTGCATATTATATTTCACGCCCCGGTTCATCTTATATCACACTTTTTGGTGCATAGTTTATACTATATACTATATCTAGTTTTCATTTTCAATCGTGCTCCCAGGACTATGTTCTATATGACACTGCCTCCACCTACCCTTTTCACAGGCATTACATTTTGCGATGGGGGTGGAGGGTCAGGGGGTGTTTCTGCCAAGTGAGCCCGGAGTCACAGTCACAAACGTCCTCTTCTTCCAGAATAAAAGTGAGATTATGCTCAATACTTGTTCATATTTTAAGTAGTTCGCACAGACACACATTTTAAAAACAATAAAGTTCCTAATACCCACCTTCTCTGAACAGTTAGCTTTCTGTTTCATCCATCTCCTCCCTATCCTCTGTTGTCTGAATCCACGGACTAGCCTCCTCCCTCCTGCCATGCATGGTCTGATATGCTGCCACTGCCCTCCATTTAGCATGATCTACCAGTCCACTCCTCCTGCCCTCCATTGCCCAATTCTATGGCCCATCATTGGCCTCCTGCTTAGCCTCTGTGCTTAGCTTGCTGCCCCTATTCTTCTTCCCCCTGCCCTCTTTGTGCATGCCCCTGTTCCATCCTTTTTGCCCACCATGTTCCATGGACCTGCCACTCCTATCTACTCTGAGTGTTCTGTTGAGCTGCACTCCCCTCCCACCTGCCTAGCAGTGTCAGATGACTGTAACCTGTCCCTGCCACCTCCACCCTGCCTGTCCACACGCCATGCCCCTATCCCCTTCCTCCTGTCCTCCATGGTTCATTTTACTGCCACACCCTTCTGCCCTCCCTCGTCTGTTGTGCTGCAACTGCTCCTCCTGCCTGCCCCGTGCGGTCTGTTGTGAGGCCCCTTCCCCTGAACTCTTGTCTGTGCCCAGGTCCTGACCCTCCCTTCTATCCTCCATGGTCCTTTATGCATGCCCCTGCACCCTCCTTCTGCCCATCATAGCCATTGTGCTGCCACTAACCCTCCCGCTTGCCATGCATGGTCTTCTGTGCTGCCATGGCCCCTCCCACCTTCCCTGTGTGGTCAGCTAGCTGCCCCTGACCCCCTCCCACCTTCCCTCCATGGTCTGTGTGTATGCCATCATAGTCTCATTGTTGCTCTCCATGGTGTGTCTTGTTTCTAGTGCCCAACCTGCCTGACCTCCATGGTCATCTTGCTGCTCCTGCCCTGCCCCCTTGCCCTCAGCCCTCTGTTTCCATGTGCAGACCCCTATTCCCTCCCTCCTGGCTTGTCTGTTCCATTGTAATGCCCCTGATCCGTCACTCCTGCCCTTTATGGTCTATTATGCTGCAGCTTTCTCTCCTGTCTGTCCATTATGGTCAGCTAGCTACCATTGCCTCATTCCCCTCTGTTCTCTGTTGTCCATGTGCATGGTCCTGTCCCCTCCCTATTGCTTTCTATGGATTGTTGTGCTGCACTCCCGTCCCGCATGCGCTGTGTGGTGTATTGTGCTGCTGCAAACCCTGATGCCTGCCCTGTAGGGTCAGTTTGGTGCACCTCTCCATGTCCCTCCTGTCCTCTGTTATCCGAGTCCATGTCCCTATCCCTCCTGCCTACCATGATCCAATGTACCATACTTGCGAACATTTTGAACTTGGTAAGAGGGAGATTTTGAAAAAAAACTGGGGTATTGATTTTCCCCTTTGAGTTAGATTGAAAAAGAGGAGATTGTAGTCAGGAGACAGATCAAATAAAGACCATTTGAGCTTAAAAACATTGGGCGTTTCCTGGCTGAAACGGGTCTGTTGGCATGAATGGTTGTACTACCACTGCCTCTTCCTTCTGCCCACAATGGTCTATTACATTGCCACAGCCTCTCTTGCCAGTCCTGTATTGTTGGTTTGTTGCCCCTGCCCCCCTTTCCACTGCCCTCCATAGTCTGTTGTGCTGCCACTGCCCTTCCTGCCTGCCCAGTGTGGTCAAATTGTTGCATCTGCACTCTCCTACCTGCCTTCAATTTTCAGAGTCCGTGCCCCTAGTCTCTGCCTCTCAACAGTATTCCAATGAACAACTAGATTGCTAACATTCTATATTTATTAAAAAGTGTGGAACGCCTGACGTCATCTTGATGTAATCAAAACTGTAATACCTAGAGTATTTCCTTTAGAAATTACATATATGAGAGGGTCTTATTTGCATCAAAATTATGGTTAGTGCTCTAAAAAACTAAAATGAGGACATCTTTTCTGAGTTTTCAAATAGCGACAAAGAACTTTTAAATTATTTGTAATCTTTATGTTTTTTTATTCAGTTGACCATTTGATTAAATGTTTCACCTAGGGGAGAGGATGTGTTGTTACTTCCAGAGCTGCAGACTTTGCAACTGGGGAACCAGGTTGGAGTTTCTGCTTCAGCTCAACATTCTGTGATTCTGGTCAAATCATTTAATCTCCCCATGTCTACAACCAAAATGAATTTGATCTTGTGTGATGTAATCAATGCTCATGTAAAGCACTCCAATACCTGACAAGTCTGCACTATATAAAACGGCAAATACACAAAAAATAAGTTTTTTGCACACTTCTGTCATTGGGCTTCATGTGGGCTACATCTGGGTGATATTTGTGCTGCATTTGGGCTCTTTTGTCTCTGGTGGCCATCTTGGGAGATTTATTTGTTATGAAGCTTCCTAATTTCCTCATTTACTGCAGTCTCCTCAGTAGGAAATGCTTTCAGTTTTTTACTTTGATTCCATCAAGAAGGTATTCAGATATGTCACACATTTGCCATAAATTCTGAATCTTAGCACTCTAGTTGCTCATTAGATCACTGTAGTAAAGCTACTGCTCATCAGGGTAGTCTGCTGCTGGTATTAAAAGTGCATGTTTCAGTCTGTATATCAGAATATTTTTAATGAAATCGAAGAGGATTTGAGAAGTCACTCAAAATGTGCCCTAATTTTTCTTTCTTCAGCACTAATCATAATTCTATGGCAAAATAAACCCCCTCATTGTGTTACTTTTTAAATTAAATGTTTTAAGTGTTACCAGTTAATTCCAATCAAGATGGCTTCAAGTATGCCATACTTTTGTCATAAGTAAGACAGTAAGCGCTCTAGTTGTTCTTAAGAACACTCTGGGACATTCTGTCATTGGGCTATACTTGGGCTACATCTGGGTGATATTTGGGCTACATTTGGGCTCTTTTGTCTCTGGTGGCCATCTTGGGAGATTTATTTGTTATGAAGTTTCCTAATTTCCTGCAGTCTCCTCAGTAGGAAATACTTTCAGTTTTTTACTTTGATTCCATCAAGAAGGCATTCAGATGTGTCACACATTTGCCATAAATTCAGAATGTTAGCACTCTAGTTGCTTATTAGATCACTGTAGTAAAGCTACTGCTCATCAGGGTAGTCTGCTGCTGGTATTGAAAGTGCATGTTTCAGTCTGCATGTCAGAATTTTTTAATGAAATAGAAGAGGATTTGAGAAGTTACTCAAAATGTGCCCTAATTTTTCTTTCTGCAGCACTAATCATACTTTCTATGGCAAAATGAACCCCCTCGTTTTGTTACTTTTTAAATTAAATGTTTTAAGAGTTACCACTTTATTCCAACCAAGATGGCTTCAGGTGTGCCATACGTTTGTCATAAGTAGGACTGTTAGCGCTCTAGTTGTTCTTTAGAACACTCTGGGAAGCTGCAGTAGAACACAAAGGAATCAACTGACAGTCTCTGCCCTTGTTGGATGTACATGTTTTACTGAGAATGTCAGACTTCATTCTCACATGACTGAGAAAGATAATGTGAATTTACAGAAAAGATGCTCTCAGTTAGCTTATAGATCACCTTCCAAACTTCTGTGGGAAAAGCATGAGAAAATAGTTTTCTCTCAAACATGATTCATGATATCACAGCAGAAGGCTTTTTCACATGGTAAACTCACCTTAGAACACACCACAATTCCTAAAATGAGTATGGTACCATCAACAAATGATTTATAATGTAACTAAAGTCTTAAAACCTTCTATTAACTGCAATGCTTTTTAATGAGGTGCTATCATGTATATTGGTCCCAAGATGGCTGCCAACACTTCTTGGATGAAGTGCTGACAGCCAACCAGATCTCACGATGAGATGTGTGGTTAGGCTCCACCAAGATATATATGTGATTTTACTTTTGATTTTCTCAGGAACTACTGAACGGATTGACACAATTTAAGCAAAAAGCACATGCCTGACCTGAGGACTACCTCTTTGCCAAATTTCAAGCAATTCTGTTCAGCCGTTCGGGCTGTACCTTCGACTAAAGGTCCTATGGGAAAATGCATGGGGAAAACGCATTTTGAGACCCCCCTTTTTTCTCAGCCCCCGCTTGACGAATCACCCCGGGACTTTTAGGGTAGGAGCTGAGTGGAGCGCCCCATTAGTTTTGAAAATTTCACGAAGATAAGTCAGCTGCGCCAAAGTTATTCAAAATAGAATTTTCAGATTTCCTATTGGAACTCGGTCCTAACTATAACTATCTACTGGCGACCGCCAGTAGATTATATATCTATATCTATATCTATATCTATATCTATATCTATATATATATTCACTTCAAAAATCATAGGTTTCACACATGTTATAGTTAGCTGGGCATTTCACTCGTGAAAAACCAATGAAATTCCCCCGTTATAGTTAGTGCAGGCAACTATAACTCACGCGACCGCAATCCTCTGTTGATGCTAATACTGTATTTAGACACTTATTTACCCATGTCGTCTTCCATTAATTGTTAGCTATACATATATTACAAATATTTTTTTTTCAGAAAAACACATATGTCATCAGTGATGTAATATCTGACGTCATTAGCAGAGGATTGCGGTCGCGTGAGTTATAGTTGCCTGCACTAACTATAACGGGGGAATTTCATTGGTTTTTCACGAGTGAAATGCCCAGCTAACTATAACATGTGTGAAACCTATGATTTTTGAAGTGAATTTGCAAGGTTTTTTAAATGCTAATTCCTAACTATAACGTGTGTGAAACCTATGGTTTTTTCAGTGAATTTGTACGGTTTTTTAAATGCTAAGTTATGTATTTATTTATTTATTTATTTATTTAAAGGTTTTTCACCGTGCGCGTACCGTGCGCGCACGGTGCACTGCGCGCACCGTGCGCGCGCTGTGGGCGCTCGGTGCGCTTCACGCACCGTGCGCCCACGTTACGTAGTTCGCGTAATTTTTCTGTTTCTACCGTGCACGTATGCTACGCGCACTCCGCGATTTTTCATAAAAAATTTAAAATACATTTTTGCCCTTGGGGGTCCTTCTGGGACCCCCTGACCAAGGCTAGGGGGTCAGGAACTGTCCAGCCTGCCCCCTTTACACGTTATCCACCTCTGTTTTTCACCCCCTCAGACTGCGAGAGACAAAATGGCGGCCGAGACTTCCTGGTTTCGACCGATTCGAATGTTTACTAAGATCTAACAACCAATCAGAATTGCGCTCGCGCACGGCGGTGTGCGCGTACGGTAAGCTTACGGTATGCGCTCGGAGCGCGCCTATAGATATATATATTGATTTAAATGCTATTTTTTCAGGAAATACTGAACAGATTTACACGAGACCTTCAAAAGGCACATCCCTGACCTGAGGGCTACCTCTCTGCCAAATTTCAAGTAATTCTGTTCAGCCGTTCGGGCTGTAGCTCGGACTAAAGGTCCTATGGAAAAATGCATGGGGAAAATGCGTTTTGGGACCCCCCCTATTTCTCAGCCCCCGCTTGACGAATCCCCCCGAGACTTTCAGGGAAGGAGCGGAGCGGAGCGCCCCACCTATTTTGAGAATTTCGCGAGGATTCGTCAATCGGCGCCAAAGTTATTCAACATAGAATGTTGCGGATTTCCTATGGAAACACGGTCCTAACAATAACTATCTACTGGCGACCGCCAGTAGATAATATATCTATATATATCTATATATATATATATATATATATATATATACATACATACATACATATATATATATATATATGTATGTGTATATATATATATATATATATATATATTCACTGAAAAAACCATAGGTTTCACACACGTTATAGTTAGGAATTAGTATTTAAAAAACCTTGCAAATTCACTGAAAAAACCATAGGTTTCACACATGTTATAGTTAGCTGGACATTTCACTCGTAAAAAACCAATGAAATTCCCCCGTTATAGTTAGTGCAGGCAACTATAACTCACGCGACCGCAATCCTCTGCTGATGACGTCAGATATTACATCACTGTATTTAGACACCTATTTACCCATGTCTTCTTCCATTAATCTTTAGCTATACATATATTACAAATATTTATTTTTCATAAAGACACATATGTCATCAGTGATGTAATATCTGACATCATCAGCAGAGGATTGCGGTCGCGTGAGTTATAGTTGCCTGCACTAACTATAACGGGGGAATTTCATTGGTTTTTTACGAGTGAAATGTCCAGCTAACTATAACATGTGTGAAACCTATGGTTTTTTCAGTGAATTTGCAAGGTTTTTTAAATACTAATTCCTAACTATAACGTGTGTGAAACCTATGTTTTTTTTCAGTGAATTTGTACGGTTTTTTAAATGCAAATTTTTTTTTGAGATTTTTGGTAAACCTATGTATAAAATAATATATGTACTATATCCTGCATTATGGAATGGTTACATTTTTTTTTATGCATGTTTTTCCGTGCGCGTACGGTAAGCTGACGCTACGCGCTCCGTACCTCATAAGTACGGTGCACTTACGTGATACGATGCGCGTACGGTAAGCTGAAGCTACGCGCTCCGTACGTCATAAGTACAGCGTGCTTACGTGATACGTACGCGTACACGCGGAAGCAACAACGCGGTTACGCAGGGGCGTGTAATGCGCATGCACGAGTGCGTCTTACGTACGCGCTCCGTAAGCGCTCCGTAAGCGTCACGTTCGCGCATGCGTACTTGTTTCCGAGCGCGTACCGTAAGCTTACGGAGCGCGCACGGTAGGTCATGTGATCCACAAAGAACACTTTTCATTGGTTGAAACTACTTTCAGTTCCAGAAACTTCCCACACCACACCCATTCCCCTCATTACTGCTTGAGATCCCCTAGGAGAAGGAGCTGAATTGACATTGAGATACAATGGCAGAACAGCAGACCTCTTCTGAGAGTGAGGCTAGCAGCACCACCATCATCCAGAGAAGGAGGAAACAAAAGAATTCTTTTGTATGGGAGTATTTTACTTTTCCAGAGGGGGAGAAAAAGGTCAATGCTCCATTGGTCACTTGCACACTTTGTGACCGTGTTTTATCTAGAGGAAATCCAAGGAAGAAGTCTTCCTTTGGAAATCACTCTATGATGAGACACCTTAGGGATAGACATCCCAGGACCTTTGCTCGACATACTGGAGAAAACTCTTCAGTAAGTCACCAGAGCCCAACCTCAGCCGAGTACATCATCGGCAGCTCAGCTGAGCCCTTCCTCTGAGGTGGGAGCATCAACGTACTCTGCTCCTCTGGACGTTAACCCTCGATTTGGGAGGGTTGCAATGAGGTGTACAACGTGTTGTGGTCTTATTGTTTTTGGGGAGACCAGTGTTTCCCTTATTAACAATAAGATAGACCAGCACGTTTGTAGACGCTCATAATATTCCCATTCTTTCTTTCCTCCATCCCTGTATGAACCCAACGGCTCTTTTAAGAGCCAACCTTACCTCACAATTTTTTGTATTTTTTTTTAAGCTTTCCTTTTTGCAAAATTTTTTTTGCCGTGCGCGCACGGTACGCGTAATTACGCGAAGTTCGCGGAATTTCTCCGTTTACGCCGTACGCGTACGCTACGCGCATTCGGCGATTTTTCGAAAAAAAATTAAAATTAATTTTTGCCCTTGGGGGTCCTTCTGGGACCCCCTGACAAAGGCTAGGGGGTCAGGAACTGTCCAGCCTGCCTCCTTTTCACGTTATCCACCTTTGTTTTTCACCCCCTCAGACTGCGAGAGACAAAATGGCGGCCGACACTTCCTGGTTTCGACCGATGCGAATGTTTACTGAGATCTAACAACCAATCAGAATCGCGCTCGCGCACGGCAGCGTGCGCGTACGGTAAGCTTACGGTACGCGCTCGGAGCGCGCCCATAGATATATATATTGATTTAAATGCTATTTTCTCAGGAAATACTGAACAGATTTACACGAGACCTTCAAAAGGCACATCCCTGACCTGAGGGCTACCTCTCTGCCAAATTTCAACTAATTCTGTTCAGCCGTTCGGGCTGTAGCTCGGACTAAAGGTCCTATGGAAAAATGCATGAGGAAAACGCGTTTTGGGACCCCCCCTTTTTCTCAGCCCCCGCTTGACGAATCCCCCCGAGACTTTCAGGGTAGGAGCGGAGCGGAGCACCCCACCTATTTTGAGAATTTCGCGAGGATTCGTCAATCGGCGCCAAAGTTATTCCAAATAGAATGTTGCGGATTTCCTATGGAAACACGGTCCTAACTATAACTATCTACTGGTGACCGCCAGTAGATAAAATATATATATATATATATATATATCTATCTCCGGGTCTGGTGGCTCAGTGGACTAAAGCAGCCACTGCAGGGGCCTGTGTTCAACCTCATGGTCACAGGTTCAAATCCCGGCGGGTCCACTCAGCCTTTCATCCATCTGAGGTTGATAAAATGAGTACCATTGAGTTGGGTAACAATAAACATCTGTTATTCAGCGCCAAGACACCTACGGGTAATCGTGCGCTTTACAAATACACCTGTTATGTTATGATGTATATATAGTTATAGAATTCAACAATATGCCCAAGCATTGAAAGGGCACTCATTAGCACCCCTTACCCTCAGGCGTCTTCTAGCCTCGCTGCAGCTTGCCTCTCATGTGCCATACAGTGTACTCATGCCGACACGTTTCGAGGTTTGAACGCCTCTTCTTCATGGGCTTTGATAAAAACAGGCATTCAAGATCCACTTCATTAACCAGTGCGCTTTTATTGACAGAACACCCCAGCGGGCTTGGCTTAGTGCAATCTTTGTTTTTAAGGCATGGCACTTGTGGTATACAGAAGCATGCTTTGGCTTTGCCTACCTACTTAGGATAAATAAATGCTTTTATTTCCAAAAAACGGGACACTCAACCTACTAAGGAAATAATGATATTCACTTCAAGGGGCCACGAGTCCCATAATGCCCTGAAAACAAAGATTGCACTAAACCAAGCCCACTGGGGGTGTTTTGTATGGCAATTGAGAGGCAAGCTACAGCGAGGCTAGAAGACACCTGAGGGTAAGGGGTGATGTTGAGTGCCCTTTCAATGCTTGGGCACATTGTTGAATAATATATATAGTTATATATATATATATATATATAGATATAACACAAAGGGGGCCACAGAGACACTGAGCTTTCAAAGTCTCCATGTAGGAAAACCAGCCCGCAGAATTACAGAGCTTTACATTTCTCGGAGGGCAAAGATAATTGATGTAATTGATACCGGAGCAGAGGACCTGCTATAGGGAATAATTTGAGTAAGACACGATAATTATTACTATAAAAGACAATGTTGAAACAACAAATCCCAGCATGCAGTACAAAACTGTATTCACCTGTTACCAATGAGGGACGATTTAATAAATCATGCTGGAGAGTGACTTCATACTTCTGAGCCAGTATTTTATGCCTGTGACCAAGGAGCAGCACTCTTCGAAATGCCTAAGGCGAAGATGACATCGGAGAAAAGCAATGTCTGTTTGCGCACACTAAGTCTGGTTTTGTGTGCGCCTCCGAATCGAGGATTGATTGTGTAACAAAATTATTTTCGGCCATTCCAGCCGAGGCGGCTGCACCACCCCAATAACATGAAGGGGGCCACGGAGACACTGAACTTTCAAAGTCTATAGATATAAATATATAGTCTTATTTTTATATATATATATATATATATTCACTGAAAAAACCATAGGTTTCACACATGTTATAGTTAGCTGGACATTTTACTGATAAAAAACCAATGAAATTCCCCCGTTATAGTTACTGTAGGCAACTATAACTCACGCGACCGTAATCCTCTGCTGATGCTAATACTGTATTTAGACACTTATTTGCCCATGTCTTCTTCCATTAAATTTTAGCTATACATATATTACAAATATTTTTTTTTCATAAAGACACATATGTCATCAGCAGAGGATTACGGTCGCGTGAGTTATAGTTGCCTACAGTAACTATAACGGGGGAATTTCATTGGTTTTTTATCAGTAAAATGTCCAGCTAACTATAACATGTGTGAAACCTATGGTTTTTTCAGTGAATTTGTACGGTTTTTTAAATGCTAAGTTACTTTACGCCATTTGTGGCGTGCGCGCCCACTTAACGCAGTTCGTTCCATGCGCGCACGGTGCGCTTCGCGCACCGTGCGCGCACAGTGAGCACGCGGTGCGCTTCGCGCACCGCGTGCCCACATTACGCACATGGAGGACATATGATGAGCAAACTCTTAAATCTGCTTTTCATTTATTTTTTTTTATTTTTTTTACCGTACGCTTACCGTAAGCTTACGGTACGCGTACCCCGTGATTTTTTTTTAAATCAATAAATGTTTTTTTTGTACTTTTCTGTCCTTCTTTGACCCCCTTACAAATGTTAGGGGGTCTGTAACTCTCCTCATTGCCCCCTTTCCTTGTTTTCACTCTTTTTTTTCAGAGTGAAATACACAAAATGGCGGCCGCCGCTTCCTGGTTTCGACCGATTCGAATGTTTACTAAGATCTAACAGCCAATCAGAATCGCGCTTGCGCACGCCGCCGTACGCTTACCGTAAGCGTACGGTAAGCGTACCGTAAGCGGGCTCAGATATATATATTGATTTAAAGGCTATTTTCTCAGAATCTACTGAACAGATTTACACCAAACCTACAAAAGGCACTTCCTTGACCTGAGGACTATCTCTCTGCCAAATTTCTAGTAATTCTGTTCAGCCGTTCGGGCTGTAGCCCTGTCTAAAGGTCCTATGGAAAAATGCATGGGAAAAATGCGTTTTGGGACCCCCCTTTTATCTCAGCCCCCGCTTGACGAATCCCCCCGAGACTTTCAGGGTAGGAGCGGAGCGTAGCGCCCCACCTATTTTGAGAAATTCGCGAGGATTCGTCGACCGGCGCCAAAGTTATTCAAAATAGAATGTTGAGGTTTTCCTATGGAAACGTGGTCCTAACTATAACTACCTACTGGCGACCGCCAGTAGGTAATATATATATATATATACATATATATATATATATATATTTTTTCACTGAAAAAAACATAGGTTTCACACACGTTATAGTTAGGAATTAGCATTTTAAAAACCTTGCCAATTCAATGAAAAAAACCAGAGGTTTCACACATGTTATAGTTAGCTGGACATTTCACTCGTACAAAACGATTGAAATTTCCCCGCTATAGGTAGTTCAGCTACCTATAACTCGCGCGCCCGCAATCCACTGCTGATGACGTCACATATTACATCACTCATGACATGGTCAGTGACATCACTCATGACATCACTGATGACATTTTTTCTTTTGATTTTTTTTTTTAAACAATATGCTACCTATGTACATAATCATTGATTTACTGTATCCTGCAATATAGAAAGGTTCACCTTTTTAAAAAAAAATGGTTAGATATAGTTGAATAACATAGTTAATATCTTCTACAAACCTTTTTTGTTTTTTTTAGGATTTTTTACCGTGCGCATACGGTAAGCATACCTTACGCGCACGGTACGTTTTATGTACGGTGCGCGTACGTAATGTTTATGCTCCGTGTGCGCATGCGTACGCGATTTACGTACGCGTCCGTACTTCCTGTGCGACGCGTAAGCGCTTGCTCCCGACGCGCACGCGTGCACGTTACGCGGAACCGCCGTACGTGTGTGCGCGCGTGCCTCTAATGCGCGTGCGCGCGTGCCTCTAATGCGCATGCACGCGTGCGCGTGTCTTAGGTGCGCGCATACGTACTTTTACCGTGCGCATACGGTAAGCGTACGGAGCGCGCACGGTAGGTCATGTGATCCAGAAACAACACTTTTCATTGGTTTAAACTTGTTTCATTTCCAGAAACTTCCAACACCACACCCATTCCCCTCATTACTGCTTGTGATTCTCTAGGAGAAGGAGCTGAATTGTCTTTGGGATACAATTGTCAAGAATTCCTGTCATACAAGGGAAACACGCCCTTATGTAAACAGGAGAGCTGTTACATAACTCAAGGGAAACACGCCCTTATGGAAACAGGAGAGCTGTTACATAACTCAAGGGAAACACGCCCTTATGTAAACAGGAGAGCTGTTACATAACTCAAGGGAAACACGCCCTTATGTAAACAGGAGAGCTGTTACATAACTCAAGGAAAACACGCCCTATAAAGGGAGGAACCGGGAGGTACAAGGCTGTCGGATATTGTGTTTACACCGACGTACCTGCTTCGTGAAGAGCAGTGTTCCGGAGTGGTGCTCCAGTAAGGCAAGAACGGAGGTAGGTCGAGTCGTTACTCCCTGGGCCGTGTCTTGCCCCATCGTCACCTGTGAAGGACCCGGAAGCTCTACCGGTCAACCATTGAGCTTCGCTTTTTGACTCGGCTGAGTCCAAGCGCAGTGGCGCTTTTGCTGGTTGGAGTCGTAACTCCCAGCCCGACCAGAGACACAGGGACTGCCAGCTGTAACGCACACCAGGAGGTGTTTGCCGCGTTACAAACTCGGAAGTCCACAGGATCGATCGAGCGGCTGCTCTCGGTTCAGTCTTCTTGCTTGTGATTGGGGTATCGGTGACGCATCACCAGGAGGTGACTCCGCGTCCCGGTGCAGTCTGAGGAAGAGGTTGAGCGGCTGCTCCCTTCAGGTAGAGACCCCGGCTGGGTGTTTCCCTGACTCCTCGATTCTCCCCAACACTCTTCGTGCCCCTCACAGCCTACCGATTGGCATTGTCGGCCATTTCATTTCTGCCCTCTGTTGGCATACGCCGGGATCGGCGTATATGCAGAGGACGGTTAGGACCATCCGTGCTGTGGGCTGGTAACGTACTTAGCCTGGAGGATTCCAGTGACTATAACTTTTGTTTGTTCTTTGTATTTTATTTGCCTTCATTAAAAGAACTAACCCTTCACAAGTGGTTACGTCCTCATTGTCGTGTCTGTTAAACGATCCTGAGACGTTCAGGGCGTTACAAAATATCCGACCTTAATAACACTAACTGTCTCCCGGTCGATAACAGACATGGCAACACTTGATGATGTGCTGGCTGCTTTAGCGGCCATGCAAGTTGAAGTGGCTGCCTCTAGGCAAGAAACAGCCGATGTAAAAGCCAGACTGGATGCTATCCAATTGGACCCGCTCACGCCCAGCACCTCCCTCACGAACCAGACCCCTGCGGTAGTAGTGGAAATGCCGGTAGCCATCCCCTTGGCAACACCAGAGAGGTACAGTGGGGATCCTAACACAGTGCAGGTATTCCTCACACAAGTGGCGCTACATTTATCGTGCAAACCAAAGGCGTTCCCCACGAGTCAGGCTCGTGTGGCTTTCCTTATATCCTATTTGGCTGGAAACGCGGCACAATGGGGCGTACCTCTGGTGAGCAGGGACGACCCCCTCTTATGTGATTGGGGTGCTTTTCGCGAGGAATTCCTGAAGGTATTCGACAGAAGGGCTGACTCGTACACGGCGGACCGTGAAATGCTTGAGTTGAGACAGGGATCCAACGACCTGGTGCAGTATCTCAACGCGTTCCGAAGGCTGGTTGCGGAAACCAAGTGGCCTGTTGCTAAACAGACGGCGCTCTTCCATCAAGGGCTGTGCGATGAGCTCAAGGACGCCGTGGCTCATATTGACCCTCAACCCAAGACATGTGAGGGCCTTATCAACCTGGTATTACGGCTGGAACATAGACTAAGTGAAAGAAAGGGGGATCATGGGAGAAAAGGAAAATCCCTTCCATCCTATGTGACGGTGGGAAGTCCTGAAACTTCCACCGCATCCAAGGGAGAACCCATGGACATCAGCGCAATACGAGCGAGCCTCACAGCCACGGAGAAAGAGTCACGCCGTAAACAAGGATTGTGCCTATATTGTGGCAAAAAAGGCCACTACGTACGTGAATGCCCTGCCAAACCGAAGACGTCACGTTATCGGGCCAACCTGTCGGTAACAGCCGTGGTGGACATACCGGCGGAAAACTAGAGGACTCCAAGACCAGAGAAGGGGCATCTCGGAGTCACTCATCCATCCCTTCACTTTCCAACTCGGTCACTAAGGGACAACGACACCTGTTTATCACGGTGCACGTGGGAGTGCATGACCAGTGGATACCCGTTGTGGCCATGGTGGATTCAGGGGCCACTGGCATGTTTATGGACCACAACGAGGCATGCAGGCTAGGGCTAGTGCTTCTTCCCAAAGCAGTACCCGAAGACGTCTATGCGGTAGACGGAAGGCGATTGGTGACGGGGCCCATCGGACAGCACACGGGGGTCCTTCCGATGAGATATGGGAGGAACCATTTGGAACAAATCGATTTTAACATCATCCGAGCGCCCCAATATGGCGTCATATTGGGATTGCCGTGGCTACAGAAACACAACCCCTTTGTGGATTGGCCAACACATCGCATCGAAATGACGTCACCGTATTGCATCCTGCATTGTGGAATAAGAACGGAATCCCTTGACGCAGATGAGAGCGGGAGTCAGACGGTGGCTACAGCGGCAGAAAAAGATGTGGCTCTCCCCCAGGCTTATCACAGTTTTGAGGATGTATTTGATGAGGTGAAGGCGGAAGTGCTACCACCACATAGACAGTTTGACTGCCAGATCGACCTGGTGCCAGGGGCCAGCGTTCCCAGCGGCAGGCTGTATGCCCTGACGGAGCCTGAAAACGTGCATCTCCGGGGGTACCTGGATAAACTCCTCAAGCTAGGATTCATCCGCCCGTCCAAGTCTCCGGCCGCCTCGCCACTCTTCTTCATCCCGAAGGCTAATGGGGAGCTGAGAGCCTGTGTGGACTTTAGGGCATTGAATGCGATAACCATAAAAAATCGGTACCCCTTGCCTCTCATCAGTGTACTTCTGGAACAGGTCAAGAAAGCTCGTATCTACACCAAGTTGGATTTGAAAGGGGCATACCATCTGGTGCGCATGAGGGACGGAGACGAGTGGAAGACCGCCTTTAAGACCAGGTTCGGCCTTTTTTAGTACCTCGTCATGCCGTTCGGTCTGTGCAACGCCCCGGCAGCCTTTCAGTACTTTTTGAATGAGGTATTCAGAGAGGAGTTGGATATCTACGTGGTCGTATATATCGACGACATCCTCATCTATTCGTCCAGTGTGGAGGAGCACGTACACCACGTCAAAGCTGTGCTCCAAAAGCTGAGGGAAAACATGCTGTTTTGTAAACTCAGCAAGTGTGACTTCCACGTCACATCCGTGGAATTCCTCGGAGTGATGCTGAGTCCAGAGGGACAGGAGATGGCAGAACGAAAGATCAAGGCGGTGAAAGAATGGCCGGTGCCCCAAAGCGTGAAGGACGTCCAAAGTTTCATTGGCTTCGCCAACTTTTACAGGCGGTTTATAGATGGATTTTCAGGAGTGGTGGCCCCAATCACACAGCTACTGAGGAAGTCCAAGGAGTTTGTCTGGTCCCCTGAAGCGAACAAAGCCTTTGAGGCCCTGAAAAGCGCCTTTGGTAAGGCGCCGGTGTTGGCTCACCCCGATCCGGATCTCCCCTACGTGGTGGAAGCGGACGCGTCGGATGTGGCGCTGGGGGCTATCTTGTCCCAACGCAACCACGACACAGGGGTGCTTCATCCCGTTGCGTACATGTCCCGCAAACTCAACGACGCCGAACGCAACTACCATATTGCGGAGAAGGAGCTTCTCGCAATCAAGGACGCCTTCACCGAATGGAGGCATTGGTTGATGGGGGCAAGACATGTGGTATCGGTGTACACGGACCATCGGAACCTACAGTTCATGACGGCCACTAGACACCTTTCTCCCAGGCAGCTGCGGTGGATGATCTTCTTTGCGGGGTTCAACTTCCGCATCACATATCGGCCGGGGACGGAAAACCGGAAGGCGGACGCCCTGTCCCGTCAATCTGCAGTTAAGGAACCATTGCCTGCAACCGAGCGTTCCATCATTTCCCCGAGGATGGTATTGGGGGTTATCCAACCGGATACTTTCCTGAGGGGAATAAAGAGAGGGATCAGGTCATTCGCATGGCGGAGGTGGCTCCTCAGTCACAGAGAATGGCAGCTGAAGGACGGGATACCCCTGAAGGGCAGGTGCCTATTGATACCCACGCCTAGGCTAAGGAAACAAGCATTCATCTGGTGCCATGACTCTCCATGCGCAGGTCATTTGGGCTTTGAAAAAACGGTGGCTAGCATGGGACGGCATTTCTGGTGGCCAACCATGAGAGTGGATGTCAGGAGGTGGGGACAGGAGTGTCCTACGTGTGCTACCATGAAGGCCGACCATGGCCGAACCCAAGGGCTCTTACATCCACTTCCGACCCCGGATAGACCATGGGATAGCATATCACTGGACTTCGTGGTGGGCCTACCGGTAGACCAGGGGATGACGGCAATACTGGTGGTGGTGGATTACTTGACGAAAATGGGGCACTTCATCCCCTGCAAGAGAGTCCCTACGGCCGGGGAATTGGCGTCACTACTCCTAAAGAATGTGGTACGACTGCATGGATTACCTGGGGTGATCGTGTCGGACCGGGGGTCGCAGTTTACTGCGCAATTCTGGAAGACTTGGTGCACTGCGCTGCATGTTAAGACCGCCCTGTCCACCAGCTACCACCCTCAAACGGACGGCCAAACCGAGCGCCTGAACCAAACGCTCAAACAGTATCTGCGATGTTTTGTGGACCAGGGCAGGGAAGAATGGGTCGACTTGCTATGGGTTGCAGAGATAGCCTATAACAACGCCACTCACAGCTCCACACAGTCATCTCCGTTCTATAGCAACTATGGCCAACATCCCAGGTTCTTGCCATTTCTACATCCGTTCAGAGAGGACAGGATTCCCGCCACAGCGGACAGGGTGGCACACATAAAAGACACGTTGATGCGCTCAAGGGCTGTCCTAATAGAGGCCAAGAGAAGATACAAGTCTGCGGCAGATAGGAAGAGAAGGCCCGGGCCACTGTACCGCACTGGAGACTACGTCTGGATATCCACAAGAAACATGAGGTTTCGAAAGAACAGTGTGTTCCATCCCAAGTACATGGGCCCCTATCGAATTACCAAGTGTATGGGTCCCGTGAACGTGAAGGTGTGCTTGCCCCAGTCATTGCGGATACACCCTGTCTTTCATGTATCATTGCTCAAACCAGCACCCTCCAAGCCGTCTGGGACACCTAGGCCGGTATGCGTGGAGTCGGAGGTGGAGTATGAAGTGTCGGGCATACGGGCGTCCAAATGGCGCAGGGGGAAGCTGTGGTACCTGGTTGCGTGGAAAGGCTATGGCCCGGAGGAGCATTCATGGGAACCGGCTGAAGGGGTTCATGCTCCGCGCTTGGTCTCCTTGTTCCATCGTCGTTTTCCTGCCAGCGCTGGACCCGTGGGGAGCCGCTGAGAGGGAGGATGTACTGTCAAGAATTCCTGTCATACAAGGGAAACACGCCCTTATGTAAACAGGAGAGCTGTTACATAACTCAAGGGAAACACGCCCTTATGGAAACAGGAGAGCTGTTACATAACTCAAGGGAAACACGCCCTTATGTAAACAGGAGAGCTGTTACATAACTCAAGGGAAACACGCCCTTATGTAAACAGGAGAGCTGTTACATAACTCAAGGAAAACACGCCCTATAAAGGGAGGAACCGGGAGGTACAAGGCTGTCGGATATTGTGTTTACACCGACGTACCTGCTTCGTGAAGAGCAGTGTTCCGGAGTGGTGCTCCAGTAAGGCAAGAACGGAGGTAGGTCGAGTCGTTACTCCCTGGGCCGTGTCTTGCCCCATCGTCACCTGTGAAGGACCCGGAAGCTCTACCGGTCAACCATTGAGCTTCGCTTTTTGACTCGGCTGAGTCCAAGCGCAGTGGCGCTTTTGCTGGTTGGAGTCGTAACTCCCAGCCCGACCAGAGACACAGGGACTGCCAGCTGTAACGCACACCAGGAGGTGTTTGCCGCGTTACAGACTCGGAAGTCCACAGGATCGATCGAGCGGCTGCTCTCGGTTCAGTCTTCTTGCTTGTGATTGGGGTATCGGTGACGCATCACCAGGAGGTGACTCCGCGTCCCGGTGCAGTCTGAGGAAGAGGTTGAGCGGCTGCTCCCTTCAGGTAGAGACCCCGGCTGGGTGTTTCCCTGACTCCTCGATTCTCCCCAACACTCTTCGTGCCCCTCACAGCCTACCGATTGGCATTGTCGGCCATTTCATTTCTGCCCTCTGTTGGCATACGCCGGGATCGGCGTATATGCAGAGGACGGTTAGGACCATCCGTGCTGTGGGCTGGTAACGTACTTAGCCTGGAGGATTCCAGTGACTATAACTTTTGTTTGTTCTTTGTATTTTATTTGCCTTCATTAAAAGAACTAACCCTTCACAAGTGGTTACGTCCTCATTGTCGTGTCTGTTAAACGATCCTGAGACGTTCAGGGCGTTACAACAATGGCAGAGCAGCAGTCCTCTTCTGAGAGTGAGCAGGGCAGCAGCATCATCAGACAGAGAAGGAGGAAACAGAAGAATTCTTTTGTTTGGGAATATTTCACATTTCCAGAGGGGCAGAAAAAGGTAAATGCTCCATTAGTCACCTGCTCACTTTGTAAGCGTGTCTTATCTAGAGGTAATCCAAGGAAGAAGTATTCCTTTGGTAATTACACTATGTTTAGACACAGGGATGTACATCCCAGGACTTTTGCTCGACATACTGAAGCAAACCCTCCAGTAAGTCACCCGAGCACATCCGCAGAAGCTCAGCCGAGTACATCTTCGGCAGCTCAGCCGAGCACTTCCTCTGTGGTGGGAGCATCACCCTCTTCTGCTCCTCTGGACATCTACCCTCGATTTCAGAGGGTACATATAAGGTGCAACACTTGTTACTCTCTTATTGCTATGGAGGAATCTAGTATTCCTCTAATAGATAATAAGATTGAGCAGCACAAGTGCGGTCCCTTCTAATATTCCCATTCTTTCTGTCCTCTGTCCCTGTATTAACACAAGGGCTCTTTTAAGAGCCACCCTACCTCACAATTGTTTTTTTAATTTATTTTATCAATTTTTACCGTGCGCGTACGCTACGCGCACCTTTTTAAAAAAAAAAATATATATTTATTACACCCTTCAATGTACTTGAGGGACCACAAGGGAAATGACAAAAGCAGAGTGAGGAGAAGTGAAAACAAGGGACTACGAAAGTAAATGTGTGCTAAATACAGATATTTCAAACTTACCTGACCAACTTAATTTTCATTAAATGGTTTTTTTTAATTGCTAGAAAAAAGGATTAATTTTCCTAAAATTTCTTTCTCAATCTGTAACAAAAGAAAAAAAGTATTAATATTTAACAATACATTTTACAATACAGTACACATATTTTCATATTTAACAAAGACATGTTTTGCCCTTTTTTTGCTGTTTTCAGAATATATTGAAATTTTTAAAGTCCAAGCCAGGGCATCTTCCCTGTACGGGGCAGAACTTTGGGGACACATATCAGTTAGTAATTTATCAATAACTGAAAACAACTTTTTAAGACAGCTGTTGGACTTGCCTCAAAGCACTCCTTTGGTCCCCCTAAGGCTAGATCTTAATATTTATCCAATTGCAGAAATCATTGCTCTTCGGCCCTTACTTTATTGGAAGCGCTTGTGGAGCACCCCAGAACTGGTGCATTACAAGGAGGAGCTTAAATTTGTGCTAGCCACTATGGGATCCGGTAAGATTCCATGGTTGGCCTTTGTAAAAAAATCACTTATCTTGTCTGGGCTAGAGGAACTCTGGCTTAATCCTGAAACCTCCTGCCCAGCCATTAGTAAACAAACTATGATAAGTATGATTAAGGAAAAAAATTTAATGAACCTCTTCAGCTCCACAAAAAGTTCAAGTCTTACCGATAATTTCTTGGATATTAAGTTTTCTTATAGCTTTGAGTCTGTGATTGACCAAATTCAACCCACACTGGCGAAGAAATTGTACTTACAATTTAGATATGGCACCCTACCTCTTTTTCAGATAATTGACAGTTGGAAAGGGGGCACTGTACGACCTTGCCCAGGCTGTCTACATGAGAATGAATTTCTGGTACATGTTATGCTCTTTTGTCCAGCTTATTCCTATATTAGGAAAAAATGGATAATTCAGTTATGTAAGAACTTGTGCATGAGGCAATACTTGGCCTTTTTTAGGGTTCTGAAAACAGATACTGACGCATTGATCGCCTTTACTGTAGCTAAATATTTACACTCTATGTGGATTACACGAAGGAAGTTGATAAACGACACTGTAGCACTTTAATAACAAGTATATGACCAACAAGTCCCTAGACCTACCTTTTTATATTTTCAATGATCTGTTTCTTATCAATTTTACTACCTTTTAACTTATTTAAATTTTTTATATATAATATCTAATAATCACTCAGGAATATGAGATCCATGTATCGAAATGTATTAATCGACTTGTGATTTGCTTGTATTCTTTTTTTTTTTTCTGTGTATGCTTTTATGGTAAATCTAACCGCAATAAAGCTGATTTGAATTGAATTGAATATATTGAATTTCACTGCAAATTGTGAAACCAATTGCATTCATCACTTAACAGCGGGCAAAAAAATTAACAATCTGAAAGATTGTTTAAAAAAAGCCCTGAATCTCTTCTCAGTAAAACATACCTTGATAGAAATATAATATATATGATAAAAATATCATCTAACAACAATAACTATTTGCAATAAATAACGTCTGTAAATCTTGTTGCTTAAGCTCATACACCCAAATAATATCTGTCAAAGAAGTCCACAAGAGAAATTTTTACCTTTCCATGAGGCCAAATGGTAATTTTTAAATTCTTTTTTGATGAAATATCCAAAGGTAATCCAATAAAATCGCAAAAAATGATTTGTTCAGTTGTTCCAATTTGTATCTAAAATTTTGGTTTTAGAAAAAATACATAGGAATTTGGTGATTCTGCAGGCAAACGTTGCTTGAAAATCAATTGAGAATCATTACACAGTGTCCAGCCTTTTTCACATTTAAGATAAACTGTGAATGACCAGAAGTTATCGAAGGTCCATCATGGAAAATTATTGCAACTGCAACAAAAGTTTTTCCTGATATCGATAATTGTTTTCCTACAAACTTCTTTATAGAAGTGTCCAATTTTGTTCCATCAGCTCTACAACGTTGCATCATTAAAATTACATACTGTCCATATTTCTTTAAAAATAACGTTGAAAACATGTCTGATTTACATTTAGAACATTCCATGCTGTGATTGGCATCTTTAACTAATTTACTAAAAGTCACTGATTGACTCTCTGGTAATGTTAAATATATGAACCTTTCAGAATCAACATTAGAGCTGCATGTGTTGAAACAGTTTTCACAACTATGTTCCCATTTATAAGCGAGACCAAACATATTTTCTATTTCTATCCCTTCTTCTTCCAGTACCATAAGAATATACATCAAGAATTCCTGTGCATCTTGCTGGACATTTTGAGTAAACTGTGTACTTCCTGAACATACATCTAAAAGTTTTCTAACATCAGAAGCACTTTCTATTTTAGTTTTATCATTACTCAGCTTCTCAAAAAGAAAACTCAGCAGAGAACAGAATCTTTTTTCATGATTTAGTATTATCTGCTCTAGCAAACTTTCAAGATAAAATACAACATTCAGCACTACATTAGCGTAGCAGTTGACACCAGAGCTATTTTCAAAATGACAACCAACAACCTCTTCAGCATTGTCCTTTTTCTTTTTGCTTGCAATCACATCACTCTCCTTTTGTTTTCTCTTCTGTACATCCTCATTACAGATATTCTCAATTCTCCTTTTCCGACAAACAACACGTTTTTCAAACACAGGATACTGACCTAAATGAGGAGCATAGCTTCTTCTTAATCTATTATATTCCTTTACACAGTTTGCATCAGCACTAACTTTTGAGTCATCAAAGTCTATCATGAATAGACCAGATAATGTTTTCACTCGTGACAAAGCAACATATGCCATACCTTCTTTGAACACAGTTGAACCAATGTTTACAAAAGCACTATCTACAGTTAATCCTTGAGATTTGTGAATAGTTACAGCATATGCTAGAGAAAACGGAAACTGCTTCCTACGTACATATAAGTCTTTCACAAGCAAGAAACGAACTGAACAACGACAAATGTCTTTAACCTCTTCAATCTGATCAAATTTTATTTTTAAAAATTCAATTCCATCTTTTTTCTGGTATTTCCCAAAACCCACAACTTTACCCATAGCTCCATTCACTAAACCTTTTTCTACATCCAAATTTCTTCTTAAAAATACTCCACAGTTCAACCAAACATAAAGATTTTTTTCTAATCCAGCTGTTTTCGAAATGTTCTTCTCTAGAGAATCAAATTTATTTTTCAGTTTGCCTGTTAATGTAATAGTAATTCCTTCATGCTGAATTGTGTCCACTGCTTCCATTTTCTTAATCTCTTCCTTTTCCAATTTCAAAAGTTCCTCATTGAATATCGAGCATTCACGTAGTGTTGGCATTAAGCAGATTACAGTATTTTTTTCTGCAATGTTCTGGTATATTTTCTCTGCAACTATTTCTTCATTTGGAAATAAATTATGTAGCATCCGACTCTGTAATGCTTTTCTGCCAACTTCTGTGAGTAGTCCAATTCTGATATCTTTCAGAATACTTGCATAATCTTCATCGTTTGCTTGCCTCATATTGGTAGTGAGTTCTTTGTACTCAAAGAATGACCAAATATTCGCATTACCAATACTTCCTAATGACTTCTTTGTGTCTTCATGTGTCACAGTATTAAACACTGGTTGTCCTTTAACTGGAGTGAGCTGCAGAAGATCCCCAAAAACTATAACATGGTTTCCTCCAAATAACACGTCATAGTCTCTCTTTAGAATTTGCTGCATTCTTAAATGCACAAAGGCAAGCATTAAGTTTGATACCATGCTTACCTCATCAATAATGAGAACTTGCATCTTCTTCAACACTCTTGAAACTTCAAAGCATGCTTCTCCTGTTAACTTGTGATATTCTATTTTGTTCTCATGCTCCACTGGTAACATTAGCAAGCGATGTAAGGTAATTCCTTTTATGTTATATGCTGCTAACCCAGTTGGAGCAGTAACAACACAAGACAAAGTTGAATCTGTTTTTTGCTGTAGGTAGCTTAGGATGACTTTAATTAAGAAACTTTTCCCAGTTCCAGCTTGTCCACTCACATACATCCTGATTGGTTCAAATGATGCACATGAGCACTCTTTCTTTTCATGTAGTAATCCATGATCAATTTTTTTTGTGACTTCTTCATAAATTTGTTTTTGTTCTTCATTCAGTTGCTGTTCCAAATTTGGTAAGTCTATTAAATCTTCCTGAGCTTGATTCATAGCTGTTTCCACTTCAGTCATTGCTATTGCAGCTTCATTTTCTACGATTGGTTGTCCTAGGGGATCTTGACTGAGTGTTCCAGAACTTTGGCTGTCTTGAGAACTGTCTCTAGCTACTTCAGCTGCAATTGTAGCTTCCTGTTCAATTTCTTCATTTAACATTTGCACATAATTTGTGAAAGTACTGCATTCAATCGTATCTTTACATGCATTAAAGGAATCTTCATAGCTGTGAAAATCTCCAAGTAATTCATCCTCTGAACGCCATGGTTTAAACAGCTGTAAAAGTGCTAAGTAGTAAAATTCCTTTTTGTCAGGAGTGTCGCAACTCAGCTTCCTGTGATTAATCAAGCTTCCTTTTGTTTGCTTCACCAAACATCCTTCCTCACCAATGACTTTATATTTTCCATTGTTGATGTCTTCTGTGGCTTTCCATGTAAAAAGTAGTTCTGCAGCACTTCAAAGAGACACATGTTCTCAAGATGACGACTTCTTTTTGGGTAATATGTGTCCAACATGTTTGATTTCAAAATATCTGTACTTTCCGGGTCATTCTCTGCCAAATATTCAATTTCTCCAACAGATTTCAGTACCCGATTTCGCATTCCTGCAAGGCCTAAACTTACCCAAATTATTCTTCTGGGTTTGGAGTACAGACTTGCAGATGATAACCTATCTGAGCATTCGTAGGATCCAATTTCTCGATGCGATAACATCTTTAAACTGAAACTGTATAGCTTTTTACTGACAGTCTTCTCGTGAGAAATCTCTTCCCACATTTCCTTCAATTCCGTTTTCTCAGATTTAGTGATGTAAGATGTGACATACCGAGCAACAGCAATAGAATTGTCAGCTACATACTGAATATCCATGTTAGCATTCCACATGGATAACATGACTGGGTTGTAGTCATTTATATATTTTGACTCTTCTTTTCTTCTTAGGTTGTAGGTATTTTTAGGCGATTTTCTTGTAATAGTATGTCGCACAGCTGACATAAAACTGTTGACTCTTCCTTTTGAAAGAACAGGCCGTGGAAATCCAAATCGACATTTTGGTGCCGATTATGATCCTGGAAAAAGATTCCCCGTACGACTCGTATCCGGTCTTTTTACCGTACGAATCATACAAGTGCCGTACAAACTGCCAACTACGATTCGCATGGGAAAAAGTCCATACGAATCGCATTGGGAATAATTCCCCACACGTCCTCGGGTCGGAAAATGTGTCTGACACGTCCCCGGACGATTTACCATACAAATGTGAAAAGTGAAGTCCGACCACGCAAGTACGATCCATCCCGTGCGTCCGATGTTACAACCGGATGGAAAAAACACAGCCCGCACCGAACTCCTATAGCAACCATGGAGACATGTGCCCGCATACGCGCCCAACACCCCCCCAGACCCCGTATGTACGCGCCCAACCACCCCCCCAGCCCTCGTATGTACGAGTCGAACCCCCACCCGTGCATGTACACCCGTGTACATACGAGTCGAACCCCCACCGTGTATGTACGAGTTGAACCCCCACCCGTGTATGTACACCCGTGTATGTACGAGTCAAACCCCCACCCGTGTATGTACGAGTCGAACCCCCACCCGTGAATGTACACCCGTGTACGTACGAGTCGGACCCCCACCCGTGTATGTACACCCGTGTACGTACGAGTCGAACCCCCACCCGCGTATGTATGGAGCCTACCCCCACCCCCAACAGTGTATGTACGGACCGTACCCCCACCCGCGTATGTATGGAGCGTACCCACACCCGCGTATGTATGGAGCGTACCCCAACAGTGTATGTACGGACAGTACCCCCACCCGCGTATGTATGGAGCGCGTATGTATGGAGCGTACCCCCACCCCAACTGTGTATGTACGGACCGTACCCACACCCGCGTATGTATGGAGCGCGTATGTATGGAGCGTACCCCCACCCCAACAGTGTATGTACGGACCGTACCCCCACCCGTGTATGTATGGAGCATACCCCCACCCCAACCGTGCATGTACGGACCGTACCCCCACCCGCGTATGTATGGAGCATACCCCCACCCCAACCGTGTATGTACGGACCGTACCTCCACCTGTGTATGTACGGAGCGAACACACACCCCACCAGTCTAAGTACGGAGCGCACCCCAGGCCCCAACACCAGCACCCTCACCCAACATCGCGCATGTACGAGTCGTACCAAGCCAGAGACAAGGACAGCACTGTACAACAAAATGGCCGATGTACGCACCGTACAGACGCTAAAAACACACGTACACATCCAGGACAAAGCAAAACAACACAAGAAGACTCCATTCGAATCGCACAAAGCCACAAAACATGTCCAACAAGCACAAATACAACCTATTCACTGACCTGCAACTGCCAAACTCACAAACAGAGGCCCAAAACACAACCACTCCTTATAACACACCCACCCAAAGTTCAAACACAGCCACACCCACCAATGGACCAATAAAAAGGCCCAACACACACAAACCATGATCCTTTGCAACAGACCCACTGCTGCCAGACCACACAGAGAAACAACTGCACCATACTACAACCTCCACTACACCTTACACCTGCACACCTTCACACAACCACCTTCACAAACACCCCCTCATCACATTCACACACCTGCACAACCACACCCACACACCCACAACCATCCACACCCACACCCCCACAACCATCCACACCCACACCCCCCACAACCATCCACACCCACACCCCTCACCATGCCCACTAACAAGAATCCAAAGTTCACTAGCCAAGAGTTGGAGGTCCTTGTCGACAAAATCCTCAGAGTCGAGCCACACCTCTTTGGAACATTGGTCAGACAGACCAGCATTTCCGAAAAAACAGCCATGTGGCAGACGATTGTCGATGCTGTGAATGCTGTTGCGTCCACCAGAAGGACCAGGCATGAATGCCAAGCCAGGTGGTACGATCTGCGGAGGACGGTCCACCGCAAAATGACCGACGACCACAACCTGGCCAACATCACTGGAGGAGGGCCGGCCCGCAGACGCGTACAATACTATCCCTGGGAGGAGAACGTGATGGCCATACTGCCGGTGGTGGCAGTGGAGGGAGTAGAAGGACTCCGAGAGCCTGGTGAGTACACAAACAACTCACCTCACATGGGGGGAACATCATCCACAACCAAACTCACAATCATGCACGCAACCACCCCAAAGCTATCGTATGACTCAACCACACTCCATAAACACGCACATGCCACTAGCGCCACCATGCCCCATGCACCCAGCTGGACAATGCCAAGTCACAGGCCACAGAAAACACCAACACAAGACACGATAACCCGGATGGCGGGAGTGTGGGCCTCAAAAATCACATAGTGCAACTCTGAAGCAGACAACAATGCCCTCTGCCCATATGGCCTAGGTCACAGCCAGACAAACAGTGTGTCCCCACACAGGAAAGACTTGCCTGCAAATGGCGGACGCCTTGCATGAAGACATGGGGGTGAAGGCACTTTTTGTACATGACAGCAGCCAATGAACAGCCAACACTGTGAAAGAGTGGCAGCACACACCACCACAGCAGCAGCGCAGACACAGACACTACACTCAATGGGTTCCTGGAGATCAGAAACAAACTCACATGAACAAGCCAAGGGCCATTCAAAGATCTGCAAAAAGTGTGTGCCTAGGAAGCTGGGCTGAGGTGACAGAGGGTGACACACAGAGGGAGGGAGAGGGGGAGAGAGAGGGAGGGAGACACAGGGAGACGGACAGAGGGAGGAGGCTGACACAGGGAGGGAGGGAGAGGGGGACAGAGAGGGAGTGAGAAAGGGATACACAGGGAGACCAATTCAGCCTTGGGTGGTGTGGGAATGTCTGCTCGTCAGCAGGTGGACTGCGTGCATGTAGACAAGGGTGGCCAGTGCCTGAATCCCCCTCTCTTCTCCATGGCAAAACATTGGGCCATGTCTCAACCTGTGCACGAGCACAACGCCAGCTACCAGCATTATATAAATGTGTGGAACAACTCCATGTGCCCACGTACAGTGCAACACGGAAGGCGCCAATGCATGGCTCGCCACACCTGCTCACTCCACTGCTGACTGCAGTCACAATTGACGCAGCAAGTAAGACTGTGTCACACATAGGTAAAGTCCCCAAAACTGTGGCCAAGGGACATACCCATGCACAAGTGCACTGTGAGTGGAATGCAAGACCTATCCAAATACCCAGAGGAAATGTGCCAACTGAAACGAATGAAACATGGATGTTGCATGGAACAAAAATAACATTGTCTCTCTCACACACAGGTCAACGTCGTGGATCACCCCCCAACACTGGGGGGGAAGACTCACAGGACCCGGCTCTGCGGGATGACCATCCCACCGGCAGCGACGACTCTCACCACTCTGTGGACGACACCGACAAACCTGGCACCTCTGGTGTCCAACCACCTGCAGCACCTGCGTCAGGTATAACTGGGCCAACCACCACCCCCACCCCCACTCCTGCCACATCCCAGGAGACACCCAGGATCCCTGCCCCACCACCACAACGCAGCCAGGCTGAACAGAAGGAACACGGTGTACCGGGCACCCAGGAGGAGGCAGGCGACAACGCAAATGCCACCCCTCAGGGGTCCCGGAGACCCGATGTGCCCACAAGGGCAGGCCAGGTGCAAGTGGGCAGGGGTTGTGGGAATGGAGGACGGCGGAGGCGCGAGCCTGACCAGTTGGCTGCGGAACCGGTATATTCCCATGTAAGAAACATCCTGGACACATACCGGCAGGACACCATGGGCATGAGCCAGGTTGTGTCCACCCTCAACGAGATGAAGGGGACCCTCGAGGAGATCAAGACCCAGCAGGCCCAGCAACATGCGGAGCAACATGCCTGTCAACTGCGACACCAAGGACGGATGGAGGACAGACAGGCTGAGTTCGTGACGGTGCTCACGGGAATTAACCGTTCACTCCGTCGGATAGCCGACAACATGGGCAACCCTCCCTGTGCCACCAGGCGAAGAACATCACCACCCACAGGGAGGGATCAGGAGGAGGAGGATACATCCGACAGAGCATCCCAAACATCGTCACGGCCTGCTTCTGAGGGTTCCCGCAGGAGGGCAGGTGGTCCACGGAAAAGACGGTGAGGGTCGGCGCAACAGCACCATCTCCCAGGACACCTGGCCTGGCACCTGGCCCACTGGACCAACAGCAGCACATCTGCAAATGACATTCTCTGCCACACGGACTTGCTGGTCACTGTCTGACCAATGTTGACAAAGACTGTGGCATGGACTCTGATGATCTCCAACGGCAAGGACACAAACTCCCCCAGTGAACTTTGGATTCCACACACCCGGAAAGCCCCTCTTGTCATACCCCCCAACACGTACCCCAACACAAATAAAAACTTACACGATCAAGAGATGATGCCTACATTTTGCATTATTACCTTACATGTGTCTTGTAAAGTCTAACCATGCCTGAGTTCTCATATGACTTCAACCATCCATACCCTGGGGCCTGAGTCTGGCACAGGACACACATGGGTCACAATGTATTAGGCAAGACAGACATGGAGCACCATACACACCCGTGATGGGCCCAACCAGCTGAGGGGGTGGCCTCACAACCGTGCCGACAGACATATTGAGTACAGCAGCAGTCATGCGCAGAGGTCAGGGATCATGTGGAGTGTCCTGGGGGGCACCCAGGTATGTGTAGACAGGTGGCAGAACCATGTCCTGCAAGCCTGAGTCAGGTGGATGCAGAGAATGGTGGCCTGGCCAACGTTGGATGCATGGGGATGGCACATGTCACAATACCCACACAGTCATGGACATCATGCACAATACAGAGTCTAATCCCAGACAAACAGATTGCATCTCGCTACTCTACACATAGACACATAGCCACTATCACTGAAAACCATGCCAGACATGCCGTATGCACCGTGGCAACACACCAGCATTGACTGAGAAGAGGACCTTGGAGGCATAGGGACACCTTTATTAGTCATGGATTCCGGAATGCAGAGGCAACTCGGAGTACACATACACAGGTCATGTGGAGTGACATGTGGGTCCAACACTGGCACCCCCCTTCTGCACCCCAAATGCTTGATAGCCATGGAACTGGCACACAAGTGTCGGGTAACAGCTAAACACCCCCTGCTGCTCACGGAGAGGCTGACATACACCATTGATCCTCTGATGTGAAAGTCCCACACCATGTCAAGCCAATGCAAACCGTATGTGTCCGAGGGCAGTGTTACACACATTGATGCCATCATCACAATCCACTATCCCATTACAGATGACTGTCAACAAGTCTGACCATCTATTCAGGTGTATCCAGCTACATGTAATGTGTCCCATGGTGATGCGACATGTCTGCAGAGGAACCAAACATCGACAGGGGCAGTGTGCACACATCGTAAACAACTGCCACACCCAATACACCCCTGATGCATCCCTTACCCTAAAGAGACTTCCAAACTTGTCCGTGCGTGTAACGCTGAGTCAGCACACGATGACGTGTCCATGAGGAATAGCAGTGCCACAACAATGCAACCAGCAGACGGCATGCGCAAGTACCTGGGGATGGGAGACACACAAGAAGTCAGCCACAAAAAGCACAGCCACTTGCATGTGCATGTACTCGACACATGTAAGGATGACAACATGCTAGGTCACAATTATGACTGTGGAAATACACTCATCACTGGCACCATCACTCGAGTGACACATCCACACACACCTCTGACTCACGTGGCAGACATGCAGATGGACACACACATCGCAACACATGCCACACGGGGACCAATGCATGCACACTCAGACACTGGTACTCACCACTAAGCAAAGAAGTCACGTATGAGCCGACTTCGGATGTCCTCTTGCGGAACCACATCCTCCACATCACTAGCCCCATTGCCAAGCCCTTCGTCCTCCACGGGTGGATGGTCCTGATCATCTTGATCCAGGATGAGTGGCACAGCTTTGTCAACTGCCATGTTGTGCAGCATGCAGCAGACCATGAAGATTTTGCAGACCTTCGCCGGGGCATATGGGAGGGCACCGCCGGTCTTGTGTAGGCACCTGAATCGGCTCTTCAGGAGGCCAAATGTCCTCTCTATCACTTGCCTTGTCCGGCCATGGGCGGTGTTGTAGCGGACCTGGGCCGGCATGCTGGGGTTGCGGAGAGGTGTGATCAGCCATGGCATGTTGGGATAGCCAGCGTCCCCTACATGGAAACCACATGGACATAAGTAGGACAGGAGAAGCGGTCGGGCTGGAAGTCTATGCAAAATACAGGACAGACAGAGTGTACCCACCAACAACACATGCTCATTCGTTGCGCAGCTGCGTCATCATTTCAGGCACCCTGCTACGCCTCATGATGTAGGCATCGTGTGCTGATCCTGGAAAACGAGTACAGACATGTGAAATCACCATGTTGGACAGACACACCACAAGGGCATTGATGGAGTGGTAGTGCTTGCGATTCCTGTACGCTACCTCCTGTGCCTGTGGTGGTACCAAAGCCACATGTGTCCCATCTATGGACCCAATGACATGGGGCATCCCTCCCAGGGCATAGAATCCACGCTTGACACCAGTCAACTGTTCAGGAGTTGGGAAATGGATGAACTCATCCAGGTGAAGCAACATGGCCTCTAAAAAATCATGCAGCACACGGCTGAACATGCTCTGGGACATGCCACCAACATGAGCAATGGTATATTGAAAGGTACCCGTGGCAAGAAAATGTAGGGCTGCCATTACCTTCAGCTTGGGTGTCAGTGCCGTAGGATACCTGTGCAGCAGTTGCAGGTGTGGTGCCAGCCTTGCCGTCAACTCCTCAATCAACGGTTGGGGGAAGCGGTAGCAGCGTATACAGTCATTCTCCCGCATGTCAGCCAAGTCCGGAATTGGTCGGGGAAGAGGCGGCACTCTGCAGTAATTTGGAAGTGACAAGGAAGAGTGAGTGCACTACAACAACAATTTACATGTACTGAGCACATGTTAATCTGTCAATACACATATGCTACATACGGAGTCAGGTATGTGCTAGATGCCCTGGACACGTATGGCTGCCAGGTGACACTCCTACCAAGACCCAGCTACACACGGAGATTGTGAACCTCCACATCCCATGGCATGGGACTAGCTGTGTCCCAGTGTAAGTGAACAGCCAGACGCAATACAGGAGTGACATACATCAACATATCAGCAGAAGTAGGATGTTGATTGCAGAGACAGGTAGCGGAACACTAGAGCCACAGGTCACATGACATTACACTAGGACAGCCCACACACCTTGCCATGAAGGTGTACATGTCATGCCTGACCACACATACATTGAGAGGATGCAGACAGGTCCTTGTTACGCTACTCCGTGTCCCATGCATACATACACACCTTACATCCGATACCACATGTGGCCTGGTGTGCGTAACAGTGTGCCATGGCCATCTACACACAGACACATGTTGGTTGCAGCAACAGCAGATGCTTTTGAGGGAACACCAACATCAAGCTAATGTGAACACACCACACATACATGACATAGTCACATCGTGCAACGTGGGTAGTCACATGTCAGGTGTGGCAACCCCTGTAGCGGGCATCAGGGGACACTTGCGTGTGTTGTTGACTGTGCCATGCCAGTGACGCTCATCTCAAGTGTGCTGTACGACATGCACACATGTCAATGGAGTGAAGGGCATGTCTGGCACATAGTGCACCGTCACACATAACATCTGTACACATCTCATCATACATCTATTGCCTTCACAACTCAGGAGTAATGTGCCACATCACAGCCTTTCACACCTGTGCCCCACACACGTAGTACTGCACAGACAATGCCTAGATGTCCATCCATGGACAAGTATGTCAGCTCTATTCCTTTCTGTGTGCTGCCTGTCACCACTGTTATGTGTGTAAGGCACCGTACATTCGCTCTGAGGGCGTTTGTACGTTCCCTATCACTATGGGAGTGCTGCCGTAGGCCTACCCATAGTGATAGTGAGCGTACAGGCGTGTGTACGGTCCGTATCACTATGGGTACGCATACGCGAGCACACCCATAGTGATAGTGAGCGTACAGGCGTGTGTTCACTTTCACTATGGGAGTGCTCGCGTATGCGTACCCATAGTGATACGGACCGTACACACGCGTGTACGCTCACTATCACTATGGGAGTGCTCGCGTATGCGTACCTATAGTGATACGCACCGTACACACGCGTGTACGCTCACTATCACTATGGGTAGGCCTACGGCAGCACTCCCATAGTGATAGGGAACGTACACACGCGTGTACGGGCCGTTGTCATGCATTTGGGGTGCCCTAGGGCCCCGGAACGCACCGTACCTGTGTGTGAATCTCCAAATTACATAGGGGACACATGAGGGACAAGTATAAAGCCCTACATGCATGCTGGTTGTCATGGAGACCAAGTTTAAAGTTTGAATTTTTTTCAGCAGGTGCCCAGCAAAAGTCGGTTTGAGTGAATCTACTTTGTTGCAATGTGGTTGTGGAGTTTACATCATGCTCAAGAAAAAAAAATTGCTAAGCCACTGACTGTGCTAGGTTTAAATGGATTGGAGGAAACATAGGATGCAAATGTGAGTGACCAATCACTCTGTACTCCTGTGCATGAAACAGGCCAGCAAGGCAGATATAAGGCAGCCAGGTCCCATGAGAGAGCACTTGCCTGCACATCTTTTGATTCTACAAAACTGCTGCTGCTCGTGATTCCCTGGCACCATGTCAAGGTCTGTGGAGAGGGCCCAGCTATTCACCCTGGAGGAGAATCTGGCATTGCTGGATGTGATCCTCCCACAGTACCCCATGCTGTATGGGCGACCAGGGTTTCAGGTGAGTGCAGAGTCCACTAGCACAGACTGTGTCCCTTTTTTGTGACTGGGACTTCTGGCATTGTGTCCAGGTGTGACACACATGCATTGTACTGTAGAGTGGGTCCCAGGGGGGGGAATGCCTGATGTCTCCCAGCCAGAGCATGCTGTGGTGCATGTCTGCCGTCCTCACTTGCATTGTGTTTATTGTGACAATCACTGCATGGTGCATGCCACATTCTGCCTGTCTAAGCCTCCTGGTAATGTTGCTTCTACAGTCCTCATGTGATTATGTGGTCAGCCCAGTGTGACAGGTGACTGTACCCACAGATGTGTGTTAGTTCAGTGTACCTGTGCTGAGAGTGTCCACATGATGTGTTCGTACCCTGGACATCGGTGTGTGTGTAAGTCCCCTGTCATGTGGGTGGGTGCATATGTGGAGTGTAGCGCCCAAGCTGCATGAGGGATGGATATACCCTGCCCATCTGATGCGAGCAGGGAGCAGTGCTGTGTGTCTGACATGCAGAGCCAGCCCCACACCTGTGAGCCCCCCCAGTCTAGTGGCACATGTGCAGAGTGAGGTTTGTAGCTACATTTGGCAATGGCAGGTGAATGTCCTGTGCCTGTGTGTGTCTGTGTACTCTGCTGAGGTAGCGTCAGTGGCCTGTGGCATGTGACTGCTTTGAGGTGCTGCACATAATCCTGGTGTACCTTCTGATGCACAGTGTGAGTCTGGATCATTTATTGTGTCGTACCCCTCATGCCACCTGTGTACTTTCAATGGCCCGTGGTGCATTTGCCATTACACAGAGAAAAATGTCCCTATGACAAAGGTGCAATGCTTTGGCTGCATACTATGCATTGTTGAAACCAGCAAAATTGTACTAATGTGTGTCTCTGTGACATGTGGCAGGTGTATTGATGTAGTCTCACTTTTTCAACCCCACAGGTAGGCGCCGCTGCCAAGGAGCAGATCTGGAGGGACGCCGTCAGTGCCGTGAGGAGGACGGAGGGTCGCAAGCGGCACCTGGCCCAGGTGAGAAAACGCTGGCAGTATATCCGGTGCTGGACGCGGAGGATCGCACGGGTCCTGCTGGGGGACTCACCTGTGGGCCCTAAGAACCATGGGCGTCGCCGTCTGACCCACATCCACAAGCGTGTGCTGGCGGTGGTCTTTCCAGACATGGACAGGCGCTTACGGGAGAAGCAGCAGCAGGAAGGGGGTAGGTACATGTGTGTTTGTTGTGTGTCACCAGCATTTGTAAGTGCGCAGTTGCATGGATACACTGCCAGTGTTTAAATGTGCGGTGCAGGTCCTGTCACCCACAGTATAGTGGTGCTGTCCTTCCTACCTTCCCCTCCTTGTTCCCTGGTCTGTGTGTAGTCACTTTCACAAGGTCATTTGGGCTGGCAGTTTATCCACGTGACCAATGCTTGCAGCATCATGTGTGGGGGTGGTGTGTAACAGGTTTTGGGACCTTGCCTGTGCCCTGGCCAGTTCAGTCAATGTGGGGTCCATGTCAATTGGCACTGATGCTGAGTCCAGACATAGGAGTATGTCTCTGAAGTGTAATGCCTTACAGCAAGCATGTCCTATGTTGTGGCCTGTGACATGATGTGCATGAGTGTGCGATACGCAGAGTGCAGGGATGGTGGCCTGTGTTGCAGTCATTACCATTCAGGACCATGGAATATTGTGGCCACTACTGTCCCCTGGGGCATATTTTGCTAGGTATCATGTGTGTCATCACAATATGTGGACACTCTCAGTGTCTCCAGCATAGGATGTGCTCTGTGCCATTGTCCCCTGGCACCATGTATATTTACGTAACGTGTTCTACAAGTGTCCACTGTACAGCCTGACCTTATTTTCCTCGTTCATACTCACGGTGGCCAGTGCCTGTGTGTCTTGTTACAATTACTGATGATGGCCATTTGTAAATGAGATCGTTGTACAGGCGCACATGGGGTATTTTGGGTCCAATATGGGTTTCTGGCAGCCCATGTGTATTTCTCCCAGACTAAGAGATGCAAGTGCTTCCTGTGTCTTATCAAATTGTCTCATGTAGGGGGTGGTTGGTGTGGGCAATGCCTACATGTCGACACCTGAAATCTCATTGCTCGGTCTGGCCAGTGTGTGATGTTTGTCTGGACATACACTGAAGGTGCAGTGTCCCATTCATGTTGGGCATGTCTTTAAGTATTACCTTTGCAGCATGTGCCTCAAGTTCATGGAGATGGTCCCTGCTCATCCCTAGTTACGGCAACGCTGTGTGGTGCAGATGCAGTGCTGGATTGTCCCCAGAGCCTGAATCCTCTGTCCAAATCCATATCATGTCATTTGCAAATGTGTCATGCTCTCCATAGTTTCTCAGTGGCATGGTGGGTGAACCAACTGTGTGTTGCAGGGCCTATATATGTACCTTGTATTATAGATGTTACTCATCTTTCTTTTCAGGCTATGCACTGTAACCTATGTAGATTTGACTCATGTGACATATGTATACAGGTGTCTGATTAATTCCTGTTTATTCACCTTGCCCACAGCATCGTCGGGGGACATGGATGGAGACACCGGCACGGACCGTGCGGAGGGACCGGGCACCAGTGCCAGCAGTGACACCTTAGCTGGCACATCGAGTGGAACTGAGGCTGAGGGGAGTGATCCGGAGGACCTGTCCACTGCCACTACAGATTATGAAGCTGACGGGTCCGAGGCTGAGCACTCCGTGGGGGCGGAGGCTGCTCCAACAGCTGACAGCAGCACAACATCTCTCCCCGCCCCCTCCATTGCCATCGCTGGCCTCCCACTTGCTCGTGTCCCTTCCTGGCGTGCTAGGTCACCACGTGTCTCCTTCCTGCCAGGCACCGCACCCCCTGCCCCTGTCTCCACTGCTGCCGCCAATGCCGAGTCTGTGGACATCCTGCGGCAGTTGCAGGTTGGTCAGGCTGCGATGCTTAATGTCCTCCATGGCCACAGCCAAGTGCTCACCAACATGGAGGCACACTTGGAGGGCATTTCAGCATCGCAGTCTGACCAACGCAACTTGCTGCGGTATATTGACTCGACACTGACTGCAACAGTGGGTCTCCTGCAGCACTTCGTCCCACCCCCTACCCATGCCCCATCCACACTTCCCACTCCCATGCCTGTCCCACGTACACCCAGACGTCAGCATGCACACACCCCACCAGACACAGGCACCACACCAGCAGGGAAGGACAAGCGCACACCTCCTGGCATGCACACACAGGGTGAAGTAGGCACACCCACTGGGTCGGGGGGCAAACGTAAGACACGCAGCCAGAGTGGGAGTCCGCATTCTGCAAAATCCACTCCCTCCAAATCCACTCCCCTCAGCTCTCCTGGCCACAAATCCAGCAAGGACTCCTTCATGGCCGCTCTGTCCCTGAGCCCCACAGTGACACCACCCCGCAACGGTCAAAGGAGTCCCCGGTCAGGGTGGTTGAGTCCCCCCCTGTCCACACCCTCCCCGGGTAGCGCTGCGACCCATCCCTGTGACCCCCCCCCCTTCTTGGGGCCTGTGGTTCCTTCGGGTGCAGGAGAGACGCTGAGCGACCTGGCAGTAGTGTGCAGCGCCGTGCTCGAATCCACCTTTGGCGCTGCCCCACCCCCTGTGTTGGAGCCGTCCGTCCCTGCACCCACAACACCTCCCCTTGCCCCTCCTGTCCCTGCGGTGCCTGGTCCTTCCCCCCAACATGATGCCCCCCCTGTGGAAGACAAAGGAGTATGACTGTGCAGGCAAGCTAGGGGACACACGTACCACTGTGTCCCCCATCCGGATTGGAGTCATGGACTGCCCTATGGGCCTTGTATATTTTAACATTTATGTTGCTTAAAACTTACATCCTGCTGAATAAAGCAATTTGTTTTTTCCTTTGAACACTAATGTTCATCTGGTATTGCTGTTGGTGGACCTGCTCCATGATTTTGGGTGGTGTTAATGTGTTGGGTGTGTGGGAAATGTAGTCTTGTGCTGGTCATAGGGTGGACCCTGGTATCTGTGTGCCATCACAAGCTGTTGGCTAAATTACTTTGTTCATGTGAACAGTTACTGCATGGTGACATCGTCCCAAGGTGTGTTCCTTCCTCTGTGTAACCTGACATCTTCCCTGCAGGGTGTTTCCACTATGTGGTGCTGAGCTGTGTCTACATCAGCTGGGGGTGTGACGGACTCCTTCAACTTTGCACATGCATGCTCAGCGATGTCTCCACCTGCATCATTCGTGGCATCCTTGGTGGTCACTGTACTTGTGTATGTAGACTGTTGACATGACTTCATGTGGACATGTTCTCTTTTAGGCGCTATGCATGTGTGTACTCCCAGCCTCGCACACATGTGGTACATGTACTGCAGGGTCTTTGTACACCTGACTGACATTTGTGGGCATTGTATCTGTGGGTACTCCACCATTTGCGTTCCATGGGCACTGCTGGGAGGACTCTGCACCCACCCCTCCTGTGTCTGGGCACTGCTGGGAGGACTCTACACCCACCCCTCCTGCGTCTGGGCACTGCTGGGAGGACTCTACACCCACCCCTCCTGTGTCTGGGCACTGCTGGGAGTGATAGGCCCCCACGTCTGGGCACTGCTGGGAGGACTCTACACCCACCCCTCCTGCGTCTGGGCACTGCTGGGAGGACTCTACACCCACCCCTCCTGCGTCTGGGCACTGCTGGGAAAACTCTACACCCACCCCTCCTGCGTCTGGGCACTGCTGGGAGGACTCTACACCCACCCCTCCTGTGTCTGGGCACTGCTGGGAGGACTCTACACCCACCCCTCCTGTGTCTGGGCACTGCTGGGAGTGATAGGCCCCCACCCCTCCTGCGTCTGGGCACTGCTGGGAGGACTCTACACCCACCCCTCCTGCGTCTGGGCACTGCTGGGAGGACTCTACACCCACCCCTCCTGTGTCTGGGCACTGCTGGGAGTGATAGGCCCCCACCCCTCCTGCGTCTGGGCACTGCTGGGAGGACTCTACACCCACCCCTCCTGCGTCTGGGCACTGCTGGGAGGACTCTACACCCACACCTCCTGCGTCTGGGCACTGCTGGGAGTGATAGGCCCCCACCCCTCCTGCATCTGGGCACTGCTGGGAGGACTCTACACCCACCCCTCCTGCATCTGGGCACTGCTGGGAGGACTCTACACCCACCCCTCCTGTGTCTGGGCACTGCTGGGAGTGATAGGCCCCCACCCCTCCTGCGTCTGGGCATGTACGCTCCATACATACACTGTTGGGGTGGGGGTATGCTCCATACATACGCGGGTGTGGGTACGGTCTGTACATACATGGTTGGGGTGTGGGTACGCTCCATACATACGCGCTCCATACATACGCGGGTGTGGGTATGGTCCGTACATACACTGTTGGGGTGGGGGTACGCTCCATACATACGCAGGTGGGGGTACGGTCCGTACATACACGGTTGGGGTGGGGGTATGCTCCATACATACGTGGGTGTGGGTACGGTCCATTCATACACGGGTGGGGGTACGGTCCGTACATACACGGTTGGGGTGGGGGTACGCTCCATACATACGCGGGTGTGGGTACGGTCCGTACATACACTGTTGGGGTGGGGGTACGCTCCATACATACGTGCTCCATACATACGCGGGTGTGGGTACGGTCGGTACATACACGGTTGGGGTGGGGGTACGCTCCATACATACGCGGGTGGGTTTACGGTCCGTACATACACTGTTGGGGTGGTGGTACGCTCCATACATACGCGGGTGTGGGTACGGTCCGTACATACACAGTTGGGGTGGGGGTACGCTCCATACATACGCGGGTGGGGGTACGGTCCGTACATACACTGTTGGGGTGGGGGTATGCTCCATACATACGCGCTCCATACATACGCGCTCCATACATACACGGGTGTGGGTACGGTCCGTACATACACGGTTGGGGTGGGGGTACGCTCCATACATACGCGGGTGTGGGTACGGTCCATTCATACACGGGTGGGGGTACGGTCCATACATACACTGTTGGGGTGGGGTACGCTCCATACATACGCGGGTGTGGGTACGGTCCGTACATACACTGTTGGGGTGGGGGTACGCTCCATACCTACACGGGTGTGGGTACGGTCCATTCATACACGGGTGGGGGTACAGTCCGTACATACATGGTTGGGGTGGGGGTACGCTCCATACATACGTGGGTGTGGGTACGGTCCATACATGCACTGTTGGGGTGGGGGTAGGCTCCATGCATACGCGGGTGGGGGTACGGTCCGTACGTGCCCGTGCCCACGCTGTGGAGTGCTTGTGTGGCCCGTACCCAGGCCTTTGGCACATGGGTACGGGCCGTACCGCCATTGTTGGGGTGACGTGGGTGTGGGCGTGGTACGACTCGTACCCACGCTCTTAAGGCGTGGGTACGGTATGTACCGGTATTGTTGTGTTGCCGGTTCGCGTTGTCGCCCACTTCCGTTGTGGCGGACGCTGGCGTTGCTGGACACGCCCCCACAACCTCGAAGTGACCAGGGCCTGGAGGTCAGGTATGTCCAGGGCATGTGTGCTGTGTGACTTGGGTGGGGGTTTTGTGTCCTGCCCCTGCCCCCCCCCTTTGCCCCTGGGTGTTGTTCTGACCTTCTGCGGCGTCTGCGTCGGTACCTGTAGAGGAGGTCGACTGCTATGAGGGCCGGGATGACACGTAGGTTCGGGTCCATGTCTGTCCGTCGCGTACAGGTGCACCTTGTGCGCGTCGTCCTGATTTCCCGGCAGTTTTTGGCTGCCGGAAAATATTCGCCGCGCGGTATGACGTCGGTGCGAATCGTACTTCCTGGTTCGTGGAACGCAGGCTGCATGCGTCCCGACGTCACGTCGGCGCTTTTCCAGATGTCATTTGTATGTTTATTTTCCTCGGTTGGTGTTTTGTACGATTCGTACGGAAATAGTGTTTCCGTGCGAATCGTACTTGCATGCTTGTAAAGTTTTGCAACCGGGTACGAGTCGGACGGAGAATACGCTCCGACCGACGGTTCGTACCCGGTTTCTCCAGGATCCTGATCGGCACCTTTGTGTAGAATTTTTCTTTACTCTTGTACTTTCGTCGACAGTATTTTCCACAGCGATGACTTTGGAAATGTAAAACTTGCTCTTTTAAGTGTTTCTCTTCTGTGCTTTTAGGTATAGCACATGTTGCATATCCTTCGATGAAACTTAAAACTGCATCATCAGAATCTGTTCCAAATTTTGGGGCATCCTTGATCCACAACAGCATATGAATATGAGGAGCACCTCTTGCTTGGTACTCTTTTCTCCAAAAGAAATCCACAACTTCTCCAAGAGGTGGATTTTTTTTATTGCAGATGAAGGACATCATAGCCTCAAATCTATGATTGAAATATCTGCAAACATTAACCGGATCCAATGAGCACAATTCTCCTGCTGTCTTGTATTGGATGTTTTCAATATTTGAATTTGCCTCTCGAAGAAAATCCAGAAGATCATCCCAAGCGTACTCAGCACAGTTTAGGGTGAGAAACCATGTAGGAGTTCCTAAATTCCGTAACATACACTTCAATTCTCCATGGCGTCGGTACCAATATTCATTTGTCCCACGCTGACAAGCCATTAGATTAATCAATTGAGATTCCAAATGATCATCTCGCTGTTGCACTTTGTTCATAAAATCCTTTGCAGACACATTACGTAGATGTACTCCAGTTTTCAAAATGTGATTTACTGCATAAGATAGTGCTGACAAGTCACTTTCAAATAAAGATGGAACAAATAAGGAATACTTTGACGAAATCTGGGATCTTCTGCATATAATCTTGTAGTCCGATACTCAGAAGCAGGAATCTGTACTGGACGTTCATCATATCGTCCACCTTTTCCTGTAGGAAACAGCTGGGGAAAACAACGAGCTTCCAAGCTCTCCTCCCATACACTCACAGGAGTTCCTTGTGCTTTCTTCATCTGAAACAGATCAATAGTGTTTGCCATAACTTCTTTTGAATGAAGAGGATGTATGCTGAAATGTTCAGAAATGTCTTCTTCTTTTGACTTATCCACTTTTTCAATTTGCCCAGCTGGTATTCCTGAGTCTGGTAGTAAAACTTCTTCATCTTGACCATATAAATTGTTTCATACCATTTATTATTTCTTTTCAAATATAAATTTGCTCTTTGTACTTTTCGTACATCTACCAGCTCCTGCCAAATTTTCTTGTTCTTTGTTGGTACTCCATTAACCAAAATAACTAATGGTTCAGTTTCCAATGTATCTGCATCAATAGTTTCCATATTTTTTTTCAAATCCAATGGCAAATAGACAACTCTTCCTTTTAAACCTCTTTGTAAATCCGAAGGAGGTAATTTGCCTGTTTTGGGCTCCATACGAACTATAGTCTGGAACGGATGGACACATTGTGTGAGTATAGACTCATACGTATTTAAATCACTAAGTTCTGCAGGAATTTCAACCAATTCTAAATTATTATGTACAGCTCTTGCTGGCATTTTATTTTCTTTTAACTTGTTATAACAGTATTTACAAATACAGTGATATTCACCCAAATCAAAACAATTTTCCAGAAATAAATATGTAGCAAAATCCAACCACTTAGTATTATTTTCTTTTTCACTTTTTTTATAGAGATCAACATACCTTGTTTGATTTTTATAATGGCTTCTCCGGCAACAAATACAAGTAATATTTGGTCTTTCATTAGAGATGATAGTAAATTTTGTCATTTGATCTTCAAAATTTTTACTAATAGTAGGTTCTACATTGTCTTCCACATTTTCTTCAATTACTGTGTCATTATCTGCACTTTCTTGTTCCGGACCAAAGTAACAAAACTGAATTTCATCAGTAACCTTCTCCACATCTGATAAAGATCCACGGAACAGAGCCCTATTCAACTCATTTAACTTTAGTGCTGGACTTTTAGCAAAATACAATCTTCTCACAAACTTTCTCATTTCAGTATGATGAACTGCCAGCATCCTAAAATGGTGAAAAACACTTTGGCAACCTTTCCTAGAAAGACAAGCCAGAGAATGTCCTTGCAAACCAGTATTCTCTCTCACTCTACATGGATCTAGTCTTTGAAGCACCTTAATCTTCTGTTTAACACTTTTTTTTACTATATTCTCTTAGAAATTCACGTAATTTATCAATAGATTCCTGTCGTACAGTACAAATACTACTACAATTCCAAGTGTACACTGGGGCTTTAGGACGTCTCCCCATAACCTCATCAGCTATCACTTCTTCCTCATTTCTTGGAACCATTTTCTCCTTTTCCATTATACAACCATCTGTCACTTCATAAGCACGACCTCTGGTGTCAACTGCATGCAGCAAACTATTACTTTGAAGATAACTCTCTTCATTAAAAAATGGTTCAGTACTTGAACTATGCATCCATTCTCCTAAAAACACTTTACAAAAGTTATTTCTTTTCACTACTCTTTTCGTTTTGCTTTGTGACTTCATTACATTGACCATTTTATCTAATGTACGGATCCTGTTCAAAATTAAAATGAATAGTTTTCTTTTTAAATCTAAAGCCTTAGCTACAATTGATTCAATATCTTTTTTCGCTTATAAAATTTCGCTTTCTTCTTATATTTTTTCACGTCCTTTAGCAAATTGGACATCACTCTTCTCTGAAACATTTTTCTACGAATGTGTTTAAATGCTGTTTTTCTTTTTAAGTCAATCTTTATTGCTTCTAATTGTACATTAGCATTTTCTAATTTCTCACTTTTGTCCTGTTGTTTTCTACTTGAAACTCTATTTGCAGTGGGGACATTTTTCAAATTTGTTCTTTTTTTGAAGATATTTTTTAAAAAATCCTTGGTTTGCTTACCAGAAGCCTTTTTCTTTTTTCCAACATGAGGATCTTCAACTAATTTGGGTCCTCCAGTTGTCTTCAAATATAAATGTTTTTTCTGTTCTTTTCTCTTCCTTGATTTTATAGGCATCTTTAACTTATTTCACTGTTGTTCAGCTATACCTGAAAGAAACTAAAAATAAAACTACCTTTATGTAATTTAAATTTATTACTATATTTTTTTTGTGCTTTTCAAATCTTATAATACTATCTAACCCTTTCCTACAAGTGAAAAACACAATAAAACCAACACGAATTAAAGCTTCCCCTTTCCTACGAATGTAATTCTAAAAGAACCAGAGTACCACGAATTTAATCTCTGACAACAATTCCTGTGTGCGCACAGACTCATGGTGTGATTCTAGGCAGAAAACAAAATTTGATTTGCAATTTAAAAGTACACTTACGACTGTGGTAGAGCAAGTGATAATTACTGTAACAGTCTGACACATTTTCATTATATTTTTCAGAAACAGAAAACAGCACATGCCCAAACTGCTTTTTGAGACCATGAACATATGCAACCTGAATGACATACTACACTCTAGCAAAGGAAATGAGCCTTGGTGAGGTTCAATGTATTAGCATTACTCACTGCTATCTGAAACACCACACAGCACTGAATAGTAAGCTTGACTGTACATGAGAAACAGCTTGCTCTCTGCTAAGAGTGTGCTTCTGGAGACTGTCTACTGTCAAGTGCAAAAGAGATCTGCATTGATCCTTGCGCAACTGCATAAACATTGGAGACATGTATGTAACACTACATGTGTGGTAAGGGTTAATTGGACTTTTGAACATGTACAAACTACATGACCCATTGCAGGAGTGGAAGGAAAATCTACCATGTTGATGTCAAATGTGTTTGCATAGCCCTCTCATTTGTGACATATTAATTTGGGCTCAATGCTAGCCATCACAGTTCAATAAAACAAGCTGCCCCTTTCCTACAAATGCAATTCTGAAAGAACCAGAGTAACACAAATTGAATCTCTGAGAACAATTCCTGTGTGCGCACAGACTCATGGTGTGATTCTAGTCAGAAAACGAAATTTGATTTGCAATTTGAAAGCACACTTACGACTGTGGTAGAGCAAGTGATAATTACTGTAACAGTCTGACACATTTTCATTATATTTTTCAGAAACAGAAAACAGCACATGCCCAAACTGCTTTTTGAGACCATGAACATGTGCAACCTGAATGACATACTACACTCTAGCAAAGGAAATGAGCCTTGGTGAGGTTCAATGTATTAGCTTTACTCACTGCTATCTGAAACACCACACAGCACTGAATAGTAAGCTTGACTGTACATGAGAAACAGCTTGCTCTCTGCTAAGAGTGTGCATCTGAAGACTGTCTACTGTCAAGTGCAAAAGAGATCTGCATTGATCCTTGCGCAACTGCATAAACATTGGAGACATGTATGTAACACTACATGTGTGGTAAGGGTTCATTGGACTTTTCAACATGTACAAACTACATGACCCATTGCAGGAGTGGAAGGAAAATATACCATGTTGATGTCAAATGTGTTTGCATTGCCCTCTCATTTGTGACATGTTAATTTGGGCTCAATGGTAGCCATCACAGTTCAATAAAACAAGCTTCCCCTTTCCTACGAATGCAATTCTGAAAGAACCAGAGTACCACGAATTGAATCTCTGAGAACAATTCCTGTGTGCGCACAGACTCATGGTGTGATTCTAGGCAGAAAACGAAATTTGATTTGCAATTTGAAAGCACACTTACGACTGTGGTAGAGCAAGTGATAATTACTGTAACAGTCTGACACATTTTCATTATATTTTTCAGAAACAGAAAACAGCACATGCCCAAACTGCTTTTTGAGACCATGAACATGTGCAACCTGAATGACATACTACATTCTAGCAAAGGAAATGAGCCTTGGTGAGGTTCAATGTATTAGCGTTACTCACTGCTATCTGAAACACCACACAGCACTGAATAGTAAGCTTGACTGTACATGAGAAACAGCTTGCTCTCTGCTAAGAGTGTGCTTCTGGAGACTGTCTACTGTCAAGTGCAAAAGAGATCTGCACTAACAACGGACTCCTGAGGCGGAAAGCCGGGAGATAGACTCTGCGTGATTTTAAAAATTTACTGTGATACTGCATTTTTACTTCTTGGCTCACCTACCTATCTCCTGTTGACATCCTCGTAACAGCGCTCCACGCTGCAACGACCCCCTCCTTCTGGCCGCCATTCACGAGGGCGAGGCGCACCTCGAGACACGCCCCCTCGGCCGGCCACGCCCCCCCACCACGCATATAAATAGCGCGCGCCAAAAGCTGAGCGCTGCACTAACAACGGACTCCTGAGGCGGAAAGCCGGGAGATAGACTCTGCGTGATTTTAAAAATTTACTGTGATACTGTATTTTTACTTCTTGGCTCACCTACCTATCTCCTGTTGACATCCTCGTAACAGCGCTCCACGCTGCAACGACCCCCTCCTTCTGGCCGCCATTCACGAGGGCGAGGCGCACCTCGAGACACGCCCCCTCGGCCGGCCACGCCCCCCCACCACGCATATAAATAGCGCGCGCCAAAAGCTGAGCGCTGCACTAACAACGGACTCCTGAGGCGGAAAGCCGGGAGATAGACTCTGCGTGATTTTAAAAATTTACTGTGATACTGTATTTTTACTTCTTGGCTCACCTACCTATCTCCTGTTGACATCCTCGTAACAGCGCTCCACGCTGCAACGACCCCCTCCTTCTGGCCGCCATTCACGAGGGCGAGGCGCACCTCGAGACACGCCCCCTCGGCCGGCCACGCCCCCCCACCACGCATATAAATAGCGCGCGCCAAAAGCTGAGCGCTGCACTAACAACGGACTCCTGAGGCGGAAAGCCGGGAGATAGACTCTGCGTGATTTTAAAAATTTACTGTGATACTGTATTTTTACTTCTTGGCTCACCTACCTATCTCCTGTTGACATCCTCGTAACAGCGCTCCACGCTGCAACGACCCCCTCCTTCTGGCCGCCATTCACGAGGGCGAGGCGCACCTCGAGACACGCCCCCTCGGCCGGCCACGCCCCCCCACCACGCATATAAATAGCGCGCGCCAAAAGCTGAGCGCTGCACTAACAACGGACTCCTGAGGCGGAAAGCCGGGAGATAGACTCTGCGTGATTTTAAAAATTTACTGTGATACTGCATTTTTACTTCTTGGCTCACCTACCTATCTCCTGTTGACATCCTCGTAACAGCGCTCCACGCTGCAACGACCCCCTCCTTCTGGCCGCCATTCACGAGGGCGAGGCGCACCTCGAGACACGCCCCCTCGGCCGGCCACGCCCCCTCCAATTGCCTGTTCTTTCACCATAAATCATGTGCCTTGGCAGGAAGCGCAGCGGACGAGCGCAGCGGGCGCGACGATTGCGCGCCGAAGGCGCGCCTAAGGCAAGCCCGTCTGCGCCCGTCCGCGACTGGCCGGGACTAGGGGCTTATCACTCTGCTCCGCTTATCACCTATACCCCGGACCAACTTCGCTGCTGCCAGGGCCCCTGGCCTATCCCGGCCTCTATTTGCTCTCGTATCTCCTCCCTTGGTCTCTCTCCTGCTGCTCCCTTCCTCTGTCCTTTCCCCACAGTGGACACCCCTCCCGTGTCTTGCAGCACCGCTCCCTCATCATCCCCCAAAGCCCTCACAGCCTATTATCTCAACACCCGGTCTGCTGTTGCCCATGCACATGAACTGTCAGTCTTATTGGATCTCCATGCTCCCGACCTTCTTTTTTTAACCGAGACATGGTTTTGCGATGACTCCCTCCCTGCCCTACTATCCACCCTACCGGCCACCTACTATGCCCTCAGGGCGGACCGCCCTTCTGGTAGGGCCGGGGGCGGCGTGGCGGTCATCGCACGCACCAATCTCCTCTTCCAAACGTTACCTTTACCTGACATTGCAACCTCCGAATTTCTGGTGATCCGCACAGTCTCCACCTCTCCCCCCCTGACTTGCTTCCTTACCTACCGTCCCCCTCAGTCCCCCTCACAGTTTCTCCCCGACTTTTTGGAGGTCTTGGCCACCATCACAGTCAACAACTCCTCCATTCTGCTCCTTGGCGATTTTAATTTCTGGCCCTCCGACTCCGCTGAGTGCCCTTCCTCCAAGGAATTCTCCGAAACCCTTCACTCCCTCAACTTCATTTCCCATGTCCATTCCCCCACTCACATCAAAGGTCATATACTCGATCAGATGTGGTCCCTGAACTGCTCGGTGGATTCACTCTCTATTACCCCTTGCCCCTGGTCTGATCACCACTTGATCTCTTTCCTTCTTCCCATCCTCCCTCCAGCCAAGCCCCCCCGGCCTAAAAACACCTGGGTCCGATCATGGGGTCGTGTCAACCTGGAGAATCTCTCTTCCCTTCTTACTTCATCCCTCCCCCCCCTTCAGGGTCTTCCTACACTTTCCCAGGTCGATGCCATAGATCAGTGGCTCTCCCACGGACGCGACGCTTTTGCCCCGCTCAAGCGCATTACCTCCAAACGCGACAAGGACGCTAATCGGTGGTTCACCGAAGAGCTTAAGACCACCAAATTAACAGTACGCCGCGCGGAGCGGGCATGGAGAAGAAATTACTGCCCCACTCTAAAACTGGATTACACTAACATCCTAAGCCAGTATAAAAAAGACATCTTGGAGGCAAAAACATCCTACTTCTCCTCCAAAATTTTAGCCGCGGAAAACCAGTCCAAGGAGATATTCACCATCATCCACAACCTAGCGTTCTCGGACAGATCCACTCTTAAGCCAGCCCCGTCCGAAGAACTCTGTCTTTCTCTCAACAACTATTTCATTCACAAAATCATCACTATCAAGGCTAATATCCCGCCACCCTCCCCCTCTTTTGTCGACCCTCAATGTCCCCCCCCTAAAGGTGTGCTTACCTCACTTCCCCCTATCACTCGAGAGAGCCTGATCACCTTGGTTCCCCTGGTCAAATCCGGCTCTCCTTTCGACCCCTGTCCCGCTCACATTCTCCGCCATATCTTTGTTTCCTGCCCTGACCCTCCCCTTCACCTTCTTAACAGCTCTCTTGCCCAAGGCATCGTTCCCAAACCCTTGAAATCAGCGGTAATTGTGCCCATCCTAAAAAAACCCGGGGCAGACCCCTCTGTCCCCGCCAATTTCCGTCCTATTTCCCTCCTACCATTCCTGGCCAAGTTGCTCGAGCGCCACGTCACCTGTGCTCTGAGCTCTTTTGTGGAGAATCATGGTGCTCTTGCCCCCCGTCAAGCCGGTTTCCGCCCTGCACACTCTACGGAGTCCGTTGTCCTGTCGGTCTTGGACACCCTTAGGGAGGGCATGGACACTAATCAGCACCAGGCCCTTGTACTCCTCGATCTCTCAGCCGCCTTCGATACGGTGGATCACACCATCCTTCTCTCCCGTGTCGGAGCGGCGGGGATCGGGGGGACTGCCCTGGTCTGGCTGTCCTCCTTCCTGAGTGACCGCACCCAGGCTGTTCGCCTGGGTGACTTCACGGCGGACGTCCGGAAAGTTCAGTGCGGGGTTCCCCAGGGTTCCTCTCTTTCTCCCCTCTTGTTTAATCTGTATATTGCCCCCTTAATCTTCTCGCTTCAACAGATGGAGGTCGGCGTATTCAATTATGCGGACGACCTCCAGCTTGTCTTCAATCTATCCTCTCCTTCCTCTGTTCTAAACTTTCAATCTGTTATGCTTCACATCAGGGACTGGATGAACCACAATCACCTTAAACTCAACCCAGACAAAACCGAGTTGGTGTTGACGGGTGGTTCATCCAGCCCCTGGTCCCCTCTCTTCTGGCCCCCTTCTCTTGGCCCCCCTCCTACCCCCGCTTCCTCAGTCAAGACACTTGGTATAAAACTCAATTCTCAACTCACTCTGCACTCCCAGGTGAGCTCTGTGGTGTCCTCTTCTTTTCTTTCACTGCGCACTATACGCAGGGTGTCCCGTTTCTTCACTGTCTCTGCTCTAAAACTCATCATCTTGGCCATGGTGGTTTCCCGCCTGGATTATGGCAACGCCCTGTATGCCGGTATCCCCGCCTACAGCTTGCATCGCCTACAACAGGTCCAAAACCAGGCGGCCCGCCTGGTTTTCAAACTCCCCAAATTTCACCACTCTACCCCGCTCCTAAAATCACTTCACTGGCTCCCTGTGCGAGCCAGAATTCAGTTCAAGCTTGCCTCCATCACCTTCCGGGCCCGACACGGACTCGCACCTGCGTTTATCTCCTCCGAGATTGTTTCCTATGTCCCCACCAGGGTACTTCGTTCATCCTCCCAGTCCCTCCTCACCATCCCACGCTTCCGGAGAAAGAAGTGGGGAGGCTCCAAATTCGCTACCCTCGCCCCCACCCTCTGGAACTCCCTTCCCCTTGAACTCCGTACCATTTCTCTCTACCCACAATTCCGCAACCAACTTAAAACCTACCTGTTCACAAAATATTTCGATTAATAAACTTGCCTGTCCCCCCAGCTTTTTAATTTAGGATCCGGTTAGTATCAGCGCCAAGAAACCGCAGGTATACGTGCGCTTTATAAGAAATTTTAAATTCAAAATTCAAATTCCTTGCGCAACTGCATAAACACTGGAGACATGTATGTAACACTACATGTGTGGTAAGGGTTAATTGGACTTTTGAACATGTACAAACTACATGACCCATTGCAGGAGTGGAAGGAAATCTACCATGTTGATATCAAATGTGTTTGCATAGCCCTCTCATTTGTGACATATTAATTTGGGCTCAATGCTAGCCATCACAGTTCAATAAAACAAGCTGCCCCTTTCCTACAAATGCAATTCTGAAACAACCAGAGTAACACGAATTGAATCTCTGAGAACAATTCCTGTGTGTGCACAGACTCATGGTGTGATTCTAGGCAGAAAACGAAATTTGATTTGCAATTTGAAAGCACACTTACTACTGTGGTAGAGCAAGTGATAATTTCTCTAACAATCTGACACATTTTCAATTTATTTTTCAGAAACAGAAAATAGCACATGCCCAAACAGCTTTTTTATGCTGAATACAAACCATCACAGTTCCAAAAAACAAACTGCCCCTTTCCTGCGAGTGCAAGGCTAACAGAGCAAGAGCAACACGAATTAAATCTCTGATAACAATTCCTGTGTGCTCACTGTCTCATGGTGTGATTCTAGGCAGAAAACAGTATTCCTGGGTGATACCAGTACACCTTAACTTATGGTGAAGACATGCTCCATAATATCTAACATGTTCAAGGCACTTAAATATCTTCCTTAACATAAAATGTAAAACACAACTTTTAAAGTGGTAGGAAAATGTACCATGCTATTTTCAAATGTGTTTGCATTTGCCTCTCATTTGTGAGAAAGTGATTTCTACTGAATGCTAACCATCACACTTTAAGAAAACAAACTGCCCCTTTCCTGCGAGTGCAAGGCTAACAGAGCAAGAGCAACACAAATTAAATCTCTGATAACAATTCCTGTGTGCACACAGACTCATGGTGTGATTCTAGGCAGAAAACATTATTCCTGGGTGATACCAGTACACCTTAATTTATGGTGAAGACATACTCAATAATATCTCACAACTTCAAGACAGTTAAATATCTCCCAAAACACAAAATGTGAAAAACAACTTTAAAAGAAGAATCACATTTCTATTATTTATATCAAAATGCTCCACATACATTCCCTCTCAAATTCATAACTCACCTTTAAAAGTAGTTAGTTCAGAAAGAAATGTGGCACTCAAACAGCAGATTATCAGAGCCAGAATCTCTGAGCTGTACACCTCTCTCCTCTCACCAGAACCAGTTAATGGCAATGTTTCCCTCTCTTTTTCTACACATATACATGTTAACTCCAAATCACAGTGCTTCCCACAATTTTTTCAAATAGAAACACACCTTTCTATTGGTTGCAAATTTCAACCCTTTCCAAATGATCCCTTCCCCCAACATGACTTCTGACTGCTACCATAGCAACAGGTCATGGAACACTGGTATGAGCAGAGAGGTCAGAAGTTCAGCACACAATGTTTCTAATTAAAAGAGCAAGATTGCTTGACTTTTCAAACCTAACAGCAAATCCAAAGTAATGTTCTGTGGGTACACATTTTTCTGAGCCAATACAAAACATACTTGTAAAAATCTAAACATACAGCCTAGTTTTAACTGTAAAATGGTTTGAATCAGCCAATCAGTTCTTTTTTTTTTTTTAAGTATGTTAGCCTCCATTTTACAACTATCTTTCTTTTCATATTGCCATTCTACTGAAAGACACCTTCTGAGTGCATCCAGATCTCCTTGAAAGATGTTCACAGTGTGGATTGTAGGTCACAGCTATGTCTTCTGGAGTGAAAAGTATGCAGAAAAAAGAGGTATTGTGAAAGACCTTGCTTTGCCAAATGTACCAATTAATGCCTTTGGTGAAAACCTTTCTACATCTCCCACAGCCTAACCTTATTATTGTGCACTGTGGTGGAAATGACCTAGGCACTTTAACTGGGGTAGGTCTGGAAATGCTTATTAAGGTATCCTTTGTGCAATTGATGTCACTTTTTCCACAAACTGCCTTTGTATATTCTAATATATGCCAAAGGCAAAAGTGGAACTGGTCCAACCAATTTTGTCCGCAGATTGACAAAGCAAGAAAGCACGTCAATAAGTCTGTTTCTGCTTTCCTCAGAGACTATGGTATGGGTTCTATATACCACAACAACTTGCGTTACAACATGCAAGACATTTATAGAGGAGACGGTGTACATTTCAATGATGAAGGGAACAGAGTCTTCCTCTTGAACTTTAGACTCTGCATCGGTACTTACTTATAGGTACAAAAAAACACTCCATGAACACAACAGCTCTTTTTAGAGCCAACCAACATCCAAACATTTCATTTTGATTTTTAATTCTATTTTTTTTATTTATTTTTTCCGCCGTACGCGTACCGTACGCGCACGGTACGCGTACCCCGTGATTTAAAAAAAATAATGTATTTTTCACACTTCTGAGTCCTTTTTGGACCCCCTGACAAAGGCTAGGGGGTCTGCAAATCTCTACCTTGCCCCCTTTTCACGTTCTCCACCTTTGTTTTTTAGTGTGAGACACACAAAATGGTGGCTGACACTTCCTGATTTCGACCGACTGGAGTGTTTACTGTCATGTAACCACCAATCAGAATTACGCTCGCGCACGGCAGCGTGCGTGTACGGTACGCTTACCGTACGCGCACGGTGCGCGCTTATAGATATATATGTACTTTTAACTGAAATATTCTCAGGAACTACTGAACAGATTGACCCCAGATATTCAAAAGGCACATCCCTGACCTGAGGACTACCTCTTTCCCAAATTTCAAGTAATTCTGTTTAGCCGTTCGGGCTGTACCTTGGACTAAAGGTCCCTATGGAAAAATGCATTGGGAAAACGCGTTTTGGGACCCCCTTTTTTCTTGGCCCCCGCTTGACTAATCACCCCGAGACTTTCAGGGTAGGGAGCGCCCCACCTATTTTGAAAAATTCGCGAGGATTCGTCAACCGGCGCCAGTTAACTATAACTTGCGCGACCGCCACTCTATCACAAGGATGATGTCATCAGTGATGTCATGAGTGATGCCACTGACCATGTCATGAGTGATGTAATATGTGACGTCATGAGCAGTGGATTGCAGGCGCACGAGTTATAGTTATCTGAACTAACTATAACGGGGGAATTTCATTGGTTTTTTAGGAGTGAAATATCCACCTAACTATAACATGTGTGAAACCTATGGTTTTTTAAGTGAATATATATATATATATATGTATATATATATAGTTATAGTTATATAAATTATTCATATCGAATTTTTTGTGGGTTGCTAGGTATTGTAGAGGATTAGGGTGGGTAGTATATTAAAAATGAATATATATGTTTAAAGAAAACAAATTGCATTGTTTTAGTTTTTAATTTTTTTTTTATCCATTATTCAGATTATGGTTATTTTGAGGTTTGGGTAGGTAGTTGATTTACATATTTTAAATGGTATATTTATTTGTTAATCATTTTTTGCATTGAAAAATAACATTTTGATTTTTGTTAGTTGGGTGTTTGATTTTGTAGGGGTTTGGGTGGGTAGTATTTTAAATCGCCACTTGTCAATACATTCTTTTAGTTGAATCATTTTTGGTTAATTATTTACTGTTATTTTTTTTTGAGGTTGATTATTTTGGGTTTTTGTGTGGGTTAAATTGAATGTTTTAAATTTTATAATTTGTTTAATGTTATTATAAAATGTAATAATGTAATTATTTTTATAATTCTAATTTTGGAGTTTTATAGGAATTTGGGTGGGTATTGCATTGAAATGTTTAAATATTGTTTTTATTCATTTTTACATGTTATTTATGTTTCTTCAGTGAGGCGGGGTTCGGGGATATCAACATAGGATGGGATAAGTTACATTAAAATTTCTTTTTTTTAAAAATCACTTAGCTTGTGCTCGCCACATTGCCGATGCAGCGAGATCAAGATGAGTGGTTTATTTTATTAAACTTATTCCGTCGTATGTTGACATCCTCAAAGCCCACCCTGCCACGCCCCAGCCCCACCGCTCTTTCCTGTGCCAGCTGCAACTGTTTTTATGTTGTGCTTTTGAAGTTTCTTTCTTTTTTACTTGTGTACTAAAGTGCATTATTAAAAAATAAAAATTTAGATTTTTAGTTTAAAAAAATTAATTTTTGTTTTTGATTTTTAATTTTTATAGGTGTTGATTGATGGGTTTTGCACTGAGTTACTGATAAGTTTTTGGGTGCCGGTGTAGTTAGTGTATTGAGTTATTGATTTGTTTTTAGGTCACAGAAACAGATATTGCACTGGATTACTGGTTAGATTTTATGGCGGAGGGATGGGTGTTGCACTGGAATACGTTTTTTGGGACATGGATGGGCTTTGCATCTATCCCTGTGTGTTTTCTGTTTCACTAATATTTCTGCCACAGAAAATTATTGAAATTGTTCTATATTATTAATGATTGTTTTTTAAAATTCAAGTGTGACTTTTATTTCTTATATTTAAAATTATTTATGTTTCAATGTGTATATATATATATATCTTATATTTAGAAATATTTATTTTTCAATGTATTTTGAGGATGAACCCCAAGAACAAAGATTGATCAAGAATAGTTGTGTAAACTATCCCTAAACCCACTGTAATTCAGTTGATAAATCACCTAGTTTCATGTTAACATCTCCAGAAAGAATAATTTGAGGTATTTTCTCATTACAAGGTTCCCCATCGATTTTCAAATTGATCATAGCTTTAGGTAATGTGGAAACACTTGCTGTATTTGTTACTGTGAAATTATCATTGCAAAAATGAATAGGTAAATAGTCCAACTACACAATCTAAAGTGGCTGCGATCCAGATTAACGACCCTCCCTTCACTCTTAGGTAAAAGGTTTACCCAGGACTATGTAAAATGCATATCAATGAATAAACAAATCATTTGTTGCCAAAGTTTCTTCCAAAATAATAATATCAAATTGCTGGAAAAAGATTAGACAGCTTTGACTTCAAACCAGCAATGTTCCATGAGATAATACCTTCTAGTGATTCAAGAGGTGGCTATTTGTTAGTTAACAGGGGCATAGAATGACAGTGAGCTTATTTGTTGAGGCTAACGTATCCAGACTATGAGGTGACTGACTCGGTGGACCACAGTTTGTATAAATACCCTAGGGAAACGGTTCATATACGATTGCTAAAATAAGGCTATTATTAAATTAATTAAATAGGCTTTTCCGACAGGCGTAACAACCTAACAAAATATGTTTTGATTATTTTCCCCACCCAGCTCACTATATTATCAGGCTCAGATTAAATTTAAATGACATCTGTGTAATTAATGTAATTTCAGGAATTTTGTGTTGCGCAAAATTCCTGAAATTATGTTATTACACCAACATTCGTGGCAAGGTTATAGCAGAGCAGCATAGGAACATCATGAAAAACCAGAATGCCATCTCCTGTTGTTTGCGGCAATTGTGTTTTACACAAAGATGCATTCCAAGTGAATACACAAAAGCAAATTGCACAAATTTCACCCACCCCATATAATATCATTGCACTCCACTGTAGGCCTCCACAGATAAGTATTCAGCCAAGAGCATTTAATTTGTTTTTAATTGAATGTGATTTTAACTAAGCTTGGATCCTAAAATAGAAATAAAAAAAGAGACATTTACCAGTGCTTTAACAAATGGAGTTGCATGGGGGGCAGATGGAACACATTTTGTATAGATTGTTTTTCACTGAATGAAGCATAGTTTGCAAAGTGCTGAGCAGGTTTTAGCCTTGGTGGTGATTTTATCAGGAGACTCGTTAATGTCAACAGTTTCTTGTGTAAAGATCTGCTTATTCACAAGATCAGTGATGTAAACAGACTGGCCCAAGTACCTAATAGAAGTTTTATATTTCTGAGACAACCATATAATCCGTGTTCTTAAAGCGAGGGTGTAAAACACTGGTCTAATTTGCTAATTCAGTCAAAAGATAGGGGGAGATAGAGGTTGAGGTTAGGTTCACCCTCCTAACTGAATGAAGTTTCACAAAATCTGGAATACCAGAATAAAAACCTAACCGTTGGGAAGGACAAGGTTTTCTCTGAACATGTATGAAAATCCTCTTTCCAAAAAGAAAAATTATTTTCTAGAGTCCTCTCACCCACCAGGGTTTCCCCTAGGTGGCATGCTTCATTATTGGGGCCCTCTTAATCTGCTGCGGATTGAGGCGTGCTGCGACTTGCGGAATTACGTAGGAGCAGTAAGTTGTGGAAAATGTGTAGTGCAGTGAGAGTGGAGTGGAATAATAAAAAGTTAAAAATACCTAATTAGTCGGCTAATATTGTATTCCTGCCCATAGTGGTATGACTAAAATCAGGGGTTAATAATAGAGAAAGTCTAACTATAATGAGCATAGAGCCCCTAGTATTAGGTTGACATGTTTAGAGCTGTCCTCTCAAAGCTCTTCTTCAGGACCACACGAGGACTAGCCCTGTGCGTGCCACTCCTAAGCAAACCTATAATTAGGAATTAATGAGGTGCACATCTACTGTGTATACACCTAACCCGTAATACATACGGTTAATTACTGACACGTAGTATCTGAGGAAGTAAAGCAAATAAAGAATAAAAAATGGGCCCGCCTCCCAGCCAGGCTGGTAGGTTCTTGACACACGTGGCATCTTAACTTAATCAATGTACTCCTCTATAGTCGGTGGATGTAATTAAAAGTAATAATTAGTGTGAACATCCAGCATATTGACTACAAGCCCCATTACCCCTGCAGATCATCAGGCAAAATTCTACCTAAACTAAAGTATGTGTCACTAATCTGCTGACAATTAAGTGTTTTATGTTGTATGTCATGTGGTGTCTCTACGCGAGTGGTTTTCGTTATGTATTTAACCACGTATTTATTACCAGACGTCGCGAGTGTGAGTTTCTTACCACACTGGATGTTTGCACTAATTACTTTTATCTGTATCTCTATCTAATCTCGTAGTTGTGGGTGTAATTTTTTTTTGTATTCAAGGATTTATAGTGCTCAGTGCAGCATGATCATTTTTGGTTATTATTTTGGTTATATTTCAGTGGCCCCCGAAGAAGGGTTGATGGGTTCCGAAATAAATTGAGCTGCATACTATTACCCTGTATTTTCAGATTATTGTACCTGTTTCGAGGAACATGGATTATGTATAAGAAACGTGTACCATATATAATGTAAAACTATTGTAATCACGGATGTGTTTTTGATCACATTTATTTGATATCAAGCAACAAAGACAATATTCTCTTGAATTAACTTGAGACTGAATATTTGTTTGAATACATCAAGATTTAGATTGAGAATTTTTGTGTAAAATTGTTCTAAACTACTCACAAACATTTTGTAGTGCACACAGTGTTTCAAGCAACTGTAGTGCTTGATTCTTTCAGATTCACTATTTATGTTGGAAGGGCAGCCCACAGATACTGCGTAGCACACCTGCATTATATATGTTTTTTTCAAACTGCAGTACCAGAATGTAGAAATTGTTCAATGATCACGGTGTAAATGTAAATGTAAATGTAAATGTATGTGTCTTGTAAAGCGCACTGCTGCCCTGAGGCGTCGTGGCGCTGTAGACCGCTGGGGAACCCGTCCTGGCTATCCCTGTGAGATGGTCCCTCCTGGGTATCTCCAAGGTGAAACCAGGCATCCCCGGCGAATGTGGGGGGCCGTTGTGGAGATGAGGCAAGCTAATGCCCAGAGTTGCCGAGTGTGTTCCTGGTTAGAGTAGGTACCGAGGCGAGAATTATCGAGTCCGTTTTGACCTGGTGTGCACCGTCAATTTCCATTTTTCATTAAGGACTATATGCACACCACCTGGAAAAGCACAAAATCCTGTCCAACACCAACCCACATCGCCAAAATAATCAAATCTGGAAAAAAATACATCGACGATGTTCTACTAATTTGGGAAGGTGATGAATCCGAAGCCAACGAGTTTATTGAGTGGCTTAACCACCAGAACCCTTTCCTTAAGTTTACACATACCATTAGTAGATCACAACTGGTCTTTCTGGACCTCAATATCTATGTTACAGATAGCCTATTGAAAACAACCACCCACAGCAAAAAACTGGCTACTACTCTATGACATCTTTCATGTCAGACACCTGAAGGAGAACTTCCCTTTTGGACAGTTTCTCAGGCTCAGAAGAAATTGTTCTGAGACTAAGGAGTTGAGAGCACAAGCCAAAAATCTATCTGAGAAATTACTCACTAGGAAACACCCAAAGAACTTGATATCAAAAGCTAAGAAGAGAGCCACAAACAACCACAGAGAAGCACTTCTGGAAACACATCAGAAACAAGACACAGAAAAAGACAGAAGAACAATATGTATCACAACTTTCAACATTGCATCGGACTGTGTCACCGAAATAGTAAAAAAACATTGGCGTACCCTCAACAGTGGAAAGCTTGACATCCCTAAACCCATGTTCTCACATAGGAAAGGGAGAAAACTAAGGGACATTTTGGTACACACCCGCCCCAAACCAGGAACGATAAAACACAACCACTGCTGAGCACGCTGCCCCTGCGGTAATTGTAGCATGTGTCATCTTACCTCCACCACAAAGAAAGTGACTTTTAATAACAAGATGGTTTGGGAACTATGCAATTTCACTGATTGCAAGACCCCTGGGGTGGTGTACATGATCACATGCAACCTGCATTATGTAGGTATGACCACTAGAAAGGTCAGCACCTGGATATGTGAGCACCGAAGCAACATCAGGTGCAATAGGATCACCACAAAAATGACATTACATTTTAAAGAAATGCAACATACCCCAAACAATCTGTATTGGGTGGTGTTAGAACACATGAAACACACTGACAATCTAGAACACAGGTTACTAGAGAAAGAACAAAGATGGGTGTAACAATTACACATGGACACTGAAGGGCTGAATGACAACATTCCATGGGGGCAATTTGTAAAATGATTCTGGTATGCACGATCTACAATTTAGATACAGTGTTCTAGGAACAATACTTAGCTACCAGTATCACTCAGGGGAATGATCATTCCCTTTAAGATACCCACACTGGCACTATGTAATACCATTTTTCGTGGTCTCCTTGTCATCAACCTGATCACTACCAACATCCCACATTAAGAATGTATAAGCTATATCTAGCACCTGTGTTGCGGTGGTCCACTTGTTTAGAGCCCCGTACCATTACATAATTCTTGGACATTCCAAGATGGCCCCTGCAGTTTTTAGACATTTTAGATGGCTTCCTTCCATATTATCTCCAGTCTAGCCGACCTCTCTTTTCGAGCATTCTGTTTGCACTCAATAACCAGACCCTTGAGTATTTCACTTTTGGGTTGGTTTCATATCTTCAGTTCCCATTTCATTTATGAAATATGCCACTCAGAGGTCTCAACGAAAGGCATCTGAGTCACTTGCACAAGATGCTCCACGGTATTGCCATATGGAGCGGCCATTTTGGAGGTTTATGGTCTAGCTGCCAAGGCAATCATGACTGAACGGTTCTGGCTGTATTTAATGGACTCCGGGAGACAGACATGGTAAGATGCGGTCTCCAGGGGTGCCATTAGGTGATTTGCCAGAGGTGCGCTTTGATGAAGTAAGTCTTGCTAACCCTTTTCTCCTTAAGTTACTTTCCTAGGAACTAATGAGTTTTCAATATCCCATTGTGGATCATTGTGAGACACCGGGAGAATTCCCCTCTGGTTTTTCCTTGCTAATTACCACTCTGTGTCCCCATCATTTCCTTAGGGTGTGACTACAAGCCCCTTTACCCCTGGAGATCATGATGCAAAATTCTGCCTAAACTAAAGTGTCACTAATATGCTGACAATTAAGGGGCCGATTCCGATTTTGGCTGAAAGGGCTCCGAACGATGGTTGGAGCCGTTCCGACCGAATCGGAACATGTCGATTGAGCCATTCTGATGGGCTCGGTCGGAAAGGAATCAGACTCGGATTTCCGGATGGCGGATGACCGGCTCGGAGAGCCTGACTGCCGTCCGGAAATCCCTCAGTACTCCCCCGGCCTCCTCTTTACGACCGAGGGAGTACGATGGCAGTGTTTTCACTGCCTTTTCATGTCGGTCTTTACGGCAAGAAAAGTCAGTCGGAAACTTTCTTTGGGGGCCCCCAGTAGGGCCCCCTTGGGTGCGAGGCTGTCGAATGGCGGCCTGGGGGCACTGTGGATCCCTGCACCTGGTGGCAGGCACCTTGGAGTGCCGGCCACAGGGTGCAGGGATGAACTGCACCCCTGCTTTTAACAATGCAAGCATGCATTCCGATCTGAATGTATGCTTGCATTGTTAAGTATACGAGTGCGACCGAACCCTGTTCGGTCGCATCGTACTTGCAGGGCCATAACCGACGACAGCTGGTCGGTCGGTTTTGGCTCCTGACCGACATCTGAATCGGCCCAAAGTGTTATATGTTGTATGTCACGTGGTGTCTCTACACAAGTGCTTTTTGTTATGTATTTAACCACTTATTTATCACCAGGCATTGCGAGTGCGAGTTTCTTACCACGCTGGATGTTCGCACTTATTATTACTTTTAATTACACCCACCCACTATAGAGGAGTACATTGATTAAGTTAAGACGCCGCATGTGTCAAGGACCTACCAGCCTGGCTGGGAGGCGGGCAGGTTTTTAATTCTTTCTTTGCTTTATTTCCTCAGATACTACGTGTCAGTGATTAACCGTATGTATTACGTGTTAGGTGTATTCACAGTAGGTGTGCACCTCATTAATTCCTAATAATAGGTTTGCTTAACAGTGGCATGCACGGAGCTGGTCCTGCTCGAAACATGTCAACCCAATACTAGGGACTCATTATAGTTAGACTTTCCCTATAATTACCCCCTGATTTTAGTCATACCAACTAGGGGCAGGAATAAAATATTAGCCCACTAATTAGGTATTTTTAACTTTTTATTTTTCCACTCCACTTGCACTGCACTACACATTTTCCACAACTCAGTACTCCTACATAGTTCTGGAAGTCGCAGCACGCCTCGATCGGCAGCGGATTGAGAGGACCCCAATGATGAAGCATGCCACCTAGGGGAAACCCTGGTGGGTGAGGGGACTCTAGAAAAGAATTTTTCTTTCTGGAAAGAGAATTTTCATACATGTTCAGTGAAAACCCTGTTCTTCCCCACGGTTAGGTTTTTATTCTGGTATTCCAGATTTTGTGAAAGTAATTTGATAATTAACACCTTCCTTAAAACATCAGTGCTGACACTGTTATTGATCACTTTATTAGAAACTACGAGCTAATTACTTTCTTACATTTGACTCCTTTATCAACTGGAGCCTACTGAAGGAACCAAAGAGGATAACTTTGACCACCGTTGTGGGTGAACTTCTGCATGAACAATATGTCAATTGCCAGAGGGAACCTTAATAAAACTCTTAGAAAGAGGACCTGCATCAGATAAGTTAAACTGTGGTACAGGAGGAAGTGAATAAAACACCCATTGGGCAGCATGCTCTGAGAAGCAATCAAATGTCAGGGTGGATAGACTTTTTAATCTGTGCTTACCATATCATATATTTCTGATGCCTATAAGGCAGAACATTGAAGTGCAAAAAAGCGAATAAAACATCCATTGGGCAGCATTCTCTAAGAAGCAATCAAATGTCAGGGTAGATAGACTTTTTAATCTGTGCTTCCCATATCATATATTTCTGATGTCTATAAGGCAGAATATTGAAGTCCAAAATCAAAGAGACTACTCCCACCAAGCTAGCTGCTTTGCCCGGGCGTGATGCAGGCAGATACCACCATGGACTCTGGGGGAATGAGGCTGGCCCTGTAGTCTGCTCCAGCTCCCCCAACTCTACTTTCAGCCGTCCCAGAATCTGCATGCACCAATTACTTTTTACATTGCACCAGGCCTGGAAAGGCTCATCTCAAGGAGAGCAAAGGGGAGAAGGTCATACCTCTTGAGCAAATCACAGAAATGGCTCCTCTTTGTAGTTTTGGAGAGAAGGTCCAGGCAGCTGTGGCTGTTAGGGTAGTGGTTTCTGGCTCTGATAGACGGCTTTCAAAGACCACTTTAAATCACCATGTTTTAATATCCCAAAATTTTGTGCAAGAGGATTGGGACTGGGACAGTGTAATGCTGTGCCTTCTTAGGTTTTTGGACAGAGATGCCTAACTTTTGGAACTTTCTGCCCCCACTTAAAACCCTCTGTACAGTGGAGAGGAAGGTCAAGAAAAGATTTAATCAATCAATCAATCATTTGTAGAGCGCGCTAATCACCCGTGAGGGTCTCAAGGCGCTGGGGGAGGGTGGAGGGGGGGGGGGTGGGTGCAGCACCTTCTCGAACAGCCAGGTCTTGAGAAGTCTCCTGAAGGTCAGCAGGTTCTGGGTCTGTCACAGCTGTGTGGGGAGGGTGTTCCATGTCTTGGCGGCAAGGTATGAGAAGGATCTGCCACCAGAGGAGGTCCTGTGGATGCGTGGGACAGAGGTGAGGGTGAGGTCGGCAGAGCGAAGCTGGCGGTTCGGGGTGTAGACGGTGTAACATTTGTTGAGGTATGCTGGTGCAGCATTGTGGAGTACTTTGTGGGCGTGGGTGAGGAGCTTGAAGGTGATCCTCTTGTTGACTGGGAGCCAGTGCAGGTCTTTCAGGTGGGCAGTGATGTGGGTGTGGCAGGGTATGTTGAGGATGAGGCGTGCGGAGATGTTCTGTATGCGTTGGAGTCTTTTCTAGAGTTTAGCCGGGGTTCCTGCTTAGAGGGCGTTGCCGTAGTCCAGTCTGCTGCTGACGCGGGCCTGGGTGACCGTCCTTCTGGTTCCGGTGGAGATCCATCTGTAGACCTCGCGGAGCATGCAGAAGGTGTTGAAGCAGGAGAAAGAGATAGCGTTGACTTGCTGGGTCATTGAGAGCGATGAGTCCAGGATGAACCCCAGGTTGCAAGCCTGGTTGGTGGGTGTGGGTGTGGCTCCCTGGGCGGCTGGCCACCAAGAGTCGTTCCAGGTGGAGGGGGTGGAGCCGAGAATAAGGACCTCTGTCTTGTCCGAATTAAGTTTCAGACGGCTGGTCTGCACCCAGCTGGCGACGGCCTTCATTCCTTCGTGGAGGTTGGTTTTGGCGGTGGCGGGGTTCTTGGTGAGTGAGAGGATCAGTTGAGTGTCGGCGTAGGAAACGATGTTGAAGTTGTGCCCGCGGATGATGTTGGCGAGTGGTGCCATGCAGACGTTGAAAAGGGTAGGGCTGAGGGATTATACTTGGGGCATGCCGCAGATGATTTTGGTGGCTTCAGAACGGAATGGGGGAGGCGGACCCTCTGGGTTCTGTCGGTGAGGAAGAAGGTGGTCCAGTCCAGGGCTTTGTCGCGTATTCCTGCGTCATGTAGGTGTGTGTGTAGGGTTTAGTGGCAGACGGTGTCGAAGGCAGCCGAAAGGTCCAGGAGGATGAGGGCTGCGGTTTTGCCGTTCTCCAGTAGGGTCCTGATGTCGTCTGTGGCAGCGATGAGGGTGGTTTCGGTGCTGTGCTTGCTGCGGAAGCAGGATTGGGACGGGTCCAGGATGTTGTTCTTCTCGAGGAAGTGGGTCAGTTGACTGTTGACGATCTTTTCGATGACTTTCCCGGGAACGGGAGCAGGGAGATAGCCCAGAAGTTCTTGAGGTCTTTTGGGTCCGCTGTAGGTTTCTTGAGTAGGGCATTGGTCTAGGCGTGCTTCCAGTTTTCCGAGAAGTTGGCAGTCTCGAAGGAGCTGTTGATGATCTTCCGAAGTTGGGGTGCAATGATGCAGTTTGCTTTGTTGAAGATGTGGTGAGGGCAGGGGTCGGATGGCGAGCCGGAGTGGATGGTGTTCATGGTATTTATGGTGTCGTCGTTGTTGACGTGGGTCCAGGAGAGCAGGTGGTTGGTGAGGCTGGGGGTTGATGAGTCTGTGGTGTTGGTGGCTGTAGGGAGGGTGTGGGTGTGGGTGTTGAAGCTGTCGTGGATGTCTGCGATCTTGTGGTGAAAGAAGATGGCTTGGGAGTTGCAAAGATCTTGCGATGGCTGGATGTCACTGGAGCTGGAGATGGGGTTTGAGAGTTCCTTCACGATGTTGAAGAGCTCTTTGCTGTTGTGTGCGTTGTTGTCGATGCGTTCCTTGAAGGAGGTCCTTTTGGTGGCTCGGATGAGTTGGTGGTGCTTGCGACTGGCATTCTTTAGGGCTGCGTGGTTGTCCGGTGTCTGTTTGTGGTGCTTCTTTTTCTCGAGTCTTCGGCAGGTCCGCTTGGATTCCTGGAGGTCAGTGGTGAACCAGCTTGTCTTTCTGTCGGTGCATGTGTTTGAGGGTTTTTTGATCGAGCGAGAGTGTTGGTGCAGTTGTCGATCCATTGCGGCTGTGTTGGTGTCACTGGTGTCTGTTGGTGGGTCTCGGGCAAGGGTGGTGATGAGCTGGTCTTTGGTGACCTTGTTCCAGCTGCGGTAGGGGATCCGTTGTGGGTGGTGGCACATGGTGGGTTTCTTGAAGGTGTAGTGGATGCAGTGGTGGTCAGTCCAGTGGAGTTTGGTGGTGGGGCTGAAGGTGACATGGTTGCTGGTGGAGACGATGGGGTCGAGTGTTTGTCCGGTGATGTGGGTAGGGGTCCTGATGAGCTGTTTGAGTCCGAGGTTCGCGAGGTTATCGAGCAGCGCGACGGAGTTGCTCTCGTCAGTGTTCTCGAGGTGAAAATTCAGGTCTCCGAGGAGGATGTAGTCGGTGGAAGCAAGAGCGTGCGTGCTGACGATGTTAGAGATGGCGTCGATGAACTGTGGCCAGGGTCCGGGGAGTCTGTAAATGAGTGTTCCTCTGAAGGTGGTGTTGGGGTCGGTGTGGATCTGGAAGTGCAGGAGTTTGGCAGTAGTGGAGGTGTCTGTTGTACAGGACGAGACTCTGAGAGTATTCCTGTAGACGATGGCGATTCCTCCTCCTGGTCTGTTGGTGCGGTCCCTTCTGGTGATCTTGTAGCCATCTGGGATGGCTATGGCATTGTAGGATGCCGAGGAGGGGTTCATCCAGGTCTCTGTTAGGAAGACGACGTCCGGGGAGGCTGAGTCAAGTAGGTCCCAGAGCTCGATGGCGTGCTTGTGGACAGAGCTGGTGTTGAGTAGTATGCATCTGAGGTGGTTGCGTTCTGCTCTGATGGGTGGGGTAGGACGTGTGGGTGTTGTTCGGTGGCTGGTGAAGCTGCAGCTTCGGCAGGTGAAGGGTCCGTGGGTGAGTATCGGGCTGGCCTGGAAGCAGTTTGATGGTCGGCCAGTGTTAAGTTTGCAGAGGAAGCCAGCGTCGTAGCGTCGTAGGATGTTGTGGCCAGGGGTTTTGGCGCCGAGCGCTGTCCCGCGCCGAGCGCGGTCCAGGCACAGACGGACTTGCCTTAGGCACACCTTCGGCTCGCCAGCGGTGCGCCCGCAGCGCTCGTCCGCTGCGTGACCGCACAGCGGTCACCATTTAAGTAGGGGAGGGGCGTGCGGCTGGGAGGCAGGACAGGGGCGGGTTGCGGCGGGAAAAAACACCGAAGCAGCGTTATGGATTGCGGCAGGAAATGCAGGCAAAAGCAAGCCCAGAAAGATAAAAAAGAAAATATGCGCAGGATCCAGCAGGGAGAGGTCTCGAACCCTGCCTGGCTGCGACTGTAGGCTGTGCAGTCAGGCGGAGCTGCAGGGGAAGAGCTGATCTCTGACCGAGGGTCAGGGGTCTAGCTCGCGCTCCCCATAGCGGTTGCCAGTTAAGTAGGGAAGTGGGAGGGGTGTGCGGCTGGGAGGCGAGAGCGGGGCGGGTAGCGGCAGGAAAAAACGCCAAAGCAGCGTTATGGCTTGTGGCGGGAAATGCAGGCAAAAGCAAGCCCAGAAAGATAAAAAAGAAAAGATGAGCAGGATCCAACAGGGAGAGGTCTCGAACCCTGCCTGGCTGGGACCGTAGGCTGTGCGCAGTCAGGCGGAGCTGCAGGGGAAGAGCTGATCTCTTCCCCTGCAATTTTATGAGACCCTGACGAAGAGCGGACCTCTGTCCAAAGTGTTCGGACACTCTGGATTGGACAGAATGCAGCTCTGTGATCTGCATCTCCAGAGCCAGTGGAGTTAAACCCCTTAAATTCTCTTAGGGACAGTAGAAGGATGGACATGCTGTGAAACTTTAAAGAAGAAGGGTCCTCCTGTAGCTTTTGAGCCTGGACCTGCAGAGGGGGTAACCTTTATTATGTTATTTATTTTTTGAACATTTCCATCTGTATATATCAATATTTATTTTGTAACCATCTTATTGGTTCTTATCCATATTGATTTTGCGTTTTGAGAACAGAAGATGGGCTAACTCGTATATTTCCACATTTATTTAACAGATCAACATGCATTCAAACTTTGATGCCTGTCAGGTTTTAGCATATTACCGAGCCAAAATTCAATAAAATAATAAGCCCACTTGAAAAAAAAGGGACAGAATAGCACACTCACTTGTTGAAATATGCAGCAATTTAAGCAAATCACTTTCTTACTCTCTATCCTGCCAATATGGCCTGAAATTAATTAAACTCGGCATGGAGAGTCACTCAAAAGAAGCCAAATTATCTGCATTTTTCCAATGTTAAAAATAAATACAGACAGGAAACACAATGCTTCCTGTATGTATTTATATGTAAAATGCTGTAAAAACTGAAAACAGGGAGCCCTAATTATAGGGTGGCTGCCTATCGCCTGCCAGCAAACTGGTGCCCTGCAAGTGACTAAGGGAGGCTATGGGACCTGAAGAATTCAGCATTGAGGGTTATGGGGTGCCTCTGGAGGGGACCCCTGGCTCATAAGAACACAAGGTGCTAAACAGAGGAAAGGTTCTTGCAAAGGAACTCTCCCTCAACAGAGGAGGAGCAAAGAAAAAATAGCTTCTAGAAGCAAAAGAGAAATTAGAAGCCAGAATGAAAAAACAAAACCCTCCTGGTGGCTAGAGGCAGCCACCAGGGGCAAAGTGACACCTAGTTCATTAAAATTGAGGAGCCCGTTCTTGCTAACTTGCCGTTTCCGTGACTGCGGAGGGCCACGGCGGGAGCCCATGTGTGCGTATCCCGCCGCTGCTGCTGTGACCGCCGGGGGCAAGAACCACAACCCCCAGCCGGCTTTACGGTGAGGAAGCTGCTGACACACTCTGCTCGCGCCAGGAGGCGCTCAAAAACCAGCCTGGGGTCCCGCAGACACACACGGGCGTGCCAGGGCCGGGCGATGCCCAGGCCAAGAGCGGGCCCAGCTGCGCCCGTATGAGCCCAGAGGAGGCTGGGCTGAGCCAGCCCCCTAACTTTATCAGCCAGGTCCTTTTATCGTTGGGCAGGGCTCCTCTGATGTGTATTGTGGTGGAGTGATTGTCTAAAGATCATGAAGACATAGGTAAGAGAAAGCAAACTATGCCAGGGCCAGGTGGGGGCGGGCGTAACGAAACTTGTTTCATTCCTGGCCAGGCAGCAAGTGTTCTGTCCAACGACGGAAAGGAGACTTTCTCTGGAATTGAATAACTTGCCCCCCCGAGCCCAGTCTTTTCACATGGCTCAGTTCCAACGATAGGGCAAAGTGAGACTGTACTTACTCCATCAGCTGTTCTGCCAGAGGAACTCAAGGGCAACCAACGGGAGGGTGTATCTATGCTGGAATCTCCGGTAAAAAAGAAAAGAGGTGGAGGCAATATAGCCGTACAGCCTCCCAAAAAACAAACCGCATCAGTCGTTTCGGATCAGGTAACTGAGTTTTTGAGCCAATTCATGAACAATTTTTCTAAAAAATTAGAAGACATTTTTAAGTCCTATCTAGCTTCAATTGTTGCACGGTTGGATAAGTTGGAATCACTATTGCATCAGTCTAACAAGTGTCTCTCTAGTCTTGTAACTAATGGTAAGGGGTTGGAACCGCAAGGGTTGAAGGTAGGGTGGGGTTCTGCCCAGTTGGATGGTCAAGAAGTTCTCAGGGCCAATAATCGGCAGTCAGCAGTTACCCCATGGGTTCAATAATCAACCTCCAGATGGGCTGGGCCCCCAGGGAAGCATTAGATGCCCCAAAAGAAGCAGGGGAAAAAGAGTTGCCCAGGATGGAGTTTCGCAGTGTATATTGGGGACTGATTAACAAGAAGCCCGGGTGGTCCCAAGGACTGAGACACATGGCCTAAAATCCCCCGACCGGCTAAGTAGGCTGGATGTGAGAACCGACGTTGTACATTTACCCCCGGAGTCCGCTCCTTTAGTGACCGTTCTGGTAGGTGTGCCACCCTTGCGGGGTAATCCTACGGAAACAACGATTGATTTAATACACAAGGTGAGGCTTTAGCTAGATAGATCACTAATAAATAGTCACTCCATTGCCCCCCCATGTCATCATGGCTAGAAGAGTCGGCTGGGTGGGGAAAGCAACAAATAAAGATAGGCGTGGGGACTGCATTGTGGTCAATGTGACACATCCTCTATATGCAAATGCCATATTATGTAATAAGACAAGACCAGATGCCCACATCGGTATCCAGGCCCTTCCGCTCTCCTTTTTCTATCCAGACGGGGCCAAATATCATCACTCCAGGGGCTGTATACCCAGTCGATCTAAAGGGTCATTGCTGCAAAGTCAAAAAGTGTGCTTCATTACAAACACATCCATTCATCTCGCAAATAGATTTTCCCCTTTAAGGGTTCTTGACAGTATTAACTGACTAACAACCCCTAATGACCACACGATCAGCACAAACTCCAGCTCTTTAGCACAAATGACTACTCAGACCTGGCCAGATAGTGACTATAAAGTGTTAGACCCTTCTGTGTGCACCTTCACATCTTAAAACATTGAGAGGTTGAGGGTGAAAAAAGATGACATGCAGTGGACAGCTATATTAAAATCTGCCCATATGATTGCATTGTAAGAAACTTGGGACATGTGGGATTCATTTGTGATGGATGGGTTTGCCACCTTTTTTAAGGCTGCAGCTCCCTTCACTACAGGACGAGCTAAGGGAGGTTTGCTTATTTTAATATCGCTTAAATTATCATGCTCTATTAAGGGCCTGCTCTGTTCATCCCCTACCACGTTAGCAGTTGAAATAACTTTCCCCAGGAGACCCACCATGGTGATTATAAATTTTTATAATTCCTTTTGTAGAGTAATCGATAATGAGCATATAGTCGCCCTAGAGAGTTTTTTTTAGAGGTTATTGCAGAGGCCAGACACACCCCCTGCAAAATAATTATAATGGGAGATTTTAATGTACATCGTTGCCCTTCAAACTGCTTACTGGACAGGGGGACACTGGATGACCTGGCTACCGTAGTTCATTTTGAACATTCATCCCAAGGTACCCTGCTAGAAAGCATTTTTGCTAGTAATAATCTACACTGTCTAGAACACATGGATGAGGTGGAGACTATACCCTCCTTTTTTGGGAGGGCATGTTGGACAACCAATGATTATATTGTGGTGTCTGCCCCATTAAGATCTTCATGGACCGGCTACAGTGACCACAGCCCAATCATTGCAGATTTCAAAGGTTTAATGGTCACTCGGGGTGCCGAGTCAAAGACCGTAGCGAATGGGGAAATTCAGCTTACTGATCAGGCCAGTAAAATTAAGTGGGGGACGATCATCCCGGAGCACTTCTTAACCCAGATATATGCGGAGGGTAATGAAGACATTAAGCAATGTCTCGACACCCCTACTGAGCCCGAGGAGGTCCTAGAAGCATTTGACAAATTGGCTAAACAGATCGCAAATAAGTTAACTGGTAAAGGAGGCCCAGTAGGTACCAAGGGGGCAAAATGGTTTAACGCAGACTGTTCCAAAGCCCACAAAGCCCTTATGGTAGCACTAAAAAATAAGCCTAGGGATTCTGTATTGACTAAAACACGTAGGAAAGAATATAACAAGGCTCTAAAGCTAAGGAAAGAGGAAATAAGAGAACAGGCATGGGAGGATTTAAACCAGGCAAGAACCCTTGCCAATAGTTCCAAATTTGGAAGGTTGCACATAGCCCCTTTTTGAGGAAAGACCACACGACGAGAACTGAATGTGTTATCCCTGCAGATAGATAGGTCAGCCACTTCAAGCAGATCTATGCGGAGGTGGCTGTAGATGAAACAGACTCATCCTGGGTACCCTCTACCGTACCGCTTTTATTAGGTTTTAGAGTGAATGATGTTCAGAAAGCAATTGATGATGCATCTGCACGAAAAGCCCCAGGTCCTGACGGGATACCGGTGGACCTTTAAAACACAGACTCAGGTACATGGGCAAAAATTTTATCCAAGGTTTTTGATGCTGCTACAATGGTAGGTTTACCTCATTCCTTGTCTGCGACGGTGATTTTGCCTATTTTTAAAAATGGTGCTAGAGATGACCCGGAATGTTACCGCCCGATTTCATTATTAGATTCTGCAGCACAAATAATGGGCAAGGTAATTTTAGATCATCTAAGTAATTGGCTGGAAGAAAGAAATGTGTTATCAGACCTCCAATTTGGTTTTAGAAAAGGTATGGGAACGGTGGACGAGTGCATGAATTTATATATGATGATCAGTAAATACACCTTAGCCAAAAAAGGTTGTATGTTTATGGCATTTATGGATTTTACGTCTGCCTTTGATAGAGTAAATAGATCTAAATTATGGCTTTTATTGTTAGAAATAGGTATGGACGTAAATTTGGTATCTTTCTTACACTGGTCTCCTTTTAATGTAACTGCCTCTGCAAGATACAACAAAAATGGTTCCTTAACAAATTCATGGAAGGTAAATAGAGGAGTAAGGCAGGGATGAATTCTTGCACCGGTCCTATTTACACTCTATATAAATAATTTAGGGACAATGTTATGTGATGCGAGTATGGACACAACGATAGTAGGTTTTAAGCCCATCCCTGCCCTTTTATATGCAGATGATGCAGTTTTACTTGCCAGGACACCAATAGCACTGAAATGTCTTGTTAACTCTTTTATCGATTTTATGGTCGCTATAGACCTTTCTGTTAATTTGACTAAATCACGTATAATGTCGTCCGGCAATTCAAAGCGCGAGAAGAACTCACTTATATGTAAAGGTGGGGTGTTGTTCAATGTAGCAACCTACCCATACCTGGGCGTGCTATTTGACAAAACTGGTTCTTGGGTGGCACAGCGGACACTTAAGAAAAATATGCTAGCAAGGGCAGCAGGGGCAACATTGTACTTTGCTACAAGATTAGGGAGTAAACCCTTATTGCCGATCTTGAAGGTTTACAATGAGAAATGTGTTCCTATGACAACATATGGCAGTGTGGTTTGGGGTTACAAGGAGGTCAACGTCCTACTAGGGGCCAAAAATAAATATCTACGGAAACTTTTAGCTCCCCCCCCCCCCCAAGTACCCCTGCCTTTATGGTGCATGAAGAACTAAGACAGGGCTACATTTCAGATTGTATTGCAGTGTCCCCCTTGATATGGTGGTTAAAAACATGGTCCAGACCAAAGCCCACCTTAAACCAAATTATTTTAGAGGACTGTATGAAGTTAGATAGAACCTTAGACATTCCCTGGTTAGGTTACGTTGCTTAACAGCTCTCTGTTTTAGGACGTCCCGAGCTTTTTAATCAATCCAGACAGCTGCATTTCGAGGAAGTGAAAGAAATTAAAAATCAATTCCTAACCAAGAGAAGGATGGAAAGGGAAGCAAATGAATTTAGCAAACCCACATGCAGACACTATGTGATTTTAAGCCCCAGGATTTTAGATCAACCATTTTGGTCTTTTATCAATAATCTGCATCATCGTTTCCTTTTATCTAGATTTAAATTTAATTGCGTTCATTGGCTTCTTACAGTACCCAAGGGTTTCTCAAAGGCAGGGACCCTAAAGCCCTGTTTATGTGATAATTTTTCAGAAAAAGATTTGGTGCATTTTATATTTTTCTGTGGTTTTTATAATGAATTACGATCTAAACATATTTTCCCTTTTTTTTAAATTGCCAATTTGCACAAGTAAGACCAGCCTTGATCTATTTGCAAATGTTCTCGTCCCCTCTGATATGTTACGGGGTTGCTAGCTTTTATCGGGAGCAGTACGTAGAAAAATATGGATTGCCCACAGTAATGACTTAGGTTTTATCTGGCTGAACAAGAAATGCTTTAAATTTTTATGCTGATCGTTCTAATTATGTATTGGTGTTTGCACATGTACAGTAGTTTTTAATTCTATTTCTATGGCTTTCCTCCTGTATAATTGTACTTTTATGGCCAGAACGTGGCTGAATAGAGGTTTATTGACTTGACTTGACATTAAATTTGGCCCAACGGGGCCAGAGAAATGGGAGAGAGAAATATGGTCCTCTGGGGGACCAGTCAGAATCTGGCACAAATGGTGTCCCCCTCTCTAACCTTCCTGAACTCCACATGGAGAGCCAAGGCCCTGGGAACAAAATTGTTTGGGAGCACAGGCTGGGGAGAGCTTGCTAGCTGTGCTCTGACACAAAAAACTGTCTCAGTTGGTGTTAACTGGCCGTGCTTCGCCGTCCAAGAGCAAAAGGGAAAAAGAAATATGGAAGAAAGCATTTCCCATTAACACAGACTGCCCCATAAGCCCATGCAATGTTTTTGAAAAATTTGCATAGGTCGCTTGGGGCAGGGGCACTACTTTTGTTTTACCAAGTGCTCTGGGGGGCTAGAAAAAGTACATTAGCTCCTCACTTGAGTACTTGTTAAAGTTAAAAAATTGCCCCAAATGTCCCAGGAGGTAAAATTGGAGATTCCAGGAGATGTTTTACTATGTTTTAGACATTCCTGCAGGTGGTGATTTTAGGTTTATGGCTTCGGGGTGCAGGCACCTTTGCTGTTGGGTCCTAAAGCTGCTTTGCAGCATGTGTAAATGTACAAGAAAAACTCGTGCATGCAGTTCATTCAGGATGCAATGTTTTATTGACTAATACAAAGTTAACAGTGAAGCAGTACATGTACTCATGAATGCCATTGTATGATGGTCCCATTCTGAGAGATTTTAATGGTGTTATATTGTTTTTTCGTGATATAGCAGTGCTCTCATCATTGTGGTGACACGCGAACAAAGCCAGTAGGACTGGCTTTTAATAACTGAACCCATTATATAGGGTCTAGTATATATGTGGTGGTATTGTGTTTTAGGGTTCACTGATAGTGTACATTGTCAGGAAGAAGTCTCAATAGTATTTCTACCTGACATCCGTATGTTAATGATTAGGAGTGAGTAGTGCATTTGTAATAAAGTGCTTTTCCTTTAAATAATTAAAAGCACACACTGGACAGTGATTTATTGGGTGTTTGTTGCATGACAGCAGACTGCGATACTAGCCTTCACCACTGCCCATGAGTTGGCTTTGGACTGCTCTGCTTCACTAACCTGAGAGAGTCAAGTACTACAAAGGGGTAGTTGGTTTCCAATAGCAGAAGGTTCCAGACCTATTAATTGGGAAGGACTCACATGCTTCCAAACTCAAGCCCACTTTCTTACATATTGTTTTCTATATATTGTTGATACTACCTTTGTGTTGCTCTTTTAAATATGTTGGGGGTTAGTTCCTTCCTCTTTTCAAATGTGTTTTCTGAGTATGCTTATGGGTTGTGCACTATCTCTGCCCTTGCTTTCCTGCTAAGTACCTTTTGAGGGTATGACCTTTCTACTATGACTTGGGCTCACTGTGCCACTGGAATCAAGCTATCCTGGCTGAAGAGGGGTGAATCTCCGAAACCGGTCCTAGGATGCTTGTTTTCGGTCCAGGGAGGACCTGGCTTGGCAGTTCGGGCTGGACTGTTCCCATGAGGCACAGGGTCAAGACTGATTTGCATATGGCCAGGTCTAAACTGGGGTGGCATGGTGAGCAAAAGAATGATGGATTTAACCCAGATCTCTTGACTGGGGGTGAATGTTTTGATTTGTTCTGCATTCTGTCCATAAATTGTGTGTCATTTGCCTTCTCGCGCTAAGTGCGCCAGGTATGCATAGACGTGGGTCCTGGGCTCACTGTGCCACTGGAATCAAGCTATCCTGGCTGAAGAGGGGTGAAACCCCGAAACCGGTCCTAGGATGCTTGTTTCTGGTCCAGGGAGGACCTGGCCTGGCAGTTTGGGCTAGACTGTTCCCATGAGGCACAGGGTCAAGACTGATTTGCATATGACCAGGTCTAAACTGGGGTGGCATGGTGAGCAAAAGAATGATGGATTTAACCCAGATCTCTTGACTGGGGGTGAATGTTTTGATTTGTTCTGCATTCCGCCCATCAATTGTGTGTCATTTGCTTTCTCGCGCTAAGTGCACAAGTATGCCCAGACGTGTGTCCTGGGCTCACTGTGCCACTGGAATCAAGCTATCCTGGCTGAAGAGGGGTGAAACCCCGAAACCGGCCCTAGGATGCTTGTTTCTGGTCCAGGGAGGACCTGGCTTGGCATTTCGGGCTGGACTGTTCCCATGAGGCACAGGGTCAAGGCTGATTTGCATATGGCCAGGTCTAAACTGGGGTGGCATGGTGAGCGAAAGAATGATGGATTTAACCCAGATATCTTGACTGGGGGTGAATGTTTTGATTTGTTCTGCATTCCGTCCATCAATTGTGTGTCATTTGCTTTCTCGCTCTAAGTGCGCCAGGTATTCCCAGACGTGGGTCCTGGGCTCACTGTGCCACTGGAATCAAGCTATCCTGGCTGAAGAGGGGTGAAACCCTGAAATCAGTCCTAGGATGCTTGTTTCCGGTCCAGGTAGGACCTGGCTTGGCAGTTCGGGCCTGACTGTTTCCATGAGGCACAAGGTCAAGACTGATTTGCATATGGCCAGGTCTAAACTGTGGTGGGATGGTGAGGAAAAGAATGATGGATTTAACCCAGATCTTTTGACTGGGGTGAATGTTTTGATTTGTTCTGCATTCCGTCCATCAATTGTGTGTCATTTGCTTTAACAGTGTATGACCTGCATATTCTGTCATGAACACTTGTTCTGTGTTAAATTTTCCCTGGATTGGTGTAGATTGCGTTGCTGCCCTTTATGTTTGTGTTTATGATTTGGAATTTGGACTATTAAATGATTTTACCGTTTTGGGCATTTTGCCATACATACTGAACTTCAGGGAGGGAGGGGCTAATACTGCAGCCACAGTGGTGGGGCGATCACTACACAATGGGGTAGACACATCCATATTGCAAATATGAGACCACACATGCCAATATGTCTGGTTTTAATGTTCTGACACATACACAGCCTTTGCGTATGCCTGTATTCTTGGTTTAGCACATTAAAGCCAGATCTATTGTCTTTGCCAGTACTTTCCACTGAGATAGTAAGCACTGCTGGAGCTTCAAGAGTGTCCACCAGACCTGTGAGCATACGATGGCTGGAAGATGGCAGGTACCAAATAACTTTTGTGCCAGGTGTGTCTGACACACAGAAAAGAAAGCACTGAAGCCTTATTGGAAAAGTGTCTTTTCTTACTAAAAGCAAAATAAACTGCATAATAGACAAATGTTTCCAAGGAACAAGGTGTTTGTAAGAGCATCTCAAAATGAGCACAAGAAACTACTCTGTCAGACATTGAGAAGTGGTTTATATGAACTTCATTAAAGGTGTAGAGTGTGTACTGGCATAAAGAAAATTATGCAAGGCTTTTATCTGGATTTCAAAATCATGAGTATTCACCAAGATCTTAAAAGGTAGTGGCGTTCACAGAGTTGAATATGCTTGAATACCTGTTCACAATGTAAAAACATATATGCGTTTATATTGATATAGCATGGACCTATCTAGAGAGCAACAGAACATTGTACCTTATTTTGAGTGATGGAAGACGATGCAAAATTGTACAAATGAAGTGGCTGCTTAAATTGTTTGTTTTTTTATAAACCTTTTTTTATTAACAATCATTGACATTTACATACAGTATGAAGGATTTGGCATGTATGCTGACAGAGAGAACAAACAGTGATCTTCAATAAATATATTGTTAACTTATACACACACACACACTCTTACATCACAGTTTTTGTTTGCAGTTTTATGTAGCGTGAACTTGACCCTGCATTAGAGTGCTTCACAGGAGCGCCAGTTACATTACATAAGTACAACTTTTTTGTCGCAGGGGAGATTAGGTGATTTACCCAGAATCACAGTATGTTGAGCCGATGTCGAGACTCAAACCTAGTTCCCCAGCTTCAGTCAGCAGCTCTAGCTGCTACACCACATCCTCTCCCTACACTGGCATCACACTGCCATGCTGAATTAAAATCCACTCTCCCAGGTTGACTTGGTCACTATATCACATTTACTTCCTTAGTTGATGTAACAAAGAACGTTCAGGATGTAGTTGATGATGCTCCAAAAGTTCACCTTCACTAATCCTTGTGAACAATAGTTTTTTTTTTTTATGTCTTCCTCAAGGCGTTATGTTGTGTTCCCCATGATATCTATTGAGTAGACCGAATGCAAATTATTGTGGTATGTAGGTGTTACACAGGGGTCGCACTTTGACTCTTCTTTAAGGTTCCGGTTTGTTTATGTGCATATACACTATTGTTTAAAGTACAACATGATATAACACAAATATTTACATTTTTCTCAAAGATTTAATGATTTATCATTAGTAATGTATCCCCATTGTCCCTATCAGGGTAGAACAGGGATCATGGTTCAGATGATAAGTACCTTTTCATTTTACTTTTGCATTTTCTATCATTGAAGTTAGTGTATAAAAGGTTAATACATCTTTTTTTTCAGTCTTTGGCCCTGAAATCCTTTCTTGAAATAGCTATGCTCTGTTGTGATAGGAAAGCACCAAATTACAACTATAATACCAGTGTCTGTTTTTTTGTTAGCCTTAGGTTAATTTTCTTTTGAATATACACATATATGTCTAGGCCAAAAGTGCACTGACACTTTCTTTTTCTCCCAAAAATTAGGCTTGGCTAAAGATGACACGATTTGAATGTGATGCACCGCAAAATGGCATGATACTCTTGGATTTCACTCTGAGCCCAGTTGGCTTCTCAGTGAGATTTGTAAGAGGACCTAGAGAGGTCCCTGCTGTCGCTACCTACTATAATTCCATTGCCCAGGCAATTCCAAGAATTGGACGAGGATGCCTCACTCACGTAATGTGACATGCTTCATCATTTGCCACCTCATCACACCCTAGTAAGATGGTACTACCACGGCAGACTTGACCTCCAGGGGGGGTGCGCTAACCTGAAGGGGTTCTTACATAGCACTGTATAATGTTCTGATCCAGTTTTCTGGTTAAAAAAATCCATAGAATAAACCACAAAGGTATACTTTGTTATTCTGGCATCCTAGGCTTATTAAAAAATTACCAAAGCATAAAAAGCAGGAGGCATATATTGGTATAATGACCTATATGCGTCACTGCATGGAAATAAATTTCATGGCAACATGTTTCTGCCTATTGTAAGCCTATGTGTCTAAAGCATTCATCAGAGCTAAGTCAATGTGTACCTACACTACAGAAAGTTTGTGCAGAGTACCTATAGATAAGATAATCAGAGAGGACCTACCTCTCAGTAGAAAACTATTGCTAGGAGTAATCTAGTTCTATTATGCTAATTGCTGCATGGTCTGTTCGGGGTGGGCCTCTCCTGTTGTCTCACTTTTGTCAAGTTAGAGAGCCCACGGTGGTCCTACTGTGCCCCAGTGGAACAGCCGACTGAAATGCATCATGATAAAATAATGCTGGCATCACAAGATTGAGCCTTGTCAGGTCCCCAAACAAGTTGTGCAGCCCCTTATTTGGGGACCTGATGAGGCTCCATCTTGTGATACATACAGAAAACATGCACTGATGGAGCACGCATCAAGGTTGCACGCCTTGAACGCCGTTAAGCATTAGAAATGTTGGTCTAATAACCTGAAGTGCATTCTACCACTTCTAATATGCAAATAATGTTGGCAGCTATGTTTATGACAGAGCTGAAGGCGTGTAAAAATTAGATTAGATGTTGTTATGGTGAGGATCATCAGCACAAAACACTGCAGGATTAGACTGAAGAAGTGTTTGCCTAGACTGAGATCTGGGCGAAGACTATTGCATGTGGGAGGGTGTGAGCATGCCCATGAACATTCTGCACCCCTCACACTGGGCTCCTGTAGCTCTAGATAGTGCATAACACCCAGCTAGTGTGATGCTCATATTCCTCCACCTGAAGAGATACCTGAAGTTCTCTCACAGGAAGAAAGAAGGTTTAGCTATCAGGCATGGGAGTGCTTAGACCTTTTATCTGCCGAGGGAACCATGATTGTAGCTTGAAACTGCTGCAGAAAAGTCCTCCTCCTGTACCTCTGAATCTGAGATAATCTTACAGGCTTCATGTAAGGCACATCCATTCACTCAGTTTGGGGTTTGCCTACTCGAACCAATCCTGGTGAGGTGACAGCAGGAGGACTGACATCTGAATCAGTAGGGGTTGACAGCATTGTGCATAATGAGCTAAAGAAGCAGGTCAATTGGCATAGGTTCTATCCATTGACAGCAGCACTCCAGAATAAGAGCAGCAAGAACTGATGTTAAATAATATCAGCAACAGTGGCTTACGATGACAGGAGCACGAGTTGCAGGGAATGGCAGCGTTAAGACCTGCAGGCAATGAAAGCAAGTGTCTATGGCAACAGCAAGGCTCCAAGATATGCCAAACATAGGAGTTGTGGTAACAGCAGGACTCAGCGTGACAGCTTCAGAAGTTTCAGGATATGACAGAAGCATCTTAAGGAAAAGAGTGTGACTACAGATGTACTGTCAGCTGCCAGGTTGCGACTGTTCTAACGGAGGGTAAACCTGCACTGCTTCTAACTAATGGGCACAAGGAAATCATGTTTATTGCTGTCAAGGAGTACCGGTTTTGTGAGGAAAGAATGCTTGCTCTGTAGGGTCCAGATGTGCCATGAAGCTTACATTGCTGCTGCCAACTCATACATATTATTAACAAAGGGACGTCCTTATTGCAAAATAATAAACAACCAGCAAGATCTTACAGTAGCCCTAAAAAGGAAATGGGAGACAGAGCTAGGCGATCTAGATGAGGAGGACTGGCAGTCGGCCCTGATGTCCCCGAGGGAGGTGGCAATTCCCTCCACCCTCAGATTACTCCAACTTAAAATCCTACACCGCATCTATTACACAAGGACCCTGCTACACAGGATAGGTAAGACGAACACTCCACTTTGCCTCTGACAATGCGGTGCTGAGGGTACTTTTTGGTACGCACTCTGGGACTGTCCGCGGGTCGCTTCTTATTGGACCTCTGTTTTTCGCACCATGTCCGAAGTCACTAACGTGGTTATCCCGCTTGCTCCAAAATGCTGCCTTCTCAACATCTGGGAGCCTACAGACCTGAATCACACAGACCAGGACTGGGTAACATTAGGGATGACATTAGCTAAACGCAACATAGCACAGCGGTGGGGTTCGGATCAGTCCCGATGCCTCAGCAGTGGTGTCGTGACATGGACCGCACAATGGTGGCAGAGAAATCTGTCTACATCCACAGAGGCTGCCCTAAGAAATGGTCACGAATTTGGGGCAAGTGGAATCATTATCGGGCGACATTTGTGAACCTCCCCCACCGGAGCTGGTATCGGATGATAGCGACTAATCTACACAGATGGAAGAGGCAGGACCAGCTGCACTGCACCACACCCATGGGGTACAGAGGGGTTGACAGAGTTGGGGTTCTAGAATGTGTAACTATGCCCTGTCTAAACATACCTGGATTATTACTAATGTATGCCACTGATTATCCATTATTGAATTGCAAATCTGTCGATGTGTATCAATATTCAATAAAAAAAAAATTCCCCCCTCCAAAAAAAAACAAAGGGACGTTTACACTGCTGTCACTTCAGTTGTGCCTGCTCTTTAAGGAAGTGAACCTTTCACTGCTCCTTCCTCATGTGTCATTGTTGTGTGAGAGGCACACATTTCTATTGCTGCTTGGCATCTAGCTGTTCTGCAGGGACGGTTTCACAATTGCTGTCCATTTTGTACCTAATCTGTTTGACAACACCTTGGACTGCTTCTCCATCTGCTTTCATGTGCCCAGTATCTATTTTTTGTGGAATGGATGTTGCCAATGTCATGATGTGGCTGTGGTATGTTGTTTTTCAGTGATACATGCTCTCAGACTACTTCATTGCTTTGATGCTGTGGTGGGTCATTGAGTTGGTTCAGGGTATTAACCCAGATGTCAGCTATGCTCACCCTCAGTGTGTCCCTCACCTAAGTAAAAGCGCACTCTTGTCTCTGGCCCCAAGCTCGAGCTTTAAAATCCACTCTTCAGGTGGACATTAAAAAGGGGGAAGCATCTGGACTGTGTTTTAGCAGCAGACGTGTTAACCCACAGGAATACTCATGCCAGTTTGAACTTGGCATAGGGTGGTAGAATGCAGGGCAGGCCCCAATTGACTGCAAAAGTGGGTCAGCTCGAAAGACCGCAAGGCCCAGAGGTTATACAGGCAGGATGCATGTCAACTGAGCCTTTGAAATGTATATTTGTTTTTAATTTTGAGCTGTGCACCTTTTTTCTCCTTGTTTGCCAACTGCCACTCGCAGAAATGGTAAGGAGAACCAACAGGCAAACGACACAAAGGCCAAGCAGTCTGAGGTGCACACCATGCTTTGTGAAAGAAAGTTTTGTTGGGCAGAGTGCCTGGTGCTGTCCATGCTTAGTGCCATGTTAATCCACTTTGTCATACTATTTAATGCTCCGCTACCAAACACCCTGGGCACAAGGTAGACACAGCTTTCTGTGAGATAGACTGCAAAGGATCAGCACCCATAAGTCCTCAACAAGGCACAGTGAAATAGTGCACCTCATGTTTGTCCCTTCTAGGTGCTTAATTTATAAACTAATAAGTGCCGGGTCCAAGGTTTTGCTCAGAAGCCCATGTGCAGTGCTATTAAATGTCAGCATGGTGAATACCAAGGCAGCATAGCCTTGATTCCACCTCGTGCCTCTTCACCCACCACCAAGTACTTTCTAGCACATTATGTCACTCTTTCTGTACTTTTTCATCCCTGCTTTCTTACGCTGTTGCAGTTTTTTCTGTGTTTCTCTTCTACCTTCTTTCACCCTTTTGTGTTTTCTCTCTCTTGCTCTGGGTCAAAGTCTGACGAGTAAAAATAAATGTTGGTCCCCAAAACTGGGTGCTGGTGTGCCCCACCTGCAACCTCTGGCTCAGATTATGCACTGTCCCTACTGTGGTACACATGTCTGTCCCTACCCAAAGAGAGCCAAAGAGCAATCATGAGGTAGAGGTACAGGTGGCTCTGTGCTGCTGCCTGTGTACACAGAATTTTACAGTATTGCGTGACTGTTAGAGTAACTGTGTGACATGACGTTATTGCCAAACCATAACCCTGACTGGCAACATCAACACTTGGGCTTTATATGGCCTTCCTTCTGGTATGGAGCAGGCAACCAGGGAGATTTTACTCAGAGGCTGCCTATGAGATGATCTTTTAAAGGTCCCTGTCCCCAATAATACATGCCAGTGCCACCCACCATCAGCCCCTATTTGCCAACATCACCTTGCGCTTTCTTCGTTTTTAAAAACTCCAAGAACAGAAAACAAAGCCACAAGTGCTCTCACCCCTTCCCCCAAGAATACATGATGCTTTAGAAAATAATTCTGGATTGCCTGATGGACACTAAATCATAAATTCATTTACAAAAGAAAAAAACCTCTTTCTGTCAAGAATTCCTGTCATACAAGGGAAACACGCCCTTATGTAAACAGGAGAGCTGTTACATAACTCAAGGGAAACACGCCCTTATGTAAACAGGAGAGCTGTTACATAACTCAAGGGAAACACGCCCTTATGTAAACAGGAGAGCTGTTACATAACTCAAGGGAAACACGTCCTTATGTAAACAGGAGAGCTGTTACATAACTCAAGGAAAACACGCCCTATAAAGGGAGGAACCGGGAGGTACAAGGCTGTCGGATATTGTGTTTACACCGACGTACCTGCTTCGTGAAGAGCAGTGTTCCGGAGTGGTGCTCCAGTAAGGCAAGAACGGAGGTAGGTCGAGTCGTTACTCCCTGGGCCGTGTCTTGCCCCATCGTCACCTGTGAAGGACCCGGAAGCTCTACCGGTCAACCATTGAGCTTCGCTTTTTGACTCGGCTGAGTCCAAGCGCAGTGGCGCTTTTGCTGGTTGGAGTCGTAACTCCCAGCCCGACCAGAGACACAGGGACTGCCAGCTGTAACGCACACCAGGAGGTGTTTGCCGCGTTACAGACTCGGAAGTCCACAGGATCGATCGAGCGGCTGCTCTCGGTTCAGTCTTCTTGCTTGTGATTGGGGTATCGGTGACGCATCACCAGGAGGTGACTCCGCGTCCCGGTGCAGTCTGAGGAAGAGGTTGAGCGGCTGCTCCCTTCAGGTAGAGACCCCGGCTGGGTGTTTCCCTGACTCCTCGATTCTCCCCAACACTCTTCGTGCCCCTCACAGCCTACCGATTGGCATTGTCGGCCATTTCATTTCTGCCCTCTGTTGGCATACGCCGGGATCGGCGTATATGCAGAGGACGGTTAGGACCATCCGTGCTGTGGGCTGGTAACGTACTTAGCCTGGAGGATTCCAGTGACTATAACCTTTGTTTGTTCTTTGTATTTTATTTGCCTTCATTAAAAGAACTAACCCTTCACAAGTGGTTGCGTCCTCATTGTCGTGTCTGTTAAACGATCCTGAGACGTTCAGGGCGTTACAAAATATCCGACCTTAATAACACTAACTGTCTCCCGGTCGATAACAGACATGGCAACACTTGATGATGTGCTGGCTGCTTTAGCGGCCATGCAAGTTGAAGTGGCTGCCTCTAGGCAAGAAACAGCCGATGTAAAAGCCAGACTGGATGCTATCCAATTGGACCCGCTCACGCCCAGCACCTCCCTCACGAACCAGACCCCTGCGGTAGTAGTGGAAATGTCGGTAGCCATCCCCTTGGCAACACCAGAGAGGTACAGTGGGGATCCTAACACAGTGCAGGTATTCCTCACACAAGTGGCGCTACATTTATCATGCAAACCAAAGGCGTTCCCCACGAGTCAGGCTCGTGTGGCTTTCCTTATATCCTATTTGGCTGGAAACGCGGCACAATGGGCCGTACCTCTGGTGAGCAGGGACGACCCCCTCTTATGTGATTGGGGTGCTTTTCGCGAGGAATTCCTGAAGGTATTCGACAGAAGGGCTGACTCGTACACGGCGGACCGTGAAATGCTTGAGTTGAGACAGGGATCCAACGACCTGGTGCAGTATCTCAACGCGTTCCGAAGGCTGGTTGCGGAAACCAAGTGGCCTGTTGCTAAACAGACGGCGCTCTTCCATCAAGGGCTGTGCGATGAGCTCAAGGACGCCGTGGCTCATATTGACCCTCAACCCAAGACATGTGAGGGCCTTATCAACCTGGTATTACGGCTGGAACATAGGCTAAGTGAAAGAAAGGGGGATCATGGGAGAAAAGGAAAATCCCTTCCATCCTATGTGACGGTGGGAAGTCCTGAAACTTCCACCGCATCCAAGGGAGAACCCATGGACATCAGCGCAATACGAGCGAGCCTCACAGCCACGGAGAAAGAGTCACGCCGTAAACAAGGATTGTGCCTATATTGTGGCAAAAAAGGCCACTACGTACGTGAATGCCCTGCCAAACCGAAGACGTCACGTTATCGGGCCAACCGGCCGGTAACAGCCGTGGTGGACATACCGGCGGAAAACTAGAGGACTCCAAGACCAGAGAAGGGGCATCTCGGAGTCACTCATCCATCCCTTCACTTTCCAACTCGGTCACTAAGGGACAACGACACCTGTTTATCACGGTGCACGTGGGAGTGCATGACCAGTGGATACCCGTTGTGGCCATGGTGGATTCAGGGGCCACTGGCATGTTTATGGACCACAACGAGGCATGCAGGCTAGGGCTAGTGCTTCTTCCCAAAGCAGTACCCGAAGACGTCTATGCGGTAGACGGAAGGCGATTGGTGACGGGGCCCATCGGACAGCACACGGGGGTCCTTCCGATGAGATATGGGAGGAACCATTTGGAACAAATCGATTTTAACATCATCCGAGCGCCCCAATATGGCGTCATATTGGGATTGCCGTGGCTACAGAAACACAACCCCTTTGTGGATTGGCCAACACATCGCATCGAAATGACGTCACCGTATTGCATCCTGCATTGTGGAATAAGAACGGAATCCCTTGACGCAGATGAGAGCGGGAGTCAGACGGTGGCTACAGCGGCAGAAAAAGATGTGGCTCTCCCCCAGGCTTATCACAGTTTTGAGGATGTATTTGATGAGGTGAAGGCGGAAGTGCTACCACCACATAGACAGTTTGACTGCCAGATCGACCTGGTGCCAGGGGCCAGCGTTCCCAGCGGCAGGCTGTATGCCCTGACGGAGCCTGAAAACGTGCATCTCCGGGGGTACCTGGATAAACTCCTCAAGCTAGGATTCATCCGCCCGTCCAAGTCTCCGGCCGCCTCGCCACTCTTCTTCATCCCGAAGGCTAATGGGGAGCTGAGAGCCTGTGTGGACTTTAGGGCATTGAATGCGATAACCATAAAAAATCGGTACCCCTTGCCTCTCATCAGTGTACTTCTGGAACAGGTCAAGAAAGCTCGTATCTACACCAAGTTGGATTTGAAAGGGGCATACCATCTGGTGCGCATGAGGGACGGAGACGAGTGGAAGACCGCCTTTAAGACCAGGTTCGGCCTTTTTGAGTACCTCGTCATGCCGTTCGGTCTGTGCAACGCCCCGGCAGCCTTTCAGTACTTTTTGAATGAGGTATTCAGAGAGGAGTTGGATATCTACGTGGTCGTATATATCGACGACATCCTCATCTATTCGTCCAGTGTGGAGGAGCACGTACACCACGTCAAAGCTGTGCTCCAAAAGCTGAGGGAAAACATGCTGTTTTGTAAACTCAGCAAGTGTGACTTCCACGTCACATCTGTGGAATTCCACGGAGTGATGCTGAGTCCAGAGGGACAGGAGATGGCAGAACGAAAGATCAAGGCGGTGAAAGAATGGCCGGTGCCCCAAAGCGTGAAGGACGTCCAAAGCTTCATTGGCTTCGCCAACTTTTACAGGCGGTTCATAGATGGATTTTCAGGAGTGGTGGCCCCAATCACACAGCTACTGAGGAAGTCCAAGGAGTTTGTCTGGTCCCCTGAAGCGAACAAAGCCTTTGAGGCCCTGAAAAGCGCCTTTGGTAAGGCGCCGGTGTTGGCTCACCCCGATCCGGATCTCCCCTACGTGGTGGAAGCGGACGCGTCGGATGTGGCTCTGGGGGCTATCTTGTCCCAACGCAACCACGACACAGGGGTGCTTCATCCCGTTGCGTACATGTCCCGCAAACTCAACGACGCCGAACGCAACTACCATATTGCGGAGAAGGAGCTTCTCGCAATCAAGGACGCCTTCACCGAATGGAGGCATTGGTTGATGGGGGCAAGACATGTGGTATCGGTGTACACGGACCATCGGAACCTACAGTTCATGATGGCCACTAGACACCTTTCTCCCAGGCAGCTGCGGTGGATGATCTTCTTTGCGGGGTTCAACTTCCGCATCACATATCGGCCGGGGACGGAAAACCGGAAGGCGGACGCCCTGTCCCGTCAATCTGCAGTTAAGGAACCATTGCCTGCAACCGAGCGTTCCATCATTTCCCCGAGGATGGTATTGGGGGTTATCCAACCGGATACTTTCCTGAGGGGAATAAAGAGAGGGATCAGGTCATTCGCATGGCGGAGGTGGCTCCTCAGTCACAGAGAATGGCAGCTGAAGGACGGGATACCCCTGAAGGGCAGGTGCCTATTGATACCCACGCCTAGGCTAAGGAAACAAGCATTCATCTGGTGCCATGACTCTCCATGCGCAGGTCCTTTGGGCTTTGAAAAAACGGTGGCTAGCATGGGACGGCATTTCTGGTGGCCAACCATGAGAGTGGATGTCAGGAGGTGGGGACAGGAGTGTCCTACGTGTGCTACCATGAAGGCCGACCATGGCCGAACCCAAGGGCTCTTACATCCACTTACGACCCCGGCTAGACCATGGGATAGCATATCACTGGACTTCATGGTGGGCCTACCGGTAGACCAGGGGATGACGGCAATACTGGTGGTGGTGGATTACTTGACGAAAATGGGGCACTTCATCCCCTGCAAGAGAGTCCCTACGGCCGGGGAATTGGCGTCACTACTCCTAAAGAATGTGGTACGACTGCATGGATTACCTGGGGTGATCGTGTCGGACCGGGGGTCGCAGTTTACTGCGCAATTCTGGAAGACTTGGTGCACTGCGCTGCATGTTAAGACCGCCCTGTCCACCAGCTACCACCCTCAAACGGACGGCCAAACCGAGCGCCTGAACCAAACGCTCAAACAGTATCTGCGATGTTTTGTGGACCAGGGCAGGGAAGAATGGGTCGACTTGCTATGGGTTGCAGAGATAGCCTATAACAACGCCACTCACAGCTCCACACAGTCATCTCCGTTCTATAGCAACTATGGCCAACATCCCAGGTTCTTGCCATTTCTACATCCGTTCAGAGAGGACAGGATTCCCGCCACAGCGGACAGGGTGGCACACATAAAAGACACGTTGATGCGCTCAAGGGCTGTCCTAATAGAGGCCAAGAGAAGATACAAGTCTGCGGCAGATAGGAAGAGAAGGCCCGGGCCACTGTACCGCACTGGAGACTACGTCTGGATATCCACAAGAAACATGAGGTTTCGAAAGAACAGTGTGTTCCATCCCAAGTACATGGGCCCCTATCGAATTACCAAGTGTATGGGTCCCGTGAACGTGAAGGTGTGCTTGCCCCAGTCATTGCGGATACACCCTGTCTTTCATGTATCATTGCTCAAACCAGCACCCTCCAAGCCGTCTGGGACACCTAGGCCGGTATGCGTGGAGTCGGAGGTGGAGTATGAAGTGTCGGGCATACGGGCGTCCAAATGGCGCAGGGGGAAGCTGTGGTACCTGGTTGCGTGGAAAGGCTATGGCCCGGAGGAGCATTCATGGGAACCGGCTGAAGGGGTTCATGCTCCGCGCTTGGTCTCCTTGTTCCATCGGCGTTTTCCTGCCAGCGCTGGACCCGTGGGGAGCCGCTGAGAGGGAGGATGTACTGTCAAGAATTCCTGTCATACAAGGGAAACACGCCCTTATGTAAACAGGAGAGCTGTTACATAACTCAAGGGAAACACGCCCTTATGGAAACAGGAGAGCTGTTACATAACTCAAGGGAAACACGCCCTTATGTAAACAGGAGAGCTGTTACATAACTCAAGGGAAACACGCCCTTATGTAAACAGGAGAGCTGTTACATAACTCAAGGAAAACACGCCCTATAAAGGGAGGAACCGGGAGGTACAAGGCTGTCGGATATTGTGTTTACACCGACGTACCTGCTTCGTGAAGAGCAGTGTTCCGGAGTGGTGCTCCAGTAAGGCAAGAACGGAGGTAGGTCGAGTCGTTACTCCCTGGGCCGTGTCTTGCCCCATCGTCACCTGTGAAGGACCCGGAAGCTCTACCGGTCAACCATTGAGCTTCGCTTTTTGACTCGGCTGAGTCCAAGCGCAGTGGCGCTTTTGCTGGTTGGAGTCGTAACTCCCAGCCCGACCAGAGACACAGGGACTGCCAGCTGTAACGCACACCAGGAGGTGTTTGCCGCGTTACAGACCCGGAAGTCCACAGGATCGATCGAGCGGCTGCTCTCGGTTCAGTCTTCTTGCTTGTGATTGGGGTATCGGTGACGCATCACCAGGAGGTGACTCCGCGTCCCGGTGCAGTCTGAGGAAGAGGTTGAGCGGCTGCTCCCTTCAGGTAGAGACCCCGGCTGGGTGTTTCCCTGACTCCTCGATTCTCCCCAACACTCTTCGTGCCCCTCACAGCCTACCGATTGGCATTGTCGGCCATTTCATTTCTGCCCTCTGTTGGCATACGCCGGGATCGGCGTATATGCAGAGGACGGTTAGGACCATCCGTGCTGTGGGCTGGTAACGTACTTAGCCTGGAGGATTCCAGTGACTATAACCTTTGTTTGTTCTTTGTATTTTATTTGCCTTCATTAAAAGAACTAACCCTTCACAAGTGGTTGCGTCCTCATTGTCGTGTCTGTTAAACGATCCTGAGACGTTCAGGGCGTTACACTTTCTCCCATTTGTTGCATTTATATACTGCTTGCTACCACTCATCATAGGTAGCAAGCACTATATAAATGCAATTACATACAATCCAATTTTTTATTTTGAGCCTTTTTTACTTGTAAGCACAAAAATTGCTTTATTTTACCTGTCTCCCACCTAAAATGGTCTCAGTTTCAATGTTAATCGGGGAACTGCATCTCTCGATTTTATTTTTCTTCGAAATGTCTCACTTTCCAGCTGTAAAATGTTTGCAAGAATGAGAGTATGCTTTAGATTAGGGGAGGGTGGAATTCTCCTTTCAAGTGCACAGATGCAGATATACTGGCCCTGCGTCGTGGAGAGCCTTGTAGATGTGTGTGAGGAGCTTGAAGGTGATTCTCTTGTTGATTGGGGGCCAGTGGAGTTGTCTGAGGTGTTCTGTCAAGTGGCTGTGGCGGGGGATGTCAAGGACCAGTCTGGCTGCAGCGTTTTGAACGTTCTGTAGTTTCCTGAGCTGTTTCTGGGTGACACCAGCGTAGAGTGCATTGCAGTAGTCGAGTCGACTGGGGATGAGTGCGTGGGTGACCATCTTTCTGGATTCTGTGGGGATCCATCTGAATTTATTTTGAAACAGGTGGAGCATGTGGAAGCAGGATGAGGATACTGCGTTGATTTGGCAGTTCATTGTGAGAATGGAGTTCAGTATGATGCTGAGGTTGCGTGCTTGGTCCATAGGGGTGGGAGGACTTCCAAGTGTGACAGGCCACCAGGAGTTGTCCCAGGCTGAGGGGGTGGATCCCAGGATGAGTACTTCGGTCTTGTCCGAGTTGAGCTTGCGGCAGCTGTCTTTCATCCAGGTAGCAACAGCTTTCAAACAGTTGTGAATGTTGATTCTGGCAACTGTGAGTTTGTTGCTGAGGGAGATAATCAGCTGGGCATCATCTGTGTAGGTGACGATGTTGAGTTTGTGGCTTCTGACGATGGCTGCGAGGGGGGCCATGTAGATGTTGAAGAGGTTGGGGCTCAGGGAGGAGCCCTGGGGCACTCTGCAGCTGATCTCTGTAGGTACTGAGAGGAACAGAGGTAGACTGACTCGCTGTGTTCGGTTAGGAAGGAGTGGATCAAGTCCAGTGCCGTGTCGCAGATGCCGGAATTGTGGAGTCTTGTGATTAGGGTGCGGTGGGAGACTGTGTCAAAGGTGGCCGAGAGGCAGTGGTGTAATACAGGCCCCCGCAGTTGGGGGGCCAGAGCTGCGTGGAGTCACCTCAGGACAGTACTCTGGCCCGATAGCTCCTGACTAATTCTGGAGCGAGGCCCTTTCATGCACCTTGCAGGGGGGCCCCTCAAGTTTTGTTACTCCACTGCCAAGAGGTCCAATATGATGAGGGCTGTGGTTTTGCCCGAGTCGAGGTGGGAGCGAATGTCGTTGGTGGTGGCAAGGAGTGAGGTCTCGGTGCTGTGGTTGCTTTGGAAGCAGGATTGGGAGGTGTCCAGGATGTGGTTCTCTTCGCTGATGGGCTTCTCGATGACTTTGATCTCAGCTTGTTTCTAGTCATCAGGGAAGGTGGCGGTTTCGGTGGAGTAGTTGATGGTGTGGCAAAACTGGGGGTTGATGGAGGCGGCTGCTCTATCGAAGATGTGGTATGGGCAGGGATCCAATGGACACCCTGAGTGGATGCTCTTTATAGCCTTGAGTGTATCATCTGCGGTGAATGGAGTCCAGGTGAGGACGATCTGTTGGAGTGCGGCGTGGTTGCGTGCGGTGGTGGTGAGCATAGTTACAGTGTCTTGGGTGTCAAAGCTGTCATAGACCTGCCTGATCTTGTGGTGGAAGAAGGTTTTCGAGTTTGTTGAAGAGGTCTTGGGAGGGTGGGAAGTCTCTGGTCTTGCTGTTGGGCCTGGCAAACTCCCTGATTACAGCGAAGAGTTCTTTGCTATTGCATGCTTTGGCATTGATTCTGTCTTGGAAAGCTGTTTTCTTTGTGGTTTTGATGAGAAGGTGGTGTGCGTTGATGTCAGATTTGAAGGTTGCGTGGGTTTCCAGGGTTTTGTTGATTCTCAATCTCTTCTCGAGTCGTCTGCAGGTGCGTCTGGACTCGTGGAGGGTGGGAGTGAACTAGCTGGCTTTCTTGGAGTGCTGCTTGCCAGGTGTTTTCTTGAGGAGTGCCATAGTGTCTGCCCAGTTGGAGATCCATCGGTGAATGTTGCATGCTGCGGTGTTGGCATTTGTTGGTGCTGGCGGAGTGGTCGTGCTGAGGAAGTTGATGAGATATTCTTCTGTGACCTTGTTCGGGCTCTGATGTGGGGGGGGGGTGATGAGGGAGGTGGTGTGCAGGAGGTGGTGTGCTGTGGGCGTGGCGAAGGCGAGATGTACGCAGTGGTGGCCGGTCCAGAGGAGCTCGGTGGTGGGGCTGTAGGTGAAGTTCCTGCAGCATATGTCTGGCTGTGTGGGTCAGTGCAGTGACTAGCTTCTTGAGTCTGATGTTGTTGCGGTTCTCCAGTAGGGATGCAGTTTTCTGTTCACTGGGGTTGTCCAGGTGGAAATTGAGGTAGGATGTCATTGGTGGATGCGAGAGCCTGGGGTGCAATGAGATCTACGATGGCATTGGTGAAGGGGAAGCAGTGACCGGGGGGCCTGTAGATGAGAAAGTGACACCTTCCGGCACATAAACAATCATTCCCCACAACAAAGGCACCCTTGCATTATAGTGCACTGGTGCCGGCGTTGGCGCTAGGCAGCTGAAATTAGAGCCACCACAGGAGTAAACGCAGGGCTGCACCGTATTGTTGTAAATACAATGCATCCATGTTGTCACAAGGATGACGCAATGAAAAGTGACGCATCACTGTTTTTCACCAGCGATGCACCACTTTTCATAAATGAGGCCCTGAATCTGCATTTCCTCTTCTCCTGGGACTCTGGCTGGTCATCCTGGTTGTTGGAAGGAGTTGGGGGTGTTGCTGACTTGTGCTGAACTTGGTCCTGGCTGCTCCATTCTGCATTCCGGCATTTTTATTTATTTTTGTCCATAGAGGGGTATTTGTGAGCTATTTTTGCTGCTAGACGCTGAAAAGTGATGTTGGGCTGACTAGCGTGATTTTTTTGCCGCTAATTTGCCGGCAGTCACTTTTTTCACGTTATCGTGTATTTTTTGATAGCCCCAACGCTAGTGATAGCGACATTTTTCCTGGCCCCTAGCTGATCCTAACACCATGTAGTGATGTATTGTAAATACGTCGCAAACATAGCATTAGTATTTGGCGATCGGCAGCGGTAAAAAAAATTGCTGCTAAACTGCGTGAAAACTGCTTAGCAGCAATTCTTGTAAATATACACCGTCTCTCCTTTAAACAATGGGAAATGCTGAAAAGGCATTGCCCAGAGCAATGAGAGACCCCACCATGGGGTCTGTGCCCTAGGGTATTGTGAATTACCAGTGGACTCCACCTTCTCCTTTGATGACATGCCCCAGCAGTCAGAGAAGCTGAACATGCCTGTCTTTGAAAATAAAGGTGCCAATTACGATCCGGTAAAAAATTTCCCCATACGACTCGTATCCGGTCTTTTTACCGTACGAATCGTACAAGTGCCGTACAAACTGCCAATTACGATTCGCATGGGAAAAAGACCATACGAATCGCATTGGGAATAATTCCCCACAGGTCCTCGGGTCGGAAAATGTGTCCGACACGTCCCCGGACGATTTACCATACAAATGTGAAAAGTGAAGTCCGACCGCGGAATCACGATCCATCCCGTGCGTCCGATGTTACAACCGTATGGAAAAAACACCGTCCGCACCGAACTCCCATAGCAACCATGGCGACATGTGCCCGCATACGCGCCGAACACCCCCCCAGCCCCCGTACGTTCGAGTCGTACCCCCCGTGTATGTACACCCGTGTACGTTCGAGTCGTACCCCCACCCGTGTATGTACACCCGTGTACGTGTCGTACCCTCCGTGTATGTACACCCGTGTACGTGTCGTACCCCCGTGTATGTACACCCGTGTACGTGTCACACCCCCCATGTATGTACACCCGTGTACGTGTCGCACCCCCCCGTGTATGTACACCCGTGTACGTGTCGTACCCCCACCCGTGTATGTACACCCGTGTACGTGTCGTACCCCCCGTGTATGTACACCCATGTACGTGTCGCACCCCCCGTGTATGTACACCCGTGTACGTGTCATACCCCCCGTGTATGTACACCCGTGTACGTGTCGCACCCCCGTGTATGTACGAACCGTACCCTCACCCGCGGACGTATGGAGCGTACCCCAGGCCCCAACACCAGCACCTTCACACAACATCGCGCATGTACGAGTCGTACCAAGCCAGACACAAGGACAGCACTGTACAACAAAATGCCCGAAGTACACACCGTACACACGTTAAAAACGCACGTACACAACCAGGACAAAGCAAAACAACACAAGAATATACCATTCGAATGGCACAAAGTCACTAAACATGTCCAAGAAGCTCAAAAACAACACAATCACTGACCTGCAACTGCCAAAATCCAAAACAGAGGCCCAAAACACAACCACTCCTTATAACACACCCACCCAAAGTTCAAACACAGCCACACCCACCAAAGGACCAATTAAAAGGGCCCACACACACAAACCATGAGCCATTGCAACAGACTCACCGCTGCCAGACCCCACAGACAACCTACAGCACCATACTAGAAGCTTCACCACACCTTACACTTGCACACCTTCACACACACACCTTCACAAACACCCCCACATCACATTCACACACACACCTGCACAACCACACCCACACACCCACAACCATCCACACCCCCCCATCCACACCCACACCCCTCACCATGCCCACTAACAAGAATCCAAAGTTCACTAGCCGAGAGTTGGAGGTCCTTGTCGATGAAATCCTCAGAGTTGAGCCACACCTCTTTGGAACATTGGTCAGACAGACCAGCATTTCTGAAAAAACAGCCATGTGGCAGACCATCGTCGATGCTGTGAATGCTGTTGCGGACACCAGAAGGACCAGGCATGAATGCCAAGCCAGGTGGTACGATCTGCGGAGGAGGGTCCGAGCCAAAATGACGGACGAACACAACCAGGCCAACGTCACTGGAGGAGGGCCGCCCCGCAGACGCGTAGAATACCATCCCTGGGAGGAGAGGGTGATGGCCATACTGCCGGTGGTGGCAGTGGACGGATTAGAAGGACTCCGAGACCCGGGTGAGTACACACACAACTCACCTCACATGGGGGGAACGTCATCCACAACCAAACTCACAAACAGGCACGCAACCACCCCAAGCTATCGCATGACTCAACCACACTCCATGAACACGCACATGCCACTGGCGCCACCATGCCCCATGCACCCAGCTGGACAATGTCAAGTCACAGGCCACAGAAAACACCAACACATGACACGGTAAGCCAGATGGCGGGAGTGTGGGCCCAAAAAATCACTTAGTGCAAATCAGAAGCAGACAACAATGGCCCCTGCCCATATGGCCTAGGTCACAGCCAGACAAACAGTGTGTCCCCACACAGGAAAGACTCGCCAGCAAATGGCGGACGCCTTGCATCAACACATGGGGGTGACGGCATGTTCTTGCACATGACAGCAGCTAATGAACAGCCAACACTGTGAAAGAGTGGCAGCACACACCACCACAGCAGCAGTGCAGACACACACACTACACCCAATGGGTGCCTGGAGATCAGAAACAAACTCACATCAACAATCCAAGGGCCATTCAAAGATCTGCTAACAGTGTGTGCCCAGGAAGCTGGGCTGAGGTGACAGAGGGTGACACACAGAGGGAGGGAGAGGGGGACAGAGAGGGAGGGAGACAGAGGTGGACACAGGGAGACAGACAGAGGGAGGGAGGAGGGTGACAGAGGGAGGGAGAAAGGGAGACAGAGGGAGACGGACAGAGGGAGGAGGTTGACAGAGGGAGACGGACAGAGGGAGGAGGCTGACAGAGGGAGGGAGAAAGGGAGACAGAGGGAGACGGACAGAGGGAGGAGGTTGACACACAGAGGGAGGGAGAGGGGGACAGAGAGGGAGGGAGACACAGGGAGACGGACAGAGGGAGGAGGCTGACACACAGAGGGAGGTAGAGGGGGACAGAGAGGGAGCGAGAAAGGGACACACAGGGAGAGCAAATCAGCCTTGTGGGGTGTGGGAATGTCTGCTCGTCAGCAGGTGGACTGCGTGCATGTAGACAAGGGTGGCCAGTGCCAGAACCCCCCCTCTTCTCCATGGCTAAACACAGGGCCATGTCACAACCTGTGCACGAGCACAACGACAGCTACCTGCATTATCTAAGTGTGTGGAACCACTCCATGTGCCCACGTACAGTGCAACACGGAAGGCGCCAATGCATGGCTCGCCACACCTGCCCACTCCACTGATGACTGCAGTCACAATTGACGCAGCAAGTAAGACTGTGCCACACATAGGTAAAGTCGCAAAAGCTGTGGCCAACGGACATACCCATGTACAAGTGCACTGTGAGTGGAATGCAAGACATATCCAAATTCCCAGAGGAAATGTGCCAACTTAGAAACCAATGAAACATGGATGTTGCATGGAATAAAATTAACATTGTCTCTCTCACACACAGGTCAACGTCGTGGATCACCCCCCAACACTGGGGGGGAAGACTCACAGGACCCGGCTCGGCGGGATGACGGAGCCACCGGCAGCGACGACTCTCACCACTCTGTGGACCAACCCGACCCCGACCAACCTGGCCCCTCTGGTGTCCAACCACCTGCAGCACCAGCATCAGGTACAACTGGGCCAACCACCACCCCCACTCCTGCCACATCCCAGGAGACACCCAGGATCCCTGCCCCAACACCACAGTGCAGCCAGGCTGGCCAGGAGGGACACGGTGTCCCGGGCACCCAGGAGGAGGCAGGCGACAACGCCAATGCCACCCCTCAGGGGTACCGGAGACCCGATGTGCCCACAAGGGCAGGCCAGGTGCAATTGGGCAGGGGTGGTGGGAGTGGAGGACGGCGGAGGCGCGAGCCTGACCTGTTGGCTGGGGAACCGGTATATTCCCATGTCCGTAACATCCTGGACACATACCGGCAGGACACCACGGGCATGGCCCAGGTTGTGTCCACCCTCAATGAGATGAAGGGGACCCTCGATGAGATCAAGACCCAGCAGGCCCAGCAACATGTGGAGCAACATGCCTGTCTACTGCGACACCAACGGCGGATGGAGGACAGACAGGCTGAGCTCGTGACGGTGTTCACGGGAATTCACAGTACACTCCGTCGGATGGCCGACAACATGGGCAACCCTCCCTGTGCCAGCAGGCGTAGAACATCACCACCCACAGGGAAGGATCAGGAGGAGGAGGAGGAGACATCCGACGGAGCATCCCAAACATCGTCACGGCCTGCTTCTGAGGGTCCCCGCAGGAGGGCGGGTCGTCCACGGAAAAGACCGTGAGGGTCGGCGCAACAGCACCATCTCCCAGGACACCTGGCCCACTGGAGCAACAGCAGCACAGCAGCAAAAGACATTCTCTGCCACATGGACTTGCTGGTCACAGTCTGACCAATGTTGACAAAGACTGTGGCATGGACTCTGAGGATTTCAAATGGCAAGGACACCAACTCCCCTAGTGAACTTTGGATTCCACACACCCGGAAAGCCCCTCATGTCAAACCCCCCCCCTACCCCAACCAAAATAAAAAGTCACACCATGAAGAGAAGATGCCTACTTATTGCATTATTACCTTACATGTGTCTTGTAAAGTCTAACCATGCCTGAGTTCCCGTTTGACTTCAACCATCCACACCCTGGGGCCTGAGTATGGCACAGGACACACATGGGTCACATTGTATTAGGCAAGACAGACATGGAGCACCATACACACCCGTGATGGGCCCAACCAGCTGAGGGGGTGGCCGCACAACCGTGCCGACAGACATATTGAGTACAGCGACAGCCATGCACAGAGGTCAGGGATCATGTGGAGTGTCCTGGGGGCACCCAGGTATGTGTGGACAGGTGGCAGAACCATGTCCTGCAAGCTTGAGTCAGGTGGATGCAGAGAATGGTGGCCTGGCCGACGTTGGATGCATGGGGATGGCACATGTCACACTACCTACACAGTCATGGACATCATGCACAATACACAGTCTAATCCCACACAAACAGCTTGCATCTTGCTACTCTACACATAGACACATAGCCACTATCACGGAAAACCATGCCAGACATGCCGGATGCACCGTGGCAACACACCAGCATTGACTGAGAAGAGGCACCTTGGAGGCATAGGGACACCTTTATTGGTCATGTATTCGGGATTGCAGAGGCAACTCGGAGTACATGTTAGAAATGGGATTTCTGGTTGGCTAGGGCTTGCGCCAAAGCCAGGCAGAAACCACCACTCTAGTTAGGGCAAGGAAGTTACACGCCAAAGATAACCCCTGCTCACCCTCTTGGTAGCTTGGCACGAGCAGTCAGGCTTATCCCGGAGGCGAGGTGTAAAGCGTTTGCGCGCGCACCCAGCAACAACACCCAAGGCCCACCACAAAGGAAACTCCACACAAGGTATTATATAAAAATAACCTTTGTATTATACCACAATACATTAGACAAAAAACACACACTCTACAATGTGCCAACAGGCACGGGCAGAATTTACAAGGGATTATATGTACAGGGGACAGGGCCACAGGGACCGCTGTCAGGAATTAGCACTCTTAGAACTTAGCATAGAAAACTACTGTAGCACCAAATAACATGTAGCACACAACCAGTAACTACTGGTATCAGGTAAGTACCACCTACGCAACTCTAACCACCTTAGGAAAATATTACGCAGGGAATCAGGACCTCACTAGCACCACCTGTACTAGGGAGAAAACAACCACCTAAGTATCACAATACCTATAGGGGTAAACGCACATTACACATGATGCATCACATTCAGAGGTGTAGGAAAGGAAAACACATGATGCATAAAATACATTCAGAGGTGCAGGACAAGAATAGCGCCAAACTCACATTAGCCACCACTGTGGCAGTCCCTAGGCCAACTGGCCGTGAAGGGGAAAGGACGCCCTGTGTCCAGCAGAGTCAGGGCGCGCCTGCGCAGGCTGCGCAAACCAGGGCGCACAACCTAAACGTTGCAGCTGCCCATTAAGTGCTGGGCAGCTGGGAAAAGGAGCGTGGGCACCACTGTGCCCTTTGAACACAAATCACAGTCACGTGGGGCCTCTCGGGACTCTCTAATCCAAACAGTGCGCCTTTTTGGAGCCTCGGGGCTCTAAACAACAACACAAGCCCCCCTAAGCCTCTGTGGCTCTGTAACTAATGTGGGGCAAGGTGGGAGTGGCCCGCTGCCATCTGGGGCCACTAAAACACGTAAGAAATGCCCCGGTAACGTTGGAGCCCTCTAGGCTCTGAACAAATATCTGCCGTTCGTTGGAGCCTTCACGGCTCTGAACAAATATCTGCCGTTCGTTGGTGGAGACCTCCTGGGGCTCGAGAAACAAATGACAGGCCCCCTAGACGTCGGAGTCCTACACGGGGGACTCTTTGGGATGCGGGCCTCGTCTTTGGAGCGCACTAGCGCTCCCAGCCAGTGCGCACACGGAGTCCCCCCCCACCCCTTCCGCACTCACCGGGCTGTCGCTCTGGGGACTCCTGTGTCGCCTCTGTTGTCTCCGCTCCGGGGCCAGCAGCGCTCACCGTCACTTCTCTCGCGGCGGGGCTGGGGCAGTCACGGCGCTGCTTCCTTTTCTAGGCAGAGTGCCCCGGGGCGCAGGGTAGGCTCCTGCCGGCTCCGGGGCTCAGGGCAGCCCTGATGCTTTGGAAGGAGGCGGGGTAGGCTCCCACCCTCCTAGATCCGTTTCCGGTTGTCCCGGAGTCCCCCCCTCGGCCTGCCTGACTTCCTGCAAGCCCGGCCGTGGCAGTGATCTCCAAACTCGGTCCACAGAGGGGTAGGCTCCCTCGTTAGATGTGATATATGGCGGGGTGGGCACCCGCCGTAAGTATAATCAAATAAGCGGGGTGGGCACCCGCAAGCACACCATAATGCGGGGTGGGCACCCGCCAATTAAATAATTAAATGAGCGGGGTGGCTCCCGCTCGGTCGGTAAAGACGGGGCAAATGCCGGGTGGGCACCAGCTGGCAGTAATAAAGTGCTCCTGAGCGCTAAGGGCGAATAAAAGCGCTTCCAGGCGCTTTGGGACACAAATAAAGCGCTCCCTGCGCTTTAGGGACAAAAGAACCACAAAGTCCGGCAAAGTTCTTCCCTGCATGCAGCAGGGCAGGGGTGGGGGGCAAGGCTAGACCCAGAGCCAGCTCACTGGGCCTCCAGGCAGGGAGGTAGTCCAAGTGGCTGTCCTCTGGTCCAGCAGCAGCAGCAGCCCCCCTCAGGTAAGATCCTGGCAGAGAACAACTTCTGTGGGGACACAGCCCCATTTTTATACAGTAAAACCCTTTGTTCTTGGTTCAGGGTGAGGGGGAAAACCAGTCGCAGCTGGTTGGGGAGCACCCTTGATGTGCTCAGCCCCTCACTCTATTCACTGGCAGGGCTAGGGTCGTCAGTCGCACCACAGGGGGCGGAGCCAGCATTGTGTGGGGAAAGCCCTGCCCTATTCAGGTCCAGGGTGCACTCCTCCCCAGCCATCAGCATGCTAATCTCCCTATTCACCACCGGGTGACTCCTCCTGACTCTGGGGAATCCCTAGCCCGTCACATGACCTCAGCCAGCCAATCACGTGACAAGGCACACATTTTACACTGCACACCGAAGTGCCTACTTCTAGAAGTGGCACTTCCACACTAGGTACATGCACGCCGCACACATCATCGCGCAGCATTCAATCACACGAGTCCGCACATACCAAACTCGAGCCTGCACACCCCACGCATCAGGAACTACCAGGGACACATACATTCCCCATGCATTCCTATGGGAGGGCAGGCCTATCTCACCACATGCACTCAGAATGCGCACGCACTTTCCTCTGGGACACAGGGAAAGTGCGCAGAAACCAAAAATCACCACACCAAGTCACCAATAAAAAGCAAAAAGTTCAGGGGTGAACCTGCCAGAAGGGCCAAGTCCAACAGTACACATGAACGGGTCATGTGGAGTAACATGTGGGCCCAACACTGGCACCCCCCTTCTGCAGCACAAATGCGTGATAGCCATGGGACTGGCACACAAGTGTCGGCTAACAGCTAAACACCCCCTGCTGCTCACGGAGAGACTGCCATACACCATTGATCCCCTGATGTGGAAGTCCCACACCATGTCAAGCCAATGCAAACCGTATGTGTCCGAGGGCAGTGTAACACACATTGATGCCATCATCACATTCCACAATCCCATCACTGATGACTGTCAACAAGGCCGACCATCTATTCAGGTGTACCCAGCTGCATGTCATGTGTACCATGGTGATGTGCCATGTCTGCAGAGGAACCAAACATCGACAGGGGCAGTGTGCACACATCGTAAACAACTGCCACACCCAATACACCCCTGATGCATCCCTTACCCTAAGGAGACTTCAAAACTTGTCCGTGCGTGTAACGCTGAGTCAGCACAAGATGACGTGTCCATGAGGAATAGCAGTGCCACAACAATGCAACCAGCAGACGGCATGCGCAAGTACCTGGGGATGAGAGACACACAAGAAGTCAGCCACAAAAAGCACAGCCACTTGCATGTGCATGTACTCGAAACATGTAAGGATGACAACATGCTAGGTCACAATTATGACTGGGGAAATACACTCATCACTGGCACCATCACTCGAGTGAAACATCCACACACACCTCTGACTCACGTGGCATACATGCAGATGGACACACACATCGCAACACATGCCACACGTGGACCAATGCGTGCACACACAGACACTGGTACTCACCACTAAGCAAAGAAGTCGCGTATGAGCCGAGTCCGGATGTCCTCTTGCGGAACCACATCCTCCACATCACTAGCCCCATTGCCAAGACCTTCGTCCTCCACGGGTGGATGGTCCTGATCATCTTGATCCAGGATGAGTGGCACAGCTTTCTCAACTGCCATGTTGTGCAGCATGCAGCAGACCATGAAGATTTTGCAGACCTTCGCCGGGGCATATGGGAGGGCGCCGCCGTCTTGTGGAGGCACCGGAATCGGCTCTTCAGGACGTCAAATGTCCTCTCGATCACTCGCCTTGTCCGGCCATGGGCGGTGTTGTAGCGGAGCTGGGCCGGCGTGATGGGGTTGCGGAGAGGTGTGATCAGCCATGGCATGTTGGGATAGCCAGCGTCCCCTACATGGAAACCACATGGACATAAGTAGGACAGGAGAAGCGGTCGTGCTGGAAGTCTACGCAATATACAGGACAGACAGAGTGTACCCACCAACAACACATGCTCGTTCGTTGCGCAGCTGCGTCATCATTTCAGGCACCCTGCTACGCCTCATGATGTAGGCATCGTGTGCTGATCCTGGAAAACAAGCACAGACATGTGAAATCACCATGTTGGACAGACACACCACAAGGGCATTGATGGAGTGGTAGTGTTTGCGATTCCTGTACGCTACCTCCTGTGCCTGTGGTGGTACCAAAGCCACATGTGTCCCATCTATGGACCCAATGACATGGGGCATCCCTCCCAGGGCATAGAATCCACGCTTGACCCCAGTCAACATTTCAGGGGTTGGGAAATGGATGAACTCATCCAGGTGAAGCAACATGGCCTCTAAGAAATCATGCAGCACACGGCAGAACATGCTCTGGGACATGCCACCAACATGAGCTATGGTATTTTGAAAGGTACCCGTGGCAAGAAAATGTAGGGCTGCCATTACCTTCAGCTTGGGTGTCAGTGCCGTAAGATACCTGTGCAGCGGTTGCAGGTGTGGTGCCAGTCTCGCCGTCAACTCCAGAATCAACCGTTGGGGGAAGCGGTAGCACCGGATACAGTCATTCTCCCGCATGTCATCCAAGTCCGGAATTGGTCGGGTAAGAGGCGGCGCCCTGCAGTAATTTGGAAGTGACAAGGAAGAGTGAGTGCACTACAACAACAATTAATATGTACTGAGCACATGTTCATCTGTCAATACACATATGCGACATACGGAGTCAGGTATGTGCCACATGCCCTGGACACGTATGGCTGCCAGGTGACACTCCTACCAAGACCCAGCTACACACGGAGATTGTGAACCTCCACATGCCATGGTATGGGATTAGCTGTGTCCCAGTGTAAGTGAACAGCCAGACGCAACACAGGAGTGACATGCATCCACACATCAGCAGAAGTAGAATGTCGTTTGCAGACACTGGTAGCGGAACACTAGAGCCACAGGTCACATGACAGTACACTAGGACAGCCCACACACCTTGCCATGAAGGTGTACATGTCATGACTCACCACACATTCATAGAGAGGATGCAGACATGTCCTTGTCACGCTACTCCGTGTCCCATGCATACATACGCACCTCACATCCGATACCACATGTGGCCTGGTGTGCGGAACAGTGTGCCATGTCCATTGACACACAGACACATGTTGGTTGCTGCAACAGCTGATGCTTTTGAGGGAGCTCCAACATCAACCTAATGGGAACCCCCCACACATACATGACATAGTCACATCGTGCACCGTGGGTATTGACATGTCTGGTGTGGTAACCCCTGTAGCGGGCCTCAGGGGACACTTGCGTGTGTTGTTGACCGTGCCATGCCAGTGACGCTCATCCCAAGTGTGCATTACGACATGCACACTGTTGGACCCGGCCTCGTAGCATGGCTCTACTTGTCCCCGCACCACCTAACCTGGTACCTGCAGCCCCGAGCCCACGGCCTAGCCGATCCCTTCCACCAGAACACACGCACCCGACCCGGACATCCTCGTCCAGGGCCTCTCTCCCTTCGGCCACCCCGGGCCCGCGTGCCCACTTCATGCACCAAGATGGCCGCCCGGCCCCAGCGCGACCCGGGCCTAGCGGCGCCACTCCGGCTGGAGGACACCACGCTTGCCAGGGGATGAGAGAGGGAGGAGCAGTTTCTATCGCACCTCTGAACTCCCCTGGGACGATGAGTTTCGATCGGCCCTCCGGCCTCCCTGAGAGCTGGCTCCACGCCTGCTGGGTGTCTGGGACTCCTCCCGACCCGGCCCTGAGAGGATCAAGAGACAATGGCAGGAAACCCCGACAAGCGACCCCCAGGTGACAAGACCCCTGCCTGCACCGACTCCGGACATCAAAGAGGGGTCGACCTATAACAAGGGGTGCTCTGAGACTGTCCGGCAGATTCGACGCTGGAACAACGAGAGCCTGCTGACGCGGTCGCAGCTCCTGGAACTTAGAACCCCCCTGAGCCCTGCTGAGTGACTCGCGGCTCTCTGAAGATCGTAAGACCTCCGAACTGTACCTGAGCCCTGCTGAGTGACTCGCGGCTCCCTGAAGATCGTAAGACCTCCGAACTGTACCTGAGCCCTGCTGAGTGACTCGCGGCTCCCTGAAGATCGTAAGACCTCCGAACTTGTACCTGAGCCCTGCTGAGTGACTCGCGGCTCCCCGAAGATCGTAAGACCCCCGAACTTGTACTTGAGCCCTGCTGAGTGACTCGCGGCTCCCTGAAGATCGTAAGACCTCCGAACTTGTACCTGAGCCCGCTGAGTGACTCGCGGCTTCCACAGACTCCACTGGTCCCGCCGGACCCCAATGACAACAAGCCTACCCCCCAGCTCGAGGATTGTGAGCTGTGCGCCGGGTACGTCCTTGCCGTAAACCTTTTACCAGAGACTGTCCCGCTACCCCCTACCCCTTCCGAGACTCATTGAGCCCACGCGCTCCTTGTACATATTTGCAGTGCTAACCTGTTTGATAAAGAGTGATTCCTAAGAACGCACAGTGTGGTGTTTCTGTGTTGTGTGGTGCCAGAAGTACGATCCTCGATACGGGATTCCTCCTCCTGAGGAGTCTCCCGCCAGTGCCCGGCTACGATACTTTGAGGGTGGGTCTCAGGGTAGTCAGGACCCCCTTTCCGGGCTCCTCTGAGGTCGCCGTCTAACATTGGTGGCAAGCGACGGGATTCGGGCCCATCACCTAGAGATCGTACCGTGAACGACGGACGCACTACCGACAAAGATGGCAGAAGGAAACGCCATGATTCCCGCAGAAACCAACGCCAACAGGGTGTTCCAGGTGGAACAACTAGAAGAATACATGCACAAAGAACTAAAGCAATTCTGCAAAGAACTTAAAATCGCTACCACCGGTCTCAACACCAAAGAAGACTTGCAGAAAGCACTGAAAGCTTGGGTGGATGCCGGGGCCTCCCGCCCAGAAGGCACGGGGGAGCGCCCCGACGAAGCCGAACCCCCCCAAGGCGAAAGCAGCAGCAATCAGGTGCGAGGCATCGTACCAGACGGGGGCCTATCCCCGGAAGAACTCGCGGACAGAGAGAGAAGCCGCAATCACGAACTCGAGTTAGCCAAACTCAAAATCGAAGGCGAATTAAAGTTAGCGGAAAAAAAGCTAGCAGTAGAGCAAATGCGCGTGCAAGGCGAGCTAGAAGAGAAGAAGCTCTAACGGGAACACGAAGGAAGGAAGCTCCAACTAGAGCACGAACGCAGCTTGAAGGAAATCGAGCTCAAGGCCAGAAGCGAGGAAGGGAGGCCCCCGGGAAACCGAGAGGCGGCCTCCCCAGCGGAGCAGAAGGTCCACATCCCCAAGGACGTGGTCAAAGAATATTATAAGAACAATGACATTCAACAGTGGTTCAGGGCCTACGAGGTCGCCATGACCTCCCATCGGGTCCCGCAGAAGGACTGGGGGGCGGGGTTGTGGGGACGATTTCTGAGCGAAGGAAGAGACACCCTGCTCGACCTACCCATCTCTCTGCAGACCTCCTACAGCCACATGAAAGAGGCTCTACTCACAAGGTACGGTCTCACCCCCGAGATGTACCGTCAGCGATTCCGGGACTGCAGGAAAATCCCGGGCACCACCTGGGTGGAATATGTAAACTTTTTCAGTCAGGCCTTCGATGGGTGGATAAAGGGCAGCAAAGTCACCACCCTTGAGGAACTCACCAACCTCATGTTGTGGGAACACCTGGCTGCGAACTGCTTTGTGGAACTACGCCAGCATCTGCTTGACAGCAAACTCACCGATCCCAGGAAGCTGGCGGTGGAAGCAGACCGCTGGACCAACACCCGGGTCCCCCGGGGCATGGTAGGAGAATACCCCCGAGCCAGTCAGGGACCACCCCGCCAGAGAGGAGGAGGGAACCTGGGAGGGCAGCGAGAGTCCCAGCCTAGCCCCCCAAAGACCCAACCTCCACCTTTTCCAGCGCCCCCCCCACCAGTAACCGGACCCCCCGGGAGACGGGGACACCGGGTAACCGTCACTTGCTTCCGTTGCCAGAAGCCCGGGCACTACGCCAATGACCCAGAGTGCCCCATGGCCACCCAAATCACCCCTGCAAGACAGATAGCCAACATAGCTCTGGGGGAGGAGGTTGAGGAAACCGGGGAGTGGGAACCCGCAGCTATGGCCCTAGTATCCCTGGGAGATAGAGAGATGGTCCCTGGTAGCCTCCTGCCCTCCAACACGAAGAAATACGGGCAGCTCGTCAAGATCAATGGCCACCAAATAGAGGCCCTGCGGGACACCGGGGCCAGCATCACCGGTGTCCTCAGGCACTTAGTCCCCGAGGAGCAGATCCTCCCCAACGTCTTTTGCCCGGTAATTTCCGCAGATAATAGAGAGAGTATGTGTCAGGTAGCCCTGGTGCCGTTTGAGTGGGGTGGGGTGACAGGTAAACTGAGGGTTGCCGTAAGAACCTCCCAGCCGGTCGACTGCCTCTTAGGGAACGACCTGGAGAGTTCTCCCTGGAAGCACGTCGAGCGCAAGGCCCACCTAGGAATGATGGGGCTCCCCGAGTGGGTGTGCGCCACCACCCGATCTATGTCAGCTTGACTTCCCCCCCTGGGAGAAGTCGAAGACGCCCCGACCGAAGAAGTCAGAACAGTAACCCCCGAGGGTCCTCCCGTCCCCCCATCGGAAGGGTCAGTCGCCAGCGACGAACCCTCACCGTCCAACACCGCCCCGGTCCCCGAGTTAGGCGATCTACCCGAATTGGCCCAATGGCGCCACGAGGGCGGGCCCACCCGGGAGGAATTTTGCCGGGAGCAAGCCACTTGTCCTTCCCTGGTCGGACTGCGGCGCCAGGCCGAGGGCCAAGCCGCAGGCGACCAAACTGGAACGCACCAAATTTATTGGGAGAATAACATTTTGTACAGTGAGCAGAAGTCGGTGGAGCTGGGATCCGGACGGGTGCTGGTGGTACCCCTCCGCTTCCGAGACTTCCGCCTGGGCTTAGCCCACGACGTCCCCCTCGCCGGCCACCTGGGTCAAGACAAGACCTACAGCCGTCTCGTGACCCATTTTTACTGGCCTAGAATGAGAGCAACTGTAGAAGCCCACTGCAAGTCCTGTCCCACGTGCCAAGCTAGTGGGAAGAGTGGGGGGAAGCGCAAGGCTCCCCTCCAACCCTTCCCGGTCGTCAGTACCCCCTTCGAACGAGTCGGGATCGACATCGTGGGGCCCCTGGACCCCCCCACCTCCCAAGGTCACCGTTTCATCCTGGTCCTAGTGGATCACGCCACCCGATACCCTGAGGCTATCCCCCTACGCACCGTCACGGCCCCCGTGGTGGGCCGGGCCCTGATGGGGATCTTTTCCTGGGTGGGTTTTCCCCGCGAGGTCGTGAGCGATCGTGGCACTAATTTTATCTCGAAGTACATGACGTCCCTGTGGCAACAATGTGGAGTGTCCTATAAGTTCACCACCCCGTACCATCCCCAAGGGAACGGCCTAGTAGAGAGGTTTAACAGGACTCTGAAAGGGATGATCACCGGCCTAGAAGAGCCCCTCCGGCGTAAGTGGGATGTCCTGCTCCCCTGCCTCTTGTTCGCTTACCGAGAAGTCCCCCAGAAGTCCCTAGGGTTCAGCCTGTTTGAGTTGCTCTATGGACACCCCGTCCGAGGTCCCCTCAGTTTGGTTAAGGAAGGGTGGGAGGCGGCACCCCAGACCACCACACGAGATGTGTTCCAATATGTTCTGACCCTCCGGACCCAGACCAGGAAGTTCCGAGCACTGGCCGAGGCCAACCTAGAGGCAAGCCAAGAAGAGATGAAGCGCTGGTACGACCAGAATGCCACTCTGGTCGAGTTCCAGCCGGGCCAACAAGTATGGGTCATGGCCCCCGTGAAGCCAGGCGCCCTCCAGGACAGGTGGACCGGGCCCTACAAAGTGATTGAGCGGAAGAGTCAAGTCACATACTTGGTGGACGTCCAGTCGCCTCGGGATCCCCTTCGGGTCCTTCACGTGAACCGCCTCAAGCCTCACTTCGTGCGGACAGAACTGAGCCTCCTGCTGGCCACCGATGACGGGGCCGAAGATGAGTCCGATCCCCTCCCGGACCTCCTGGGTGTCAAGGAGCAGGATGGCTCCGTGGAAGGAGTGAACCTCTCCCCAGCTCTCACTGCCCAGCAACAAGAGGACTGCCGCCAGCTCCTAGGACAATTTGCCGACCTCTTCTCCCTGGTCCCCCGAGTCACCGACTGGTGTGTCCATGACGTGGACACCGGGGACAGCCCGCCGGTGCGACACCGAGCATACCGGGTCCCTGACCGGGTCCGGTCCTGCATTCAAGCTGAAGTCTCAAAGATGCTGACCATGGGGGTGATCGAGCCATCTGACAGTCCCTGGGCCAGCCCCGTGGTCCTGGTCCCGAAGGCAGCGGCCCCCGGTGTCGCCCCCGAGCTCCGATTCTGTGTGGACTACCGGGGGCTCAATGACGTCACCCGAGCCGATGCCCACCCCATTCCATGGGCCGACGAGCTCATTGACCGACTCGGGGCAGCCCGGTTCCTCAGCACATTCGACCTCACCTGCGGATACTGGCAGATTGCGCTCACCGAGGGAGCCAAGGAGCGGTCCGCCTTCTCCACCCCAGATGGGCATTACCGCTTCCGCGTAATGCCCTTCGGAATGAAAAATGCCCCGGCCACCTTCCAGCGACTGGTGAATAGAGTCCTGGCCGGGCTGGAACAGTTCAGCGCGGCCTATCTAGACGACATCGCCGTTTTCAGTTCCGAATGGAGTGAGCACCTCCAGCACCTCCGGAGGGTGCTAACCGCCCTGCGCCAGGCAGGCCTCACAGTAAAAGCCAGCAAGTGCCAAATTGGGCAAGGATCAGTAGTCTACCTGGGGCACCAGGTCGGGAGTGGCCAGGTCGCCCCTCTACAGCCGAAGATCGACGCCATCTTGGCCTGGGAACCCCCCACCACCCAAACGGAGGTCCGAGCCTTTCTGGGCCTCACTGGCTACTACCGAAGATTCATCCGGGGGTATGGCAGCCTTGTCGGCCCCCTCACAGAACTCACATCCAAAAAACAGCCAAAGAAGGTGCAGTGGACGACTGCCTGCCAGGAGGCGTTTGATGCCCTAAAGAAGGCCATGTGTACTGCCCCCGTCCTCCAGGCTCCCGACTACTCCAAGGAGTTTGTAGTCCAAACCGATGCCTCCGAGCATGGCATTGGGGCCGTCCTGTCCCAGGTGAATGACCAAGGCCTAGACCAGCCCATCGCCTTCCTCAGCCGGCGGCTGTTGCCCAGAGAACAGAGATGGAGCACCATTGAGCGCGAAGCCTTTGCCGTGGTCTGGGCACTCAAGAAACTACGCCCCTACCTGTTCGGCACCCATTTCAAAGTCCAAACCGACCATCGGCCCTTGCGATGACTCATGCAGATGCGAGGAGAAAACCCCAAGCTACTGCGGTGGTCAATCTCCCTCCAGGGGATGGATTTTACTGTAGAACATCGCCCTGGTACGGACCACGCCAACGCTGACGGCCTCTCCCGGTTCTTCCGCCTCAGCGAAGAGAACCCCCCAAGATGATGGGCAGTTCTCTCCGGCTTTCAGCTGGGGGGGACGCGTGTTGGACCCGGCCTCGTAGCATGGCTCTACTTGTCCCCGCACCACCTAACCTGGTACCTGCAGCCCCGAGCCCACGGCCTAGCCGATCCCTTCCACCAGAACACACGCACCCGACCCGGACATCCTCGTCCAGGGCCTCTCTCCCTTCGGCCACCCCGGGCCCGCGTGCCCACTTCATGCACCAAGATGGCCGCCCGGCCCCAGCGCGACCCGGGCCTAGCGGCGCCACTCCGGCTGGAGGACACCACGCTTGCCAGGGGATGAGAGAGGGAGGAGCAGTTTCTATCGCACCTCTGAACTCCCCTGGGACGATGAGTTTCGATCGGCCCTCCGGCCTCCCTGAGAGCTGGCTCCACGCCTGCTGGGTGTCTGGGACTCCTCCCGACCCGGCCCTGAGAGGATCAAAAGACAATGGCAGGAAACCCCGACAAGCGACCCCCAGGTGACAAGACCCCTGCCTGCACAGACTCCGGACATCAAAGAGGGGTCGACCTATAACAAGGGGTGCTCTGAGACTGTCCGGCAGATTCGACGCTGGAACAACGAGAGCCTGCTGACGCGGTCGCGGCTCCTGGAACTTAGAACCCCCCTGAGCCCTGCTGAGTGACTCGCGGCTCTCTGAAGATCGTAAGACCTCCGAACTGTACCTGAGCCCTGCTGAGTGACTCGCGGCTCCCTGAAGATCGTAAGACCTCCGAACTGTACCTGAGCCCTGCTGAGTGACTCGCGGCTCCCTGAAGATCGTAAGACCTCCGAACTTGTACCTGAGCCCTGCTGAGTGACTCGCGGCTCCCCGAAGATCGTAAGACCCCCGAACTTGTACTTGAGCCCTGCTGAGTGACTCGCGGCTCCCTGAAGATCGTAAGACCTCCGAACTTGTACCTGAGCCCGCTGAGTGACTCGCGGCTTCCACAGACTCCACTGGTCCCGCCGGACCCCAATGACAACAAGCCTACCCCCCAGCTCGAGGATTGTGAGCTGTGCGCCGGGTACGTCCTTGCCGTGAACCTTTTACCAGAGACTGTCCCGCTACCCCCTACCCCTTCCGAGACTCATTGAGCCCGCGCGCTCCTTGTACATATATGCAGTGCTAACCTGTTTGATAAAGAGTGATTCCTAAGAACGCACGGTGTGGTGTTTCTGTGTCGTGTGGTGCCAGAAGTACGATCCTCGATACGGGATTCCTCCTCCTGAGGAGTCTCCCGCCAGTGCCCGGCTACGATACTTTGAGGGTGGGTCTCAGTGTAGTCAGGACCCCCTTTCCGGGCTCCTCGGAGGTCGCCGTCTAACACACACATGTCAAAGGAGTCAAGGGCATGCCTGGCACACATTGCACCGTCACACATTACATGTGTACACATCTCATCATACATCTGGTGCCTTCTCGACTCAGGAGTAATGTGCCACATCACAGCCTTTCACACCTGTGCCCCACACATGTAGTACTGCCCAGACAATGCCTTGATGTCCATCCATGGACAAGTATGTCAGCCCTATTCCTTCCTGTGTGCTGGCTGACACCACTGTGATGTGTGAAAGGCACCGTACTTTCGCTAAGAGGGCCTGTGTACGTTCCCGTATCACTATGGGAGTGCTGCCGTATGTGTACCCATAGTGATAGTGAGCGTACAGGCGTGTGTACGGTCCGTACCACCATGAGTACGCATACGCGAGAACACCCATAGTGATAGTGAGCGTACGCACGCCTGTACGGCCCGTCTCACTATGGGTGTTCTCGCGTATGCGTACTCATAGTGATAGTGAGCGTACAGGCGTGTGTACGGTCCGTACCACCATGAGTACGCATACGCGAGAACACCCATAGTGGTACGGACCATACACACGCCTGTACGGCCCGTCTCACTATGGGTGTTCTCGCGTATGCGTACTCATAGTGATAGTGAGCGTACAGGCGTGTGTACGGTCCGTACCACCATGAGTACGCATACGCGAGAACACCCATAGTGAGACGGGCCGTACACGCTTACGCTCACTATCACTATGGGTGTTCTCGCGTATGCGTACTCATGGTGGTACGGACCGTACACACGCCTGTACGCTCACTATCACTATGAGTACGCATATGCGAGAACACCCATAGTGAGACGGGCCGTACACGCTTACGCTCACTATCACTATGGGTGTTCTCGCGTATGCGTACTCATGGTGGTACGGACCGTACACACGCCTGTACGCTCACTATCACTATGAGTACGCATACGTGAGAACACCCATAGTGAGACGGGCCGTACACGCTTACGCTCACTATCACTATGGGTGTTCTCGCGTATGCGTACTCATAGTGATAGTGAGCGTACAGGCGTGTGTACGGTCCGTACCACCATGAGAACACACACGCGAGAATACCCATAGTGGTACGGACCATACACACGCCTGTACGGGCCGTTGCTATGCATTTGGGGTGCCCTAGGGCCCCGGAACGCACCGTACCTGTGTGTGAATCGCCAAATTACATAGGGGACACATGAGGGACAAGTATGAAGGCCTACATGCATGCTGGTTGTCATGGAGACCAAGTTTAAAGTTTGAATTTTTTCCGGAAGGTGCACAGCAGAAGTCAGTTGGAATTAATCTACTTTGTTGCAATGTGGTTCTGGAGTTGACATCATGCTCAAGAAAAAAACACAATAAGAACTCACTGACTGTGCTAGGTTTGAAGGGATTGGAGGAAACATAGGATGCAAATGTGAGTGACCAATCATTCTGTACTCCTGTGCATGAAACAGGCCAGCAAGGCAGATATAAGGCAGCCAGGTCCCATGAGGGAGCCCTTGCCTGCACATCTTTGTATTCCACGACCCAGCTGCTGCTATTGATTCCCTGGAACCATGTCAAGGTCTGTGGAGTGGTCACAGCCTTTCACCCTGGAGGAGAACCTGGCTTTGCTGGATGTGATCCTCCCACAGTACCCCATGCTGTATGGGCGACCAGGGTATCAGGTGAGTGCAGAGTCCACTGGCACAGACTGTGTCCCTTTTTTGTGACTGTGACTTCTGGCATTGTGTCTAGGTGTGGCACACATGCTATGTACTGTAGGGAGGGTCCCGGGGGGGGGGGGGAATGCCTGATGTCTCCCAGCCAGTGCATGCTGTGGTGCATGTCTGCCGTCCTCACTTGCATTGTGTTTACTGTGACAATCACTGCATGGTGCATGCCACATTCTGCCTGTCTTATCCTCCTGGGAATGTGGCCTCTACAGTCCTCATGTGATTATGTGGTCAGCCCAGTGTGACAGGTGACTGTACCCACAGATGTGTGTTAGTTCTGTGTACCTGTGCTGAGAGTGTCCACATGATGTGTTCGTACCCTGGACATCGGTGTGTGTGTCAGTCCCCTGTCATGTGGGTGGGTGCATATGTGGGGTGTGGCACCCGGGCTGCATGAGGGATGGATATACCCTGCCCATCTGATGTGAGCAGGGAGCAGTGCTGTGTGTCTGACGTGCAGAGCCAGCCCCACACCTGTGAGCCCCCCCCCCGGCTAGTGGCACATGTGCAGAGTGAATTTTGTCGCTGCATTTGGCAATGGCAGGTGAATGTCCTGTGCCTGTGTGTGTCTGTGTACTCTGCTGCGGTAGCGTCAGTGGCCTGTGGCATGTGACTGCTTAGAGGTGCTGCACATTATCCTGGTGTAGCTTGTGATGCACAGTGTGAGCCTGGATCATTGATTGTGTCGTTGCCCTCATTCCACCTGTGTACTTTCAATGGCACGTACTGCTTTTGCCCTTCCCCAGAGGATCATGTCCCTATGACAAAGGTGCAATGCGTTGGATGCATACTATGCCTTGTTGTAAACAGCACATTTGTTCTAATATGTCTCTCTGTGACATGTGCCTGGTGTATTGATGTAGTGTCACTTGTTCATCCTCACAGGTAGGCGCCTCTGCCAAGAAGCAGATATGGCTGACCGCCGTCAGTGCCGTGAGGAGTGCGGATGGTCGCAAGCGGCGCCTGTCCCAGGTGAGGAAACGCTGGCAGGATATCCGGTGCTGGACGCGGAGGATCGCACGGGTCCTGCTGGGGGACTCACCTGAGACCCATAAGAACCGCGGGTGCCGCCGACTGACCCACATCCACAAGCGTGTGCTGCCGGTGGTATTTCCAGACTTGGAGAGGCGCTTACAGGAGAAGCAGCAGCAGGAAGGGGGTAGGTACATGTGTGTTTGTTGTGTGTCACCAGCATTTGTAAGTGCACAGTTGCATGGATACACTGCCAGGGTTTAAAGGTGCTGTGCAGATCCAGTTACCCACAGTATAGCTGTGCTCTCCTGCCTCCCTTCCCCTCCTTGCAATGTGTTCCCTGGTCTGTGTGTAGTCACTCCTTCACAAGGTAAAGTAGGCTGGCGCTTTCTCCACGTGAACTATGCCTGTAGCATCATGTGTGGGGGTGGTGTGTAACAGGTTTTGGGACCTTGCCTGTGCCCTGTCCAGTTCAGTACATGTGGGTTCCATGTCAGTTGGCATTGATACTGAGTCCAGACATGGGAGGTAGTCTCTCAAGTGACATGCCTTACAGCGCGCATGTCCTATGTTGTGGCCTGTGACATGATGTGCATGAGTGTGCGATACGCATAGTGCAGGGATGGTGGCGTGTGTTGCAGTCATTCCCATTCAGGACCATGGAGTTGTGTGGCCACTACTGTCCCCTGGGGCATATTTTCATAGGTGTCATGTGTGTCATCACAAAACGTGGACACTCTCCATGTCTACAGCATAGGTTGTGCTCTGTGCCATTGTCCCCTGGCACCATGTATATTGACGTAAAATGTGGTACAAGTGTCCACTGTACAGCCTGACCTGATTTTCCTTGTTCATACTCATGGTGGCCAGTGCCTGTGTGTCTTGTTGCAATCGTCTGATGATGACCATTTGTACATGATTACTTGGACAGGCGCACCTTGGGTACTTTGCGTCCAATCTTGCATTTATGCAGCCCCTGTGTATTTCACCCAGACTAAGAGATGGAAGTGCTTCCTGTGTCTCAACAAATTGTCTCATGTAGGGGGTGGTTGGTGCGGGCAAAGCCTACATGTCAAAACCTGAAATCTCCTTGCTAGGTCTGGCCAGTGTGTGATGTTTGTCTGGACATACACTGAAGGTGCAGTGAGCCAGTCATGGTGGGCATGTTTTCAGTATTACCTATGCAGCATGTGCCTCAAGTTCATGGATATGGTCCCTGCTCATCCCTATTTTCTGCAACGCTGTGTGGTGCAGATGCAGTGCTGGATTGTCCCCAGGGCCTGGCTCCTATGTCAAACTCCATTTCATGTCATTTGCAATTGTGTCATGCTCACCATGGATTTTCAGTGGCATGGTGGGTCAACCAACTGTGTGTTGCATGCCCTACATCTGTACCTTGTTTTGTAGATGTTACTGATCTTTCTTTTCAGGCTATGCACTGTAACCTATGTAGATTGGACTCATGTGACATATGTATACAGGTGTGTGATTAATTGCTGTCTCTTCACCTTGCCCACAGCATCGTCGGGGGACACGGAGGGAGACATGAGCACAGACGGAGCGGAGGGACCGAGCACCAGTGCCAGCGTTGACATCGTGGCTGGCACATTGAGTGGTACTGAGGCGGAGGAGAGTGAGGCCGAGGACCTGTCCACTGGCACGACTGAATATGAAGCTGACGGGTCCGAGGATGATCTCTCCGAGTGGGCGGAGGCTGCACCACCAGCTGACAGCGGCATAACATCGCACCCCGCCCCCTCCATTCCCATCAGTCGCCTCCCACTTGCTTGTGTCCCTTCCCAGCGTGCCCGGTCACCACATGTCTCCTTCCTGCCAGGCACCGCACCCCCTGCCCCTGTCTCCACTGCTGCCGCCAATGCCGAGTCTGTGGACATCCAGCGGCAGTTGCAGATTGGTCAGGCTGCGATCCTGAATGTCCTCCATGGCCACAGCCAAGTGCTGCACAACATGGAGGCATACTTGGAGGGCATTCATTCATCGCAGGCTGACCAACGCCAGTTGCTGAGGTCCATAGACCCGACACTGACTGCAGCAGTGGGTCTCCTGCAGCGCTACGTCCCACCCACTACCCCTGCCCCATCCACACTTCCCACTCCCATGCCTGTCCCACGTACACCCAGACGTCAGCATGCACCCACCACAACAGACACAGGCACCACACCAGCAGGGAAGTTCATACGCACCGCACACCTCCTGGCACGCACACACAGGGTGAAGTAGGCACACCCACTGGGTCGGGGGGCAAACGTAAGTCATGCAGCCAGAGTGGGAGTCCGCATTCCACCCAATCCACTCCCTCCAAATCCCCTCCCCTCAGGTCTCCTGGCCACATGTCCAGCAAGGACTCCTTCATGGCCGCTCTGTCCCTGAGCCCCACTGTGACACCACCCCGCAAGCGGTCAAGGGAGTCCCCGGTCAGGGTGGTTGAGTCCCCCCCCTGTCCGCACCCTCCCCCAGTGGTGCTGCGACCCATCCCTCCGCCCCCCCACCTCCTTGGGGCCTGTGGTTCCTTCGGGTGCAGGGGAGATGCTGGAGGACCTTGCTAAGGTGTGCAGCGACATCCTGGCCTCCACCTTTGGCCCTGCCCCACCCCCGTGGTGGAGTCCTCCATCCCTGCACCCACGATGCCTACCCATCGCCCTCCTGTCCCTGCGGTGCCTGGTCCTTCCCCCCCACATGATGCCCTCCCCGCTGTGGAAGACAAAGGAGTCTGACTGTGCAGGCAAGCTAGGGGACACGCGTCCCACTGTGTCCCCCATCCAGCTGTGACTCATGGACTGCCCTATGGGCTTTGTAAATATTGAACTTTCTACGAACAAACTATTTTAGATCATGCTGATTAAAGCCATTTTTGTTTCCTTTGAACAGTACTGCTTTTCTGATGTTGCTGTTGGTGGGGCTGCTACATGATTTTGGGTGGTGATCATGTGTTGGGTTTGTGGGAAATGTAGTAGTGTGCTGGTCATAGGGGGGACCCTGGTATCTGTGCCATCACACGGTGTTAGCTAGGTTTCGCAGTTCATGTAAGCAGTTACTGCATGGTGAAATAGTCCCAAGGTGTATTCCTTCCTCTGTGTACCCTGCCATCTTCCCTGCAGGGTGTTGCCAATATTTAGCGCTGAGCTGTGTGTACATTAGCTGGGTGTGTGACGGACTCCTTCAACTTTGCACATGCATGCTGAGCGATGTCTCCACCTGCATCATTCGTGGCATCCTTGGTAGTCACTGTACTTGTGTATGTAGACTATTGACATGACTTCATGTGGACATGTTTTCTTTTCGGCGCTATGCATGTGTATACTCCCAGCCTCGCACACATGTGGTACATGTACTGCAGGGTCTTTGTGCACCTGACTGACATTTGTGGGCATTGTATCTGTGGCTACTCCACCCTTTGCGTTCCATGGGCACTGCTGGGAGGACTCTGCACCCACCCCTCCTTTCTCTGGGCACTGCTGGGAGGACTCTGCACCCACCCCTCCTGTGTCTGGGCACTGCTGGGAGGACTCTGCACCCACCCCTCCTGTGTCTGGGCACTGCTGGGAGGACTCTGCACCCTCCCCTCCTGTGTCTGGGCACTGCTGGGAGGACTCTGCACCCACCCCTCCTGTCTCTGGGCACTGCTGGGAGTGTTAGGCACCCACCCCTCCTGTCTCTGGGCACTGCTGGGAGTGTTAGGCACACACCCCTCCTGTCTCTGGGCACTGCTGGGAGGACTCTGCACACCCCCCTCCTGTGTCTGGGCACTGCTGGGAGTGTTAGGCACCCAACCCTCCTGCGTCTGGGCACTGCTGGGAGTGATAGGCACACACCCCTCCTGTGTCTGGGCACTGCTGGAGGGACTCTACACCCACCCCTCCTGTCTCTGGGCACTGCTGGGAGGACTCTGCACCCACCCCTCCTGTCTCTGGGCACTGCTGGGAGGACTCTGCACACACCCCTCCTGTGTCTGGGCACTGCTGGGAGGACTCTGCACCCACCCCTCCTGTGTCTGGGCACTGCTGGGAGGACTCTGCACCCACCCCTCCTGTGTCTGGGCACTGCTGGGAGGACTCTGCACCCACCCCTCCTGTCTCTGGGCACTGCTGGGAGGACTCTGCACCCACCCCTCCTGCGTCTGGGCACTGCTGGGAGTGATAGGCACACACCCCTCCTGTGTCTGGGCACTGCTGGGGGGACTCTACACCCACCCCTCCTGTCTCTGGGCACTGCTGGGAGGACTCTGCACCCACCCCTCCTGTCTCTGGGCACTGCTGGGAGGACTCTGCACGCACCCCTCCTGTGTCTGGGCACTGCTGGGAGGACTCTGCACCCACCCCTCCTGTCTCTGGGCACTGCTGGGAGGACTCTGCACACACCCCTCCTGTGTCTGGGCACTGCTGGGAGGACTCTGCACCCACCCCTCCTGTGTCTGGGCACTGCTGGGAGGACTCTGCACCCACCCCTCCTGTCTCTGGGCACTGCTGGGAGGACTCTGCACACACCCCTCTTATGTCTGGGCACTGCTGGGAGTGATAGGCACACACCCCTCCTGTGTCTGGGCACTGCTGGGGGGACTCTACACCCACCCCTCCTGTCTCTGGGCACTGCTGGGAGGACTCTGCACACACCCCTCCTATTTCAGGATATGTACGCTTAGAACATACACGTGTGTGGGTTCGCTCCATGCATACGAGGTGGGGGTACGTGTCGTACATACACGGTTGGGGTGGGGGTACGCTCCATGCATACGGGGTGGGGTTACGGTCCGTACGTACACTATTGGCATGGGGGGTATGCTCCATACGTACGCGGGTGGGGTACAGGTCGTACTTGCACTGTTGGGGTGGGGGGTACGCTCCATGCATACGCGGGTGAGGGTACGGGTCGTACTTACACTGTTGGGGTGGGGGGTACGCTCCATGCATACGCGGGTGAGGGTACGGGTCGCACTTACACTGTTGGGGTGGGGGGTACGCTCCATACGTACGCGGGTGGGGTACGGGTCGTACTTACACTGTTGGGGTGGGGGTACGCTCCATACGTACGCGGGTGGGGTACGGGTCGTACTTACACTGTTGGGGTGGGGGGTACGCTCCATGCATACGCGGGTGAGGGTACGGGTCGTACTTACACTGTTGGGGTGGGGGGTACGCTCCATACGTACGCGGGTGGGGTACGGGTCGTACTTACACTGTTGGGGTGGGGGGTACGCTCCATGCATATGCGGGTGAGGGTACGGGTCGTACTTACACTGTTGGGGTGGGGGGTATGCTCCATACATACGCGGGTGGGGTACGGGTCGTACTTACACTGTTGGGGTGGGGGGTACACTCCATGCATACGCGGGTGAGGGTACGGGTCGTACTTACACTGTTGGGGTAGGGGGTACGCTCCATACGTACGCGGGTGGGGTACGGGTCGTACTTACACTGTTGGGGTGGGGTGTACACTCCATGCATATGCGGGTGAGGGTACGGGTCGTACTTACACTGTTGGGGTGGGGGGTACGCTCCATGCATACGGGGGGTGGGGGTACGGTCCGTACATATGCGTCCCCACGCTATGTGATGCTTGTGCGGGCCGTACCCAGGCCTTTGCCACGTGGGTACAGCCGTCCCGCCATTGTTGGGATGACGTAGGTGTGGGCTTGGTACGGCTCGTACCCACGCTCTTAAGGCGTGGGTACGGGACGTACCTGTATTGTTGTGTTGCCGGTTCGCGTCGTCAAGCACTTCCGTTGTGGCGGTCGCTGGCTTTGCTGGACACGCCCCCACCCCCTCGTAGTGACCAGGGCCTGAGGGTCAGATATCTCCAGGGCATGTGTGCTGTGTGACTTTGGTGGGGGTTTTGTGGCCTGCCCCTGGTCCTGCCACCCCCCCCCCCTTTCCCCCCTCCCTTTGTTGTTCTGACCTTCTGCAGCGTCTGCGGCGGAACATGTAGAGGAGGTCGACTGCTATGAGGGCCAGGATAACACGTAGGTTCGGGTCCATGTCTGTCCGTCGCGTACAGGTACTCCTTGTTCGCGTCGTCCTGATTTCCCGGCAGTTTTTGGCAGCCGGAAAATATTCACCGTGCGGGATGACGTCGGTGCGAATCGTGATTCCTGGTTCGTGAATGGCAGGCTGCGTGCGTCCCGACGTCACGTCGGCGCTTTCCCGGATCGCATTTGTACGTTTATTTTCGTCGGGTGGGGTTTTGTACGATTCGTACTGAAAAGGTGTTTCCGTGCGAATCGTAATTCCATGTTTGTATATTTTGACGACCGGGTACGCGTCGGACGGAGAATATGCTCCGTCCGACGGTTCGTACCCGGTTTTTGCCGGATCGTGATCGGCACCATAATGTTTTGCTCCGGCGTCTGTTTCTTGAGCAGTGCTCTACAGCTGTCCAGGCCCTCCCAATGACATGCACCCACAAGAGCATCCCGGGCTATTGCAAACGATGAGGGGCGTGGGGTAAAGCCCTTTTAGCCCAATGGGGGTGGCACGCTTAGTCAAAGCAACGCAGCAGAGAAGTACAGATAGGAGTTCCGCTTTTACCTGGCGGAGTGTTCAACCCTATTTCGCTTTTTACCCCTATCAAATAGATTTGCACGCATCGGTGTGCATGTGTCATCCATAACTTGACAGGGAACCATATGGATGCATCCATACCAGGCTTTGCAAATTCACTGTGAACCAGTTAAAAATGCCCATTAGTCTAACGCCTATTGCTGCTCCTCCCCATCCCCACCCTCTTTGTTGCTTCCTCAAACCTGGGCCCTCCTTCTCTGTCACCAATTACATCTTCTTTCCACCCCTCTCTCTGCTTTCCCCATGTGCGCCATCCATGTCGCCCCATCCGCACCCTCTGTGTTGCTCCACCCCGCTCTTTGAAAAAATGATTTCTCAAATCCAACTCGGTCCAGCAAATAAAAAAAAAAAAAGCGACCGCTTTAAATGCTTTTTTTTTCTTATTTACCGATGCTGCACACCATCATGGATGCTCTGGAGCAGGGCTAAAAACCATTGACAAAGCCAATAGGTCTCACAGGCAAGACAAAAATGGCTTTGCAAATGCTCAGTGCAGTGGCTAGTTAGTTGATGCCCACGACAGGGCACAACTACACTGCAGCAGTGATAAGTTTATGATTCCAGTGAGTTTCAGCCTTCTGAAGCACAGCAGCTTTGTGCCTTGTAAACACGTTTGGGAAGTGATGTGTCCGAACATGATGACTCGCAACAATCTGCAAAGATCTTTATTTGGGAAACTATAGAAAGCAGATGCGAAATCCGTGCACATTAGAGCCCCCGAGTCCGTGTTGTGCTGTTCCAGTGCTTTCCCTGTTACTTCCTGGTAGGGAATGCGATGTGCGGAATTGATCCCTTGGGAGCTATCACGCATCGCCGAGGGCACCAATTATCAAAAACCTGATTCTTAATTCTGTGGTGTAAAAAAACCGCTGCGGCGGCACAAAGGTTACTTCGTGTTTGTATTTCAATAAAAGACTTGGAAAAAAGGGGCATAATGGGCCATTTGCGCTGTTAAACAATACAGGGAAATGTACTTTTGTAGCAATTATTGCAGAGAAAAGGATTTATTAAAACTTCGCCGGCAGCGGCGGCTGCTAATGAATGTTGCAGAACCAACGACTCATGACCGACATTGGCCTATCTCAAGACTAGCTAAATATGCGGCAATGAACTTGATTATTGTTCAGTCATTTTGGGGGTTATTTTCTGCAATATGTTAGGTTTTGGTTCATGCTATTGAATGCTGAGGGGAGAGGAGTTGGCTTAACGGCTAGGGCTCTCGACCTCGTATCTGGGGAACTGGGTTCGAGTCTCGGTAATGACGCTGAACATCCTGTGATTCTGGGCAAATCACTTAATCTCCCCGTGCCTAACAAAGAATTAATGTGTGTCCTCATGTAACGTAACTGGTGCTATGTAAAGCGCTCTGATACCTGATTGTATTCGGGTCAAATTCGCGCTATATAAAATTCTGCAAAAAAAATATATATATATGACACGTAAATAGAATTCAAACTTTGATTCTAAAGGCCTGTTTCGTCTGTCAACATATATCTGCGTCCAATAATGCTTCATTTTACGTATGCAAGGGCTTCACAAACCATGATCCGAAACGCACCCACCCTGGAAACCGTTTTACTCCCACCCTGGGATAGTTATCCTTTCAGGGTGGGACGGGAAATGAATAATCACCAATAATAGAAGGAGTGCAGAAGAGGGGGTCGCTCCATGGGGAAAATGTGTTATATGCGAAGAAAAAAAAAGAACAAAAATGCGTAATTGTACACTGTGTACGTAAAGGCATTAGGGAATTTGGAGCCTAAGCAACATATGAACTGATGCTACAAGTTTTATTCCTGTAAACCTGAGCTTTTTCCAGGAATACTTATTTGGAATATTTGTGAATTAGTACATTTGTACCCTCTTTCATGAGTAGTAAGCTGCTGAAGTTATACCACTTTTATTTGTGAATCTGAGCCTAAGTAGAAACATTTTCTAAATAAGTTCAGAATAGATTGGATGGCATTTCAGCAAAATCCCAAGTGTAGCAAATGCAATATTGCACACATTTTGACTACACCTATGACACAACTATAGCTGCCATAGACGGACCTGCAAGTTTTTTTTCCAAAATCACATTCACATGTACTCTTTTTTTAAAGAAAACGTTAACCACAGTCTTTCAATAGGCAAATGGATCTGTCATTAAAATGATTTTCCTATGTACTATTTAAGCCAACCATAACTTCACAGTTGCTATCACCGGATTTTAAAAGCATGTATCTCATATGGAATTTAAGGGATGGAGTGCCCCTAGGACATTCGTTAGATACAAGTTATCCAGATATAAAAGAGTAAGTAAACTTACAATTTTCCTTTCCATATATATTCAGAATAGTTTCATGACCTCAAAGGAGTATTTCTACCTAAAATATTGAATATGTTTTCATTATATATTTTATATTATATAAATCAATTTTTATACATATTCTTTAAATGAGTTCCATATCACATCATACCTTTCCTAAGATTCCCTTTACCCAATAATACCACATTTCATAATTCATCAATGTACACACATCTAGCATACATTCCTGTAATGAAGAGTTTTAAACAGATTTAAAATGTCTGATTTTTCTTGTATACATAGCCCGCAGAACAATCTGTCTTACATGTTGTGGAACAATGCCAAGGAGGGTTGATTATGAAGTACTGCTAGAAACATTAACATTGAAAATACCACATTGTAATCAATTTTTAAAAAAAAGATTCCGGAAAATAAATGTTGATCTTTATGGCAATCCCATACTATATTGGTGAAATTAATTGGGCTGAAGTAAGATGACCAGAGTTAGTCATTAATTTGCAGACGATACTTCTATATTTTCTATATGTCACGTTCTATTTGAGTAAACACAATGATGAGTAAAACCACCTTCGCTCATTGGCCCACATCCTGTGGGCCGCCAAGGACATGCACAAAGACATGCTTGCCCTCTTCATGGATGCCGAGAATTTGACAGGATCGAGTGGGGATATCTGTTTGCGACGCTGTGGAAATTTGGCCTAGGTGAGGATTTCATAACGAAGGTATGGTGACTCCATGACTCACTGGCTGCCTAGGTTAATTGTGGGGGTTTCCTCTCGGACCGATTACCAGTTTACCGGGGGACTTGGCAAGGTTGCCCACTGTCATCCCTCTTGTTCCTCCTTGCTGTGGAACAACTCGCGGCCTCCCTCCGCAAATCAATGCGGTTGACTGGCATCCCAATCCCCGGGGGGATGTTGACTGTTTACCTTTATGCTGATGACATCCTATTTACACACTCTGACCCCACCCACCACCCCAGAACTCCTGGACATCATCTCTGACTTTGAAGCGCTCTCGGGTTTCCGGATCAACTGAGACAAAAGCGAGGCCCTACCACTGCCTCGAGTGATTAACCAAGTTGCAGTATCTGACTACCCCTTCCAGTGGAAGTCCTCTCTTCTGAAGTACCTGGGGATTTTCATCAACAAGTGTCTGGACCGTATAGTGGCAGACAACCTTGATCCCCTGGTGGCGTGCATAAAACTGGGCTTTGCAAAGTTGGCCCACCTTGGCCCCTCACTGTGGTGCAGGCGATCAGGATTGTGACCCAGCCATGATACACCTATGTCCTCAGCATGCTTCCCTTGCTGGTGCCCGTCTTGCAGCTCCAAATTTTGGATAAAGGCATAAGGTCTTTAATTTGGGGGGTCGTCCCATGCCCGGATGGCTAGCTGTAAACTCATGGCCCATCTCTTATGTGGAGGTCTGGGTCTTCCTTTGGTTGAACATTAAGCCCTTGCCCCACACATGGCGCCGCTCACCTACATGCGTCCCGGAACATGACCCACAATTGTGGGTAATGGTCGAGCAAACCATTTTGGAATGTTCCCAGGGGCTAAACCTCCTTTATAAGGGTGACACCCTACCCGGATGCTCCATGCGAAGGCTAAATGATGGCAGAGAGCCTACCGCCTTTTCGAGGTGGTTGCTCACGTCAATGAATGTCAGTGGTGAAGTACTGAATGGGAGGGATGTGGCACACAGCGGGTATCCACACCTTCTAACACCTGGTCCCACACAGTGCTCTCAACCTCTTTGCGGTGCTCGGTGAGGAGTTTGGCCTCCCATCCCACCAGTCCTGGCGCTACCTTCAGCTGCGACATTGCCTCACCCGTCACCAGGGTCGAAGCCCCTGGACCCACCAATCTTTCGTCATGGTCAATTACCTCAGAACATGGGGACGTTTCTGGGGGTGATGTTCGGCTTTTCTAGCCTCCTGACAAGTCTTTTATTCTCCTTGCTCCTTCTGCATAGTCTCCACACCAAATGGCAAGCCTGACTGCGGACGGAATATGAACCAGAGGGCTGGGTAGAACTCATAGAGGCGCTGGATCATGGTGCGAGGGAGGCACGGTTGAGCTTTTGCCTTTTAAGTCCCCACATGAGGGGCACTGGACCCATATGAAACTACGGGTGGCAGGCCTGATGCCCACTCTGATTGCTGACTCTGAAAGTGACCACTGCGACCTAGTCCATATACTTTATGAGTGCCCTGCAGTTAAACCTTTCTGGGAAACAGTTGATACCACGCTGAGTGAGACCCTGCCTGTCCCAGTCTCTCTGCCCCAACCGTTGTCCTACTGCACAACCTCTCAAACTCCCCGGACATCTCACAGCTTAAGAGCTGCCTGCTCCACATGGTGTTTGCCATGGCTAAGAACTTAATCCTTCGCCATTAGCCCTCGTCCATCACCCCCTCCCATGAAGAGTCTCTCTCGTCCATGTGTCAGATGGCCATGAATCGGTGGGTAATCTGCAATCTACAGGACAAAGCGGAGACCTTCCTCCTCACCTGGGTGCCCTTCCTACTGAACAATGGACACTAAGTGCCCTTGACCCACTGTAGTCAGGCTGGGCCTCCCTGGCTCCACTTGACGTTAAGGTCTCTCCCTGGCCACCACGGACTGACACTCTCTCCAGCTCCTCCTCACCTTCTCCTCTCCCTTCCTCTCCTCTCTTTCTCCTCTACTCTCCCCCTGCCTCTTCTTTTTTCTCTATACTGCCTTTCTCACCCCCCTGCTCCCCCTTCCTTGGCCCATAGTTCCCCCACCTTTCTCCTTACCTTTCCTTTTCCTCCAGTCCTACCCCTATCCCGATTAATCTACTTAGTGCCAATCATCCTGGGCAGTACCGTAGCTGCATAGATGAGCCCCGCTGATGCCCCTACCACACCCTCGTGCCCACTATCCCTGGCGGGCTATCCCACGCCTTGTATTGCATGAAGCACCAGCTTTGTTAGGGCTGCCCCCCACACCTTCACGCCCCGCTTACCTTCCTCCCTATATATGTACCAAATCCTCAAACAAAAAAAACGTTATTTTAACACTATGCCCCATATTCCCTGTGTTATACTATCATTAGTTCACACGCTCTACCTATTTATGAGGGTATTTTCACTATTCCTGAAAAATCAACTTTTTTATTCACTAAGCTGAAAGTCCTTTTTTAGGTCTCGCGAGCCAAAGGCTCGAAGAGACATTTTATATGTGGGATTTTCAAAGTGCTACCCACAGTCTTTTGGCTGGCCTAAACCTTGAGTGCACGATCATCACATGCACTTGCACAGCTGCTCCTCTGCTCATTGCATTCCCCCCTCCCTTCTCACCCAGCCCTTTGATGCTCTGCTATTACTTTCACTTTAGCCGCTTTGACCCTTGCATTCCCCCCTCCCTTCTCACCCAGCCCTTTGATGCTCTGCTCCATTACTTTCACTTTCGCTGCTTTGATCCAAACGCAATGTTTTTAATTACTTTAGTTTACTTCACTTGCAGGAAATGTTCTAATTTTGTGTTATGTAAAAGCGGGTAACAGGTCTGTCAGCACTGGGCCCTCTACCAGCCATACCGATATTAATGTGTGGAATACTTCCGTGTTTACACAACTGCATTTCTCCCCCCCCCCCCCTTATGTCCTCTAGCCATTCTCTCCTCCCTTTCCTGCTCGTTCTCCCTCTTGTATGTCCTTTGGTCCTTCTCTCCTCCCTTTCCTGCTGTTTCTCCTTCCCCGCTGTCCTACTGTCTACGCTTTCATACTCTCCTGTGTAGTGTCTTCTGTACAGTTTCCTGACGATTGCCTAGTCCCTTCTAGTCTCTATTCTTTTACCTTTCCCCTATGATCTGTCACCCCCTATGTTCGTCGCTTGCTGCTCTGTTCCTCTCCCGTCACTCCTTTCTCTTTCAGTTGCAGCAACACTCTAGTGCCCGAAGTTACATATTACATAGCATAGCCTAATCTTTACACATGGCACTTTTGCACAGCGTTCTGATCCGTTCCCTCACGCCGAATGCCTCCCTGTTCCTCTCAAATCTCATTCTCTGAAAACTGCATCTTATTTCCTCTGTTTTCTCTCCTGACTCGTTCTCATTCACGTATGCACTCAAGAGGATACACCACTTGCCGTCAGCCATTGCCTTTGACATAATAAAACATAGCCTAGCGTTGCATCCATTGCATAGCATACCATAACTTAACAAAACATAACATAACATAACATAACATAACATAACAAAACATAGGCTAGCCTAACATAACATAACAAATCATAACATAGCATAACAAAACATAACATAGTATAGCATAATATAACATAGTATAGCATAACCAAACAAAGCATAGCATAACAAAACAAAGCATAGCATAACAAAACACAACAAAACATAGCATAACATCACAAAACATAGCATAGCATAACAAAACAAAGCATAGCATAGCAAAACATAGTATAGCATAACAAAACCCCACCAAAAAATATCAAAACAAAACATCGCATAGCATAACAAAGCATAACAAAACATAGCATAGCATAACAAAACACAACAAAACATAGCATAGCATAACAAAACAAAGCATAGCAAAACATAGCATAGCATAACAAAACGTAGCATAACATGACAAAACACAAAACATAGCATAGCATAACAAAACAAAACATAGCATAACAAAACATAGTATAGCATAACAAAACACAACAAAACATAGCATAGCATAACAAAACACAACGTAGCATAGCATAACAAAACATAGCATAACATAACAAAACATAGTATAGCATAACAAAACACAACAAAAAATAGCATAGCAACAAAAAATATCAAAACAAAACATAGCATAGCATAACAAAGCATAACAAAACAAAACATAGCATAGCATAACAAAAAATACCATAGCATAGCATAACAAAATAAAACATAGCATAGCATAAGAAAACACAAAACATAGCACAACAAAACATAGTATAGCATGACAAAACACAACAAAACATACCATAGCCTAACAAAGCATAGCATAGCAAAACAAAACATAGCATAACAAAACATAGCATACCAAAACACAACAAAACATAGCAGAGCATAACAAAACAAAACATAGCATAGCATAACAAAACACAACATAGCATAGCATAACAAAACATAGCATAGCATAACAAAACACAACAAAACATAGCATAGCATAACAAAGCATAGCATAACAAAACACAACAAAACAAACCATCAGAGCATAACATAACAAAACACAGCATAGCAAAACACAACAAAACATAGCAGAGCATAACATAACATAGCATAGCATAACAAAACACAACAAAACATAGCATAGCATAACACAACATGGCATAACAAAACAAAGCATAGCATAGCAAAACATAGCATAGCATAACAAAACATAGCATAACAAAACATAGCATACCAAAACACAACAAAACATAGCATAGCATAACAAAACAAAACATAGCATAACAAAACACAACAAAACATAGCATAACAAAACAAAGCACAGCATAGCAAAACACAACAAAACAGCATAGCATGAGAAAACATAGCATAGCATAACAAAACACAACATAGCATAACAAAACACAACATAGCATAGCATAACAAAACGTAGCATAGCATAACAAAACACAACAAAACATAGCATAACAAAACACAACAAAACATAGCAAAACAAAACATAGCATAGCATAACAAAACACAACGTAGCATAGCATAACAAAACATAGCATAACATAACAAAACATAGTATAGCATAACAAAACATAACAAAAAATAGCATAGCAACAAAAAATATCAAAACAAAACATAGCATAGCATAACAAAGCATAACAAAACAAAACATAGCATAGCATAACAAAAAATAACATAGCATAGCATAAGAAAATAAAACATAGCATAGCATAAGAAAACACAAAGCATAGCATAACAAAACATAGTATAGCATAACAAAACACAACAAAACATACCATAGCATAACAAAGCATAGCATAGCAAAACAAAACATAGCATAACAAAACATAGCATACCAAAACACAACAAAACATAGCATAGCATAACAAAACAAAACATAGCATAACAAAACACAACAAAACATAGCATAACAAAACAAAGCACAGCATAGCAAAACACAACAAAACAGCATAGCATGAGAAAACATAGCATAGCATAACAAAACACAACATAGCATAGCATAACAAAACATAGCATAGCATAACAAAACACAACAAAACATAGCATAACAAAACACAACAAAACATAGCAAAACAAAACATAGCATAGCATAACAAAACACAACGTAGCATAGCATAACAAAACATAGCATAACATAACAAAACATAGTATAGCATAACAAAACATAACAAAAAATAGCATAGCAACAAAAAATATCAAAACAAAACATAGCATAGCATAACAAAGCATAACAAAACAAAACATAGCATAGCATAACAAAAAATAACATAGCATAGCATAAGAAAATAAAACATAGCATAGCATAAGAAAACACAAAGCATAGCATAACAAAACATAGTATAGCATAACAAAACACAACAAAACATACCATAGCATAACAAAGCATAGCATAGCAAAACAAAACATAGCATAACAAAACATAGCATACCAAAACACAACAAAACATAGCATAGCATAACAAAACAAAACATAGCATAACAAAACACAACAAAACATAGCATAACAAAACAAAGCACAGCATAGCAAAACACAACAAAACAGCATAGCATGAGAAAACATAGCATAGCATAACAAAACACAACATAGCATAGCATAACAAAACGTAGCATAGCATAACAAAACACAACAAAACATAGCATAACAAAACACAACAAAACATAGCAAAACAAAACATAGCATAGCATAACAAAACACAACGTAGCATAGCATAATAAAACATAGCATAACATAACAAAACATAGTATAGCATAACAAAACATAACAAAAAATAGCATAGCAACAAAAAATATCAAAACAAAACATAGCATAGCATAACAAAGCATAACAAAACAAAACATAGCATAGCATAACAAAAAATAACATAGCATAGCATAAGAAAATAAAACATAGCATAGCATAAGAAAACACAAAGCATAGCATAACAAAACATAGTATAGCATAACAAAACACAACAAAACATACCATAGCATAACAAAGCATAGCATAGCAAAACAAAACAAAACATAGCATAACAAAACATAGCATACCAAAACACAACAAAACATAGCATAGCATAACAAAACAAAACATAGCATAGCATACCAAAACACAACATAGCATAGCATAACAAAACATAGCATAGCATAACACAACAAAACATAGCAGAGCATAACATAACATAGCATAGCATAACAAAACACAACAAAACATAGCATAGCATAACACAACATGGCATAACAAAACAAAGCATAGCATAGCAAAACATAGCATAGCATAACAAAACATAGCAGAACAAAACATAGCATACCAAAACACAACAAAACATAGCATAGCATAACAAAACAAAACATAGCATAACAAAACACAACAAAACATAGCATAACAAAACAAAGCACAGCATAGCAAAACACAACAAAACAGCATAGCATGAGAAAACATAGCATAGCATAACAAAACACAACATAGCATAGCATAACAAAACATAGCATAGCATAACAAAACACAACAAAACATAGCATAACAAAACACAACAAAACATAGCAAAACAAAACATAGCATAGCATAACAAAACACAACGTAGCATAGCATAACAAAACATAGCATAACATAACAAAACATAGTATAGCATAACAAAACATAACAAAAAATAGCATAGCAACAAAAAATATCAAAACAAAACATAGCATAGCATAACAAAGCATAACAAAACAAAACATAGCATAGCACAACAAAAAATAACATAGCATAGCATAAGAAAATAAAACATAGCATAGCATAAGAAAACACAAAGCATAGCATAACAAAACATAGTATAGCATAACAAAACACAACAAAACATACCATAGCATAACAAAGCATAGCATAGCAAAACAAAACATAGCATAACAAAACATAGCATACCAAAACACAACAAAACATAGCATAGCATAACAAAACAAAACATAGCATAGCATACCAAAACACAACATAGCATAGCATAACAAAACATAGCATAGCATAACAAAACACAACAAAACATAGCATAGCATAACAAAGCATAGCATAACAAAACACAACAAAACATCATAGCATAACATAACAAAACACGGCATAGCAAAACACAACAAAACATAGCAGAGCATAACAAAACATAGCATAGCATAACAAAACACAACAAAACATAGCATAGCATAACAAAACATAGCATAGCATAACAAAACAAAGCATAGCATAGCAAAACATAGCATAGCATAACAAAACGTAGCATAACATGCCAAAACACAAAACATAGCATAGCATAACAAAACAAAACATAGCATAACAAAACATAGTATAGCATAATAAAACGCAACAAAACATAGCATAACAAAACAAAACATAGCATAACAAAACAAAACATAGCATAGCATAACAAAACATAGCATAACATAACACAACACAACAAAACATAGCATAGCATAACTACACAAAATATAGCATAGCATAACAAAACAAACATAGCCTAGCCTAACATAACATAACAAATCATAACATAGCATAACAAAACATAACATAGTATAGCATAATATAACATAGTATAGCATAACCAAACAAAGCATAGCATAACAAAACAAAGCATAGCATAACAAAACACAACAAAACATAGCATAGCATCACAAAACATAGCATAGCATAACAAAACAAAGCATAGCATAGCAAAACACAACAAAGCATAGCATAACAAAACATAGTATAGCATAACAAAACCCCACCAAAAATAGCATAGCAACAAAAAATATCAAAACAAAACATCGCATAGCATAACAAAACAAAGCACAGCATAGCAAAACACAACAAAACAGCATAGCATAAGAAAACATAGCATAGCATAACAAAACACAACATAGCATATCATAACAAAACATAGCATAGCATAACAAAACACAACAAAACATAATATAGCATAACAAAGCATAGCATAACAAAACACAACAAAACAAAACATCATAGCATAACATAACAAAACACAGCATAGCAAAACACAACAAAACATAGCAGAGCATAACAAAACATAGCATAGCATAACAAAACACAACAAAACATAGCATAGCATAACAAAACATAGCATAGCATAACAAAACAAAGCATAGCATAGCAAAACATAGCATAGCATAACAAAACGTAGCATAACATGACAAAACACAAAACATAGCATAATAAAACAAAACATAGCATAACAAAACATAGTATAGCATAACAAAACACAACAAAACATAGCATAACAAAACAAAACATAGCATAGCATAACAAAACACAACGTAGCATAGCATAACAAAACATAGCATAACATAACAAAACACAACAAAACATAGCATAGCATAACTAAACAAAATATAGCATAGCATAACAAAACAAACATAGCATAACAAAACACAAGAAAACATAGCATAACAAAACATATCATAGCATAACATAACAAAACATAGCATAGCAACACACAACAAAACATAGCATAGCATAACAAAACACAACAAAACAAAGCATAGCATAGCATAACAAAACATAGCATAGCATAACAAAACAAAACAGCATAGCAAAACACAACAAAACATAGCATAGCATAACAAAACAAAACATAGCATAGCATAACAAAACATAGCATAGCATAACAAAACAAAACATAGCATAACAAAACATAGCATAGCATACACAAAACATAGCATAGCATAACAAAACATAGCATTGCATAGCATAACATAACATAAGAAAACATAGCATTAAGTTTGATAAACTCATAGTAGCGGGCTAGCTAGCTTTAACGGCCAGTGAGTGTAAGCAACTCCGTCAACCCAGAAGCAGTCACTCGGTCACCTTTGCTCTTGTATTGCAGTGGCTTTGTTTATTAAACAGTGCCCATATTTATACTGTTAGCACTTTACTTGTGCAAATTTCAGGGCTCACAAAACTTTAATGAATCGAAATTCACAACTGAGGCTGTTAAGTTCGTGCTATATAAAACCCTAAGGATAAATAAAAAACATTGCCATTTACAATGTGAATAGCTCCAACAAACACAAGACCTTTTTCAAAGTACAAAACATTGCCATTTACAATACCAATAGCTCCAGCTCCAACAAATGCGAGACCTATTGCATTTCCAATGCTTGTTTAGGTAGTCATTCGAATTCGGCCACGTAGTGCCAACTTGTTATACATCTATGTTGTTGGTCAATTTTATATTTAACTCACCATAGTTGCCTCTTCCCTGAATATCACTCGGATTGGAAATCGGAGAAGGTCATATAGGCGCCCTGCTCATACACCTGCTTTATTGAAAGAATTTTCGTCTCAGTCCCTGATTTCCAAAGTGAGAATCAGCCATTTTTCTTAATGAGTGGATTTACCTTATGGATGTTTCAAATGGAATCCTAGGAAATGGTTCGATTTTCATTTAGATGTCCCTCCAGATTCTACAGGAATGTCTTATAATTAGTGCACTTTTATTTTTGTGTAGAAGTTTTGGAAGAAAATATTTTAGGTTATCAGTTTCTGTATTTCTTTATTTGGGAAGTAAGTGAATTTTTCTTTTCTAAGGCCAGGAGATATGTCGTGAAATACATTTTATGTAGTATGAGTGCAAATCTGGGATTGTGAAAACCTCCTATTTATTTCATAACCCGAGGAAAACCCAGACACCTGGGATGAGCTAGCTCACAATTTTGGAATTGTTTGATTCCAAGAGATAATAGACACGGAGTTTCTAAGGATTAAGAAGAGAGATTCCATGTAGACTACAGTTTTATGGATTTCCTGACCTCCAGAGCACAAACGTAGATCTGTAGAGCAGCTGTGTATGCAACCTAAATAGATTTGAAAAAGGACTTTAAACAGATGGTTTTACAATCTAGGCAATTCTTGGTATGACCCTTAACGTTACTTTTGGTTAAAATATCCAAACAGTAAATATTGGTGGCCAATTATAGCGGTGAATGGGGTTCAGTCAGGCAGCAGGACGATTTTCATTCAGGCACCACAATAAACAAATTCACTGGTTTTGCAGACAACATGAGCTCCATTAAATAGCGGTGGAAATACAAATAATTCACTAAAAGAACCTTTTATTTTATTGAAAAGATAAAAAAAAAAAAGGTTTACAGAGTGCTCAAGCCTTTACTTATTTCTCCCTAGTAGTTTAAAACACAATATTCTGACCAGGAGAATTGGGTGAGCGTTCAACAGACTAACAGGTAATTACATTTTACATAATACATGTACACCTTTGAAAAGAAAAAAACAGAAACTTGAATTTATGTTTCAGATGTGCTGTTAGTTAAAGGAACTATGAAAGCCACAACAGTCTATCTCAATCTGCTTTTGTGAGTGTTAATAATAAGGATTTTACTCTTCTCTTATTCAGCTATTGTAAGTTAAGCTTTATTTTTACCCTTGGAAATGTCAAGGGCACCCTGAAAACAAGAACAGAGTAGATATGTTTCTGAATATTTACTCTCTAAGATTGAAAGAAACACAAAGTCACACATTTGAGAAATAAATCTTACTGGGGGAAATTAAATGGCAGGAGATATGCGGTTTCTAATAGGGTTGGATGTTATTATAGGTGTGGGATAGCTGTCAAAAAAGGCAGGCGATGTTATGTTTTGACCATATGATTAGAAATTCCTATTCCGAGCTCCTCTGTCCAGAACCTTTGTCTCTACAAAGGATCTGTTATTTTCAGGTGATTATTGATACATATATGTTGTGATCTTGTCATCTGATCAGCCCTCCTCAAGGCACATCGATTCCTTATAATTATAGCGTTGTAATGTGATGGATACAATACAATGGTGATCAGATTCTATTTTGCTGATCACAAATTAGGAGGAACCAATGTAGGGAGAATGATTTACAAAACATGAGTGCTCCTGTTCACACCCACTAGAGGACAGGTAAGGACAGCTCTATGTTCTTATGAGTGGCAGCAACAAGGCGTAATTAATAACTACCTTGCTTGTATAACAAATGTATATTCAACAAGAATCATGCTTTAGGATGAAACTTATAAAATAAGGGATCTTGATATAAGGTGAACAGAGTCAGACAATGAGACACTAATGAAGTAGTTATTGCAGATATTGTGGTAGATGCCTGAACCAGTTTCGAAGTTGAATTGTTGAGCACAATACTACATTGAAATGTAACAGTGCCTTCAAAAAGCGCAAGTGTCCTTAGTAAAGCAGCGGTGGTAGAGTAGATTCACCTAGGTAGAATGGTGCTATGTTCAACGACAAGAGTAATGTAGAGAAGGTTGTTTAAGACAGTCCAAACCTACCACAGATTTTTGCAAAAGCAATTGGAAATGGTAAAACGTGAAGTGATTTATTTACATCTTGGGTTTGATCATGACAGTTTTGAAATATAATTTGTTTAAAATAGGACTGCATGAGAATAAAAAAAACTCTATTGCTACATTATATAATTCTCACTGTGCTCAGTGGTGAGACTGAACAAATTCTGCAATACAAACTGATGTTGCTGAAGTTTTTATGTTCTGTTTCCAGTGTAGTATTGCAAGGAGAGGAAAGGATAATTTACTGTTAAAAGGAAATGAGGTAATAAATGGGGAAGGAATGTTGGTATCAGGGGCCACATTACAGACAGTACCCAGGGCTACCACTGGTGTGTGCTTCCACTTTCTGAGCCTCCCAAAGCACTTTGGTATTATATAAGGGGCTGCAGGTGCTTTTGTGGCATCTTCTGTAATACAGATAATTGCCAATTTCTATACTGCACCAGTGCTATATTAAGAGGGCATTGTGAGAAATTGGGTTGTTGATTGACTGGGGTGTTAACCCTGGTCAAGCAATCCCTGCCATGGTGAACCACAAAAGTCACTAAATTACCCTATGCTCAACCCTCTGGTAGCTTGGCACAAAAGTAGTCAAACCTTACTTAAAGGTAATGTGTAAAGTATTTAGGTACCATGCAAATAGCAATACAGTAAAAATACAGCACTAGAAAAATCCCACACCAACTTAGAAACATATAGTAAATTGTAATACATTATTGGACACCAAAACAACTAAATTCCAATCGGTAGAACCAGAGTAATTAATTTTTAAAGTTAAAAGTAAAAACTACCACCCAAAAGATGGAAAAACCAACCGTAGACATCGAGTTGCACGAGACTGGGTCAAAGTCTAAACACATGGCAGACTGTGATGGAGCGTGCTTTGGATACATGAAGTGGATTGGGCCTAGTTGGTGCTTACCTTTGGGTTTAGAAGAAATTTTGAAGAAACTGTTCTGGGAAGGTAAAGTTCAGTGGGGCAAGACTGGAGGTGGTGTCTGAGAAGGGAACGTCATCGGGGAGCCGTTGGACAAAGTCATGGTGAAGATTTCTAAATTTGGAATTAGTCATTTTTTAGGAAGCCAAAAATCTCCAGCGGGACAACGCTGGAGGCTGTAGCCGACAAGAACTCCACAAGGATGGATACCTCTTTGGCGAAGGACCACAGAACAGGACTTGCTTCTACAGAGAAGAATGTAGCAGGAGCTGCCACAATGTGATGCTGGCCAGCGATGCACCTTGGGCGGATAGATGAGCAGGTTTATCCCAGTCTTCTCTAGGTTCTCAAAGCAGTTTTTAGCAAAAATTCCCAACTTTTGGATTTTGGCTTTCTAGGCACCTTTAGTGCCACTACTAAGGGTCCTGGAGAGAAACCATTTGGAGTGTTAAGACTCACGCAGGTTGGGTTTAGGTACGAGTTCAAGATGGTTGGAGCCTTTTCTGTCCCTGAGGCTTTGATCAGGATGCCAGCCAACTAGCCCTTTGAGTCACTCCGGTAGACCTGGGTTTAACTGGTGAAACAGAGCTCAGTTGGCAGGGCAGGCCTCTTAGGGTTCAAGTCAGTCTCCAGGCAGCAAAGCAGTCCTTCCAGGTGCAGCAAAGCTGTTGTGTGGAGTACACAGCAGGCCACAGCACCAGGCAGTCCTTTGAGAGTACTTCTCTAGGTCCAGAAAGGGAATTGAAGAGATTTTTAAAAATATCTGGTGCCTTCTTTGAAGTAGGAAGTTTCTAGAGAAATACCCTTGAAGTGCTTGACGTTTATTGCCTTCCCAGCCCTGGCTCCAACTGGCTGAATGAACAATGCAGGGGTGGCAAGGTATTTGTGTGAAGGCAGAGCACAGCCTATTCAGTTGCAAGCAGGGCTGTGCCCAGCTCAGCCACCTACTGCCCGTTGATGGCCCATCCAGGCACACCTAATCCCTCTTTTGTGAGGCAGTCTGGGAAAAATAAACTAAGTCCAACTAGACACCCAGTCATGTACCTAGGACAGACTGCAGGAACAAAATCACTAAGGCAGGAAAATGGCAACTTTCTAAAGTGGCATTTTCAAAATTTTAATTTAAAATCCGACTTGACCATTACAGAGGATTTTTAATTGCAATTTCTCAGACACCAAACATAAAATGCTCACCTGTTCCCAATCAACAGTTAGCACTTATTAAATGTAATAAGGTAACCCACTGTTATCCTGTGGGGAGGTAAGCCTCACAGTAGTGAAAATCAAATGTAGGAGTTTTTCACTACCAGGACATGTAGAACTTAAAAGTACTTGTCCAACCTTTTAATTGCAATGTACGCTGGCCTATGGGCTACCTAAGGCCTACTGTAGGGTTAATTTAAAAGCATTGCAGAAAAATAAAAATGAAATGATAATGACCTCATAATTATCATTTTATTTTTCTTTGCTACAGGGCTAGGTTAGGGTGGGGCTGATGGCACAGGGGGAGAAGTGGTGTGCACACACTAAATGCGCATGACTGCTTGGCCGGCGGTCTTGGCCCAGGCAAACAGCTATATGCACTTTGCATGTTCCCCACCAGGCTGTTATAGACAGCCTGGTGAGGAACATGCACAGGGTCCCTGTCCCCGGCTGAGCGCCGAACCACGGAGCTCAGACCAATCACAATGCTGCGTTGCAGCATTGTGATTGGCTTAGGGCAGAGAGCTTGGGTGCTTCCTGGTTCCAGGACTGCCAGGAAGTCAAGCAACAATGGTGAGACGGCGAGGGGGAAAAGGTAGGGACCCTGCAAAGCTAGAGGCTGTTATCGGGCCACAGAGACTGAGGACAACCTTGCAGAGCCAAACGCAGTATCCAAACCAAGTGATTCAGGATTTGACCTACACTACACTTTGTTTAGGGTTTTATTATTATTATGGTAACTTTTATTTTTTATCACGTGTAACCGCACATGTTAGCATTCTAAACGTCATCATTTTCATCCCACCAAACCTACTCGGTTATAGAGGTTGGAATGTACCCCACTAACAGTTCTGTCTCCATGGCATGGATTTGTTAGTTGTGTGAACCCCGAGACCTGCTCACTCCACCACTTTCAGATGTCACTAGCCACCACTGGTGAGGAGGGGTCTCTTGTCATTGGTTTTAAAGCAGAGGGAAGAACTGCTTTTAGTAGTTACATTTGGGCTCACCAATTGGGCATTCCCATCCATCATTGATGTGTGAAATCAGCATGTTTTACATCATTGCTTATATATGTTTGGGTGAGATCAACAGCTTTAGTTTCTGAAGAGATTGGGGTGAATGCAAGATTATATTGTAGGTTTGGCTACATGGAATTTGAGAGTAAGATGTTCGTCTAAAACAAAACCAGGAGTTCCCAAAGTGTGTGAGATTCCAGGAGGGGAGAGTTGTGTTACTCAAGTATTCCCAAAGTGTGTGAGTCAAGAGGGAGGCTGTCAGACAGTTTCCATGGTCCCTAGAAAAGAAAGATCAGATACTACTACCAGCTCATTGATATTACAAGAACCTCCTTTTTAATTGTTGGCATTTGGGGGATGGCAAACTTAACCAATCTGAGCTTAGTCATGGATGGTTGTGTAGGGTTAAACTCTAGTTTAGGCAGCACATATATAATGCTCAATGATATATTGTCCAAGCAGAGTTATTCTCCAAGTACAAATATGAGATCTATTAGCCACAAGGAAAAAGGCCCAAGAACCGAGGTTTTTACAGCATTAATTTTTGTACTGGAAAAAGTACCTGTTGTTCTGTGGTTCTGCCTAAGATCAAAACACATTTGTCAGAAGTTATATTTAGTGGGAATAATCCCATCGCTAGCTAAGCCCAAATGTCTGCTGTAAGGTGTTCTTTCTGCATAGTTTGATACCAGGTTTCAGTTTCTATTAATAGCCTCTGCATTGCTACATAGGAGCTGGGTAGGAGGCCTTGCAGATCGACCCTTTAAAGTGACTAAAATATATATCTGCAGTCGAAGTAGTCACGTACAAGTATATTCTAAATTTGGTTTCCAATGTGATATCATAGAACGGTAGCCAGTACAAAAACTAGTGCGATAACCTATCTGGAAGACAAGGCATACAAATATTCACAATTGAATGTGCTTATGGAGAAATGCCGTTATCTGGAGTAGATAGCAGCTTGTAAGAGGAGTTTAGATTAAAAGGAAAGCAAAGTGACTAATTACAGTAATACAACAGCGCTTGTATAGTTTACCTAAGAATAACAGACCAAGTAAAACACATTGGGGCATATTTACAGGCCCCCATCACCACAGGAATGTCACTTTTAGTGATGTTCCTGTGGCGATAGGAGCTTTGCCTTATTCACAAGGCGGTGTTAAGCCACTTAAAGTGGCTTAACGCCGCCTTGTGAATAAGGCACCCTTTCACTCTATATTTAAAGTGAAAGGGGCAGGCAATGGGTGTTGTGGTGGGCGTTCCACGGCAACACCCATTGATTTTGATGCTGCCCCATATTTACAAGGATGGGGTAAATATATGGGGCAGTCCAAAAATTAAGACCAGGGAAAACCTGGTCTTACCCTGACGAAATGAGGAGAAATACTTTATGTCTCCTCATTTTTGCTGTTTCTATGTGTGCTGCATTGTGCAGCACACAAGAAAACAGCAAAACACCATAGATTGTTTATGTGCAGGAAGGTGTCCCTTCCTGAACATAAAAAGTCATTAAAAAAAAATTACGAGTTGTAACCTCTATGTGTGCTGCACAAAGTAGAACACATAGAAGTTACAAATTGCCATTTCAGATTGTTTATGTGCACGAAGGGACTAGGAAGGGACACCTTCCTGTACATAAACAATCCTTCCCCTCAACACAGTCATCCTTGCACTATGGTGCAAGAGTGCCTGTGTTGGCGCTAAGCAGCGGTAATTAGCACCAGTGCAGGGAGAAATGCAGGGCTGCACCATATTCTTGCAAATACGGTGCATCCCTGCGTCTCAGAAGTAGCGGAGTGCGACCGTAAGCCAACAAGGCTAACGCCATGCTCTGCCACTTCACTTGTAAATATATAACCCAGTATTTATTAACAGTTCAATCTATGTTGGAATTCAGATTGATGCTTTATTATTTATTGGTGTATTGTAGAGAACTCATACTAATTCACAGTGCTTGGCCTATAGGGAGTGCGATGTTTTCTACGAGCAGTGTGAGGACCCTACAAGACTGATTGCCTGAACCCTAAATATTTGCTGCAAAATTTCTACCTATGAGTGGGTACCCATGTGCCCCAGCATGTGCACCAATGAATGCCACTGCTGCATGCTGACTCCGTTAGCCACCCAAAACTTTTACTCCTTTACCCAAGATCCCCATGCCCAAGACTTTGAGATCGCTTCTAACCTGGATTAGTTGCAATGCACTGTCCAGTATCCAACTCCCAATAATAGGACAAAAGTGCAAGCCAAAGCATTCATTACCCTAGTACTCCAAAAACCTTGCAGACAATACATGATTCAACCGCAGACAGGAAAGTAAACGGAAGAGAAACAGAACTCTTTAGGACCACTTGAAAGTGAAGTCTCTCCGCACAACATGCCCACAGCGTATCACATCAGCCAAAACAAATCAAAGAAGTAACAAACAGAAGCAAAAACGCTGTTCATGACAATCAAGCACTGCATCAATTCCTTGACTGACCCACCTCTTCCTCACTCCACAGAAAAGATCAATGTCAAACTGATAGGACATCGAAGACATCTAGCCTGCTTCATCTCTTACACTCACCCCTTCCCATACTATCCCACAAAAGTCATCCTTTGAAGCCCTATCTTTCCCAGATCTCATTGACATACTTCATTCACTCATTGCTGCTTCTTATGAAGATGATTTCTCGCCATTGTCCTTCATCAAAGCTCTCTGGGAACTGCTCTTTTACCCCCGCTTATTATTGCCTATTCATCCATCACTCAAGACATCTTTCCAGAATTTCTAAAGACGGGTTGGATCCACCCACTCCTAAAGAAGCCTACACTAGACCCTGATGACCTCGGCAATTCACAGTCCATCACTCACCATTCATCAGCAAAATTATTGAAAAAGTAGTCTATGTTAAACTCCAAAATCACCTCTATGCCAACCTTGCATGACTACCAGTCTGGCTTCGGAGCAAGCTGCAGTATGGAAACTGTTACATTACACATTGTAGACAATGCCACAAATGAAGATGACCCCTTCTTCCTGATATTGCTGAACCTATCAGCTGCTTTTGATTCAGTCTACCATCCCGCACTCATGTGCACCCTGGATGGGATTCACCTGCAAATTCCTTCACTGGTTCTCCACCTATCTTTCCAATCAACTCCAGTTTATGTCACATGGGCACCTCGAGGTCACAAAAGATCCCTATCACCTTTGGTACTCACCAGGGTTCCAGACAGTCTCTAGTCATCTTCAGGCTTTTACATGCAGCAACGTGGCTCTCTACTCAGATAGCTGAGTCAAGAGTCACCAAAATACAGATGATACACAACACTATCTGAGAGTATCCACTGCTTCATGCATCAAACACCTCGAACACTGCTTACACATCATCCAGGCCTTGATGTCAAATGCCTACCTGAAGCTCAAACAAATCAAGACATAATTCAGAACTAAAAACTAGATTCAGTACAATCCTGGTTCAATGACATGAACCTTCATGGCTTTGAACCCAACTCACCCTCATAGCACCCAATGCCAAAAAAACAAAGATGGCCTGTTACCAGCTCTCTCTTCTGAAGAAATTCAAACTGACCTAGAACTGCTGTTCAAGTCCTTGATCTCTTGCATCTGAATAGTGATAATGCTTTGCTACTTGGCCTCCTAGACTACACTGTGGCTTGCCTTAGGGGCATCATACATGCCACACCACATCTCACCCAGGGCCTGAAAGAATTTGATCACATCACCCCCACCTGATGAAACTCATTGGCTCCCATTGTTGGCTAACTTAAACCTTCAAGATCATTTGAATCATTTAAAAAGTAATCACGGCCAGCACCCTGGCTTATCTTGCACCTAAGCGCACCATCTTTGGTGGTTCTCGGCACACCCACAGCTAGGACACCCTCAGACTTCAGACAAAGAAGTGTAAAAAAGATAAAAACATGGCAGCAGGCCATCTATGCACCTAGGATCTGGAATAACATCTCAATATCCATCAGGATAGCCTCAATGCTGCTCCAGTTTACAAAAATGTTGAAGACTCACCTCTTTAAACACTACTTCACAATGCATTAACCATACACAACCCAGCTTCCTCTCGTATTACTTGTTGAATTTATGCTTATGTTTCACCATGCACAGAGCTCCACAGACTTTTGACTGGATTCGCCCTACAGAAATACCATAAACATACAAATTTACATTTATATAAAATAGATTGTTATAAGGTAGTCAGTAGAGCACTGCACTGGATCTTCAAGATCAAAGCTCAGCAGCCCATTTCCATTGCAGAACAGGTGTTTTTATACCCCTTTATGAAACCTCAAGAACAGATGCTGTGGTGTTGAATCCTACAAGGTGGACTTTGTATCTAGAAACAGATCCCACAGATTTTTAAAAGAAATATGTATGTGGGAAGGAACTCTCACTGGCAAGGAGTATTCATATCAGATATAACAACACGTCATTAATTCTGTTCTTAGTGAAGCACCACATGCGCTTTTCATGGTTTCATATTGGTTGGAAGTTTTAAAAGAGTTCTTGAGAAGTTTGAATTTAACTGCATACACCTCATGGGTGGCAGGTGAGAGCAGTGACTGCCATCAAGGAATTAACAGGGTCTTTTGTTTTTTAGATTATAATTTGAACAATGGTGAAAGCCTGCTTTTAGCTGAAATTCATTCAGCATACAAAATAAAACACTTATTTATTGAGGTGTTGTATAGCATAGTTTGTTGCCTTGTGGTTACTTCATAGTGCAAACAGTTTGGAATATTAGAGTTTTGTCTGTTAGAGGAAAACCTTTGTCCAATATTCTTTGATCATTGAATAGTCTACATGTTTCCTAAGGGGCTAACACTTGTTACAGCCTTGTCCACAGTCTGCATTGCTTGAATTTTCTAAATCTTTTGCAGTGCTCTAGTACCTAATTATGCTAGTGTATGTTCTGCCTCTCAGTCAAGGAATCTAGTGCAGTATATGTGGGATACAATATCTCCTGCCATACATTATAAGGATATTCCAAGTCACTGAGAAGTTCTATGACCACAGAGAGGACCGATGGCAAGACACAAAGCATTCGCTGATCTTTGGAAACCATTCCTGTCAATGCTCTCTTCCGAAGTCTGAGAACTTACATGACCATTTCAAGTGATAGGAGCGACTGCTTCATGTTTCCAGCAGTGCAAGCCTCAAGTAGCTGATTAGACACTTTTTGTGGGCCAGTCCCGATAAGTTACAAGGTGGAAAGCAAAGAGAGTGGAATGGGGCACATACTCATTACTGGGAGGATGAAGTGAGTTTTTGTACATCAACTTCTGGGTATTGGAGAATTTAAATAAAAAAAACAATGGAAACTTTACTGTGTGGATAAGTTACATATTATGGGTTTTTGAGGGCACTTCCAGTGGGCATCTCTTGGTAGGTGTTGGAAATCTACCTTGTAGGTTTTGATGATTTGCTTAAGCCTTAGGCGATCAAAGCCGTTTTGGCTGTCTTAGCTTTCTTGTAGCTTATCCTCCACTAGGACTGCCCCTTATCTGTCTTTGACTTATGAGACTAACGTTCAAGGTATTGGGTTGTTTCTTGCAACTCATCCAGATCCCTGTTGCACCATATGTTTGCAGACGTTATAGATGTTTTTGATATTTTGATTTCAGTAGTATAAGCTTTTGGATAGTAAAAGAAATGTTGTGGCAGAGCATTTTTAGCAGGATTTCAGGTTCAGGGACAACCGCAGCATTTTCTTTATCAGTGCAGTTGGTCACCTAAAGCTCCTTGGCAGTGAAGCATTGCAGAAACTGACTGCAGCATGTTGTGGTTACTGCATGTTAAGGGTGGGTTATCAGATCTGGCAGGTATACACAAACAATAAAGAAGTCTTACCTAGACTAGCCATATCACATTCTAAAGTGTGGTTTTAAGACTGACCTACTCTGCTGCAGGCCGCATACATTGTCCTGGCTAGGCCAGATAGCGACAAGAAAGATGACCATCTTGCCCAAAATATTGTTTGTCTTTCAGACTGCCATTAGAACCTCCATCTAGCACCCTGCACTCCCTGTAGAGTGAGATGGAACGATTCTTATGGGTTGACAAGAGACCCAGACTACACTGAGAACTGTGCTACAGATCGCCAAAAGAGGGAGGTCTAGGGCTGCCAAACTTACAGGAGTATTACTGGGCAACTCAGATCAAGACATTTTGGAATGGGCGCGTCCTGAATCAGGAAAGCTCTGGCCTTTCATGGACAGGTCAGTGGCGAGGCAGGCGCTGTGGAAAATCCCCTTCCGTTCCAGACGAGCACTACCTCAGTGGCTCTATCTCTCACCTGTCACACAGCATGGGCATGGGACAAAGCATCAGAGAGACGAGCATTAACAACATTCCCTTCACCACTAACGCTCATAGTAGGAAACCCTGAATTCACACCTGGCCTGCGAGAAGAGGCCTTTACCGACTGGACCTGAGAGGGTCGTAGATCCATTGGGCACTTTTTTGATGAGAATGGCCATCTGTCCTTTGAAGACCTCCGTCTACAGCAGGAGCTCCCAGAAACGGAAAGATACTGGTATCAACAAATAAGACACTGGGTGATGCCTCCCGGGGACTGACCTGACTGCATTCGAAACATGGCTGTTATCCAAATCCTCCGACACTCACCTTATATCCCAAATATACGCCCTATTAAGAGCCTCTCCAGCAGTCATCAAATCCCCAGTCAGAGGAGGTGGGAGGTGAAACGCGACTGGGAGGGCATATACTACAGGGCCTGATACACGGTGCACAATATCGAAAGCATAGAGACTGCTACCAGAATAGCAACCCACTGGTACCTCTCACTCCCTAGACTTTCAAAGAGGATACCCTGCAAAAGACCCCTTGTGTTGGCGAGGTTGTGGATCCCCGGGTACCCTGACACATTAACTAAGGGACTGCCCCAAACTTGCTAACTATTGGATGCAAGTGCTGGACAACATCGATAAACACCTTGACACACAGCTTCCCCGATTCCCAGCTTACATTTTTACTAGGTCTGCCCAACACGCTCACATTCCCTCTTAAATTCCACAGAGGTTGCCAGATAGGTCTGGCACAAGGAGCGGCCCTTCAGAACATTTTGGCGCCTTAGAGGCCCACCCGCCTCCCTTCACACCTGGGGTGGTTACACTCTATATGGTCTATCCTGGTCATGGAGAGTATCTCTCTCTCCCTAACGCATCAAGGAACCTCATTCGCTGATCTTTGGAAACCGTTCCCATCAATGCTCTCTTCTGAATTCCAAAAACTTACATGCCCCAAATATCTATAACTCCTGAGACTTACCAACCCACGCAATGGAGGCACCCTGAGAGAGAAAGCTGGCTAATGAAGTGTTGTTAGAGGACAGGGGAGGGGGAGAGGAGGGGGATGGGGGTAGACCATTGGGGGAAGGAAGGAGCTTTACTACGATAGTAGGGTATTTTAGATGTATATTGTCTTCTTTGTGTTATATTCATGCTATAAAACTAATAAAGAATTTAACCATAAAGTGTAGTTTCAGGGAACAAAGCGAAGGAAGGCACTGCCTGTATTGATGATAATAGTTTCCATAATCAAAAGTTTTAAGTGGACCTATTTCACTCAGTCAAGGCCAGCAAGACCTTGATTATGTAAGCAACTCTGGAGTTTCCAAGAGCTCTTTGTGGAATCCTTAACAGTTAGCCGATAACACATATAAATGAAAGTCAGGGAGGACAAAAGGTTTACTTCTGATCCTTTTCTCAATTCACATTCAGAAAAAGATCAATCGGCTAGAAACAGGAACCATGTGATAGCTCAGTTACATTCAGATGTTACTGATTAGGCATTTGACAATTATAATCGATTACTTGGTATCATTTGTATTCCATACGCAGTAGATTTAAAACTAACTTGGTTATGATAGGCATAAATTAATACAGAGATTGATTTTCTTTCAGAGAAGACCTTTCGTTGGGGCTGCCATATCCCAGAGGGTATGAATGAGATGGATTGTGTAATGGTGGTGTTAATAAACTGAGCAAAATAGAACTACTATCTAATCAGATCAGGGATAATTATTAAGTAATGTCGCTTAGGATAGGGTCAGGAATAAGGAGTTTGATCTGTGTCAATAATGAAAGAGCACATGCGTATGTTATCTTGCCTCTAGCTCTCAATACTATTGCTTTTGACTTATCTGTGGGGCGCTCTTGCTGTGGGATTAAAATTACTCAATTTACACCATCTTCTCAGTTTTTGGTTACTATCTCACAAAACGAATATTTATTTATTTGAAAAGACTCAATAGCTTTCTGCCACTTCTAGAAAAAACCCATATCAGATTGAGTAAGAACATTTTTATGTAACTTTTTATTTTTCACAACTGATAGGCTAGATACATCTTCTGCTCAAACCCCTTGAGCGATCTTACATTTATGGCTGCAATGTATTACTGGTAGGAGGAATGGTGAATTTTCCAATACAGTTTTTCACCTGTTAGCACACTGCATTTTACCTTTGCAATGAAATGTGGCATTAATATATAATAGATTTGAAAGGATCAACCACATCAGATTAAGCAATTGGAAGGGTAGAATGTCTCCCCTATGATTCTGGATCTCTGTGCAGTCCTGCCTGTGTTTTATCTCTCTACAGTATTTGGGGATTTCTATAATTTCTCTAGAGAGCCTAATATGCATACAAGCTCACTGAGGGTTCCCCTGTTTAGTGAACTGAGAAGCCAAAACAGTCCTCTGGTGTCGAGGGGCCACCCAAAGTGCACTTATTTTGCGTTTTTTTTAAAGAGAGTGGTTACTGCTATGTGGGACTGTGGTGTTGACAGGATAAATAGAAGATGTCATGCTTTTTCTTTTTTGCATACACATGAGAGATACCTTTTAACAAACCTCAGTTACAGGTCTGTAGGTCTCCCTTAGCCAAGTTCTTTACAATTTCAAATGTGTGTGTCATATATAGAATGGGAGGGGAAAAGTTTGTATCAGGGTTGAATGGGAAGTCTATCTGTGTGTATTTGTTGTATGTAGTTCATGGTGAAATGTATTTTGGGCCCTAGGTGTGTGTGGCTGCCTAAACTAGAGGCGGGCTTTGTGCAAAGCTTTAAAGATCTCATATGACATGGGAATCGTTCTTTTCCCTTCTTGCCAGTTACTTTTGTATAGCTACAGTGCTCAGATGGGAAGGTGTGTCAGGACTCCTTTAAAGTTTTCTTCAGTGCCCTGACAGTAGGCTCCCAGCCACTTCCACTCTTCCTTCCTGATCTCACCAATGGACGTCGATTCATCAAAATGCCAGAGGTAGCATAAGTGTCTTCACATGCCAAGTAACCCCCGAAAATACACAAACTTTGACCTAATGATATCACAAGAAGAGACATCATATGCCCTTTGACCCACCCCGATGATTTCACAGGAAGTGACATCACACATACTTTGACCTGATAACAACAAGAAGTGATCACTTGCCCTTTGGACCGCCATGAAATCAAATGAAGCGACATTGCATGACCTTTGCCTTGGTGCTATCACAGGAAGTGATGCATCTAACGTTAGGTTACTTACATCACAGACAGAGGCTGGAAAATCTCCACTGATACAAAAGAATTACAATATCAAAAGAAATACTTCAAATCCTATTGAAAAAGCAGCTGAATATTTTGTTGTAAGTAGTATCTTCAGCTATACAAGTGAAATAATGTAGTTTTGATTAAGAACTTATCAAATAATGTACAACAGGAAGAGAATACACTTGTCAAGTCGAAATCAATAGCAAATAAAATGGGAAGGTTGATGGGCCTATATTGTTCAAAACAAGTTCACTTTATCATTTGTTTTAGAAGGTAAGAGTACCATGTAATTAAATCTAAGGCTTGGTATGTAGATAATAGTGCCATTTAATGTAGGTCAAGGTCTCCCAGCAACCTTCCTTTCCATGACATGATATACATACTTTTAAACCGGTGAAGCCATTGAACCTTTCCAGGAGCATTACCATTAATTTCTTCTACCGAAAACATGCACATCATCACTGGTACTGTAGTTGTGTTGATCAATAATGTTCTTGTTCTGCTTTAGCATGTTTAAAGAGCGGTAAGAACATTTTGGCAGATTTTACTCACATGGACGAAGATACTGGCTGTCCTGTTGATACTATATTACTGATAAGAAGAGATACTGCTGATCAGTTTCCTTGAAAAGAAGAAGGCACTGACTTGGTGAATAGAAAGAGGTCAACAGGTTATATGTCCCCATCTGGAATTGTATCTGCTGGTATGAGCAGGAGCTGGTTCTAGTGATGATTGGGGAATCCTCCAATGAAGAGACTGACTTAAGGGTAAGTTGATGCTCAGTTCATATGAAATCCAGAATAGGCTGACAGTTCCAGAGTTACGGTATACAGATCTCTGAATAGGATAGTGGCTGGTACAAAGAATAGTTGCTGTACTGATAATTGCCAGTCTTGTTGCAAGAACAAATAGGTACTCGGCAAGTTCTTGGCTGCAGGAAATCAAGGGGGCCAATGGTGCTTTGTAATACTGTTTCCATATTTCTACATATGAAAATCTGATGTGATGAGGCTGCATATCTACTGTGACAGAAAGAAACTAAATGGACAGCAAGTTGGTATTTTGCCAATAGTGCTTAAAAGTGTGGTGGCAGATATCTTCAGGTGGCATGGGCCTCAAGGGCAATAGAGACTGATTGAGGAGTAACTGTTGTTTGCCTGGCAAAGTGTGAGGCTGCTACTCTGCTTCTCTGAGGCTGCTTCCCTGTATGAGGGAAAGGACCTGTTCATTTATTAAGAGGATACCTCCGGTGGCTCATGCCAGCAAATATGTCAATGGCTTAATTCAAATTTAGCTGCTTAACCCCATTTGGTTCACAAGCCATTATCATTGAATAACTGTCTCTTGTCTCCACATTCATTGCGCAAATAATATTTTACCCTTTTCATACAGGAGAAGAATCTCTCATTTGTAGCAGTAGTAATAGGTAATGTAAGAACTAGATTTAAAAGATCAAAAACCCGAGGAAATGCCAGACAGAGTGAATACCCAGTACATTCTTGTATGAAAGATATGATTTTGTAGTTTCCAGTTCAGATTGTAGAAGGCTTCGGTCTATTGGAGCCTCTGTATATTTGTCAACAATAACTAGTGCAGAGGAAAAGTCCCAAAGATTTTCCACTTGTGGATTGAACATTCCAACAGGATGCATGAGACTCATGTTGTCTGTAAATCGAGCATCAAACTCATTTACAAATCTATCCAAGGTAGAGAAATACACTTCCTGCTTTAACTGCTCAGACAGTGGAGTTGAAATTCCTGAGACATCAAAATGGCTGGATGTTTTTCCTACAGAGATACTAACAAAATAATCTGTCAGTGGGTTACTCAATTTATGGTGTCTCAAAGGTAGAGCCCTATGATTGGATTTTTCTTGAATCTCAATTCCAAACTGCTCTGCCAAGTCCTTAACCTGACTTAACAATTCAGTCCACTGACTGTCTTGATGGAGTTTCACCAAATCACTTCTTGTTGACTTAATTAGGTCACATGCTCTCGGCAAATCAAGGTCTTTGCTCTGTAGTACTTCGGAAAGACTGTGAATCTTTCGGAGTATGAGTTCCTTACACCATAATGTAATTAACCCCTTCAGTGCCCATGACGAGATGGTCTCGTCATGGGCCGCGGTTGCGCTGTGCCCATGACGAGACCATCTCGTCATGAACCCCGCCCGCTAATAGAAAGCCCGGCACAGGGCGGGGAAAGGGCGGGGCACGCAAGAGGTTAAGAAACCAAAGTTTTCAATATTCTTAAGAATTTCTTTGGCTTCTAAACAACTAGCCTCCTTGTCATGTTGTTGTGATTCTAATACATGGACAACAACGATACTAGACTCAAATCACATCTGTACTTTTTAAACACAGGAGTACCAGTAAAACCACCTCATACCTGAGAGTTTTTCTACATCAATTACATATAGATTATTCTCTTTCTGAACTTTGGGAAAGAATAACATAAACTGCTTGCAACGTTGAATATAAATATTTTACTGGTTGTGTGCAAGCTACTGTTTCCACTAGCGCAGGGTTTAGGCGATGGGCATGGCAGTGTATATAAATTGCTTGTGATGCGATCTCTCTTATTTTTGCTTGAACACCATTAAAACAGCCACTCGTAATGGATGCAACACATTTCTTCCAGTCAAGGCCAGCTGTCTGTACTGCTTCAACAATGGCTGCAACAAGGTTGGAGGCATCTACCTTCTCTATATGGTAACACCCTGGTGCATTCTCCTGAACATTTCCATCACCATCAACAAAGCAGATAATAAAACTCAGCTGCTCTTTATGTGAGAGCATCTTTGGTTTCATCAACTTGCACGCAAATTATTTGTCACTTTTTTGACAATACGCTCACGGACAAGCGCTGCAACCACATATATCATGTAATTTTGGTAATCAGCAGAGGTATAGTGCCCATACCTCCTGGTCATTTTTTCTTTAAACCTCTCATCTTTATAAGAAATCCTCTCTAATAATTCAATGATATTTTCCCTATTGTGAAAATGCTCAGTTTCATCCATGGTACAGAATGCAAGCCCTCTAAGAATCATACTACCTTAAGCAGCTGTTCCACATGTTGTCTATTCTCCTGAATTTCCTGTTCCACACCTCTTACTGTAGTGGAAGAAACTGACTGCTGAGAGTTTGTAGGCTGCTGTAATCTTTTGAAGTTGGTCCAAGCAATAACTGATAAATTTATGCTTCTCTGATGGTAAAGAAAGAAAGAATTATGGACAAAGAATGAGTACGCTTTTCCCACTTACTGAAATCAATATCCACGAATGCAACATTGCCAAGTTCACGTCCTCCAACAGAAACAGCACTAAAATGCCTGCATGCAAACTAATAAACATAAGCTTTAAGGACTGAATACTCCACCCAAGGATGGGGTTTGTAATCTCAATCAAACCTACGGTATGTAGTTAAGTGTGATGTTTTGGTTGCACTGGGTTGCTATAATGATTCAATGACAAGTCGGCTGCCAAGAATTCACTTGCAGGGTGGCATTTTGATGTTGATGTCCGACTAGTTTCTTTGATTCGAGGTGCCTCTATTATGCCACTCCACAAAAATGAGCTGGCTGTATTATCATCATAGGATGATGAACAGTCAGCAAGGCCAACCTAGGGAAGTACTGTTGTCTAAGCTGCCAACATAAGAAGATGAACCTTCAACCTCAGTGTGACATGCACAAGCAGTCAGCATGTGAAGAAATATCAGAAATGTCAACAATGGCAGAACTATCATCAGCACAGGGAGAAGCAGCTGCTATGGCAGCAGATGATGTTTCAGGGATGTCAAAAGAACGTGAGCATATGCCTTCACTGCTAGCAGAGCAGCATCAGACAACTCTTTTGTTCCCATGCCTTGATTAGAACCTGTAGGAGGCTCTTCAGTGCTCATTTTTTTAGTGATCAAATCCAATAGTGATCTATGTTATGGATCTTTTGGGTTTTGTAGTAGGAAAAATGTTTGTCCTTGTTCTTTTGTTTGGAGATGAACTCAGCAATTGCACTGCTAAAATGTCAAACATACAGAAACAAGGGTTAGGACATGGATTGGTACACTGCACATAACAGTGAGAAAACATCAGACAGTAAGGAAACATCGGACCATGCAGGGCAGGAGGCAGGGGGAAGGTGCATGGACTTGCACAATAGAGAGCAGGGAGGCAGTGGGTAGGGGCAGCAAGCCAACTGTGCACGGCAGATGGGAAGAGCAGTGGTAGAACAGCGGCCACACAGGGCTGGACGTGGTGGAAGGGGTATGGACTTGGACAATGGAGGGGAAGGAGGGGGTGGGTTGGGTGCAGCAAGCTTTGACAGGGTAGTGTAATGGACAACGCCAAGCCAGACCCTGCTCCCAGCCCCCCTGCTGTGCATTACGATGGACATCTTACTTTACATTACAACAACCCTAGAAATTTGCTGAAAAAAAATAAAGGTTAAAGTGATGTTATAGTTAGGAATTGTAAGAATATCTAACTTTTCTTTAACAAAACCTTAGAAATTCACTCGAAAAAACAAGGTTAAAAGGATGCTATAGTTAGGTGACTATGTCAAGTAAAACATACCATTTGAAACAAAACCACTGAAATTCACCCTCGCCATGCACTGCTTTTGCTCTTCCATATTAAACCACTCATGACATTCATTGACTACATTTATAACACCCCTAATCACACATGAAATACCATCATACTCCTACATATGACCTAGGCATTGTGGACTCCAAAATTTTTTATACTTACTCTCTTTGGAGTGCCCTCTCCTAGCGTTAGAGTAGACAGTGCTGAGCTTATACATATGCTGTGGATGTGCCAGGGCATTTGGAACTACTGGACAGAAATATTTGATATACTGTGGGTGACCACAGAGAGAAATCTAGAACAACTTCCATATATATAGATCTATTGCTACTGATGGCAAAGCAGTGGCTGGTTATTAGATAGAAAGTTAACAGGTTGTCTGCAATTAGTATGTAGCAAGTCGAATTGCTGAAGGGGGCAAAACTTGAAGAGGAGGCTTCGCAAACTCACAGGAGACGGGGTATGGTGGATTGCATGAGGGACTAGGAGAATTTATTGATGGAATTTTAAAACAGTGGGAATGATGAAGGCAGTAGGACACACCATCCAAAAAGATGAGCCTGGATATCTGGATGTGAAACTGCACTTGGAGTGTGAATGTTCCTGGTATCAGTCCCACCCTTAGGAGACATGTAACATGAGCTTTTGCCTCGCCCCCAAAGCAAACTGCTGATTGAAAGTAGTCAATGCGGTTTTAATGAAGCTGCTGCGCTTTACATCAATTGATTGGAATAAAAACTGTGATAAGGCAACTGAACTGTAGAGCAACATATATGATTTGACTCTGCTTCACTTCAATTACATACATCAGGGAAAAAAGGCACTGAGAACGATAAAGATAATACATGCTGTAATGCGTTTGTAATTACAGTAAGATGTGGAGGGTACTAATGCCATATAATAAAGAGTGATACAGCAATGCACCAATGTTTTTTCTTCTGAAAATCAATAAATTGATGTATAAAAAATGCAGGAATCGAAGGCGAGATAGGCAGACCCAAAACACAGGGAAACAAATGGAAGACAGGTACAAGAGAGATTCACAAGTGTCTTGTATGTTAACCCACTGAATTGGAACTATATGCTCATGGCGGTGCCCAATCAGGCATGCTCCATTCTGCTATTTGCTTACAATCATGCTAAGCACATACATCTTGCAACAGGGGTGGAAGATTCCAGTTATGACAAACTGTGCACATTGTACCAGAGAGGAGCAATAGGCAGCCTTCTCACCAGGGATGTACTGCCATCAGCTTCAGCTACAACCAAAGCTGCTGTTTTTGTATAAAGCTGTTTTCTTAGCAAGCAGCAGGAAAGGGCCGGCGCGGAGCGCCCAGCACTGCGGGGCAAAGATTGAGCCATACTTCAGGCCAACATGCACTGCACTGCTAGTCGCAGTGGCCACTGCACCCAAGGGTGATCTGTCCACATCATGATGCATGCACGTAACATTTTACTTCTAAAGAAGCACTTAGTTACTTTCTGAATGTGCTTGTACAGGTTTGCTGCAGCCAGGCCCACATGAGTCACGAGTTGATGACCACCGGGCCAAACTGCCATAAGGGTCCTATTCCGACTCATAATGACAGAGTGAAATCTCTCACTGCCCAGTCAGGAGTCTGCGGAGTGGGACTTGAAGTCCATTGCCTCAATGTTGATGTAGCGCCTAAAGGTTTTGAAAATTGTAGGGGTGCATCATATTCACTGTTAGTTGGCACCCGCATATAATTAATGTATCTTTAGTTATGCTGTGCGAAATGTATTAAGAGATGTATTAGCTATGTCGCAATGTAGAAGCGTTAGGAGACGTGAAAATATTGTGAATGTATTTAGCAAAACGCATAACGATTAGTTACTGTTTAATGCAATGTATTAGGCTAAACGTATCACCTGATTGAATTAACTCATGTATGTTGTTTATCCACGTATATGAAAGTAAAAGCACTAATGTTAGAATGTAATTTAATAGTGTGTTTAACCTAGTAGAGGCCCGAATTCACATATATCGTTGAGAAGAAAGGCCTGGTATTTCTTATGTTAGCCGAATGCGGTAGGCCGCAAGTGATTTATTCTAGTAGAGGTTTTGGGCTGCAGTAAATTGTAAAGTTAAAAGATGCGAAGTATTTCTCCATCCCATGATCTCACCGCAGGTGCAAGGACAGTTGGTTCGTTAGTAGAAAAGGTCTTTGTCTAAGAGTTGAATTATGGAGGAAGCCAGACATGGGAGTGCATTGGAATGTGCCAATCGCAACTCCTAGTGCCGACGGTGTCTGGGACTCAAGGCCAAGCTGATGGACAATGGAAGATGGACAGAGCTAGATGGAAAATTACTGGAAGAAGACCTGGTCGAGGAGGTGTGCCGGAGGGCGTGTTCTGTGATTTGGGGTTTCGTATTAGGGACAGCGCCCGAGGGTTGAGCAGAGAAGAGGTAGGCGAGGAGCTAGAAGGAGCGTTTAGATCAAGCTCTCTAAGTGAAGACTTCTTAGGAAGTTCACTTCTGACACCTTTTCACGATTCCTTGGGTCTTAAGGGAATGGTAAGCAGGGATGTCATCTAGCATAGAGTAGGGACAGAAATGCCTTGGTTTAATGATTCCTAATATCGACATTAGCTTGGTAGTTATCTACCTCATGCTTTTAGAAGCTGTACTTTTGTTTATATTTAGTCGTATGCGGATTCTTCGTAGAGTGGCATTTGTATTAGTGCCCATTTATCTGTTGAGCCTTGTGTTAAGGTGCTTATATCTGCAGATGTTTTTCTTGATAATAAAATCCCGAGAGAAATAGAAATTGAGTTTCGAGTCTTCAATTATGTAAAATTGCGGAAGGTATTCTTTGGTAATTGTGTTTGCTTCCTCCACGCTATTGGGCAAGTAAAAAGGTCCAGTCGACCAGAGAGGGTTCTTGAGATAAATGGAAACCAGAAATTTGGGCCCCAGCATTTAGTAGCAGGGTCGGATGGTTACTTCCGATAGCGAGGGACGATTAGATTAAGATAAATGATCCTTGAGACCCATAGACGATAAGTGATGGTGAATCATCAGATGGTGAGCAGCAGACGACGGCGGATGATGAACATAGACGGCGAGTAGCAGTGCGGCAGGAGGCAGCAGTTCGTGGAGTGAGTATGAACAGGATGAGATGTTGTAGATTGCGGTGTTGATTTGTTGTGTGATGTCTTGCGGAGTCAGAGTGAATGTTGAGTGATTGTGAGATCAGGCTGTGAGTGCGCGCAGCCCGGGAATTGTGGTGTAGAAGACACCCGTGGTAGATTTTGTTGACCACCCAAAGGAGATCGTGAGGTACCATCGATCACCTGGACCGAGATAGGGGGAGCAAATGTGTGAATGCATGACAACTCGACGCTGGTCGTGGGTTGCTGTATGTGGATTTGAGTATTTGTAACCTATCGGAGGCGAACTTTCTGCCCAGACGGGGACAGACAGTTGCCAACCGAGGTCAACAATTTCGAGAGACTGTGGACGAACAGTCAGAGGCTGTGGACGGACAGCCAGAGAAGTAACTTGTTTGGGATAAACGGTTATTTCAGTGTATGAATGGGACGAGTGCAGGCGTGAGACGTAAACAGTAAGGAAAGGGAACTGCTGCGAATGAAGAAAGGTGACGTCAGAGAGTGTCGTGCTGTGATAGGTTGGTTGGTGTTAGGCGCGCTGTTATTGCAGGGTTCGACATCAGGAGGTAAAACAGTGTGTGAGATTGAATTTTGGTAATCATAAAGTGTTTTAAGGTTTTTCGAGAACTGTGTAGAGGTGATAAGCATGTGGTTACTTAAGAGGGAGAAGAAGCCCCTCCCGAGGATACTCCAGCACATTACATGGCAAAGAATGTGGGATTGCATACGATAATTTGGCTTGAGGCTTGAGAGAGATGTGAGGTTACCGGATGCTTTCAAGGTACCGGTTACTATCGGACCTATTGTTTCGATTTACCACCCAGATTTAGAGGAGGCTGTGAACCCAGAGCGGACAGCCGAGGGAGTAAGGAGAGAGGCCGCAGGAAGAGACCTAGTGGGTGCGAGGGCTCGGACTCCGGACCCCATAGAATGGAGTACACCCTTGCCAGCCATGTCAAATTCATCTGGGGAACAAAGAGAGCAGAGACCAGAGAGGTCGAGGTCCCTGATGGAGTCGAGATCAGATTTACGGTCCTGGGTACCAACAGTGAGAAACCAAAGCCCAAGAGTGATGACAGCAGAGAGAGAACGGGTCGTTTTCAGTGATCGATCTGCTCCAATGGGTATACCAGAGGAGAGTAGGTCGCGGGACCAAGAATGCGAGGACAGCGGTAGGGAAGGGGCAGCCTGCCGAGAAATACTGAGAGGAGCTCTGAAAGCGGGGATGATGATAGACGTAGTAAGGTTAAAAGCGGAAGTGGATGAGATAGTAGGCGGAAGCTTACCCATCGAGAGAATATTAATATATCAGCCAGACGAATTACTCTTCGTAGCGAAAGATGTGACTCGGAAGGCACGAGTTGCACATGAGAAATTGGCAGAATTGGCTAGGCGATATGAGGTGGACTTTTCCAAAACGAAAACATTGCAAGGAGGTCATAGGTTGCAGTACGGTGACCAGGAACTGGAGGAGGAAAGGGTTGCTGGACTGAGATCCCACATTAGAGATCTGATCACATCAATGCGTGCGTGGATGATGCTCGATAAGTGGGAAGAAAGGTGGGCCAAGAAGAAAACCACCAGAGGAACTACAGGAGAGACCCCACCTCCGGGTGGAGGGGCGAGGGGGATAGGGAACTTCCCTTTGAGGGAAGTGCAGAATAGAGGACATGTGCATGTGCCCTGGAGTAGGGGCGATTTGGCGGCGTTTACCAATGATTTTCCCCGGCTTAGGGAGAAGCCTGTAGAGTGGTACAAGCAGGTTGACCACTTTGTTAAGATCTCAAAGGCATTGTGGACCGATTTGAATACTTTATTTGATATTGTAGTTCCGGGAGATTTGTGGGCAGCATGCAAGATTGCCATTGATTGGCCAACTTACGAGCCTGAGAGAAATGCATTCACGAATGGCCCGTCACCGGCAGTATTGAGGATGTATGATCGAGTGATCGCCTGGTTGAAGGAGAAAGTTTCACCCCAAGATATCAATTGGCTAACGATAGACAGGACAGTGCAGGAACCTAAGGAGACAGTACATGAATTCTATGAGAGACTCTTGCAGGCTTTTAAGCAGTACAGTGGCCTAGATGCGTTGGACACGAAAGATATGGGACAGTTTGTTTCAAAGTTTGTGTTGGGATTGAGGCCAGAGGTTAGTCTCATTATACAGCAGCATTTGATTTGTTGGCAGAATAAGCCTGTTGACGAGATTTTATGATACGCCAGGTTCTGTGCCGATGAAATTGAATCCAAGCACAGGAAGTTGAAAGATAATTTGATGCTCGTTCAGATGCAAACCGCTCAGGGACAGCCTAATGGGGGAGCGTTGGTAAGGAGACAGGGGAATTATCAGGCGGGAAATCAGAATGTTCAGGGGCAGGGAAGGCCAAGACCAATAGACCCTAGGACAGGGATGGATGTGGCGACATTGAAAAAGACTACAGCATGTCATCAGTGTAACCAGGTTGGACACTGGAGACGCGAGTGTCCCCTGAACCCATGGAATCAGATACAGCCGGAAGGAGAAGTAGTTCAGGTCCCTGGGGCGGAGGCGGTACAGACAGTAACTGGACCTAGAACGATAAAAGGGGGTGTTCCGCAGGTGCAGGTTCCCCAGCCACCCAGAATACAGACTGTACAGCAGGGAGCTCGCACTTATTTGCAGATGTCAATGTTCAAAGTGAGTGAGGGAAATGATACAAGCTTGTTGGCACGATTAGGGTCAAAAAGAGACAAGGATTGTATGCTTAGAGCCATTCTAGAGGTAGATCAGGCAGGACCCTTTGTGGAAGCAGACCTTGATGGTCACCCTACAACCTTTTTGGTTAATACGTGGGCTACCAGATCGACTATAAGGTCGGCAGTGGTTCCACGGTTAGCCCTTTCTGGACAAAGTATCCAGGTTGTTGGAGTGGCGAATAAGAAACTGATTAGTCCACTGACGGAGCCAATTCCAATCAGGATAGGAAATTTCAGTGATCGACACAAGTTCGTGGTGTGGGACTCTAGTCCGGTGTGCCTGTTAGGAAGAGATCTATTGTGCAAGCTCAACTGCACGATTTACTGTACCCCGAAGGGAGTGGAGGTACAGACGAGAGACGATGACGCGACCTTTAAGGTTGCAAATCAGCGTGTGTGGGTGGAAATGTACCCAGCATTAACAGTAGAGGAGCTTCCACTTGATCTGAGGGACTCAGTGTCTATTGATGTATGGGACCTTAGTGGTGAGGAGATCGGTTTAGTCAAGGGAGTAGACCCAGTGAAAATCCAGATTAAGCCAAATGTAGAGTTTCCGAGGACACCCCAGTATAAGTTATCTCCTGAAACAATTGCAGGAATTAAACCTGTGATTGAGTCTATGATCAAGCAGGGAATACTGATGGAGATTATGGGTAGCCCATGTAATTCGACTATCATGGGACTGCAGAAGCCAAGCGGGAAATTTAGGATTGTGCAAGATTTGCGAAAGATAAACGAAATAGTTGTTCCATGTTGTCCAGTGGTACCGAACCCATCTGTGATCCTATTTCAGATCCCATGTGAAGCCGAATGGTTCACGGTGATTGACTTGTGTCAAGCTTTTTTCTCGATTCCTCTGCATAAGGACAGCCGATTTCTTTTTGCATTTCGGCTGGAAAATCGTGTGTTAACGTGGTGTCGTATCCCACAGGGGTATACAGAGAGCCTATCTATCTTTAATCAGATTTTGAAGAAGAATCTCGAAGGTCTTGTGTTGCCACAAAACTCTGTTTTAGTGCAATACATTGATGATCTGCTTGTTGCGTTGGAGACGGAAGACGCCTGCAGAATTGACACCGTTGCTCTGTTGAATTACTTGGGAGAGAACGGTCACAAGGTGTCTCCAAACAAGCTGCAATATTGTTTGAGCGAGGTACAGTATTTGGGGCACCTAATTGAGAAAGGCAAGAGAAAGGTGTCTCCAGATCGTATTGATGCGATTTTGAGAATGCCGATTCCCTCGACGCAGAGGGAAGTCAGAATGTTTTTGGGAATAGTGGGCTGTTGCCGCCAGTGGATCCCAAACTTTTCCTTTGAAGTGAAGCCTTTACAGCGACTGACGCGAAAGGACGTGAGTGATCCGGAACCATGGGATGACGACTGTTTAAGGTCATTTTTGAGGCTGAGAGAAGCTTTATGCAGCGCTCCAGCTTTGGGAATGCCAGATTATAACAAGGCATTCGCCTTATTCTGTTGCGAAAAGGAAGGTTGCGCATTAGCAGTGTTGACTCAGAGTCACGGAGGAGTCCGTAGACCAGTTGCCTATTTTTCAGCTACTTTAGATCCAGTAGCTTCTGCGTTGCCCGGATGTCTCAGATCCGTTGCTGCAACAGGTGTCAGTATCGAAAGATGTGAGAGCATTGTGATGGGTCATCCGCTTACTGTTCATGTGCCACATTCTGTTGAGTTGTTGATGACTAGGACTAAAACACAGCACCTCACAAATAATAGGTTGACTCGTTATGAGCAAGTCATCCTTGCTGCAGACAATGTGACACTGAAGAGGTGTTCTGTTTTAAATCCTGCTACACTGTTGCCTGTTCCAAAGGTAGACGATGATGAAGATTGTGAGGACCATAATTGTCTCAATGTGACGGAACTATGCACCAAACCGAGACCTGACATTGTCGATGAACCGCTCCCCGTTTCAGATGAGATTTTCTTTGTGGACGGTTCATGTTTAACAGACAGTGTTGGTCGACTGAGACCAGCGTTTGCTGTGTGTACCATCACACGGGTGGTTGAAGCCGCTTGTCTAGAAGGAGTACACTCCGCACAGGTGGCTGAGCTTATTGCCTTGACCCGTGCCTGTTTGGCCGCTGATAAGATCCGTGTAACGATTTACACGGATAGCCAATATGGGTTTGGTGTAGTTCACGATTTCGGACAGCTATGGTCCCAGAGAGGGTTTATGACATTATCTGGTTCACCCATCAGAAATGGGGATTATGTACGACAATTGTTGGAAGCATAGCAAGGCCCAGATGAAATTGCTGTTGTTAAATGTTCTGCACACACTAAAGGAACCGACTTCGTGTCATTGGGTAATAATTACGCAGATGAGGTTGCAAGATTTTGTGCAGAGCAGGGATGTAATTATACTGAGAATCATGTTATGGAAAGTGAAGAGAAAACAGAATACACTGTGATGTTAGCTATGGCAGACTCATGGGAGGAACTGAAGCAGTTGCAAGATGGAGTCTCTGATCAGGAGTGGGACAGCTGGATACGAGCGGGATGTGAGAAAGGAGATGTGGATATATGGGTTTCGAACAATGGACGCGCTGTGTTACTGGAATGTTTGTTGAGTCCCATGGCGAGGCTGATACATGGTGCTGTACATCTTGACAGAGATGCAATGATGCGAGTGTTTCGCCAAACGTGGTACAATCCAAAGATTCGGACGGTAGCTGAGGCTGTGTGCCAGAGGTGTGTTACATGTCAACAGATGAATGTAGGAAAGAGAACCGCTGTGACGCTGAGTCACATAGGTAGGTCAGGGGGACCTTTCAATAGAATGAAGCTGGATTTTATTGAAATGCCGAAGTGTAATGGGTTGAGGTACATATTAGTCATAGTATGTGTCTTTTCCAGGTGGGTGGAGGCTTACCCGACACGTAGGTGTGACACACTCACCGTAGCTAAGTTATTATTGAGAGAACTAATCTCGAGGTACGGTTTTCCGACCTCTTTTGAATCAGATAGAGGAACGCATTTCCACAGTGAAATCATGAAGCTGCTTTGTGCTGCCTTAAATGTAGACCAAAGATTGCACTGCAGCTACCGACCAGAGGCTTCTGGGATTGTGGAACAAGTTAATGGAACTTTGAAAGCCCGAATGGCGAAAGTATGCTCTTCGACATCTTTGAAATGGCCAGACGCATTACCTTTAGTTCTCATGAGTCTCCAGAGTGTCCCTGATAGGAGAACTGGATTGTCACCCCACGAGATCCTTATGGGGAGGGCGATGCGCTTGCCAGCAATACCTGCGACTGCTTTGACATCACTGATGACATGATTTTGGACTATTGTAAAGGCCTGGCTGACGTGGTCCGTTCTGTGTCTCAGCAGGTGCAGACAGCAACTATTCCCGCCACAAGCGACCTGTGCCACGACTTGTGCCCAGGAGACTGGGTATTTGTGCGCAAACACGTGAGGAAGAGTTGCCTGGATGCTCGTTGGCGTGGGCCGTACCAGATAATTCTGGTTACGAATACAGTAGTGAAGTGTGGGGGACTGACGAGCTGGGTACACGCCTCCCATACACGTAGAGATCCAGCACCCTTGGAAGAAACAGCCCCTCTTGAGAACGAAAACCCAGCCGAGGTGGCAGAGCCATCTGAGAGGGCAAGTCAAGCTGTAGGGGTTGCTGACGCAGCTGGTTGTGCACTAAACCAAGCCGAAGGGGAATGTGGAAATAACACTGAAACGGACTCGGAAGAAGAAGACAGAGCTGCAGTGGGTGGCACTGAGTCGAATTCTGCTGAAGAAGAAAGCAGTGCACAGGATATCAGTAGGGAGCGTGGAGGTGCCACAGAAGCAGAAAGGGTTTGGCCCGTGAGTCAGAGACGGGAAAACTCGAGATTGGCACCAAGAACAGATCTCGCCCCAGTTTCTGAAGAATCTGAAGCAGAGCAAGAGGACGTGGACCGACCTCAAGGTGCTTTGAGAAGATCAAAGAGAACAAGAGTGCCGTGCCAAAAGTACGCCTCACCAGAGTGGGCAGACACAGTGACTGATGCCAAGTTTACTGAACACGGGAAGGTTGAGACCGATCACACTGGTCAACAGTCTCCCGTTTCCGAGAGTGGAAGTGTTGTTGAAGATCCCAGGTTTGGAGATCGAAGGAGTGCTGACCATCAATATGGCGACTGTGGTGGATGAAATGTCAATGAATTCGGCGAGGTCATTGCTGTTGGTGAATGGAGAAATGTTGTCGATACGGAATATGGTTTTGCAGAATCGACTTGCGTTAGACGTATTATTGGCAAAAGAGGGCGGAGTCTGTAAATTGCTGAAGGTCCAAGAATGTTGCACGTATATTCCAGACAACAGTAAGGACCTGGAGAAATACATTGTTAACATCACCACGATCCATAAGGAAATATTAGATTTGACGGAAGAGAATGTGTGGGAAAAGATTGGTCAAGGATTTGGTCGAGTGGGGACTTGGTTTGCGAACTTGGGAATGGGATTCCTGGCATCTGTGTTGAAACCAATTATAATTGCAGTGGTATGTGTGATCTGTTTGTGGGGACTCTTAAGAGCCTGGAAGTGGTATAGAGGGAATCGGGCCGAAAGAGCCCTCAGAGCAAATGAGCAGAGAATGGCGAGATTGCAGGACCGTCAATATCAGAATCTTAAAAGGATGGAAGGGATCCGACATGGTAGGATGGTAGCAACTGCAGTTTAGATCAGCTATTATTCTAGGAGGAATGAGAATGATGGTGTGATGACAGTTGTCATCAAAGGGGGGAACTGATGTAGCGCCTAAAGGTTTTAAAATTGTAGGGGTGCATCATATTCACTGTTAGTTGGCACCCGCATATAATTAATGTATCTTTAGTTATGCTGTGCAAAATGTATTAAGAGATGTATTAGCTATGTCGCAATGTAGAAGAGTTAGGAGACGTGAAAATATTGTGAATGTATTTAGCAAAACGCATAACGATTAGTTCCTGTTTAATGCAATGTATTAGGCTAAACGTGTAACCTGATTGAATTAACTCATGTATGTCGTTTATCCACGTATATGAAAGTAAAAGCACTAATGTTAGAATGTAATTTAATAGTGTGTTTAACCTAGTAGAGGCCCGAATCCACATATATTGTTGAGAAGAAAGGCCTGGTATTTCTTATGTTAGCCGAATGCGGTAGGCCGCAAGTGATTTATTCTAGTAGAGGTTTTGGGCTGCAGTAAATTGTAAAGTTATAAGATGCAAAGTATTTCTCCATCCCATGATCTCACTGCAGGTGCAAGGACAGTTGGTTCGTTAGTAGAAAAGGTCTTTGTCTGAGAGTTGAATTATGGAGGAAGCCAGACATGGAAGTGCATTGGAATGTGCCAATCGCAATTCCTAGTGCCGACGGTGTCTGGGACTCAAGGCCAAGCTGATGGACGATGGAAGATGGACAGAGCTGGATGGAAAATTACTGGAAGAAGACCTGGTCGAGGAGGTGTGCCGGAGGGCGTGTTCTGTGATTTGGGGTTTCGTATTAGGGACAGCGCCCCGAGGGTTCAGCAGAGAAGAGGTAGGCGAGGAGCTAGAAGGAGCGTTTAGATCAAGCTCTCTAAGTGAAGACTTCTTAGGAAGTTCACTTCTGACACCTTTTCACGATTTCTTGGGTCTTAAGGGAATGGTAAGCAGGGATGTCATCTAGCATAGAGTAGGGACAGAAATGCCTTGGTTTAATGATTCCTAATATCGACATTAGCTTGGTAGTTATCTACCTCATGCTTTTAGAAGCTGTACTTTTGTTTATATTTAGTCGTATGCGGATTCTTCGTAGAGTGGCATTTGTATTAGTGCCCATTTATCTGTTGAGCCTTGTGTTAAGGTGCTTATATCTGCAGATGTTTTTCTTGATAATAAAATCCCGAGAGAAATAGAAATTGAGTTTTGAGTCTTCAATTATGTCAAATTGCGGAAGGTATTCTTTGGTAATTGTGTTTGCTCCCTCCACGCTATTGGGCAAGTAAAAAGGTCCAGTCGACCAGAGAGGGTTCTTGAGATAAATGGAAACCAGAAAATTGGGCCCCAGCGCTGTCACTGAGTAAAGTAGGCAGAATCAATCAAATGAGTCAGTGACGACTCGTAGGTTTAGCCTCACTGCAGAGATCCACATGGTGGCATGGTGCGTCGTTGCAGCGTTTAGAGCACTGTGGGAGCGGGACTGGCCAATACATTTTGCTAGGACCGCCATTGTTTGTGCTTTTGCGTGCTACTTAATTGATGGCCCTGTGACCCAAACACACTGTACACTCACAGCACTAGAGGGACCAGTCCACCACTACGCTAGGTTGGCTGAGGTGGCAACGTGAACAGCAGGTGTGCTTGCAGTTGCACACACGAGCTGCTGGCTAAGCAGCACATGTACAATAACTAGTTAGTCACTCCAAATCATGTCCAATCACGCCCCAGCCATGCAGCGAGCTTTTCGCTTATTCGCTGAGCTTGCACATGCCACTGATAGGCATCATCTTTGGCTACAAGTGCAATCAAGCGCTGCTGATCGCTGATTTTATGCCACCAGAGCCAACTGCATGCCCAAGGGTAAAACCAAACAGACAGGGGTGGCAAACAAAGTGGCAAGGGTTGCAACAGGATGCAGATGTGACCTTTGACGACCCCTAATTGGTGACCATGTTTCATGCTGGTTTATCAAAAGCTTGGAAAACTCTTGATAATCTGAATACTAGCATAAATAGTAGCCAGGCAATCAAAATAAATATTTATATGTACCAACCTGACTAATAACTTCTGAACTGCTTCCCGTGAAGCACTGGCATTGTGCACTGCAATTTTGACTGCTGGAACCTGTGCTCAAGAACATGCTGTGGGTACTGTCCTTGATGAAGTAAATGGTCAATGACAACTAAGCTTGACACAAAATTGGAAAGTGATCGCGACCACTCTGACAGACTAGGTTAGTGTCTAGGTGCTATAATAAGACTTTTATGTGTGGGATTCTGTTTGTGGTATTGAAGTTTTTTTACTTTTTATAAACGTAAAGATCTGACTGAAAATCCAATTATTAAGGGGTAAAATGATATCGCGGAATACTTTAATTCAGTTCGTATTCCAATAGTACTGGGGTGCCCAGCACATCAAGGGTAAGCAAACTAATTTATTACAATTGGAGCCAGTGACCCCTGATTGCTTTGGGGCAAATGGAGCAGGTCTGACTGCAATCAATCACCTTTATGAAGCAAACAACTGAATTCCCATTGGGAAACGTACATCCAAGTATTGTACATTGTGGCTGTCAAAGGTATCATTCAAGAAAAGAAGCAAATTGTAGGTGTTATTCTACTACTGCCTTGTGGATGACCAAGTCCTTTATTAATGGATTTCGATGTTTTTTATTTTGCTCATTCCTTTGAAATTGATTTGATTATTGTCCACTCAGGGTGCATTTTACTTGTTAAGTATATTCATAACTATATAAAACACTTTACGTTTGTATTACCTTTTTCATTTTCTGTATTTAGCTTGCCCGTTAAATTAAATCTACATTTTGGTTGTTGTGATAACATAAAATTATATTATTTCACTTGAAATTAGGTTAAGTATTAATTTTGCACTGAGCTGCATGTTGGGAAGCATCATTTTTTATGACAAACAATTATTTGATCAAAGTTATATGTAGTTCGCACTGATATTGATTAGGAAGCGGGGTAGTTAAGATATAGGACTGACCAGCCTATTTATGGAACGTTTTTTACAACGCTGCTCTACTTAAAAGTATTCGAGTACTTCACTCATAAAAAATAGAACTATGTTTCAAAGTTTTGGGAAAAAATTTGAGCAACAGGCGGTTACAGTTGGAGGAAATAATAACTGTGTGTAGATAAGAGTGGAGCAGATACAGAGAAAAATTGGTGTTGCAATTTGGTCAGGTGTGAACAGACTGAGCTCATATTCTGAACACTATTATGCAACACAGCAGCTGCGCTGCATTGAGTGACAGCGAGAGAGCAGGAGAGTTCCATATTCACAGAGAAAGGGCACAGTCCTCCCCTCTCCCTAGCGCCGGCACTAATTTTAACGGCCGTGTGCCAGAAACACACCTTAGTGGCAAGAGCTAGGGTGCATGCCTGAGACTAGTATAGGTTTTGTATAGGAAGGATACCCTTCCTGTACTAAATCGTATGCCTAGACATATCCAAATGCATTTCCTAATTTTTTTTTGACAACCAAATTTATTGAGTTTTGTATGTAAGAACAAACAGCACCATTCAGAGCTACATATGCATTATCAGAATAGGGAGAAAAACACATCTCAGTGACATCAAGGCTACAGAAGGAAATCACTAAAAGCATATCCACGTGTGCCTGAAGAGAGGACGACACCATCTCAATCATCGAATACCCCGACCCATTTGCCCCACATACGGTGAAATTTCTCAGGACACCCCCTGGCTATATATAGAGGCCGCTCCTGCGCAGCGCACCAATCCACCCCCTGGCGCCAGCGCCCTAGAGTGGGAGGAGCAGTGTCCAACCAACGCGCAGCAATGTCCCTATTGGCGACACCCAGTGCTGTGTTAAGGAAGAGCTTCTCAGCCTTAGAGCTGTCCAATACATCAGTGACTCCCAGCAGAACATGTATGGGATCGAGAGGCACCTCCCACCCCAGGACCCCCGTCAGATCTTGTGTTAACAATTCCCAATATCTCTGGATCGCAGAGCACGACCAAACCATATGGTAGAAATCGGCGTGGGGGTGGGCACACCGGGGGCTGTGGGCATCAGACCGAAGCCCAGCGCGGTGGAGACGCAGGGGTGTAAGGTAGGCAGCATGTAGAAAGTAGACTTGGACCAGGCGGAGCCTCGCCGATACCGCGATCGTCCTAGGGGCCATCAGGGCGTCCCTCCTCCAGTGCTCATCCTCCAGAACCCGAAGCCAGCCCTCCCACTTCTCGCGGAGTAGGGAAAGGGAATTAGGAGTGTTGTTGGTGAATGAGCGGTAGATCCGAGAGACTCCAGCCTTCCCCAAGTCCCCGGTCAGTACCTGTGCCTCAGGCAGGCTATATTCAGGCAGGGATGTGCCGTCTGGAATGTGGGAGTGAAGGGCATGGCGCAGCTGCAAGTACCGAAAGAATTGAGAGGGATGGAGGGAGTGCCTGGGCTGTAAGTCCTGAAAGGATTGGACGTGGGTACTGCTCCAGACGTCGCCCAGCAAGGTTACCCCAATGAGATCCCACTGCTGGAACCCCGGCAGGGAAGCGACTTCACGAAGTCTCGTGCCACTCCACAAGGGAGTGTAGCGGGTCAGCCTGCCTGTCCATTGAGTATGATGAAGTGAGGCATGCCAAGCCAGGAATACGCCGTGCGTGACCTCAGGAAGAGCTCGGGGAATTGCGGTCCCATAAAGCATCCCATAAAGCAAGAGGAGAAGCCCAAGAGATGAAGTTCCAAGCGATACGCCGGGTCGGACCAGCCGCCATTGAACCAGTCGTGAATCGTGAGGAGACGAGTCGCTAGGTAGTAGAGGTAGAGGTTCGTAATTCCGAGGCTTCCGTCAAATGGTGGGATTCGGCATTGGGCCAGGGCCAGCCTGGACCTCCGTCCTCCCCAAAGGAATTTGGTGGCCATACGGTCCATATCCCGGAACCAAGATCTGGCAAAGGGGAGGTGGGTGTTCTGGAGCATGTACAGAAAACGGGGCAAGATCATCATTTTGTACAGGGCAATCCCAGAGGGTTTAGAGGCAGCGTGCGCCATTTAAGGAGGTCGGCGCGGACCCGCTTAACCAGCGGGGTGACATTGAGCTCTCATGCAAGGTCAGGGAGGAGTGAAACCCAAATCCCCAAGTATTTGAAAGACAACCGCCGAAGAGGGATAGACGACTGCCAGTCAAAGCACTCGCGTGATACGTGTAAGGGGACAAGGACGGACTTGGCCGGGTAGAGCCGCAGGCCGGAAGCTCGTTCAAAAATAGCCAGTGCCCGAAGGCAACGATGCCCGACCGGGTTGGGTACGCCAGGAACAGCAACACGTCATCCGCGTATAGCGCGATTTGTAAATATTTCTCCGTTTAATGCCTGCTTTTCAGCCATGTTAATTTTTGGCGCAAAACCCTTTCCACAAATGTTAGTGAATCGGGTTTAGCGATGAAAAAGCATGGGTGGCAGCATGGGAACGCCCATGTACCACCCATGTAACACCCCCTTAATGCAAAGCTGTGTTTCGCGTTGCTTTGCTTTACTTTTCCATCCAAACCAGCGCAAAAGTTCATTTGCGTTTGTTTGTGAATCCCAAAACAGATTTAGGGTCAGGTTAGCATTAAAAAGGTGACGCTAACCCGATGCTAAACCTTTCAGAATCTGGGCCTGAATGTTTTTTCCCAGCAATTTATTGAGTGGGTCTGGTTGGTTTGAGTGGGTATAGATCCACATCTGATATCTGTCTTCAGACTCGGAGGGCCATCTTCCTCCAGGACATTACGGACAGAGTTTCCAATCTTTGATTTGCATGTAATAACATAATGCACTCTGACCACTGCAGTCTAGTTTTGCTTCCATTCACCTAATTAGAAAGACACACCTGAAATAATGATTTGTGGGTTAACAGTTCAGGACAAGAGACAGTGTCCATGATGACCTGGAGCTAAGTGGTCAACCTACTTTAGATTCCAACTTCCACCCGTAAGGAAGTTCCCAAGTTAGTGCATGATTTTCTGATTGCACAGCTCAGAAGCATAGAGAAAAAGGGGCCGCTTTCTGTTTCTGGGTTGACTAAATTATGCGTCAAGAAAACTCAAATTATGGGACCTAATGTGGCAGATGTCTGGGCAAAGGTTTCACCTCATGAAGGCCAGCTTAACCTCCAAATACTGTAATAAGCAACTGAGTCACTGCAATTTCAGTAACGTTTGATCTGTTTAAGCTAGAAACAATTCTTTGTTAAAATCTGCAGATTTTGCAGCAGGTAATGGATTATGTGGCAGATGCCGCAAATCCATAATTATGCAGAAAACACTATGGCCGTAGAATTGCATTATTCCAGTGACCCTGACAAGAGTCTACATTTGATGAAAAACAGAAAGAAACAATTGATGACAGTATTAAAACCCCACAGGCGATAGAAATAAGCCATCTTTCAGATTTCAAAGCAAGCAGGAGTACCAAATGGCTGTTTGTCTGGACAAACACACAGAATATCTTGATCTCCGAATCATTGAAAATAAAATTGACAAAGGCGATCGGGACAGTAGTGTAGCAGAGCCAGTAATTAGCATTTTTACATCACAAACCACCATTTATGGAGAACATCACTGTGATCCCCACATAGAAAGCCTCAAAAACATATACACAAAAAAAGCACTTTACATTTAGAGCAGATGCAAAACATTAGCTATCATTGCATTACCACATTCAACCTATAGGCTATCACAGTGTCTATGTGAGCACCCTTAATTGAAGTGCAATGTTTGTTTCACTATGGCAACAATGTAAGTTAAAGTCTGATGTTTTTCAAATAATGGCAGCTCAAGAAAAGGAGAAGGAGAGGGGGTGGTGAGTAGCAGACATTGTTTTTAGTAGAAGGATTATAGTGTGACCAGACTATAGTTCTGTCAATTATATCCTGTCTGCATGAACGTACTGATAGACCTGATGCATGGCCTAAACAGAGCACTCAGAAGATGGACAGCCTCTGTCAAGGATGCTACCAGTCCATTCTACTTATGACAGGATGGGCAGAACAAGTTTTTTGTGATGTGGCTTCTGGCGTTTTGACCAGACATTTTGTCAAAAGTGCTGTAACATGTTTTCCTTGCACAAACACAGACAGAATTGAAGGACATGAAAGAAGACATTTGATCAGCGAGACAGAGTGGGTACAGGACAGGGATTTGGCTATCAATCGTGAATTAGGTGCAGTGCCGCTGGCACCCAGGGATGGGGGAGACCCTCTGCACCCCAGTTATATCAAGTGTTTACCCTCAAACTTGGGGGCATAGTACCCATCTTTAGGTCTCGCCTAGCGATGCATCACGAATGTGCTGCCATCGCTTTGCGAGGCATGCAGTATACACTGTAGTGTGGAAGCTTTGTGGAAGCTCCGCCCACTCTCTGCCCATTGGTTTTTGTCTTAAATGCTGCTTTCCAATTGGTTTGAGGCTTGTTAGTCTCTCCTCAGTCATCATTTGTATCCTTCCACGGCTACTGGCCCCTTTACTCCTAACACTATTTTCTTTTAGGTCTCGCCTAGCGAATCAGCACGAATGCGCTGCCATCGCTTTGCAAAGCATGCAGTATACACTGTAGTGTGGAAGCTTCGTAGAAGCTCCGCCCACTCTCTGCCCATTGGCTTTTGTCTTAAATGCTGCCTTCTGATTGGTTTGAGGCTTGTTAGTCCCTCCTCAGTCATCATTTGTATCCTTTCACTGCTACTGGCCCCTTTACTCCTAACACTATTTTCTTCTCTGCCCCCTTCCTCCCTCAGTCTGCGACTTCTCGCCCCCGCCCCCCTACTCCCGTTTGTGTCTTTTGCCTCAGAGTAAAGTGGATTGATTGATTGAAACATAGACTAGGAATATGATGGAATTGAGAAATATGAAAGATAAAATACCAGTAACAACCTCCATTGGTGCGCTGCAAATTGACTTTTCAATAGCACATCGGCAGCCTTTTTGCTCACTTTTATCTTTGATATGCTTATGATGCTATGTCTGTGCCCTGGTATCTCTCCATATCACCAATCATTTTTACTTCTGGAACCCCAATTTTGTGAATCAACAACATCTGAAATGTTTTTTCATACGCAGTGATGTCTCCCTGCCTACAGAACATGTTGGCTTCCTTGCAAGGGCAAGGTGTTTGAAAACAGTGCGAGGCCAGATGATTGTAGAGGGCCCCCTTTTAGGCCATGGAGGGGAGGTGTGGAGGCTAAGATTTTGCTACCCCACTGACGCATTGGTGTACCTTGGAACAGCATGCATGCTGTGTTCATCGCACATTATTCCTCTGTGGTGTCACCCAACACAGAATTGACGGCAGAAGATTTACGCACATATTTGAGTTAGCACTTATTCTGTGACTTAATAACACACTCAGCAAAGACCTCCACGTGCGATATTTAGTGGTATAAGCTCGCAATTACTGCGTCACTCATAACAGGCTGCTTAGATTTCAGAATGCTTGGGCTGCTGTACTGTACAGAGCTACCAGTGCAAGTTTTAATTCTGAAGTTTGTAGAATGGGTTCCATGACCCCACTGTGCAAAATGTAAGAGCGTTTATAGATTAGAACATTATTTAAACTGCACAATTTCTCGTATGGCTTGGAGTTCAAGCCGCTCATGCATATAGATGACTTATATCCATACAAACAGAAAACTCTGGAGGTGTTAAAGCCAGACCTAATGTCGTTGCCAGTGCTTGTTCAACCTTGACATTCCAGCGAAGGTTAGCCCGATCTCAAACCATAACAAGTTTTGCAGATCATATTTGTTTCGCAGATCATATTTCAAGTTCGGCTTGTGTCTTTCTCGAGTACAGAACACGCTTCTGTTTCAGTCTAGCTATTGCTCATGATCAGTTTCAGTTTCATACCACGCTGTTCTTTACCTCCACATTCCTCTGCTGCTCCAAATCCCTGACAAAGTAACACAAGCATTTGCAAAGCTAGCCGGTCCGACTTATGCTGCCAGCCTTTTGACTTTGTCAATGCATTAGCTTTGTCAATGCATATTGGTTTTTGTAAAACTTTATTGTTTGGGACTAACAGTTACCTTAACTCCTTTCCATGGCACCCCACTAAGAACAAATGCTCTTTTCATCCAGTTATAGCAGTTGTGTAAGGCTATATGAGAAGAGTTAATATAACACACAGGATAATGTGCTGCATTGCTAAATACTTTTAAGATCCTAAAGGCGAGACCATTGCATTGCAAATGCTTGTTCTTACTTGCATTAGGGCCCTTACCAAACACTGCTGTAAACTGTTTTAATTACCTGAATGTAAGTAGCGTCTTGTACCAACCATGTCATACATGACATAGTTACCAAAATCCCAGGAATTACCCATGCCGCCTACATCTTGCAGTGTATACATTTCTACACTGCAAAGCTAGTGGGGGAGCAAAGGAGCACTTAACAAAATAGTTAGGGTCCAGTGAAATATTATAGAATATTTACAATGACACAAGGAGAGGGTGGCTCCCTAGTGGGTAATGTGAAAATGTGGGACATATTTACAAGGAGTTAACGACACCACAATGTCACTTTTTTCGATGTTCTAGTGGTGTTAACACCTTCTCCTTATTTACAAGGTGACGTTAAGCCATTTAATGGGGCTTAACACCACCTTGTAAACAATGCCCCTATTTATGCAGCACTTTTCATGAAAAGGACGTACAATGGGTGTTGCAGTGGACGTTCCGCTGCAACACCCATTATTTTTTTAAGCTGCCCCATGTTTACAAAGTATGGGGCAATGCCAAAAATACTGCCATAATACCTGGTCTTAAGAAATGTTTTATTTCTCCTCGTATTTTGCTCTTTCCACATATGCTGCATTCTGCAGCACACATAGATAGAGCAAATCGCCTGTAAAGATTGTTTATGTGCAGGAAGGTTTTCCTTCCTGCAGATAAACAGTTGCCCCTGCAGCACAGGCACCCTACAAAAATGGCGCTAGGGTACCTGTGCTTGCACAGGGCAGCTTTTGTAGCACCAGTGCTAGGGGTAACGCAGGGGTGCTCTGCATTCTTGTAAATACGCCTCATCCCTGCGGTTTAAAACTGTTGGAGTGCAGTATTACCAATTTTGGCGTAACACCGTGCTCCACCAGTTTCTTGTAAATATGCCCCTTTGTCTTCAGTTTCTTTCGGAAATTCTGGATGTTAGAAGCAGCCCTTATGAAATTGTGTATGTTGTTCCATAACCTGAGAGGAGTGACTGAGAGGGCTTGGCTTCTGTTTTTTCCCCCTTCCTATAAATCTTTGTTTACAGTCTGGATACATCTTGGCTCCTTGTTTGGCATTGTTCTCCTGAGATGGTTAGTTTCCCAGCCAGGTATATAGTTTCCGTCACGTGTTGCTTTGTGCATACTTTTAAAAATACAGTTTCCGCATGTGCCATGTTAAGTAATATTATTGTTGGAGGGGAATTACTTCAGGAGTACTTGTGATTTGTTCACATCATCCCATTTCTGGTTTAGAAGGTGTTATCACGTGTTGACAGTGCATTTCGTCCTGTAAATTGTATTTCCTTCTTTTGTATGTCTTTTGTTTTTTTACTTCTCAGGGAAATTAATATTTATTTTTATACACTGCGGAACTGGCTGCACTATGGCCTCCAGCACATGTTTTCAGTCTTTGCAGACAATTGCTCAGTGGCCTTGGTAACTATTCTTCCAACAGGTTTCCTTCTGATATGTTTTCTCTTTGTCTGTCATGCTCCTGTTTGGCAAGACTAACGAGCTTGTCTGGCTTCTTCCTGAACTTGCAAAAGTTGTGTGTTGATTGTAGTGGTAGCAGATCTATTCGAGTGCTTATGCATGGTGTACAGTGTAGCAGCAGGCCACTATGTTATGTATGCATGCACTGTATGTGATGTCATGGGTGGGTTTCCAGACAATTATTCGCGTTGTACTCCAGTTCTGAACTTGGAGTTGTCTCTTTTTTGTTTTTTTCGTATTTTTTAATGGGACTGCTCTAAAGTAGTTTTTATTTTAGTGCATCTGGCCCCAAATTACTTTCTAAAGTATGGATCCACTGATTTTCCGGAAAAGTCACGAATGCCTTTTTGAATGTAAAATATTTCCAACTGTTCTTTTAAAAGCCTAAAGACCTATCTAAACAGTCAATCTTGAAACCTTGCTGTTACATCTGAAGAATACAGTCGAGTTGAGCTAACATGTTATTTTGTATCAAGACACAATTTAGATAAACGTGCAATTGAGTTCCAAAGTGAGGTTGGTTAACTACATTCCGGTAGTCTGTGTTCTTTTTTTGAATGAAAACATAGCAGCCTAGTACCAAGAGGTAGGGATTGTATTTTTGTAGTGGAAAATATTAATTTGGTGAATAATTATGTTGCTTGGGCCAATTGAAAAGATCTGCTGAAAACAGCAACGCATCAAAACCGTTTCAGAATTTAATGAACTGAAAATAATTTTCAATATTTTTGGGAGCATAAATCAAACATTCTAATTTCGAAATTGAGGAAATAGTACTTCGAATTAGAACTCAATTATTTGTTTGTGCGCAAATAAAATAGCTTCTTGCGCCAGAAATTAAGGAAATAACTCTTCAGTCTCGTAACACACCAGGCTCAAAGCTGATCACCTACCTTTCAGAAAAGACATGGACACTGCTTAAGAACACACCTCAAGTTTTATTCGATGTAATTACTTACCTCCACCCCTACTTTTGCAACATCTATTCTGCTATCCGAACGTGCAAGCCCTCCACTGCCCACGTGGCTAGGTTCACATTATAAAAATTCCATTAATAAATGAATAAATAAATAAACCGAAAAGTTTCTCAGAAGAAAGAGTGAGACATAACAGATTCTCTCAGTATGCCCTACGACAAAAAACGAATTGTTGGAGGGAGGACCACCGGGGAGTCGGGGAGACTATTCCGGGGCACCTTCCTACCGCACAAGTATAGCCGAGCGCCGCTGAGAAGCCCCTGCAGGGAGGTCCTTCTCCTATGATCGTACTAGGCCCAGTAACACCACCACACAGGACTCAATATCAGTTGCTTGACTTGGTTCTTTATCAATCAGTAGTACGTTCAATATTTACAGTGGGATCGAGGGATCCAGTAAGAGTCTCAAAGTCTGTTAGAGGGGTAGGGTAGCGGGACAGTCTTAGTACCAACCAGGTACGGGAGGGCTCTGCCCCAGACCTTGAGTGCGGGTCTCAGAGCGGCTCGGACGTGGGGAGCCGCGACGGCGTCTGCAGGGCTCGGGTGTTAGTTCCGCTTGGGTCGAGCCGCGACACAGTCAGCAGGGCTCCGGTGGTAGGTCCGCTTCGGTCGAGCCGCGACGAGGTCAGCTGGGCTCTGATGGTAAGGTTTCCACAAGGTCGGGCCGCGACAGCGTCAGCAGGGCACCAAAGGTTCGTGAAGGTCTTTAAGCACGGTGGAGCCGCGACGTCGTCAGCAGGGCTCAGTGTGTGGGTTCAGGATGAGTCTTCTTCCGTAGGGTCAGCCGCGATCCGATCAGCAGGTGCATGGGACCTCGTGCGGCTTAGCGCGGGGAAACAGGACCACGCCACGAGGCCGGCTCCCACATGTGTCCCCCCCAGCTGAAGGCAGGGAGAGTCACCCATCTCCGTGGGGGTTCTCCTCGCCGAGGCGGAAGAATCGGGACAGGCCGTCAGCATTGGCGTGGTCGTTGCCGGGCCGGTGTTCCACAGTGAAGTCCATCCCTTGCAGCGAGATGGACCAGCGCAACAGCTTGGGGTTCTCGCCCCGCATTTGCATGAGCCACCGCAAGGGCCGGTGGTCAGTTTGGACCTTGAAGTGGGTGCCGAACAGGTAGGGCCGGAGCTTCTTGAGAGCCCATACCACGGCGAAGGCCTCCCGCTCGATGGTGCTCCACCTCTGTTCTCGCGGCAGCAGTCGGCGGCTGATAAAGGCCACAGGTCGGTTGAGGCCCTTGGTGTCCACCTGGGAGAGGACCGCCCCGATTCCGTACTCCGAGGCATCGGTCTGGACTACAAATTCCTTGCTGTAGTCAGGGGCCTGTAGCACAGGGGCAGCGCACATGGCCGCCTTGAGAGCATCAAAAGCGGTCTGACAGCGGGGCGTCCAGTGCACCGCCTTGGGCTGTTTCTTTGAAGTGAGCTCCGTAAGGGGGCCCACAATGCTGCCATAATCCTTGATGAATCGTCGGTAGTAGCCTGTGAGGCCTAGGAAGGCCCGGACAGCGGTTTGGGTTGCGGGGGGCTCCCACGCCTGGATGGCGTTGACTTTTAACTGGAGGGGCGCCACCTGGCCACTCCCCACCTGGTGGCCCAGATAGGTCACAGATCCTTGACCGATCTGGCATTTACTGGCCTTAATGGTGAGCCCGGCTCTTTGGAGAGGGGCCAGGACTTCCCCAAGGTGTCCTAAGTGAAGGCTTCTAGTCCGGCCAGGACCTTGTTTACTAGCCTCTGAAAGGTCGCTGGGGCGTTCTTCATACCGAAGGGCATTACCCGAAAGTGGTAGTGCCCATCGGGGGTGGAAAAGGCGGATCGTTCCTGGGCGCCGGGAGTGAGCTTGATCTGCCAGTACCCAGCGGTGAGATCAAAGGTGCTTAGGTGGCGGGCGGCCCCTAGGCGATCGATCAGCTCGTCGGCTCGTGGCAAGGGGTGGGCATCGGTCTTGGTGACTGCGTTCAGGCCGCGGTAGTCGACACAAAATCTGAGTTCGGGGGCCATGCCGGGGGCGGCGGCCTTCGGCACCAAGACTACCGGGCTGGCCCATGGGCTGTCGGAAGGCTCGATGACTCCGAGGGCGAGCATCTTGGCGACCTCGGTCTGTATGCAGGTTCGGACTCGGTCAGGTACTCTGTAAGCGCGGTGTCGTACAGGGGGGCTGTCCCCTGTGTCCACATCGTGGACGCACCAGGGGGTCACCCCGGGCGTGAGAGAGAAGAGGGCAGCGAAGGGTTGCAGAAGCTTCTGGCAGTCATGGCGCTGTTCTGGTGTCAGGGTTGCGGAGAGGCGGACGCCCTCCACGGAGCCGTCTGGGCCCGAGGACCCCAGGAGGTCTGGTAGGGGCTCGGAGTCACTTTCGCCCCCATCGTCAGTAGCCAGCAGTAGGCTTAGTTCAGTTCGGGCAAAGTGGGGCTTGAGCCGGTTGGCGTGCAGGACCCGGAGGGGGTTCCTCGGGGACTCCATGTCGACCAGGTATGTGACGGGGCTCTTCCTCTCAACTACCTTGAAGGGCCCGGTCCACTTGTCCTGCAGGGCGCAGGGGTCCACGGGTGACATGACCCAGACTTGCTGGCCCGGCTCGAACTCGATGGCTGAGGCATTTTCGTCATACCAGCGTTTCATGTCTTCTTGGCTGGCTTCGAGGTTGGCTTCTGCCAGGGCCCGGAACTTCCGAGTCTGGTTCCGCAGGGTCAGGAGGTACCGGTAGACGTCGGGGGGGCATCTTGGACGGCCGCCTCCCAGCCCTCCTTGACCAGGCTGAGGGGCCCTCGAACGGGGTGCCCATACAACAGTTCGAAGGGGCTGAAGCCCAGGGATTTCTGTGGTACCTCCCGATAGGCGAACAAGAGGCAGGGCAGCAGGACATCCCATCTCCTCCTCAGGGGCTCTTCCAGGCCCTTGATCATCCCCTTCAGGGTTCTGTTGAACCGCTCGACCAGTCCGTTCCCCTGGGGGTGGTAAGGGGTAGTGAATTTATAGGTGACCCCACATTGTTGCCAGAGGGATCTCATGTACTTCGAAATAAAGTTCGTACCCCTGTCGCTCACCACTTCTCGGGGGAACCCCACCCTGGAGAAGATGCTCATCAGGGCCCGGCCCACCACTGGAGCTGTCACGGTGCGGAGTGGGATGGCCTCGGGGTATCGGGTGGCGTGGTCGACCAGTACCAGGATGAAGCGGTGCCCCAGGGCGGTTCGGGGGTCGAGGGGCCCCACGATGTCGATTCCCACTCGTTCGAACGGGGTGTGGACGGCTGGAAATGGTTGGAGGGGGGCTTTCACTCGCCCCCCAGTCTTCCCGCTAGCTTGGCCGGTCGGGCAGGACCGGCAGTGATGGTCCACGTCCCTTCTCATTCGGGGCCAATAGAAATGGGTCACTAAGCGGCTGTAAGTCTTGTCCCGCCTGAGGTGTCCGGCGAGAGGCACGTCATGTGCCAGGTTCAGGAGGAACTCTCGAAATCGGAGGGGGACCACCAGCACCCGGCCGGCCCCTAGTTCGGCGACTTTCTGCTCGCTATACAATAAGTCATTGTCCCAATAGACCCAGTGGGTTCCCGTGGGGTCCCCCGCAGCCTGGGCGGCCGCTTGCTGTCGGGCCCCCTCGAGGGACGGGCAGGCCTTCTGCTCCTGCTGGAATTGTTCGCGGGTGGGGCCCCCGTCGTGGCGCCACTGGGCCAGCTCGGGGATCTCGCTGAGGGAGGCGGCCTCGTCGGGAGAAAGTTCGGATGGCCCGGCCTCCTCGTCAGGTTCCTCTGTGCCGGAGGAGGGTGATAGTTCGGGGCCCGTCGGCCTGTCGGGGGCCGTGGCAGCGGCTGGTTGGGCGGTCATGGACCGGGTGGTGGCACAGGCCCACTCGGGCAGTCCTAGCATCCCCAGATGCTCTTGGCGTTCTACCTGGGCCCAGGGTGAGCTCTCTAGGTCATTCCCCAGGAGGCAGTCCACTGGGGCGTCGTCGCGGACAGTTACTTTTAGGGTGCCGGACACTCCTCCCCACTCGAAGGGGATCCTGGCCATCCGGCACATGCTCTCGGTGTTGTCCGCGGTCCGGACAGGGCAGAGGACATGCGGCGGATTTGTTCGGGCGTCACCAGGTGGCAGCGGACAGCGGTCACACTGGCCCCAGTGTCCCGGAGGGCCTCGGCCCGTCGTCCATTGATGGTGACCCACTGTTGGTACTTCTGGGTGTTGCTTGGGATGGCGGCTCGGGGCACCATTTCTCGGAAGCCCAGGCATACAAGCGACATGGCAGCTGGTTCCCACTCGGGGGACCCGTCGTCGTGGTTTTCCTCCTCGTCTTCTCCCTCCCCTGGAGCTGCGGCGGCTATTTGTCGGGGAGGGGGCCCAGTGGTCCCGTTCCGTCGGTTCACGGGGCAGGCCGGGTCGCTCGCATAGTGGCCGGTCTGCTGACAGCCGAAGCAGGTCACTGTCGGTCGTGGTCCAGGCCGTGCGATAGGGGTCCCCCTTCGGCCCTGGGTCGGGGAAGTGTGGTTGGTGGCTTGACCTCGTGGCGGGCTTCTGGGCGGCCCGGCCGGGAATTCTCGACTGCGGTGGGACCCCCCTCCTCCGCCTCGCTGGCGGGGAGGTCCCGTGGTACTCCGTGGATAGTCCCCCACTGGGTTCCGTGGGACCCGGGTGTTGACCCATCGGTCTGCTTCGGCGGCGAGCTTCCGGGGCTCGGTCAGTTTACTGTCCAGGAGGTGTTGCCTTAGTTCAACAAAGCAGTTGTTGGCGAGGTGCTCCCAGACAATGAGGTCGAACAGTTCATTGTATGAGGTGACCTTGCTTCCTTTTATCCAACCTTCCAACGCTCGGCTGAAGAAGTCCACGTATTCGACCCATGTGGTACCGGGGAGCTTCTTGCAGTCCCGGAAGCGCTGCCGGTACATCTCGGCTGATAGTCCGTAGCGTGTGAGTAGGGCTTCCTTCATGTGGTCGTATGAGGTCATCACCGCGTCGGGGAGTTGCAGCAGGGTATCCCGGCCTTCGCTGAGGAACCTCCCCCATAGGCCGGCACCCCAGTCCTTCCGGGGTACCCGATGGGAGGTCATGGCTACTTCGTACGCTCGGAACCATTGCTGGATGTCGTCATTTTTATAGTACTCTTTGACGACATCCTTGGGGATGTGAACCTTTGGCTCGGTCAGGGGCAGAGCGTCCCGGGTTCCGGGATTGCTGGTCTCCCCCGTTTTAGCTTTGAGTTCAAGTTCCTTAAGGCTCCTCTCGTGCTCGAGGGTTAGCCGTCTCTCCTCTAGTTCCCGACGCCGTTTCTTTTCCTCGATTTCCTCTTGCAGCCGTAGTTGCTCCAAGGCTATCTTCTTCTCCGCCAGTAGGAGCTCACCGTCCAGCCGGAGTCGGGCGAGGTCCATTTCGTGTGTCCGGACCCTCTCCCGTTCTCGCATTTCTTCGGGGGAAAGGCTGGTTTCTGGGTCGGTTCGCCCCCCATCTGTCGGGGTCGGGGTCGGCAGGTTTCTGTCCCGGGCCGAGGTTCCTTCGGCTCGGGGTGGAGTGGTCTCGGGTTCTGTCCAGGCTTTCAGGGCTTTCTGCATCTCTTCCTTGGTGCCCAATCCTGTGGTTGCGATCCCTTTGTCTTTGCAGAATTGTTTGAGTTCTTTGTGGGTGTATTCTTCCAGTTTTTCCATCTGGAAGATTGCGGCCACGGTTGCTTCTTGGCCGTCCATGGTTCCCTTTTTCTTTTTCCGTCTGGTCAGGTAGTGGGTGCGTTACTTGCCTGTACGATTGCGTCTGGCTCGGATCCCGTCGCTGCCACCAAATGTTGGAGGGAGGACCACCGGGGAGTTGGGGAGACTATTCCGGGGCACCTTCCTACCGCACAAGTATAGCCGAGCGCCGCTGAGAAGCCCCTGCAGGGAGGTCCTTCTCCTATGATCGTACTAGGCCCAGTAACACCACCACACAGGACTCAATATCAGTTGCTTGACTTGGTTCTTTATCAATCAGTAGTACGTTCAATATTTACAGTGGGATCGAGGGATCCAGTAAGAGTCTCAAAGTCTGTTAGAGGGGTAGGGTAGCGGGACAGTCTTAGTACCAACCAGGTACGGGAGGGCTCTGCACCAGACCTTGAGTGCGGGTCTCAGAGCGGCTCGGACGTGGGGAGCCGCAACCGCGTCTGCAGGGCTCGGGTGTTAGTTCCGCTTGGGTCGAGCCGCGACACAGTCAGCAGGGCTCCGGTGGTAGGTCCTCTTCGGTCGAGCCGCGACGAGGTCAGCTGGGCTCTGATGGTAAGGTTTCCACAAGGTCGGGCCGCGACAGCGTCAGCAGGGCACCAAAGGTTCGTGAAGGTCTTTAAGCACGGTGGAGCCGCGACGTCGTCAGCAGGGCTCAGTGTGTGGGTTCAGGATAAGTCTTCTTCCGTAGGGTCAGCCGCGATCCGATCAGCAGGGCTCTTGACTCCGGGATACAACTACTGTCCTGTTGTCGGGTCGCCCCAGATATAGGACTGGAGCCCTTTGATGTCCGGACCCTTGCGCCTGGAGGGGCGGAGAGGCCGGGTAGGGAGCGGCCAGACACCCAGCAGGAGAGGCGCCAGGCCCCAGAGAGCTGTGGGGCGATGGCACCTAGGTGTGGAAGGACGGTTGGGGGTCCCATCGATACTGCCCTCCGCCGGGAGTGGGAAGGGTTCACGTGGTATCCCCCGGGCCAGGGGTTGGCGCCTCGATGTCGGGCCTCGCTGGGACAGAGGCCGGGTGAAGCGGGGTCACGCAGGTGGTCACGTGGAGTGACGTATAGTCCAAAATGGAGGAGCCCCGAGGTGCATGGGACCTCGTGCGGCTTAGCGCAGGGAAACAGGACCACACCACGAGGCCGCCTCCCACACAAATGTGTCACAAATAAAATATCAAAATCTCGCCCAAAATTCTGGTGAGATGACCAAAGAGCTTGAACCCAGAAGCAGTTCTATTACCCAGAAATCCTGGCGATGGCGAAAACCAGGTGATGGGACCGTTAACATCGAAATACGGCTGGCGCACCGCCAAGCCGGTAGGCAGGGACTACAACGCCACTGCAACTAGACCGCAAAGTTGTAATCAACCCTATGTCTGGAGCTTATGGGGAAAGGAGGCTTGGATCGTTAAAGTTGGTTTCAGCTGGTAGGCGCCGTTGAATATTTATTTTTCAGCAACGTTAATGACCGCTTCATTATTCTCATCTTGAGCTATAATTTACAGAATTATTTTATGTCTGTAGTGCCCTTCATTTTTTAGGTCTCGCTGAGCCCAGCGCATGCGCTGGCTCGGAGAGACATTTTGTATGTGAGGTTTCAAAGTGCTGCTGGCCGGCCTAGCGCCTGCGTTCATGCGACCGTGCACGCGCGAACCGCTAGCCTTCAGCAGCACTTTGAAAACTCGTGCGCGATCGCGATCACTTTCGCTTTCAGAGCAATCGCGATGATGCACGCTTTCAATGCTTGTTTTTATAGCACGGATATTTCACGATTGCTGTTGGGGCACTATGTATGTACATTTATTTGTTGTATAGTAATCGTGGCTTACAGATTTTACTATTCCATGGCACCCTTCACGTCGTTAGACCTGACCAGTCATTGCAATAGTGTATTTCTCTTTCAAGTGTAATTAGCTATATTCATAGCAACATTCATTCACGTGAGTGGGTTCGTATGCACCGCGGTATTCACCTGAAGAGCTCTGGGCACGGCACCACTCGAGAGGCCTAGACTCAGCACCATTCATTGCACCCACCCCCTTGTACATTAGGCATGTGACAATTCGACTTAAATACTCCCCATTCACGGGAGTAGCTCGCGAGAGACAACCTTGCAGCTCTAGTCACTCGCTTTCTAGGCACACAGTACCATTTATTTCTTCCCCTCATGTTTGCGCACTGTGCTTTGTTCGGGTGACCTGACTGAAAGCCAAAAACCGGAACATTTTACAAAACTAGAAGAAGGACTACAATTTACTCCAACCGAGCACAGAAAATGATAGAGCTCCTCAGCAGAGAATTACAGAACCACACAGATCCAGTGCAATGTTTAGAGCCAGTAGCATGCCTGTTAATTAAACTGCGTTCCTATAACCACAGCTAACTATCCCCGCTTCGGAAAACATAAAAGGGCACCTCCCACCGTTTTCGATCGACCCTCTCTAAAAACCGGGGCATAAGCTTAATTTCCCGAAATCTGCCGTAATAGCTGGTGAAAACCTGGAACTTTCCCGGCGAAAACCCGGGACGCCTGGTCACCCTATGCTTATTGGTATATGTCCAGCTATAGCTTCAAATGTAGCTCGCAAATCTCAGTGTTAATAAGTGACCTCTGGTCGCGCAGTACTCTGCCTAGTATTCTTGTCTTGGCCCAAGTGAAGCACAAAGCCCTGCTGAGCACTGTTCATTCAGTTGCCTCTCCCGGTTGCACACGTGTGCACTTCATTCATAGCTGGCTTTTGTTCATGGAGCGCTTCCTTCATACACTGGGCGTGCATGGTGCCCCGTGCCCATCAGCAGGGCAGTCTATGCCTAGCACACCTTTACCTCTGTGCCATTGTTCCTTAGATGTCGACGGCCAATACGAGATATATCACAGTTTGTATTTGCTTTGATCTAATCTCTAATTGGGTTCTTAAGGTATGTACAGAGTGGAGTTCTTGAAGTTTGAGCTAATTCATTAGATGACTTGCTGTCAAATTGGCCATGCCGTCTCCGCCATTTGGGTCCAGTGCTGGTGACGAGATATTGTATAGAGAAAAACCATTCCCAAAGGAATGTGGAGCTGTGATTCCGGTTCTACAACCCCTTAAGTAATTACATTGTCTTTAAGTGTTGTTTTTCCTGAATGAGGTAACTAGAAGGCTATCGTCATTCCATGGGAGCTGCAGTAGGATGGACCTTTGTGAGCAGTGTTGAGTTTAGTTAAGGTTATGCTTGTTTTAGAACAATCCGTTCCTAGCCCTTGTATTTATTTAATACACATACCTGTTGGCTGACGCGCCTGACACCACGTTCTGTAGTTAAATGTGGTTATTTTTCCTCCGAACTTTAACATTTCTTGGTTATTCTGAAAGAATATATTGTTTATATTGAATTTTTAATTATTATGCATTAAGTGTGCTACTGCTAATGAGACCGCTTCAGCGCACGTACCATCATTCCGTAGACATGAGCCCGATACTGAAAAGCGCCTGTATCCTCTCAATCTAGTGTGATAGCTTGGGTAGGTCGGGGTGGGTGGTATTGTGGTAGCTAGTATTGTGTGGTAACTTTTTATTTGATGGCCACTGAGCCTTCCAGGTTTTAGGAAGGGACGGGTAAGGTGTTTGAAATTCATTCTGACCTGTATAGACCGGTACTGCTGGTATCCAAGATGGGTAGTGAGTAGATTGTGTTTTTGAAGTGCGAAAATGACATGCACTGGTGCGTTTTTGTCTTTTGTATTTTTGTTGTATGGGTAGGCTGTACTACAAGGCAGTGCAATATGTAGTCTAGGCTCGGATGAACTAAGGCCCCTCTTACCATGGGTCTGTGTTCTCTTGCGAGATAGGGGACATGTTTTAAGCATTTCAGTTGGTGGAAGGTGGTTTACACTAATGCCCCTATTTCTAAGTTGAGACATGGGCCGGGATCTTTAATCATACCTAACTTTCTCACCTTGGATTTGATTGGGACAATGGTACCTAATGAGGTGAGAGTGGGCTCTATGGGGTTTTCATCCCTTGACCTTTTAGGGTGTTTTTGGTGTCTGCTGCGACACCTGTACTGTTTTTTCTTTGTCTTTCTATTTCGTTTGGCCCCCACTGGCTCTCCTGTTGGTAAGAAGCTCCATGTAGTCTACATGTGGCTGAGTTTGTGTGGGAGGGAATAGAGGGTATCCTACGTGTCTATCAGAGCTAGCTTAATTCAACAGTCCTTGCAGACTGCCGGGGATCCTGACTTTCTCTAACAGCTCGAAAGTTCACAGCATATTCTTGTACATTCATTCGTACATTGGATTGGCGCGTCCTATTCGCCAGCATGTGTAAGTCTTTATTGACTGACTGCCTCTAGGTGTTTCTCCAGGGTCATGTGAACCTCTAGCGCCGGGATACTCCTGTTGGAGTAGCTGTGCTGACAAGTTTCGATCATTCATCAAACCTTGTTGAAGTTCCACATCAGTACAATCTTTTACAAAGACAGGAGACTTGACCCAAACGTGTAATTATAATAAGGGGGCAGAGGATGTACCAAGTTATTGTAGGTACCTAGTACTAGGGAGGAGTAACAGTATCCAACTGAAGCACAAGTGATCTCCATGCTGTGCATTTCCAGAGTGCGGTGATGGCAAATACCTCTCGCCCGCTTAAATAAAAAAAACAAAAATCTATTGTTTGCGCATGGAGGTTAACCCTTTTTTTACTTCTTTAGTTTGAGTCGTGGCGAGGCACGCTCCTTGCTTCAATCTGTTTGGGTTACCTGAAGAACATTAGTCTATGGTGGATCATTATACTATTTAGGAACCTTGGTTTACCCGTTTTGCTGAAAATAAGCAGCATAGCAGAAGAGACATTTTTGTCACCTCCTTTGTACTTCTGTGGCCGAATTTGCATCCTTCCTTCTGTAACCCACCCAAAAATATCCCATGTAGCGGCATACATGGCCAGCAAAAATGTTGCTAGGAGTACTGGCCCCATTTCTTGTACTTGCACAACATACATCACACACATATACACGTATCAAATATAGATTTAGTTTAAGTGTGGATAAAATGTAGATAGTTTTGTTTGCTCATCATTCAGCTGTCATCGTTACTTAGTGCATAAAGTCTGTGTGGCTGCATGTCGAACATTCTTTACAAACCTCAGACAGCTTTGGTGTCCTGGTACACATTCTTGAGGCTTCGTGCTTACTTGAAAAAACTGTTTTCTGATATTTCAGATCTTGCGTTTAAAAGTGATCTTAGCAATCCAAATGTTCCAATATGTTGTGCTTGTTATGTTACGGATATTTATTAAGCGCACGATTACCCAAGGGTGTCCTGGCGCTAGTTACCAATCTGTCATGCAAGAGTGGCACAGGCAGAGTTACTTATCAAAAAAACATGTTTCCAGACCCTCCCTAAAACGGCGATAATTTTACCGCCTGTCTTGATAATATGCTCCTATGCAGGTTAATACGGAATTAATATGAACGATGTTTAGGTACATTTCAGCCTTTAATCGGCTGTATTAGCCTCTTGTGTGTATTGAGAACATACTTTACTGCTATGATAGTCTTTTATTATAGAACACGTTTTCTAAATGTCGGTTTTCTCAATTTGTAGAAGAAACTCTTATTTTAATTACCAAGTGGCAACATTTAACGGTTATAATCTGCAAATAAAGCAAGAAGTTGTTATCCGGTGTCACGTGAATTACAACTCCAACCATCACCAACACTTTTACAGTTGACAATTAAAAACACTGCATTTGAAAAAGTTTTATATCAACTCTCATCCGTTCAATGAATATGTTCCGGAAGAACCGAGTGCAGAACTAGTTTACCTAGACCTCTGGGAAGCATTGTGCAAACATGACCATCTGGAGCTGGGATGCTTCAGCCACCGATTATCTCGAATTGATCCAGAGGTCCAGCTGCTTGTTTCTTTGTTAAAAATAAACTGACTTCAAGAAGGACCGCGCAAGCAGGGTTTGTGTTATTTGAAAAACCAACCCAGCTTTTATGTTTGGGACGCAGTCTGTAGTAAATTACTTCTGTGCAACTATTCCACTGATGCAACTATCATCGCTATATATAAACAGTGCTTTTTAGGTCTTGCCTGAGCCAGCGCATGCGCTGCCCTGGCGAGACATTTAGTAAGCGGCTTTTCGCAGTGCAACCAAAGCAGCCACCAGCTTGCGGTCACGGGCACAATCGCGCCGCGCTCCGCCTCGCAAATGTTGCACGCGCATCCCTCGCGTGCTTTGCACAGAGCGCATCATCGCGATCACTTTCGCTTTCACCGCGATCGCGATGACTTCGTTCTTCCATCCAGTATCTTCCTCCTCCATCCTTTTCTTGCCTCTCCGCCTTCCTATACCTTCGGCGTATCTTAATGTCACCTCCTGTCTCATTATATGACACCCTTCCTTGATTGCCTTCTGTTATTCCATTGCCACACCATTCTATTCTTTGACTCTCGCCACAAGTTCTGCCCCTCATCCCCCTTGGTTCCTCCATCCAGCAGCCGCTTCTGCACCGTGGCCGCCATCTTACACTGCGGGTTGGGGCAATGACATCACCCGGTGGGCGAGGACCCAACAGACACCGCACCCACAGCTGGCCGTACCCAGGCGCGCGCGCCCTAGCTTGACAGCTGTGTTGAAGACAACGCAAGCACAGACGACGCCTCTGCCTTCATATTCCACTCAGGCACCGCGAAGACACCTCAGCCAGGCGGTGGCACTCTGCTAGAGAATGAGATCACACAGTCTTCCGCCCACCCTCTGTTGATCAAGAAAATAGACGGCGGACTTACTGTCGAATGGGTTCCGTTAGAAGAGCTTGTTATTTTTATTCCCATGGTTGTGCCCGGGGCGGGTGTCCGGCCTTTATCTATTTCCATGATACCTTGCTGTGCTGGCGCATTGTTCTTGCTTTCGAAGCCCCGTGTTTTCATTATCTTTTATATCATCGTGTTAGGCCCGCCTCTCTTTTTCAGACTCGCCCAACAGCTGTGCCAAGTAATCAGGAAGCGGACTGGTGCGTCCTACAATAGTTGTGTGCTTGACAGTGTATCACGGTGCAGCACACTTTCAAAATGTCGCTGCTTCAAAACAAAACAATAGTGAACACATCAGTGAAAGCAATGTCTGTGATGCTGAAGTTAGCTTCGTTTTGGCAGGCTGAAGTTACTAAAATTTCAGAATTAACTATCCAAAAAATAAAAAATAAATACTAAAAACGTATTTAAATACATTAAATACTTATATGGTGATTTTATTAAAAAAGAAAAGCAAACATTAAAAAAAAAATCTCAAACATTTCTAAACTTATTTAAAATATACATTTAAAAAAGAAATAACTTTTAAAATTGAAAGTATGTTAATTCAATTCCCAATCTCATATTCTACAAATATTCTAAAACTAATGAGCACTTAGAAATATCAATACAATATAATTTTTTCTCTTACACAGCTGTGTTAATTGATATGTATTATACTAACCTGATCCCCACAATCATTAATTAAATTGAATTAACAAAATTGGTAAAATTTACAATTCTAATTCCCATCAAACAAACATTGTGAAAGTACACATTTTTGGGAAGGGTGTGGGCATGCTTATTATAACTCCATTGCCACAAACATTATAGTGTATATATTGTTTGCAGGATTGGGGGGTAGATATACTATTTTTTCAACAGTCCTACAAGCACCTGGGAAAGTGCATATATTTGAGAGCAGATGGGTTCCTATTACCATTTGCTGTACATTTTGCAATTTGAAAGGTATCAGTTTCAATTCAATGTTCTCTTTCGTGCTTGCAAAGCCATACAATGGTTCACAACAGTTTCTAATTTTGATAAGTTCTTAGTTTGCCATACAAGACATATTGTTATCTTTTGACTTCTCTCATTCGGTAACAATCTTTGCACAAAAGCACCATCTACAGCTACAGTAGCTTTTCACATGTAGGTCAAGGCCTCTATCATTGGAGTGGAGATCTCTACATGGAAAAGTATAGGGAAAGTGTAAAAGTTTATTAAACTTTAGAGAAAATAGAAAAATATTTTATTTTTAAATAATGTTAAATAATTTTATGTATTTTCATTTTAGAACAATATAAAGCATTAACTTAATTTAAAAAATATTTTGAATATATTAAAGTACAATTATTTTTCTGAAGCTTAAATTATATTTTAAAAAAACACACATAAAGTGAAACAAGCAATGGCATAGCCAGTAGGTCTCGCCTTTGGGGCCTTATAGTGTTTAACCATGCAACACTTAATGTTGTTGCACCAAAGATATTGTGCTGCATAACTAAATACTTATAAGGTCCCAAAAGCGAGACCTATTGGCTATGCCAATGCTTGTTTCACATGTATCCTGCGTCCTTTATAATTAAAATAATGTATGCTCCTTTATGAAATGTACGTACAAGAGATACCACTTTGAGTATTTTTGAAAGACTGAGGTCTCAGGTGTATATAAGAGTAATATGTGGATATAAGCAAGAACAATTCCATTTCTTTTAGGCTTTGAACGAACAAATGCTGTGTGTTCACAAGGCCGCTATTATGCCATGTGAAGAAGCTACTATGACTACAGCAAGACTGCCACAAATAATTGAAATTAACTGTATATTTGTTTCCCCATGCTTTGCATGTTTTAATGTATATGCGTTATGCAGTTGAGTAATCACGTAATACAACCATTATCAGCAAAACATATTTATTTAGAGGCTTTTAAAAAAATTGCTACTTTGTCTGTATAAAATGGCCAGGAACTTGATTTAAAAAAAAATTGATTTTGTTATAATAAGCTCTTGTCCTAAAGCTAGTTTTCGGGTTGCACTAGGAACTTCAATATTGGTTCACCATGAATGAATCAGACCTTTCCCCCCATAACTAAATGAGTTGCTACAGTAAATAATTTGCAAGTGAGGTCAGTGAAGTAATGGACATTGCAGAAATAATCTTTTGCTTTTTTAGCATTGATGCAAAGGCTAGGTCTTGTATCCCTTGCTGGTGTAGACGTGACATGGACACCTTCCTGACATCTGGCACTAGACAATTTGGATCAGATTGTATGATTCCATCTGCAACACCCCCACTTTCTAACCCAGAATTCTGGTGCCTATTTAATAACCTGTGTCTAATGAGACTATTGCATTTTTAGAGAACAGCTCTGAACATTAGATGATGTAAGATTCAAGAAAGCAAAAGATTTGGGCACAAGAAATGTTGAAGGCGGCTAATATGATGGCGGCATTCGCCCACAGAGTAAAAAGTAGTCAATGACCTCCCTCGGGACCACAAATGAGAATGTGGACGGCCACCTACAAGTTGATGGTATGAAACTGGCAAGCTGGGCAGGATATGCCATCAAAACATAAAACTCTTAAAATATCTGATGTGCTTTTTAAAATAAATATACACTTTAAGATTTGTTCTCTTCCATTGGTACCTTTTGTAACCATCTGAAGCATTCTCCTCCACTCCTAGGAATTAGTTCATAGATGATGTCATCTAGGTTGTTTCCATTGGCTCCATGATCTTTGGTATGGATTGTGTCCTTGCAAACTGTCTAGATCATAGTCACATAGAACCTAGGCAGGGTATGAGCAGATCCAAGAGATTAACACTGTCTTGCCTGGGTGTACATCTTTCTCTGATCAATTCCTGCTAGTATTTTGTGATGTTGCTACTCTAAATGAGCATTTTTTTAGTTCTAGTGTTAGTAAGGATTTTTTGATTTTCATAAACTTGTATATGTATTATAATTACTTATAGGAGCTGTCAGCCAGCTCTCCTCATCCAATGACCTTCTATTGTATCATTCCCTGTTAGAGATGGGATCTCTGGTTGGCTAAGGCTTGCACCAAAGCCAGGCAGAGACCACCACTCTAGTCAGGGCAAGGGAGTTACACGCTGACGATAACCCCTGCTCACCCCCTTGGTAGCTTGGCACGAGCAGTCAGGCTTATCCCGGAGGCCATGTGTAAAGCATTTGCGCACGCACACAGCAACAACATCCCAGGCACACTACAAAAGGAACTCCACACAAGGTTATATCAAAAATAGCCTTTGTATTCTCATAACACATTAGAATAGTATACACATATTATAAATGGTGCCACCTGGCACTGGGTCATATCTACAAGGGATTATTTACACCTGACAGGGCCCACTGGACCACTGTCAGAACCATCACAAAGCAAACTTAGTTGAAGTAGAAGGTATCATAAACATAGAACACAACCAGTAACTACTTGTAACCACTGTATTCAGTATCAGCCTGTAACATAAACCACATGATGCACAGTATCACAGGCGCGAATACATTCTGCGCCAACCTCACCAGCATAAACACATTATGCAATTCTCTCATAAGTCTAAACGCATTAGACCCTAACCTCCTAAGCATAACTCACATTAGGGGCATAAATCACACAGTGGAACATAATCTCACTAGCATAAGCCATAACTTGCAAAGCAACCTCATAATCATAAAAACCACATTCAGAGGTATAACACAGGGTACGTAAATCATACTACATACATTACATTTCCTAGCACCCTATAATCACATTAGGGCCTAGCGCCCTATCACTCCCAGTCCCCCTGGCCAACTGGCCATCTCAAAAGGGGCTCAAATGCCCTATGTCCCAAAAGTCAGGGCGTGCTGCCAAAGCACTAATAGTCAAGGGAGCGCAATCTGCGCAGACCTAAACGTTGCAGCTGCCCACTACTTGCTGGGCAGCTGTGCAGACCAAGTGGGGGGCCTAAACGATGCAGCTGCCCACTACTTGCTGGGCAACTGTGAATATCAACTATGGGGCACTGGCACCTACTGTGCCCTCAAAACAAATGTGCTCAAACAATAAAAGCATGGGCCCCTCTGGGCCTTCCTAAAACAATTATGGCCATCGTTGGAGCCACGCAGGGCTCTGAAAACAACTACGCCCCACATTGGAGGGACCTGGTGAAAATAAACATGTGCCAAAACAGAACTTGCCCATAAGCGTTGGAGCAGCCCGCAACGGCGGGACCTCTCAGGGACTTGCACTGTGCCCTGAGATTCGCCAACTCACTGGGGCCCTCGGGGCCGATCACTGAATAAACTTGCCTCCTCGTTGGAGCCACACGGGCCTCTGAAAATAAGCTTACCCAACGGGAAGGCACGGGCCCCCCTGGGTCCTCTGTCAGCAATTCTGCCAGCAACGTGGGAGCGACGCGCTCTCCTGGCGGGACCGCTCAGACTGTGCCTCGGACGGGCACCAAACAACAAAGAGCCATTACTCACCGGCTCTGTGGGGCAGGACCTCTCTGCTCCTCTCTGCTCCTTTCTGCTCCGGTCTCCTTTTCACCCGCTCCCGCTCCTGGGGGCCGGGACTTCTCACAGGCGGCATGGGCAGGCTGGCTCCGACCGCCTCTCTTCACCCAGGCCCCCTCCTGGGACCCGGGACTCCTCTCTGTTTTGGCCGCTACCGCGGGGCTCTCCCTTGAGCATTGGAGCTCCGCGTCACTACCTCGCGCCGGCCTCTTCCAGCTTGGCTGCAGGCCCCGCCGACGTCATGGGCGGGCCCGCCTGACTTCCGAGCATCTTCTTCTCCGGTGGCCTTGAGGGGTGGGCTCCCTCGTAAGTTTTAAAAATCACATAAAGCGGGGTGGTCACCCACTAGGGCGGACAATGCGGGGTGGGCACCCGCACTCAATAGAATTAGTCAGATGCTGCCAGGACGTGGGGTGGGCACCCGCTATGAAGTCAGCACAAGCGGGGGAATCCCCACGTCGGGATTCCCTCGCAGACGATCGCAGCCCAGTGCTGCAGGGGGGAGAACAGGAGCGCTCCTCCTTAGGAAAAATAACGCACTCTGTAGTAAATGAGATAAAGCGCTCACCAGGCGCTAGGATTAAAGTCTTTAGGAATCAAGAAAAAGCACTGGATATTCACCACCGGATGGTGTCTCTCTCTAAAGTAACCGGACCCCCTGTAAGCACTCGGCATACCTGCACTGATGCACTAATAAAATTGCTTTGCGTGGTGCACAGTCTCACACCATGGTGTAGGATTGTCTGTGGGCTGGCTAGAAGAAGATTTGTACTGAAACCATACTCTCCCAGTACACATTTGTATACTTTCTACAAACTCAGAAGGATTCCATGGATTGGATTTGTGCTGGGCACTTCAGCACATATGCAAAGCTTAGGCTTTTTTTAGAGAAATTAACCCAATTCTTGTTAATGCCGGTTTCAAGGAGGTATTATTTGTGATGCAAATCCCAGTCTCACTATCTTAGTAGATCAAGTTTTGTGTCAAAACCTAAGGGTGTTTGCACTGATCCACTCATAACTCTCTCTTAGTACAAAGCAAATCCAAGTGAATTTTCCTCTCAGAACAGACCCCCTTCTAACACAAAATACCTTTAATACTTCGAAGTAAGTTTCAATGTGTCACTTTGCATCACTTTGTTTCACACTGTATCACTTTGCCTTATTTTGCAATGGTGCAGAGCTGTGGTAAATCTGGGTTTATATATTACACTTGTCCTTCAACAAAGTCCTCTCTGTGGAAGCACACTCACCATTGTCCACACCTTCCTCACTTACGTCATCTTCCCAAAAGCTCTTAAAATAGGTCAGATCCTCCCACTTTTGAAGAAACCACACTACACCCTAATTACATTACCAATTACCGGCCCAACCCTCACCTACACTTCATTGACTAAATCATCAAATAGGTAGTCTGTGCTTAACTCCAAGATAACATGAACACCACCCATCTCCTATAGGGCTACAGATCTTGCTTCAGATTATGCAGCCGCATGGAGTAGGCTACCTTACATATCATAGACAATGCTCCTGACCACAAAGTGGATGCCTGTCTTTTTATATTGCGCTAACCTCGCAACAGTTGTCAACTCTGTTGACTATCACACCCTCATCCACACCGTGATATCTTGAATGGGAATCACTGCCTACAATCTTTACCGATTGTCCTACTTATTCAACCAACAACAGATTGTTCACATGGGCACCTTTGGGTCACAGAAGATCCTTATCAACTGCAGTATCCGGCAGGTTTCCATCTTGTCCCCTCGTCTTCTTGTACATGGAGCGTTAATAAGGTTCTACTAACAGCTAACAGCATTTCAATTCACCAAAATGCCAATGATACACAATTGAACTTAAAGGTCTCCTCTACTTCATATCACTAATGCTTCAAACACTACCTGCACCTCATCTAGACTTGGATATAAGTATTTTCCTGAAACTCAACCCCCAAGACTAAATTCCTGTAATTTGCTGAGAACAACAAGCAACAACTAGTCCAAAATTGACTGAATGACAAGGACCTGGAAAGATACAAGACCCAACTTTCACCCAGAGGCAAATCATTTGGATTCACCCTCGACAATAACGTCACCCTCAAGGAGCACATTGCCAAGAAAACAAACACAGACTGGTACAAGCTCTTTCTACAAAAGAAAGTGAAGCCATCCCTCCTGAAAATGCCTTCATAATGGCTGTTTAAGCCCTTCAACTCTTGCATCTGGATGGTGGCAACAACCTGCTCTATAGCATCTCAGTCTCCACATTGACCCACCTTCAGGGCATCCTACATTCCACAACCAGACTCATCCAGAGCCTAAAATAATATGATCACATCACCTCCATAGCAATGGAACTCCACTGGCTTGCAATATGTTCAAAACGAGCGTTATCACATACAATGCCATCACATCTAGCATCCCTGTATATCTGGCTGACAAGCTCATTATATCTAAGATATTTACACTTTTAGCGAAATAATCTCTTACAAGAAATTATGTATACATAATTGCATTGAAGATCATTCTCCGACAAATCACAATTCATAAACTTTATATCTGGTGGCTCTTGGCATGCCTACAGCCAGGACACCACCTGACTGATAAAATAAAATAAAGTAGCAGTCATCTACATCTATGCACCCAAGATCTTGAACCTAATCCATGTACCCATCAGGACTGCCCAGCCCTGCTCCAATTTAAGACAGAGCTAAAGACATGCCTCTCTATAAAATGCTACATCTCAGTCCACAGCAATGGTCAACATCTGCTCCCACACCTCTGCTACATCTCCAACCACTTGTTGAATGTATGTATGTCTTTGACACTGTACAGCAATTACTATCTTTTGGCTAGGGATGTGCTACACAAACTCAACATGCATAGGTACCTACACGCATTGTGCACCTCAGTTCCAGAACTCAGCATATCTGTAACCTGTAAAGATTTCCAAACTACCACCGCTACATTAAAATATTTTGGTTAGTTATATTCCATGTATCCCTGTTCCAGCCAGTGTACCAATTCAGGCAGACCCATTTCCACTGCAGAAGGGCTGTACTGAAGATGCAAGGGAATGAACATTTTATGTATAGGCTGCAATGCCTGATGCCTGGTTATCAGGCCTAGGCCTAGAGCAGATATCCAATCACAGAGTCCTGAAAACAAAGAAACAAAATGGGTTTTTACAATGGCAGAAGGAACTTGGTGCAACATTTCTGTGCATGACCTTGCTTAGACTCAAATCATGCATGACACAGTACCACTGCACACTGCACTGACCGGCTTGGCCCATTACCAAGGATGAAAGGTGCAGGAGAGCAAAGATGGAACGCATCCTTCTTTGAGGTTGGAAAATGGCACACAACTCCTTTCTCTGGGCTGTATGGTAACAAACACGTGTTATACATTCACAGCCTGGAATTGCTGGTCATGCAGTTATTTATCATTAAGTGGCTATTGGTTGGAACAAAATAATTCTCTATCACTACGGCAACAGAGCACTCAGAAATCTTTTAGAAACTTGCCCATAAGTATAAAAAAATAACCACTTTAGTTTTATCCCACTTCAAGAATCATATAAAAACTAACATGAACGTTTCAATTCAAAATAAAAAGTTTGATTAAAAGGAACAAAGTGTGACATTAGCATGTGAAATATGACGAACGTTGGGTCTGTTGATTCAAAAGCTAATGGATGTTTTCCCTTCAAATTATGACTAATTGTTTTTCACATAACCCATAACCGTGTCTACTAATGCTAGTAGGTAGGATTTAGCCTCGAAAAGCATGGTTGGTTGCATGGGAATGCCCATGTACCACCTATGTAATGCCCCCTTGACGCAAAGTAATGCAAAGTAACGTTTCACGCTGTTTTGTGTTACTTTTCCATACAAACAAACGCTAATGCCAATTTGCGTTTGTTTGTTAATCCCCAAACAGGTTTAATGTCGGGTTTGCATTGAGAAACGTAACATTAACTCAACGCTAAACCTTTGAGAATCTGGGCATGGTGTTTCTAGCTTGACGGAAAGAAAACCTACTAAAAATATTGCTTAGGGAATCCATTGTGATGTCTAAAAGTTAACTGGTCTCCGTTCACATATTGATTCCGGTATGCAGCTATTTAAGCGGTGAGAATTTCAACACGGTAACATTAGCATCCCTAATCTACACCTCATGGCTTGGGTTGCTTTTGTCCACAACTCGAATTTAAAAAAACTTTAATATTGACATACATTTGAAAGCGAAATTATGATTATTAACCTCTGCAAATATTTGGTCTCACTTCCGAAACAATTCAGGTTAGTATTGCGTTAGAAATGGGATTTCTGGTTGGCTAGGGCTTGCGCCAAAGCCAGGCAGAAACCACCACTCTAGTCAGGGCTGGGGAGTTACACGCCATAGATAACCCCTGCTCACCCCCTTGGTAGCTTGGCACGAGCAGTCAGGCTTATCCCGGAGGCAATGTGTAAAGCGTTTGCGCGCACCCAGCCACAACACCCAAGGCCCACCACAAAAGGAACTCCACACAAGGTTATATATAAAAATAACCTTTGTATTATACCAAATACATTAGATAATAAATACACACTTTACAATGTGCCACTGGCACGGGCAGAATTTACAGGGGAATTATCTACATGGGACAGGGTCTCATGGACCACTGTCAGGAATAAGCACTTTTAGAACTAGCACGTTGTAGAATTAGCACTTTGTAGGAATAACACTTTAGACCATAGCACATATAATCACTGTAGCACCAATTAGAAAATGTAGCGCACAACCAGTAACCACTGGTAACAGGTAAGTACCACCTACGCAACCCTAACCACCTTAGGAAAATATTACGCAGGGAACCATGAACTCACTAGTATCACTATACTAGGTAACACAACCTCCTAGGTATAAAAATACATCTAGAGGGATACACAAAGCATTGCATAAATCACATTAGGCAATAATGACAAATAGCGCACAGATCACTTAGACCTGTCCCCTAGGCCAACCTGGCCTCTCAGGGGCTCAAACGCCCTTTGTCCAGCAGAGTCAGGGCTAGCTGCGAATGCAGCAACGCACAGGGTGCAGGGCACCACCTAAACGTTGCAGCTGCCCACTAAGTGCTGGGCAGCTGTGAAGGAACCTGGCACCGGCGTGCCTCTTGAACCCTCTCTGGGCTCTGAGAAAAATAGTGCCCCCAAACGTTGGAGTCCCACTCGGGGGACTCTTGAATAGCAATGCCCCTAAATGCTGGAGCCTTTTCTGGCTCTTAAACAATGTTGCCCCCAACGTTGGAGCCTCACAGGCTCTGGAACATCAATGCCCCCGACGTTGGAGTCCCTCTGGACTCTTGAACAATAATGCCCCCTTGAATGCTGGAGCGGTCCGCTGCACGGCGGGACCGCTCAGACTCTGCCTCCCCCAGCCACAGTCTACACCGAGCTCCACTCACCGGCCTCTTCTTTCCTCCGGGGCGGTGTAGCTTCCCAACGACGCCCTCACTTCACCCGGGCCCCCTCCTGGGACCCGGGACTTGGATGCGGAGCCTCCCGGCTCCAAACCCACAAGGCAGCACGTCCCAGTGGGTGGGCTCCCACCTGGGTCGGGGGACGCAGCGCTTCTCTTCCGGGCTTCAGCCCCGCGAACACTGAGGCTGCCGAGATCCACTTCTGGGTCGCCGCGGGCAGCGCGGCGGCCCAGTGTTCTCGGCGGCCGCGGCAAATACGGGGTAGGCTCCCGTGAAAACTTTCTCATAAGCGGGGTGGGCACCCGCCAACAAGCACCGCAATACGGGGTAGGCTCCCGTGAAAACTTTCTCATAAGCGGGGTGGGCACCCGCCAACGAGCACCACAATACGGGGTAGGCTCCCATGGAACCGGCAAAACACGGGGTGGGCACCCGTTTTAAACAAAGCACAAATCCTTCCGGCGGCAATACCGCGGGGTGGGCACCCGCTTCCTGGAATACTGAGGGTTGCGGGGGAATCTCCACACCGGGGATTCCCTTTTTCAAAGGATCGCAGCTCCGTGCTGCAACTAAAATTGGAAGCGCTGCTCCTCAGCTGCGCAGAGCACAGCGTACTCCGAAAAAGAATGACAAACGCTCGTCCAAATAAAAGGCAAAGGTCAGGGAAAAGTCCCTCAGGAGCAGGGGGGGGCAAAGACTGGGCCCAGGGGCCAGCTCACAATGCCCTCCAGCAGGGAGGCTGTCCCCAGTGGCGGTCTCTCCTGGCACCCAGCAGCAGCAGGCCCCCCTCAAGTTTAGGATCAGAAGAGAACATTTTGTAAGGGGTCACAGCCCCTTTTTATACACATTTTTCTTTTGTGACACAGCACAGGATTTAGGGCAGAACCAGTTACAACTGGTTTAGGAGCACTTGAGCACTTTGTTTTGCTCAGCTCCTCTCCTTCCTTTCACAGGACAGGCCATGGTCATCAGTCGCACCACAGGGGGCGGAGCCAGCATTGTGTGGGGAAAGCCCAACCCTATTCAGGTCCCAGGTGCACTCCTCCCACCCCTCTGGCTGCTGACCTCCCCATTCACCACTGGGTGACTCATCCTGACTCATCCTGACTCAGGGGATTCCCTAGCCCATCACATGACCTCAGCCAGCCAATCGCCAGACAAGGCACTCATCTCACACTGCACACAGAAGTGCCAACTTCTAGAAGTGGCACTTCCACACTAGGTACATTGACGCCGCACACATCATCGTGCAGCATTTCATCACACGAGTCTGCACATACCAAACTCGCACCTGCACTCCCCACGCATCAGGAACTACCAGGGACACATACATTCCCCCATGCATTCCTATGGGAGGGCAGGCCAACCTCACTACACGCATGCACTTTACCCTGGGACCCCGTGGTAAAGCGCGCAGAAGCCAAAAATCACTAACACCAGGTCACAATAAAAAGCAAAAAAGTTTAGGGGTGAACCTGTCAGAAGGGCCAAGTCCAACATATCGCAATATTCTCAAATCAGTAGCTATGTTTAAATGGGACTATGCACGACCTATTTTGCATCTTTCAAAATGTGAACACTGAAGTAGCACCTAGTGAGACACTTGCATAGTGAATATTTACAGGGCATTACTACTACGTCAGACAGTTTCGTGTAGGAGAGGAGTCCTTCTAGAAGCCCTCAGCATGAACACATAATGCATTTTACACTGAGCTCTAAGAGACTGTTGATACACAGCCGCAATGAGCAGAATAAACGAGACGCATCTTCTATTACATGAAATGTCCAGATGTAGGAATACCTTCTGCTGAGTGTAGCACTGTGTGTTTTACAAAATGTGTCCACCTTGAATATTATATTTTGAAAGCTCATAGTTTCAAAATGTAAGAGTCCATGCCTTTTCTAAAGCTTTGAAACCGTTTTATATAAATACATATGGCTGTTAAAATGATAATAGAGAGATATTCATACCAAAGAATGTGCATAATTTCCCTTAGTCACATAATATGCCCACTAATTTGACTTTTCTTGCTTCATATTCAGAAAACACAATTTTGCTCCGTGACTCCGTATTATTCCAGTGCTGCTGGTTATTTTCCATTACACATCAAAGAAGCCAATATGTCTCCCGCTGGGCAAATATAGAATACACCTAATATAATTCTCTGTGCATCCCAATATTTTTCTTGCTCTCCCCATGGCCTTGCGCACATTGCTCATCCGCTTGAGATTCATCTGAACCAGATTTTGCAATAAAGGGTCTACGTCCTAGAGTTCGTCCGTCCATTCATCCATCCATCCATCCATCCATCCATCCATCCATCCATCCATCCATCCATCCATCCATCCATCCATCCATCCATCCATCTATCCGTCTGTCTGTCTATCTATCTATATATATGTATATACACACACACATATGTATGTAATTAATCACACATATATACACACAAACACACATATATATTGCTCAATTACACTCTATACGTTAGCACATTGCCATGTTGAAACTAGGGAATGCACGTGTGTCCAATCTAAATGTAATTTTAAGGTCTAGCTTGACAGCACAGCTTTCTGCTAAAAGTATTGCAAATCGTTTTTAAAATAAAAGTAGCAGTTTTAGCTTCCTTCATGCTATTGTCTTTTGCTGTACGATTCAGCATCCTATAGATTACATGCATTGCAATGCATGAGTGACATCTCAAAAGTACACTGAAGCACATTACATTCTTTATCACAGAGCTGCATGTATACAGAAAGCAATCGTTTTTATGTTGTTTTTTCACTGCAACAATCTTTACTCAAATGCAAGCGAGACCTGTAGTGTATGCCAATGCTTGTTTTACATACAGACACATTTCTGGCTTGCATGAGACCCTCTGCTAGGGGCCCTAATCAAGGAAATCAAACCCGGAGTTGCGAAATGTACTAAACGAGGAAAGCTTTGCTGCCGTCTATAGGCATCATGCTCACTGTGATTGTTGTGTTTAGTGAGCAAGGTGGACCTGTAGCTGAATAGACCTGTCTGATATTTGAATGTGAGCCTTCCCAAACAAACCGCATACAATAATTATCACATCGCCATCTTCGTAATAAAAAAAAAAACATTCGTCTGCTAATAAAGTGATCATAAAGAGGTTAAGTTGCGTTAACTTTACAATATAGCCAGTAGATGGCGCCAAAGGAGCACTTACTACACGGTCAGCAGGAACCGCTGATGCAAATTTTACTTTAGATATACTTTCGTGTTAAGCTGCTTCTAAGGAACATACTACTTTTCGCTTCCATGTTGTTTTGTTTTACAAGCTAACACATCTGCTGTAAACTGTTCGTGATAGGGCCCGATTTACCAGATTGTCAAGCAGCAGAGTCTCAAATGCTGCGCTGCGTGAGGACAGCGCCATATTTACAGAATATTGTCACCCCCCTCCCTAGCGCTGGCACAGAAATGTGCTGCTGTGCGCCATGGACACTACTGTACACCATAGTGCAAGGGTGTCTCAGGGAGTCTAGCGTAATGTTTGTACAGGAAGGATACAATATTCTGGAAGGAAACTCACTTTAAACCTTTTCCCACTTTGTATGTGTGCTGTACAGTGCAGCACACATGCAAAGTCGGAAAAGAATGGAGAAATTAAAGCATTTCTCCGTAATAGCGCCTGGTTGAAGAGGGGTCTATTTTCTGACGCTAAACCTTGTCTACTTATTTAAGTAAATAGGGCTTAGCGTCAGAAACCTTGGGTAGTTGCATGGGAGCACCCATGCACACCACTCATGGTACACCCTCTTGGCGCTAGTTTATTCAAAACAGCGTTATGTGCTGCTTTGCATTACTTTCGAGTGAATTTCCAGCGCCAAACAAGTTTAGCGCTGGAAAGTAAATTAGTTAAAAACGATTTAGCGTTGTTTTGAGTCACTTTTGTGACGCAAGCACGGTATTAAATCTTAGTATTAGTTTCTTTGGGGCATATCAACAACAACCGTCGATAATTATCTCTAAGCGCACTTAGCGCTCGGATAATTATCGCCGGCTAGCGTGAATTTTTATCGCTGAGATAGCGTGCTATTAGCAACGCTTATCTCAATAGCGATAAAAATCCTCACGCTAACAGGCTAACGTGAGATTATCGCTGGAAACCCAGCGATAATCTCACGTTACCTTGTTGATAGGGACAGGCAAACTTAGCCATGATATCCTCCTTCCATAGAATATCATGGCTAAGTCAGAAAAATACCAGACGTAAAAAAGCAGCGTTAACCGCGGTTAGCGCTGCTTTTTTTGTCTGTAACAGGGTTAGCGATATCCTTGATAATAGGAGAAATGTCGCTTAGTGACATTTTTCCTTTTATTTTACTCTGGAACGCCCCCTTTGCATCTCATTAGAGATGCAAGGGGAAGCGTAGAGTAAAAGGGTGCTAACATGCAAATTTGCATGTTAGCACCCTGTTGTTGCTAGGGCGCTAGTTTTATCTCTCCTTTTTTGGCTTTTAAAGCCAAAAAAGCAGAGATAAAGCCCTTGTTGATATGCCCCTATCAATCTATGATTTGCGTTGCTGGATTTACAGAGAATGCAATTTTACACCCTTTTTAACATCAAAAGATAGAGGGCTGTTGCGTTATTCCAGGTGGGTGCCCATCTGGCTTACGTCAGAGATTGCTATGAGCCACTGCTCACGGGATTGTGGGGACATTCAGGTATGACATCTCCTGGAGTAGTAGTTGGTTCCTTGTCAGTCTTAGTGTTGACTCTGGTGTCCCCATTCTCCGACTCACAAGGACGGCTCGGTACCATGGCATGGTAGTTATGTGCCAACAACATGTTTTATGTCACTTGCATCTTTCTCGTTGGTTTGCTTTGTTTTTTCTCATCTTGACTTCTGTCACATCCAAAGCATCTGGTGCTCACTCACCTGAGGTGGGATGGGAGGGCATTGAGTGGTTGCCTCCCAAATAACTGGTCTGCAAACGAATATCTGATGATAGTGTGCAGTGCGGTACAATAGCCCCTTAGGAACTTGTACAGTGCCCCTTCAGATGGTCGCTGAGTTCTGTTATGTGGATCACCTTGTTTAGTTTGTTCATAATTTTTTTTTTACATTTTTACATCTCCATTGACTTGAGGCCATTTGTAGTGTTATCTTCCGATGTTTGACATTCACTGATTTGAGGTATCAATTACATTTATGGCTTTGAAATGGTCGGCAATTTTCTCTGCAAATTTTGTGGGGAAACTTGTTTGTTGCAAACATCTTCTTTATTTTAGGTATGACAGCTTTGGCCATGGTGGGCTGCACAAACTCCAGCTCCATATTTTTTGCTAAAGTTGGCGACAGCGACCAGCAAATGTTGTCCATCAGATAAAATGGCAAAAGCCATGCTAACCCAGAGCCATGGGCTATTGGGTGAGTCCTCTGAAATGATCAGGGCCGGAGGATCAAGCAGCCCTTTCACTTGGGATGACAGACAGGAGGCCACGCTTTGTTCCACGATAGAGTCAATTTTAGGGAAACCACACATTTTGACAGATTCCTATTTTGGTTTTCATGATCCCCAGATGTCCGTGATGAGCCAGATCAGGAACGTCAGGGACCAGAGTCTTGATGCGACTAACCTCTTCCCTCGCTGGAGTAAAGCATTATCTGCTTGCGATAATTAGTCTCACAGATGGTGGAGAGCTCATAGCCATGTTTAAACATCAGGTGTCACGTATGGAGTAGTGCCCATAATTGATCTCCAGCCATTAGTGCCATAGCCTGTCTGATTAGTCCTGGACATGTCATCCTGAGGGGCAGTCAACATGTCCTTTCTTGTTATCCAGCTAGGCCCTATCTCCCAATTGAACATATTCCTCCATTTCCTCAGCTTGTTTCGCATCTTCACTTGTTCATTTCTGTGGGTGCCTACACAGGTAGCACTGGGTTTCCATAACCAGAAACAGTACACAACTTTGAATGAGTACCCCTGAAGCGGGAGCATCTACTTCTCGATGTGGGGCGGTGGTTTAAATGCTGTCCCTTTACATAGAGGAATCAATTCCTTTTGGCCAGATCCAATTTGAAATTGTTTGTCATATGGATATACATAAAAATGTTGACACCCCCATAATATAGTGATTGCCTCTTTATCTATGTAAGAGAATCCTTGCTCAGTCTCGGATAATGCTCTGTTGGCCAAGGCCACTGGGGCATACTAGTCTGACTTCTGTAGCTGTAGTGGAACTGCACCTATTCCAGTAGGGCTCACATGGACAAGGAGCTCTGTGGGCAGATGCAGGTCATAGTATCTCATGGTCATACTAACAGGTAGCGCTTCTTTTGTGTTTCAGAATGATTCTTCCCTTCGACATTCCATACCCATGGGTTTTCAGCTTTAGGAGGTCTCTTAGTGGCTTGGTAAGGGTGGGAAGGTTTGAGATGAAATGTCCATATTGCGTGACAATTTCTAACAAATCGATGCTCTTTTTTGAGAAACTGACATGTGTTCCTATGCAAGGTCAAAGTGACATTTTTAATCATAGTCAAAAGGGTTCTTGGGTGACAATTGTGTTCTTCTATGGTGGTTGTGTGAAGACAAATGTGATCACTTACGTTAAGCAAACCAGGGAATTCAGCAAGCACTTCCATGGTACACTGTTGGAATACCTCTGCTGCGCTGGCGATTACAAAGTTGAGACGACTATAATGTTGGAGCCCAACAAGGATGGAGAACGTGGTTGCGTATTGTGAGGCTCTGTGAAGCTTTAGTTGGTGGTATCCAAATTGAAGGTCAATCTTGGAAAACCACTTAGCTCTGGTGACCTTGGCTATGATACCATCTACCGTCTGGGTTGTGTGCCGCTCCCTTTCGATGGCTGTTTTGGGTAACCTTATGTCGCCACATATCCTCACCTCTGCAAGTTGCTTGGGCTTCTTTGCTATAGGGAGTCGGTCCTTCAGTTCTCTCAATAATGCTAACCGCTTCTACAGTGTCATGCACCCTCAAATGAAATGAGTTTCCAAGATGGTACAGCTCCACTGGCATCATGGAATGTTGGATCTATAACTTCCCACTTTTTTTTGCGGGCATTCTGTACCCTCGAAAACACAAGAAAACACCTGCTGCATGTTGGTCATCTTATTTTCTTTTACTTGGAATGCTAAGGCAATGCGGTGCAGGGCTTCTTGGGTTCTGTAGCTAATTAGGGTGGTTCTGCCCAAAGAGGTTGCAAAGAACTAAAAGGTGACTGAGCATGATATCTTAGTGTGAAAAGTCCATGCTAAGTTTAACAGCTTTCTGCTACCATGGGGTGCACGCTGGTAGCTGTTTTTTATATTTATTTATTAACGATTGGCAAATATCAACGAGCACAATATACAATACAGATTGGTTAGAGGCACACATCAGTGTAAACAAAAGTTTGTACAAAGAAATCATGGCACAGTTTATGAGAGAAACCATTGTGTTTAGCCCAGTATACCCCTTGGTCGTGATTCCGTGTGGCAGACCCCGACCTATCAAGCTGCGCTGCTTAGTCACTATCGTCCGATATCTGTTCAAGTGGGGGGGCGCTCGCATATATCCCCTCGATAATGATTCCACTTGCCCCATATTCGTGTCCATTTCTTGGGGGCAGCCTCTGTGTATGTAGACAGCTTTTTCTGTTACCATTGTACCGTCCATGTCGCGATGTTTCTTTTGGCCAATGTCAGTCCCAAAGTGACCCATGCTTGGTCTGCATGGGTCAGATCCGTGGGGTCCCAAATGTTCAGAAGGCAGTATTTTGGGGCGAGCTGGACAGTGACATTAGTGACTTGGGTCATTGTGCGCAGGGCAGAGATCCAGAAGGGTGCAATTCGTGGGTACTCCCAAAGTGTATGCCAGAAAGTACCCTCAGCACCACACCGCCGAAGACAAAACGGAGTGTCTGCCCTACCTATCTTGTGCAGTAGAGTTCTTGTGTAATAGATGTGATGTAGGACTTTCAATTAGAGTAGCCAAGGGTGGAGGGTATCGCCACCTCCCGTGGGAACATTAGGGCCGTTTGCCACTCTTCCTCATCGAGGTCACCCACCTCTGCCTCCCACCTCCCTTTTAGGATCAATGTTGGATCCTGTTAATTGTTTATTATTTTTCGATAGGTCAGGGATATGGCTTTCGTGTGGAGGTGGTCAGTGAGTAGTCTGTCTTCTAGCGGTGTAGAGTCAGGTAGCTGTGTGCCCGCTGGAATCACCGCCTGCAAAGCGTGTCGTATCTGAGCATATCGATAGGCTTCGGTCATCTCAAGCTTATATGTGTCCTGCAGCTGGGTGAATGACACCATCTCCCCCCTCTGCCATAGGTCCCCCACCCTGGAGATCCCTATGAGGTCCCACTGGTGGAAGCCCTTGGTGTTTCTCAGTTTACCAAGTCGTTTGAGGTCCCATAGAGGCGTTGCCTGCGTTAACTTCCCCTCCCATCCCATTGCTCTCTGCGCCTCATGCCAGATTCGCAGTGTGTGGGCCGTGGGGCCCGTGTAGTGTGACTTTTTGGTATTGTTGTACAACGCTCCTATTATCCCCTCAGCGTCAAGGAGATGGCGATCCATCCGGGACGCGGGCTCGTCCTGCGGTGCATGGAGCCACTGGTTTATTGCAGTGAGCTGTGATGCCCAATAGTTAGTTTGTATCTGCGGGAGAGCTATGCTGCCATCGTACCACCCCTTAACTAGTTTATTCGAGGCGATGCGAGGTGTCCCACTGTCCCAAAGAAGTCTGTTCACCTTGGCACTGATCAGACTAAAAAAGGAGGGGAGAATGTAAAAGGGGGTATTTTGTAGGACATCTAAAAATCTGGGCAGCGCCATCATTTTAAAAAGCGCTGCTCTGCCGAGTAGCGTGAGTGGGAGAGATCGGCGATGCTTCATGTCACGGCGGAAGCGAACCAGGGGCATCATTAGGTTTTCGTCTGTGAATTGTGCAGTATGGGGGGTAATATATATGCCAAGGTACCTAAAACCCTCCCTCGCTATCTGGATATCACAATTGCGCAGTAATTTTGGGGGAGGGCCGTGTAAGATATACAGCAGTGATTTCGACCAGTTAATGGTGTAGCCTAAGGCTCTACCATAGGCTGCACAGATGTCTAGGAGACAATTTAGTGACCAGGCGGGAGACGCCATGTAGAGTAAAATATCGTCAGCATATAAGGATATGCGGTCCTCCCATCCCGACATCCACTTGAGCCCCCTAATGACGGGGTCCCAACGGACATCTTTTTGTACAGTTCTATCGGAACGCCGTTGGGGCCCAAAGCTTTGCCCGGTTGGAGTGCCCCAATGGCAGAAGTCAGTTTGTCCTTTGTCAGCTCGGCGTCTAGCACCATGACCACCTTTGGTGATAAGAAGGGCATGCAAATGTCCCTCAGAAAGGCGAGGTTATCTTCTAGTGTGTTAGTGGCCGTTGGCATTTATATCCCCGTATAGTAAGTGGCAAGAGAGTCTACTATTCGCTGCGAGTCCCTGGTTATCACTCCGTCCTCCATCTGAACCTGGGCTATCCACCTGGAGGCGCGGTCTTTTTTGGCTAGCCAGGCAAGGAGCTTCCCGGCCTTGTCGCCTGCTTCGTAAATGGTGTGTTTTGTCGCCATGAGTTTTGCCTTTGCTCCCTCCCATGCAATGTTTTGTACTCCTGTTGTGCCAAACTCAATGCATGTGTAGTGTCGTCAGTCAAGGCAAGTGCATGGTTTACCTCGGCGTTTGCAACCCCTTGTTTGAGGTCTTCCAGCTGCTGTTTCTGTAACTTCTTGTGGCCAGTTATTAACGAGATTGCTTGCCCACGCAGCACTGTTTTGTAAGCCTCCCAGAGTGTTACCGGGGATGACACGGAGTGCGCATTTTCAGTGAAACAGTGTTTTGTGACTGTATGAAGCCCCTTCGGTACTGTCGGGTTTTGGAGATACCCCGGCTGTATAGGGAAGACCCTTCGTCGTGTAGTGTACGGTGAGGAGAATGTTAGGAAGAGAGGGGAGTGATCCAATATCCCGCGGGGTAGGTGTTGTATCTCCGCCACGCGCTCCAACCCCGTCGCTAGCGTGAATATATAATCAATTCTAGAGAGGCTATTGTGGATGCTGAGTGGTATGTGTATTGTCTATCGTCTGGGTGGGTAGATCTCTAAGTGTCTATTAAGCCGATGGCTTCGAAAACATCCATGAGTTTAACGTTTGCGCTACGTGGATCTCTGGGAGGCTGCTTGTCAAGATTTACATCAATCACAGCATTAAAGTCTCCCCGCATGATGGTGTCATCCGTCGGTAGGGATAACAAGAAGGTACTTAGGGCCGGGAGAGCTGTTTGGTGAAGCGCTGTAGGGATATATACCGAAACGATGTTATAAAGTCGCCCTTCCCAATGGCAAGTCAGTGCTGCGAAGCGTCCCTGGTCATCCGTTTTCGAGTCAGTGAGTATAAAGGGGAAGCATTTGTTGAGCAGAATTCCCTCCGCGCAAGAGCCTGAAGTGAATTCCGAGTGGACCGCCATCTTATATCCCCATCTATTTAAGGCCTTGGTGGCCGAGCCAGTGAGGTGCGCTTCCTGTATCAGAACTATTGCTGGACCTTTATGCTTTATATATTGAAGGACCAACCCTCTTTTAATCTTATCGCCTAGTCAGTTCACGTTCCAGGAGAGTACCGTGAGAAGAGGGGCTGGACCTACAGGGTTGGGAGGAGGATTGTTAGGGACGTCCATCACAGGGGTCACGTGTGCCATGTGCATCCGGGCTTACTCTTGGGTATGAAAGGACTTGTAGTGCCTATCTTAGTCTGTTGATGTGAGTGCCATAATGAAAACATTAAAAAACGAATAACATACGAACCAAAAAACGTTTCTCTGAACTCCCCCCCCCTCCCTGCCTCCCTGCCCGGCGGATCCCAAACTACCCGCCTCCCCAACTGAGCAGAGTGCTTTAATACCATAACGTGTACTTGCGTGGGGGGTAAGGGATTGTCCGAGAGCGTCTGAGGCCCCCAATACGATAGTGCATCAACGGCCTGTGTGATCTCCTTGGGTGCAGTTTATGCCCACATAGGCACAATTCTCCCCATGCATGTTCCTCCTGTGTGAGCCATTGCCCGGCAAGGGGGGGGGGCCAGAACATCGTCAGAAATGGGCGAATAGTAGTTTCGAGTCTCGCAACAGAGCGGTACGAGCCGCTGTAGAGAACTATTCAGTCTCCTTTGTCACTTGATTCCGTCGATCGTGATCTCTCCAACTCCTGCTGTCGGTGCTGGTGCTGGGTCTTGAGTTTCGCGGGTTTCGTCGCTGGTCGCCAGCCATCCAGCCAGTCACGAGCTTCCTCCGGTGCAGCAAAGAACCATGTCTTCCCCTCCACCTCCACTCTCAGTTTTGCTGGGAACAGCATGGAATATTTTAGTTCTCTGGCTCTCAGTTCTTTTTTAACGTACATAAATCCTAGCCGTTGTTTGGTAACGGCCGCAGTGTAGTCTGGATACATTGTGATCACTTGGTTTTTGATCCTGATCCGTGGGGCGATTTTGGCCACCTGGAGGATAGCCTCAGTCGCGGAAGTTGAAAACGCATGCTAGAATTGGTCTACGGGGGGCAACCGGCTTGGGCCTCCCGCCTGGTACACGATGTGCCCTTTCAATCGAGAAAAAGCTCGAGAGTCCACGCGGTTGCAGCTGAGTTGTGATGAGGTCCTCTACAAAAAAATCAAGGGCCGGCCTGCCCGTGCTCTCCGGCATGCCAATAATGCATATATTGTTGCGTCGCGAGCGGCCTTCCTGGTCGTCCAGCTTACCCAGGATTTGTTTATTGTCGACCTCCAACTGGCACACCTTGCGCTGTAACTCGGCAGTGTCAGTGGTCAGCACTTTTGTCGTGGACTCTACCTCAGTTAGCCATTTAGAGAGTTTGGCAAAATCGGCACGGATCAAGGATATATCTGTGGAGATTGTACCTATTGAGGACTGGACTTGCTGTAGGGCGGTCATTATGCGATAAGTGTGACTGAGTCCGCAGCCTGCTGCTTGGGAGTTTCTGGTTGCGTGTGGTTTGCCAGCTGTTTGTCCCCCTGGTCTTTGGTGTAGGCAAATTTGTCCAGCTTTTCAGCAGGCGCCCCCCGTGGGCCACGGGCCGCCATTCCTGCTCGCCGATACGTTGAATTGCCGGTTCAGGGGGGCCGGGGCGGTAGTCACTGCTGCCTGCCGCTCTGTAGTGCGCAACGCGCGGCCTTTTGGGTTTCCCGTCTCCATCCCTCCGTAGCCCAGGCAATGCGAGATGTGTGGTCTGCACTCGAAGTCGCAGATTGTCGGGCCGGTAGATCCTCAGGCACTTAATGTAGGCCCGATGATGTAGGCGAACTCCGCGAAGGAGGCCGGATATCTTTGCCCCGTGGAATGGGCCTCGCAGCATGCGTCGTGCCCAGGTCTTGCAAGCTGTGGGGGGCCAAGGCTCTTCGGTTTTCAGGTCGCAAGGCTTCCGCCCGTCGCCTCAGTAGTTCCAAATAGGCACACCAACTCTTGGCCCCCGGGGGATGTTGGTGGTATCCGAGGCCCGCCCGGCGCACCGGAGGTGCGATGATAAGACCCCGCAAGGGCGCGGGGGGGCCCAGCCTCTTGCCCCCTCCAACTGAGTTAATAATGACCTGGGTCACTCCTCAAGCGGATAGCAGGGCACAGTCTCTCCATTCAAGGGGTTCCCACCGATGCGAGATCTCGGGCCCCGCTCAGCTCACCTCTGCCCCCTAAGCACCGGGGCACAGACCGGCCCTCGTCACCAGGTCTGGGGGAAGGCCGTAGGCTCCTCTGCCGCACCAGCGACCGCCGGCAGCGCGGACGGACGCTCGGCACTGCCACCCGCTCCGTGCACACGGGGCGCCGGAGCACCCGAGGTCCCGGCTCCAAGTCCGGCAGAAGGCCTCTCACTCCCCTTGCTGAAAACTCCGGAGCCACGCGTTGTGGGGAGTCACACGGGACGGCTCGATCAGTGCCGCTCACTCTCCGGTGTGTCGTCCCTTCAAGTATGCCGTGTGCATAACAGATAAATGCTCGGATTGATGATGGAGGCTCTCGCGCCCGCGGAGCTCCTCTAGGCTGCGGCCATCATGATTGGCAGCAAGCCACGCCCCTGCTGGTAGCTGTGTTTGTGAGAGTAGCCTGAGGTTTTGGGGATTCTTAGACATGTCTGGCCATGATGACACAAAAAGTTGCATCTGTATCGATTAGGCAGTTGATCTTTGACCCCGAATATTGACATGGCAGCATGGTTGTGAGTGATGCTTCCGTTTGCCATCGTTCTGATGATGGAGATGAGGTTAATGGGTTCTTCTTCAATCTACTATACGCTATAAGCCATTTTGTGTGGGATACTTTCGGATTTCGTTTTGAGGTGCTTCACTTCCCTTTTCTGCAGTCAGTTTTGCAGGCACCTGTGGTCATTGCCTTCACTGGAAGACCAGCCAACTTTCCCAAAATGATTAGGCTTGCCACACACCGAGCAATTCTTTCATGTGGTTGGACATAGGCTGTCCCGATTGGCCGCATTTCCACTATGTCTGCAGATTCTACTGGCTTTGTTCACTTAAAGCTTCCTCACCCCTCCATTCCCTTCTGCTACAGGATCAGGAGGTTGGGCTTTTATAGATTTGGTGGGCAGAGATGCAAACAGGAAGTTCATTTCATCTCACTCGTACAACATTGCCAGCAGTGGCATCTTCTCTTGTCTCAAAAGGACCCCTATTAGCTCATTTGAGTGGCACCTCTGGATATTTTGTTCTCTAATTTCCTCTTCTGTGTTTCCAAAGGCAAACATGCTAGCTCACCCTTGGGGGTGGGTGTTGAAAATATTGATTGTGTCTTTCGGGCCTTGCTTCGTCTGCCATAGGATAAAACATTCATAATCTGTGTTGGCTTGGTAGCTGAATTTTGCATTGAGTGCATCAGCAAAGTAATTTACTGAAATAGTGTCTGCCAGAGTTCGGAATATCTTGTAATCATCATCACCACCAAAGTGCATGAGCAGAGCACGTCATTGCTGTGGTAACTTTCTATTATCACTGCAGGGTAGCTCTTGAACTTAGTGATTCAGGACTTCCACCAGGCAGCAGTGGAGAAGGGAGAAGACAACATGTCAACCGGTTGGATTGCAGCAGAAATATTAGACAGCCGGGTTGATGGTGCCTTCAGCACCCAATATCTTGTGTTCACTTGGTGGTCAAGAGCATCATTTATACTACTTATGTGAGTAATACCTTAGGACAGGTTGAAGTAGAACTCTTCTAAGAATTAGGAGTTGAGACAATTTCATACACCTCAATTCAAAGTATCTTGTTGCTCCTTGTGTGAAATTATGGCAAATTGTAGAAGACCTTTGGCCATGTACAGAAAGGCTGGGATTCAAATGTGCAGAGTAGGAGTTCACCACATGGCCAGGCCTTTGGCCATGCACTCTGCCCAGGCCCTGTAGTCATAGACTACTGAGCACCGCTATTGGCCATGTGCAGTGAGCTTTAGCCACACAGCCTAGTACTGGTCTGGGCCCTGTGTCAGCCCCCATTTGATCAGAGCTCACCATGAAAGGCTTTCAGGATGCCAAATGGGGTTTACTGTGATAGTGGCCTTGTGAGGTTTTAGATTAATCCACTGAAAGATCACATATTAATTTCCATGACCTTTGTCAGACTGCAGCTTGTGTTGGGTGTTGGACTGAGTCTTCAACCAAGGACTATGCCCACAACCTTTAGTCATGTGCATCAGGGTCCTACAGGAATTCGATGCGGAGCCTTGGCGCTGGACCCGGCTCTGGCCATGTCCATCCTCTTTCTATCCTTAGTGTGGATATTAATTACTGTGCAGTGCTCTTGGTGGTTAGCAGAGGGCTCAGACCTTAGTTCAATTGTGCTCAGTGCCAGCCTTGCCAAAGTCTATACCCACCTCTGTGTGGTCATATCTCACTGTGGATGGTATTTGGCTTAAGGGCCTAGGGCCTTTCCTGTGCCCTGTTTCCCTGTAGACACAGCCCCCCTGTAACACAAATTCTTGTGCATAACATTTGACTGTATATAATTGGGGTTAGATTCTCTATTCCCTACACACAGGCACTGTGTATTTATAGCCCTCAGCATGCCCCCATTCAAAAACATCTTTATGATTCACGAAGCCAAATAGCACAAGGATGCATGCACCTTAAAGTCCGTGAATCCACCTTGGATCTGTGACTATGTACATATGAAATTGTGACTCACAGATACATGGATCTAGAACTGGAGTCGCAGATTCTGTGGCAAAATCTCAGCAGGGTATGTATACATAAGCAAGCATATGTTTACTTTATTTAATTTCACATATGTGTACCTTGACAATTTACATCTTCAGGGTAGTAGATGTGGAGTTTAGAATAGTAAATCTATACTTATTTGCATGCACTTACCTACTCAATATTTTGGTCCTCGATATTGTTTGGTCATGCCATTTTGGTAGCATAATGTTTCTGTACTAGATATTTCGATATACAGCCTGAGCAGCTGCCCACATAATCAAATGTGTACACTCCTTCCTCTCCTCTCTGGACATAAATGTCCGCTGATCCGCATACATGGCTCTTAAAATAAATTTGCCTAGCAATTTTGACATTAGGTTTTAGAAGGAAAATTGATCTGTAAGATCTACAGGGCATGGGGCCCTTTTCTTTCATGAGGAAGGAGATATTATCAGTGTTCCATAGTCTAGTATCTTTCTTAATAATCCCCTGAATTACGTACAATACCTATGGTCCCAAAATCTCAACCTATTTGCTTTATTTCCAAATGCTGTGTGTCTAAATGTTATCGCTGATCAACATATTGCTTTAATACAGGGCCCAGATTTCTGTTCCTTGGGTTGTGATACTGACTAGTAACTTTACTGACTTTGCAAATTCTCTTCCAGTGGAAGGCACTGTGAATTCTGCATTTTATGCATACATGTCTCTTAGTCAGCTCAGCCACCAGTCTACCTTCATACCAAAATCAGACCACCCACAACCAAAGGTGAACTTTCATACCTACGGCCTAGCTGTAATACAGCCCTAAATGACATCTTTCCTAAAAAGGAGGAGATTCATTTTGGGTTCTGTACCCTCATATGTTGAAAGAGTTGCGTTTATATAGAAATAATGTAAAAATGATCGTCTAGCTGTCTTTTCTGTTGGCCTCCTGGTCCCGAATGACCATTTAGGCGAACTATCCCTGTTCGTTCATGACACAGCCTTAACTAGGTCTGCCTGACACAGACTGGGACAGTGCCCTTGATTATACTAAAAACGCACTGTCCCCAGTGCAGGCACAAACTCTGACAGGTCGCACTTGTGCTGAGAAGAGAACACCAGTGCTTAATTTGTGCCTGTGGTGTCCGGGGCTCAGCACCAGCAATTAGGCAAACCGCGCCACCATGTGGCATACTTCCTAATTTAGAGATCAGCACAACAACATTTGTTTATTAATTCAAGGTACATGAAAAATGGCTAATACCTGTGGTAGAAGCCATTCTTATAGCTATGGGGGCCTAGAATAGTCTGAATTGTCACACTGCTTGGTGTGTGCTGGGTAGTAGTTGTGTTGGTACTGGTATTGCCAGTGCTGGTAGGAGCAATGGGTGGTGCAAGCTCCAATGGCTTCCTGACGAGAGCCCTGGCACTTATTATTTTACTGATTAAGAACTGAAGTACATTGGTGAAAGACAGGGCCACAGTTTGAAAGGACTGCTTTGTGTTTGACTAAAAGCAAGGCAGCCTCTACTTAGACTTAGAGAGGGGGGAAGTCCCCCCTGCAAGAAGGTGCCTGGGGTATCCCTAGAACCCCCTTTCAACACCTGCAAGGTACATCTTAGATGGTCACACTGAGGGCACGCCATCTCATATGTGGTGTTTAGTCAGTGCACCGCCATTATGCCTGTGTCTGTAATATGATGCAGATGCAATGGCAAAGAGTGCTTCCATTTGTATGGGGACATGGCATCATGCAAATGAGGGAATGCACTCTTGTGATTGCACTGGTGCAAAAGGTCCGCCGACGCGATCCATATTATAGCAGGGGCTGCACAGACACCTGTGACCTCCTCTCTAATACCAAAGGGGGTGCAAGAAGTGGACACAAATGGCTGTTGTGACCTTGAGGACCTTTTTTGAAATGTGGTTCATAGAGCACCTTTATCAGGCTTGTGTATTTTACTTTGTCTTGAATAGGTCTTTTACCAGTTTATCACACAAATGATACAAACTTAAGGAGCATCTCTGAAATTGAAAACGGTGGTGCTACAGTAGATCTCCTCACTTATACAAATAGGTCCAACAGGTGATTGTGAATTTCAATTTAACACCATAGGAGCTGCACCTTTTTTCCCTCTGGGAGCTAGTCCTGTTGTATTTCTTGTTCAGTGTGTTTTTAGGGCTGCTGAGGGACTATCAGATGTGTTAATATAGTACTATGCCACCAAGCGGTACCTCCTTTTTTCTCTCGAATTCTCCACATGCTCTCTTGCCCACGGATTTTGTTCCTCTTGGTAGGCAGATCTTGTGTCATACTGCACCCATTTTATTTACCTGTTATATTTTAATTTAAGTTTTTATAATACTATCATGTGACCACAATAATCTTGCATGTGCCAAGAGTAATAGTGAAACACATGCGCTACAGCTTATCTGTCTCTGAGCGTGAATAGTACTCAAATTGTAGACTGGTCCGAAGTTTCCCCTGATCACTGGCTTCAGGGCAACCATGTTTTGTGCATTCTCTCATTTGTGAATCACACGTTTGTTTGATGTTATCATTTCCACAAAAGTGAAACTCTATGATTCCTGGGCACCCCAAAGGACATGATACATTCCTGTACCCACCAATCCAATGCTAGCTTACGTAAGGAATCTCATCTTTTTTGAGAGAAAGCGTCTGACTCCCATACCAAGCTTATGTAGGTAAAGTACTATAGCAAGTCAATAAACATACATCACAATGTATTCCAGGTGTAAACCATAAGTGTAACCACTAATAATACTAATCTTATAAATAGAATCCTCATACACGTTTATAGTTAGAAAAATATATAATTTTTATTTCTTCATTTGATATTTTTATATTTTCTATCTTAGTTTAGTATCATATATAACAACTTGATATATGGTAGCATTTACAAATCAGTGAACAAAAAAATACAATAGAATATTTCATCGAAAAAGACACAATAACTGTTATATCATCAAAACAAATAACAGAAATAATTTATAAATATGTGGTTGATGGAAGCAATGCGGTAGATGTGAGCTACGTGCGTTTCGGCATTGCTGCCTTCATCAGGAGACCGTCTATTGCACTGAAATTAATCACGAGAATCTAAGGCTGAGATATCCTTTGATGAACTGAGGACCGGTTATAGAACTGAAGGAAAATGTTGGGCAGTCAAAAAATAGCAGAATTCTATTTTATTAGGGTTTAGACATGATGACTAGTGATGATCACCCAAAGAGTATATATATATATATATCTGTGCCCGAGCCGACCTTCACAGTTGAATGCCAATATCATTGAAAGCAGACATTAAGAGTTAGCCGTTATAGTTCCTCAACAGAATTGAAAAGGAAGGGGGATGACTAATGTAGTGATCTTGGATACAAGGAATCATCAAAATGTTCCCAAATGCGCCTTGTTCTGTCTTTGATGAATCGTATAGGTGGCTCCGATAAATGAACAGAAGTCCGTGATAAACTGCAGACGACGCAAGCCTGCCTGAACCCCTTGGGAGCTGTAAGGGATTGGTCTTTGAAGAGGAGAGATGAATATAAAAAGGAAAGGCAGTCTCACTGGCCGAATGTCCTGCTCTTTAGAGGATCTGGAACAATCAGAGGCCACACCTGAACTGTTTTTAGGCTTAGGAGCAGAGGAAGAATAGGAAAATAAGACAAGTGGTCTAGGAATGACATAGCCGGTTGACCTGTGCCTGGTAACCTTGAAAGCAATAAAGATGTCTGGGCATACCAGCCTTCTGGCTCCCTGTGTCTTTGTGCAAGCCTCAAGCCACACTATGTTTAGTTATCTCCTCAAAAGGCAGATAATGCTTGGACCTGTGTCAGAACCCATTGAAGTCTAGAGGCAGCACAGACTACTTAATAATATCTGTATATGGAAGAGTCTTGTTTGTTATTAGAATTAACCTGATAAATTACTTTTCCAACTAAGAACTGCTATGAACCGATTACAGACAACAAGCTGTCAATCTGCCTCAGGGAAAGAAGGTCCCCATCTGGAAGTCTGCAGACGCATCCTTTGAGTTGGGGCCTGTAAAATAAACCAACATAGCAATGCCAATAGGTTTTATTTTAATGAATGTGCTTTATTGCTTATTGGCACTTTGTATGTGTTGGATGGATTGGTGAGTGGGTAAATATAAGAATGAGTCAATGTGTGGATGATTGGATGCTTGAGTGTATGGATGGAAGATTAGGTAATTGAATGACAAAAATTACAAAAATGGATGGGAGTCAAACTCACCAAGTGCTACTGACTGTTCTCTACCCAGGAGGAAAGACCCCAGCCTGCGCCACTAATGCCGACCTTTTCTAGCTGATCTATCAGCAGCCCATGATTAACAGTATCAAAGGCCACTGATAGATCTAGGATGATGGCCGCTCTACCTCCCTGGTCAAGGCACCATCTTATGTCTTCTGCTGTGGCGTTAATTAGCACTGTCTCCGTGCTATGGCCACTATGGAAATGGATTGGGTCTAGCAGGTTATTTTGTTGAATGTGACTAACCAATTGCTTATTTGTGATCTTGTCTGCTATTTTAGCGTGCAAGGCTTGCTGTGAGATGGGGTGATAACTATTAGGGTCCAAGAGATTGAGAGTAGGCTTTTTGATTAAAATACGCAATGAGGCTCTCTTCCAAGTGGTAGGAAAGCAACTTGTACTGAACATCATTTGGAAGATGTCAATCAGCTTGGATGCGATAATATTCGGAGCTAATTTGGTCACCCGAGGGAGACAGGGGTCATGTAGAGAGACAGATTTAATTGAGTTCATCAAAGTCACTACTTCCTTCTTAGTTGAAGGAGAGAACTCTTAAATGGGTTCAATCTCTGAATATCGAGATGAAAGAGTCAAGTCATTGGAAGAAGAAATCAAACATTTAGAGGAAGAGAGGACTGATGCTGAACTCCTCTTCAACTTTATGTTGAAAAAGGTCAGCTAGGGTGTTACAAAACAGCTGGCTTGGGTTAACCGGTTTGTTGGATGTTTTTGTTGTCAGATTTTATGACAGTCTGGAATAATTCTTTAGTAGAATGTTTTGCATCTTCTATCTTATGTGTAAAATAGGAAGTTTTTTCCTTAATAATCATGGCCTTGTAATCCATCAGACACTTTTTATAATTAGTTTTTTCTAACTCACTGTAATCTTTCTGCCATCTTTTCACTTGTCACCTACATCTTTGTTTTTGTGTCCTAAGATCCCCTAAATACCAGGGGAACTGGGGGGATTGCCCCTTTTAGATTAGACTTTGACACTCTGACTGGGGCCAGAAGATTCACAACTCCTTCCAGACATTATGTGTAGTTAGCAACTGCTTTGTCTATATCCGGTGACCACTACAGTACCGACTCCTTGAGAGTTAAACTAAGGCGGTCAGGTTGGATTTTTTGTGCCAAGCCCATGTGTTTAGCGTCAAAGAAGAAACTTTTCCACCGTGGTCTAGTGGCCTACAATCTACATCAAATAGCATTGCACTATGGTCAGTCCGTGTAAAAGGAAGAATACTGATGTTGCCTAATGCAGTACTATTATTGCTAAAAATGCAACCTAAGGAATATCCTATCTGGTGTGTGGGATCTATCAGAAACTTTGTGAGACCTAGGATAGACATTGTTTGTAATAGGGCCACTTTATGACTGTCTGCTTGTGCCTCTAAATGCAAATTATAATCCCCAAGGACTGCGTAATTATTGGAGAGAATATTGGCTTCAAGAAGACCACTAATTTCCTGAATAAAGGCCTGCCTTGGGCCGGGTGGGGGATATAGTAAATAAACTACGCTGGAACTCTTTTGGTTCCCACTGTACACCTCAGGCCTGTGAACTAAGCACTGGAGAGATGAGTGGAAAGCAGGCTTAGAATGTGGAATTCACACTTATAAGCAGCAGAATAAACACATGTGTGGCTTGGTTAGTCAGTAAGTGAGTCAGTCAGTTAAAATATCTTTATTCGGCTCACTTCCAGCCATAAAAGAATGCATCATAAAAACATTTAAAATGTGAGTTAAAAAAAGTGATACAGACAATGAATGATATGTTTCGCAGCAGTGATAATTCATAATCAGAATGTCATAATAATAATCAATAAATTAAATTTCTACGAGAAAGCAGCATGAACTAGGGACAGGGGATAATGAGTTCATAACAAACCCCTGTCCCATGAGCAATAGGATCCAAAGATGAATCGTTAAAACAAATAAAATCATTTCCCAACAATATCACGCAAATGAACAGCTGAAGAGATATATCTATAAATCATTAGACAGGTGAATTCATCATTTAAAAGCTGGAGAGGATATATAGCTGGCCGACACTTCCTAATGTTAAAATTTTTTAGGAGAGGGATGATAAAATCACGCTTTGGCTTAATGTAAAGTTGACAAAGGAAAAGGAAATGGAGCGTGCTTTGAGTGGACTTGGAATCGCAAGGGAACAGATCCAGTTTGGCGTCACAATAAGCTTTGCGGGGATAAGAGACCAAAAGATGCGGAATACCAAACCTGAATCTAATTAGATAACATAATTTGGTATGACTAAAATGAAAAGAGAGATAAGGCTCGACACCTGGAGAGCGTACTAAGAGCGAGAGTTCTGAAACACTCTTTTTACCATCTCTAAGTTTTCTCTAGTTGATTTTAGACAGGTTAGGAGATTCTTTTTGAATTTTGCTTTTGGCATCTTGGCAATATTAGCTGGATTATAAAAAACAGTCCACCAACCCCAGCGACTCTAACTGTTTTTTTATATAGCTGAGCCAAGGTATCATTGACTTGTAATCCAGTTTAAAACAGTCTAAGATAATTACACGATTAAGGGCTGGTTCTTCCTTCGCCCAGATGGAGGGCCACAATAAAGTCGGTGCTATTTGTATGCAGAAGGACAAAGGGAATCAGGCCAAGTTGGCTGTGACAGACAGTAACAGGAAGACTATTGGAGACTGTCAGCAAGTGTCTCATGAAGGTGTTCTCAGCTCTTTGTAGTCCCACCGGGTTATGGGAACCCCATACTCCAGCCCCGTACAAAGTGAAGCTTGGTTATTGGCGAGTACCTGGGCTAACAGAATACTACAATGATGATGTTGGAGATGTGTTAACGTGGGGGGTACTATGGGATTGATACCCTTGGCTATAGGTGGACTACACAGGTGAAGGCCAGGTTATAGAAACAGCAATAAAAGAAACCTGAGACGACAGCAACTGCGTAACTGCAATCCTGCTGTGAATCTTAAAATAGGACTTTTGAGTAAAGTGTATCCATTAGGATTGTCCACATATTTTCTGTGGGCAGACACATGGCAATGTGAGACAGTTACAGACACCTAAGTAAAATTCCACTTACATTAGGAATTGTTTTAAGTATATCACTATAATGGTGTTAATGAATTTATGAAAACAACATATTTTGCAAAAATACAAAGTTTTCCAATGACAGTGTCAGTAAGCAAAAGGACAAAAGTGAACCATGAGGCATAAAGCTTGATCATCTCTGCCGTACTTTCATGAGTATATCCCACTGTTTTGCAACATGGGGCACTGATACTGAGCACTAATTTCTAAGCTTTGTCATCAAACAGGGATGAACGAAAGACGTATGCATGCTCACCTCTGTAATCCTGAACGATGGGGATAAAAGCATGAAGCATCACGTAGCTTCTAAAACCAACTAAGATATCAAAATAAGCATCCATAAGTTCCCTTTCTGGAAGAGAGCCCTGAGAATGAGGAAGTCTTATGCTTCCTCACCCAGGTCCCAATTGCCATGATTCACACTCATATTACGTAACAAAACAGAGAACCCAGTAGAATTAGTATAACAACTTCCCTGTGTCAGAAAAAACAATGTTTTTCTTGTGAAACCCTCACCCACCAGGATTACCCCTTGGTGGCATGCTTCATAATCAGGTCCATCCCGAGCCGCTGCGGATCGGGGCGTGGTACGACCTTTATGTGATGATAAAGAAGGTGTCAATATGAAAAGGTAGAGGGAGTGGAGAAAGGTGCCAAATTATGGTATACATTTAAAACTCAACCTCAACACTGATTGAACTGGGAAAGAGCACTCAGAGCAGACGAGTAACTTGCTGTGCCACTCCCAAAGTCAAGCTGATGTGAGAACACCAGCCCAATTCCCAGACCCACAGTCCAATAAAATCACATTGTGGCTCTTTGTAATTCAATATCCCGCAGATTCAGGTAGGAGCTGGGCAGACTTCCTACCTCTACAGCCTATAGCTAACTGTGAAAATTGTTAGAGGTGGGATTTCCGAGGGATGTAAATAAAAACATTGGGTTAGGTGGGTCTACATGCCAAACGTATCTTTTGTCACTTAAGTTCAAAAACATTGTATGGCGGCAATATACATTTGCGTGTCCGCTCTTACAACTTTTCCAATTTCACAACAAAACAGCAGTGGTTTCACGTGGTGGGGTCGACACAGAGAGATTAAGTGGACTACTGCTTGCAATAAAATGCAAGCAGCGATAAGCGGGCAAAAGGTGGGGGGGTGGCATGGGAAGATTAAGTGACGGGTGATGGAGCACCAAAGATAGGCAAACAGTGACACGAATCAAAGAAAAAATAGTCCCCCAAATGAACACATAACCACAAAAGCATAAAGATACCAGAATTGGGCAGAGCTCCATTGGAGGAAACAAAACACAAAAATGAGTGACAAACAGGAAGGATTAACCACCAGCAAGCAAGCATTTTCGAACGGCAATTGATAAGATGAATAAAAAGGCAATGGATGGGCTGTGAGCCCTTAGAGTGAACACAGCATGTATCAAAGAGACAGCGCATGCGCTGTCTAGGATCGACCTAAAAAGTGGTGGCAGATCCTCCAACCTGCAATACAAAGGACAGAGTTGCCAGGAAAGGAAATGCAGTTATGCACAACCTTCTCTTCAAATAGAGGTAAGCAGCAAGAGAAGCAGCTGAGGGACCAGGGATGCCAAAAAACGCAGGGAACTCCATTGAGGTAATAAATTACTTTTCATCTGAGATGATCAGGACTTTGACATATGTTTTCAAAAAAGAGATTTGCATCATAAGACAATACGATTAACCAGACGTGGACATCATTATGTGCTTTCAAGTTCTAGTGCACTGTGTGCACCTCATGATGCTTGGAAACTGCTTCTATCATGAATAATGCATCGTAAAGCTCATTTTCTGTTGATCACATAAATTCTGGTGGCAGCTGTGCTGTCCAACGAGACCTTAAAAGCAGAGAATAAATTATGATGAGTCCTCAACGTGTGAAAATTGTGAAATTACAGAGATGTATCTAACTATGAGCATATTGCCAAAAGTCTTTTCAATTGATGTTGGCTGCACTTGGTTCTGGAGAATGCTATTTGTAAAAATAGAAATAAAGTGTAGGAATACGTAATCGGCTATTCTTTCATAGTTATTGAAACATTCATCCAAAACCTTAGAATCTGTAAAGCAATTGTAACGTAAATGAAAACTGTTGAAATTGTAAAGCAAATCATTTTCTGTATGCTGTGCTGAATACATAAAACAAACTTCTACTTACTGGTAATCTTCATTACCCTGACCCATAGACCTCCACATCCCAGTTGTCACTGTTTAAAGTGAGGCCATTCCCCCATGTTTTTAAATAGCAATATCCTATATAAAATACATTTTTCTAATTACATCATCTTGGCATATAAAAACCCTCCCTCCCAAAATGTCCTTTAAGTAAAAAGCTGATCAGTATAATAGGACATGCCTAAAGAAGGGAGGGAGAGAGGGTATAGGATTGGGGTAAGGTGGACTATGGTTCAGATTGATGAAAATTACAGGTAAATAAATTCATTTCTCCTTCTCCTGTCCTCATCATCTGAGTTTTCACCACTTGAGAATAAACAAAAGCTAGTAAGGAACAGACACCAGTCTCTATCATGCCCATGTAATATATATTAATAGCAATTTTTTGTTGTAGCCAACTTTAGGTTTCCAGCACCAAATTCCTCAGAAATAGAAGGATCCAAATGAAAACTATAATAATTAACAAGAAGTATAAGGAATGTACCATGAGGTTGCTCTACAAATCTGCTCTACAAATTTCCTGTAACAAGATGCCACCGGCCTCCACCCATTATGCAGGGACACCTCTTGTAGAGCGGCCCTGGATATTGCCTGGAACTAGGGCCTGGCGTAACCTGCATAATTCCGTGTAGAGTAATCATGCAAAATATGCGAAAAATTCCAAAATATTAAATCGAATTAGGCGATAAGAGTAATTCTGACATTTAGCACTATTTTCTTAGTGCAAAAATGCCCCCCTTGGACGTAAGGATGCATTTTGTGCTAAGAAATAACGCTAAATACAACAGTACATAAACAGCGAGTATAGGCAGTTGATTGTGCTCATTAAGTGTACATATGGGGTAGGATTTCCCCCAATTTATTCCTGCCATTTAGGGCTATTTTCTTAGCACAAATGCACATTCATGTCCAAAATGGATACGAGGGTCAATTCTGCACTAAGAAATAACACTAAATGACACAGAACATACTTGCTAAATGCCCTTTTGTGATAGGATATTTACCCAAGAAATCCTCTTAATGTTGAAGCAAGGTCGTAATTGCATTATTACCTGAGATTCCGCATCAAAGAGTAATGCTGAATTACTGAAATCAATCTGATTACTCTGGTGTAATTGGAATTCCAAACTACAAGGGGGGCACAAGGGGCAAATGTAATGTCCAGCATGCACGCCCCTAATCAGGCTACGTAGGTCAAAGGAGTAAGCATTGCCTAAATATAGAGGAAAAGAAGAGGTCGGTAATTGCTTGAAGCACCAGATCAGGGGATCTGATTGCTCAGGGCCATGAGCCTTCACACACCCAGATGAGTGTCATGCTTCATCATCGGGCAGCTCCTTGCTGGGCCGGCGCTGCCGTGCCCAGGGGGCCCCTCGAGGAGGCTCTTTGCCAGAGTTCTTTCGATTTTTGCTGATGTGAAGTGTGAGGTGCGGTGCGTTGTTAAATGTAAAGATGTGAGTAGACTGGTGTTATGTGAGGTTAAAAACAACTAAGGGATACCCTAGTTTTTTTCATATGTGGGTGCCTATGTTATCGTTAAAAAAAGTAAATGGCTAGAAATGGATGCAATGGTCCTAACAAGCTCAAAAAGGGTATATTTGAAAGAAGGTCGACATGTTTCTTGCCTATTTAATGTCAAAACTGATAATGGAAATTCATCAGGACTGTAATCCTAATCTACTCATAATTGGGTCACCAAAAAGCGCAGGATATTTAAATCCTCCCCAAAGGCATTCTCACAAGTATATAGTATAACTTCAAGTTAAAAACTAAGTATATTAGGGGTAGTACTATGCCCCAACAATAAGTGTCAGAGGAGATGCTCACTGGCATTAAACAACGGAGTTGAGGAGTGAAATTCACAAACGACCTGATCTCTGCCACCACGGTGCTTAAAGTATTTCCTGACCTCTTCTTTTCCTCTTTATTTAGGAACTGCATAGTCCTTTGACCTACGCAATTGAAATTCTTCCCAGGCCTATTTAGAGTCGGCCCCCCAATTGGCCAGTAGGCTTACGACATGGGCTGCCGAACCCATCTACTTAGAGTAGAGGTAGAACTGTCTTCATTTTTTGGCAGAGCCTTAAGAACATCAAAGCTCTCCTAACATCCGGAGCTAAATCAGTAGCATTACCAGAATAGTCCTCCAATACTGGCAATATGATTTCTTGAGATATATGAAACTTTTAATTCACCTTGGGAGTGAATTTCGGGTCTGGAAGAACTTTTTTGTCCAGAATAACTCTGAAGTAAGGGTAAAAAATATCTAGGGCCCCCATTTCACCCAACCTCCTAGAGAATTTTTGGCTAGAAGGAACACTACTTTGGCTGATACCAAGATATATTGGCTGAATCCAAAGGCTCAAAGTGTTTCTCCTGAAGACCTTTGAGAACTATTGCAAGATCCCAAGTCGGAATATGGTTGAAAATTGATGGCCCCCAAAGCCTGAATCTTTTAAGAAGTCTAACTGCCGAAGGTAATATTTTTGTTAAATCACACTTAGACTCTCTAAAGCCTTATCCCACAAATCAAATATGCAGAAAAAAATCACAAGTGGCTATATTCAAACCCCTCCATGTACACCACTTTGATAAGTAACGTTGAGCCCATGAAACCACTGCATAGTTGTCCCCTATGAGGCCCTGCACCCTTGGCCAGACACTGGCTGGTGCCATTCTATTGGATAGTAGAGAAGAAAGGTAAGTGTTTGGGGGCAGATATTCTTGCTCCTGGCAGGGGAACATGCCCTGCTTGAGTGTTGATGACCACTCCAATAAAAAAAATCTGTTGCAGGCAACAGTTGAGACTTCTAATGATTGAGGATGCAGTCATGCTCTTCCAATAGCGTGCAAACCTTCGTCACATTTTTGTCAGCCTTTAAAAAACCATGAAGCAGAGCTCAGTCAGTCATCAAAGCATGGAAATATTTGAATACCCTCCAGTTTCACAGAGGCGACTACTGGAGCTAGTACCTTAGTGATGAAAAAAGAACAAATGGAAAAGCCCGAAAATTGAGTGATCCATTCCCAATGCAAACTGAAGGTAACACTGACTTTTTGGGTGGATTAGAACATTAGAGTAAATGTCTTGCAAGGTCAATGTCACCCTGTAATGTCACCATATAATCTCCTTCACAAATGAGTGGATTCACAGGCTGTAATGAGACCATTCTGAAAGGTCTGTAGATGACAAATTGATGAAACAACATGAGGTCCAGAATAGGATGAATCTTGCCATTTTGCTTTGAATAAAATGGAATAAAGGCCTTGCCCCCTCTCATCGTAGGATACAGGAATTATTGTTCCCTTTTGTAACAAGGACTGAACACCTTGAAGGAGAGCTTCTCTTTTGAAATCCATTTTGAATGGGGTTGCTCAAAAAATAGAATCTGGCAAATGTTGTTTTAGTTCTAAAAAATTGTTTTCTGCTATTCTTGACGGGACCCCTTTATCTTGAACATTTTGTGTCCATTGATGGACAAAATAATGTATTCTTACCTCCATCATCATATTGTCAGGACTTCGACTGCTGATCCTAAGGTTGAGCAGGTTGTGGCTGAGGTTTATTCAAAAGTGTAACTTCTGGTGTCGGGCCCAGCCATGGAAAGGGTGCTTATTATCTTGTTGAAGAGTATGTTTCTACACAAAAGACTCTTTATGCAAGAAAAAACCTCAAAGGTTGAACTATCTTCTTTTCAGGTGAATTGTCCACCGTCTGATTCAGCTGCAGGCCAAAAAGCTTAAGACCAAGAAATGGTTGGTGCTGGATAACAGCCTTTGACCTGCATTCACTTTGCATTTCATAATCCACAGGGTATGCCTACCTTCCACTGCTACCCTTGCCGAAGTGGTCTCAGACCTCAACGTATCCAACGATACATCTGAATAAACCCTGTCAGAAGCTTCATAATACTTAAAATATCAATAGGGTCAGTGCTCTCCTGCAAATAATCAAACAAAGATTAAAAGTTAAAAGAACTTGAATGGCATAGACAGCATATGTACTGGCCCGCATGGCAAAGTTGGAGCCTGAGAAGGATCTTTTTTAAAGAAATCTTCTGCTTTTCTGTCCACTACGTCTGATAATGTGGATTCCTCTGAGGAAAGGGAAGAGGAAGAGGAAGATGCCATAGTGGACAGTATAGAGAGTGATTTACGAACTTGTGGAAATTTCTCCTCATCAAGCTCGTCAAATGGATATATCCAGGTTTAGAAATCTGGAAACACGCTGCTTATCAACATCCTTCATTTCTTTAAAAGTATATTTTTAACATTGTGGAGGGGTTAATCATCCACGGGAACATACTCTATAATGGGCATAAAACTTATCATCTTGTTGAGGCTACTGTTAAAAATCCTGTATCTCTCTTATGTGCCCCAAGAGTTCTTGTAAATGGCTTTCTGTGCATATTTACCTCTAGATCTCCCATCCTGCTTTTCACCTGCACCTTGACTCAAAATCTATCTTCTTGACTGTGGCTCACATATAGCAGAATCCACAGCCCTCTTAACCAAAGTCCCTAGGTTAACTCTTGTAAGAGTGAAAACCTCCTCAACCTCTGGCTCAGATTCTGTATGGTGGGACCTCCCAGCTCGGCATCCTCCATTTAATTTGAGTGAGATGCGTGTATGTCATTCAAAAATCATAGAAATTGAAACAGAGCGTCATGATTGTTGGGGACAGAAACACACAGACCATGTTGGAAAGGAGGAAGATATTTATATGTCATGATTATGAAATTAGAAGAAAGACTACTTCATATGTTCTTGCAGAGCATGGGTAGAGCTGGAGGTGGGCCTGACCTCAAACAGTGAGAACTGAGTCAAAGAGGGTGGGTGAAGGGTTAATGCCCCGGTTACTTACAGTAAGCTTCATTACTCTGAGTCCTTGTCTTCCTCACTACAGTAATTAACGCATGAGCATTAGGCTCTCACAGAAACTCCAAGCAAAATAAGTTAGCCTACTTTTTCTCCCATCCTTCCAACATGGCCCTCACCGTCTTCCACCAATAGGATAAAAGGATACATCATACACACCAACGACCTGTTAACAAAGTTAAAGACATGAAGCCCCCCAAAAGGACCGGGAGTGAAGGGAAACTATACTGTGGCGAGGAAGACTAGGACTCGGAGTAATGAAGATTACTGGTAAGTAACTCGGCATTACCTCCTCGTCCATCTTCCTCACCACAGTAATTAACTCATGAGCAGATACCAAAGGAACATCGGCTTCATGGATAACAGAAGAGAGCCCACACTTGGAAGTCAATATGTTTAGTGACACACAGAGGCAAAAGCAACGGAAGCACCACCCCCAACCTCCAAAATCCTCACAAATGGGGCAGATCTCCAGAAAGACCCCAATTCAACAACACACCTGGCAGAGGAAATCCCCACCAAAAAAACACCTTCAAGGTAAAAACCTTCAAGTTGACAGACTTCAGGGGCTCAAAGGGAACCCCATGTAAAGCCCTCAAAACCATCGGAAGATCCCACGGAGGGTTTAGGGCGTTGCAAAGCCAGAGACCGCTATAGGCGAGCCACCAACAGCTGCCCACTGGGCCTGAAGGGTAGAAAGGGCCAAGCCCAGATCAAAACCCTCCTTTAAAAAATCCAGAACACGAGCCGGATCCATCACCTCAACAGACTATCCCTGGTGCACAAACCAACCAGAAAATTTGTCCCAATGCTTAGCATAAGCCATCAAAGTAGAAGGACGCCTGGACTGCTGAATGAGGCCAGCCACTGCCTGGGAACAACCACTCTGGATCAGAGACCGCCGTTCAAGAGCCAAACCTGAAGACCCATGGATCGGAACACTGGGAAAGGAACCTGAGGACCCAACAAAGGATATGAATAGAACGGAATGTCCAACCCAGACTCACCGCCAATTCCAACAAGAGAGGGAACCATGGACGGTGACGCCAACCAGGCACCACCAGAAGCATCCCTCCTGATTTTCTGCAGAACTGCCGGGATCAGGGGAACCGGGGGAAACTCATACAACAGACCCAGAGGCCCCAGGAATGATATCGCATTCACCCTCCAAGCCTCCAGGCATGGAATAATCATGCAGAAAAAACAGACTTTGGCATTGTCCAGAGAAGCAAACAAGTCCACTGTTGGAGACTCAAACCTCCCCTGCAACATCTGGAACATCTCCCGGATCAGAGACAATGACCCCATGGAGGGAAAAACCCTGCTCAGACAGTCCGCCACCACATTCTCCGTGCCTGACAAGTAAATGTCAGAAAAGGATGTCAACTTCTTCTCCGCCCAAGAGCAAATGACACAGCTGAGACAACTGAGGGACCACACTCTGCAACCCCCCTGATGATTCAAGTAGGACCTGATTGTCCATCCTGACCTGCACATGGTGACCCTCCAGCAGAGTTGCAAAGGTCAAGAGACCCAAGTGAACCGCTTTCAGTTCCCTGTAATTCAAAGTACAAGACATCAGGGCCCTGGACCATTTGCCCTGGACGTATGACTCTCCAGGGAAGCACCGCATTCCCCCAGACTGGCATGCTTCGCTACCACTCAAGAAGGAACCACCAGAAACTGATGTCCCCTGGAGAGGTTTGCCTCATTCAACCACCACCCCAGATCCTCCCTGGCCTGGGCAGTCACTGTCACTCCTTGATGGAAATCCTTACCACACGGGAGCCAGTGGGACAAAATATGTTTCACAACAGGGTACATATAAATGCGAGTCCAAGTCACCAACAAGGAAGCAGACTTCAGACCCTGCACCCTCAACCAATGTCTCACAGGAGGACAGGGCATGGATGACAAGACATGAATCTCTGACATCAGTGTCAATTGTCAGGCCAGAGGCAGAAAAACCATTCCCAACAGAGCCATGAATCGAGCCCCAATGTACGCGAGACCCTGAGTCGGAACAAGTCAAGACTTCCTGAGATTCACCAGAAATCCATGGACTCCCAGTTCTTGGCAAACCTCCTGGACATGGCACTCTGCCTTAAGAAAAGAAGAGGCAGAAATCAAAAGATCATCCACGTAAGAAAAAACCTTAATCCCCTGCCCATGCAATAGCCCAATCAGAGGAGCCAGCACTTTAGTAAAGACACGGGGAGAGGAACAAACACCAAAAGGCAATACCTTGAACTGATAATGATGGCACAACACACAGAAGTGTAGAAACCTCTGGGGCTCCCGATGAACTGTGACATGGAGATACGCATCCTGCAGGTCGAGGGAAGCCAGAAAATCCCCCTGATTGATTAATGGAAGAATCAGTTGCAGGGACACCATTTTGAATTTGACAGGGGGGATGAACCAATCCAGCCATTTCATCTCCAACATGGGTCTGAGATCCACCCGAAAAAGAATGAAATAAACCCCGAGCCCCACCTGGTCTGGGTGCACCAGAACCACAGCACTTTTTTTCATGAGACTCTGAAGCCCGGCCAGGAGAGCCTCCTGTCTCAACCCGTCCTGGGGACAAGACGTATTCTGAAAATAGTCAGGGGTGTCACCGAAAAACCGATGCTAAAACCCTCCAACACCACCTGAAGGACCCACTGATGCAAAACGGAACACCTCCCATTGTTCACAAAGAGGGACAAACAACCTTCCACCTGCACTCTGCTTACAACCTCATAGTCAGGGTTTTGAAGAAGCAGAGGAGGCGGAAGAAGAGGACGGAAACTGGGATTTGTCAGCGAAAGGAGCACCCCGGCCACACCCCCTTCCACGAAAGGGCTGGTGAGCCTTCCCCTGCCGAAGTGGAACAAAGGCCCTCCGAGCACCAAAGAACTCTGGACAGGTCAATCTCTCAGGAGCCAGAAGCTTGCAATCCTCCACAGACTTCTTAACCATATCCTCCCAGGGCAGCCCAAAGAGCTTCACCCGTAAAAATTGAATTTTCATAAGCAAGCTCTTCTGGACCGTGTCAGCCTTTCAGGAATGCAACCACTGCCGCGACAGAAGAGTCAGCCGTAGAGGCCTCAGCCTCCAAAGAATCAAAAGAAGTGTGGGAAAGGAGCCGTACTTGTTTTTCAATCAGAGCGGGAGTGGGTGAGATGTCCTCGCCTTGGTCCATCAATTCTCCTGAAGACTGGAAGTCTTTCATTAAAGACTGAATAGAATAAGAAGAATAGGTTGCAGCCCGAGTGGCAAAACTGGGCGCAGCAAAGTACGTTTTACAGCTGCATCCCCCTTTTTATCCACAGGGTCCACTGGAGAAGCATCCTCCCGTAATAATAGCACCCTGGGAGGACAACCCGGCCAACAAGGAATAAACCTTCACGGAGGCAGTAAAATTATCTGCAAAGACCTGCAAGGGATAACGTTTCGTCGGAAACCGGGGAAACCCATGCTTATCAACTTCTTTCCATTCGCCCTCTAAGACCTTCAGAACCAACGAGAGAACAGTCAACAAATCAGGTTCTTTCTTCCGATATTGAGAAAGGAAATCCATGTCCTATTCCTTCACCGCGAACTCAGGAAACAACAGATTAGAGCGAATGTGCTGAAGGATATCCTTCAAGTCCAAACCCTGCACATAACGTCCCTTAAGTTGCAGATCCTCCTCCCCATCAGAATCATGGGAAGTGCCAGGATCCATCCTAGATTTTTTTTTAGGAGGAGGAACAGCGTACCTCTCCTGAAAAGCATTGTGGAACTTCTCCAAAGCCTTTTCACCCGACTCCATAGCGGTGCACAATACAACACCTCAGCCAGTACTGAAAACATAACCACTTATTCAGCAAACGCACAAAGTTGAATAAATGCTGTGGTTGCTAGAGAAACACACCCACAATGCACCTGAACGTCCAAAGAGTGCACGCCACTAATTACAAGCAGAAAAGACCATGAGGGCCGTCTGCAAATGGAACAAGCATTGGCATAGCCAATAGGTCTCGCTTTTTGGACCTTATAAGTGTTTAGCCATGCAACACTTGTTGTTGCACCAAGGACATTGTGCTGCATAACTAAACACTTATAAGGTCCCAAAGGCGAGACCTATTGGCTATGCCAATGCTTGTTTTCCCCCCTTTTATTGGCCAGTTCTCCAATAGCAGACCCTCCATAGATGATAGAATCTGCAAATGAAAGGAGGGGCCTGATTTACAGAAGGGTGTCTGTGGAGGTGCTTGGCAGCTGACAGAGATGGACACTCCTCCACATGAAGCATGTAGAGAACAGGCTGGGACATACAGAGCTGAGCGTAGATGGTGAACGAAGGAAAGTAGGTATAATATAGATTAAGTAAAGCATACTTGCTTATCAGCACCACAAAGCCTAATTACAACTCGGTATGAAAACAAAGGGCCCCTTTCTTCCAACCTCAGGATGAGAAACAGGGAACAGAGCAAAAACCTATAATTATTGATGCTCAACCATCAGCAGGTTTCCCGCCGGTACACCAAACAAAACCATGCAATCCCATAACATGCCAGTCAAAATGTATAAACTTACACAGCAGATGCTTTATAGAGATACACTGCTGGGTTCATAATACGACACGTTTAGAATCTTTACAAGCCTGTGAGGGCTACAGAAATAGTGCCATTAGGTCTCTATAATGACGTGTCAAGTTATTCTTCATTGATGGTTAATCAAACCATCTCAAAATACCATATCACAAACCAAACATCCATTCCTTGAAAATATAAATAAGTAATGTGAAATCCAAGAATTACTGGCAAACGAGACCTAATGTGATTAACTATATTTAAGATCACAATTGACAAAGTTAAACTTCGATAGTCTTGCATAGAAGTATTATTTTGTAATTAAAGCCTAGCTAGTTGGCCCCTTTTATGCAGAAACTAAAACCAATTATTAAATATGATCAGAAGGCAAACATCAAAAGTCGAAAACTCTTTGCTCCTAGTAAATTAATTACGGCAACCATTTTCCAAGTTAGATGTAAGTGCTGACCACGAAGTCTTTAAAACAAGTCCTCAAATTATGTTCCCCTAAAGCTGGCTTTAACCACCATCTTCGTTCATCTTTAAGTGCAGGGCAGGGAGGGATCAAGCGAGCACTTTACCGACTGTAACCACACAATCTGCATTAAAAGCAGGTAATACCTTATCTTACTCATGATAGCTTGAAGGCGGCCACAAAAGGAGCAATGAATGTGTCAGAGTCTGCTGGATCAGCTAAGGCCGTTTGTGACAATCCTTCCAGGCATAGGATGTGTTACGTACACCTCCAGGAACAAACAATGAACACATCAGCATCAAAACAGCTACTCAAACGTATTCTTACAGCACCTTAGTCTTAAAGAAATTCACTACAAGTTTGTTTTCCAACTGAAATTGTCCAATGCCTTCACACATCTCTGTAGCCTAATTTGTGTCGTGTACAAAATTTTAGGTTAATTTGCACACTGCGAAAAAGGCACTTTGGATGAGCAAGGTTGGGTGGAAAAATGTATTAATTTGTCAACCACTTAACTCAACCTGATGTATGTAGACTAAAAATAAAACGTGTGCCAGAACGCGCTCCTGTTTTAGATTATGCTTGGTAACCCGTGCTGGAAACAAACTGTATGCTAGGTAGAGTCTTTGCCAGGTGCAGGACTACCTTCAGAGTGGGTGGTGATGGCAACGCAGCAAGAACACAGAATTCCTTGCCTTACAAATTGGTAGAAATAAGAATCTCAAAATTCTCTAGGCATTTACATTTTTACGAAGCACATCAACAGGGCATCGGCGCACCGTATGTTTCAACAGCAAAGATGCAGGAAATCGGTTCAAGAAACGAGAGCATTACCCCAACAAGCATTGGCCGCCGGATGCAGGAAATCGGATCAAGAAACGAGAGCATTACCCCAACAAGCATTGGCCGTGCGGCCATAAAAGTAACGCTGCGCGGCCGTGAAAGCGAAAGTGATTGCGATGATGCGCTCTGTGCTAAGCACGCAAGGGATGCGCGTGCAGCTTTGGAGAGGCGGAGCGAGGTGCGCGCGCTTGTTTGCGTAACAGCAAGCTGGTGGCCGGAAAAAGCCTGTGGGTAGCACTTCGAAAACCCGCTTACTAAATGTCTCGCCAATTCAGCGCATGTGCTGGCTCAGGCGAGACCTAAAAATGGCCCTCGTGATGAGCCACACCCCCATCATGAAGCCGAGGAGCAAAGGAGGCGAACTGACCCTTCCAACATCCACATAAAAGGGAACCATCCAGGCGACAAAAGAAGGTGAGTACCACTTTGGAGGCCTAATCCTGCACAACAGCTGACACCCGACCAGAGCAGGAGCAGTAAAGGCAACGACCCAAATTAAACTGAATAGACCGGAGAGGCAGGGACAATGGTAATTATCAGAGACCCATACCGCGCACTACCGGCAAGTCCGCTAAGGCAGGACAACACCGATATAGCGCGCTTCATACAATGCACTGCAGGCAGCCGCTAGAAAAAGTTGACACCACGTACGCGACAGTTTGCTAAGTCAGGGCAAGGGGAGAGTGCAAATACAGAAATAAAACAATACAGAGGTCGCCCCAGCATGCCCAGCACACCTCGACCCCTAGGGATACCGAAGTCCACTAGAGCAGGACCTTGATCCCACTTACCGTGAAAACCGGAAACAGCACTCAGAGTAGTGCTGAAACTAAAAAAACAGGTCGTTTGGTGTGTATGGTGTAACCTTTTATCCTATTGGTGGAGGATGGTGGGGGACATGTTGGAAGGATGGGAGACTAGTGGGCTAACATAGTTTGCTTGGAGTTTCTGTGGAAGCCTAATGCTCATGCGTTAATTACTGTGGCGAGGAAGATGGACGAGGAAGTAATGACTTGTTTTACCTGGTGACTGGTGTGACAATGATATATTCCGCTGGTACTACTAGGATAAACTGAACCTTTAATATATCATGCTTTGAAAGAGCTCCATGGACTGTATGCTTGAGTGAAACATGTGTGGTTCTACTTTTTATTTTACAACTGTATCTCTCTTGCTATAATGAAAGATTCCTTTTGCACAGCGAAAAAGTTTTTGGAATGGATATTTCCATAACTACACAAGCATAGCTCTTTCAAGATTCCTGCATCTATACTTCTGTTTTTCAATTATAGGACAGAAGGTTAATAGCTATGGAATCTCTGAAGACACAGGCATTCTTTCCTTCTTTGTATTTAATAGCAGTATTAGAAACATCTGTCAGCTTGACCCGAGCAAATGTTTTATTGACAAAAATATTTGGTGCTAATTTACAAGCCCCTTGCGCCGCCAGTGCGTCACTTTTACTATGGGAAAAAGTGACGCACAGGCGGCGCAAGGGACTTGTAAATAAGTCCCTTTGTCCCCAAAAGAGCATTTCTTCACATCCTCAGAGTAGCCCAAGTAGGTTTCCCAAAATATTACATATCGCTTTTGAAAGACAACTATCTTGTGTATCATTCCTTTTGTCTGAAAGGTCGCCTTACCTGCAATAAGGAAGGTCCTTATTGACTAGATTTACGCAGTGCCATGTGTGAGAACCACTTTTTATGAAAATCAGTCTTGGCCCTGATACATCGCTAATTGCTAATAAAAGCAAGATTATCTTGAGCTTTCTGCTGTGCACAAAATCTCCACATTTAACAAAATCTGGCTGATAAAACCTGTGATGGATAGGAAAAGCAGTTTAAAAAAATATATTTTAATCAGAATCAAAATGCAAGCCAGACTTATTCGTTTTGTCATTGCTTGTTTCCTAAGAACTTCTACTGCACATAACCCAATTCTGTCTCGTCTAATGCCTTTAACTTGCTTTAAACTTTTATTCATATTTTTACATTTAATGCTATGTTTATTTTCCTCTTATGTTTGAGTTCACATCCATCCCTCCACATTTCTAGATCGTTATTGTATTTAATAGCATATTGTGCTGAGGTTCCAGATTAATTTTTGAATAATATATTAAACATAATGTTAAAATGCTATTTACATACATGTAATGTGGCTGTGTACCTCGTGGTTTTAGTGACTGGCTCGCGCAAAAGTTTAGCACTTGAACAGAGAAGTTATTTACGCTGAAAATACAATCCAATGAAGCAAGAGCCCTTCATTTCAGGAAAACTCTGAAAATCCTTTTTTTCCACTAGTGTGCCTCTTACCGTATTATAAAAACAGAACAGAAGCTGTCCAATCAAACTATTAAATTCCAGATTAATATAATTACCAGTCACAGAAAAGTGCGAAATGTTAGGCTGATACCACTGCACGAGGAACAGTCCAAGATCTTAATTATTTCTCTCAACCGAGGAACGAGGGGCCCGCCAGATCCCGAAGGATTCCATTTGATGCGGTAGAAAGCCCTTCAGGGCTGAAAACATAAAGCAGATGAAATATCTCAGCCAAACATTATGAATGAAAGATCAAATTACAGTTAAAGTGAGTGCACATTCGGCTCTGTAACACGTGCGCTTATAATGGCGGATACATTACGGTTCAACTAAACTCAACATGACCTTTTAGCACTTAGGGTGATTAAAAGGGAACACATGGATTTTCGGTGGGCGAAAGTGTATTAATAATACATATGGCACGGAGAAACACATTATATGGATGACATTATTCATTTTTAATTTTTTAAGCATGGTTTTTGATCTATCTTTTCAACATTTCATTTATTAATTTCTTTTTCTGTTTCATGCCTGAAATTCTGTTCCCAGACGACCTCTCTGGATTTCTTTGGAATTGCCACTGTAATCCACAGACGTCTGGCCAGTCTGCTGCAAACCGAGCATTTCTTGGCAATGCACTTTTTAGCACGATTTAGTCAATTTAGAGCTGGATGTACAAAACTTAGGAATTGCGATTTCCAAATTGCGATTCTTACCACATTGCAATTTGGAATTCGTAATTTCGAATGTAATAAAGACTTTGGGCCAGATGTACGAAGCAATTGTGAATCGCATTTTGGTTGCAAGGGTTTTGTGACAGAAAAAGTGGGTTTTTGCGATGCAACCGCTTTGGCTATCACTATTTTTTGGGACCCAATTTTGCGAATCGCATTTATAGAATCTATAATTGCAACTCAGTACACTTACTTTCAAGGCTGTTGCAATTAGCGACTAGTTGCAAAAGGCCTGTTTCCACATGCAATTTACCGTCAACTCATTTTAGGTGGTAACTGGGTGCAAACTATAAAAGCTGGCCCAGAATGCATCAGGGGTTTCCACAATGGCTGCTCTGTATGTGATTGTGAGGAGGCTGTGAATACTGACTGCTCTGCAGAAGAGGGGGCAGAGACAGAAAAGGATTTTCAGAGCCAGGCTAACCATTTCCCAACAACCTGTGGATGATTTATGACAAATGCAGGATAAGTAGCCCTGTAATTTTGCTGATTATTGAACTTTTAAAGCCACATCTAGAAAACAGTGCTCTGCTCAGCAATTCTATCCCAACCCATGTTCAGGTGTTGTGCTCTCTACACCTTTTGCCCTCTGGCAGTTACCAGGGTGTGATTGCTGTTGCGGGTGTGGTTTCCCATAGTGCACTTTTGCGTTTTTTCCACAGATTTCTAGATGCCATGCTGCTCTATATCAACTGCTACATTTACTTACCCAGAAATGCACAGGAAATTCAATCCACTAAATTAACATTTTACAGGGTTGCAAAATGTTCCCATTTCATGGGGTGCAATAGGTGGAACACATGTTCCTATTTGTCCTTCATCTCATCTCAATTACTTATTTAGAAACAGGAAAAGCACACATTCTCTCATTATTCAAGTGGTGAGTGCCACAAACAATAACTGATATTGTGCCAAAATACCCAGGAAGCCCCCATGACTTCTTTATGTTTAGGCCCAGTGGAATATACAAACGGCTGGAAATTGTGTGATGATGGTTTTTTGTTGGGTAATAATACTAATTATAATGACACATGTTTGAGCTTATCAAATGCAAAATGAAAAAAACTCAAAGTTATTTTATTGTTTTAGGTGATAGTAAGTATACCCTACATCCATAGATTTTGACACCAAACCTATACTCCACTACCCAAAATCAAAGGTGAAACAACATAGCACATCGTCACACCAGGGGGATGACTGACAGGACATTTGGCTTGCTGAAAACTCATTTCTGGTGCCCACATAAAAGTGGGGGTGCCTTACAATATGCTCTTGAAACTGCATACAAAATAGAGACAACATGTGCCATTCTACATAACATTGCAACCTGGAGAGGCCTATGTTTCACTGGATTCCAAGGATGAAGATCTTGAGCGATCTCATCAGCAAGCAACAGAGGAGAGTAGAACAATGGAGGGGAGACGTGACGGGGCCTCATTGCCAACAATTACTTTTCAAGGTAAGTCATATGTGAAAGTATAAATAAGAAACAATTTCCAATGCGTGTTTGATGCGTCAAAGAAAAGCAAACTTTATGGTCAGTTTTTTAAAATTGTTTTATCATATTGTTTATTTTAATATTTAAATGCTAAGTAACGTCCACATCAAATGTTAGTTAAGTCACCAAAAACACCAAAATAAAGCACAATTGGCACTTTCCATTCTGTGACCTTTACTGCTTTTTGTGGACGAGTCCTGAAGGGCTTGTGGCCACATGCTGTGCAGCAGGAGTACGGCTGCTGTTGCAACACCATAAGCATGCATCTGTAGCAGAGATGCTGCTGACACTATCTTGAGGTTCAGCAGATACTCCACTAGCTATTTCAGAAGTTTGTGGTGCTTCAACTGCAGAGGTAATCTGCCCTAAGCCCCTCGAGACGTCCTTACTGTAGTGGCCATTTCCACTTGAAGATTGACTTTACGCCTTGATAAGGTTGATGTGACTTGTGCCAATCTCCCAATGGAGTGGCTTAACCCATCCATACGTGCTGCAGTGCTTCTCTCCCTATGCTTTTGATTGGCGTTCTCCTCTGCCAGTTGTAGAGATACTTTCTCAAGAGCATTGCTGAAGCTGTTTTGTTGTCCATCTTTTGGTTTACTGCCAATTAATTGGCCTCATTATTGAGGACAAATGAAATGCATTGCTACAAGTGTTTTGGTATTTTGTTAACTATTTCTATCTGCTTATATTGCAGCACTGAACTTGCAACATGGAACCCTTAAGCCCATCAAACTACTGGGTATTTGCAGCTGTATTTTCTGCCAACATTGCTTGGTAGGCATGAGATGCCCCTGACACTGAGTGGCAACATGCACTGTGACACGGTGTTGGGGTCTCATAACTGGCTGCAGGATTGGACTATGAGGCTGTTGGATATCATCCTCATCCAATGATGGTGGCTATGGGGAGAACAACACACTGGTACAGTGGCTAAGAGGTCTGGTTGGCTGACTGTCTATTTCAATAGGATCTTCCATCATCATGGGTGAGTCACTCTGTACCCCCACAGTTGTGCCATCATTGTCTTCCTCAGGTTGATCTGTTTAAAGAGCTAATAGCAGTTCATTCTATTTGTTAAATACATTTTCAAGATTGACAATGGTAAGGGAATTATTGACTACATGTCCCATAATGCAATATTATAGTTATTTAAAGATTCCTTACTAAAAACTCTGCAATATCATAAATAATTACTGCAGGTAGAAGACAGTTTTAGGGTAACATTACTAAAAACTCTGAAATATCATAAATAATTACTGCAGGTAGAAGACAGTTTTAGGGTAAAATTACTAAAAACACTGAAATATCATAAATAATTACTGCAGGTAGAAGACAGTTTTAGGGTAACAGAAGTGTAAATATAAAAAATTACACTTACTTTTAGATGTAGCAGGAGAAGATGTATCAATCCTTGTTAAACCTACTACAGCATCTGGCTCCAAGGCAGTGTCCACCATCAACTCCAGTGCATTGGGTAGGGGGACAGAATAGGTGTCTTCTCCTGTTGCCCGGGACACACTCAGCTGAGACATGAAAGATCTCCCAAATAGGAGGTCATGATTGTTGCAGCACTCATCTGTTAAAATCTCAAGTTCTTTCTCAGAAAACTTGAGTTTTCTTTTTCTTTTTCTGCCTCCTTCTCAGGCTCTTAGCTTGACATTGCTAGTCTAGTAAGCTGTGGCTTGCTGCTCAGATTCGCAAATTGCACTGGAAGCTGTGCACCACCTCCTCTTTCCAGGATTGAAATGAGAAGCACTTCCTAGTTTTGAGGTCATTACCCAGAATGAGAAAGTGCTTCTCTGTATTTGCAGTCGCAATTGTGAAGGAGATTGAAATGTAGGTAATTGCAAAATGTGATTACTTAAATAAAGAAACCAAGTAAAATATGAGGCGCAAAATATGGCCACAACTCTGTTGTTCGATTACCTCATTTTGAGTCACAAAAAATCCCAATTAGGAAATCACACATCAGAACTTTTATACTTGGCCCTTTCTGAACCGTAAAAAGACTTTTGCAACCCTTCCTGAGGTGCAGGAAGGGTCTTAAAAAGGGTGCCCCCATCCTCTTTACGAGTTCAAAAAGTATGTACCAATGGTATGTGAATGCACATGACTTCACACACCATTGATCAGTCAACGACCACTGAGCTGGGGTGGTAACTGATTCACAAATGGGAAGCTGTTTGGTGGCCTTTAGGAGAGAGGATGCCACTGCCCGATACCCTTGATATCTTCCCAAACAATATAAATGTTTTCTTGAAAGCTATACAGTCCAATTAATGGACATGGGCTTCTTTTTTTTAAAAATGTTTCCTGTTTTGGAAATAAAAATGCATGGATACTGGCCTAATGTCCTTTGCAGGGCTCCATCCTCGAATGGATTGCGATCAGCTTAATTTATATTCCATAGGCAGATCATTTTAGAGCCCCGTGAGTGTGGGAATTTACAGATGCGACTTGGTAATACATAGGTCACATTGCCAAATTACAGGCAGGTCGAAAACGGTTTGCACCCATGTGCAGCCTGGACGTACTTATATAAGTCCCCTTTTCCTGTGGCAGGTGAAAACCTGAACTGGGGGATATTATGGGTAATAAAACGTGAAAGCAGTTACCTGCTCTCTGAGTGAGACTCCAGACTGCTCAAACCAGAAAGACATCACAATATGCCATGTAGAAATCAATACTACTGTACTGAGGATACCCATTTACCACTTCACTAAATCACCCACCCACTTGCCACAATAAAACCAACACAAGTATACCGTGAAAATACAGCAAAATAACCTAGAGTAAATAGCAAGCATAATGAAGAGACCAATGGTTTACCAAAAACCTTAAGGTAGCTGCCAGTTTCCTGGACCTCACACTGTTGTTCATACCACCATTCTCTGACACACTCACCTCATCATGTTGATTGCATTAGAAGTCCACACCCAGGTCTACCAAGACATTCAAATGACTGTTGATCACTGACCCTTGTCTTCAAGGGGACTAGCAGTCACATATTTATCATAGTATTAACAGCTTTCCCCACAGACACCTGCTTCTCCTACAGTGCCATGTTTGTTAGGTTTCACTTATGTCTGTTGGCCCACTACCTATATGATTTGCCATGATGAAAAGCTGACTATACTCTGAAATTTCCACCCACTTGTGACCATGTAATTTTCAACTTTTGCCACTTTGTGGATATTGCAATACTTCACAATTCTTGCTCGATTCTTCTTAAGGTTGTCATGATCGGCACAAATTAAATACTCTCATTTTCATTTCCAAAGCATCTGGTAGGTTCAGCCTGGATAGGGTTTTCTTATTCTTGTACCATAGCAAATTGGGACACAATCTTGGGTGTGGGTGTTGGGTGTATAGTGAAGTGATTTGCAGTGAGTGAAAATTAAGAAACTCGGGTAGGGAGAGGCAGCGACGGAACAAATCACTTACTCCCGTCTAAAAGAGCGGGAAAAGCCTTTTCTACCTGATGTAATCCTCCACTTGAGTATATAAGGTTCAAATCGAACATACATTTGCTGGTGAAAAACAATTTAATCCATCCTCTTCACAAGGAGACCTACTAACATTAGTGTCTTCCACACATAAACAAGGTCCTGATGAAAGCCCACCTGACCCTTATGGGCACAAGATAGGGCTGAAACATGTCGACCTCTTTTTCGGACACATTTTTATAGTGCACCAGACCCTAAATTGTCTGCCTCATGCACGCGAAACGTCTTTAACCAACTCGAACCCAGTCTTATTAAAATTACATACTGGTTTTACGAGTTTCTTAATTTTCACTCACTGCAAATCACTTCACTATACACCCAACACGTTTCTCTGATCACTACTGAAAAAAACCAGAGGAAAAACCTCCGGGTGGAGGAAGCATTCATTAACCCAATGATGATGCTGTCACTTTGTTAAGCAAGTAGCGGATAATCGAACATACCGCTAATTTCCACCTGCAAAAAACGTGATTGAGGGTTTCTTAACAGTACTCTGTACTGTTTTTGCTAACCCTGGTTCTTTCAGGATCAGTGATCCACTCTCTACCTGATATTTGAACATTTGAGAAAAAGAAGCTGAGTGGGTCACAACCCCTTCTTTCGCCCCCCTTTTGATTTATATATATACTATCACAACACAGTCAATGCATTGTGGTTCCTTTATCACAATGCTATTGAAACATAAATACTGTTGCAACGTTAATCACAACAGAGGCCCCTCCATTAGGGCAGAGGAGGGCCGCCCATCCTGCCACCAGCCACAGATAAAACGATAATAGAACATGTTTACTACCATTTTTATTATTGTTTTAATGTAATCCCCCTGAACCAGCCCCAAGGACTCTGATGAGTCTTGGGGCGGGTCCAGGGGGAGGACACTGAGGTGCTAGTGCTGGTCCCTTTACTGCGCATGAGGTGTTTGGCCAGTCGTTTCAGGTTGGCCAAACATCTCATTCGCAGTGAAGCTTTCTCCAGCCCCAGTGCGTTGCTGGGGTTGGAGAAAGCAGGCACAGGCTCCCAGTCTGTCTGGGAGCGCAAAGTTGTAGTGCTCAGTCCAATCCTGATGCTACTTTCCTGCAGCGTCATGAATGGCCGCAGTGCAGTCTGGGAACCTGTCCTAAAAGCAGGTAGAGCGCGATGGAGCGGACGGCAAAGGCAGCAGATATTTTTGTACCCAGAGCAACCCCCCCCCCCGTTCATCCCCCCAAGCTCCCTCCTCCGGCCTGCCACCCCAACTTTGGCAGGGGACAGGCCACGACTGGTTAATCATTACAGTGTGTTAGTTTACAACACAAGTCGTTACAATGCATTGATGAGTACTGGTTAAAAATAAGGCTTAGGATATGTTTTTAGGGTTTAGGGATGGTTAGTTTTGAAGTGGGTTTGCCTCCCCCAAAAGACTATATTTGGTATAGAGATGGGTAGGATTGAAAGAGTAGTAAGTAGGGTTGGCGGGGTTTCCCCCTAAAAGAATATATTTGATATAGGTAAGAGTGGAGTTAAAGGGGAGGTAAGGGGGTTTGTGGTTTGTCCCCATGAAGAGTTTATTGGGTGTAGGTACGGTTAGGATTAAAGGGGTATTTTTATTATTTATATAAATTGTAAACATTATACAAATATTCGCTCTTTTTAAAATGCCAGTCAGTTATTCAAAAATCTTTATTTCGGCCGCTAGGGCCATAAAAGCACATGTAGTAAAAACAATACATTATATACAAATTATAGCAGCATCCTTTGAGATATCTATAATGGAATAGCACTTTTTTAGTTAAGTGTATATCCCTATCTGAGATACTAGATTAGCAGAGACAACTCTTCTAGACGTCATCAGACAAAAGTTTGTGCAATATACATGCAATAAATGGCCTCCATGTTAGCCACTAGGTAAAGGACAGTAAAGTGCATGTACATAAACAAGAGGCTAATTTTGGGCAAAAAGATGAATTTCATTCAGATAAGATATCTTAGGGAGACGCGTAGATAATACATTGTATAGCCAAATGTTCAAATGTAAAAAAGTAGCAATGTCATTTAGGAAGACAATAACGATATCAAGATAAAATGTAGGGATAAAAAGATTTTGTAAAATTATAAAAGCTCCTATAGTGACTAATTATTTACAAAGCAATAGTATACCGGAGGAACAATGGTTAAATACATTCAATTTAAAGTAGAAAGTACATATCCAAAAGGGCATAATTGGTAATGTTAGACTGGAGTTGGTCTATGAACTCATCTTTAGGATAGCTCTACGAGTATAACACATAGAATACAAAAAGCGCGAAGTGAAAAACATATAGGCATATCATTGTCATACTTGAGTAGCCTAAATACCTCGGAGCAGTGTCTAGACCCCAGGTTCCTGCACAACTGTAACAGCCAGTGAGACCGTGACCTCCTGTAAGCAGGGCAGAAAAGAAATACATGCATTTCAGTTCCCTCTACATTCTTGCTCGCAGGACAATCCAGACTGGGGGCCCCCGACCACTTGTTAGTGAAAGATCGGAGTGGGAGCACCCCGTGTCTGATTTGGAGGAATAGCTTCTTCGCAAGAAGTTGCTGGATGTCATCTAACGCCGATTCTAGCCTATACTGCGTTTTTACTATCATAAATCTAAGGGTTAAACGCCCAGGCAAATTCCCCCTCCATAGCAGGGCCAATCTATATTCTCTATAGGCCTCAAGGAGTACCTTTCTGGGGTCACAAGGCAAATTTCTTCAACAGAGCTCCACAAATTTGCCCCCCCAGGGCCTGGCAGGTGTTCCTAATATGTGCTAACCATGGGAGTTTTCCCGCACCTTGAAGGCTCATAACTTCTCTCAACTCATCCTTGTATGGGGCTAGTTTGGGAGTGCTCCAGAGGCATCGCCAGAATAGAAGGGGTCTTAAAGATACTTTGTCTGAGATAGAACTGATCCCGAGGTCCATTATAAGAGGTATTAGACGAGAATAATGGGGGAGACCCAAAAGTTGCCTAGCAAAGGAGTTCTCTATAAGCAATAAGGGGGTAGTTGGGCAATGATCCCATAATTCTGCTCCATACAAGGCGGCACCCCTTGCCTGTACCTTGTAGAATTTAGCCGCAGGGCCTTTCACTTTGTGTGTGCATTTCTTGTATGCCTTTGCGATACCCCTCGTGGACTGGGCCAGCTTTAGGCTAGCTTTCTTTATTTGAGCCCCCCATTCCATTTTCTCAGTTAGTGTGATCCCCAAGTACTCAAAAATAGACACACTCTCTAGGGCCATTCCATCTAAACAGGGGTTTGAGCGAGTGCTGTTATTCGCATTAAAGGCCATATACTTAGTTTTCTGAAGGTTGATCTCCAGACCCCTGTTTCTACAAAAGACACTAAATGCATCAAGAACCCTTTGCATGCCCATAGGAGATTTCAAAAGCATGAGGGTGTCATCTGCGAACATCAAGGCAGGTATTTTGCGGTTCGCTAGACTAGGGGCATCAATATCCTTTCCAGCCATCTATTAAGTTATTAATAAAAAGGGAAATAAGAGTCGGAGCCAAGACGCAGCCTTGGCGTACACCTTTCTCTACTGGGAAGGGAGCTGAGTTCTCCGTTTTTGCCATACCTTATTTGTGCAAAATTGCCTTGGTGATGCGTTTCATCTGATGGCAAAGATACTCTGGAGCTCCCATATCCAATAGTATTCCCCACATTTTATCCCTCAGGACTAGATCAAATGTGGATTTAAGGTCCACAAATATAAGATAGAGGCTGCCACCCTCTAGGGTCACAGTTTCCAACATAGGAGCTATAATCTAAATATTTGACTTGTAGTGGAGATCTTAGCTCTAAACCTAGCTTGGAGGGGTATGAGTACATTACACTCTTCTATCCAGGACTGAAGTCGCCCCAAAAGTGCTCGTGCAAATAATTTCTGGCTTACATTTAGGAGGCTGATGGGGCAATAATTGACAGGATTAAGAAGTGAACAATTTTTAGGTCTCGCCTACGCAGCGCACATGAGCTGCATAGGAAAAAGACCTTTAGAAATCGCTTTGGCTTTTCAGCCAAAAACGTGCACGCATTGCATTGCTTTCAATGGCAATGCGTGCACGTGTGGCGATTCCCTTGCGGGAGCGAGCTTGACACCATATGTTTGTAATTAACTTGCAAACACATGGTGCCCAAGGCTCGCTCCCGCAAGGGAATCGCTGTGTGTTCTCTCGCCCTCCCCCCACCCCGCCCACTTGTTAGGCCGGAGTACTGTTTCACTTTTGCGGCCGCGGGGCTGCGTTTGTGTTTCAGCGCTTGTTCTTTCATCCCACTTAAAGCCTTGCATTGTGGGAGACTTTGCTAGTTAATGTTTGATTTCCGTTCGTACTGTTAATCTAATGCTAAAGTGTATGAAAGTGCGTTCACTCAGAGTTCTGGATGGGCATGCACATCTTATGTGTATACTGTATCCCCACCACTGAGCCAGGAGCTGCCTGCTCATCACATCTTCCCGGAGACTGAGAGCCACAGGGGATTAGGGGGGCAACCTCCTATCATACACCAAGTAGCCGAGGGAGAAGTGGTGGCACACCAACATTCTCACACGCACAGAGTGCTCGGTTGTCCCTATGAAGGAATGTTCTGAGGCAGAAGCTTGGCCTGCAAGCTGCACCGAAACTGCAGCATTTCATAGGCACAGTGTTTCGGCTGTACTCCTGCATCTGTGAGTCTGCTGTGCCCCAGGCGCGCGTGTTTCCGATTCTTACAGTGGTCAGCACAGGGCTGTTTCTCTTCTATGAGGCATCGACATGTGCTTACTGAGATCTGATGTACCCCCTCCCTCCAGGAGTACCAGGAGGCCCCCCCTCACACCCAGGTGGAAGGGGACAATCCTCAGATGTTCAGCTCAGTCCTGTACAAGTCCAGCCTCAGGTGGGTCGTGTGCAGCCATTCATCAATAGATCTCATGCATACTTGAATGATGGAACTGCAAATGTCTGTGTCTTTGTTGAGGGTGAGGAGCACCTGGCTGTCAATGGCATACGAGCTGATGATGAGGTGCTGTGCGCATGTGATGGTGGAGAGGGGGTTCTGGACACTCTGTAGATTGACATGCTGAGAGATGATACCTGTGCCATGTCCCAGACGATGACACCATACTACATGCTGAAGCCTTGAGTCCCACTCCCCTTGCTGGGCTACAGAGCCGGTGGGGAGTATGTGACAGAGCCACGAGTTTGGGGGCCCTCCAGTAGGAGTGGAGTGGGGGTGGGAGGAATGCAGGGACCGGGGTCACACCCCAGGGCTTTGGAACCACAGTACACCAGGACATATTTATGAGCGTTGAATAATGTAGGTATCATGCATGCGTAATAAACAGAATATAGTTGATAAATATCATCAAGACATGTTTGGAAGTGGCATTTCAAGCGCATTTGTGGCTCGCTTTCCAAAAACATAGATAACAATACTGAGTGTGTTTTATTTCCCCTGTGCAAGAAATATACAATTTTTGTTGCTATTGCATCTCACGATTCAAGTCTAAACCCCGAGCATGGGTTGTATTATGTGTGTGGGAACGTATTCTCAAGCTTGCTAGAGTCTATGCAGCAAGTTTACACTTCAGGGCAACATGTTTTGCATCAAGTGGAGATGCTCGGCCGCATTCAGGGAAACTGAGCCGATCTAGAACATTCATTATTTAAAACTATGACTGCAGTCGCAGACCGTGTGCCGTGACTTAGGTCATGCAATCTCTTAAAAGAAGATGTGATTTTTGCTTTCCTCCTGAGCACGGATCATGTGTCGAAGACACCAAGGGGCTCATGTAAAGCCCCTTGCACTTTGTCTCAGCTATAGTAGGTGTAGTGCGGCCAGTCATGAACTAACCGGAAGTCAAGTTTGCCATCTTCCTAGGACCCAAGTACAGAACACAGCTAGAAAGATCAAACTCTAACTGTAATGGAAATTTGAGGAAGGAGCCTAAATTCAACCCCACAAAAGTGCCGTAACACAAAAGCATAATAAATAAGTTTACATATACAGTAACATCAAATACTAAAAGATATTTTTCCCAAGACAGGATTTACAGAACAGTGAGTGAAACTCTATCTTAAGTTACTAGCTGGGGTAGGAAGTAGAGAAAGAAGTGTGGTTCTGCTCTTTAGAAAGGGAAGGCGGAGGTGGCGCGGTGCGTTGCCCCGTAATGTGGCAGCATCACCACCACTCATGTTCCAGCCTTTTTCCTCCACCAGCTCTTCATAGCTCGAAGTGATTCAAGCCGCTGGGCCAGAACAGAAAGAAGAACATGGAAGCCCTTACTCACCCAGCAGCACCTAAAGAAAGCAGCCCTATTGCGCTATGACTGCGGCCATAAGTGCCACACGCAGGTAAGCCCTTACCTGTCCAAGACAACTCATGAAAGATTGAAGGCATTATAAGTGGCAAATCATCAAAACAACAAGCGAGCTCAGGCTCCTATACAGATCCCAACTGAAAGGCAAAGCACTAGACGACGAACTGGAAGCACTTTGGAAACAGGAAGTAGTGAAGTGCATGCATATGACTGTGGATCCCCAGCACTTAACTCTTTGGACTGTATGCTTGTATTCACACTTGGAAAACTACCGTCAAGGAGCGACTCTGAGGTGAAGGCATAGAAAAAATGTGCACATTTCCACAAAAGTCGAGTGCATTGCCTCTGTCCCCGAGTTTCCACAACAACCATTAGACAAGCATAGCATTTCCGAGCTAACTGTGGGAGTTAGGTTAACAGACTAGTAACTTGCTTCTTAATAAGGTGCACTCAATTTACAACCATTTCAATTCTCCTCCAAAGGAGCCACCACACATTTCTACAATTTGGCCAATGGAAACGTTGTATCAGCTGCGTTTGCGTTCATGGAACATGCACCAATTTCTTCTGGATGCATTTTCATGCCCAAAGTTTGTGACAAACCACTCCAAATCAACCTGCTTTTGTGACACCACATCCAATGGAACGTCACCAGCAGGCTGCCAAAGGCAGTCTTAATTTTCCATGAGGCCGCCCTTCTCAGGCCTGGCCAGTGCACCTTTCTTTCAGTGAGATATTCGAAGCCTATGAAAATACATTAGAAAAATGACTATATTACTTGATTGGAAAGTTGGAAACAACTTTCCATTTGAGTGATGAACATGACATGCATTCGGTTCACAACACATCTTCATTGTCATGGAGGATATGGAACGGAACTATGTTTATGGTGGTCTGGTCAGATGTAATGGCTATTTGTATATGTACTTTGAGAAAAGCAGCTTTGGGTGTCTTCAGGGGCGTAGCTTCAGGGGGATTTTTGGGGTGTTACACCCCCTAATGTTTTTCTGGTAAATAGTTGGGTACAGATGCTTTCCTTTTTTTTTCTTTCTTTTTTTCCCCCCCAGCCCTCCCCTACCACCTAAAGCCACCCGCCACAAAAATGAAATACCTAATGGGACTTCTAAAAATTCCACAATCAACAATCCATTAGACAGGACCTTTAACCGGAGTCTTTCCCTTATCTAAAACAATAATTCACAGGGAAAATCCCTATCTGTTTACGGTTCTATTGATCTTATTGCAATTTATAGCAGTTTATCAGCATTTTTTACAGTATTGACCAGGGGGAAGCAGCGCATATCCTTTCCTCATCTACATTACAAGTGTCAGGTACTAAGAGCAAGCGAGTAGAGTGATATCCGACCCTTTAGCTTTCCTAATGGTCAAAAATTAATCACAAGCCTTCCCCCAGACATCCATACGCCCAATTCTACCGGCCGGCTTACTGTCGTAAAATAAGATCTCAGCAGATTAGGTGCCTTAATTGACCCTCATCTTAGGAGGCCTATTTATCTGCTTGATCCCTCCAGAGCGAAAGGTGTTTCCAAATCTTCTCCCCTTTCTTTCTAGACTTCATGCCCCTTTGGTCATAAATAGCTTTCTCAAGGCTGTGAACTTTCAATAAGCGAGCTAGCCACTGATGGAAGGTTGGTGGGTTAGGGTCTAGCCATAGCGAAGCTATGACAATTCGATAAACTGCCATAGCTGTACAGATCAAAGCCCCACCTTCTTCAACCCCCAGGTTGTGTATTCCAAGCATTATTACCTGAGGGGTAATTCCCACATGTATCTGTAGCTTTCCCTGCAGAAAAGTCTCTATTTCCAGTATAAGCGGGATGAGTTCCCAACAGGTGGCAAACATATGTATCAGATCGGCTTTGTGCAGTGCACACCTTGGGCAGTAAGTACCTTTCCCCTCTCCCCATTTGGAGATCCGATATGGCGTATAGTACAACTCAATGCATGTTTTATAGAATTGTGCCTGGAGGTTGGCGGGCATTAAAGTCCTTAAAGTATTAGAAAAGCCTTCTCGAAACTCTCCATCTGTTATTCTCAACTTCTCTTGCCACTTTACTGAGCATTGCCCCAAGTCATCTTTCTTATAGCTATTTAATTACACATACACTTGTCCGATCTTCAGCCCCTCAGGTTGGTTTAATCTCTCAACTAGCTCACATCTTTCATATTTACGTGTATCTCTTGCCTTTTTTGACAGGAAATCCCTTACTTGTAGGTATTTTAAAAAGTCCCTATTAGATAAGATAAATTCTTCTTTTAATTCATCAAATGATTTTAACCCTTCGAGTGTAAATAGGCATCCAAAATGTGGTATACCAGACTTTATCCATCTCTGGAAATAATGATCTTTAAAGATATCGGGTAGCTCTGTGTTCTGGACAAGAGGTGTAAAATAACTTACTTTAGCTACCCCTACCAAACGTCGTACTGCCGACCAGACTCTAAAAGCCGCCAGGAGTGTCTTGAAATGCACACGTTTATAGTACCCATAATTAGTCTGCCGCCAAAGGCACCCTCTTACATCGTACGAGTTTACATACACAAATGGATAACTCCCGCTAGTAGTTTCGGGCCCTGGTGTCTCATTCAACAAAGGTATATAATGCATAATAGAGGCGGACCACCAGTAAACTCTAAGGTTGGGTAATGCCAAGCCCCCACGTTCTTTAGATAAATATAAAAATGTGGTCGTCCTTCTAGGTCTTGTATAAGCCCATATAAATTGGGCAAAGATATTCTCAAATCTTTTAAACCAATAGTTCGAAAAAATCAATGGAATGGTTCTTAAAAAGTATAGGACTTTGGGGAAACAAATCATCGTTATTATATTACCTCGGCCAATCAGGGTTAGATGTAAATTATCCATTCGCTTAAGTGATTTTTTGATCTCTACTGCGCATGGTTCGAGATTTTCTTTGACTATCTCATCAATCTCTGAATCTATCACCACTCCTAGATAAGTTGTGTTTTTCACTACCCTTTTATCAGTGTTTGGGGCAAATTTATTAACCACAATTTGTGTTTTATCCCTGTTCAGGGCATATCCATACACTGCGCCAAACTTTTGGGCCTCGATTTCGATTACTTTCATAGCCGAGTCAGGTTGAATAGTAACTAATGCAACATCATCAGCGTATGCAAGAACTTTTCCTACAGGCCCAGTGTCAAAGAGGGGAGGAATTTTCGGTGAATGTTCCAGAAAGGGGTCAATGTATATGGCAAACAATAATGGGGAGCAGGGGCACCCCTGTCTTGTACCTCTTGTTATTTTGAATGTCTCAGTCAATCCCCCGTTCACCTGTACACTAGCCTTCGGATCCTTATACAAGGCTTTCAATGCCCGAATAAACTGCTCCCCAATCCCTTTCCAGGCCATAGTAGTCCACAGGAATTGCCAGGAGACCCTATCAAATGCCTTCTCGGCATCCAAAAATATTGCAGTCATAGGGTCTCCTGCTACCTATTTCACGTCGAAGAGTGTAATAATTTTCCGAACGTGATCAACCGTACTTCTACCGGGGACAAACCCGTGTTGACTAAGGGACACAATCTTCTGGATCAGTGGTGCAAAGCGGCAAGACAAGGTTTTAGAGTAAATCTTCATGTCCCCATTAATAAGGGTGATTGGCTGGAAGGATCCTAGCTCGTCCAGGGGTTTATTTTTTTTCGGGAAGATTACAATCTTTGCCATCATCCAGGAGGCGGGTGGCTCGATCCTCTGTATAATTTGTGCAAACAGGGTCTGAATAACTTCTCTCAATTGCACGTAGAAGACCTTAAAAAATTCAGTAGGGATCAAATCTGGCCCCGTTGCTTTCCCATATCTTCTCCCGTCATGAGAGATTTAGCCGTATGAGACAAATATTGCTCAATCTGTTCCAGCCTCTGTGACCCCCCAACGAGGTCTTCTGTGTAGAGAGTCTGATAAAAAGCTGGGAAGGCCTTCCGGATTCCTCCAACCTCGGTTGTCAGTCCCTCTATGGGGTCCTTAATTCCCTGAATTTTGTTTCGTATAGCTTCCTGCCTAGTTCTTACAGCAAGGAGATGACCCACCCATTTGCTCCATTCATACATTTCTTCGTGGCGCACTAATGCCTTAGCAACTGCTTTTTTAAACAATTTTTCCCCTATTAAGGTTTTACTTATTGCTACCTCGAAGCTGGCTGATTATATTCCTTCCTTCTGTTGTATACACTTAATTAGATTATATTCGGCTTGCGCCAATCCAATCTGGAGATTCTGAAGCTCAGCTTTCTCTATTTTATTTTTCCTCATTGTAAATTGCATGGTTTCCCCTCGTACCCCTGCTTTTAATGTGTCCCATACTATATTCAAGGGGGCAGACCCAAGATTCTTTTCCAAGAACTCCGGGATCCACTTTCTCATGTGATCCAAATATACCTCATCTACCAGTAGTGCTCTTTCGAACGTCCATGATGAACATAATTTCTCCTGGACCCCTATTCCCTGTATCTCCAGGATTAGTGGATTATGGTCTGAGAGATATCTGGGAGCTATATTAATGACACTTTTCTGTATAATTGTAGATAAGGCAAAAAAATTGTCTAGTCTTACATGTTTCTGGTGGGGCGCAGAGTAGTATGTATACCCGTGGTCTTGCGGTCTTAATCCCCCCCAAACATCACCCAGCCCATGCTCCAAACACAAATTACATAAGGACTGATAAACCTTAGGTTTTTTCCCAACATATGGCTCCCCTACTTTCCATTCGCTTCGAAGATTAATATTAAAATCTCCACATACCACAATTGGCAATTTCCAATGCACCAGTTCATTTGATACCCACCCTAATAGAGCCGGATCGTCCACATTACTCCCATACAGGGAGCATAGCGTAAATTTAAAAGAGCCAGGGAGGCTACAGTTAGCAATAACCAAACGCCCTGCTGTATCTACCTTTATGGAGGAAAACTATTAATTGTTATTGCGAGCTAATATTGCGACCCCCCGGGTCCGTGCTCCCTGCGACGTTGTCCCTATCACCCTGTAGCCCAGCTGTTTCAGGAGATCTTTCTGGCTCCCATCCACATGGGTCTCTTGTAAACACACAATGTCAGCCTGAAGTAGTCTCAACCCTTGGGAAACCATTTGCCTCTTCTTAATATCATTAAGTCCACAGATATTGATTGATCCAATTTTCAGCTTATTCATCCTTACCAAAAATGTCGAACCCCAGCAAAAAAACCTTATTTATTTCATTTGTCATCCTTCCAAAATTAACCTGTGTCATCCTTGTCCAATGTGCCCATTCTCCATCCCTCTTGTATCCTTCCCTACTATCCCCTCCACCCTCTCAGCTACTCCCTTCCCCCCACCCAGAACCATCCCCCCACCCACCCCCCAAACCTAGGCAATCAGGCAGAGCCTGAATGATGTGCGTCTAATAGGCTGCCCCGCCAGCCCCTCCCAGGTGGAAAAGATATGAAAACATAAGTGCAGCATTTCATTTTTGTTTCTCTTTTCAAACATAGCCTCAAATCCTGATAATCTCACACCTTTGCAATCTCTGTTCCTCTCCCTGATTTAATAATCTCATTTAGATACTCCTGTGCCAAAATTTCCGAAGAAAACACCTGTGTAGTACCCCTAAACTTCACTTTCAGCCTTGCCGGATTCTGTAAAAACACCTCAGCCCCTGCCTTCTGTAGAGGTGCTATCAATTGTCTCATTCTCCACCGTTGTTCCACAGTCGCGTGGGCAAAGTCTGGCTTAGCGAAAAAGGAGACACCTTCATACGACTTTGGGGAATTTGGCCGGGCTTGATCGTACACAAGTTGGCGCAGCAGAAAATTACCGAAGAACACTAAGAACGCCCTTGGTCGCTCTTGGGGTTGTCTCCCCATTGTTATGGGCACTGTGTGGGCTCTTTGAATCTCATCATTCCAGTCCAGCTTTACTTGCTCCGGGAAAGTATTTTTCAAAAGATTCACGATGTACAGCCTCGGATTGTTCCCTTCCACCCCCTCTGGAACCCTTAGGAAGCGCAGGTTATTCCTCCGCTGCCTATTTTCCTGCTCCTCGAGCTTACGCATAACATCCGGAAGGGTTCCACTCTGTCCAATAGTCTGTTCTTTTAATGCCTCAACTTCAGTTTCTAGGGCCTCGGTCCGAGTTTCAACCATCGTCAGCCTTTCTGCAAAATCCCCGCATTTCTTATTTATTTTCCTGATGCCGGCTTGTACCTTCTTATTAGCGATCCTAGCCCTGCGGCCATCCGCCCTTACTTCCTCCTGCATCTGCTGAATGGAACATAATATCATTGATAGTGATGGTTCTACCCCTTCTTTCACACCTACCCGCATTTCCTCCGCTGGAACTGGATGCGTGTCCGAATAGTCCCATTTCAGCTGTCTCCCCCCTTGCACCTCTGACTTTCTTTCCTTTTGCTCCCGCCTGTACTCTTTTTCCTCTGGGTAGCTTGCAGCGAGTCTTCCGATGATGAATCATCCATTTCCAGGGCCCCATCACTGCTATTCGAGGAAATGTCATCTTTCCCAGAGGGGTCCGATTCATCGGTTAGAGAAAAGAATTTCTCCTCAGTCCCTTCAGACGAGAGCTCTTCTCGGGTCTGCTGCCATAATCTGCCCAAGTCTCTCCTTGCTAGCAATTTTTCACTCTCTGGAGTAACAGCCTTTCCTTCATTTTACTTCCTTGGGTTTAGCGCATCATAGTGGTCGCTTATCCCCCCCAGATTAACACCTAGACCGTTCTCTAGACCCAGAGACGCATTTCCGGGGGGTAGATCAAGTATACCATTCCTCAGACCGTTTTCTGAGGAGTCCGGCTCTCCCCCATACACATTCTCATCCGATCCAGGGGTTATCTGTAACTGTAACTTCATAAATGTTTCCCCCTTACTTACAGTATCTGCTGCAGAGTGGCTATTAAACATGGAAACAAGGGTGGGCTGCGCTGGGTCCTCTTCTGGCTGCTGGTCTGGCTATACTTGTGCTTTCTTAACTCCAGACTCCTTCTTTGCTCCTCTGGCGTGCTGTTTACCGTCCTCAAAACTCCCGCTTGGCACCTTCAGACTTGCCGGTATCGAGGGTGTAGAGCCACCCCCCGTGGCGCCTACGGCGCCGGCCGCGCCCGCCGCGGTACGTGGTTTCAGCGTTTTGGAGCCTCGTGAAGCCATTATTCCATCCACTTTTTTCCACGCCTGCAGGATCTCTTTACGGCGTGAGCCTTGCTCCGTTAACCGCAGGACAATCAGGAGCAGCAGGAGAAGTGCATCCACAGTCTCCGACGCTGTGCTCGAGCTCAGGCCAGCAAGTCCAGCCAGCCACTGACCATCGCATCGATCCATCCGGGGGAGCTAGTGGAGGCGGAGCAGCTAACCACACACCATCTTGCCCTCCGTGATCTTCCTGGGTACAGATGCTTTCCAATGGGTTTGGTGAGGTGTCAGCCGGATTTCACCAGGAATTTTCACATACTCACAGCCAAAAATGCACACACACTCTGCCTCTCTGTTTTGAAAGTTTTCAAAACTTTTATTTATTTTACAGAATATTTTTTGTGTTTTCTCTCACTTAGTACCCCTACCAATCCGTATTCCTCTCCATTTCCACTGCCCCTTAAGCCCCTCTAGTGCGCCCTGCTCGTCGTATAATGTATTACAACTTTGTATGCTAGACTGATTGTTGTAAAATCTGTACACCCCCCCCCCCCCCATCCTACTGACCAAGCCATGCTCTTTGGTGTCTTTGGCCTATCGTATAATCAAAGGTTAATTTTTTATTTAACTTGGACAATCAAATTGAAGTTCCAAACAGAGCTGGACTGCTCAAAGGTGGAACACGTTTTTTCAATCCTTTCCAGAATCATTCTGTCGCATAAAGCAAATAACTGCAAATGCTTACTGGAGTTCCACACACATGAGCACCTATTTGCTATAGTGAATGCCTAATCCAGTCAAGGAGGGTCAGATTTTGACAATAACCTTTAGTATGCATGCATGAAGATGGATCAGGAGATTTTATTAGATGGTCATGCCCTCTATTTGTAGTCATAAATGTACTGGGTGGAAAGCTTTTTGCCTATTAATGACTTAAAGGAATCATGCCTTGTGTTGTGTATCTCTGTCCTTGCAGGAGGCTAGGAGTACTTGGCAATTAGGGATATTAGCTGAGGACACCTGCAATCTGGTGAACATAATCTGTCCCCCATACATGCAACATTAAAATGTCTGATCTGTTCTTGAATGTTTCCAGGGGCCTGGTCCAGGTTTCGATAAACACAATATCAGTGTTAGGATATCAAGTTATTCAAATTTGGTCAACAGGAGCGGCGCCATTAGATGCATAGCCTGACATGATTATTCATTGTTGACAGTAGATAGTGTATCTTTTAGAAACCCTAGTTAAATTTGACCGATGTTGGTTGACATCAGAATTAAATATATAGTAAGATGTAGTTTGAGCCTCCTTGCCAATGGATGAGAGTGTAGATCTATTTTGGTAATATATGACAACAAATTAATAATATTAACCCCATTCAGGTGTCAATAGTTGAGCAGGTCCTGAATTTGAACCATGTGCTTGCCCTATAGTACAGGATTCACACACATTGTTTGTCAACGATAATCACTCAAAGGCAATACTGTATGGTTTTGTAGGAAAATAGAACCTCTTATCTACCAGATCACCTTTCTTGATCACTAGACTTACCTAGTTGTATTTCTTTAAGCAGTTGTGCTGGTATTCAGGCTCTCGGACATCACTGGTTGGTACTCCAAGTTGAATTATCATGCTGAAACATTTCACCGCTTGTTCTCCAGGGGCGGCAGTGTCTCCTGATGTACAAAGCCATTTAGAGGTTGCACATTCTGCAATTTGCAAAATCAGTGTTTGAGATTGCTTAATGCTTAAGTGTTTTCCAAAAATGCATACTGACTCCAAGTTTGGAAGCGGAGTGTTTAGGGTGTGCCTTCCAAATTGGAATTTGTAAGGCTGTGTATCAATCGTTTATTACCACACTTTCAGTCACAAATCATGGCTAGGTTACTTTCTCCTCAACGGAGGTGGTAACCAATGTGCTATGGCGAACCGGCTCCCCTGGAGCCTATCCCCTTTATGAATGAAAACGAAAAATTTGTGGAGCATGGGCAATGCTTCAGGGGACAACTACCAACTCTTAAACAAACTTTCTTTAAAATATTCTAAAGTGCAGACCTGTTCCTTTAGGGGAAACAGTCTGCATTAAAATAAAAGATATATTGTATTTAAATTCTATCACACATATGGTGGTCTGCTGACTCCATCAGGCCACCATCCCTGTGATGTTATCCAATCAGAGTGCATCGTAATTTGTAACCTACATACCTAATGAATATTGATGAGATCGTTTGAATTGCGACATCCCTCCAAATGGTGATGATTTTTTTTAACTGACCTATTAGTACATAGGTCAGTTTGCACAATCTTAATCAATTTGCAAAACGCTGCCCATTCCTTAGAATATAGAGACGCCCTGTATGGAGACAGCTGCTCCGTTGACAGCAACCATGCATTCAGATACTTACTTAATAGCTGCCTAGTTTTATTCTGTCCTTGCCTGACCTCAAGTAACAGATGGAAAGAGGAGGGCGGTATTATGAAACACTGCTTATGAAAATGCCTCAACATGAACATGCTTACAAAACCCTAACATGCACATTATAGCTCATATAAGGTGATAATTGTGAGTATGCCAACCTAAGTTTTTTTTCTTTTTCCCCCATGCTGGGTGCATCACAACGAACCCACAAACCTGAGAAACGCGGATTTTTCCTGTTTCAGGTGAATGAGGTTGATCACCCTTTTTAGGTTTCGTCTACGCAGGGCGCATGCGCTGCATAGGAGGAGACCTCTTGATATCGATACGCTTTTTGGGCCAAAAACATGCACGCGTTGCTTTGCTTTCAATGGCAACGCATGCACGTTAGCCGATTCCCTTGCGGGAGCGAGCTTTCGAACCATCTGTTTGTAATTAACAGATATTTCCTGCTCGCTCCCGCAAGGGAAACAGGTGCAGGCCCCCTCCTCTCTCCCATCCCCCTGCTGCCTCTCGTCAAACTTAAAAAAAAAATTTACTTTGAAAGCGAGGAGCATGCGCTTGTTTATTTTTACTTTGAGCGCGAGGCTCGCTCGCTTGTTTTTTTTTTTTAAGTTGGCGTGGGGGCTCCGTTCAACCCTATGCACAGAATGTTCAATTTCACTTACTGGCCTTTGTATATGAGCATCATTTTGTGAATTATGTAGATGACGGAATTTCAAGATCGACTATGTTGTACTAGCCAGTCGAGAACAACATTTTCAAAATGTCTAATGTGTTGCTATTCGTGGAGTGATTGTTGACTTAATTAAATCATGCATTCCATGCTGATGTTTGGGGGCCCCTTCCATGGACCGTGTATTGCAAGGTAGGTGCATTTAAATAGCACTTACTACCCTGTGCAGGCGTTTAACCATTGATGGCTTGACTAGACCCTCAGCAGCCCACCATCACTTCCTCGATCCCGCTGCGCTCCAGAGTAGGCATGTGCCTCCATGTCAATTCTCTTAAAAGTGACTGTCTGCAGCTTGAAGTTCCCTCGCAGTTATAGAGGCGCTCTATGACCTGTGAGCTGAACCCACTTCAGAGCAGACTGCGGTAGGAAAACACGGAGTCCTGGGTCTCATTGTAATTTGCTTGCGCTGCCCAGTCTCCCCCTCGAGCTGTGTGGTTACGCTCTTTACAGCGGCTTCCTCGTAAAACGCTTGTGTGCTTGAACGAGGCGCTTAACTTGACGTCAGAGCAGATTTCGAATAAGATCAACCCTAACGAATGTTCCCTTTTCAACAGGCAGTTATAGCAGCTGTGTCTATAGTACCCTCCCACTGCCAAACTAAACTCGCCACACTCTCATTGATCCATCCTAAAGTGACCTTGAAACCTCTTTAAGGGTTCAATGGAATATCTCGAATTCGATTGGCTGAGCTAGCAGATTGTTGGATATATGATTAACAGACACTCTCCTTCTTGGTTACTATTTTGTAGCACAAATCCAACTCTTATTTTACTTCTGCTGCCGTCGCCACCCACCCTCTACACTCCTTCAAGTCTAGTTGATGAAAAATTGGCATAAACATGATTATTACTACATCCACGGTTTGAATCATTCTACGTTGTGCAGTAATATCGCAGCACCCGACGGAAAAACAGTCTGACACTTCAGCTAGCAAAAAACAGGCGGCAATTGCACGGTCTGAAATGCCGAAACAGCAGATTGTGTCATCTTTCAGCTCACCTAATATATCATTAGGTAAGGTCCAGCGTAAACGTAATTCCAACTAATGACTTTTAGTCCTTAATTTAACCTTGGGCCCCAAGTGCCAGGGATTAGATGAAAGTCTGGCCAAATCAACAATACAGACAGGTATTTTATCTACATGCCTGCTCCCTGTTGGAATGTGTTTTATTTTATTGTATTTTTATTTTAAATAGCAAACATTTACAAGGCACATTCAGCTCTTGCACTACTTAACGGTATCTGTTAAATTTTATGGTCTGGCTTGACAGAGCACCTCTGGGGCACGGGTGTTCGCAATTCGTTAAAATATACGCGGTTGGATTTGGCTCCTCCGGTGGAGCTTCAGGTCTCACTCACCTCATACTATTTGATCTTTGGTGTATCAAGCTGTCTCCTATTGAACTTTTGTACTACAATTGAAGTGGGACTATTTGACGTGCATTGACTAACCATGTTATGTACTTGATCTCATAAAGCAAACATAAGGAGATGATGGACGAAGCCCTGAAACTTTTCAGACACCCCCCCAGTCACAGATCTTGGTTGAATCCATCATCATTCTTTTGCTCACTTTGCCACCTCAGCCCAACTTTGTGTTTGCCTTGCTTTCATAAATGCATTGCACAAAGAAACAAGCATTGGCATAGCCAATAGGTCTCGTCTTTGGGACCGTATAAGGGGCATATCATCAACGAGGCAATAAAAAATTATCGCCGCTTTTGCGTCTGTTTTCGGACGAAAAGCGGCGATCATTTTAACGCCCTATTAGCAAGGACGCGCTAATGCGGGAATCCATCCTTCTTCGCCCCTTCCCTTAATGCCCAGCTTTGCATCTCTAATGAGATGCAAAGTGGGCGTTCCTCCCCAGAATAACGGGAGAAATGTCGCTAAGCGACATTTCTCCTATTATCAAGCCTCACGCTAAGCAGCATAGCGGCAAGAAAAGTAGCGATAACCTCTGTTATCGCTAGTTTCCTTACGCCTGCTTTGAAACAGACTTAGCCATGATATCCTATGGATGGTGGATATCATGGCTAAGTATGCCTTGCCCTATCAGCAAGCTATCGCCAAACCCTGTGCGATTATCTCTGTATTGCCAGCGATAATCGCACAGTTGGCAGCTTGCGCTCTGAATTTTATCGCTTTGGAGATAAGCGTTGCTGATAGCACGTTATCTCCGCAATACAATTCAGAGTTGGCCAGCGATAATTATCCTCGCGCTAAGAGCGCTGAGTGATAATTATTGCCTAGCCTTGATAATATGCCCCTAAGTATTTAGATATGCAGCACAATATCCTTGGTGCAGCAACATCAACTGTTGCATGTCTAAACACTTATAAGGTCCCAAAGACGAGACCTATTGGCTATGCCAATGCTTGTTGAATATTGGAATCATTTCTGCCCCAACCCAAGTAGTGGGAATGGCCATTCCCTGTACAATGGCATTAAACAGAGACCACAAAAATGCAATTAAAACAAAGAAATCTAGTTTTATTGCAACCTTGGAAGTATTCATCTTGTAACCCTGTGATTGTGCCATCCGTAAAACTTGTGAGTTCCAACTTTAAACACAAAATGCGTTGTTTTGCTAAGTGCTAAGAAGAAAGTTGTGACTCGTGCCTTGAAAAATACTAGCAAATTACATCAAAATACTGCCCGGGATTATCTACCATGCCATCAAAAATTAAGGTCATGAAAGTCTAAACTGTTTTAGCAGAAGGCCACGCTCCTGTTAAAGCAAGGTGTTCTTCGAATGGAAATATTTACACAAAGTGATTTAAAAAATCACATCTTGATTTTATGTGAGCAACTGAGAAACATCCAGAAAGAATATTAACTATTTTTGAGTGGGAGAAATTGCCACTTTAGGACCTAGAGCCAACATTTTCAATAAAGAAACTGTCTCGGAGCCAAAAGCGAGACGGAATTAGAAACTTTAATTTGGTGACCCTCGTTTCTGGGCTTGCTAATTATACTGGAAATCTGTAATGCAATTAGCGGTATTGGAGTTGGCACTCGTCTGCAAGGCTTGCGACTCTTCGGTGAATTCCAAGACCCTACAGTCATTGTTGCCGATAAAGTGGATGTCGGAAGCTGCCTCTGTAATTTGTAAAATCCCCAATTTGACAGCGAATTTATTTCCTAGAATCGCCTCAGGCTTTCTGTTTCCAAAGTTGTTTTCTGCAGCTGGACAGGCTCTGTGCTTTCTCCTTGTATGTCATTGCTTGGTGCATCTTATTCAAAGAATTCCCTTCCTGCACAAGATAGAAATTATGAGATTTCAAGTTATCACATCTTTTGTGAGCAGCTCAGCTAGTTTTGACATTTTCTCTGTATTCTGGTACTTGTAGTCCGGAATTTTTGATGGAAGAAGTTATACTATTAGTACCAAAAGCCTGCATGACCTACTCACACCTAGGGTGACTCGATGTGGACATGGCACCGTGCATCCATGTCAGGGCTTTCCGTTTAGAAACCCTTCTGAAGTGTGTTATTACAACTGATTACATTTAAAGCGTGCAGACTACAACTCCCAGAATGCAATAGATGTGTTAAATGTGAGGCCAGGACTCGAAATATAGGCCACCAACGCAATCTGATACATCACTCCATGCAGAAAGACCGCATGCTTCTAGTCCTGGGCCTAAAATGCCACTTCATAGTTCTACACAGCCTCTTTACGTCCTGAAGGTAGATTTGCATTAAATAAATATCGTATTGATCAAAAAAATAAAAAATACTCCAGCAATATGGGGCAAGTTGTGTTTTTTTTTCTACCGTGTGTGTGGCAACCCACCCTACATTTAGCCAAGAAACGTTGCGTTCTGGGATTTTGATGCCATGCTTCTCTGGGATGTTGATGCCATGATTCTCTGGGATGTTGATGCCATGCTTCTCTGGGATGTTGATGCCATGCTTCTCTGGGATGTTGATGCCATGCCTTTCTGGGATGTTGATGCCATGCTTCTCTGGGATGTTGATGCCATGCTTCTCTGGGATTTTGATGCCATGCTTCTCTGGGATGTTGATGCCATGCCTTTCTGGGATTTTGATGCCATGCTTCTCTGGGATGTTGATGCCATGCTTCTCTGGGATGTTGATGCCATGCTTCTCTGGGATGTTGATGCCATGATTCTCTGGGATGTTGATGCCATGCTTCTCTGGGATGTTGATGCCATGCTTCTCTGGGATGTTGATGCCATGCCTTTCTGGGATGTTGATGCCATGCTTCTCTGGGATGTTGATGCCATGCTTCTCTGGGATTTTGATGCCATGCTTCTCTGGGATGTTGATGCCATGCCTTTCTGGGATTTTGATGCCATGCTTCTCTGGGATGTTGATGCCATGCTTCTCTGGGATGTTGATGCCATGCTTCTCTGGGATGTTGATGCCATGATTCTCTGGGATGTTGATGCCATGCTTCTCTGGGATGTTGATGCCATGCTTCTCTGGGATGTTGATGCCATGCCTTTCTGGGATGTTGATGCCATGCTTCTCTGGGATGTTGATGCCATGCTTCTCTGGGATTTTGATGCCATGCTTCTCTGGGATGTTGATGCCATGCCTTTCTGGGATTTTGATGCCATGCTTGCAACAACAAATGAAAACTACAAGTCCCACGCTGGTGAAAGAAACGCCATGGCAGCGTGCTAGTACTGTCGTTCAGAGTAAGGAGGCAGAGTTGTGTGATAACAGGCCCTTATGTAAGCTGTCAAATTTTGCAAATATGTGGTAGCTTTTAATCGGTAGATAAATTCTGTTACATATGACTGTGTGCTCAGTACTGCTGTGCATTATGGAATCCAACCAACATGAATCTACTTTGATGTGTACTCGTGTCATCAGTCTATACTGTTTCAGTATTACCTGATTTACACAGACCTGTAGCCATAACGTTTACCTTTTGTCTAGAATTGCTGTCCATAATTCTGGCCCTTTGTCCTGAATGTTTATTGCTCCTGCTCAGAAAGCGCCTAGTGTACGGCAGGTGGTCACCCTACATGACCGCTGACCCACTGACACGTGTCACTGGGACCACTTGGCATCCATGAACCAGGCGCCGTGAAACCCACGGGCGGGGCCCCCCACCCTCCAAACGGCGTGCATGGGTCTTACAGAAACCTGCTCACATGTTTCGAACGTATGCAGTGATGGCCTTCACAATTAAATTAGGAAAGCCGCGTGTTATTAATTAACCACAAAATACCATACCTGAAGGTAAAAGGCTGTTTTCAATCTCCCTGACTGATTCCAGCCCTCGACCTCTCCTCCCCCACGCCCCCCTTATTGTCCCACCGCCCACGCAGGCTTTTCATTTCCGAACTGACACCTCAGAGACCCGAAACACGTTGGCGTTTTTTTTTTTGTGCGGCAACAAATTACAAGAAAAAACTTAAACTTAATTTCACCATTGGGAAGCGAGAGATTGCTTAGAGTAATAGCCGCGAAGCCCGCTAATGCTATTCAACATTTGCGCATTAAAGTGTGGCCTTATTAATTCCGAACATAAAGGCAACACAATAATTTGGAAAATTTAAAATACAATACATATCTAATGAGAAAAATGTGTGTGAAAGCTTTATTCAAATGAAAACACAGAAGTGTTTGAACTGAAGTATCTTTCATGTTGAGTTATGAGCGCATGTAATAGATTTAATTATTAATTTCCCCATTGTTCTGTGCTCACAGGCAGGGTTCAAGGCGCCGTCGTTCTCTGGCTTTCGCTGATCCAATTTGTATAATTATTGCCTGAATGAAGAATTACTTCCAATCCCGAGTTTTTATTTCTCTAATTGTCATTTTTGAGGCTGCATTCCAAAGGGGAGCACCTGTTCTTATTTCTTAGTCAGTTGATGGTTTGGAGTGATGGCGTCGCTGCTGATAATGCGTCTGTTCGGAGCTCTTTGTCTGGCCGGATTATTATGCACGCTTTTCATGCTTAATGAACACGTTATGTTTGTCGAGGTCTATCTCTGTACGCAGCAGATAACTAGGAAACACGGAGGTGAGTTTCTGCATTCGAAGGCTCGGCAGCCTGAGAGGCAAAGGGGTGGGGGAGGCGACGTGCATCGGGTAAGCACTAGAATGCATCGCCCATAAGCAAAATGACGTCACGTACTCAAACAGTTTTAGGCCTAAGGGAAGTGCAAAAGCGTCAAAATGGAACAGAGTTTTGTTCTTTGGCTGCTCTAATTTCCAACATTTGCTTTGTTTGGGCACCTTTGCTTAAAAAAAGCTTACCTGTCAAGCAGTGGATTTACTGTAACACCTTTCACTATCCTTATTTGTGAGCCATTTGGGTAATTTATTTTCACTTTGAACGTTGATGTAATACAATGCTCTTTTTGCCCGGTCACCCCCATTTTGTTGCTGAATTTAATTGCTGTTTTTTAGAGTTTGCACACACCGACACTGCTGTCTAATGCCCAGAGTATGGGTTGGCCCCTAAAATAGAAATTGGCTAATCCCGGATTGGTTCATTCAACTTTCTTATAAAGCCATAGTATATGGTGCAGAAAATACAACTGTGGCATGGCAAGTTAAATGCCACCTGTGGACTGCCACACATATTGTGCCATCCTTATTCTCCCACATTTTTATATTTAGTAAAAGTCCAATCTAATGGTGTAGTTGGGTTATTATTACATATATGGGAAAGGCAACTTAAAAAAGGTATGCTTACCCAGCCTGAACCTGCTGGAGGCTAATTTGCATTAGGTGTACATCCTCTGCCCAGCCTGTACGTGGCCTGAATGAGGTGTGAAAACTGCTCCCAGCGTAGCGACAATCATCTGAATGTGAGAGGAGTTTTCTTCCCCTGGCAGGAAGACCAGCTAAGGGTGGTCCTAGGAATCAAATTACTTAAGGGGGCTGCTCAGTCACATGTAAATGTCAAGTGACGTCTAGAAAGGCCTAGCGTTTGTCTCTAAACTCAGGCTGGCACCAATCCCAGTGGGAGGAAAGCTATCCCCAGAACCGGCTTACAGAGACCACAGAGGAGGGGGCTGCTCACAACCCTGGTCACACCTATGCATGGGCACAGAGGCTCTGCACAAGGGAGAAAGGGTTTCTCCATCTTGGTTTTGAGAGTGAGGAGCACTGTGGAATTCTTTGCAGTAAGACAAACAGGATCTGCCAAAAGAGCGGGTATGGTTGCCCCTGGGAACTTTGATCGCATTTGTTAGGGAGAGCCCAGGAGTCCCCCACAACCACTTGACAGGCATAAATGTGGCACCTCCTCAAAACACCTCTTAGACAGACAGAAGAAAGGAAGAGGACTAGACCTGTAGACTGTGACCTGAGAGGAATCCTGGAGGGCTGGACCTGCCGCCTCTTGTACCCACGATGAAGAAGTGGACTGCAAAGTCCTGGTTACTGACCTCATGTGGTGCTAAAGAGACACAAGTTGCAAGAAGCCTTTTCCCTTGTACTGAAGTTTGCTGCTGGCCTCAGTCTGACACGATGAGAGTCTCAAAGTACCTTCCCCTGAGATCCTAGGGATCTTAGACATGTACTCCTGTGGTTGTTGGAGCACCGGAAGAAAGTTTGGAAACTTTTGAAATCTTTGGCTCCAGAGCTTCAAGGGGATCTGCTGTGACAAGTATCTGACAGGTAGTTCCAGTGCATCAGATTGAATTTCAGCTTTGCTGCCAAACATGAGTGCCACTTGACTTAATGTGAGCTGGACACAATATTTATAGTCCCAGGCTTTCATTTGACAGTAAAATGTGTTCTGGGAGTTGTAATCATGAGCTGTTTCCATTGAACCATGTGGACTAAGTCACCTGACAACAATGACTTGATAGAAGTGAAATTACTAAGTCCAGAACACAAGCTGTTGGATAAATAGCCAGGGCTGGCTCATGTTAGACATGACATAGGGCATGTGTTCAGCTATCTGATTGAGAATCAGCAAGAGACTTTTTCTGTTTCAGTTCCGTGTGATATGTGCACTCTTTTATGTGGATTTTTGTGCATGCTCGAAAGAATCCATTTAGCAATAATTGTAAGTTCTTAACCCTGTTCCCCAATGGTTTTAGCAATACTTTAAGTATGTAGGTTGTAATGGTGGGGTCTACGTACTGCTTTATTTGGAATTTAAAAAAAAGTGATGATGGAGGGTCTCTAATGGGGGCATGGCCTACGAAGCATAACTATGAACAATGTCTGTACAGGAGATGTGTTCCTTGTCACTTAGGGTCCTAGTTATGAAAACGTCATGCAGTGCAGTACAGCAAAACACCTTGCTGCACTGCACTGCATGACAGGGAAAGGGCAGGAATGCGCCGTATTTAAGGCAATACAGCTCATGCCTGCTTTTTCAGCCTAGCACCAACACAGGCAGCCTTGCATTATGGTGCAAGGGTGCCATGCAGGATTGTTTTTATGCAGGAAGGGGTACCTTCTTGCACAAACAAAATTCTGAGAGGCATAGTCCTCTTTCTATGTGTGCTGCAGAATGCAGCACACATAGAAAAAGGAAGTAACCAGGAGAAATATGCCTCTCGTGGGAAGTTGTATCTTTTTGGCGCATTGCCAGGTCTACCATTCTGGTGAATCTGGGAATGCGTAAAAAACCATGGGAGTTGCACGTGAACACCCACGCAACGCCCATGGAATGCCTTCCCAGGGCAAAGTAAGACAACACAGCGATTTGCGATGCTTTGCCTTTCCTTCAGATTTATGGAGTCACTCATGGCCACTTGGGGTTTGCGTTGCGCATGCACCACGTTGCGTTAAGCGAAATGACACAAACCATCTTGTAAATAGGCCCCTAAGTGTTAAAGCTCATAGATCTGGAATAGAATCTGGATGTCAAGCACCAAATGAGACATGTGCCTTTATAGCACTTCTTTTCCTTTTCACACTGACACACATGACCCACATGTACTTGCTTTATTTACATGGCACTTATTACTATTGTTTTATTGTTAAGTACCATTGTAAGTAACAGGTATTCTTATTACCTGATTTAGTGCCTCAGCGCAAATGGTGGTAATCCTGCACCATCTGAGTTAATAATACAAGGGTCCCATTAACTTCTGTGGTGTGGAAAATTTAGCCTTGGGCTAAATGATGGGGATCCTCTTAAAATTCGTAATTAGGTGGGTAGCGGCACGGAGACGGCTGATCGGGTAGGGGGTGTTGTCTGTCTCCTGTTTATTGGAAGATTTGATTTACTTTTTCCTATTGTTCAGCGGACAGTTGAAAAATTGCTACAAATTGTCAATAAAAATGTATTTCCTGTGGTGATTTCCCCCTGAGATTTTGGATGCTCCCAGCAGCTGAAATCTCCAGTGGGACAATAAAAGGTCCATGGTACCTTCATGAACCTCATAAGTATCAATGGCGCATTCAACAGTATTGCCGGCCCTATATGGAATAACAGGTTTCTCATAATGTTCTTATAATACATTGAAGTGTGCAATTTCTATAAAAATGAAGAAGCAACCCCACCCATGTGGGGTGTCTCCCTGGGCACTGGTCTGTAGCTGAGTTAGCTTATCTTGGTTATAGGTAAATATGTTACTCGTTTGCGTGCTTAATATTCGAAATTGTTTTTATTTTCACAATCATATCCTCAATATTCCGGGAAGAACTTCAATTCCCAAAATGCAACATTGGTGTTTACTTCAAAACATCGTGTTGTTCAGCGTTCCAATGCATTTCGGCGTATAGCCTTCGTCAGGGAACATCTAAAATGAAAATTTATCTATGTATAATAATACAAGAACGAATTATGCCCCGCATATTTAAACCACACTTCACATCTCTAAATATACCCGTTAACTTATAGTTTACATCACAAACACAACCACCTTTCTGTTTAACCGTATGTGATTATAACAGTGCATCATGTAATTCGTTCTTGTATTATTATACATAGATAAATTTTCATTTTAGATGTTCCCTGACGAAGGCTATACGCCGAAATGCATTGGAACGCTGAACAACACGATGTTTTGAAGTAAACACCAATGTTGCATTTTGGGAATTGAAGTTCTTTCCGGAATATTGAGGATATGATTGTGAAAATAAAAACAATTTCGAATATTAAGCAAGCAAACGAGTAACATATTTACCTATAACCAAGATAAGCTAACTCAGCTACAGACCAGTGCCCAGGGAGACACCCCACATGGGTGGGGTTGCTTCTTCATTTTGATAAATCCACACTCCTAAGCAGGGAGTGATACCCAGGAGCACGGCACAGATTTTGGAACATTTATGCATCCGCGCAGTGCACAATTGACCCCTATGTGATCAATTTCTATAAAAAACCTTCTTCTAATTTCCTTTTTACTGTGGAGTTGTGTTTGTTTCTAACTTAAAACGACATAGCAAAAGGAAACTCAGATATGACGCAGTCCCTACTTAGAAGAAAAAAGAAAAAAAAACTAGAAAAACATCAAAAAGAGTCATGGAGGCTTAAGAACTTCCTGTTGAGACGGACTTGGTGAGAGATGTTGCAAAGCACATTTATCAAAAAATGTTGTGACAGGTGACCATATCTGAATTCGCTTCACAGTCATTTGTAAAGGGAACAAAAGGAATGTATCCAGTCTGTGATGATGACATACATCATACCACCAAGCTGTGTAAGAGATCTTTGTAAAGTCCTTCCAGTTTCTCGTTATCTGCTGAAAAGCAACTGCTATTAGTAAATCACCAATTCTAACATTAAGTTTGCAATTAGCCCAAACTGGTGAAAGGCTTCCCAAAAAAATGCCCTTTACAAAGAACGGGATACTGGTGCCAAAAATTAGGTTAATTTGAGACCATACCTGTTTCCAGAATGTGCGTACAAGTGGACATGAAAAAAGCATATGAAACAAATCAGCATCAGAGGATGAACAAGACCAACAAGTGCCTTGTACAATGGGGAATCTTTTATTTAAGGTGTGAGGAGATAATAAAAGTCTATTGTAAGTGTAAAACAGTGTTTGTGTTAAACTAGCTGTTCTAGAGGTTTTACGTATTTTAGTCCAGATCTGATTCCACAATGATAGGGGCCATACCACATTAAAATCTTGCTCCCAAGCGGATTCAGTCTTAGATTTTTGTCTTGGGATACCTCTTGATTGGAGGAGGGTGTATAATACAGAAGCTTTGGGTTTAGTACGAATAGAGTGGACAGGTCGGTAGGGGTATCAGTGATATGTGAAGTATCAGAAGCACTGGCAAATTGAGTAAATACATCAAACACCGTACGACGGAGAAGATGATATTTAGGAAGGAGAGCGGCATGCAAGTTATATGACTGAAGAAGCGAATGAAAAGAAACAAATTCATTATTTGAAAATAACTGATGGACCCAGATCAATCCACGTTGCCTCCAGGACTTCCAATAAAAGGGTCTATTGTTTATCAATTAAGTTTTGTTGTGCCAAATGGTGGAGGCTAGAAAAGACTCAGGAGTATCAGGAATTAAAGGGAGTAAAGGGGAAAGAAGTTTGGGGGTAAATTTAAATGAAGGAGTGGAAAGTGTTTGGGGTTTTCGAGAAAAAGAGAGATATTCTTAAAAGGAAAAAGGGAACAAAAACGAACGTTCAACTGATGCCCATAAGGGACAGTCTGCCGTAGGGTCAAGCAGCCAATAAGAGGCCTGTCGTAATAAAAAAGCTTTTTGATAGACAGGAAAATTGGGAAAGTTAACCCCACCCTCAGTTAACTTGGAAATAGCCATACGTGATTTCTTATTGTTCCATAAGAAAGAAGACAGTGTCGAATTAATCAATTTGAATAGTTTTGGAGGAATGGGGACCGGAATATTGGAGATAATATATAAAACCATGGGGGAGAGCATCATTTTTATAGTATCTAAACGGCCCCACCAAGAGAGGTACAGGGGGTGCCATTTGGTAGTGAGTTCAGAGAGTTTTTTAATACAATTATTCAAACATAAAGTAACTGTGTCTTTGATTGTGGGTGTGAAATGTAGACCTAAATATTTGATATGGGAGGATTTCCAAGCAAAATTCGTTGGGGCAAAGTCGGCTTTAAAAGTGAATTTAGTCAAAGGTAAGATTTCACATTTATCACTGTTCAGTTTGTACCCTGAAATCAGCGAGAAAGATTGAACTTCCATAAGAAAGGCAGGGACTGATTCGGAAGGGTTTGAAATAAAAAGCAGAATATCATCAGCGTAAGCTGCCAGTTTGACATGAGCTTCACGGGTCTGAAAACAGTGTATTTGTGTGTTTTGACAAAGCTTTGAGAGAAAAGGCTCAAGGGCTAGATTAAAAAGAAAAGGAGATAGAGAGCATCCTTGACGCACACCTCTACCAAGGTCAAAAAACTGTGAGATTAAACCATTGGCACATACCGCAGCACGTGGATTGGAATAAAGAAGTGAGATGAGAGCTATAAACTTCGGACCGAAACCAAACCAATGGAGAGTGTAGAATAAATATTGCCATTCAACTCTATCAAATGCTTTCTCCGCGTCAAGCTCTATAGCAGCAAGAGAATGTTTAAAACGTGGGGCTTTGGATAAAATATTAAAAAACAGTCTCGTATTGTCATTTATGACTCGTCCTTTCACGAAACCGGATTGCTCCCGTCCCAATAAATTTGGTAGGATAGGGTCAAGACGTAAGGCCAGTGCTTTAGAAAACATTTTGTAATCTAAATTAACCAATGAAATGGGTCTGTAATTCTTACAATGTTTCAAATCTTTGGCCTCCTTAGGAATTAGACATATATGAGCTTCTGAGAAAGAGCCTGCCGATTTTCCGGAAGAATGAAAGGAATTGATCAAAAGATGCAATTTAGGTAGTAGTAATTTATGGAAGTGGAGATAGAATTCGACAGTAAAACCGTCTGGTCCAAGTGCCTTATCTTTTTTTAAATGTTGGAGTGCAGCCAAAAGTTCTTGTTGTGTAATGTCTGTTTCTAAGGACAGCAAATCAGGGAAATGTTTCTGAGTTTTGTGTATGTTTGAAAAGAAATTTGAAAGCATATGAGTAGTGGAATTCATTTCAGAAGCGTACAGTGACTTGTAAAAAAGGGCAAATTCATTCAGAATTTCCGTATCGTGAAGTTTTAAAGCAAAATTATAATCAAATATAGAATCGATATTGAGTTTATTATGTTTGACTTTTAAGTAATTGGCTAAAGTTTTACCAGCCTTATTTTTCCCACCATAATATTTTGCGCTAGATTTCAGGAGGTAAAATGAAGCACTATCGGTTGATTCCTTATTAAATTGTAGATTTGCTTTTATAAGGGCATCAAGAACATCTTTTGAGTTGGATGTGTAAAAAGAATGCTCCAGTCTCTTAATATCACGAAAAAGGGATTTCGAGTGTTTGCACGCATTACTACGCTTCTTGGTCACAAAGGGGATAATAAAATCTCTCGCTGAGGCCTTAAAAGTATCCCAAATAGTTGAGAAGGGTAGTGAGATAGTATCATTTATAGAAAAGTATTCATCTAAAAAGGAAGAGAACGAGGAAGAGAATGTAGGATCCAGAAGAAGGGAATTATTGAACCTCCATCCTCTGGGCGCATTAACTTTAGGTAGAATGTCCAAATCTATGGAAATTGGGGCATGATCAGATAGCAATATAGGTCCTATTTCTGCATTTAAAAGGGCTTGTGAAATATGATGGGAAAATAGTCAATGCGTGTTTGAGAGTGTTGTACAGGGGAATAGAAAGTATACTCTCTGGTGGTGGAGTTGCACAACCTCCAGGCGTCCAAGAGTTTGTGCTGTGTGACAGCATGAACGAAAGATTTATGTGATTTGTTGGGAATTAATGCAACTTTGGAGTTTCGATCAACAAAGGGATCAAAAACCTGATTGCAATCCCCTACTAAAATAAAGTTATCTTCTCTGCAGAGGGCAATCTGTTGGGCAATTGAGAACCAAAAAGAGGAATCACCACCAGTTGCACCGTATACAATTAGAAAGGAGACTGGAACATCCTTCAACATCAATTTAACATTAAGCCATCGACCCTCTACATCAGAATCCTTGGATATAAATTTGTGATTGAGGGATTTGCGACAAAGCATCATAACCCCATTACGTTTACCATCACCATTAGAGTAAAAAACATCTCCTACCCAACCTCTTTTAAGTTTTAATGACTCACTCTCCGTTAGGTGAGTCTCCTGCAAAAAAACAATATCAGCATGCAATTTTGCTAAATGGGTCTGAACTCTTTGTCGTTTTATAGGGGAATTCAGCCCTCTAACATTCCAGGATACTAGTCTCAACGGCATAATAAATTAAGAGGACAAAAAAAAAACAAAAGGACAAATAGGGAAAATGGGTAACGACATATCAATTGAGAGAAAGGGTCAGAAAAGACAATGAAGGGAAAAAAGATCTTGGATATGATTACCAGAGCGAAAGGCAAGAGAAAAGAAGAATAGAAAATAGTGAAAGGAGATGAACAGTGCTATGGGGGAAAGCCAAACAACAGAAAGATATATAGCTGGAACTATGATACGGAGGAAAGCGATAGGAAAGTAAATGTGAGATAAGAGAGATCAACAACAATAAAAATTTAAAAATAGCCACGTGAAGCAAAGAGCAAATGAACTAGGAGGAAAAACAGGAGGAAATACACAAAAAGAAAAAGACTGAACAATACCGAAAAGGAGTGGGAAAAGAATATATGGAGGGGAAAGAAACAGGAGAAATACAAAAACAAAAATGACAGAACTATAGGAGGGTAACATACCTACAGAAGGAGAAGCCGAATGAAGACGAGGAGGGGGTGGACCACATGGAATGGACGACATATCCAGGGTCAGCGAGGCGGAGGCTCGGGAAGACATCAGAAAACAAGGGTAGGGAGTCTGTGGCAACAAAGCAAAGTGAACATTAGGATAATCTATAAGAACAAATTCAAACAGTAAGGATTAAGAGCACTGATAAATAGAATCCCAAACGAGAAAAATATAGGAGAAAACACCCTCAAATATGCCAATAATGAGAAAAAACAACATTTAAACTACCAACCAACGAAATGAAGGGAAGAATTTATAAACAACATTTCAGAGAAGAACCATTGCAAACATTAAGAAGAAGGTGCTGAACCAGAGGAATCCATGACAGTCGGTTTGCACAAGTTGATGAAGCTTTGTAGACGCAAAGGGTATTCATATGTAGTTGTTCTATTATTGTATGTGACTTTGAAGAGGCAAGGATGGAAAAGTCCATATCTGGCTCCTATTGAGCGCAATTCAGCCCGCATATTCAGAAAAGCTTTGCGATGATTAGCTGTAGCTTTAGCAAAGTCTTGCGCAAAATACAAGGAAGAACCTGACCAAGTAATGTTGGGAGATGCTCTGACCGCTGAAAGAACCTTTACCAGATCTGTATACTCAAGAAAGTATAAGATGACTCCTCGTGGTCTTGATGAAGGCGCAGTGTGAGCTTGAAGGCGGCCAAGCCGATGTGCTCGCTGAATATTGAGCACCGTTCCCTCTGGCATATGGAGCAGCTTAGGGATGAAAAAGGCAATAGAGTCTGTCCCTTCGAGACCTTCTCCCAGGCCGTAAATGCGTAGATTATTACGTCGACTACGATTTTCCAAGTCCTCTACTTGCTTTTGAAGTGTGGAAACTTGAGAGTGAAGATGAGAGACAGTAACACAGGTCTCTTTAAAAGAGGAAACAGAATGTTCAACTGACGAGACCCTCGCTTCAAGTTGAGACCAGTTGTCCGTTAATACTTGTAGTTTAGTATTAGTCTCTTCCATAAATGGACGCAAAGCTCTAATTTCCTCCAACAATAGCTCCATCGACACTGGCAATGATGATTTAGGCGGCGACGGAGGATCCTTTTTTAAGCATTTAGTATTGGATTTTCCTGAAGCTGTAGATGGGGGCTCCATTGTGGCATCTGAATTTTTAGAAGATGAAGCTAAAGAATCTTCCAGTTTAGAAAATTCAGAAAAGGTCTTTGAATTCTTTATAAAAATGCGTTTCGGTTTGGAAAAAGATGGGCGTGGTATCTTTGTTCTACCCATAAAACACAAATAGAATACTCCGAGACAGTGATAGTGCAATGTACCAGGAACTAATTACAGCGGACAAGGCAGTTAGCGCAGGAAAACACTGTCAAAGTGGATTAAGAGAGGCTCCTCTAGTCAGAACATTCTTTGGTTGCCAGTCACCAAGTCAAACTCAAAGCACTGATGCGCCAGAAGCAAAAAAAAAAAAAGGGTGTTGCAGCTAGTACTCCCAGCATTCCAAGCAGATAACAATTGATTGAGTGAGACACCGCAAAGAGTGTTTATGCAGAGCGCTTCAATACCAATCCCTTTATGAAGAATTTGCTAAAAATAGAGGATGTTACTGCAGTAGAAGGGTATTGTATCCTGAGGACAGGTTATGCAGAGATGAGGGAGTCACCATACTGAGTGCTGCATACCCGAAGGTGAAGAAATGTAGACAGAGTATGGGAAGAATAAAGCTGCAACAACAAAGCGCCACAGACTCCTTCAGAAAAGGCTGCCAATTAGCATTGGTGAAGTTCGGGCAATGGGCATAATAGCCTTGGCAGGCAAAAATAACATTTTGTCAGCATTATGAGGAGACGCGCGCTCGCGCGTATAATTCAAAATGGCGGCCGCGCTAACTACGGGACTGCCAGAGAACTCAATTTGAAGAAAGAATTGTCCAGATGCCGCTTCAGAAGTCTGCAAGGGCCGGATAACATGCCCGAAATCTTCAGAAACTCGGAGATATTTTGAAGCAGACATCAGCTGGCCTCGAAGCGCCGAGTCTTCCCGACGGACCGCGGAGCCTCACCCGGGTGCTGCCATTCACTCGGGCGCCAAGACACACCCCCCCCTATTTTTCAATTTAATTGTGAGTTTTTTATCTACTTTGAACGGAGGGAGGTTTAGCTAACCCTGCTGGGAAGAATTTCGCTTAATAAGGAACTAAGATGCAGGGTTGGCAGAATTGTGACAGTCCTGCTTATGAAAATGTGCAGCAGCTGGATGAGAGTCAGGGACTAGTTCTCTAGAGAGAACAAGCATTTGCAATGCAATATGTCTTGCATTTCTGAGAGTTTGAGCTATTGGCATTGTAAATGACAATGCCTTTTATTATTGTGTTGTTTTTAAAACAGATACATAAAAGGCATTGTCATTTAAATCCCAAAAGCTTAAACTATGGCAAATGCGAGACCTATTGCATTGCAAATGCTTTTTTTTGTAAAAGCGGCCAATTCCACGTTTTTACTTTAATGGCAGCTGCTCCCCTTTCTTTAGACACGGCTCATCTAAAGAAAGGGGTGCAGGTGACGTTAAAGTGAAAGCACAGTATGGGGTGTTTTTACAAAAAAAAGCATCTGTTTGTCAAGTTGACAAACAAATGCTTTTTTTGGTAAAAGCGCCCAATGACCCGATTTCACTTCAGTGGCGGCTGCGCACCTTTCTTTGGACGCGGCTCGTCTAAAGAAAAGGTCGCGGCCGCCATTAAAATGAAAGCGTGACATTGGGCACTTGTAAAAATAAAAATTACGTGCGCCACTTTTAGCGCCGCAAATAAACCAAAGGCCCGGCCGCCACTGTATCAGTGTGGCGTGCTGTGAAAAATAAAGCATTGCGGGAGAGCGTGTCCTACCTGCATCATTAACAAAATAGTGCTCAGAGGCTGTAATAAAAGCCTACCGAGTAACAACACATGTAACGGGGGTGTCCTCATGGGAGGTTACAAAATGAGACAAGGCGGTACTAAAGAGGGACTATTAAGCCTATTGACCAATGAAAAGCCACAGTTTACAAAGGACAATGACGCACCAATGAAAAATATGGGTGGAGAGTGGGCAAAGCTTCAAGTCCATACCTGAATATAGCATGCCTCGCAGAGCAGCGCATGCGCTGCCCAGGTTCGACCTAAAAACACAGGAGCTAGGGCTACCCACTGTCAATGTTAGTGTCTTTTTTAGAGAAAATTCCTATTTCCATGTAGGAGAGTACAAAACTCATGCAGAGCAGACAGTGATGCTCAGAAATTATATGCTCCAGCTGAATAATTGATCTAAAGTGAAGCGCTACTGAAAGAAAATACATAGTTTTGCATGATCACCCCCATATTCTGCTGATTGGTATTGCTGTATTTTTTTAACTCTGCACATTGGGGTCCAGCAGTCCAGTCCCCAGTCAATTTTCTCTGACCACTAAAACATAAACTGGCTAATCATCTCTTGGCATATTTAACTTTCCTATAAGGCCATGGTATATGGTGCAGGAATATACACCAATGGCATGGAAAGTTAAATGTCATCAGTGGACTGCAGAACCTATTGTGCAATTCTCTAGGCTGACTAGGAAAATATGGCTTCGGGCCTCCATTTGTAACCTAACTGTTGAAGCCTTTAAATTCATGGGCAACCCAGTCAAAATAATCAATTTTGACAGTCAGGAGCCCTACTTTTAAATATTAAGGGCCTCATTTATGAGTTTTTGCCATAGGACAGCGCCACAGGCCTTCTTGCTGCGCTGCCCTACGGCAAAAGCAAAGGGCAGGAATGCAACGTATCTATCATATATGTCGCATTCCTATCCTGTTCCCCGTCGCTGGCGCAAAATGGGCTGTCGTGCCCCAATGCAGGCATCTTTGCACCATGGTGCCGGCGATTTGGGAATTATTATATTTTGTGCAGGAAGGTTTAACGATCACAAGAGGCTTTTCCTCTTTCTCTGTGTGCTGCAGAATGCAGCACACATAGAAAAAGGAAAAAGAAGGAGAATAAATATATTTCTCCTAGTTGTGCCTCAGAGTTACAATTTCTCGTAAATCTGGGGCAGTGTCAAAAAGTCATCGATGTTGCTGGGAACTCCCCCAGCAACACCCATGCACGCCCCTTTAACGCAGAAAACTGTGTTAAACGTAACAATATTTACAAGGCAGCATTAAGCCAAGAAAAGTGGCTTAGTGCTGCCTGGTAAATATGGAGCAGGCTCCAGCAGCACCAGAGCATCACAAAAAGTAGCATACAAGCGCACAAAGGGCTTATAAATAAGCCCCAAAATAAGTCACCCATAAATAGGCATTTTAGCCCAAAGGTTAGAGTGGCCAGTATTTATAAATGGAGCATGTAAGGATTTAATGTTGGCAAGTTCCAGGAGAGACTAGCCACCCCCAAATCTATTTTCAGCCTAAAGAGTTATGGCTGACCCCGTGAGAAAAATTAGAGTGCCGTTAAAATGCTATGTTTCCTAACTTTGCTGTGGGTTGAGCTATAGAAATGATTCAACCAATATTTTTAATATTTTAAAAAAATCCAATTAAATGGTGATGTTGGATTGATGATATACAGGAAGAGTAACTTTAAAAACTAAGGAACTTATTTATGAAAGGCCTGCACCGCCATTGCGCCACTAATTTCGATGTGACAGAGGCACAGGCAGTACTCCATATTTACGAATTGACGCGTGTGGCCAAATGCTTCAGTTTTTTAGACCTGCGTTTGAAATTGCCAGTGCCAGAACTGGCTGCGTTACGTAGAGGATAATATATTCAAGGAATTCCCTAAAAAAATCAAGCGTAAAACCGACGCAGTGATATTTGTGGTTTTGACAATGTGTGATGCATTGTCAGCAAGCGGTGCGCAGAGCCTGAAATGCATCAAAATTCCTGTGCATCAGCAATCCAGGCCTAGGAAATGATGCATTGCCTGAGGTACATTAAGACAAGCCACCTAAAACAGTTTTGCAAGCTCAACTACGCCATGGAGGTGCTATTTTTGCAGCTGGGAGTTGAGAGGAGACCGCCACCCTACCCCCACCACATAGGCAGTGTAGGAGAAGGGAACACGTTTTTCTCCAGCAGACTACCCTCATTGACCTCAGGGAGGATGAGGTCATCGCATACTACTGACTCAGCAGGGAGTCCATGAAAGAACTGCTGAACCAGATAGTGCCAAGGCTCCAGCCACCAACTGCCATGCTTACCAGCATCCCACCACAGGTCAAACTGATATCTGTCCTCCACATGCTGTTATATGGTTCATTCCAAAATCAATGTGTTATTTCACTCTGTGTGGATGGATGGAACCACATCAAATCTACAGGGTAAAGTATCCTGAATTAAATCATGTGGCATGAAAGACAATGCAATTATGTGGACAAAGGCAACACAAGGTAAAAATTAGAGGTGAGTGTTGCCTCAATGGCATACAAACTAATACTATCAGTTAAAGTTCTACAAGGTCAGTGGTGTAAGTACAGGTTCTGTGGAAATAAGCAAGTGTGTCACACTTAGCTGTAAATTTGTATGTTGCCCAAAGTGTCAGGGGAAACACAGGAAGAAGTACGTGGCATGCCATGTCAGTGTAGGCCCCAGGGATGTATTGATGTCAGTACTGGATAGCATTGTGACACCAACAGTTCAAAACATGCATATCTCAGCAATACTAAGAGTCTACGTACACACAAACACGTAGGTTGACGGAAGCATTGACTGTTGTAACTAATTTGATGGCTCGCTTGTTCTGTTGAGTAAGTAGGCCAAATGTAAAGCACATATATCCAGCAATGTAAAACTCACTAAGTCAAACACAATGCTGCCAAACATGTCATACATCAGTCACCACCTTAGATTAAATTCCAACCTTGGACAAAGCACTACAATATCAACATACATTTGCCACAGCAAACAGAAAAATATCAAGGCCTAGAACTACATAATCCCCTACAAGTCAGAGTCATAAACATACATGTGAAAAACCAATGTAATGTGTCTAAATGTGAAATACACACCTCATTGTAGCAAAATCAGCGTGTCCCACATAAGGATGGCCCTCATTACAATACATATGTGATTATCAAAGTGCACCCTGAGAACATCTATGACAAAAAGCAATAGTTGAAGGCTGACAAAAAATAGCATAACAATGCATGTGACATGTTTGAACTACACCTAATTGATGCATCAAAATTACATGGCAAAGTCAGTGAACCAAGAAACGGCTGTGCCAATGTGATGTAGGTCACCAACAAAATCTGTGGTTTAACATGGACATATGTATGTGTGAGTGTCAAACATGTTGGCAATGTCACAACCTACCTAGGGAGGAACAACTAGCCAAGCGTCTGATCAATAATCTGTCACTTCTCACATGTAGTGAGTGCACATAACATAGAGTGATCAGGAACATTTTAAAATTCACATCACAGTGAGCTACTGTATACACATGAAATTCTGGATGTAGAAGTGTACAATGTATCAGGTCATGCTCATAATTTGCTATTAGACAGAGAACTGTAGCAGACATGTTTAAACCTATGGTCAACTACATAAGTAACACATATTCTGAAATATCATAAGAAATGTCTGAGTCATTCAGTACACATGGCACACATGGACAGGAATGTAGCTGTAACAGAGAGCAAAAGCATTGACTGTTGTATTTAACTTTCCGTTGACCAAGGAAATGGTCGCCAACCATGGGCCATGACCCCAATATCACATCCGTACACTGAACCGGAATGACAGTACAATCAGGTACTGGTTAAGAACCACAACATGGTGGATAGAACCTTCGGTGTGCTGAAGTCCCAGTTCAGATGCCTGGACATGTCCAGGGGGAGTTTGCTACACTCTCCCCCTATGGTCTACAAGATCATCCTAGCATATGCCATTCTCCACAACATCTGTGTACGGACAAATGTCCTGTGGGATGTGGACTATGATGACTAGGACCCAATGGAGGATGAGGATTAGGATAAAGGAGAGATCCAAAATACAGTGGCTGGGAATTGGTAACTCCCCCACATAGTGCAAAATGTCTTCTCTTGATTTACATGTACTTTGACGGAAGGAATGCATGATATGAAGGTACAACATGGAAATAAAAACCTGCATCTATTATTTGTGTTGCTGTGTATGTCACAGTCTCAGGAAACATCAACACACCCACATCTCATCAACTAGAAGTATCCCACAATATGTAACTATCATGCCATCAGACCTGTTGACCAACATTGTACCATTCCTCACATCTATCATTTGCACACATACAGAACTGCTATGTGAAGCAGTGTACTGCATGAAAGGGAGAGGCCAGCCATGTCACATTTAAAGACCCAAATTGATAATTGCGCTCGCTTTGCACTTGAGCAGTGAAGAGCTGCACAGCTAACAGTCTTGCTGAATTGTGCAACAGCAAAGTGTACAATAGATGGTACTCACTAAAGTTAGGAATACAAAACACAAACTACCATACCTGAGAATAACTTCACATTGCAGTGTGTTCCACCAATGTGTTCTCAGGCATCCAGTTGCAGATACTATCAGAGATCATGAGTGACAGTTGTCATGAACTAATGCCTACTGTCATGCAAACATGTAAAAACAGTCACTTGGAAAGAATGCATACATGCATGTGTGGCATATCACAAAACAAAGCACATGTGAACTATTTCATGGCTACTGTGTCACAAATACCTCATTATGGTACGGTAGATAAAAGACTCATTTGACATGCATTGCTCAGCAATGCAATGAGGACCAAAGGCCTGTAGAAATACATGATCAGATGACATTGTATAGTGCGTAAATGGCCGGAGCACAATGAAATTATATAGGTTATATGCAAACATCTGAACCACTGAACGATACTGAGATGTCAAGAGCGTTATTTCCCTTGGACCAAAAGTCAGACAAAATGCATGATGCATTCACACAACTCATTGCACATTGTCAGATGGAGTGATTCAGATATGAAATTACCTTGATATGGCAAGACTCATGCATCTCTGACCTGAGATTACAAATGCATAGTTGAGTGGATCACAAATATACTATCCACCCAAATGTGAAATTTAAGTTGAGTGTGTGCCATTACATATGCCTGTGTCAGGAAATGCAGTATCATTGGACCAGGACAGAGTCTATGTCATGCTATTAACATCGACAGGAGTAAGATACAGATCACATGTGAATGGCAGCATCTTCTTAATTGAACATTCCAAGTACAATGGGCTATTTAACCACATTTCACTCAAGGGTGACTGATGGCTCACTCACCTATTCAAAAGGTATGTTGTTGTGTGACACACTCACCCCAGATCTGCATCATATTTTCTGATATATGTGTGCATGATAACACCATGTACTGAACATGTGTGTCTGTGCAAGACCTACACAACAGAAAGTCTGCAATGTGTATGAGTGTGCACATGCAGAGATTGTGTGTGCTGCTTAAGTGTGTTCAGCTACAGTCCTTCTGCCATAGTCCAAAGTGAGTGTGGTACCAAATGGTGTGCAATGACTGAGCATGTGTCATGCACTTCCTGATGTTTATTTCCATTTACATATGTCGATCACAGTATAGTTTACATGATGTCCGGTGAGTGTAAATAGAGGAGCATAAAATTGGGCATGGCGACACAGCGCAGCACAGCTATTATCCCTATGCCACAGCAATATTTGCAAGCACATAGCAAGATTAGTACAGTATCTAACTAAACACTTAAAAATGTTGACTCTTGACCTGTGCTGGATTGGCTACCTCTGCCCAATGCAGACACACGCCCCATGAGGCAAGGATGCAACTGTTACATGCAGGAATGGATGTGACCGTGATGGTGCGTCTTACTAATAACCCAAAAATGCTGTGAGCCCAGACAGCAGATGTGTCTGTACCATTTCTGCCATTCCATGGTGGAATGTTGGCTATTTTAGTCTGCTAAATGATGTCTACCCAACAATCACAGGTGTCATATTGGCCTAATACCATACCTTTCATACCTATCCAGCCGATCAGTGAGCTGAATGCCACAACACTGTAGCCTGGCTGTAGCAGCCAGTCTCTGTGCTTCCCTGTGTGTGTATTGCATCTGTAACACATCCCATGGCATGAATGCTGACAGATTGTATGAATACAGAAATTGATCCAAGTATGTGCATTCTACTGCCTAGCACCAACCATGTCACTCTTGACTCATGGCGGAAGATTACCTGCAAGATACAGCACAAAATACTAGTAAATAAGAGATCTGCATCATGCATGCACAAACTCTCGTGACATGGATATGCTTTTTGTTATTGTCCATAAAGGAAAGCAACCTTGCTGACATGTGTGGACAGACACTAGGATATGTTAAGGTCACCATGTTTTAGCTGGAACTGTATACCATGAGCTATATGTTAGGATTCTTGGAATTTTCCGGAATCAGTATTGGTGAAGTTTCCAGCAGGTCTGTTTTAAGGGAGGTAGCTACCCACCCTCCATTTATATTTTGATTACCTGGCAAAGAGTCTGACAATGCAATAATGTGTGTGGTCTTGTGAGTTTGCCAGATGAGTTAACCGTCGCTGATGCACACTACCTGTACTTGTTTTAGCATAATTCATTTCACATTGATTATTGACCACAAAAATACCCTGTTGTATATGTGGACCATGTATGTATTCAATTCCATCTGTATACAACATCATGCTTTCAGCTCAGTCTCAGGATTGATATGGTTATAAGTGTATTTGTGTTGACACTGCCATTTTGTATACCTACACTGCCTGCACTTGATTATGCTTGCCTTGTTAAATTAGAAGTATATGTTTACAAGAAATATTTCTCTTTCCCAAAATGTGGCTTTGGGTGGACATGCCACATGTGATGTTCTGAAAATGTGAGCCTAATATTGCTGACATCATGTACAAGTCCAGCTTTTGCTGATTCATATTTACCTTCTACAGATTACATGACAGCAGGTGTGGCAAAGAATCACCACATCCGGCTGGAGCGATACCGCCACATCAGGCATGTGGCTAAGGCTTACAAGAGGATGGGGAAACTGTACTAGGAAGGAAAGGTGGCCAATACATGGAAGTCAGGGAGGAATGAACAACCGAGACCTTCTCAGGCAATGGCCCATCAGAACGTGTCACATCACTAGAGCGGAGTCCTAGTGGCCGTTTCCAGGACCATCGTCTGGACACCTGGCCCAAGCAACACAGGCCGTGGTCACTACCCCTGCAGTAGGGTTTATTTTTGAAGCAAAGGCCCTGGTGACCTACAAGAACTTAAACTGAGGATAGCTGCCATTGAGGGGGACCTCTCAAGTCTGTGGGCGATAATGCTCACTTTGTAGAAAGCAGTGAAGCGGATCAGTGCCCAAATATGACTCTCCCTCTGGCTTTTCCCTTTCCCCAGTTGTTTGTATTGTACTGTATAGGATTTTTAGCATAGGTTAAGATATATTTTAGCATAGGTCTAGTCTAACATAACTTAGTTTAATACTTTAATAGGTAGTACGTTTTAGGTTTGCATATGGATGGGTATGTATTTTAGTGGGTTGAGATAAACTGTGCGTTTTAGGGGGAAAAAACAAAATTAAAAATACAAAAAAATATATATTTGTTTAGATTTATTTATTTAGGTAGAGTAACTTCAAGGTGTGTTTGTCTTTTGTTTTGTGCTGATGTATGTGTATTAAAGTAGGTGGGGGTTGATTTGCAACATGTCTAAATGTGTAGCATAGATTAAGCTAAGTTTAGGTAAGTTAGTGTAGTATTAAGACTGGTTAGTGTAGGATAGGTAGGTTAGGTTAGGTTAGTTTAGGCTTGGTTTAGATAATGTTAGTGTAGGGTAGTTAGTTTTAGTTAGTGATATTAACAATTTCATATATAAAATATTTCCTACTTTCACAAATACGTAATTATTTTCTGCGCTAGAGGTATCCTGATTGCTTAAGTTGATTTGAGTGCATGATGCAGGAATTGCCTGCAGTGTTTGTAGATATGTGTAACCCAGTGAGACACCTATGGACAAGAGTCAGTCAACGTTACAATGGAGACTCTTAGCGAATCTTCAGCATTCTTTTAGGCACTGTAAGTGGTCCTCTTTTTGTGACTGGCTGCACAGCCCAACACAGTTAGCCACCTACCTTGTGTTGCACTGTATGTGTAAATTATGCTACGTGTCCTTGTGGAATGGATCTGTCACTCCATGATACCCATTTGTGGCTGTGTCAGGACACATACTGGTGTCTGGCACATACGCACTCACCCTTGCAGCACTGTACTAGTACGTCATTGTTGTTTACTGGCTTGTATCCATGAAAGTGGCCCTCACCTACCCAGAAATGCCAATCATCCTTGGTATTGAGTCCATGCTCAGTGTGGCACTTCCTGCATGTGAACTTGTGCAACTACTTGCTAAGTTAGAATAGACAATTGTCTGATGTTTCCTCCTAGACTAGGGATTTGTAGCTTAGTTCCAGGGTCTATGGTCTCACTCCTCTATATTGCTATGTGTGTCTATAGTGCAATTGATGTCATGTGTGGTTACACTCCACATTTCTCATTTGACACAGGGACACAGGAGTCCATGGACTTAGTGGTTGCAGTACATGCTTGATGACATCCAAAATGTGTAGCACTAAGCTTCTACATCCTTGAGTGGCATAGATATAATGCTATACAGAAGGAATCTGGCCATTACTATCTGCACATTGTCAGTGCATGCATTATGACTGTACTTATAGGATATCTTCAGTTTAAGCATTAAGGCTGACATATGTGCATGATGACATTGTCATGATGACTGAGCAAGAGATCTGTGGATGTGTTAAAATGTGTAATTGTCTCACAGGACTCAATTTCTGCAGATCTGCAATTGTGGGAATAGTTGGCCTTTTTCACTGTGTGGCATTCAAGGGACCAATGCTTATTGTCATTCCATGGCGTTCATTAGTTCAAAGGGATTTTCAACACAATACCCTGGCAGTGGAGGTGCATGATGCTTGGCCATGTCCAAACAGAGCATGTGATAGGGACAGTCACACAATTTACTTGTGATTACTAGCAAGTGGCTTTTGAATCTACACATCCATCAGGATCTAGTTAGTCCTATCTGCAACGGAGATACTACATGCAGATTCATGGTAGTGACTTTATTGACAGGTGTGTACCTAGGCTATGTCAAATTAGCAGTTCTTGCAGCAACAACCCCAAAATTGTTCAAGAGCCAAAGGATATCCAGACAGAGTACATGGTGGATACATGTAATGTGACATGTTGAGGTGAGGAGTGTTCCAGTGAGGTGGAGGTCCAAGTTGCCATTAGGGAAGGTAGGCCTTATTGACAGTCCACAAATATATTTGATTAACAGGTTGGCATACAAAAAGTGGACAGTACCAGGTGGCAAGGCTAATAGCATGATAATTAACACAGGTCCAATGGGAAACTGGCCCAGAGGCTACTGTGTAGATCGGCACCGGAAATCCACATTTTCCTCCTCTGATGTATGTTGTGCCTCCTCAGAGGGTGTTAGTGGTTGTGCAGGAGGCTTCTGAGGCATGCATCAGGGCCTGAAGGTGTTGTTCCCCAGTCCCCGGTAGCATTTGCCTGTGCTAGCAAGGAGGGCAGCACCACACTGACAAGGGCCTGATGGCTTGTCAGCAAGGCAACAGCATCGCAAAGGATGTTGCTGTTGGCCCCCAGCTAGGTGGCAACCTCACTGGTGTCACTTTGGCAGGGCTGTTGTTGTTGCCTCTGCCTTATGACACCAACAATGTCAGCCAGGGACTTTTCCATTTTATGGAGCGCAGGGTAGGCACCTATGATTGCCTCTGATGTGTCCTTATTGGGACTGAGGTACCTATGGACTCCTAGGCTGCCCACAATGGTCTCCATCCCCACCCGAATCTCATCTAACAGCTGCTGCTGGACTCCTATCACTCACCACTGGAAGACAACTTGGAGGTTCTCGATGTCCAGGTTTGGGCTTTGGCTGGAAGATGGGGCATGTTCTGTGGTTGGCGGTTCCTCTGGAGACCCAGCGATACTATCACACCTTGCCGTGACTGAAGAAGGTGTTCCAATGGAGTCCAAGACTTGCCCTAAGGTGTCATCGGCCATGGTGTGTAGGATGTCATCGCCAACAGATTGGTCATCCAGGACAGGCTGGCGGCCAGAAAGTGTTGTCTCTCCCTCTGCAACAAAATTTTAATATGATAATAGTAATCTATGCTAGATGTTGACGAGAGTAACTTTGGCTGACATACAGAGGTTATTTACATTCACTTTCAGTTCAACATTGATGTGTAGTACATATGTTACTTATAGGCTTATAGGATCTTTGGTCAAGATTCGCTTTAGTTGCCTTTCACATGGCATCTCTACGTTGCTCACAAGACCACTGTGTTACAAGGGGGATATTTTGTGTCATACCACACATTATAACACAGTTAGACTGCTTGCTGACCTGCCGGGGAGGGTGAGTTGATTTAAGGTCCACACCTGTTTTGCTGATAGCGTTTCTTTTTCACGATGGCTATACTGAATGGAGTTTCACTTATTAACACCACTACTGTGTACATTGCATCAAGTCACTAGGTTGCCTGCATTTCCTCTGTCCATTACTCAGCCCAGGGCCCCTTGGGAAGTGATTTGCCTTTGGTCATGTATTAATTTAGAACCTGCAGTCTGCTTTTCACACAGTACACCGTGCCAGTCTCCCTTTTTCTGCTGTCTTGCATGCACTTTGTGCATTCATGTGGCCAAGGGCTCACATTTAACACATATCCACACAACTCTACACAGCAAGCAACCTTCTTACACTACGGGTATGTGTGAGGGCATGTACTTATCATGGTTTTCCGAATTGGGTATACTCATGTGATTTCTCTACACACACAGTTGTATCCAATGTTCTGTACCATAGACACTGTGTACCAACTGTGAGGGGATAGGCCCAGTCAAACTAAGAAGTTTGCTAACACTGATGCTCACCCCATTTTGTCATTGATAGATTTGGTGATTTGCTGACTATCAGACTTCTCTTAACTCAGCCCCTCTCACTTGTACCTGTACGCGACTCCTATGCCAATTCTCTAGTGGACCCGGGGAATTTACTTTCTGTCACACACTGACAGCACACAAATGATCATTTGACTCTCATGTGACGCCAACACTCCCAATGTGAGTCACCATTTGCAATTGAACAACATGGCAGCCTGTACTTGAGGGTTATGGGTGAAGCTGTGACCCACATGATAGTAGTAAGAATATTCTGTGATATGTACCTACCCAAGTTGGACACACAACTAGACCCATATACCTCACCCTACAAACCACATCAAGACCTGCCCACGTCATAGTAACCTATCTCATCCAGTCACTTCACTATTCCCTCTGACATCCTCCTGCTTTGACATATGTGGCATAGTCATACATTTACTTTTCAAAATCTCTCCTGACACGTGCTACATCTTCACCAAGGTCCACATTTTATGTCCAATGCTTTCTTCTATGGCATCCCTTCCCAACTACGTCAGAAGTGTGACACAGCAGTGCATGAGTGTCGCTCAGGCTACCTTTCAGTACATACGTCACTTCTCACCTCCTTGCTATGCAACATCTCCCCATTCAGACACAGTGCTAGTTCAATATACTCAGCCACACCTGCACCTACTCAGCCACCCTACCAGGGGCCCAACAGGATCACACACTATCTATTCTTACAAAATACAATCATGGTCCTCTGGTGTGCATCACTTACATTCACCCCCACCCGCAGTTTAGATTTGTGCATGACAGGAGGTAGGGTGGTCTATACCATGCTAGACGACACCTGTGTGCTGTCACCATGCAAATACGTACTGCTGCGTGCAATGTCGTTTTGTGGTAGTGATTGTACACGTGGCTCTTTGCATTTTCCTATGTGTCGAAACTTCATAAACACCACACCTGATCCATCTCTCAGATAAAGAGTTGATCCTCTGGCAACCTCATTCCATTCCATTGCTTTACAGTACAATTTTGTCTGCATGGCCCTAAAACAGACACCCTAGCCTTTGTGCATTGTCAAAGTCAGGGTGGGCAGGGTTCCTTGCATGATGGGGTGTTCCAGTTCAGATTTTTTGCTTTGTATTGTGGGACTTGTAGTCCTGCTAAGTCATGTTATACATTCCACTACAAGTCCCAGTATACAATGGTGATCTTGTACTGGTGCTGCACATCGGACATGGACTGCACAAAGTTGACTGGGCTGGATTGGGCTGTGCAACAGTAACTGGGCAGTTTGACTTACATTTATATGTTGTCGACTGGACATGTGAGCTGTTCCATCCCTTTTACTCAGCACAGTGCAGATCAGTAACGTAGGTTGCTGCGCTGCCAAGCATGAAATATTTGGGCATATTATCCCTTGTTACCCTGTAGGTCTTGTTGTTCCTCAATGCCAGCACTGTCCTGTCTAGGTACTCCTGCCACCAACTCCGCTTTGATGACAGATGCAACCTGCTTCTCCAAGGGGGTCAGCTCCTTCTGGTCCTCAGGTCCTCCTCCTCCGGTGGGCATGGCTGCCTTCAGGTTATTGGCCAGTTTCTCCTTGGCCCTACGCATATAATTATACCAACACTTCTTGTATTCAGGCACTGTCCTTTTAGCTTGCCCGACACTATTAATCTTGTCCACTACGGACTACCAAATGGCCTCTATCTTCCCTAATGGCAATTTGGAGGTGACAAAGAGTTGATGTTCATACTCAGTTATCATAATTTGATTTTCCTCCTGACTAAAATTCCTCTTCCTCTTCGGGTCTGTCTGGGCATCCTGGCTGGTGCTGGGGTTGTTGGAGTTGTTGCTCTGGCTGCTGCCTGCTCCATCTCTCCCTTTTGAGCTATGGGGAAAAGTTTTTCCTTCAAATGTGTCACTTTTTAGTGGATTTTTGACGTGTGATGCACTCCAATGTGCCGCTAGGGGGATTTGCTTTGCTTTAAGTGTTGCAAAGCAGCGTAGCGTCAATTCAGCTGCACAAGCGTCAGTTTTCTCTGCAGCAGTCGTCCCACGGAAGTGTCATTTTTGTTGACGCACCATGGGGCCTTATGTCATGGTGCACCATACCGTGAATATGACGCATCCAAGGTATTTCAAAGTGTCATACTACAGTTCAACATTTTATGACGCATCGCTGCCTTACTGCAGCAATGCATCAGTTCTCATAAATGAGGGCCTCAGTCTTGCCTTGGGTTCCAGTTAGTTAAATAGCATTAGCATGTCAGCAGCTGTCCCATGTCAATGCTTTCCCCTCAGGCGTGAAAATGGAAAAGCTACCGTTTGGCAGAAAGACCTCCTTGTGAGATTGTGACTCATGTTCTCTCAGGGAGAGCAGTTGGGGAGGGTTCAGGAACTACATTAACTTCAGAGACCAGTGTGAAGCATGCCCATTCATAGTTAAGTGTGAAGAGAGAACCAGGGCAGAGAAGCTTTTTGAACGCAGGGCATGGTTTTGCCATCTTGGCACCATCCCAGTGGGAAGCAATTCTGGTCCCAGAAACAGTTAGGTGTGGTTGAGGGCCCTGCTCATTTTCCTATGCACACACCCCTGGCTGGGACACTAGCCTCCTCCAGGCACAGAAAGGTTCTGTCATGTTGGATTGTCCTATGAATAGTGTACAGTGGAATTGTTTGTGGTACCCAAACAGGGTGTGCTGCAAAAGAGGGAAGGGTTGCTACTGGTAATTTTTTCCTATTAGTTAGGAAGTGCCCTGGAGTCACATCCATTCACAGGCTGAATATTTCTACTAAGTGGCACCTAACTCAACAGGGCACTTTCTGGACCTGTGGAAGAACAGAAGATGACTAAACCTTCTGTTTGTGATATGTGTGGAGGCCTGAAAGGCCGAGTCTACTCCCACTTGTACCCAGGACTGAGAAGTGGACTCCAACGTAAAGATAAGTGATGCCCTTTGAGGCAAAATGGACACAGCAAGCTGCTAGAGGCATTTTCTCCTGAAGCGAACAGTTGGCCAGTTACAACTGGACCTAGACCTTGCTGGTGGCCTCTGCTGGAATGCCACATTACTGCTGCTGGACCTGAATTGCTGTCCTCAAAGTCCTTGGATCCTTAGAAGTAATCAAGAAGAACTGCTCCAGAAAGTCTGAAAAGTTTGCACTTAGAAAATGTTTGAACTTCGAAGACCTCAACCTTCAGCTAGACCTCACGACAAAGGTATGTGATTTTGAGAGGCCTTTTTCAGATACAAAATCATGCTTGCCCCTGTGGAAGAGTATGGCTGGCAGAATATAGTCCGTAAGATTGGCACATTACATTCACCAAATTTAGAGACCACTGCCAGCTCAGTGTGATCTCTGTCCCTTGACAGGAACTATTGCTAAGACAGTTTCTGTCAAGATACAGAAAGTTTGGCAGATGTCTGCTGTTAGTTTTGATGGCCGTTCACCAAAGTTTACAGACACTTTCTTTTGTTTTTCAAAAATCAACTCTCCTAGTGGGAGTTATTGAAAAAGAACTAATGACCCTCACACCCAAGAAGTTTTATTCTGGGTGAGTGGGGTCATTATCTATTTTTTTTCTGTTCCTCACTGCCAGATTGTACTTGATTGTGACGGTGAGAAAAAAAGGATATCATGCCATTCTCCCTAAATAGGGAGGGAAGTATAATGCCCATTATCTGTCAGACCCTACCCCATCAGGTCCTTGGAGGAAGCATTTAATCAATGGAGCGATGGGGGCCCTGTGAATGGAAAGCTGATGATCCACCTGACTCTAAGTGAGATGAATGGACGATCAGTTTGCCAGACAGGGTTCTCTGTTGCACTTGCAATGGTATTGTGTTGAGATGGAGACACCACACCACGGGAAATGTTATAAACTCCTTTTATTGCCAGACCCGGTAACAACTTGATCCTCCCTTCCCCAGTCACGGAGTAATTGCTGAAGCTCGAATCACACACACACTGGGGTTCTAACAGAACTTCCAGCATGAAACATTCTAAACATTAAAGGCATAGCAAAGAGCAAGACACATCATTACAACACATCCCCTCCCCTTCTACACAACAGCAAATTATAATGAAAAATGGAAAAAAAACTAAAGCAATAACTAAATACTAAAACCACTAGGTTGTACTGGTTTACACAAGAGCCTCCCTATGAACTGAGAGGCAATAATGTTTCTGCAACCTGGAAGCTAACCTTGCCAAACTGGCAGACCACTTTCCAGGCCCTTCCATGCTCAGCACCATGGTGAGAGACGTATGAATACAAAAATCCAAGCCCCACAAGAAGGTTCTAAAATGTTCCACTGACCACGCTGTAGCCAACGCCTCACGCTCTATCACTAAATATTTGCGTTCGCTCTCGGTTAAAGGACATGAAGCAAAGGTCACAGTCTTCTCCTTGCCTCCATGCTTCTGGGAAAGCACAGCTCCCACACCACAAGCACCTGCACCAACCGTTAAAATAGGTCTGAGCTCAGAGTGTCAAATGGAGCTAGAATTCCAGTTTCACATACCTCTTTTCTCACAACGCCGAATGCCTCTTGCTGCACATCACCCCAATTGAATGTACATCTCTTCTGCAACAGCATTCATAATTCTTCAGTGTTCTTCACAAAGTAATTTACAAATTTGGAATAATACTTGATCAACCCCATAACAGATCGCAATTGGTCTTTATCGCGAGGAACATGTGCAGATCTGATTGCTTTAAAAAAAATCCTTGGATTTGACCCCCTTCCCTAGAAATAGTATGCCCCAGATAATCAATTTGCTCTTCTAGAAACCTATATTTATCCTTCCTCAGCGTGAGACCTGCTTCCCTTAGTCTGCCCAACACTGCCCTCATAACATTGTTGTGTTCTTGCACAGACTCTCCTTAGACCAGGATGCTATCCTGAAAGAAAGTCACATTTTCTACCCCTTTGAAAATCTCAGACATTATTAGTTGGAAAACGCTCACAGCCGAGGATAACCCAAAAGGCATCCTCATAAACTGGAACGTGTCTTCCATCATGACAAAAGCTGCAAGACTTCTAGATTCCTTATGAAGTCTAATCTGGTGGTAAGCACTTTTCAAATCAAGGTTAGAAAATTGCCTACCACCCTTGAGTAGCAAGAGCAACTCATTGATGGTATGGAGCAGAAAAGTGTCAGTCATGACATGATGATGAAGGCTGCGTAAGTCAACACAGAACTTGCCATCACGCTTCTTAGTTATGAATTACCGGAGAGACACAAGCAAAGGTCTCAATGGTTTCTATGACATCCTCTTGCAACATGTCATTTATAATTTTTTAACTTCTCCCCATATCACCACAGAGATCCTCCTTTCTCCAACACAATCCTGTGCCCATAATCCTGTAATGCACCCAATTTCTCAGTTAAAATATCTTTCATGTCATATAATACTTCCTCAGTACTTATGTCCCTCAGAGCCAACACCTGACCTGGAGCGTGCGGATCAATTATTCATATTGATACACCCATCCTAAAATAGGCGGTCCATCCTTTGCCACGTAGACCTTCCCTTCAATATGTTGTGACTTAAATTCAATTGACAAATTGAATACCCCAACACATCGATTCTTCCACCTCGGAAAACTCTTGGATTGATGTCTTTAGGCAATAAAACAGTCTATGGCCACTCCTTTCTTCACATCTTATCCAGAATAATGGTGTACAATGAACCAGAGTCTACCATTTGCTCTATGTGCTTGCCCAGAATCCCAAACGATATTTTTGTACTGAATTTCCTGTCATCTTCCCCCGATTCTAGATGAACCATCAAAACTTGATCCTCGTTGCAGTCCTCCCACTTTGTTCCTTCTGTAACAGCTGCACACGATTTACTAATATTGAATTTGCATAATTAAGCATAATGGGCCAGATCTACGACCCTAAATTGCATGCGCAAACAGGTTTGCAACCCATTTGCGCATGCAAAATGGCCCAGGGCCATGTGCAATTCCTAAATAGCGAAAACGGGCTGCATTAAAAAAAAAAAAAAATCTTTATTTAAAAGCAGTCCCAGACATGGTGGTCTGCTGAGCCTGTTATTCCAAATGGGCTCGCAAATTGCGAAAGGCTCATTAATATTAACGAGCCTCGCAATTTGCGACCCCATGTGGAATCGCACACAGTGTTAAACACACTGTTGTACATGGCAAATTGCACCTCGCAAATTGCGACTCGCAAATGAGTCACAATTTGCAAGGCGCAATTTTGCTGGTCGTACATCGTGCCCAATGTCCCTTACATCAAGACTTTCTGCAATCCTTGTTTGCTGAAAAAAAACATTTGGAATCACTGGAATGTACTACACTCCCAACCTTGAGAACCCTTTTTGTTTACATCCTTTCTGAGATTTGTTGTTGTACTTGATGACTGCTCCCACCGAGCTTCCTTCATCTTTTTTTCCCCAAAACAGCAACTTCTCTTTCCGCTACCATTTAATCTTTCCTATTCATTATCTTCATGCATTGTTCAGATTCTTCCACCATTTTCACAATACTAATCACATCTTTGGAGCCCACACAAGTTCCTGGGTCCTTGCACTTTGACAATGGATGATAAGTTGTTCTCTGACTAGCTCATACGCAATTTGACCAAACTTACACTTGACAGAGTTCGCGTAGACCATAAACAAAGTCCTCAAATGATTCACCTGGCTTCTGTGGCCTCATCTAAAACTTACTTTGAGACATTAGGGCGTGTTTTGACGTATCACCCCTCATCAGCCAGGCTAACGTGAATCCAGAGGTGCAGTGAGCACAAGACCCACCCAGACATGGGTCCCGTGCTCTCCATGCCACTGGAGTGAAGCTAGCCTGGATGATGAGGGGTGATACCCTGAAACCAGTCCCGCGATGTTTGTTTCCGGTCCAGGGAGTACCTGGCCTGGCAGTTCGGGCTGGACTGTTACCATGAGGAGCAGGGTCAAGACTGATTTGCATATGGCTGGGTTTTAACTGGAATGGCATGGGGAGCAAAAAAACGATGGATTGAGGACCATATCTCTGTACTAGGGCACACTCACAAAGGGTTTCACACTAGTCTTTTGTGCCCAAAGACAAACTGGGGCCAGGGCAGGGAACAAGGATATTCCTGACACCAATGTAGAGGAGGGACTCTAGAAGCTTCTGTCACTTCAATGTGGGACCAGGTATAAATAGTGGACCCTCAGATCCAACTCTAAAGATAACTTTTGGATCTTTTCAACTCTTCCAGGAAGAAGGACTGCCCAGCTGTGAAGTCTACCCTACCTGCTTACTGAACATGGCTTGTTGTTGCTGAACCAGGCATCTTCTTCTGCTGTGAGCTGCCCTGCTGAAGCCAGCCTGCCTGTGTGGACCCAGGGCTTCATGAAATCTCCAGTGCTGATGCTGCTTGATGCCGACACCAGCCCAGCGTGAAGAATCTTGTCACCTGCACCAAAGCATCGCAGCACAAGTCTTCGCAATCCCTGCGGCTTCCTTGAAGATGTAGCAGGACCTTACATAGGAAGTCCTATCGGTGGACATCAACTCTGCCACTGAGTGACACATCTCACCGTTGGACCTTGCATCGCAGCACCTCGTCCACAGGTTCCACGAAGCTGGCCTGTACAGCTTGATGCAAGGACTTTGTACCTTGACACCCAGGCATGAGATACTTTCAGCAGATTTCAGCCGGAACTTGTGACTTGGGCCTAATCCTTTGTGACCACATATCCACCGTTGGTGCTTTTTTCTTCCGTGCACTTGATTTTTACTAAATCTTTAAAATGTCATATCTCTGGTTCCACTGATTAGATATTTTAGGTTTTGATGTCAAATAATGTGTTTAAATATAATCTATTTTTATAACTTGGTGGTGTGATTTTTTTGTTTTGTGTTTTTACTTTATTACTGTTTAAAGTGCTGCATACTACCTTACACACAAGCCTGACTGCTTGTGTGCAAAGTTACTGTGGAGGGTTAAGCACAGGCTAATTTGGGTATTGCTTGTGTTTCACCGTGACAAGGATTGTGGTTGCTGTTTAAGTAGGGCTTCCCCCCCCTCAACCAGTAACTCGATTCCTTACAAAGACCAATGTAGAATGACACTTGATAGCCATTCTTGACATCCAGTCATTGACATCTGACCAGAAGGGCATTCTCGTTATGAAAAGAAGCACTGGCAAAGCCAATAGGTCTATAGGGGTTTATTATAATAACACGTGACCGAGCTATTGGCTCTGACAGTACTTGTGGAGTTGTGGGCAGTCATCTTGAAATAGCTTTGGAAAACGTTATTATTTGCTTACTGTTCCAAGATGGCTGATACCTTTAGAAGCAACCATGTTGGAACAGTCAACCAATGATATGCAAAAATATTTGAAAGTGGTTGCCCATCCTTATTTAAGCATGGGCAACCATATTATTTCTACTAAACATCTCTTTATTAGGGGTTTTATCATACAGCGACAACGAAAAAACATTACACCCAGAGCATAGCAGAACAGCAGTATTCCATTACCTCTCAGCTAACATAAATTATAGTAGAGCGGTCTTAAGCATCCTTTGTGGTAGTAGAGCCGCCAAAGGGTGTATAATAGTGCCAGTGCATCTTATTCAGATAAAACAACATTTTAGACAACAAAATTAAATAACACAGTAACATACACTAAAAACGTGTTGATCTAGGTTGAAGGGAAGCATCTATCCCACATAGTTAGCCCAAGGGGGCTCAGGGGATAGAGGGAAGGGATATGAGGTCCTGACCAGGTGTAAAGGCTCAATTGAATAGTTGGAGTGCTTTCAGACTAGGAGGTGTGAAAGAAGAGTTTTCCAATCAGGAGAAATATTGTATACTATTGAGCTATTGGAGGAGCTTTGGGCTTTTTCCAATGTTAAGCTGGTAATTGCTTGGCAGCACCCAACACGTGGCTAATTAGATGCCATTCAGTGTCATGGCTTGAATGTGAGGGGGCTGGATACCAAGGATTACCATCAAATAGGACTTCCGGAGCGGGAAGCCCACGGTCCCTCTAATATGGTTAGAATGGCTTTCCAGAAGGTTGTAATGATTGAAGAAGACCACCATATGTGTAGAAAGACTCCTGGCGTGGAGGTGCAACGCCAACAATGAAGAATCGGAGAAGATAGTGCTTAAGCATGTTGGTGTTAGGTAGCAGCGTGTCATTACTTATGCTTTTGTGAATTCGAGGGATATCACGCCATAGTTGTTCCCAGTGTTTTGCAGTAATATTAATATTTGTAATATTCGCGTGCCATTGTTTTTGGTAGGGGTGTGGGTGTGATTGGGTGGGATGGAGTGTTGGATTACCTGATATGTATGAGAGATAAACCCTGAGTCCCGTCAAAGGATGGAACCAAGGTTCCTGAAAGCAGTAAGTTAGCGTATCGCTCCCTGGGCGTTAGCCAGGAAAAGAGCCCAATGGCGCAATTGAAAATACTGTAGGCTACTGGATTCAGGGAGACGGAGCTCTATTTGAGTTGGCCAAAGGTTTAATGGATTTGCTCTAAAATAGATCCCTGAGAATGTGTCAATTTCCCTCCCTCCAGTGGCTGAAAGTGTGGTTGTAAGGCAGGGTTATATCGGGGTTACATGCTAAGGAAGTGTTAGGAGAGGGGAAGGTGGTGGGACCTCATTTCAGAGCCACTTTGTTTCATATCGCCAGGATCATTTTTTTAGGGCTGGCGATGTAGGCAATCCACAGTCTCACGTGCTTGGGGAAATCCCAAAGGGGCCGACAGGCCTCAGTTTGGTCCATATGGAACCAGTGCTTGTCACTTTCCCGAACAACCCACTCTGAGATGTAGCTTAGTTGAGCTGCCCAGTAATTGTCAAGGAGGTCTGGACATGCCAACCCTCCCCGGTGTCGAGGCAGCATCAATACCATGTTTGAAAAACAGGGATGCTTCTTTCCCAAAATAAATCAACGTACGTCTCGTTGAAGGCACATTATCTCATCTTGAGGGATTGGAGTAGGCAAGGTTTGGAAGAGGTAGAGGATTTTTGGCAATAGAGACATCTTCACAGCATTTAAATGACCCACCCATTAAACCTGAATGGGTTTCCAATGACAAAGCTCTTTTAAGCTCTTCCAAGTCAGATTTTCCGGCATTCCGGCCAGTTGGCCAGTGTCCATGTCGTTAAAGTTGGTGTGAGATTAAGGTCTAAGTATTTAATGGAGTGCTGGGCCCACTGAAAGGGAGTGAGGGACTGCAGTGCCGGTAGATCAGCTGGGGAATGGTTGGATTTAACGCTTGGAATTCAGACATGTTGATTTTGAAGCTCAAACCTTTTTCAAAAACAAGCAAAGTCTGTACTAGAGCCGGGTGAAACATTTCAGGCTGGGCAAGAGTCAATAACAAGTCATCGTGTACAAAGCCATTTTATGGGTTTGCCCCCAAAGGGTATGTCCACTATATAATCCATTTGACAGATGGTAACTGCCAAGGGCTCTACTGCCAAAGCAAATAGAAGGGACAAGAGAAGGCAGCCTTGTCTGGTACATCTATTCAAGTGAATAGTTCGGGACAGGTTGTGTTGTTCTTATTGAAATACTTTATACTCGAGCATCTGCACTTTAACTGGGGAGCTGCGAGCAGCTAAAACTTTTTTTGTGCTTTGGCGGCCATTTTTCCTTCTTTGAGACATTCTAGAAGTGCCATTTGGGCAGTGCGCTTTCCAGTTTCTTGTGTGGCCACACGACTATGAAATCAGACGCTGTACAGACGCGCCGCTGGCCCGCTGAAGGCAAGCCTAAGGCAAGCCCGTCTTCGCCCGTCAGCATCCTGGAAGCAGCTAGTCCCAATCACTTTGCCTGTGAACCATCAGATGGTGGACCACGTATTAATTTGACCAGGGGGGAGTGACTGGATTTTGTCTCAACTCTAAAATGTGCACCTCACTGCCCTCCACCTGTGCTAAATGAGGGCTTTGTCTGTGCAGGGTGCAGATGGCAACTCAACTCCCCTTCGCAGACTAAGGTAACTGATAAGATTGTGGGCAAAAGAGACACATATATGCCATTTTCTGCATCGCTTATCAATTTTCGGTCCATACAAAAACATGATGTCAATATTTTTGAATAAGGAGAAGCCTGATTTACTGTTTATGACGAGACGTGGCTATCTGAGTCATCTAACCCCTCAATATCCACAGCCATTCCTAGGAGCTGCAAAATTTACAGGAAGGATCATCTTGGGGGTAGAGGAGGAAGTGTGGCTATTGTTCATAAGGAGTCAAATTAATTTACTTCTATCCTTATTGAGGAATTGCAAGATGCAGAAGCATTGGGCCTCTGCCTATCCTTGACGCTCTACCAATCATTGGGTGGCGTATTAATTTATGGACCGCCGGGCAGCGCAAGCTCTTTTCTTAAATCTTGGGCAAGGTGCTGGCTCAGTGGGCGCTAAGGTTTGCACACTTTATAGTGATGGGAGATCTTAATTTGCACATGGACAAGAAGATAATAGTGAGGTGTCCTTGTTGTTAGACACAATGTCATCATTGGAACTTTCTCAGTATTTATTTAGCCCCACACATACAGCAGGCCAATTGCTTGATCACATTTTTTCCAACATTAGTCTACATCTTGAAGAACCTTTGCCATTAGTCGGCACAGACCATCATTTAATCAAGTTTCTTTGGTCTGTCTTAAGTAAACTAAAACCCAGGATCACTAAAACTACATCTGGAATAATGTAATTTCATAAAATGTTACCTTTGGAATGTATGCACTCTAGAATAGAATAGCCACTCTCTCTCAGGTCAAGTGGAGGAAGATGCCTGCACATTAGACAGTTGGATTAGAACACCCCCAATAAGCTAGCCCCAGTCTCCTCATACACTCCTTGTAGAAACAAACCTTACTATCCCTGGTTTATAGAGAATCTCAGGACTATAAAGAAACACTGTAAATCCTTAGAAAAGCATTGGTGAAAAAACAACACGAACGATGATAAAATCATCTATAAAGCAGTCCTAAAAAAATATTATGCTGCAGTTAGAGCAGCACAAAAAGTGTGCTTTGAGGAGAGGATAGAGAAGGCAGGCAATACATCCAGAGAAATCTTCAGAGTGGTAAAAAACTGTATGTCCCCTGATGCTTGCGCCAGATCTCACCAAATCACTGTAAATTGGTGTGTTCAGTTGGCAGCCTACTTCCGCGACAAAATTACAATTATTCAAGCCAGCTTAGCTCTGTGGACCCACGGTGAGGAGAGCCAGTTGTCTTCTCCAGTGGCCTCACTGGTACATTTTCAACCCATCACTTTTGAAGAATCCTTGATGGCTTTATGTGCCCTTAAATCAGGGTCACCCCTGCCCACCTAACCTATTAGGTATGGGTGCAGCTGTCATCAGTCCAATATCCAACGGTGCTGAACATGTGATTATCTTTGGGACTGTTGTCTGTGGCCTGATAACAGCCAAATCTTCCCCCTATTAAAAAAGCCGACAGCAGACCCCTTGGAGCAATCCAACTACATGCCAATCTCCCTATTGCTAGCGTTTTCTAAGGTACTCAAAATGGCTGTTAACCAACAGCTCTCTCAGTATCTTGAAACCAATTAGCTTCTCCATCCCAGCCAGTCTGGCTTCAGCCCAAATTTAATTACTGAGACTGCATTGGTTGAAGTCACTGAATATATTAGAGGTACCCTGTATGCAGGGGGGAGGCCATTTTGATTATATGTTATATCTTTCAGTGGCCTTCAATACATTCCCTTACTCTATGCCCCTAGCTTGCCTCCAAGCCATTGGTATAGGTGGAGTGGCTCTAGATTGGATAGCTTGCTTCTTGAAGGATAGAGGGCAGAAAGTATGGGTTTCCCCATACTCATCGGGAGCATTCGAGCTGACAGGAAAAGTGCTGCAGGGGTCAGCCTTGAGCCCCACGTTTATTTAATGCGTACCTGACTCCTCTAGCACAGTTGGCAGAGGCCCAGGGGGGGCTAAGGTGATCACTTACACTGATGACAAGGAGTTGTTGTTATTAACACATAAGGATACCGGGAAAAGTCCCAGTGTCTGGAGGGTTAAAGAGGAAATCTTACTCTGAGTATATCCTCCCTTCAAAACATTGATCACAAAAAATACTCCAAATGACCAAACAGTGGTCAGAGTTGTTGTTGTATTATCCGTGTCAAAGGACTGGAAAGAAAAATAGAGGGGGGCCTCTCTAGTGGGAGGTTGTGCTAGTCACAATCCTGTGTCTGGGAAAGAGCACTTTTTATTTTAATTACCCTCACACAACCTAGTGGTGTCATGCTTCATCATCGGGTCGCACCGACGCCTAAAGGTCGGGGTGGGCTCAACCACAGTGTTGGGACTCTTTGGATAGATGAAGGTAGGGGGTTAAAGATAAAATACCTCAGTCAGACCTCCGGTTTCCCTTTATTCTTGGGTCTGTCTGGGTTAATAAAGAATCTAAAATCAGGTCTTGTTAGGGTATTATGGTCCTTAGACCCTAGTGCCGACATGTTTCAGTCCTGAGCGGCCATAAAGGTCCCGGACTTTCCTCAGGGCAAAGGGAGAACCCCCTATGTGAGTGAGTGCTATTACAGGATGGGAAGTCCCTATCCTCTCTCTGAAGCGAGGGCAGAGTAGCTACTCCTCGCGGTGTGTGAAGTGTACGTGTGTCTGTGTACTGCCAAACCCCATCTGAAAGATTAAATCGGGGATAGACACACCGTAAAAAAGTACATTAAAAACCGTTGATTCTGTGCTTCATACCCAATCGGTGTATGGTGAACAGCATGCTAACATTTGTGTGCATGCCTCTATTCGGGGAGAGAGTCCCCTCATTGTGCCACTCATTTTAGGTAGTTCTATGACATACTAATTATATGTGACAGACCTTGTGAAGTGGCGATTTTACTCGCATTCTAACACTATCTGCGTGTTAATATCACTGTCAGTAACAACATTGCACCAATGAAATACAATCTCAAATTGCAGCAGTTAGCGTATCACCTCGTGTAGTAGTATTGACGTTATAAACACAATGCACATGTATATACATTCATTCACTCATGCCCATCATCCCTTCATGCTGTTGTCATAACTTACCAATTGTAGGAGGGCTGCGCGTTACACATAGGACCGGAGCGGTAATGTGGGTGGTCCTAAAAATAGTATTGGAAAAGATGACGGTAACAGTGGGGAGGGTGGGGGGAGGGGACAGAAGGTAGCCCCGGGTAGTGTTGATAAAGTGTGCCTTGGCACGCAGACACAGTGTGTGCCACGAAACTGCTGACGCACTTACTTAAATGAAGGTCCTCACCCGGCATCTCAACCTGTTGCAGTTCAGGTCCTCGGCTCGTGCACTGGCGAGACGCGAGGCCGGCGTTTAAATGTATTCGTAGCACGGTAAAATCTGGGGAGGAGGAAGTCCGCCTCCCCGGGATTCCCGGAAGTGACGCTATGGCGTTGCCATGGGTGCGTGGAGAGCAGGCTGGGAATTATGGGAATTGAAGTTCAGACCCAGTATTCGGAACGAGAAGAATAGTCTCGGAGCCCGTGTCAATGTTAAAGCGAACGTGTGAAAAAAGACAACACAAAAGTTTGTCTCAGTGCCCATGTAATTAATTAAAGAGAGGGTAAAAAAGGCAATGCATGGGTCACTATCATTAGAGAACATGAGTAAGTGAATAAGTAAATATGGGCTTAACTGATTTAGATTTTAAATCGGACAATTGAGGACAGGGCAGTGGACAGTTGTAACAGGTCCAAAAAGTTCCGGAACTACCGTGTGTGTTTTAGGAAGGTACAATATGTGGTGGTAATATAAGTCCGCAACGTACAAGTAGTAAATAGGTAAGTTACAATAGCAGTTGAGGAGTATCAAATGTGTGTATTTTTACAGAGTCCGCATATGGGAAGGTTATATACGCAGGACCAAAGGGATTTTTACATGGATGCTTAATCTTGGTTATGACCTATGAAACGATGTGTGGGGGTAATGTCCTAATCATTTGTTGAGTTGACTCCACGGGATGCCGTCATTTAATCCAATTTCATGAGTTTTAAGACGGTATACCCAACATTGTTCCTTGTCTAAGAGTCTCTTTTGCAGATTAGCACTACCCTTCACTTTCTCAATTACCGTCCATCTTATGTCAGTGTCCCTGTGATGTTTTTCCACATAGTGTGCTGTAAGTCTAGTTGCTGTGACAGCCCTCCTGATAGTACTTCTGTGTTCGCTTATGCGAATCTTGACCTTTCGACTGGTCATGCCCACATAGAGAAGGTCACATGGACACTTGATGAGATAAATGACTGACTCTGTGTTGCAGTTGGTGTGGGATCTTTGCTCCCATGGGGTGTGTAGGTCCAAGTCAAGGTTCTTGGTGGATTCAGTGAATTCGTAGACTACACATGACCCACATGGAAAGTGGCCAGTGACCGGCGGGGTGTTCCAAAATGTCAGTTGGCTGTCACTTTTCGGTTGGTATGTGTCTGTGTGGACAAGGGAGTCTTTTAGACTTCTATTCTTTTTAAATGAGAACATGGGTTTCTCATATGTTAATTTGTTCGATGTGAGTATTGTCCACTTCTTGTTGATAATCTTTTTAACGTCATTCGAGGACGTGTTGAAGGTGGTGACACAAATCATTTGCTGTGGTTGGATTCTTTCCTGGGTTTCTAGAAGGGCCTCTCTTGGAGTGTTGCATGCTCTTTTCTTGACACTCTCGATGATTTTAGTGGGATACTTTTTTTGCTGCAGTTTCTCTGCTAGTATCTGAGCTTCCTTCCTGTAATCACGGAGTTCTGAACAGTTTCTACGGATACGTAGAAATTGTATCACCGGTAGGTTTTCTCTGAGAGCCCGTGGATGTGCACTATCAAACCTTAACAGGCTGTTCCTGTCAGTGGGTTTTGTATAGAGTGAACTGCTCAATGTGCCATTAGAAGCAATGATATTGATGTCTAAGAAAGAGATCTTTTCTCTATCTTTGTTCAATGTGAATCGTAAATGTGGGTTCAACTGATTGATCCAGTTATTGAACTCCAAAAGGCTCTCCTCTTCTCCCTTCCAAACCATGAAAATGTCATCAATGTATCTGTACCATTTAAGGATATTTCTACTGAATGGATTCGTGGTCCATATGTGCAGGTCTTCGAAATGGCTCATGTACAGGCAGGCAATGCTAGGAGCAAATGTACTGCCCATAGAAGTACCATGGACTTGAAGGTATAGTTGGTTCTCAAATTTGAAAAAGTTCTCAGTGAGCGCTAGTCGTATCAAGGTGACGATCCACTCGACAGGGGCTGTCCATTGCCAGTCTTCTTTCTTGAGCAGTTCTTCTATGACTGCAATGCTCGCAGACTGGGGTATACTGTTGTATAACTCAACATCAAGGCAGACCAAGATGTTATCATTTGGATTGTACTCACTGTCAGTTAGGAGGTTGAGTAAATGTTTAGTGTCTTGCACAAATGATGTTATGCGTCAATCTAAAGGACTTAAGAACCAATCGGTGTATTTGGACAGTGGTTTGAGGATTGACCCGATTCCGGACACAATCGGTCTGCCAGGTGGAGGTACTTTCCCTTTGTGAATCTTGGGAATAGTATAGAACAAGGATATCCGTGGTTCATCTTGGTTTAGGAACTCATGTTCTTTTTTAGAGATGCAGCCTTTTTCAAGGGCATCTGTCGTCATTGTGGAGATGGTTTTTCTTAATCTTTGTGTGGGGTCTCTGTTAATCTTCTTATAGAACTTGTTGACAGCCAAGAGAGTAAGACATGCTGTCCTTTAAGCGTTAGTGTCTTGGATCACTGTGGCTCCTTCCTTGTCTGCCGGTTTTATGATTAGTTCTGTCCTGTTTTTCAATTTCTCCAAGGCAGTGCGTTCCTTGTTACTCAAATTGTTGTAGGCATTCCTCTGTGGCTGGAGTTTTTCAACCTCTTTTATCACCGCCTCCTCAAAGGCGAGTACTTCCGGGGGCATCAGACTTGACGGTGGGTAGAAGGTAGATTTAAGTTTGAGGTCTGTGTAGTTCCCATCTTTAGTAGTTTCTTCTTTGTTAAGAAAAAAGGTTTTTAGCCTAATCTTCCTGAAAAACACTCCCAGTTCACATCGTAGTTGGAATTTATCCAGATGGGTAGTTGGGACAAATCCCAGGCCCTTCTCTAGGATAGTCAACTCATCATTAGTGAGGGTGGTGTCTGTGAGGTTCACTATTAGTCCCTCATTGTGCTAGTTCCTGGTTGTTGTTGGCCTTTGGTATTGCTCCTCGTGTGTGGTCCTGGTCTGTCTTCCTCACATTGTATTCTCCTGTTGCCTCGTCGGCCCCTTTTGCCTCTCCTTCCGCCCTGTCCTAAAAAATGCTGGTTGAATTCAGTTAGGAAGTAAGGTCCTGCTTGGTATTGTGGTGGGCCATGATATGGTACTGGTCCGAACGGGCCTGGCCAAGGATACATCTGCGGGTGTCCATATTTCTGGTTAAATTCGCCTCGTCGTGGTCTTCTAGGTTTGTTGTGTCAGCTTCTGTTGGAGCCCTCACTAGACCAGTCATCTTGTTCTAAGTCTGATGATCCAGACTGGCCGCTGCGAGATGACCCCGTATCAGAGAGTTCCTGTCCCTTGTAGTCATCTTTTATGCACGGGTATACTTTTTCATGACTGAATTTTTAAAGATCTTTTTGCAATTTAGCGATTTTATTTCGCAGGAGATAATCTTCGCTTTAACATTGACACGGGCTCCGAGACTATTCTTCTCGTTCCGAATACTGGGTCTGAACTTCAATTCCCATCATTCCCAGCCCGCTCCCCACGCACCCATGGCAACACCGTAGCGTCACTTCTGGGAATCCCGGGGGAGGCGGACTTCCTCCTCCCCAGATTTTACCGCGCTGAACGCTGGCCTCGCGTCTCACCAGTGCATGAGCCGAGGACCGGAACCGCAACAGGATGAGATGCCGGGTGAGGACCTTCATTTAAGTAAGTGCGTCAGCAGTTTCGTGGCACACACTGTGTCTGTGTGCCAAGGCACACTATATCAATACTACCCGGGGCTGCCTTCCGTTCCCTCCCCCTCCTTCTCCCCATTGCTACCATCATCTTTTCCAATACTATTTTTAGAACCACCCGCATAATCGCTGCGGTCCTATGTGTAACGCGCAGCCCTCCTACAATTAGTAAGTTACGACAGCAGCATGAAGAGATGATGGGCATGAGTGAATGAATGTATATACATGTGCATGGTGTTTATAACGTCATTACTACTACACGAGGCGATACGCTAACTGCTACAATTTGAGATTGTATTTCATTGGTTCCGAGTAGCCATGCGCTATATAAGAGCTTCTTCAATTGGTGCAATGTTGTTACTGACAGCGATACTAACATGCAGATAGTGTTAGAATGTGAGTAAAATCGCCACTTTCCATGGTCTGTCACATATAATTAGTATGTCACAGAACTACCTAAAATGAGTGGCACAATGAGGGGACTCTCTCCCCGAATAGAGGCATGCACACAAATGTTAGCATGCTGTTCACTATACACCGATTGGGTATGAAGCACAGAATCAACGGTTTTGAATGTACTTTTTTACGGTGTGTCTATCTCCGATTTAATCTTTCAGATGGAGTTTGGCATTACACAGACACACGTACACTTCACACACCGCGAGGAGTAGCTACTCTGCCCTCGCTTCACAGAGAGGATAGGGACTTCCCATCCTGTAATAGCACTCACTCACATAGGGAGTTCTCCCTTTGCCTGAAGAAAGTCCAGGACCTTTATGGCCGCTCAGGACTGAAACATGTCGGCACTAGGGTCTTAGGACCATAATACCCTAACAAGACCCGATTTTAGATTTTTTATTGACCCAGACAGACCCAAGAATAAAGGGAAACCGGGGGTCTGACTGAGGTATTTTATCTTTAACCCCCCTACCTTCATCTATCCAAAGAGCTCCCAACACTGTGGTTGAGCCCAGCCCGACTTTTAGGGGTCGGGGTGACCCGATGATGAAGCATGACACCACTAGGTTGTGTGAGGGTAATTAAAACAAAAATTGCTCTTTCCCAGACACAGGATTGTGACTAGCACAACCTCCCACTAGAGAGGCCCCCCTCTATTTTTCTTTCCGGTCCTTTGACACAGATAATACAACTACAACTCTGACCACTGTTTGGTCATTTGGAGTATTTTTTGTGATCAAGGAGTTGTTGTTACCTGTGGGGGGAGAGGAGATATGGGGAGAGCCAATTAAAACCTGTCCTTCCTCTGTCTTTCACTGGATGTGCTTACATCAATTAAAATGCAATGCATAAAAGACAGAGACTTACAGGCACATGCATCAAAGCTTTTTGCAATCGCAAACGGAGCGATTCGCAAAAATCGTCCGTTTGCGATCGCAAAAATAGCTTTTGCGCTGCATGAAACAACTTGCCACTCGCAATTAAAGAAATCGCAAATTTTTGTGATTTCTTAAATTGCAATTGCATTTAAGGAATCGCAAATTGCGATTCCTTAACTGCATTGCAAGATGCCTTTAAAAATTGCGATTTCGCTATTTGGGCCCGCTATTTACCGTGGAATCATACCACATGGTAAATTGCGGAAACTTTGAAAAATGCACTATAGTGCATTTTTCAAAGTCGTAGGTTACACACACACATGTCCTTTGGACATGTGTGTGCGCAACATTTGTGCACAGATCGATTTCAGGGGTGCAACGGGGTGTCGTCTTGACACCCTTGCACCCTTGAAATTGCATTCTCAATTTGCGATTCTCTAATTGAGAATCGCAAATTGAAAATGTCTTCCCATTGATTCCTATGGGCCTCTTGACCCATAGGAATGAATGGGGAGGTATTCCTTAATTACGACTCGCAATTTGTGAGTCGCAATTAAGGAATGTTTAGAAATCGCTATTTTTTAAGTGATTTCTACATGCATAGGCTTTTGCGATTCCTTAATTGCGATTCCATAAAAATCGCAATTAAGTAATCGCAACAGCCAATATTGATGCATGTGCCAGTTAATCCTTTGACCCTAATCCTCCAAACTGGCAGATGCTGTGGCCCAAGGATGCCCCAACCCCCCGGACCTCAGGAGGGAGTATTCAAAAACCTGGGCATCAAATATAATTATGCTTTGTCTTTCCAGCCACAGATCATGTCGGTGATCAAACATGCTTTGGGCTCTTGCGTACTTTGAAAAAATGTGTACACTTTCTTTACCTGTCCGCAAGAAAGGTAGTGATCCGGTCACTCATAGCAAATAGATTGAACTATGGAAATGCCCTATTCTTAGGACTTCCGGACTATCTTGTTATCATGAGTCAAGTGGTACAAAACATGGCAGCCTACTTAACCTGCCCCCAAGAACACACTTGTCTTTGCACCTGCGTGCACTAACCCGGTTGCTGGTAAAGAAGAGAATTCTCTTCAAAACACTAGTCCTAATCCATAGAGCACTGCACCATTCTGGGGCCGTCTGTCTTAAGGCTAGCTTTAGGTTCTACGCACCCTCCAAAAATCTACAGTCAGCCCATGGCCACTTGGCAAGGATACCTAAGGTCTGGCACACGAGAATGGGAAGAAGGGCTCTTTCCTATCTTGAATCGGTGGCCTGGAATAACATCCCTTTAGAGCAACGATCGGTTGCATCCTCTAACTTGTTCAAGAAAAGATAGAAGCCATGGTTCTGTCATCAAGTATATTGATGGGGTTGCATTTTGCGGTCATCTGAAAGTGCAGTTCTGGTACACTCCAGAGAGTAGCCGTGCACTTTAGAAGTCTCATTTAATTCATTTCATTTCATTTAATTGCGCCAAAATTCAAAAGTGCAATGGGTTGATAAGAGGGACAGAGGGAAGGGGCTTTGCCCAATTTTGTGCCAAGTGGGCTCCTACCTTCGTACCACCCTCATAATATTTTTCCTTGAATGCAAGCAAAGCTCACTCTACCTTGTTAGTATGATATGCCTGCAGCTGACCCCTCAGTAAGGCCAGGCACTGTTTATTGCACCAGAACAGGGTGGAGTGGTCAAGACGTCCCAGGTCCTTGATATCAGCTGCCAGGCCCATCTTGACCAGCTTGGCTTCCTGTGTCTCGGCAATAAATATAGTAGTAATAGTGCCTTTAATGGTAACTTTAAATCCATCCTAGAGCGTGTGTACCGAGATAGTGTTTGTGTGTTGGTGTCGAAATATTTCACTATCTCTTTCCAGATGTCCTCAACATCTGCAGGGTCTTGTAAGAGCTAGGGGGGAAGGTGCCAATGTGGGCAGGGTCTGGTTGTTCCCCTCCATTCCGGACCAAGTCAGTTCTAAGTGTGCATGATCTGAGATCAAGATAAGAGTGCGGTGCCGAGGTCTCGCAGTAAGGAATGAGTAATAAAAAAGTCATCTATACAAGAGTATGATTGGTGAATGTGGGAGAAGAATGAAAAATCCTGGGTGTCTGGGTGCTGGTTGTGCCATGTGCCGACCAAGCCCATGTCTGCAATACACGTTTGAGGGCTGCCAACATTGCACCAGTTACCAAGAAGGAGGCGGCCCTGCGGTCAAGTTCAGAGTCCCAGACCAGGTTAAAGTCCTATCCAACCACCACATCTCCCATCATGTAACAGATTGTCTTTGAGAAGGCTCCTGAATATGCATCTTGGGCTTAGCTAGGCACGTATACGTTTAAGAGAGTAAGGGGCCGTGTACCACGTTGAACAGTTAGCTTCAAAATTACCACTTCCATCTCGGACAACTTGCAGGACCTTGGAACAAAAGGTGGGCCTTGCAGAGAATCGGAACCTCAGCTGTCTTAGTGGAATTGTAGGCCGAATGACAAATGGGGTATGTGGAATGTGCCATGTGGAGAGTGTCTTTCCGGAGGAGGTGGGTTTCTTGAAAAAAAATACATTGGGGCTCTGCTGGTGGAGATACTGCCACACGTTTCCTCTTGTTTGGCACTGTGAATCCCCGCACATTGAGGGTGAGAAATGTAACATCTGAGACAGTGGTCATGAGGTAAGTCTATGAAGGACGCCAGTTTGACGGATGCAAGGGGATGATATGGGATAGGCCAAAGACAGTAAAAACAGAAGTGGGCAAGGAAGGGTGGCAAGAAGCCAAGCAGTAGCCCAATGTCATCGTGGGGTACAGGGGATGATTGGGCAAGTAAGATAGGTTAGTAAAGGCCACCCACATCAAGAGAGGAGGGCACATGTTGTGAGTGGTAAATGGGTTATGGAAGAAAGGGATACAGTATAAGGGTGATCCCCGGGGTGCCAGACAACCTAGAGAAAGAAAAATTAACGTTAACATGAACAGTAAGCAAAGGCCAGCAGGGCCGAAACAGTTGACCCCAAACTTGGCAGGGCCCGCGCATGTATACGCCGGCCATACAGGGGAATCCACTCCCCAAAGGTCTGAGTCCGCGGGAAGGCACAGTGACAACTGAAGACCCATGGCCAGCGTCTGTCAGAGCAAGCAGTTGGTCCCATATTCTCCCAGGTAGGATCTTTGGCCATTGGGATGGTGCGAGGAGAGTGAGGGGGTGCAGTCAGTCCTGTGTACCCCATAGTTGGGGAGAGACCAAGTTCATGACCCACCCCAGGTCTCTTAGAAGCTGAATCAGAACAGTCTGGCAGAGAGGCTGTCAAGGGGTATGTAACTGTCCGATATGGAGGACTCGGGAGACCAGCAGTGGAGGCCCCAGTGGCCTAGATCAATTCCAGTGTCAAGGAAGGAGGGGTGGAGGTCTTCTCAAGATTATGGAGATGCTTAATAATCACTTTCTTGGCTTCATTTGACAAGAATTCCCTGTTGGTTCTTAGAGTCCACCGTGGCCCATGAGGGGCGCAGAGCTTCACAGACTGGGGAGCTGGACGGGAACGGCCTGCCCCCAGAAGTCGTTTTTTAAAACTTTTAACAGAGTTTTATATAGCGCGAACTTGACCCGGTATCAGGTATCAAAGTGCTTTTCATAGCACCAGTTACGTTACATGAGGACACATTAATCATTTTTGTTAGGAACGGGGAGCTTAAGTGATTTGCCCAGAATCACAGGATGTTCAGCGTCATTGTCGAGACTCGAACCCGGTAACCCAGATTCAAGGTCGACCGCCCTAGCCATTAGGTCAACTCCTCTTCTATGTTCAGAAGGCACAGGGCTTCTTTCAACAACTGCATGATCCTGCATTTGCCATCCCACTCAAAAATGATGGCGAAGGATTGTCCCCACTGTTTGCGAATGTTGAGATCCCAAAGTTTGTCAGTGACTGGCCTGAAGTCTCTGCATCATAGTAAAGTAGTTAGTACAAGGCCCTGAAATAGTTGGACGGTACACCAGGTCTGCCTTCTTCTGGGAGGCTTGCAGAATTGTGTCTTTTTCAAGTAAAAAGTGCACCCGTGTGAGGATGTCTGGCGGGAAATCTGGGTGACCCGGGGCCACCGCCACACAACGCGCTCTGTCCATTATTTGAGGGGAGGCATCTGGATTCTCATAGATGGCATGCAGGAGGTCAGCCTTAAAAGCCATCATGTCAGTGCCCTCCATGCCTCTTGGAATGTCCCTGACGCGTATGTTGTTCCTCTGACTTCAATTCTTGAGATCTTCTTGCTTCAGTTGAAGGTCAATTTGCTGATTTTCCAAGGATGCCATACTGAGCCAGAGGACCTACTGGTACTCTGTGTGGGAGTCCAATGTATTTCCTAGGTCATTCACTCATTCGCCAAGCCCATTAACATCACATTTGAGTTCATGAATGTAAGATTTAAATTCTGTCTGATGGCATCCAATCTCTGCTTTGAGTTCCTGGAGAAAATTATCCATATAAGCTAGAGTGAGGGATGCTGTGGCGTCAGAGGGGGACCCTGCGTTGGTTGAGGAGGGATCCATATATGGTGGATTCACTTTGTATCACAAAGAGGGGATGGATATGTCTTTTGCTGAGGTACATGATGAGACTTTAGTGGATCTTCCATGGGGGATGATAGGGCACCAGTGGAGAGTCAAGGAGGCGACACAGTTTCAAACGAGAGGGCCCAGTTGTACATCCTGAGAGGAGGTCCACTCCTTATGAAGGAGGTGTTGCAAGAGAGGTCAAGAGCCTGATCAGAAGAGTGTTATTGCAGACCCCTCAGAGCCAGGTGAAGTTGGGTTCTTGTCTCACAGGAAGCTGGCTGGTACTATCCATGAGTGTTGGGGGAACACCCTAAGAGCAGTGGGCTAGGCATCCTCAGAGCGTGATCCTAGGTGCCTCCTGTGAAAAAAGGAAGATCTGCTCACCTGTGGCAGGGGGCACAAGGCAGGGGGTATGTAAGTGTTCCCCCTTCCGGGCCCTAATACTTAGATGGTGTTTCCCAGGAGATACTGGGCCTCTCAGTCAAAGCAAACTGCAGGATCCCAGCAGGTCTGATGAGGGCATCGGCCAACAGCACGTGCCCCAGAATGCAAGAACACCCCTCTACAACAGTGGGCAGTGGGGCACCAGCAGGAAGCTCAAAAGGCACCCCCACAGTAGGAGCGCAGGCTGCAATCTCAACAGCAAAACCCTACTGAACAGTCTGACAGGCAAGGGAAACAGGGGTACATGAGAGGTTTACTTTGAGGTGTGGAGGTATCAGGAGCATGCTGACTGGGGCCAAAGTCATCTACCCGCAACTGCCTCTCACCTCATTTGCTTTCACCAGGTGGGGCTCATAGTGTGGCCCAGAATCCTCTGTCAGGCCCCAGCTCCAGTGCCCTTTCTCAACCTCTGTCCACTCACCACTAGCGTGGGGAGGAGCAAAAGGCCCCAGCAGTCAATGGCAGAGTCATGCAGAGAAAACCTTGGGGTGGCCCCCCACCCCTGATGATGCCCAGTGGGGCCACAGCTGAGCCGGCAAGACCTTCAAGATGTCATACAGGCTGCTAGGTTGTCAACAAAGGCCGCCATGTCAGTGTGCGAGGAGGGATGGGCCGGCTCCCACATGGGCAGTCATTCACGGGGTGCACTCACCAGTGCCAGCAAGGTCCGCTGCAAAGTTCCCAGCCTGGAGCCTCTTTTTGGTGTCAGCCACAATATCCACTGTGAGTCAGAGCCTCCGCACAGCACGTCCCTCGGAGCCCCTCCGCAGCCCAAAGCTCTGGGGGCGGAAAGGAGGCGGCCACTTAAGGCCCCTGTGTCCTAGTGCTGCAGGCCACCGAGCTCTCCCCTCTGGGCACAGTGTAGGCAAAACTAAAGTTACTCACTCAGTGTTTGTAAGCCTAGGGTACTGGTACAGCAGTTTCATAATAGCAGGGCTATGGCCCTTCACTTCAGAAGAGCAAAGCCGAGCTATAAAAAACACAAACAAATGATGGACTCAATACTGAGCAAACTTGATTAGTGAAATCAAAAGGACACACTCCTGCTAGACCTGACGTGCACATGCTAAACTGTATCGACAACATGTAGCAGACATCTCGGCGAGGCAGTAAACTTTGTGGGGCACAATAGTCTTAAGCTTTGAAAAAGAACTTTTCTCCAAAATCTCAACTGACGTGAAAAAATATTTAATATCTGAAGCCCCCCCCCCAACCCCCACCTTTGGTATCTCATTTCTGGCTTCTTTTGAAAACATTAGCCACATTGGACAGGTTTCCACATGCGCTTTTGAAATAACAAACTTCAACTGAGTGCGCTCCACTGTTGTTGTTGAGATGTGACCTCCCTCCTCGCCCCTCACATTTGATGCAGTGTCTCCAACAAAGCCCCAAGTACATTCATACATTCTAGCTCACAGGTGGCTCTATTCCCACCTTTTCAAGAAGAAAGTCAAAATAATTAAAGCTCAGAGGAGAGGCGGACTCCTGCATCCACCACCTTTCCCAAACAAAGCACTGGATTTTAGTGCAGCATAATAAATAGTGGCAGGCTCCCGCCTTAGAAACTTGGGGGCATATTAGCAACGGAATGCGATAATAATCGCAAATCGCGCTTAGCGCGTTTTCCTGTATCGCCGTCTATCTCTGGTTGACATCACCGTGTTAGCGGCGTATTAGCAATGCCTTGCTCAGAGGCGATGTCAAAACCAGCGATATACGGCGATAAGCAGCAATAGCGTGAGAAATCATGCGATGATTTCTCAGCGCTACCGAAATGCTTGCTAATATGCAAGTGTGAACCTAACCAGACAATCCACCTCCCATGAAAAAGGTGGTTAAGTCACCTTTCAAACAGGTGTTAGATTCCTGCGATACCTGCGGTTATCGCGACTTTTCATATCGCTTTGCGTGCCTGGGGCAGGATTGTAAATAGTGCGATGTTTGGTTTGCGACTGTTTCCCTTTACTTTTAGTGAAGAATGCCTACTTTGCATGTCAATAGCGATGAATATCGCTGACATCCAAAGCGGCGAAAAAACGAGCGCTATTGCCAGTAAACTGTCGCTAACAGCCGTTAGCGACAGTTTGCTGATAGGGCGATAAAAATATCGCCGCTTTAGCGGCAAAAAGTGCCGCTGAAGCGGCGATACAGCCCTTGATAATAGGCCCCAAAGTGCTGCATTTGCTAGGAATCCCAAAGTGCGAGGAGAGGTGGCAAAAATGAAACCCATCTCACTTTCTGCCTCTTTACCCTGTTCCTGAGCTACGATACTGAAGAAACATAGCAACGCTTTCCGAGCCTAAATAACGATAAAATGGAGCAGAGCTTTCTTCTTTCCCTCTCTAGTAAGCTCTCCTCAAATCTGCACACTGTCCAACGATGCAGAACTTTCTCTCTTCCCCAATCAATTAACCTGCACCTCAGCTTCCATCCAATACTGAAGCACTTCTGTGTGATACCGGAAATAGAATGAGAAATGCATGTCCCTGCAAGCAGTGCGCAGAGTCCTTAAGAGGGCGGCAGGGGCAGCTCACTTGCTTAAAGCGGCGGCAGGGGCAGGAACAGGTGCCCTCCGTAAACAGCCTCTAACATTTGACATTTGTCTTTGAATGCACAGCAAATGTAACGAGATAAGAACATGCTTTATAGCCTGTTTAAAGAAATGGATGCAGCTCCTAAAAAACATCTAGCGCTCGTGTCAAATTCTGCTAGATAAAAGGAAAAGTAGTCTCTAACCAGATGCCACAATGGGACAAATGGTATCATACAAGTACTGGGGCACTGCTCTGTGGAAGTGAACAAATGACGAAAAGGAGGAGCAAATAGTAAAGATTAACCACTTGGAAGCAAGGATTTTTAAAGGACACTGACACAAACAAATGAAAAGCAGTGGGGGTGCTGTAAGTCCACAAAGAAGTATACAAGTCTTGAAAGTTCAACCTAAAAAAGTAAATGAAAGGAGAGACTGGCTCACAAGTCTTGAAAATGAAGTGCATTACTATGTTGGTGAGTGTTGATATGTGCACAGGTGAAATGCTGTCACTTGCAGTGAGGAGAAAAATAGTTGAAGTAGATTGATCCACTTCCCCACGTTGTATGCTATGGAGTGTGGAAGCAAAATGTGAAACACAGTGTAACAGACCAACGGATTAAGGCAGCTGTCCCAAAAGTCTCAATATATATGTTTAAATGTATGTATATTTAATTAATCTATTAGAAAACACGAGTCTGATTAAACAGATAAAACTATCTTTAGGTCACACCTAAAATATGAGTGAATGCCAGCAAATGATTCCTTAGGTCCAGGTGAAATAAATTACCTTGAAGCAACTTTTCATGGATGATTGACTGACCTCTTCTAATCCTCCGTAGGAAAGAAAGAATACACTCCTGGAGAGCTTTCTCCCATAGAAATATAACCCCAACTCATAGCTAATTTAGTGACTTTCAGAAGGAAAGCATTCCCTTTTAAAAATTCCATCTGGTCATCATACGACAATACGAACTAAAATTGTGAAGATGCAGCACACCTACCTGTTGCAAAGTTATCCTTGTGCCCTGGGCACCCCCATTTTTTTCTGACTGGTACTGGTGGTAACTGCCTCTGACTGTCCCTGTGCTCTGCCTAACCAGGGCCAGTGCTATGCTGTTAGAAGACAGTGAAAACACCTACATACACTACGGTACACTATGGGTTAGGGTACCCCTATGATTGGTATGACCTCCCTTAAAAGGCCCTAGAACATAATAGGGTAGGGGGATTAAAATTACAGTTACTTCCCTATTATATGTTAGGGCCGTCCAGTTTAGAGGCCAGCAGCCATTTCTGAACTTGCATGAGTGCACTGCTGAGGCCTGAGGTCAGTATAACAGCCGCCCTGTGTTGAGGACTGTTTTTAACATGTACATTCTGGCCAAAATCGACTTTGATCTTTGGGGCACCTAAAAATTAATGAACTACAATATTTTGGCATATTAGGTACCCCCAGGAACTCCCCTAGGTGTCCCAGTGGTAGGAGGTAAGGTACTTATACGGAGGACCCTTATAAAATAGGTTTTATATTTCTTGTGGATAGTGAAGTTCCACATTTCACTTCCCTCATAATAGTACATTGCTTCCCAAAAATGACGTTTGTGCTAGGAGCACTGTGGAGTGAGGATCTTTAATATTTTTACATTTTTAGAACCCCTAAAGTATCCCCTAGGTGTTCCAGGGGTAGGGGATGTCCTGTAGATATAGGCAGGGTCCTTATAAAAGATGCTTTATAGGCCCTGGTGTTGGAGAAATCAGTTCATTTTCCCCATTGCAGATCCCCAGCCACATAGGTTACCGTGGCAAGAAGTTATTAATTAATAACACCTGCCACAAAGCACAGGAAAATATAATTCAAGGACTAAGTAGAATGGTATTGATAAATCAAGCAATATGCTATTTGTAAATTTATCATAAAATGTACAGACAAGACATTATAATACTTTCTTGTCTGTAAGCCAAAATCCAGCCTTCCAGTGATCTGCCCTGATTGGTCAGAGTTAAGACTATTAGCCAGGCTGCTTTGATGAGGTGATAAGTAGCCCTAGGGTGAAGAGCCATTCTGGGAGGCGAGGGGTTCTGCTGCATAGGAATGTCAGAGCAAGGGGGAGGGGTCATAAACCATGATCTTCAAAAGGAGGAGGAGACAGGCAGAAGAAACCAGTGTCATTTAAACTCCCACCCTGGGAACCCAGCCAGATGGCAGTCTTAAGGAAGGAATGTGCAGATGCAGGGAGGGAGTCTATGGAGATGAGCTATCCTGGAGGTTGGTTTAACCAGCTCTTGCCTCTCTGCTGAGACTTCAGCCATATTACATTTTGGAGAAATAGTGTTTTCTGGGAGACCACTGCGCCACACTTTGGAGGAAATGGTCATGCTCTGGGGTGTTGTCCTGCACCTCATGGGACAGGGGTGCTCTCCTGTGTGACCCCAGAGAACACTGAATAAGTATCTGAGCGGGGCAGTGCCCCTCAGCTCTGCTGCTTGAAACTGAGAGAAGAGGAAGGATTACCAAGCTGGAAATTTTATTTGCACCATCAGGCCCTGCATTCTGACTGACTGTGCCTGCAGTATTATCTGGAACTACAGCCCTTTGGATGTACCAAGAGGAATAAAGAGTGGGCTCCCTGCAAGCTACAGGTTAACAGAGTTCACCTGCATCAACTCTACGAAGAGTCCCCTGCCTGGAGTTTATCCAGTGGACTTTAAAGGGTGTTGTCATGTTATGAGCCCCAATGTACCCCAACATAGGTCTAGGTAGCTGCACGACCTTTTACCTACATTTGTCCTACCTTGCTCTACATAACTGCTTTGGCACTGAACTTTTGCCTAGTTAGGTGCCAAATAAATGTTGTGTGGGTTTCTTCGAAAACGAGCTTAATTTATTATGCATGAGGATTTTTAGTATCACACAGCAGGATTACCATCTTCTGTAAAATAACTCTGTACAAAAGTCACCGCTATCATCATCCTTGGACGACAGGCCCACACCACCATTACACATTTAGGCAGAAAACCTGAGGGCACCTTTCGGTTATATAAGCACCACATTTTTGCTGGGCAAACCAGAGGAGAAGCTTCCATGCTGACACGAGATGCTGAAGTCCCTGTTTGCAGAAACTCCAGCACACAGTGGTCTGACATCCCTTGTGGGGTGTCCAACTTGAGACCAAGACGGTGTCCTTCATTCTTTCCTACCAGGTAACAGGTTTGGCTCTTTCCTAGGGGGATTCTTGGCTTCACACCTACATACGTGCTAGGTATACTTAGCTTGGGGTACCCATTTTAGGAGTGCGGTTGATTATTTTTATGGATCCATATACCTGCATACAGTCACTGTTTTGGTACCATGGTAGAATTCTACCTTTCATTTACTTTGTCCGTGCTTGCAATCATATATATCTATTTCTGTCTAATGGTTGTCGCAGCACACATATTTTATACTAGAATGACGCTGGTTCAAAAATGTTTATTGAAAACATACCCATTGTTTTTTCTGTATATCTCTCTGAGAAGAAGAGAGCACAAGTGACTGAATGGAAAGTACTCCACGATCCCTGAAGGATCAAGGGTTTTCATGTTCGATAGATGCCAGAAACTATTCGCTCCTTAGTAAGGTTAGGGGGCTTATAGTGACACTGTGAGGTAGCTGGTCTACAGGCTAACATATCCTTTGGGGGCGTCTGGAATCAGTCTGGACACCAATCCCTCAGTTTATGTTGTCTAAACGCGCACATCCTATTCATTATTAGGAACAACACGACAGTCCAGGTGCATTGTGATACCAAATCTTCAAGGACCATCTCGGAGAGTCCAGACCCTTGGAATTTGTTTTGGACACTTTGGACCCTCGAGAGGAACTTCAGGAAGAAGTTCCAGAAGTTTGGGAAAGTTTGGCAAACTTTTGTGAAAAGCCTCCTAAGGCTGACCAGATTCTCAGTAAAAGGCAATCTCACCAAAATTGGGCCTGCTGGAGGAGGCTGCATAACGTCTGGTGAGAAATCCTCCAGAAAGGTTTCTAAGTTTGAAGTTAAAATCTTGACCAGGACCTCCGGCTTAGTGTATCCGACCAGGGCTCCATCGAGGTCAGCCTCAAACTTTGACCTTGTCCCAGTCAGAGGCGATCAAATGTCCAGAAGTGGCACTATTGGTTTCTAAGCTCTAGAAAGTGTTTAATCTCCTGTGGATTTTTTCATTTTGGTGTCATTTTATAGATAAACATATTTCCCATTTTTATAAATTGGGGTTGGATTTTTATTGTGTGTCTTAATCATTTACTGAATTAAGTGTTCTTAAATGCTTAACACACCTGTCTCTGAAGTTAAGCCTGCCTGCTCACAGCCAAGCACCCATAGGCTGAGCATGGGAATACTTTTCGGAGACCTGTAGGATAGGATAGGATAGGATAGGATAGGATATGTGCTTCTAGAGCGCTCGTATGCCGTGGCGTCTTGACGCTAAGGTGAGTACCAGTATTATGGGCTGCATCATTTGCCTATGGTGTAACAAACAGCCAGGTCTTCAATTCTCTACTAAATACTAATTTATTAGATTGAAAACGCATGGTTGTAGGCAATGGGTTCCAGAGCTTCGCTGCGCAGTGGGAGCCCTAGACAGTCTTAGTGGCCTTATTGCCAGTGGCAGATGCATATGTGCCACTACTAATAACCGACTTTCCAACATTATCTAACAGAGTTCAAAGTCTATGATTGCTTGTTTACATGTTGTGAATAAACCCATAACTTCAACACCCCCTATCTACCCATTCCAGGGAGATTACATTAACTCCGCAACAGCCCACACTATAACAGCCATCATCTTGGGTATTGTCGTGACTGTATTCAATAACCTGCTCAAAGAAGATTTGATTTCTGGAAACCTGAGTCCATGGACCCAAATTTTGTTCAATCTCATGCAGGTGATTAAGGCCTTCGTTCACAGAGAATGGGCTGCAGTTACCTACGGAGAAAACCATCAGCTGGAGAAACCCATGGAGCCCTACAGGACGGTGACAGAAAAGCGCCATATAAATGCTGTTAGCATAACATATGTTTGAAAACATAGGCTGAGAGCTCTTACCAGGGTGAAACGCTGCCCTGAACATTGGCTGTAAACAATAGGCAGAGACAGAAGGCCAGGATATTTGCTCATTTATGTATCAATTCACAGACGGGCTCACAGAATGAGACACAATCTCATCAGTGCCCAGGGAACAGTAGAATTCTCATTAACCATAGTGGTTCTCAAAGAATTTGATGATGACAATCTGAAGGCCCAACTATTTTTAAGGATTCGGAGAGACTTTGACCCCCACCACCAACACACAATAGATACATTGTAATCTGTCGTGCCAAGAGTCTTGGAGAAGTCTCGGAGTGGTACTATGGCCAGATGCTCCCAAATGAAATTCTAACAAGGTGATCTCAGGCATTCAGTGCAGAACATGAAGGCTCAGATTTACAAATATTTGTTATTTTAAATTTACTTTCCAGTGCAAAACTTGTTTTGAGCTGGAAAAATGCCTATAAGTAACGTTGCGCTGCTTTGAGTTACTCTGCATCAGAGAGAAATTACATGGGTGGTACATGGGTATTCCTATGCTAACATTATTCTCTGTGATGCACAATCCTATCTGCTAGCAATAGTACACAGGGTTTGGCACCAAAAAATAATGCCACTTTAAAGCAGGCAGGTTGGGGAGCTGGTCCACCGTATTTTTAATACGTCTGATACGAAGGGAATAGCACACTTTTTCAAAAGTATTGACTCTGGACTGGTTATCACATTTCAGATGATTTTTGGAGTTATACCACTTTCATACACTCCGTGTTGGGAAGCGTTTTTGGAGGTCTCCCGCTTTTCCTGCTATTTGTGGTGGGAATTCTGATTTTAATTTTTCTGCTCTGCAATGGACGTCCCAGTTCAACCCAGAATGGAGATAGCACTGGCTGTGCTGCAATGCCTTGAGCGCATGACACACTGCTTCAGCACACTTTGGCTTCAAGAACTGAATGAGCACGGGTTCTTAACTTTCAGACCTGTTTGGCTTCACTGCGTTCAACCTGTATTCCGCTACCTACTTTGCAGCCATGAATGCTTTTTGGATTTATGTCATGGATCACAGTCAGTTGCGCCATTGGACATTGAAGTACTGATGGACCCCTTAAAGGCCCATGGGTATTGTTGTCCCCAGTGTATTCCATTGCTGATGAATGCATTCTTTGAGCCACCCTGGGGGGCTTTGGCGCCTAGTGAATTGGATACCGGCTCTGCGATATGCTTACAGGATGCAGTCACTCCCTCAGCGGCTGCTGTCGGAATTGGATAGAACCACCTTTGCTCCATAAACCTGCTTCGAGGTGCTACTCTTGGAACGCCATTTACGGTTGCTAATGACAGCAATGTTGCGTCTACCACTTGGAACACTTAAACAATTTACTTTTTTGTTTGGTGGGAACTATTTGGCCTGTTTTTTAAACATAACAAATCAAAACAGTTTTCTTTTTGCTTTGCTTTTTCTAGGCATCATGGCTTTCTGAATGTTTGGGATTTCAAACAGTATAATGACTTTTATGAATATTTTTAAATGGAGGCCTAGATGATTTTTAAGTGGTTTTAGAAAATTTTGACCTGAATTTCATTATGGACTCCTGGCTTTTTAGTTCACTTTTTATTTATTGACCCTTAGTATGAGGAGTGGGTGTTATGTGCCAGAGTAAGGCTCATGTAGCGGAGCTGCACATTTTCTTACATTGTCCTCTTTTTTGCACAATAACCTTACTGCTGTGACCTTGTGTACATATTCGCACGCGTGACAATATTGGATTTGATTCTCTGAAACTACGTCTGTTTACACATCAGGCTTCGCATAACATTATCACGATGCCTCGAACACCAAGTACAAGGCCACTACGCACGAGGTACAAATGTTGTTCTATCCTTATCCACGGGGCAACAAGGGTATCTATATATCCATAACATTAGTGATCTATACTCACATCGCACGGATACTTTTTATTATAAATATTAAGCATCCCAGGGGACTAGCAGAGAAGGCACTCGCTCTGACACCGTGGGTGCCCGCATGCTGAGATTTTACCACGCAGCAGTCTGACATCTCTGCAAGGGGTGTCCAGTTCGAGACCAGGACAGGTTCCTACTTGCTCTCCTGCCAGGTAATGGGGTTGTCATCCCTTGGGGTGATTATTGGCTTTACACCTACACACTCTCTAGGCACACACAGAGTGGGGTTCGCACAGTAGGAGTACGCCTGATTATTAGCTTGCATTATATGCCTGCATATATGCACTGTCTTAGCACCATGGTAGAACAATATCTGCTATTTACACTTTTGCTGCTCGTAATCACTTTCATCTGCTTCTGTCTATTGATTATCCAGCACATGTATTTTATACAAGAATAACATTGGTTCAATAAATATATTGAAAACCTCCCACTGTGCATTCTCTGTATATTTCTTTGAGAACGAAAGACCATGAGTGACTGAGCGAAAGGTCCTGATCTGTTACCATGATCTCTGAGGGGTTATCATGTTCAGTGGTTGCCAGAAACTATTCGCTCTCTGGCAGGGTTAGGGGGGCTTATGCTGGCACTGTGAGCTAGCTGGTCTCTAGGCCAACATATCCTACGGAGGTGCTTGGAATCAGTCTAGGCATCGCACCCAAAGTTTATTTTGTACAACAAATATGCAGATACTATGGATTAGTAGGAACTACACGACTAAAGAGAAATACTTTTATTTCTCCTCTCTTTTCCAACTTTGCATGTGTGCTGCACTGTACACAGGGTGGCGGGCCGCATTCAATTTTTAAAAAATTGCCGCCTGGACCCTCCGCCTGCCCCATGGGCCCAAAATTGCATCAAATAATTCCCGCCGCATGCCACATGGCGGCAGGCCTTAGATTTATGTGTCTTCCTGACAGGTCACTTTATAATCCCTATTTAGGTATTTACAAAGTTTTATATAGCGCGAACAAGATCCCGAAGGATATCAGAGCACTTTACAAAGGAAGGAAGGAAGGACATAAATCCACTATTGACAACAAGTAAGAATACACAACAGGAATAATCGCATACATCCCAGACAAATAATCGCATAATTTCCAGACACAGGAATCAAGGAGAGTAGTACAATAAACGAGTATGTAACAGTCTAAGAAAGTGGGAACTTAAGGACTTACCTTCATCTTCAGGCACCGCAACGAAGCCTACCGGTCCGCTGCTCCTGACATCCCACGGACTTCCCAAGGCCCAGCAACACAGGTGGTGGTTCTGCAACTCCCTCGAAGCCTGGTCCGTCCTCTCCGCACTCTTGAGGCCAGTAACATCATCCATGCAGCTTCTACTTTCAATGTGTGCGTGGGCATCATGTCCTACGGATTTTATACAATATGCTTTACGTGTGCAGCACCTTACCTACTTCATTGTTTTTGAAGTGAAAACAACTTCTAATTTGCATACGCAAAATCATTATTAAAAATACATATGTAGATGAAATACAAAATGCCCGAGGTCAGCACTCTTCAGATACAATGCGCTTGCGTCCCCTGCTGGTCATTTCATCAACAGGCACGTCCGTTATTAATCTACGGAGAAAGTAGTGGACCTTCCGAAGTTAGAAAGGAGCGGTACATCACATGGCCTAATTAATCTACTGCAGATCTACATAAGGATGTTTGTACCTACTGCCAAGCACTGGGAGAACAAAAATATTATTGTCCCCCTTTCGCTTTAAACATAATTGCCTCTGAAGAAGTTATCATTTTTCACAGACAAATCTCCCTTTCCGTTTCCTCCTCTCCCACTTCTTTCACCTCAACAACCATGCCTCAGCACAGCCTTCAATGAAGACCATAAATAGTTTAGTTATTCTCCGTCTCACTTTCTTATTAATGCTCCCTGGCTCCACCCTAACGCTGCATTCTCCAAATTTCGCTGGCACTTTTGTAAAAAGCGTATCCTTTTTACAAAAATGCAGATTTTGCAATTTTTTTGCAAATTGCGAAATCCTGAATGGCCTGACTACAAAGCCGGAAAAGTGTTCCAGCTTGTCTAAGCATAGTATTTTGTACTGGAGGGTTATTCTTTCAGTACAAACCCTACGCTAGACTCACGGAATACCTTTGCACTATGGTCCAAAGGTGTCTCTGTGTGGCATTCGCCAGCCAGGTTGTGCACCAGCGCAGGTGAAAGGGGAGGAGAGTGCCATATCTCTGTAGGTATAACTCTGGCTTCTTCTCTCCATGTCAAGCAAAGCAGCACCTTTGGGTGCTGGGCGGCTTTCAGGCGCAGCCACACAGGTAAGAGCGGTGGGGTGGGGTGGGGGGGGGGGGGGGGGGGGGGAGTCAACAGAAGATTGGATAGGTAAAATTAAATAAAAAAAATATATCAAACAATTTACCTTGCGCTCGAAGTGGTGTTATTTTTTTTATTTTTTATTCAGTTTTACCTGTCCTCTTTCGACTCAACCCCTTCCCGTCCCGTCTCACCGCTCTGACCTGTGCCTGCCGCGCCTGCCTGGGTTGTGTGACAGGATCGTAAATCTGGCCTCTAAAGTATAGTGCAGCTGTCATTCAGGTTATCCTGTTGTGTGCTACCCATCGGTCCATGCGCCTCGGTGCTTCACCAGAGGTATGGAGCGCTATAAAAATGCAAATACAATATAGAATTTTCTTCAGCAAAATTATAATTTGAGCGGTTTGAAAATCAACCAGCATATAATGTTTACAGAAGGAAGCATTTTGGGTGAAAAACACATGCACAAATAACAGCGTTTAAACTTGTTAGGCTGGTTCAGATATCGAGCCGGTGTGATCTTGGCTAAGTCCCTCTATTTTAATTGCTCATTTTGCTAAGCGTTAAGGATTTCTAGACGTGGACATGACGCCCTTTTGGAAGAGTAACCAGTGCATTACTTATTTTGGGCAATACTTCACAACCCCATAGACCATATAGGAATAATAAAGAATGATTCTGCATCTTCCATTTTATTTTTTGAAAGTCAAGTATTCTCTTAGAGCTCTTGGTAACCACAAGGAGACATGTTTTCTCCATTTCCAATTGTAATCTATGAAAAAGAGTGCATCTCTCGTTTTTATTTGGCTAAGATGGGGGACGGCATCCTGCTGTACATTCCCCAGCAGCATAAGCCATTAAAAAGTAATTTATTTTACCCAAGAAAAACAACTGTTCCTTTTTGGCCAGTCCCCGAACTCTGATTGCAGATTTTCCCGGGATGGCACCATGATGGATGCCTTCCTTTCAGCCAGAAGAGAGGAATTTGGAAAGCAGAGGGAGGGAGGCAAAGGCATCTCTTTGCCCAGAGGGCTCCACCAGTTACAAATTGGCATTTCTCATTGCTTAATGAGTGCGCGTGATTGTATCTGTCAGCTTCAAAGAAGCAGCCGTGCATTCACCAGAGCACGGTGCATAACACAAGAAGGGCATTTATTGATTAGGGGGCACGCAGCCGGAGGGGGGTGGGGGAGAGCAGGAGGGCGTTTCTCAGGAAAGAACTTGTACATATAGGTCGTCTACGAACAGCGTCTAAAAAGTCTTGGGGGGAGTGAGGGAAATGCAGTAGACCACACCCGTGGTGGAAAGGGCTCACCATGTGCCAGACACCCAGATAAAGTAACTCCGCACGAGTGCTGGAGAGAAATGAGCGGTTCACTTTCCTTTAGCTTCCATTAAGCTGACTGAGACACTAGTAAATAAGCTGACTCTTGCTTGTAGAAAAGGACATTTTCATAAGTGCGTGATGAGTTATCCTGTCTATCCTTAAAGGAAGACATGTTTTTTCTCTGATTTGCATAAGTAGACTGAATCCGATTTGGAATTCCCGTTCAGAATTCAAACTTTATTCTATTCACCATTGTGTTCTACGTGAAGACATTCCAATGTACACCCTGCTTGCTGATTGGAAATCTGTTCTTGAGAGTGGTTGCAGAAAGAGGACCAAGACATTGAAGGCCAAATGTACTGGGCATTTTATCGGTAGTAAGTTAAAATGCTTTTTTGTAGTTATAAATCCCATTTTAAGAGTCAGAAAAGTGTTTCCAACTACTAAATTGGAATTCTGAAAGGAGATTAATTTGGAATTTGGAGGGGTGTGTTTTAGGCATCCTTTCCAAAAAATGATCGGTCTATAATGTACCAACGTTTTGCCACTGAAACCCAGTTGCAAAATGTTGATATTTTGCCAGTACCTCAAAATAGGTGGTGATCTATTTGCAAAAGGGATGTGATCCCCTTGAGTACCCTTCCCCTTTGTGGACATAAAACAATGTGTAAGAGAAAGGTCTCCTGTTGAACAACAGCAAAAACGTGTCTTTTAAAATGCAGTCCAGTTTCCTTTAAGGAAAACAGCAAGTTTGCTTTATTGATAAGCAATCACAGAAAAAGGCCTCAAATCGGAGTGAGTCAGAATTTGATGTCTACCTCATTGGTGTGCATGTGGAAGCTCAGATTCTAACCCAGTATGATTCAGGATTTTAAGAACCTACTTTTCTTTATACATAAGTTGGTTCTTAAAATGCTTTACTGGTAGAAAAATTGCTGGTAGCAAATTGTGACCAGTAGTTTATGCCCAGTAAATAGTAAATATGGTCCGAGTTTTCTCTGGTTAATATTTCTGTTTCTATATTACCTAAGTATGAACCAAAGAAACCCTATAATGTGATAGTGGATTGGATTAAGACAGGTTGTGCCCCAAGAGAGACAGACCATGTTTGGGTCTATAGAGATGGCAGACCAGTAATGCCGAATTCCATGCTGTCAGCAATGGCAAGGATGTATCATGGCCAGGGACATTTGGGAAGGGATTCAATGATTAGGTCTTTTAAGCAAACCCGGTGCAATGCAAAGTTCAGGACAATTGCAGAAAGTATCTGTCAAAGATGTTTGATTTGCCAGCAATTTAACACTGGGAAAAAGACAGTGGTGAGTCTGGGAACAATAGGCAGAGAAGGAGGTCCTTTTACAAGAATGCAGATTGATTTCATTGAAATGCCCTAAGTGAACAGACTGAGATATGTACTAGTTGTAGTCTGTTTGTTTTCAAGATGGGTTGAGGCCTATCCGACTAGGAGAAATGATGGAGTAACAGTGGCAAAGTTACTGTTAAGAGAGTTGATTCCTAGGTACGGATTTCCGGTAACGATTGAGTCTGATAGAGGTGGACACTTCTATAATGAACTCATGAGTTTGATTTGTGAAGCATTAAGCATACAGCAGAAGCTACATTGTGCATACAGACCAGAGGCTTCTGGTGTGGTTGAGCAGATAAATGGCACAATCAAGAACAGGATTGGTAAAATGTGCTTAGCCACTGGCATGAAATGGCCGGATGTCTTGCCTCTAGTGTTAATGACTATTAGATCTACTCCAGATAGAACAGCTGGTTTAAGTCCGCACGAAATTATAATGGGACGTGCAATGCGACATGCATATGTACCTGTCAATAAGTTGATGACAATAACTGATGACATGATTTGGGATTACTGTAAAGGCCTGGCTGACGCAGTTCATTCTGTGTTTCACCAGATTGGAGAAGAAGCTACTACACTTGAGAACAAGCAAGCTCATGATCTGAGTCCAGGAGACTGGGTGAGGATTAAAGTTCACAGAAGAAGAAATTGCTTGGTTCCGAGGTGGGGAAGACCAAGACAAGTCATTCTAACTACGACGACTGCAGTGAAGTGTGCTGGTGTGAAAAACTGGGTGCATGCGAGTCATACTCTGAGAGTTCCAAACCCAAAGGATGGGACTGGTAGAGAGTATTTTGAAGAGTCAGATTCCAGTGATGATGAAGACCCAGAACCAGTGAGAAAGAATCAAAGTTCAGGAAAAGAAGCAGAAAAGGCTTCAAGTTCAAGAGAACCATTGAGAATCTCAGAAAGGAGATCAGATTCTGAAAGAGAGCCTGAAGTTCCAAAAAGCAGTGGAGGAAAAAGAAAAGAAAAGAGCAGTTCCACAGAAATTACTCCTGAATCAGAAGAGGAGGAGATTGAAGAACCACTTGAGATTATATCTGAAGAAGTAGGGTCAGAAGAAGATAGAGAGGGACAGATTGCGGAAGACCCCCGAGGAGGTGTAGGGAACACTTCTAATAAGCTAGGTGAAGGGACAAGTAGACAGCAAGAAGATTGCGTGTCGGAGACCCGAGGAGGGAAAGAAGTAGGGAAGTCTCAAATAGTGGTGAAAAAGACTGTGGAACGAAAGAAAACTGCTGAAGAACAAGAGCGAAAGAAAACTGCTGAAGAACAAGAGGCATTTAAAAACAGAATCGGATGAAAGTGAGAATGGAAAATCAGAGGGTCGAGTTCTGAGAAAGAGAACTTGGATTGGAGAAAGAAATAATACAGAAACAAGACCGAAAAAGGTCGTAAGAGGAGATTTTTGGCCTAACAACAGAGTAAAGAGGCTGAGATACAGATTGATAAGAGGAAATACATTGAAAGCTGAACAAGTGAATGAAGTGTCGAGTCAAAACGAAGTAAAAAGAAAGGAACAAAAGGAGTCAAGAGAACCTGAGGAAATAAAGAGAATTAGAAGACCCAACCAAAAGTACAGATCACCGGAATGGTCTTATGTGGCACTGTCTGAAGAAGGAGAAGAAGAAACAGTGAATCGAGATAATCCGGAGGGGATCTTGAGAAAAGTGGTTGAGGAAAAGGAAGAATCTGTTGGAATCTTAAAAGTTATCCTGACTGACATTGGAGAAGAGTCAGATGCACAAGATGTTGTTGATGATCTGATACAATTTGATGTTGCTGAAGAAGGAGGAGTGAAAAGTGATGAATATCCAAATTGAGTGAACTGAAGAAATCACTTGGAGAAAGTGAAAAGGAGAAAGTCTGAAATTCAGCTGTCTGAAATAATCCAAAGTTTGAGAAATTACAGTAGTGGAGTAGTAGAGGCTAAGTCAAAAGACAAGGTCAAAGTAGTAAAATGGCTAACATAGAGAATAATCAAAGTAGATGTGCCTTCTTAAAAAGATGGTGTAGAATGTGCTGCTGCTGTACTGGATTATTAATGCTACTATGGGGTATTTTAGCTTTATTAGTTACATTTAGAGTTTCAATAGGTACATTTGAAATACATACTGAGAATGAGACAAATGTAGAAAAGAATTCGCAAAAGTAGTTCCAACTTGAATTAGTAATACTTACATGCATAAAGATAGGTCAATTAATGATTTTTCTAGTAATGTTTTTTCAAAGTTGTTATACGAATATGTGAAAACAATGGAAGTAAGGGATTGCTATGTTTGTATGCAATTACCTGCATCCGTTTCAGAGGGTGTTACTTATCACCATTTACCAGCTATGTATGGAATTTCTTGTAGTGTATTAAGTAGTGTTTTTTATTTGTTAGGGAAAATAGATTATAAGATGTCTAACAAAGATAGTATTTTTGGGCACTTGCCAATGAACAAAGAGCTGCATCCAGCTAAAGAAGCTAACATTTTTGGTGAGATTTTTATTGAGAAAGAAGAATTAACATTAGATTACATTTTTAAGAATAATTTAACTTGTAGTTTGGAAGAAGAGGAGAAAGCTTTCCGAACATGGTGGAGGAAAGGAGATTGAGTATGCATGAAAAGGCAGGGAAATATAAAGTTAGTGAGACAACTTGGGACATTGAGATGGGAAAAGAATTGAGAAATAGAGCTAGTCCAACTTTAGCTTTAGATGCACCACAGAAGGGTAAGCTGTGCATTACAAGAGGGAAATCCCAATATGATACATATTTTGTTGGGACTAGTGAATGTCATGATACATACTTCATTGCAACATGATGGGGTTTCAGAGGTGGAGAAGATACAATTTTTCCAGGAGTGTATTATGTTTGTGGGAACAAGGCTTATTACAAGTTGCCTGGCCATTGGTATGGCACGTGTTATGTGGGCCTGGTTTTTCCAAAGATTTTTCATATAGATAGAATAGAAGATGTAGAACATATTAATTTACTAATGCGCTTCAAGAGGGAAACTTGGTCTGAAATTGTGGGTGACATTTTTGGAGCTTTAATTCCAGCAGTGGGAATTTCTTTAAATGCTAATGGGATTCGGAAACTGTCAACAGTGGTGGATCGCTTATCGACAAATACCGCTGGAGGGTTTCTTTTGGTGAATACGGAACTAATTGCCGTGCGTGCCATGTCTATGCAAAATAGACTTGCTCTTGATATTCTATTGGCTAAGGAGGGTGGAGTTTGTGGAATGCTGAAAGTTCAACATTGTTGCACTTACATTCCAGACGAAAGCAAAGACCTGAAGGTCTATATCAAAAATATTACTGATTTGCATGAAGAATTAGTACCACTTGAAGCTGAAAGTATCTGGACTAAAATAGCTAATAAGGTGATAGCTGTTAAGAGTTTTATTGCAAAAATAGGTAGTACTATTATAGGTAAGATATTGTTTCCTTTAACTTGTATAATTGTTGCTTTATTGATATTGAGATTGGTGTGTTTGTGTTGTAAAAACAGGGGAGGGAAAAAGAAATTAATTAAAAGAAACAATGAAAAGAGAAATAAAAGGTTGAAAAGAGAACCACAAGAAATTGAATTAGAAGAATTAAGGGAGAGTGTCTATTTAGAAACAAAGAGGGATGATGAAAGAGTGTCTGGTGTGTAGTGTTGTGTAAGGAGGAAAAAGACATTTCCAATTTCTCCTAAAATGGGACTAAATTTTCACTAAATTTTTTTTTTGGGTTATTTGGTGATAAAATCACCAAAGGGGGGGATTGCTGGAGCAGGATTTTCTAATGAAAATCTATAGGGTTTTGAAGCTCTGGTTTGTCTATTTGTCATAAGTTAATATTATTAATTATTAATTACTAATTATTTGTTTTGTGTAAGTGTTTTACTTACCAATATGTATGTATGTATTAACAAGAGAGAACTACACGTGGGAACGCGTATGTGTTGCTATTAACAGTGTGCATGTTTTATTAAATAAACGTTGCTGAGTGCTGTTTATTTTAAAGCACGAAACGCTTTTGAATTAATGCTTTTCTGTGTTGCAAAAGCTAGATAATTACATACACATAAGGGTATTAGTGGGGTTAACACTGTTTAATCACTATGCTGTGGTAACGTTGTTTTTGTCTCTTTTAATTAAGATGGTCCATTTTGGCCTAACCAAACATGTCCGCCGTTTGCAGCCTGGCCTCGAGTGAGAATTTGTGATGAGAAGGCCTTGCTGAACACATTTGATCACAGTCCTTGCCTGGTTAAAACTTTCCGTGAGGACAGCAGCAGTTCTGGGCAGGTTTCCAGATGTATTGGACAGCCTTGGAGGACAAAGGAGCTGTTAAGAAAGAACTCTGAGCATTGTGTCATCGCTGAAGAAATGTGGTTGCTAAAGGATACATTTTTATTTTTGGTTCCTGTTCTGTCTTTTTATTTTTGTGATTTCCTGAGCGGAGATTTTCCAAATGTAGCGATGCTACATCCTTTCCTGCTCGCTCTGCTCAGCGGTTCGGCGGATGTGTAAACATTTAATGTTTCTTTAATATTGCAAGTTTCATTATAAATATACTAGACTAGAGAGGGTCTGCGTTCATTGCATTCGGGATTTTGATGCCCAAACCTTCGTTGGTGAAGATCGATGCTGAGAGGACGGTGACTTGGGAGATTTCTACTGAGAGACTTGTCCTGATGACCCATTCTGACATTTAGCTAGAATAGGTAATTATGAGAAAATTATTTATTCTGATTAATTTCTTTTGACTACTTTTAGATAAAGAATCATAATTTTAAATACGGTGTTGGTGATTATTTCTTGTCAATTATTGAGTATTCTATTTGATTATTGATGTATAGATTGTTTAGATTATGACAATTGCAATAGCTAGGTCTTATCGACCTCGGCGTAGTTGTGGGGTTTAGGAGTTTTCTTTCCACAGGTTCAATGCTGATAGAGTATTTGAGTGTATGTTAGTGAAATGGGCCCTAGTGTATGGTGAGTGTATGTGCGTGTAACTGTGAAATTACTCTATCCGTGGAAGTAGGGAGATTTTGTACACCCCAATCTGCATCAATAGTACTGACTCAGAAAATGGCACTAATGATTCCACAGAAAAGATGATTTGGGCAAGGGCTAGTGTGATGTGCTTTTCTGTTCCTTTGACAATCCTTGACTTGCTGTCAGTGCTCGTGTGCCCATCCCATCCCACCCCCACCTACTCCACTGGTTTGCAAAACGCCGCTGGCCACAGAAGATGTGGTGGTGTGAAACTAACACCATTATAATGGAGGTCTTGACAGCTGCAGAACAATACTCATTAGTCCAAGGTCTAATTTCGTTGTGCGTCTGCCATTGTGAAAAGGGGTGTAGAATCGTTCTGCTATGACTCGCATGTACTGGAAATTATGACGAGGAAACAGGTGCATCTTCTATATATTCTTTATTTGAATAAATAGCTCCACCAGAAAATGTAGAGCTTCTAGCAGTGACGGACTTTGATCCTCTCTCCTCCCACCCCGATTTTCCTTGATCCCATTGTGGCTCTATCCTTCCTACTCCTTTATTTTTTTTGCGTTTTTTTTATATATCATGAACTCAACTCAAAGGTATTGGAGCGCTTTGCATGAGCACCAGTTACGTTACACAAGGACACATTCATTTTTTGGTAGGCACAGGGAGATTAAGTGATGTGCCCAGAATCACAGGATGTTGAGCCAGCGCCGAGACTTGAACCTGGTTCCCCAGCTCCAAAGTCGGCAGCTCTGGCCATTACACCACATACCAGGTTCCGAGGTTGGCCATTGGTCACTTGTCTAGTTTAGACCCTGTGCTACCCTCAGGATTATAGTTCCCCACACAGTACCTCCAATCTTCTTTAGAATGAACCAATCTCTATAACATGTCCTCATTGAGACACTGGGTTCCAGGACAGACCCATCCTGGATGCCTAGACTATGGCAGCGTCATGGCCACAGTTGCCTCACTGCCACATTCGTCGGGACTTGTGCTGCATTGCCCTTTAAGGGAACCCGGGTTCTCAACTTAAAGTTTCTGTTGCATTCTCTTGGAGTTGTGCTGTGAGATCAGTTTGAAGTGCAAGAAGACCCAGGTGACTGTTCTCCCAAGTCTGGAGGCATTGATCATGTTGTCTAACTTTTAGTAATGACAAATGGTTCCCACTCATATGGGGTTGCAGCCCAGTATGACAGCAGGCAATTGTCCTTTAAAGGTATTGCTTGGCCATGGTCTTCTAAAATCCTGTCTCACATAAGGCAAGCAAAAGTCCTCTGGCACAAATGAACGTGAATTACAATTCTCCCAAACCACGGTCAGAAAACTAATCTCTAGATGATACTTGGGTGAGTGAGAATGAAATTAAAACAAGGGCCTGTTTAGTGTGGCCGAAGCAAGAAAGAATCTCCTTTAATGACCTTGCGGCAAACATTTTGGAGTAAGTCTTATTGTCCCATACCATTTCCATACCAATTAAACAGAAAAGGACCTATGAGAGATCACTCATCACTTATAGAAGGGTTTTAAACAGATATTACTCCAATGAAAGAGAATTAACATGTCTCCCTTACTCAGATTTTGTCATCTATTTGTACTTCTGTATTGGCTCAGTCTGGCTATCTCCGAGTAGACATAATGAGTGAGGACAGTTTCTAAGTGACAAGTGGATGAAGGGTGATTGCTCTATTTCTTTCGGCAGACTTGAAGAAACGGCTACAGAGGAATATGGATATCTTCCATGCATTCTAGACATTGAGGAAAAATGTATAGGAATAAATGTTTAGTATTGGGAAAATTCCACATGTGAAAATGTGTTGATTACTGAATGTGTCACTATTGCTTCTACAATTTTGGATGGTGTTCTCAAATTATTCTTCACCTACAGCTACAGCTAACACCCCGGCTCACCCAGGAAGCTGGGCATGCACTAGAATGTTTTTTTGCAACCAGTTCGATTTAGGCAATAATAACTACAACTTTTTCTGGCTCTAATCATTACTGCATATTTGTAGCAGTCAATTTACTTAAGTGTAACATGCTTCAAAACAAGTGCTAAATTGCCCAGCCAAATTTTGAAATGCAGTCTAAAAGAATGTTGACTTTGAGTCATTTCAATAAGCTCACAATGAATGTCAATCACCAGCTGTCCATCAGGAAACTAATTAATTCATTTATATATAATTTCACCATCAGTAACGCGTTCATAATTGCTCCTGCTCAAGTTTCAACAGAAGCAATTCCTCCCCAAAAAATAAACACTTAGGGCCTCATTTGTGGAATTTTGGCGTAGGGCAGCGCAGCAAGGCACCCTGCTGTGCTGTCCTACGCGAAATTGAAAGGGCAAGAATGCACCATATTTTAGAAATTCCTGTCCTTTCCGCCTGCGCTGGTGCAGTTTCGGAAGCCTAGAGCCAAACTAGGCACCCTTGTACCATGGTGCAAGGGTAACTCAGTTGGGGAAAGGATGTGGCCTAACGCCTAGGGCAGTCGACCTCAAATCTGTGGAACTGGGTTTGAGTCTCGACAATGACACTCAGCTTCCTGTGATTCTGGGCTAATTACATAGGAGCCCATTAGGATCTTGTGGCGTACGCCACCGCCGAGCCAGCGGTGGCGACCGCCACAACATCGTAACGAGTTAAACCCCCAGCCATATTACAATGGCGGGGGGTTTTGCGGTGGACGCAAAGTGCGTCCGCCGCTCGGCAATCATTACGATTGCTGGCCGGGCGGACTGGGGCACTAATATGGTAGCAGTGCCAACCAGGCACCGCCATCCATATTAGCATGGGTTTACACAAACGCCTTTACATAGCGGCGATGCCGCCATGGAAAGGCTGGCGGGAATTGCTTTGGGGCCCGTTGCGGGGCCCCAGGGGGGTTGGGGAGTGGGGGGTTGCACTTGGGGGTACCTATGGTACCCACCTACATTGCCATGCTCAAGGTGGCAGGCACCGCGCAGTGCCTGTCACGTTGTGCATGGCAATGCACAACATGCCTCTTTGGCATTGCGGCGGGTGCTGCTTACAGCAGCACCCGCCGCAATGTAAAAGATGTGGGATGCGACCACATCCTAATTGGTGGTGCGGGTCCGCTACACCCCTGGCGGCCGGTCCCAGCACCGCCAGGGTGGTGGGCGGACTAAAGTCCGCCCGGTATCCTAATGGGGCCCTTAATCTCCCTGTGCCTAACACAAAGTAATGTGTCCTTATGTAACACAACTGGTGCTCATGTAAAGTGATGTGATACCTGATACCTTTGGGTCAAGTTTGCGCTATAGAAAACTCCGGAAAAGAAAGAAAAGGCACAATTGGTTTTTGTGCAGGAAGGGGCACCTTCCTACAAAAAATCAATACTAAGAGGTTTTTTCCTCTTGGAAAGAGTTAAAATGAGGAGAAATGAAGTTATTTTTCCTCATTTCGCTTCACCTCGGGAAGCGTACTGGTTTGGCGCTTATCTAGGTTTACATGTTTTTGTAACTCTGGGGAAGTGTCAGATTGCATCGGTGTTGTGTGGGAAAACTCACCAAAGCATCCGTAGAATGCCTCCCGGGCGCAGAGTAAGGCGACGCAGCGAATTGCACCGCGTCACCTTACTCGTGATTTGGGTGGCGTTGGGTGGCTTCATGAATCTTTATGAGAGTCCTGCGCCATACATGTACCACTTTACGGGGTGCAAAAGTGACGCTGGGCTCTCATTACTAAGCCCCGTAGTTTTCACAAACAAGTGAATGTAGGGGTTGTATTAAGAACAAAATGTGTTGCAAAACATGTTCTGCCCAGAACCATCTTAAATATTGCATTCACTCAATGGCTGAAAGGGAAGGAAGCATGAGACAGGAAATGGGGAAGAAGGGTCAGAAACAGTAGCAAATAAAGCACGCACTAATCTACAGATTTCTCTGCAAAACGCAAATCACCCTATCTAAAGCGTTGTAGTTTAAATCCTTCTTAAAGTAACAACACTGACTACACATTATTTTTCTGCTATTTGGAAATATCTATTTAAGGTACTCTGACAATACTTTAAAAGGGAAAGCTTTTTCAACCCAGTGCCCTGTGTCAATGTGTCCCTAGATCGCTGCAAAGTTGTCAACTAATCTACTTGGTCAGGACATATGACAGACTGTTTAAAGCACTCAACAGAATCAGAATTGCTGAAAAACATCTGGATCCTTCATCAACTGTGAATTATCGTTAATATCTAACATCTGCTTCCTGACAACCAGATACCATCATATGTGGTATTCCAAAGCCATATGCATGACAATCAATATGGCTTTAGTCATCGAACCAACTCTCGATCAATAAGACGGAACTGAGATAAGATCGCGTATGTGGGAAATTTGCTGGCATTTATGACTCTATGAAAATGCATAATGTGCTTCCATGCACTCCATTATTTTTGTTTTATTGATATACAAATCAGAGAATGCCGGAGGGCATTCACAAAAGGCATTTTGTGAATTTTCAACTTAATCCTAATTAAGTTAAGTGTATTTAATTTTGTAGGGCAGCAGCATGCTACAATTTGATCCTCAACAAGACCAACACCCGAATCCCCTCTGCAAACAGGTAGGTTCAGTTTATCTCACTGGTCAGCCTGGCCAGTGGCACTCAGGGTCAAATTGCCCCCGAGATTGAAGGAAACATTATTTTGACATACCATTCAATATTACATTGCTGTTTGTCCTGCACGTTTCATACAGATATCATCAGGTTTCGAATTTCCTGCCCTAATTGACGTTTACTATGAAAGGAGGTCTAGTCAGAGCTTTAACCTTATTCATAATTGTAACTGCAATATAGTAAACATTGATATCCAAAAATGGATAATGGTCTTCAACTTCTGCAGAACCATTTTGTAAAGACAGTAAAGTAGTGCATGAATAGATGAACAATGAACAATATGTCTTTTCATTGCAGAGCTGTTCCGAATCTGACAAAGCACCAATTCTCCAAATCATACGAAATGAAAGCTTAATTGTGTAGATGAGGAAGATGAAACATTGTAGAATGCCGTGCCCGTTTGGGGAAATTGAAAAGGCAATGTGATCTTACATTTCAAAGGAAAAAAGCATGTTATCAGTTCTTCCTAGATCTTCTGTTGAAGTAAACCAGGCTCAACTGCTTTGAAGCAGCCTTATGTGGCATTTAGCAATGATTTGGTGTGCAAGTTTCTAATCATAATCAAGAAATACCTAAAATCATATTCGGGTAAAAAACAGCACTTTTTTAAAGAACGATAAACCTCTCACAATTACATAATTTTCCACTCGGACATTATGAAATATATCAGAAGCGCATTGGGCAATTCATTCTGTCTGTAAAAATTCACCTATTTCCCACTTACAAGCCCGAGCAATTCTTTGCAGAAGTGTATGAGAATGTTGAGAAAAAGAAACAGATTGACTCTGAATCTTTAAAAATGCTCAACATGACTAGACATGTTGGTGTTACCCGTCATTCACCATCACAGTGATTGCAAAGCTATAGGAGAATTTTTGCTTAGCTTAACCTCTTGCTATTTTCTTACACTTTTATCTCAAAGGTAGAAATTAGGAGTAACTAGGTCTATGGTCAGGAAAATGTAATTATGTTGAGGACCAAACGTTGTTTTAACTACCCGAGCACACAATGTTGATGTGCAGCACGCAACATTTCTTAGAAGCGCTATACGTTTCTGATCTCACAGGTGTGTGCCATTGATATTCATGCCACATGCCAGCTACAATGGAGACCTGATCACCTCCCTTCAGCTTGACGGTCCCCAAGAAGCCAACAAAATACAATGGCACTATATTTAGTCCTATTATCAGGAGCCAATTGATATTTGTGGGGTAACTCAATCACATCTCAAGTTGCGTGCTGTAAGTCTTTAGTACTTGAAGCCTTTGCATAGGATCTTTACCATTACAAGTCTTTAGTTTTCAACTTTAAATGTGGATCAACACACACAAGCAACAATGAGCTTTGCTATATTGTGTATTATGTGCAAAGTCCCAGGTAAACCAACAACGGAATTTGGGTATTAGTGGAGCAAGTGGTTTAGCTTGATAAATGGAGATTCTTTCCTACTATAGAAGCTTCAAGTAGTTTCAAATCATTCATCAATTACAGATAGGACTCTGGTTAAATTTTTCCAAGAGATTGATAAGGGGAAATTTTCATTTTTCATAGTAAATATCACAAGTGTTCTGAATTAAATAATATAATTTGCCTATCTTTTCCTGTACTGAGGAATACTTATTGGCTTTTCCTATATAGAATGCTCAGCCAATACTTTACAATAGGCTTCAGACTATACAAAGAAGGAGCTGAAAGTTTCGTCATGTCTTACCTCTTAGTTTAGTCAATTGGTGGTGCCTAGATATAAACATGACATTTCCCATGTCTGTTACTTCTGAATTCCAAGACCACTTTCCATACATCTTTATCTTGCTGGATAAGGCACAACATTCATATTCTTTATTTTCAAAGGAAAAATAGTGTTAAGGCTCTTTTGAAAGTATTGAGTAGTCTTTGAAACTAATGTGTGGAGAATTGTTGCGTATTTTGTCTTCACCCTTGTTCTCACCACAACATCTCCCTATGTTCCTCTGTGTCTATCTTCCATAACTTCCCCTGATTTTCCAAACCCATTGTTTCTCTTCTGCCTCAACTATATCAATGGCAATGCATACGTAGATGAACACCTCACAAACTATCGTAGTCACCTAATTTATATTTTAAAAAGGTATGGATTTATCCTACGCAGATGATTCTCAACTGATTATGTCACTCTCTGACGAGCACGGCTCATCCCAAAAAAGATTCAAATAATGTCTCATTGTGGTTTTAGTTGGATGAAAACAAATGTTTAAAACTAAACTCGATTAAAACTGAAATGCTGGATAACCAACGTCAACTACGGTCCCATGATTGGTTGGCAGTTGAGTTGGGCTCACCACCTACGCCTCCGAGTTGTTTGACAAAAAGATTTATCCTTCAAACAAGAAATCATATCAGTAACCGCAACCAGTTTTGGCATCATGAAAACGAAGAGAAAGGTGATTAGGTATCTGCCTTCTTCAGCGCGAAAAACTAGAGGTGCGCACGCTCACCACATCATGATTAGTTGAGGCTAATTCATTGTACCTGGCTCAGAAACCTCTTATGGCACAAAACGCAGCAGCTTGTTTCTTTCTGATCCTCCCTAAAAATTGTTCCATCTCTTCCAAACATATGGATCTTCACTTACTACCAATAGAAAAAAGAATCACATTTAAAATCCTGTCCTTGATACATAGAGCCATTCACAATTCTAGCCTAAGCAGCCTCCAAAACCTGACCACCCTCTACTCCCCCAAATCAACTTTGAAATCCTGTCTCTCTCTCTATCTTCTCCATCTCAAACACCATCAGAAGCAAGGGTAGGTCATTCCATCGATGTCCTAGGTGCAACGTGTTGGAACCAACTACACTCACGCTCAGAACCATGCAGTCCCTTTCTAAAAGAACTGAAAATATGCCCCTTTACAACACCTTAAATAGGAACTTCACCACTGATATGTTTTCCAGGCTTCAGCACCTGGAAGCCCATTTTCTTGAACAGTGTTGCCCCTTATAAATCAACCTACATTACATTACTAACAATATCTTTTGAATGAACAAAGAAAAAGGTATATATTACAAAACAGTATTGCATAATATTATGATTAAACCATAATGTGTTTATATTACATTAACACTACCAAGGAGACAGCACTAAATACAGTATTTATTTTTGAGCATGTGCTTTTAAGTATTGATGTCGTACTTTTAAATGTTGTTATTTAGTGATTTTATTTTACGGAGGAATAATGGCCCAGATACTTCGTACATTTTAACACTTCAAGCACATTTGTATACACTAATATCTCAAAAACTACCAAATTAATTTACACCGACCAAGAAAGGTGTCTTCCCTGAGTAAAGTTCTACTTTCATGTCAAGTTTGCTGCAATTCTGTTCAATGCTTATTTGTGTATCGGAGAGCAAATGACTTCAATACGAGTTCAAAAGGAAAAGTCACTTTTGAACCATCTCCCCCTTTTATAAATTAGCACAAATCGTGCCAGGTCAAACCCAAATTGGATGAACTTTTTGTTTTGGCAAATGTGGGTCAAATTAATCACATTAAGGTACATAATGCAATTGAGATATAAAAATGCGCAGCTTAGGTATTGACTTGTACTCGAGAAAATAGTGTTGCAGGCAGCTTCCAACTCGCTGCAAAAGACACATGTGACAACCTCTCTGGAGGCTATGACTGTCACTACTTGCCCTTAAATGGTGTTGCAGCTACTGGTAAACAAGCCAGGCAGCAAATCAGGCTAAAATCTCTCTGAAATAACATTTTCAAATTAGGTTACCACGCAGAACAATGGGAAAAGACTACAAAATGAACTACCAAAAACAAGAAACACTTACTGCTTCAACTCCTTGCTTCCAGGGAAGCCAACATCTGTATATTGCATCACAGATTCCTGCAGATGATAGTAATAAACATCATTATTTACAACAGAATGGAGAAGATTGGCATTAAGCAAATATCGCTAATCCACGCTTCTCAATTCTGAAAATGCAGGGATGCGCCGTATTCACAAGAGTGTGGCACACCCCTGCATTTCCCTCAGCTGCCTGGCGCCAAAGCAGGCACCCTTGCACCATAGTGCAAGATCTCCCTTCCTGCACATAAACAATCATTCATGGCGTTTTGAAACTTCTATGTGTGCTGCTTAATGCTGCACACATAGAAGTTGCAAAACCTAATTTATTTTATTGGTTATGTGCAGGAAGGGTCGCATTCCTGCACTTACATAATCAATGGCAATTTGCTGTTTCTATGTGTGCTGCAAAATGTGAAGAAATAAAGCATTTCTCTTCATTGCGCCAGGGTAACACCAAGTTTTCCCTGGTCTTAATTTTGGCGCTGCCCCCTATTTACGCCACCCTTGTAAATAGGGGGCAGCGTCAAAATCAATGGGTGTTGCGGTGGAACGCCCAGCCCAACACCTATTACCCTCCCCTTTCACGGTGAGTACAGCGGGAAAGGGTGCCTTATGTACAAGGCAAAAGACACACAATTGATGGACGGAATGCAGAACAAATCAAACCATTCACCACCAGTCAAGAGATCTGGGTTAAATCCATCATTCTTTTGCTCACCATGCCACCCCAGTTAAGACCTGGCCATATGCAAATCAGTCTTGAAATCCCGAAACCGGTCCTAGGATGCTTGTTTCCAGTCCAGGGAGGACCTGGCTTGGCAGTGTGGGCTGTACTGCTCCCATAAGGCACAGGGTCAAGACTGATTTGCATATGACTGGGTTCAAACTGGAATGGCATGGTGAGCAAAAAAACAATGAATTTAGGCCCAGATCTCTGCACTGGGGTGAATGCATGACATTGTTCTGCATTCTGTCCATCAACTGTTGTTTTTGCATTTGTCAACACGAGTGGGACGAGTTTGCCCAGACGAGGGTCCCATGCTCTCCATGCCATTGGAATCAAGCTATCCTGGCTGAAGAGGGGTGAAACCCCGAAACCGGTCCTAGGATGCTTGTTTCCAGTCCATGGAGGACCTTGCTTGGCAGTTCGGGCTGGACTGTTCCCATGAGGCACAGGGTCAAGACTGATTTGCATATGGCTGGGTTCAAAGTGGAATGGCATGGTGAGCAAAAAAACGATGGATTTAGGCCCAGATCTCTGTACTGGGGCAAATGCATGACATTGTGCTGCATTCTGTCCATCAACGGTTGTTTTTGCATTTATTTACAAGACAGCATTATGCCATGTTAAGTGGCTTAGCGCTGCCTTGTAAATAAGTCGATATGGCCACATTAGGTGGCTTAACGCTGTCTTGTAAATAAGGTGAATTCCCTATGGGGGCTTGTTAATATGCCCCTTGGTGCTCTCTTTCTACAGTGGAAGATTGAATGATAAGGTTATGATAGATCCAAGGTGGGAAACCTTGACCCTTGGTTCAAGGCCAGCACTCTCCCCAGCAGCGCCACCTTCAGCCGGTCTCCAGTCTCCCAGCCCAGCACTGCGTTTGTCAGGGTTCGAACCAGCTGGCCGTCCCTGCGCCGCAGTCCGCCCACTTCGTTGCCCCTGGTGTGCCTGTAATTTTTGTCCATTTATTTTATTTTAATTTGACTGTATTTACTGTAATTGCTGTACAGTATTGAACCCTGTATTGAACCCTGATCTCTGTTTCCTTTTGGTTGTTTTTGCTCCCATTGTGCCAGTTTCCCGCCGCTGCTGCCCCTGCAAACCCGCCCCCCGATCCTGCATGCTCCCACCTCCCGTCCTTTGCTGCTGCCCCTCCCCTTCATATGGTGACCTCTGTGCGGTCACGCGGCAATTGTGTGCCACTGGTGCGCCTAAGGCAAGCCAGAATGCGCCTGTCTGCGACAGGACCACACCCAACGCCAGACCCCCTGGTCCCCGCCAGCGCCACAACACCCGACGCCACTACGACGCTACAACCCTCCACACGCTGAACGCCGGCCAATCCTCCACCTGCTTCCAGGCTATCCCCAAGCTCACCCATGGACCGTTCACCTGCCGCAACTGCAGCTACACCAGCCAACGCACACCTGCACGTCCTGCCCATCCCACCAAAGCAGGTCACAACCACCTCAAATGCATACTCTTCAACACTCGCTCAGTCCACAAGCACGCCGTTGAACTTTGGGACCACCTCGATTCATCCTCCCCGGACGTCGCCTTCCTGACAGAGACCTGGATAAACACCAAATCGGCACCCGACATAGCCATAGCTATCCCCGATGGCTACAATATCACCCGCAGGGACCGCACCCACAAACCAGGAGGAGGAATCGCCATCATCCACAGGAACACCATCAGCATTTCGACCAACACCGAAGACTCCCTCAGCATGGCCAAACACCTACACTTCCAGATCCACGTCGATCACAACACCACCCTCAGGGGAACCCTTGTCACCAGATCCCCGGGACCCCGACCACAGTTCAGCGACTCCATCGCCGACCTCATCAGCACGCATGCCCTTGCTTCCACAGACTACATCCTCCTGGGAGATCTGAACTTCCACCTCGAGAACGCCAATGACAGCAACTCCACAACCCTGATCGCCAACCTCGGACTCAAACAGCTCGTCACTACACCCACCAACTCTGCCAGACACATGCTCGACCCCATCTTCTCCGCCAGCAACCACGTCACCTTCAGCCACACCACTGAACTCCACTGGACCGACCACCACTGCATCCACATCTCTTTCGAGAAACACACTGCGCACAACCAACCATAACGATTCCCACACCGCACCTGGAACAAAGTCACCGAAGACCAGCTCCTCACCACCCTCGCCCGAGACCCTCCATCTGAACCCTCGAACACCAACGCAGCAGCCCACAACTTCAGACAATGGATCGATGATTGTGCCAACACTCTCGCCCCGATCAGAAAACCCTCAAACAGGCGCACCGACACGAGAGCCATCTGGTTCAACACCGACCTCCAGAATTTCAAGCAGACCTTTTGGTTTTGCTTTGTTTGCCCTAAGTTGGCAGGCTATGCCCAGACGTGGGTCCCTTGCTCACTTTGCCACTGGATTCAAGCTAGCCTGGCCGATGACGGCTGATTAGCCAGAAACCGGTCCCAGGATGCTTGTTTCTGGTCCAGGGTAGACATGGCTTGGCAGTTCGGGCCGGACTGTTCCCATGAGGCACAGGGTCATACTGATTTGTATATGGCCATATCTGAACTGGGGTGTGCAGAGTGAGCAAAGAATGATGATGGATTAAACCCAGATCAGTTGACTGGGGGTGAGTGATTGCAATGTTCAACACTTCATCCATCATCCCCTTTGGTTTTGCACCGACACAAGAGCCATCTGGTTCAACGCTGACCTCCAGAATTCCAATCAGACCTGCCGAAGACTCGAGAAGCAGTGGTGTCAAGACCAGACACCAGACAACCACGCAGCCCTCATGAACGCCAGATGCAAGCACCACCAACTCATCTGATCTGCCAAAAGAACCTCCTTCAAGGAACGCATCGACAACAATGCACACAACAGCAAAGAGCTCTTCATTATCGTGAAAGAACTAGCCACCCCCAGCTCCAGCTCCAATGACATCCCGCCGTCACAAGAACTCTGCAACTCTCTGGCAACCTTCTTCCACCACAAGATCGCAGACATCCACAACAGCTTTGGCACCCAGACACTGACGACAGACACCGACACCCTCGACTCAACGCCCACCAAACACACCGACCTCCTGCTCTCCTGGAACAACTTCAACGACGAAGACACCATCACAATCATGAACACCATCCACTTCGGCTCTCCTTCTGCCCCCTGCCCCCACCACATCTTCAACAAAGCGAGCTCCATCATCGCACCCCAACTCCGAAGGATCATCAACAGCTCCTTCGAGACCGCCACCTTCCCGGAGAGCTAGAAACACGCCGAGATCAGCGCCCTACTCAAGAAGCCTAAGGCAGACCCAAAGGACATCAAGAACTTTCGACCCATCTCCCTGCTCCCGTTCCCAGCAAAAGTCATTGAGAAGACCGCCAACAGACAACTGACCCACTTCCTGGAGGCGAACATGATCCTGGAGTCCTCCCAATCCGGTTTCCGCAGCAATCACAGCACCGAAATCGCCCTCATTGCCGCCACTGATGGCATCAGGACACTGCTGGACAACGGCAAAACCGCAACCCTCATCATAATAGACCTCTCGGCTGCCTTCGACACTGTCCATGACGCAGGGTTCCATGACAAAACCCTGAACCTGGTCACCTTCTTCCTCACCGGCAGAACCCAGAGAGTCTGCCTCCCCCATTCCGATCCAAAGCCACCACGATCACCTGCGGCGTACCCCAAGGATCATCCCTTAGCCCGATCCCTGTTCACCATCTACATGGCACCTCTCGCCAACATCATCCGAGCACACCACCTCAACATCATTTCATATGCCGAGGACACCCAGCTGATCCTCTCCCTCACCAACGACCCGGCCACCGCCAAATCCAACCTCCAAGAGGGAATGAAGGCCGTCGCAGACTGGATAAAGACCAGCCGTCTGAAACTGAACTCCGACAAGATGGAGGTCCTCATCCTCGGCACCACCCCCTCTGCATGGGATGTCTCCTGGTGGCCGCCAACGTTGGGAGCTGCCCCGACACCCACCAACCACGCACGCAACCTGGGGTTCATCCTGGACTCAACACTCTCCATGACCCAGCAAGTCAATGCTGTCTCCTCCTCCTGCTTCAACACCATCCGCATGCTCCGCAAGATCTACAGATGGATCCCCACTGAAACCAGAAGGACGGTCACCCAAGCCCTTGTCAGCAGCAGGCTGGACTCCGGCAACGCCCTCTACACGGGAACCGCGGCTAAACTCCAGAAAAGACTCCAACGCATACAAAAGCCTCCATACGCCTCATCCTCGGAATCCCTCACCACAGCCACAAGAGGATCACCTTCAAGCTCCTCACCCATGTGCACAAAGCACTCCACGATACCGGACCAGCATAGCTTACCGAACGGCTCACCTTCTACACCCCGAACCGCCAGCTTCGCTCCACTGACCTCGCCCTCGCCACCGTCCCACGCATCCACCGAACAAACACCGGTGGCAGATCATTCTCCCACCTTGCTGCCAAAACATGGAACACCCTCCCGATCCACCTGCATCAGACCCAGGACCTGCTGACTTTCAGGAGACTTCTCAAGACCTGGCTGTTTGATCAGTAGCTGCTCCTCTGGCGTCCCACTGGCATGAAGCATGTCACTCCATATCACAACTAAGATTCCAAATAATCGAACACGTGGAGCAACAACAAGGTATCAATACTCACCTGAGACTCCTACAAAGGGAGGTCTTTTGGATTAAACTTCTGGATACCATGGCACCAATAGGTCTTAATGACAGGTTAGACATGTCGTGCTTTATTTAATTACAAGCTCACCGACCAGTCCGTGAAACCCTGGGCTAGTTTTCAAACTGCAGACCAGTGACAAGCATCACAGCACAACAAAAATCCCCATACCATGTTATACACACACCAACATCTTGTGTACCATTTTCTTTGTCATAACATACATCCCTGCTTCCCATGTAACTCATTGCGCTTATTCTCACACTTCAGTGTCTATCTTATCGTCACACTCCTTAAATTGCCCTATCCGCATAACACAAGACTTAGCACTCTCCACAGGGTTTACCACTCCCTACATCGCCACATATGGCTGATTTTCTCTGTACCACTAATGTGAAAGCCGCTCATCAAATCTAAGCTGGAATGTCAGCTTTTTATAATTACCGCTTTTACGATCGTGTAAGCCACCATTAACGATGCTCATTTTGCACTGTCTTTTTGGCTTCTTTTTCCTATTCTTTTCGTTCCCATATTATTAGCATCTCATGCACCTAGATGCATTCACCTATACTTCTGTTAGTCCTTTTACTCCGTTCCAATATGGCGCCCATGTGCGTCTGTAGAATATCAAAAAAAAACAGTTGATCACACATGGTTCCTTTTGTCCGTCGTCTATGTTGAATACTTCCGGTTCACGTCCCGGTCTGTCCTTCTTAAAGCATGTTTACATTTGACTTCTTGCACTCGCTTATCCGCTTTGAAGAACCGTCGGTTACTCTTGTCTCGTAGCACTTCTAAGGTAAGGTTTCTCTTCTATGTCTTACGCTGGTCGAGCACGCTGTTATCTACGGCTATACCCTTTTTCTAAAATCCCGCGTTTTTACTTTTTCCACAGCTCTTCACAAACCTTTTTGAAGGTAAGATTCACACTCGTTTGGAAGTGCGCGCAATTTTCTCTAGATTGCACTATTATTTCCGTCAGCTCCGTACAGCCTACCTGGTACGTTTTCATTGACTTTTTGCACTTATTTCTTACACAGCTTCTTATAAAAACATCTTGTCAGAGGTAAGAATTGCTATCTCTTCTGAAATCCTTTTACAATTGAGCACACTCATTGCATTCTTGGTCTGATCAGTTTCATTAACTCGATATGGTTCGCTTCCCACATTTTCAGAATCACGAGTTTCTTCAAACCCAGGTAAGCGTGAATTTGGCAATGTTATGCTGTCATCTCTCACGTACACCTCACAACCTTAGTTGTTGCTGACTTGGTCACGTCTTTATCTGTTTCAGAGAGCACTTAACAACACACACGAAAAGGTAACTCGTTCTCAGAGATGTCTGTTCTATATCAGAATTTTAGAGATTGAGCCCCAATTACATTATTCTAACTAGCGAAATGGTTTACTTTGTATTTTTCAGACTGGCCCCTGACGAAGGAACCGGCTGGTTCCGAAATGCATTGGGCATTTACACTTCTGCTGTGTTGTTATTTCTGTTACATTATTTCATGTTCATAATATGTAAATTGAATTTGTGCTACACATGATTTCTGTTTGTAACCAAGTTATTCATGCACAAATGTCATTAATTTGTATTGGTACAAACCGCTATATCTTTATTCGCTGTCTTACATGAAGACATTGTGAAAAACTCTAGAAAATGTTTTGTTTCTGTGCTGAAAATTAAACATATTGTGTCTTAAACTGGATAGTGTCAGATAAGACACTTTGTGAACAGTGCTCAGTTATATACAGGCTCTCATCCTGTCAATACCCGGTCTTGATCAGTAGCTGCGACATTCCCCACCCCCTCCAGCTCCTTGAGACCCTTACGGGTGAGTAGCACTTTACAAATGTTTGATTAATTGATTGATCCAGCTGTCTTCTGCCCCTGTGACTTTCTCGATAGACTCCAATACATTAATCTAGCGCCTCTTGGGTATCACTACACTAAAATGTAAAATCAATACTGCATTGCTGTGAGAAATTTCGTTTTTAGTACAGGTGGTTGTAAGTCCTTCTCAAGCAACAACCACAGACCCTATCAGGGTGAACCTGAAAAGTCACTAAATGAACATATGCTTGTCCCTCTGGTAGCCTGGCAAAAAGAAGTCAGGCTTAACTTAGAGGCAATGTATAAAGTCATTATGAAGAACACAAACAGTAATAAACTGAAACATAACACAAGAAAAATCCCACACCAATGTAGAAAAGAATAAACTTTAATACATTATTTGACACAAAAACAACAAAAATGGAATCAGTAAAACCAGAAATATGAATTATTAAAGTTTAAAGAGAAAACTAGCACCAACTGCGGATATCTAGTCACACAAGACCAGTGGCCTAGCAAGGGCGGTCCATCCCAGGCGCATGAGTTTTGGGGGCGGCAGCCTCCCCCGCTCCTATCTGCGGCCATCGCGGGAATCAACAGCTCCTTCTCGCTCTTACATGCGGCTGCGGCCATTGCGGGAATCGCCAGCACCCCCTGCTCTTACATGCCACGGCTGTGGGCAGCAAATATAGGAACTGCCATGGGCGGCACATGGTCTAGCTACGCCACTGCACAAGACCAAAAGTTATGACCGCCTGTGATGGAGCGAGCTTGGGTTTCACAAAGCGGATTGGGCCCAGTCTCTGCTTACCTTCGTACTTTCAAGGAAAATAAATATCTGAAAAGGTAAAGTTCAGTAGGGAAGAGCAGCTGGCAAATTTGCAAGTCTTGTCAATGTTTAATAGAAATTACTACAACTGCCATGATGCCTTGTTTTTGTCTTGTGAAAATAATATTGCAATGTTATTTTGCTTAATCTCTCCTTCCTATCACATTTTTACATATGTCAAAGTGTTATTTATTGACCATTCTCAATATCATGCTATGTTATGAAATGTTTTTGTGTTTAATTACCTGTTATTTTATGAGATTGAAGTTATTTGTTTCACAAATCAAAGTTTATTTAAGAAAAACATTTAAGGTATGTAATTTTGTATGCTGAATATTAATGGTTAGTTTTGTGAAAATGTACTAATGCTATATATCCCTCTCAGTTGTGTAAAGATCAGAATATTAGCTGCTAGGCCTTGGAATGGTTGATTTCACATTTCACCTCTCTAATGTGTTGCGTGAAATGTTTGGTATATTTTATATATACTTTCTAATCATCTTATCGCATTTCAGGACATCTTTTCACCTTTTTTTAATGTAGTTTTGTGTGCCATTTAAACTGTTTGTGTAACCTGTTAAACCACTGAAAGGTGCAATCATTTAAATTTTAACTTTTTACTTGCTTCATACTTTTGCCTCAAAATAATTAGATGTATAGGTTTTTCAAATTTTTATTTTTTATTAATTCACAAAAGGTCCAACAGCCAAAGTATGAGGACAACCATCTACCATTAAGGATACCTCCACTGCAGACCAGGATAAAGCCTTCTGTGAGGCCTACACTCCTGCAAGTCTGGTTACCAAGGAGCAGCCTGGTCCATCTGGTTTGTCTGGGCAGACATCTACAGTGAATCTCATTCAGCCCACACCTCCACTTCCCACCCCAGCTGGTAGCACACCTCAGCCTATGGATAACGTCACTTCCTGTGTCCAAACTAATATCATACCAATATTGTGCCCCCAGTCTTGCCTGCTGTTATACACCACCATCACAACCTCCAGTTCAACCAAGAACCAGTAGGATGGGGCAAACAGAGTCAAGACCACAGAGTAGTGGGGGTAGAGGTCTTGTGAAGAAAGCTGTGGGACAGCAAAGTGAGGCCGCTAAGTTTATTGTCACCCAGGCCACCATCGACCAAGTCATAGGATCCATCCATCAGTCCCAAGACATGATGGGCCAGGTCCTGGCAGACCTCAGAGAGATGAAGCAGTTGCAGAGGGAGCACAGTGTACAGATGGAGAATCTGAATTCCAATGTTGGCTCCCTGACTGGGGTGCTACATGATATTTTCACCCATATGTGCAGGGTTTTTCCAGCAACATCTTCCCCTTTTTGTGGTCTAACCACATCTACCTCAGCCACAGAAAGGGAGGCCCTGCCACAAGAAAAAACAACTGCATCTATCTCACTCCCTGCAGATGTAGATCCACCCCTCCTCAAGAGGGGACATTCAGGCAGACTACAAGGACAGGATGGCTACACCTCCATCACCATAACCAGCAAGAGACACAGAACCAAATTTTCTCCAGTGTGTGACTAACATTCACTCTATGGACTCATTTACCTTTCTGATGACAGTTGTATTTTAGACATTGGACTTCAAACAATTTTGGCTCTGCAATAACAGTTTCATTCACCATGATTGACAGGTTTAAGTTTTTTTTTAATGTCATCCTGTGTATTTTTTATATTTGGCTATGTTGGCTATGTTGAATAAAACCAAACCGACAAAGTCAAAGGCAGTTGTATTTCATTTCCCAATTGCCTAATTTGTATTTCATTTTTACATCGTACATTTTGAAATACAAACATCAAAATGATTGTTTAGTCATAAATAATTTCCATGTAGGGAATGTGTCCCACATTTTTTAAATGTTTTGCAAAAATTACAACAACCACAGGTCATTAACTAGTAGTTTATTAAATTGGAAAATATATTCAAATCATTATTTTCTTTAACATTACAACCCATGCATAACCCAAAACCTTAGTGCCTTTTTCTCATTTACAATTCTGGATGTTGCCACCATGGAAGAACAGATTAAATCAAATAAATCAGATTAAATAGGCTTGCTATTATTGATTTATGTCATCAGCTGGAGCTAGATCTCCTGGCCCACAGAAGGAATCCCTCATCAATAACACCAATAGTCCAAATCATGGCAGCCCTCCATTTATTGGCCAAAGGATAATTTCAATACAGGGTTGTAGTATCTGGTGGAATGTCACAAACAATTTTAAGTATTGTACTCCAGGAAGTTCTGTCTACAAAGATAACACACATCAACAGCCTCAGACACGTAACACAATATTAGGATTTAGCAAATGTAAAGGGAGATTAGTATGCTTTGTATTGACTGTCACATGTGGTTAGAGCAATTTAAGCAACACATATTGGCTTGGAGCCAACATTCCACAAAAAACAAGTCTAACGCAATCTAAAAAACTTCAATTCAATCACTGTGCAAGTTGTCTTTGTACAAGACGTGTACACACAAAGACTGTGTGTGTCTTTCACAGGATCAACCCATGTTCCCTTTGTACTTTGCAAAAGCAGCATATAACTGCAAATGTCTCAACTTTGAAAGACCCAAATGAATTTGACATAGTGAAGAACCCTAAAGCTGATTAAAAAATAGAAGCAATTAGTTGATGACATTACACATTTTTCACATAACAAATGAATAATTTTGAGGACACATTTTCTAGTAACAATCAAAGATAAACAATGTAACAATGTAAATGAACTGAGTACTCAGTGTGTCAAAAATCAACATAATTCTTTCCACTGTATTTTACTTAACTTGCATTTTCTAAAATATTTCCAGCACAGACTGTGATCCTCATTATATTTGAAGGTGATTTAGCATGTAATATAATAAACTGTAAATATATACTCACACTTATGTGCAGAAGTTGTCAATAACATCTTGAGGTACGTCAATTCCTTCCTCTTCACCACTGTCATCTTCATTTGAAATTTCAAAATCCTCACCCGTGTCTCTTCTTGTTCTCCATCCTCTACAATATATGGGATGTTCCGTCACAGCAGCAGGCCATGGTGATGTGGCACACCTTATCAGGTGAGTAGAGAAGGGCTCCACCAGTCTTATACAGACATCAAAATCAGGCCTTTAGGAGCCCAAAACCCTGATCCACCGGCCACCCTGTTATTCCATAGGCCTCATTGAAGCAGACTTACCCTGGAGTTGTTCTGTTCCTCAGCAGTGCCAACAACCATGGTCAGTTAGGATAAACCAAGTCTCCTATAAGAAAAAATGGCAATTTAGTAAAACAAATTAACAATACTTTAGATCATTAAATTTGAAATTAACCAAACAATATATTGACAGATTGTACTTACCAACAGGCCAGGCCCTCTTCTGTCCAAATTGTGACACTTGCAGGGGTATGCTGCTCTTCTGCTGTTAGGGGGAAATTATGATTTCTTTGGCACTGTATTATACTTTTCACTATGTTGGTTCTAGTGGCTTGTTTTTGATGTCGCAAGAGGATGGTCACATATATTTTTACTTATTGATTTTTTCCCTTGTGTGTGCTTTTGTCCTCAGTTTTTAACATATTATTTAAGTCCCAGACTCTCTGTGCCATTGAACATATTTTTAAGAGACCGTAAAGTATATCATTTATGTGTTGATCTGTCTAATGAATGCTCACATTTATTGTAGTAATAACAACAATCATTAATCCTGCAATTGTCAATCAATGTCTTTTACTTCTGACCCAGACAGGTCCCATTGCCAACTTATTCTCTAATTATTGTATGCGCCCTGAAGAAGGTGAGACCCAGAGAAGAGTCTTTCCACCGAAACGCTCATCGGCGCTGGAATGTGTTCTTTACCCTCTTTGGAAAACTAATGATCATATTTGGAAAATGTCCTCAAATATTTGACTGATTGATAATTTTTCCTTTTCAATATCTGATACATTGTTAACCAATTTTGCAGATGTTCATTGTATCATGTTTATGACTTATGTTGTTTAATTCCTTATCATATTATTGCGTTTTTGGCTGAGGGAATTTGATTCATGTTATGTTTTTTCTTGATATGCACGGAATGCTTTCATATGTGGTTTGCATGAGTATGTTTGAGTGTGAAATCGTATGAATGTGATGATTGGTAGTTGGTGTGTATGGGACCTGTTTTTCTATAATCTTTTTAATATGGAATTCAAATGTGATGCATCAATCTATATATGATGAAAAAATAAAGTAATGTTTAATATAATCTGGTTGTTGTGAATAATATGGGTCATGGTCAAGCCAGGGCAGTCAATAAATAGATGACGTATGGCATAGTTGAAAACATATAGGTAGAGCATCTTGTTTTGTTTTTTGGTTGCTTTAATTTTCCCCTGCCTCTCTACCTACATTCTATTTCAGGGGTCTCCATCTTTATGAGTGGTTCTTCTGCAGTACAACTGAATCATGGTTTGATCCTGCAAAGCACGCACACATGCATGTGATGTGCAAATCCAGTAAGCAGACAACTTGCACATTGATTGAATGGATGTTCTTTAGATTGCAGTAGATTTGTTCCCTGGTGTGTGGTGGCACTAAGGCAATATGTGTGCCATCAATTGCTCCAACCACATGTGGTAGGCGACCCAAAGCATAGAAATCTCCATTCACATTGTCAAAATTATCGTTTCATGGAAACTGGATGAAGCTGTTGATGTGCCTCATCATTAAAGAAAGAACTTCTTGTAGCACACCACTGAAAGTTGGCTGTGTCATTCCACCAGATACTGCCACAGTGTTTTGGAAAGATCCTGTGGCCACAAAATGTAGTACTGCCATGATTTTGAGTAATGGTGTTATTGCTGTGGTATCACTATTGCGAGTCAGAAGATTTGGCTCCAGCTGATGACATAAATAAAGAATTGTTTGCATATTCAATCTGAATTTTTTGATTATAGCCCATTCTTCCATGGTGGCAAGGTCTGGAAATGGTCTGAACACTTGAGGCTGTTGTCTCCTCACTCTCCCAGGGTTCATATGTTGGCATTTAAAATAATAAGAATGTCGTGAATGTTTGCTAATATTTTTTCAATAAAACACAAATTTCATCTAGTTTTCCATAACTATACATTTTTCAACAGAACTATACAGAACATTAATATGTTTTGTATAAATATTTGTAAAACATTTTTTACATGTATACATTTTCTTATGTGTAAATAATAAATTTTAATTTTATTTTTATCATTCAAAATTCTGTCAACGGTGGTATACACAACACCTCACAAATATTGCATCTAACCACCTTAACGCACTACATTACACTTTTTGGGGAAAAAAAGATCAACATTTGCATTTTGTATATGAAAACAAAGTAGCCACAATTTTGAGTGGTGGTGACGCGCTTAACATTCACAAACACGCTATTTCACAATCTAAAGTTGCGGCTGCTTCACCTCAGCGTCAACACATTTGCTATCAGACGGCCTTGGTGGAAGTTCACCGGGTAGTGGGTGTGTTACTCCATCATGGACATGACCATATGACAGCAACGTATGAAAGCCAATGGATGTGTCTGTCTCTGTTGACAGCGGGGCGATGAACAGTTCGGTGCCCCTGCAGCTCCATTAAATAATTCCTCTGGAGGTGGCGTACCTCTCGGCGGGACAGCCGTAAATATACCTCCAAGTTTTGTCCAAAGATTGATGACGCTCACAACAACAGGTAGCTTGGACAAAAGCTCTTTATTGACGCGTGAAGCTTGCTGTCATGTCCGAATTAGTTGCGATGCCTGACGCGTTTTGGGCCAACCCCCGCCCTTGCTCACAGGCTATAGCAGGAATCAAGTGGAGCTTTAAAGGCACTACAACACCAGCATCCATTTGGCTTTGCAGGGGCACCGAACTGTTCATCGCCCCGCTGCAGCAACATCAGAGAAGGAGCTTGCTAATGATGTCTGGGGGCCCACTGGAGGGCATAGCACAAAGAATTTCCCCCAAAATGAATTCTTTGAAATCATAGGAAATCAAGTACACCCACTGGAGGGTAGAGTGCTAGGCTTCTACACTACATATCCCAGCATGCTGTTCGAAAAACTGACTCACCTGCGAGAGCTCAACGAGGGGCGTAAAAGCCAAATGGATGCTGGTGTTGTAGTGACTTTGAAGCTCCACTTGATTTCTGCTATAGCCTGTGCACAAGGGCCGAGGTTGACCCAAAACGCTTCAGGCATTGCAACTAATCCGGACATGACGGCAAGCTTCACACGTCAATAAAGAGCTTTTGTCCAAGCTACCTGTTGTTGTGCGTGTCCTCAATCTTTGGACAAAGCTTGGAGGTATATATATATATATATATATGTATATAAATATATATTATCTACTGGCGGTCGCCAGTAGATAGTTATAGTTAGGACCGAGTTTCCATAGGAAATCTCAAAATTCTATTTTGAATAACTTTAGCGCCGATTGACGAATCTTCGCAACATTTTCAAAACTAATGGGGCGCTCTGCTCCGCTCCTACCCTGAAAGTCTCGGGGTGATTCGTCAAGCGGGGGCCGAGAAAAAGGGGGGGTCCCAAAACACGTTTTCCCCATGGATTTTTCCATAGGGACTTTAGTCGCAGCTACAGCCCGAACGGCTGAACAGAATTACGTGAAATTTGGCAGAGAGGTAGCCATAAGGTCCGTTTGGTGCCTTTTGCAGGTTTGGTGTAAATCTGTTCAGTATTTTCTGAGAAAATAGCATTTAAATCAATATATATCTATACGCGCGCAGCGTGCGCGCAGGGTGCGCGCACTCGGCCGTCCGCGAGCGCACTTCTGATTGGTTGTTACATCTTAGTAAACATTCGAATCGGTCGAACCCAGGAAGTGTCGGCCGCCATTTTGTCTCTCGCACTGAGAGGGGGGTGAAACACAAAGGAGAAAAACATGTAAAGGGGGCACGCTGGACAGTTCCTGACCCCCTAGCAGGGGTCAAGGGGTCCCAGGAGGTCCCCCAAGGGCAATTAAAAAAATTTAATTTTTTTTGGTAAATCGCCGAGTGCGCGAAGCGTGCGCGCACTATAGAAATGGAAAAAATTCCGCGAGGTTCGCGCAATGTGCGCGCACGGTATAAACGCTTTAAAATAAAATCGCAATGTCGATCCCCCCGTGTGCACACGCTGCGCGCAGCGCAGTATGTGTGCATGGCTAATTTTGGGAGTAACAGTTTATACCAAAACCCTTAACAACAAAGCGTATCATGTGTCCTCCTTGTGTGGACGGTGCGCGAAGTGCACCGTGTGTACATGGCCCATTAAGCGTAACGTGGGCGTGCGGTGCGCGTAGCGCACTGCGTGCCCACCGTGCGTGCACGGTGCGCAAAGTGCACCGTGCGTGCACGGCACTAACTGCGTAAAGTGGGCGCGAGGTGCGCAAAGCGCACCGCGTGCTCACCGTGCGCGCACGGAACGAACTGCGTGAAGTGGGCGCGCGGTGCACAAAGCGCACCGGGTGCCCACCGTGCGCGCACGGCACGAACGGCGTAAAGTAACTTAGCATTTAAAAAACCGTACAAATTCACTGAAAAAACCATAGGTTTCACACACGTTATAGTTAGGAATTAGCATTTACAAAACCTTGCAAATTCACTTAAAAAACCATAGGTTTCACACATGTTATAGTTAGCTGGGCATTTTCCTCATGAAAAACCAATGAAATTCCCCCGTTATAGTTAGTGCAGGCAACTATAACTCACGCGACCGTAATCCGCTGCTGATGACGTCAGATATTACATCACTGATGACATATGTGTCTTTCTGAAAAAAAATAAATAAATATATGTATAGCTAAAAAAAAAAGGAAGAAGACATGGGTATATAAATGTGTAAATACAGTGATGTAATATCTGACGTCATCAGCAGCGGATTACGGTCGCGTGAGTTATAGTTGCCTGCACTAACTATAACGGGGGAATTTCATTGGTTTTTCATGAGGAAAATGCCCAGCTAACTATAACATGTGTGAAACCTATGGTTTTTTAAGTGAATTTGCAAGGTTTTTTAAATACTAATTCCTAACTATAACGTGTGTGAAACCTATGGTTTTTTCAGTGAATATATATATATATATATGTAGATTTTATATTTTCATGTGATTAATATCATGTGAATTTTCAAAACACATATATTTTATTTACTAATTAACATTATATATATATAAGGCCCTTGGCCGAAACGCGTAGGTCGCTTTTCTTGTTACCTGATGCATCCTACACTTTGTTTTTTGTAAATAAGGAAAGAAAGAAGGAAACCAAAATAAATGAATTGAGCAAACTGACTAAAAACTGACCTGGATTTGCTGCTTTGGTGTGCTGCCTTTCTGTGACCCTTGAAACTTGGTGGACACTCTTGGGGGTTGAACACAGGAAAATCCTTTCCCCTCATATATATATATATATATATATATATATATATAGGACAATGCCAGGGTTATTGACTACCACTGAACAAATTGCCCTTACGATAGCTGATACCAATATGCTGCTCACCATGCAAGAACTTGAACAGAACACTGAAGGTGACAATATGAACGACAATCATGAAATCCAAGATATTGTAATAGATAGAGCAGCTGTTACACCTTTCAAACCCCGCTCTATCTTCTATCCGAATCTCCCACACAATAGTGTGGATACTTTTCATGAGGTTGTTACTAAAGCTCTCATTGAATTTAAACATGAGAAATCCAACCATAATTTTGTGTGTGGTAATCTCACATTTAAACAAAGATCTATTATCTCATCATTAGCGAATGACAAAGATATCGTTATCCGCCCGGCGGATAAGGGAGGTAATATTGTTCTACTCAGCAAATCCATGTACATAACGGAAGCACACAGACAGTTGAAAAACAACAGATTTTATGAAAAAACAAACACCAAGACTTATAATGACAGTATACTGGTTACCTGGGAAAAACTATCAGCCTGGCAAGGAGAAGGAATAATCACGTGGGAGGAATATTTATATCTGAAGAAAGATTATCCTAAACTTCCGATTATATATTTCCTCCCCAAAGTACACAAAAATCCTACTGTTCCCCCAGGGAGACCTATTGTTTCATCTGTGGGGAGCGTTTTCGAAAATATCTCTAAGTATGTAGATTATTTCTTGCAAAACTATGTCACTAAACTCCCCTCATACGTTAGAGATACTAAAGACTTTTTATGTAAACTTGAGAACATACAATGGCAAACCAACTATATTTTTATCACTATGGATGTTTCCAGCTTATATACCATCATTGATCATGATCAGGGGATTCGTGCGTGTACCCATTTTCTGAATGAAAGAAATATCATGTATTCTGAACATACAAAGATGCTCATAGATATGATGTTACTATGTTTACAGAATAACATCTTTATGTTCAATGGTGAACTGTTCAGACAGATCCTAGGGACTGCCATGGGTACTTGCTTTGCCCCTAGCTTTGCTAACCTCTTTTTAGGCCTATGGGAAGAGGAGGTGAGAAGAGATGTTGACCTCTCTCAGCACCTCAAAAAAGTTAACACATGGCTGCGTTACATAGACGATCTCTTTGTAATATGGGCGGGGAGCGAAGAAGAAGTAGTCGAGTTCATCCAGCAACTCAATAATAACACACTCAACATTGTATTGACATATAACATCAACAAGGAAGAAATTGATTTCCTTGATGTCAAAGTTAGAGCTGTCAACAATACACTTGAGACTAAACTGTTTCGGAAAGAAACTGCAGGTAACAGTATTCTACACGCTCACAGTCACCACCCAGAAACACTCAAGTGGAGTATACCGTATGGGGAGTTACTGAGAGCAAGAAGAAACTGCAGCACTGATACCAACTATAAACTTGAATAAATGATCATGCTGGATCGGTTTAGAGAGCGTGGTTACCCTAAATGGGTATTAGACAGAGCTGTCTCTAAACTTAAAGATATAGACAGAAAAAGTACCCTGAAAACAAAAGAGAAGACTGTAGAATCATCAGAGACACGAGTTATTCTTACATACAACAGTAGCTCGAGCAAAATACAGAAAATTCTCAATGACACCTGGAATATCCTTAAAAGTGACAATATAGTAGGTCCTTCCATGAGCAATAGACCGAAAATCACATATAGGAAAGGACGGAGTCTAAGAAACATCCTGATGCACAGTGATATCACTGAACCACACAGTACATCCATGCACAACCTCAAGGGTTTTTATCCTTGTGGTCACTGTAAGGCCTGTAAAACAAGTCATATGGTCAATGAATTCAGTGTACCACATACTCCTAAGAAAAATACCATATCACAATTCCTCACGTGTAGTTCCACCTATGCCATATATGTGCTAGTTTGCCCATGCCAGAAATGGTATGTGGGGAGCACTACTCATATGGCTAAGAAGAGGGTCCTAGAACACCTTAGGGCCATCAATAACAAAGATAGCCATTACCCAGTGGCGAGACACTTTGCTGAGTACCATTTATCCAACAGTTCATTACTCAAATACTTTGTAATTGAACAAGTAGTGGGCAGTGTAAGAGGTGGTAACAGGGAGCTGGTACTCAGAAAAAGAGAATCCAAATGGATCTTAAATCTTGAGACAAAGTACCCGCTAGGACACAATATAGATGAGGAGTTAGCGACACATCTAATGGAGCATTGACATGTTTCTTTCTTCGCATTTTCTGCTAGGTTTCAAGATGTATTGCTTGATGTTTTTGATGTTCATGAATCTGTAAATACTGTATGATACAACTGTAATTGTTATTTTTCTATTTTATTATCTTTTCTAAACTTTGTTCTTTTTCCTTTTCTTCACAGGAGGAAAGGAAGGGGCCCTTTGGGTATTCTCTACACGTCACGGGTCACCTACCCTTTTCTTCACTATCCCCAGAAGAAAATATCACCATGTATAGATAAGATTTTCTACTCACTTTTTTACTGTATTTTGGATAGTGCTTTTCTGTCTTTTTGTTTCTGTTGTTGCCTGTACTGAGAACAGTGCTAGACATGGGTTTGCCTCTTTGTTTCTGCTTTAGATCACTTGCTTTTCAGAGCAGTAAGAGTTTATAACCTGTTGGGACAGTTTTTTATCACTGCTGTAGCATTAGGCCACTTGGCGCCAGTATTAGCTATCAGCTTTGATTCTGATTTCTATCTTGTTTATTCCACTTGTTGGTACATTGGTGGCATAGATTTAGGGCTTTCAGTTAAGATGTGCTAAGCCACTTGGCTGTTATATTTTTATCCCTTTATCTTTCTTTTTACTTTTTTCCTTTCACTATGAGGAAATAGCAATAGACTGTACACAGCTAATGTAAACTAGGACCTTTCCTATGTTTTCTTGTGCACTATGCACCTATATGTATTTATGCCAGTCACAACTACTGTATACATGAATGTACCTTTGGACATTACAAGATGGCCGACAAACTTCAAGCATGGAAGTACACTTTCTGTAATGCTGTCCTATGTTTATGTTTAGTACCCTTCACTATGTAATGGGTGTTGTGTATTCGGCTCTTCGTGTGATCAAGGAAGTTTGACTTCCGAAACGCGTAGCCTGTACCTTAATTAAATATCCTCCTTGAACTTCTGAGAGCGCGTATTATTGCATTGTGGATCAGAGTACATTTTGCCAGCTGTGCCTTACTGGCTTCATGCGCCACCGATCAACGGGCGGAGCTTCCAGGAAGGGCGAAACTCATTACAGAATATATATATATATATATATATATAATCCACAAGTTCCGGTACAAAAAGTATCGGTCTGTCACCGGCGTCCGAGTTTGGAAACCGGATTTCCAAAATGATTTACTCCAAACACTCTCGTTTATCTTGAGAAATACTCGGACTCCAGAAGTAGAATGCAGAAAAATGTCTTTATTCCAAGTGCAGAACGACGCGTTTCGCCATTACGGCTTGCTCACGCTCGAACATGCAGTAAAACACATCGGATTTAAATCTCATAAATTAGAGGATGGACTTATCACAACATGGCAACACTCTTCTTACTACCATCGCGGCAATTTTGTAACGATGTATCAATACGAGTGGTACCACATAACACATGATAAACTTTAGTCCAAGTTAAATATGGCTTAGTCCAGGTTAAATATAAATAAGCTTAGTGCCGCACCATATTAAAATTATATCAGCTAAGTAGCCTCAATCTTGAACAATCATATCATATCCCCGTACTGCATGTTCGAGCGTGAGCAAGCCGTAATGGCGAAACGCGTCGTTCTGCACTTGGAATAAAGACATTTTTCTGCATTCTACTTCTGGAGTCCGAGTATTTCTCAAGATAAACGAGAGTGTTTGGAGTGAATATATATATATATATATATATATATATATATATATATATATATATATATATATTTTTTTTTTTACACCAATTTCCTCAGAAAGGAAGCACTGCACGCCAAAGAAGTTGTATGATTCAGGATTTATTTTCCGTGCAAGTAGTCACCAGCCTCCACCACCACCAACGCATTTCAACCACAATCGGTCTTGCTCACGGTGTGTGAGTCCGTTTTCAATATCCTTTATTTATAGTTAGACCCATATTATGCATTTAGGAGGAATTATGGGAGATGTAGTTTTGCTTCATTTTACCATTTTTGGCATGGTTAAATTGTATTCCTAAGTGGATAGGTTATCATTTTAGCAATGAGGGAACTTATTCCATCCGTGTCCTTCAGTTCTTCGCATACAGTGAAATTTAACACGATTGTAATATATCCAGTAATTGACACTTAGTGTGTGATGTAACTGAATTCTTGTCTATCACAATCATAAATTGATCAGGTATGTGCTCAGTGCATAATTACTCATAATTGTTTGCTCAGTGCATGATATTTGACACGGATGCAAATTCTTGATGAAATTGCCCTTGATTATTAATCCATTATAGGTTCAAGTCGTGTAGCAGGTTCACAGATGGCTGTATAACTCCTCATCCCCACAAGGAAAATATGAAACAGAACATAAGATACTTTGGTCTGACAACTGTGCCGAAGAATGAGCGGGGAGGAAACAGAACACTGAAACTACGAAGATTAGAATCCAAAATGATTATACGATTCAAAACAAAGGCCCCTCATGGTCTCAATGGGGATGAGGAGTTATACAGCCATCTGTGAACCTGCTACACGACTTGAACCTATAATGGATTAATAATCAAGGGCAATTTAATCAAGAATTTGCATCCGTGTCAAATATCATGCACTGAGCAAACAATTATGAGTAATTATGCACTGAGCACATACCTGATCAATTTATGATTGTGATAGACAAGAATTCAGTTACATCACACACTAAGTGTCAATTACTGGATATATTACAATCGTGTTAAATATCACTGTATGCGAAGAACTGAAGGACACGGATGGAATAAGTTCCCTCATTGCTAAAATGATAACCTATCCACTTAGGAATACAATTTAACCATGCCAAAAATGGTAAAATGAAGCCAAACTACATCTCCCATAATTCCTCCTAAATGCATAATATGAGTCTAACTATAAATAAAGAACATTGAAAACGGACTCACACACCGTGAGCAAGACCGATTGTGGTTGAAACGCGTTGGTGGTGGTGGAGGCTGGTGACTACTTGCACGGAAAATAAATCCTGAATCATACAACTTCTTTGGCGTGCAGTGCTTCCTTTCTGAGGAAATTGGTGTAAAATTGATTACGAGAACTGGCCCGTTCTCACCACTAGCACCCGCTCTCCTTTTGGGCCGTTTGACGATTGGATATATAAATATATATATATATTTTTTTTTGGACAAAGGACGCGGCACTCTTGAGATTGAATAACACAATTTATGTGGATCAACACTCATCTTTTGTATACATACACATGCATGAAAGGCTGTATTCGTATTAATACTCCCTGTGATTTTACCATTCCAACATGTCTGCCATATTCCTGTGACATTGTATCAGTTATTTTCATATGTCCCTCATCTATGTTCACTATTGTAAACTTTATCAATCTCCATGTCTTGTGCACTAACCTTACGTGAACAAGGCTTTGCAACGAGCTGAAACGCGTTGTAAGATTAAACATCCCTGTTGAAATTGATTGAACTGGAGTATCTGTTTTCTGAGAGCGCATTTAATTGAAACTGTTTGGAGACATTTACTAGCCGGCGCGCTCCGCCGGCATATGCGCCACCTCTCTTGGGTCCCTCGCGTCCGGAAGGAGCAAGTTTTGGGATATTACGATTGAGGACTGCAAATTTGGACCGGCCATAGTGAGAACCGAAACAGACTGTAGCCATCGGCGGAGGTAAGCCTTATTGTCCCGTTTGTCTGCCCCTGCGTGTGAGAAGGCGAGTTTCTTGTCATAGGGGGCTCCGACCCTTTCCCCGGGGATGCAGCGAGGGGATTGCATGGCGCCTCACACCAGGCTACTTGTCTACACAGGATTAAATAGGGTTGCAATGAGGCCAGAGTGATTGGCATTTTATGCGCAATACTTTGCCGGCAATTCTACCTATTTACCGAGTCAGTATTGGACTGAGAGCAGCGGTGCACGAGACAAGAGGATCCTGTAATTTTACAGGGGAAAACAGGACTACAGTTCTTCATTAGAACTACTCCAGGGGTGTGTGCACTATGGATGAAGAGGAGGAGAGGAGAGCAGCAGCTCACATTATGTTTACTAAAAGACAGTCGAAAGGGGTCAGCAGGGTAGAAAAGACTCAAATTCAACCTATTGATGACAAATTACGCAAACTGGAGAAACTCAAGAGGTCGGAGATCTCTAAATGGTGGGAAGCAATTTCCTTACAGAATTATATTGACCAAGATATGGTGCCTAGAGGTCTACGCATTTTTACTACGCCAATTTATGAAACACCTAATCCTGAAATGCTACTTGAATGGTCACAGAACTCTGCCTTGAGCTCCAAAAGAATGCTCGAAATTCTGGTAAAGTATGCGTGGATAGACAGAGACAACATACTCAAACAAATACAAGAAATTATTGAAGATGTCAAAAAATCCACGGAAGCTGAAAAAGTGGAGGGAGCTATGAGCTCAATGAAAGAACGTCTAAAAAAATACGAGGAGGACATCAAGGCGCGTAAAGAAGGGAAACTTGATCGTGACTATGGAGACTATGAAAGTGGCAGGATTCTTACCTTCAGTCGAAAATATGACCACTTGTACAGCATCAAAGAAACAACATCTATGACCATCACCGATGCAGATGAAATTCAAACACCTGCCGCCTCTCTCATCAGCGACACTGAATCAGATGTCTCGGTGGAAAGTATCACTACCACAAACCAAACCTCTCGCCTGGTGAATTTTTTAGAGGGGTACAAACATATACGTCGGAGTCAAAGGACTATGCAGGAAACTCCGGTGCCAACAACACGAGGACAGAGGGGACGAGGTCGAGGTCGGGGCAGGGGACGCGGAAACGGAGGAACAGAAGAACAAGAGCACACCAACGATGGGAGAAGAGGCAGATCAAGGGGCAACATGGGAAGCAGAAGATCACGCCCCAGGAAGATATATTGATGGATGCAGAAATGGTTAATAAGACTATAATTAATCTTTCCAAAAGATCTTTATGTGATATTGAAAAACGCACTCTCTGTCTAGGACTCTCATTCTGCCCTTCCAAACCATTCGATTACACTGGGACTAGAATAGATTTATTCAAGTTTACCAGAAAATTAAAACTCAAAAAGTGGCATAAATTGAAAAGATTAGGTGACCACAGCAAATCTAATATCTCGGCACCGAAGTTTCAAGATAATATCAATACAGGTGATATAGATACACTTATCACGATGATACAATTGAGCCAGGCACCTGAAATCGATAACAGCAACAATACTATTGATTTCATTGACAACAATATTGTGACCAGGGATAGTGATCTGACCACTACCCAACTTATAGATGAACTAGAATTTACCACTGACTCTTCTACACATTCAGGTTTCAAACCCAAATCGTCTTTCTTGCCTATATTACCGCATGACAATATTGACATCTTTTAGGATATTGTTAGCAAGGTACTTTGCACTTATAGACAAAAGAAGGGACGTGTTCATAAGACCAAAGGGCATTATTAAAATCACTTGCAGAGGACACTAATATTGTCATACGTCCAGCTGACAAAGGCGGCAATGTGGTGATATTAGACAGAGACAAATACATTAATGAGGCACACAGACAACTCTCTGATACCAAATACTACGTGCTGATTCTTATGGAAACATATAATACCAGGATAGTCACCATATGGGACATGTTGACTACTTGGCATAATAAGGGCATTTTAGAGTGGGAGGAGTATTGTTATTTAAAAAATGATCATCCAATACTACCTATACTTTATTTGTTGCCCAAGGTACACAAAGATCCCACTAGTCCACCAGGGCGACCCATTGTGTCATCAATGGGGAGTGTTACAGAACACGTGTCGAAGTATGTCGACCATTTTCTCAGAGATTTGGTCACAAACTTACCCAGCTATGTCAGGGATACCAAGGATTTTCTGAACAAACTAACAAGTGTACAGTGTGATCATAAATTCTTTTTGATTACACTAGATGTACAGTCTCTTTATACTATCATCAACCACCAGCAGGCCCTTGAGGCATGCAAACATTTTCTTAACAACAGACCCATCTGTTTCAGGGAGCACAACAAGATGATACTTAGTATGATTGAGTTTTGTCTCACGAATAACATCTTTCTGTTCAACGGTACCCTGTACAGACAAACTACTGGTACCGCGGTGGGTTCATGCTTCGCGCCGAGTTTTGTGAACCTCTTTATGGGGCGCTGGGAGGAGGAGGTATTTTCTGACACAGCCTTTGCAGACTCTTTGGAACAGGTCACAACGTGGTTGCGTTACATAGATGATTTATTCATCATATGGAAGGGCCCTGAATCTGAAGCCATCAAATTCATCGAGCAACTTAATACCAACAATTACAATATTGTACTCACAGGCAGCATTAGTGATACCTCGGCGGAATACTTAGATGTCAGGCTTGACATCAAGGACAATGCCATCTGCACTACCCTTTTCAGAAAGTCGACAGCAGGCAACAGCATTCTTCATGCCCTCAGCAGCCATCCCGAGACTCTGAAATGGAGTATTCCATATGGTGAGCTGCTGAGGGCAAATAGAAATTGTAACACTGAGGCAGCCTACCAACTGGAAGGCTCATGCATGCTGGATCGTTTCAAGGCTAGAGGTTATCTTGATTGGGTCTTGCGTAGAGCCAAAGGAAGAGCAGATGGGGTGAGCAGAGACCTCACCATTACAGCCAAAACTCCCTTAGTGAATGATGATGATACCAATAACACCAGGATCATCATGACTTTCAATTCAGATTCGAAAAAAATACATGAAATTGTGAGCAGGAATTGGGAAATTCTTAAAACTGATACCATCATTGGCGACACGATTCCCAACAGACCCAGCATTACCTACAGGAAGGGTAGGAACATTAGAGATCAATTGATACACAGCGATATTACTCTCTATTCATCAAAACAGGAACATGGCCTCCAAGGAGTTCTTCCCTGCGGCCACTGTAAGGCATGCAGAAATAGCATCTTCTGCAAGAGAGTAAAGTGTAATAGGATATTTAAAGAGATCACTCAATTCCTTACGTGTAGCTCTACTTTTGTCATTTATGGGATTGAATGTCCGTGTAGCTTATGGTATATTGGCAGTACTACACTCATGGCTAAGAAACGTGTATTGGAACATTGCCGGGCAATTACACATATAGATGAAAAATACCCGGTAGCCCGTCATTTTAGGGACAAGCATTTCTCGAACCCTGGACTTCTTAGATTCTTTATCCTTGAACAAATTTCCAATAACCCCAGGGGTGGCAACCGAGTACTCAAACTCAGACAAAGGGAATCTAAATATATTGTGGATTTTCAGACAAAACACCCTGGTGGTCTTAATCAGGATGAAGAATTAGCAACTCATCTTAGGGAGTAAATGCTAACCATTACTACCTTTACTATGACCAGTTCTTTATAGGCATATATGTAAATGTTATGTAAGAAAACAATTTTGTAATTGTGGGTCTTTTCTTCACTGCTACCCTTCCCTGAAACCCATGTTCTCTTCCCCCTTCCCTCTTTATCCCTTTTTTCATCCGCACTTTGATATACGAAAATGTTGCATTTTATTATTAATGGACACCACAAGATGGTGATTTACTAAATTGTATGTTTTTCTTCTGTTTTCTTTATTTATTACAGGAGGAAAGGAAGGGGCCCAGACACCAGCATACACCACTCACGGGCAACCTACCCTTTTCCCCTATCATCACTTAATTCGGTGGACAGATGGGTACAGTAGGTGAACGTAGAGGGACTATACCTATATGAGTTGGATGGGTTCTTTGCTGTTGCCACGTTCCCCACTATAGAGTCAGTGGGCACTTGCCATAAAAACCAAGTTGTGACACCATGTTGATTGCAAGAACATTTACCTATTCTAATCAATTTGCGCACTCGCTCATTGTGTAGTGGATATTGGCCACTGGGCATACTGACACTTACTTAGTAAGGTCCGGAGCACATACACGTGTATGGGTAGGACCAATGCGGGATATCATGTCTGACTGACATGTATTAGAAACATTAACCATGCACAACTACAGTGTTTGATAACGACATGTGATGTCATTTACCCATTCCCAACAGCTTGCGCATTAGCGCTACTCGTAGAGGATTAGGGCGACTTGGCATATCAACACTTATTGGTTTGCAATAACATGTGATATCATAATGGAGTTTAAGAGATTGAATAACACAATTTATGTGGATCAACACTCCTCTTTTGTATACATACACATGCATGAAAGGCTGTATTCGTATTAATACTCCCTGTGATTTTACCATTCCAACATGTCTGCCATATTCCTGTGACATTGTATCAGTTATTTTCGTATGTCCCTCATCTATGTTCACTATTGTAAACTTAATCAATCTCCATGTTTTGTGCACTAACCTTACGTGAACAAGGCTTTGCAACGAGCTGAAACGCGTTGTAAGATTAAACATCCCTGTTGAAATTGATTGAACTGGAGTATCTGTTTTCTGAGAGCGCATTTAATTGAACTGTTTGGAGATATATATATATATATATATATATATATATATATATATATATATATTCACTGAAAAAACCATAGGTTTCACACATGTTATAGTTAGCGGAAATTTTACTGATAAAAAACCAATGAAATTGCCCCGTTATAGTTAGTGCTGGCAACTATAACTCACGCGACCGCAATCCTCTGCTGATGCTAATACTGTATTTAGACACTTATTTGCCCATGTCTTCTTCCATACATTTTTAGCTATACATATATTACAAATATTTTTTTTTCATAAAGACACATATGTCATCAGCAGAAGATTGCGGTCGCGTGAGTTATAGTTGCCAGCACTAACTATAACGGGGCAATTTCATTGGTTTTTTATCAGTAAAATTTCCGCTAACTATAACATGTGTGAAACCTATGGTTTTTTCAGTGAATTTGCAAGGTTTTTTAAATGCTAATTCCTAACTATAACGTGTGTGAAACCTATGGTTTTTTCAGTGAATTTGTACGGTTTTTTAAATGCTAAGTGACTTTACGCCATTCGTGGCGTGCGCGCCCACTTAACGCAGTTCGTTCCGTGCGCGCACGGTGCGCTTCGCGCACCGTGCGCGCACAGTGAGCACGCGGTGCGCTTCGCGCACCGCGCACCCACTTTACGCAGTTAGTGCCGTGCCCACGTTACGCTAGATGGGCCATGTACGCACGATGCGCTTCGCGCACCGTGCGCACATGGAGGACATATTATGCGCTTCCTTGTGATAGGTAATCTGTTGAAATTTTTTGGGAAATTTCTGTGCTCTGATAAGCCATGCACAAATGGTGGCCTTCGGCCACCATTTGCACAAGGGGTGGAAAAAGTGTGGATAGTGTTTTTTTTATTTTTATTTTTTTACCGTACGCTTACGGTAAGCGTACGGTAAGCGTACCCCGCGAAATTGCCGAAAAAAAAATAATGCCGTTTTTGCTCTTGGGGGATGTTTGGGGACTCCCTCAACATGACTATGTGAGAGGGAGTTGTCAAAACATCCCCGTAACATGTTTTTGGCCATCATGTTTGATACATAACACTCAGTGCGGTAGACAAAATGGCGGACGCCGCTTCCTGGTTTCTGCCGATTCGAATGTTTACTAAGATCTAAGAGCCAATCAGAATCGCGCTCGCGCACGCCACCGTACGCTTACCGTAAGCGTACGGTAAGCGTACCGTAAGCGGGCTCAGATATATATATTGATTTAAAGGCTATTTTCTCAGAATCTACTGAACAGATTTACACCAAACCTACAAAAGGCACTTCCTTGACCTAGGGACTACCTCTCTGCCAAATTTCTAGTAATTCTGTTCAGCCGTTCGGGCTGTAGCTCGTTCTAAAGGTCCTATGGAAAAATGCATGGGAAAAACGCGTTTTGGGACCCCCCTTTTATCTCAGCCCCCGCTTGACGAATCCCCCCGAGACTTTCAGGGTAGGAGCGGAGCGTAGCGCCCCACCTATTTTGAGAAATTCGCGAGGATTCGTCGACCGGCGCCAAAGTTATTCAAAATAGAATGTTGAGGTTTTCCTATGGAAACGTGGTCCTAACTATAACTACCTACTGGCGACCGCCAGTAGGTAATATATATATATATATATTTTTTTTAGGACAAAGGACGCCGCACTCTTGAACTTTATACGTTTCTATAATTTATGAACAGGGCCCAGTCTGTCACACCGACGCGTTTCGGCCTCAACGGCCTTTCTCACGGTAGGTGGCACTACTTTTCGCATCTGTTTTATCTCATTTCCTGTGCATTCTACAGTCCCATTGTTTTCCTGGGATTTGTAGTTCGACATTGTTGAATACAGATCACCTTCTGACAGTTTCGTTTTTCAAACAGTTAACACATTAGTATTACATTTCATAAGTACCGGTACTTAATATTTCTAGCATTTGATCACAATTGTGCAAGGTTGTCAAGATTGAGAATGCGAGGCAATTATTTGTACATTTAGCCAAACATTGATGTTGATGTACATCGGATTACTGTATGTATAGTACATTTCAAATTAAACCTCATTCATGTATTGTGAAACGGGCCTCATAGGGCATAAATTAACGGGTATAGTACCGATAATTATATTTCCTCTTTTGATCATATTGATGGTGGGAATGATGTCGTCCCATAGTCTCTACAGTCTGCACTAAATTTTTCAAAGGCAGTTTGTCATGAGTGTCTGTTTCTCAAATCAGCCTATGGCAAAGTTATTATGTTTCTATAGATGAACGTAAAGTTCTTCATCGAAGTTCATCCCTTTCGGATTTTTTGTTCGAAGTCTGATGATATATTTTGATTCCAGTTGTCTGAGTCTCTTTTTCCGGTCCCCCATCCTTTCATTGCTTTCTACTGTGTCAATCCCCAAAAAAGTCATCTTTCTCCAGTCCCCTTCCTGGCACATAAGTAGATGCTTGGCAGTTGCATATGTTTGGTCTTTATTTTTCACTGCCCTGATGTGTTCTAAAATTCGTTTTTTCAACATGCAGATGGTGCTGCCTATGTAAATCATGCCGCAGTTACATTGAATGGCATAGATTACATATTTTGTTGTGCATGTTATTCTCTTGTTGATGTTGATAGTTCTCCCTTCCGGATCTCTTATGTTTTTCTTCTTTACTCCGATCTTGCAAGCTTTGCAATTGTTGCATCTTTTAAAACCATCCTGTTGTTGTTCCAGCCAGTTTTTTTCTTTCCCTTTTGATTTGGAAATGGCTTTGAACTATTGCATCTTTAATTGAGGGTGCCTTTCTCTATGTAATTTGTGGCTTTGCACCAATGATCTTGGCCAGGTCTTAATCTTGTTGTAGAAGTGGCCAGTATTTCTGGACGCTTTGTCTTATTTTATGAGCTTCTTTGCTAAATGTCACTATTAATCTTGGAGCTTCCTATTTCACACTTTCATTTATGCTTTTCGATTGTGTAGTTTTTTTGACAAGGATTTCTGTTTGTGTCATCTCTTTAACTTTCTTTATGCTGTTATTGAGTTCTATTTTTCTGTATCCTCATTTTTTAAATCTGTTTGCACTGTTAATAATTTCTTTTTCTGTATCTTCATATTTTTAGCAGTTCCTTCGCATTCGAATAAATTCTCCAGAGGGTATGTTTTTCAGTAGAGGTTTGGTGTGGAAACTTTCTGCATGAAGGATACTGTTTGTAGCGGTCTTTTTCTGTAAAGTGTTGTTTGTATTTGTCCATTCTCAATATAGACCTAGATGTCCAGAAAGTCTATTTTATGGCGGCTGGTAGTGCAAGTGAAAGAGAGTCCAATGTTGTTTTCGTTTAATGTTTGGCAATATTCCATGAACTTATCTTTGTTTCCATTCCAGATTAGGAACAAATCGTCTATGTATCGTGACCAAAGTATGATCTTTTCAAGGGCCTTGCTGTTATTTGGGCCCCAGGCTATTTCCTTCTCCCACCAACCCATAGTGAGATTTGCATAATTGGGGGAGAAGGAAATGCCCATGGCACAGCCACATAGTTGATGGTATATCTCGTGATCGAAGAAAAAGATGTTGTTGTCCAGACACATTTGTATCATTGTGAGTAGCATTGCTGAATGTTCCAATTCTTTTATATTTCTTTGTCTTAAGATGTATGCACAGGCATTTAGTCCAATCGAATGTTCTATAGATGTATATAACCATACCACATCGATGGTTATCATGAGGTATGATGGATTCCATGCCGTATTGGAGAGCACACGAAGAAAATCTCCTGTGTACTGGATGTATGAGTTTAGGTTTTTAACCATGGGTGCAAGATAATAGTCTATGTATGATGAGATATTTTCATATAATGAGTTGCAGGATGACACAATAGGTCTGCCGGGAGGATTGATCAAAGTTTTGCGAACTTTCGTCAGATGCCTGCCTAAACAACAAATATACATGGCTTCTTAGGTGTAATAAGGAACAGTTGTACCAAAGAGCCCACAAGATATAATTGTGAGTGGTGTGATGCTCCTTCACACTTGTGACGGATGTGACTTTAGCACTATTACAGGTACTTATGATACAGTGGATGTTTTAAACTTCACATTGGTGAGTTGGTATTATAAACAAACAATAGTGATCATGAGCCAAAATAACTAGAAACATTAGATCAAATGCCTACATTTTTATTAACAACATCTCACTAATACGTTTTGAATCAAAATGACTATTTAATTTATGTGACAGATTTGCAGGATGTCTTACTCCTTCACAAATGTGCATGTAAGCCAGTCTGTTTAAAGAAAAAAAAAGGTTTTCTATAGGCATACACTTTTTTTTAAAACAAAGAGAGGCATGCATACACATTGGTGACAGAGTAACATATATCCTAAATTCTTTATAAAATGTCCTTTGTTATATCCAAATGATAAATCAATGTTGAACAAAAATAGGATACTTAAAGGGACTTTTGCAGATGGAATGGTATGTCACATATATGTTATCTCATTTTGAAAACTCAAAATCAAGCATAACTCATGACACATTATGAAATTGTCAGAATGTATCAAGGTGTGATCTGTTGCATATTGTGATTTGCATTTAAACTTTTGATTCAAAATTTCTATATGAATCAGTGTATTAAATATTTACATGCACAAGATAATGATAATAATGAACCAAAGTTTGAAAGCTTTAAAGCTAGTAAAATCTAAAAATATGGAAAATGTTTTGAGAAAAAAGTTCATGATCAGTTCTATTTACACAGATACACTAAAACTAGTGTATATGTCTTTTCAGCATCTTCAGGAGCAGGTGAAGGGGACAGTTGAGACCATGGACACCGGGTGACAGAGTGACACAAAGTGCGAAGGGACTGTAATGAAGGCCACCAGCGCAACATCTTCGGAGGTCTCCACAAGTGACCAGTTCCTAGTGGTCTCGGACCCTACAGGAACTGTACCACCTGCATCCTCATCCGCCACCCAGAGGCCCATCTACACCCTCCCTCTTGCTCCCCCACACCAGTTAGCCAAACCCACACACCATAAATGGCTTGGGTCTCCTTCGCCACAAGCACCTCAACCCCTGTTCCTGTCACCCCTGCTGTGCTGAGTGAAGAGGATATTGACCTATTTTGCAGCATCTCTGTAGGCCAGACAGACTGAACTCCTAATCGGCATCCATAACCTTAGTTGCCAAATGCAACAAATGGTAGCATACTTGGAAAGCATTAATACTGCTATGTCTGGCTTGCAGAGATCATTTGCAGAACTAGCCTCTTCACTGACCGCAGCCTTCCAACCTGCCCAACCTTGTGTCCTAACTTAGGTCCTTTCCTCATTCCAATTTCAAAGTCCAATCCCTATCCTAAGCACATTCACTTATTTGCAGGTACCCACTCCAACACACACAAACACCACACTCACACACACATAAAGAGAAACACACAAAGAAACACAAGTAAACACACAAACAACAGACAGACACTATTGCCACTATACCCACAGGCACCATAGCCACCACTACACCCACAACCACCACAATCACCACTACCACCACCACTCACACAAGCACCACAACCGCCAGTACAACCACTACCACACCTACAAACACCACCATACCCACAAGCACCACAACCACCAGCACACCCACAAGCACCACAACCACACCAACTACCTCAACAGCAGACTCTTCCAAACACACACCTACATGCAAACCAACACCAAATAAACACACCCACTCACCCAAATACAAAACACCTGAGAAACCACACGTATCCAAACATACACCAGACCCACATGTAATCACACTAACCACCTCAACAGCAGACTCATCCTACATGAAAAACAACACCCACCAAACACACATGCACACACTGACCTGAACAACATAACCCTGCCAGAAAACAAACACCCAAACATACATAACATACACCAGACTCACATGCAACTGCAAAACCAACAGACACACACCCATCACACATTGTAGCTCCCTCTACCTCCCAAACCCAGTTTTCTCCCACCCCTCTAACCCATACTCCTCCTCCTGAATTCATTTCTTACCTATCCATAACCCCTGTCAAGCTGAAACCCATGCCTTCGAAGAAAGATCCTTGAGGAGCCTACTCTGCGCCCACTAGATCTTCCTTCCTGAGGAGGTTCCCCTTCGGCAGTCTGTTTAGGAGGCAGGTTTGGGACAACACCCCAACCTCATGTGATGTCTTTGTGACAACCTTTTTTTTATACAGTTTAAAAAAAGAAAAAGAAAAAGATCGGTTTGAGAAAAGCATCTCTTTTTTTTAGGCTGTTCTCTCTTCACTTTATTAATAACCATTTTTCTCCAGCAGCCATTTTTAATGAAGATTATTCAAAAGCGCAAACTATAACTCCCATGAACACTTGGGAAAAAAGATAGAAATAGTCTATCCAATCACGGAATAGAACACGGTATAATGTTCCTTGTAGACTCTCCATTTTCCTATTTCTTCGCTGCTCCAGCAGCGGTTCAGATAAGTACTTTTGTTAATGTATGTCACTGTTGGTTTGATATTTGCAATTTCTTGACACAATGCGTGATCACGTTACTGTTTTCTTTTGAACGTAACAGTGGGGCTCATGAAGTGGGGCTTATGAAGTGGAATATGATATTTTTGCAAACAGAAAACACTGAGAAGAATGTAATGTATAACATATATTAAAGCCTATTCTTTTATTATTTTTAATAAAACAATGGCCACCTTTAACTGTAGTTACATTTTCAACTCTTCTGTGAACTTCTGTGAACTGAAATATGTGACATAAATCAGCAGTGCCTAACCTTGATGATTTACAATAATTATTCTCCTTGAACTATTAATACTTTAAACACTGTATGAACGTTGTAAACATTATAACTCAACTCAAAGGAGGCAGTAAGCCATTTCAAGGGATCCCTTCTCCTTTGTGAACATGGACAAACACATTTTTAGTAGTAGGCAGTGGTGCAAGGCACCAGTGCCTAATCCTAAAAAAAGGTTTGTGTAACTTTTCATGTTTTATTTAACATGAATCCCATTTTCCATTACGGAAAATGTGCTGTATTTAAAAGCAAAAAACAAAAATACTACTTTATTAAAAAGAAATCCAAGACATTGTGATCTGCTGACCCCAGCTGGCAAACATCCCTGTGATTGTGGCCAATCATAGTGGGTCACAATTTGCAACTTACTATGATTCAAAATTTTGAGAAAATAACCTATTAGTACTCATGTCGGTTTGTGACATACCAATGAATTTGATAGGAATCGATGAGCAAATTATGACCGTTTTTATCCAATACATTTAAGTACATTCCAAGTAAGAAATTGCAAATCATTATTAGATGCAATATATAATTTATTATTTGAAATCTTTGTAGATGAGGCCCAAGGTATAAATTTAAGTTAAGATGGTACCTTCCACCAGTGAGACAGATGGCAATATTTGGTAGAACTGACACATTTTGGAGAGGCTGAGGCAAGGGAGTTGAATACCCTAATTTGTGGTTGGGGAGTCCATTAGCACTTTTGCTTTGTGGTTTTATTTCAAATTAAAGAAATTACAAAGTTATATTTGCAAAGAGACCCACTAATAACTCTGCTTGGAGATTCTGCTCCCGCTGATGCCCTCTGTGCTTTGTCCTCTGTGACCAGCAGATTAATCACTCATCTATTAGTAGCAACCAAATGATCAGTAGCTCAAAAATGGAGGTCATCAGGCATCCATAATATGAATTTATGTGAGCCTATAGTCTGGCACATATATGCAATACTAGAATTGACAGTGACGGGAAGGGACCAAAAGCCAGAAAAGACAGACAGACCACTGACATGCGCTCCCACCAATGTCCTCAGCTGATCCTACAGCTGGTGTGCGACCGTCTCAATGATTTTGTTTTGGGGTAAATTCTTTTTATCAGCATTTTGTTGTATACAGATTACAAACACTGTAAATGATCATTAAAAGTACACAGTCAAGTCAATGAATGCAATGTATTGTGTTGTCGGATCAACATCTAGCATAATCATTAGTTGGTATAGTACTGGTACATCCGATGCTTAAGAAACCGTGTGGAGATGGTACGTTAGGATAATAAGAGTCTTTATCTTCATAGTGTTCTACAGTTAGAGTACTTATCGGTGATAATGATGTTAGAGGACACAACTACATGCATCTCAATGGGGACATAACGCTTTAACAGGAGTAACTACAACTGCGATATACTGTATAGGAGGACCTGCTTTGTGTTGAGGGCAGGTGGACTACTTGATAGGTTTCAGTATCTGGATATTATGGACCTGGGTTCAGGGGGGAGTGGCTGGGATGGGCTCTAGGGTTAATATTTGTGTTTGGTCGGTGTCCGCGCTCTACGGGTATGTTGTCGCCAGGAGAGATGTACTGCGCATCATCCAGACGTGCATCCTCACGTGTGGTTTGGGAGAGGGTCTGGATAGTCTTTGTGGGTGATGCATTTGTCACTTCTTGTTTGAAGGTGTGTAGTTGTGTTGCACACTGCATAGATTTGTAATCCTTGCAAGTGCCTTAGATTTCTTTGAGTCTCAGCGCGTCCTCTTCTGATGCTCCTCACTTGCTAACCGCTCCCTTCCAGGCCACCGGCGGGGTTCCTTCTGGTGTACTCCAGTGCATCGCTACACTTCTCTTGGCGAACAAGATGGCTAGGGATGCGAATCGCGCCTCCACTTTGTGGTGTTTATGGCGCTTGGTAATGTTTAATTCAGTCTCAGAATTTCAGGATTGCAATATTTCCAATATTAATTATTGAGAACAAAATAATTGCTATTACTGATTTATCTTAAACATCAAATTACCACTGACAAAGCCAGAAGTCTTGGCTGGTTTTAGGTGTATGTCAGTTGTAGTCGTGGATATCTGGATGCAATAACAGAAAGCTCAGAGAGAATCCAAAATACTGGTTGGGTGGCACACTATGATAACTACAGAAATTTTGTTTATGTGTATAAGCCATGCCATTGATTAGATGGGCCACTTTTAGATGCCCCCACTTATTTCATCCCACTTAAAGTTCAGGGTAAGCCATGTGTGCATGGCCGGTGCCTACTAGGAACGCAGAGTCCAGGGCATGGCACAAGGAAAGAGCCTGGAGAGGATATATACTGTAGCGGACCGGACAAAAGTAACCAAGGCATGCCAGAGGATCAAAATCCACACTTGACTAATGAGCCACAGCATGTGAGAGGGCAGAGCCAATGGCATGCCAAAGCGACAGTGGACCCTGCACGCCAACACACACAGGCAGAACCCAAATGCATGGGATGGGCGGACGCTGTGCCGGGCAGACCGAAAGTTGTACAGACATTCCAGAGGTGCAAAAGACTCACACGGGCAATGAAGAAGACTCACATGCACATTAAAGCCATGGCATGGGAGAGGGAAGAGGCCAAGACATGAGAAGACCAAGGCCGAGCCAGGCAAGTAAGTTTGCAGAAGATCTGGCCAACGGGGTGGTACAGGCCCTAGTGAGCTTGAGGGGCAAAGTCCGAGTATTTGAAAGAGAAGCCTGCCTACTAGGCATGTGAGAGCTACAAGAAAGCCAAGGCACAAAGATGGAGTACAGGAAACAGGCATGAAACAGGTAATACATTCAATGCCACCACAAGAAAGGCAGGCCATCAGATATAGGAAAGGGCCAGTGCGTTAGAGAATTACAGAAAGGAACGTGTTGTGAGATGCTGGCATGACACATGAACGCAGAGATGCGAAGGCCAACATTAAAACGGCATTGGATCACAGAGGGTCAAACCCAAAAGGGATAGGAGCATAAAAAAATGACAGAGGGATGACTGAATGATGGCCTGTCAACACAAGAAGAAACCAGAATGGTAGAAGAGGCAAACGTTTCTTGTACAAAACGAAACTTCCCATGGCGTTTCCATATACTGTTTAATATGAATACGGGGTACTTAGTAGACCATTTTGAAGGTTTGACAACTTTAGTCCGGCTGTGAAGGGGCCGTCTGTCCCTCTTTGGGAAAATGTTGTCATGTGACGTCCCATACACTTCCCTTGCGTCTCTTTTGTCCTCCTTCCACTCCCCATTCCATTGCTCTCTAGCATTCATCCTCAAACTTTCCCTAAAATAGCCCCTATAAGATCCCAATCCTGTCTGTCATTGTTCCAATACACCAGATACGTTTCCGCTCTCAGACCTATCATATGAAAGAACAGAAGTGAATGTTGGCAACTCTATTGCGTTTTGTAAACTTACACAAGACTCAGCACTGTACATGCTGTGCGCACTTCTCTAAAGTGGAAAAGACACAGACTTTATTTTTCCAGTGCAGGCGGGGGTGGGGTGAAAAGGTTCACTGATTTCGTAGGGCACCTCCTATCTTAAACTATCACGACCGCACAGCAGAAGCAATATGGGGGGGGGGGGGGGGGGGGGGGTGTCGGGGGTCCGGGCGTGTGCTTTCTGAGTGAATTAAAACACCGCCTCGATATGCCAGAGCTGCCCTGTGCAGTGCTGCACTTCTAAGGACATTTCTGGTATATGGAGTGTCCTTAAATGTCTGTTTCATAAGCACCATCAGTCACCGCATTTTACCTCAGCTGCTTGTCGTGTCAGCTAGAGTTATCTCTTTACAAATCTGGGCCATGTAATTTACCCGGTACCTTATTAGCGGCCTGATTGTGGGCCATTGTGAAAGTATTTGTTAATTGCAGCACTGTAATGCGCTACAATTAACAGAAATATTTTCACAATTGCCCACAATCAGTCCGCAGCTGTGCTCCATTAAGAAAAAACATGCATCAAGTCCGAAAAAACGTCGTGCTTTTGGACTTGTTGCATTTCTTCTCCACCAACAGCCCCCAACCACGTTTCATTAAGGAGGAAATACAGCAGTGCAGGAGCCACAGCAACCAGGAAATTATCAATTTTCGAGCCGCTCGCGTTATAAAAGCGGCGGCGCGAATGATCTCTTGGGATGTGCTGTGGGTGCGCGCTCCACATGCAGCACTGCGCGTTTGGAGGAACAGACGTACGCGCGCGCTCGGGCACGCACATTGCTGGGAACACTGCTCCTAAGTATTGTGTTGCCTGAGCGCTCTTTGCTATGTCCCACTTGCACTTGTCGGGGGTAAATTATCTGACAATGGGTATATTGTGGACTTAGTCCAATTGACCTTTAGGCCCCCTACGTTCTCAAAGTCCAGCAGGGTAGCGAGGATCAGTGTGCGGTCCGAGGCAATGTCTCGGATGTAAATGAGCAGGTCGTCCGCGTATAGCGCTACGGCATGTATAGTGCCTGCTATTAGGATTCCCCACTGCTCCCCTTCTATGTGAAGTCGTATCGCGAGGGGCTCCATCACTATGGCGAATAGCAATGGGTAGAGCAGGCAGCCCTGTCTTGTGCCTTTTAGTATCGGGAATGGGGGCGATATGTGGTGCCCAAGCTTCACGCTGGAGGACGGTTTGGTGTATATGAGCTTGGTGTAGGCCAGTAGGCGGGGCCCTTTTCCCATCCACTGTATAACCTGAAGGAGGTATGGCCATGATAAAGTATCAAAGACCTTCTCAAGATCCAGGACCAGACATGCCGCACAAGAGAAATGGTTCTGGACCTGCTCCTGGACATGAAACAGACGCCGGATATTATAGCAAGTGTTCCCCCGGTACAAAACCACATTGGTGCGGGTGTATTATCGTTGGAAGGACTGTGGAATACCTATCCACTAATATTTTCTCATAGATTTTATAATCTGCGGGTAGCAGGGCCAGGTATGATCCTACGTCATAGGGACCTCTATCTGGTTTGAGGAATGAGACTATTACTGACATGTGCATGGATTGTGGTAGCTCGCACTCTTCCAGTGCCGCCTTGTATTGTTCTACTATTCGGGTAACCAGCAGTGTTGAGAATGTGTGAAATAATTTTAGTGCAAGGACATCCAGACCTGGCACCTTGCATGTAGCCCAGGCCTGTGGTGCGTGTGTGACTTCTGTCGTGGTTTTACGTTCCTCTGAGGTGTGACGAACATCTTGCGCTATACAGGGTAGGGGGTGCATGTCCAGGAATCTGTTTATTGGTTCTGGGACCACTGGATCAGAGGCGGCGTATAGCTGAGTGTAGTGTTGCTGGAATACTTCCATTATGGAGGCTTGTGAGTGGATTAGGGTTCCTGCCACGGTGCGTATCACAGTGATTGGTTGCATGGTGGTGTCTTGCTGCATGAGCCATGCAGGCAGTGCTCCTGCTCTGTTACCTTCTTTGTGAACCATAGCCTCATGTGCTTCGAATTTATATCTGCGAAGATCTGCAAACACCTCCGCATATGCAGTTTTAGCTTCTGCTACTTAGGCCGGCGTGGCTTCAGCTCTATCTGCTCTCTGAGTCAGTGTGGCTAATGTACGTTCCCTCTCTACTATGTATCTCTCCAAGGTTTTACACACTCCTGAAATGTGTTGGATGCATGTGCCCCTTATTACTACTTTAAATGTTTTCCATTTCATTGCTCGGGTGGTCGCTGTGTGGACATTTTCGCAGAAGTAATTTTTTTAATGTGTTGCTTCGGTTTGCCTAAACACTGGATCCTCTAGGCACTCCTTAGGCAGGCGCCAGGTGACAACCGGTGGCGTGGGTGGTCGCCAAGTTAGGGTGATAGTGTGGGCATCATGATCTGACAAGACCCGACCCAGATATTCAGATTCCTGTGCCTTGGGAATTATGGGGAGGGAGCACAAGAAGCAATCCAGGCGAACCCTGAGATCATGAGGTATTGAGTGGAACAAATATATTTGTGCATCGGGGTGTTTGGTCCTGTTATCTTGGTTTAGCTGTAGTGCCTCATCTGCTCGCGAGTGGGTATACATTGTAGTGATGGGTGACATGGTAGGGTATAACAACTGGGGTGGGATGCAGTCCCAATACTGGGGACCTATTGCAACAGGCGATACGTCCAGACTTAGCATGTGAGAAGAGAACACTAATGTATCATGCGTAAGCATGGGCGCAGTGCTACGCTCCGGCCACGGAGTGTGCGTAGCTTTGCCTACTTCGCGATCTGCGAAGTAGGCGTAGGGCATGCAGGCTACGCACACCCACGGCAGAGCGAGTTGTCCGCCACCCGCCTCCCTCCCACCCGCTTTTAAAATACATTAACAATGATCCTAAACTTTTAAATAACAAGGTTTAAGTAATTTAAATTACTTACCTGAGCAGCGGTGTCCCGGGGCTCCCTCTTCCTTCTCTCGCCGACTTCTTCCTCACAAATGCGCATGCGCGGCTGCCCGCGCATGCGCATTTGTCGCAACAAACGGATGCGCGGGCGGCCACGCATGTGCATATGTGAGAAAGTCGTCGGCGAGAAAAGGAAGAGGGAGCCCCGGGGTGCCGCAGCTCAGGTAAGTTATTTAAATTACTTAAACCTTGTTTTTTAAAAGTTTAGGATTATTCTTAATGTATTTTAAAAGCGGGGCGCGGGAGGGAGGCAGGTGGAGCGTAGTGGGACTACGTGGAGTGTGTGGGTGTGCGTAGATTTGCCCCCACTCCGTGATGCTCCGCGTAGCCCCACTACGCCCACTACGCCCACTATGCCCAGGGTTAATCATGGGGGTGGCAGCGCGTGTCTGTGGGGCGGCTCTATACAGTGGAATTTGTAGGTTTATCGCAAGCCGAGAAGCTTGGTGAAGATCTAACGCTGGCTGTGCATTTCTTTCTGTCACATACCTCAAATGGCTTTAAAGTGCAGCTCATTGAATTGCATAGTTTGCGGGACCAGCTGTCATCTGGCTATATCAATGTATTGGCAGTCTGTGGTGTGACCAGTGGTGGGGTCACGGAGTCTATTCGTGTCACTGTCCCTTCACTGCCTTCCTCTTCCTCCGACAAGAAGATGTGTGGACCTTTATCTGTGTCTGTTGTAGGTGAGGGTGGCCGTAGTTCTGCTGCAGCCTGTAGGGCTCTCCGTCATTCAGTTCTGATTTGCTCTAAGTCCGGCGATCCCACGGGCTTGTTCTGGAGTTCAGGGTTAAGAGGCCTGCTTTGTCGTTTTGGGCTGCGCTTGTTGTTTCGATGTGTTGGGGGACGCCTGTAATATTTAATGCTTGCACTTGGGTATTTGTGACAGTGTTTGTCCTCCCAGTCGTGGGCTTCCTCTGGATCCATGAAGAAGACATTGGTTCCTCCGTGTATTATTTTGAGGTAGGCTGGAAACAATAAGGAGTACTGGATTCCATCTGGCCGAAGTCGATGCTTTACTTCCATCAACGAGGATCATTGCCGCTGCACCGCTCTGGATGGGGCCATGCTACCTGGTTGCCCTGAGCACAGCGTCCCGATCTCTATATTGTAAGAACTTTGCCAGCACCGAGTGGGGTGGGGATCCAGGCAGAGGTTTTTGGGCCGGCACTCTGTGGGCCCTCTCTATGGAGAAGAATGCTGTACAGTCTGCAACTTGTGTGAATGACTAAGTCCATGTCTCCATGTATGCGATCGGATTGGTGCCTTCAACGCCTTCTGGAAGCCCCAAAACCTGGATATTACAGCATCTCGACCGACCTTCGAGGTCATCTATGCGTTCCTCCATAGTTGTCATCCGGCCCAGTAGTGTCTGTAAGGTCTCTTGGTGCGTCTTGACTGAGGGTTGCATGGTGGCGATTGTTTTCTCTCCATCTAATACCCTGTCTGCAAGCTTGTGGTGATCGTCCCTGAGCAATCTGAGATCTGTGGTCACAGTGCCAAATCGCTCCTCTATTGATACTCTAGAGTGTTCGATAGCGCCCAGTACCTTATCCATCTTTTCAGAAAGGGTCAGCTCTGGGAAATCTGTCGCAACCTTTGGTGGCATTTTAGTGTCTGTGGGGCAGTCTTGTGTTGTCGCCGGCGTCATCTAGCTTGCATTGGCGCTGTTTACCTATGTTATTGGGTTAGTTGTGATTAACTGCTGACAAAAGTCTGTATTCTGGCTCAGGATGAAAGGTCGATTGTTCGATGGAGCTCTGATCTGGATTCAGTGGATGGGCACTATGTTAGGAATCTTGGGTGTTTTAGTTCACTGCTCTTCTCCCCATGGCCAGCTTCATCCAAACATGCTTGTAGGTGTAGGGATCGGGTGGCACGTCTGCTCACTTCACAATGCCACGATCTGCTTCGAAGGTGTGCGTGCAGTGTTTTCCATAACCTGGGCCTTTGCGCAGCATCTGAGGAGAACAGATTTGGTGGGTACTTGGAAACCTTGTCCCTTATCTGGGGGTCGCAGGTGCAGAGGACCACTTTGCTGGTGAAGGGAACTTGCTCTGTCCTGCTGTGCACTGCAGTGGGAGGGTCTTTGAGCGCGTTGTTAGGCCCTGGTTCCACCAATTTGTGCCCTGATGCTGTGACCAGTGTTTATGAGTCCCAGTATAGCTGCTCAGGTAGGTGTGGGAAAGTCACAGATGCTTGCTCCCATGGTCTCTAGGAGCACTTGCATCCTGAGTATGTGCCGGGGGCACTTTCACGGGGAACCTTCTGATGCCTTTAGCACCCTGGGTGTCTCCGCCCCTCACCGGGACAGACTTGCGAGCACCTCATGCTCAGGTGCGCAGTCCCACACCACGTGGGGTTCCCCATGCCCCATCTTGTCGTTACCGGTTGTAGGGGGTGGGGGGGAGTGTCGGGTGGGTGCTTGTGAGCTTCTGCTGGTTGTTTGCTGGTTTCTCCATGCTGCCACTCACTGCTGCTGGGTCTATGGTGGAATCACTGCTCGTTCAGGGTAACGCAGCAGGAGGTTATTTGGAATCTTGCAGGGGTGAGCACTGTCTTCTGAGCCGCTAAAACAACATGGCGGCCGCCAACTCAGCTCCAGGTCTGTCTCAGCTCGGTGCGTGTGTCAGCCCCGAATTACGGGGCTCTTGAGGAATGTCACCACCACCTACCGGGACAATGTCTCAAGCACCCCGTTCTCAGGTGCGCAGTCCTACGCCTCGTGGCTGTCCACACATCCCTCTGCGTCGGTGCCGGTCATGAGGGGAGGAGGGGCAGAGTATCAGGCGGGTGCTTATGTTGTTACGCCGATTATTTATTTGGTTTTACTGATTCAGGGTGCAGCATCAGGAGCCTATCTGGACGCTTGCAGGGGTGATCAGCTTCTTCAGGACATGGTAGCTGCCATCTTGATCCTGGGATCGTCTCAGCCCGGCGCACGTGTTAGCACCGAGTTACGGCTCCTCTGAGGTAGGGAGCCCAGTATATGCCTCCTGTAATGTTCAGATGGCTGTGGGCTCGTTTTCAGCTGTTTTGGCTTGGTGTGGCTGGCAATATTCATGCCAGGTGTTGGAACCTCAGCTCGGCACGTCCGCCATCGTAGCCTGCTTGGCCATGCCCTAAGTATCTCTTTACTTAATAAAAAAGATGTCATTTCCACCAAGTGTGTCCTGACATTATTTTTCGTTTACTATTATTTGATTCCTAGAACTGTTAATGATTAAAATGTGATTTAAATGAAAATTATCACAGATAATGCAAGAGTTTTTTTCAATTGTCTACTTTTTACAATCCATACACTAATAATAAAAGCATATAATGGGCATTTGAAATTAGTCACAAGCATTCATCATGATGTTGGACACTTACACCAACAAATGGATTTGTCATAATATTTTTGTAAGAGTTATGACAGATGTGTTTATTTGTACTTGATAAGTGATGAATATATATATGCATTGCACCTTAAATAACAATGACACAAATAACATTCCATAAAATACAGGAACTGTACTAGACAAGGGTAAATGTTAAACTGATAAAAATATTAATTGATAAAAATTTGGCACTAACATTGATTTTACAACTATTATACAACAAGTGCTTCACCTTGTCAAGTGCAATTTCTACATTATATTACATTTCAATTATCCTAATAATGTGTAATGCATATGTTTATGATTTTATAGTTCAAGAAAATTACGTTAACACACCTGTATGCTCAGTTTTTGATTTTTGGATTGCTGTCCATTTTCATGCAAGTGTTTGTTCATTATCATAGAGGCAACTTGCACCAGATGTGTTTCTTTAAATTTAAATCATATGCATTACACATTGGTATGTTATTGCTTGTAAGAGAGATTTCAACATGCACAAGTGCAGATCAAATGTAAACATAAAAGTGAAAAGGTAGCACATTATAATGGAAGCTTACCTCCGATTCGGGCGACGGCGGTGTCGATTTGCTTCATGGTCAAGTAGCAGCAGCAAAGGCTCCATGATGGAAAAGGAAGTGTGAAACAGAAAGAAGGTAAGTTTTGGTCTTATAACCATTACAATCTGCTAACTCAGGTGTGGAGGTTTCACCGCCACAGTTATGTCATCAGGAAGGCACATAGTGATTGGCCTGGTGGACAAACTGTCTGAACTCCCTCCGACAGCCACTTTTGACTCTGTTGCCGTCGACACTGGTAACCAGATTTGGCTGAGACAGCGGCACACTGTACATTGACCAGCCAGCTTTTAAATAAAGTGGCCCGACTGCTGGATGTAGAGATATGAGGTGGTCTAGTGGTTTTGTGGAAATGTGGATTTTCCTAATCAGTTATGTCCCCTATCTTGGACCCCAACGGTTCTATGTGCATGTCACAAGGACATGTATGTTCTCTCCAGTTCCAGTTTCCAAAACGCAAACATATGTGCGTCCACCGTCAACATGTTCTCTGTCAGATCCGCCATCGATGGGCTGGATATTCGATTCCTAAGTATGAAAGGCCACCGACTTTATATGGCTAAGTTACTCTATTTTTACAGTTCAGGCAAGTAGGCCCGATTCTGTCCTCAAAGCCTTCCCTGCTCTCTGTCTCTGACAGCTTCAGCTTGAGCTCGCATCTGTATCCATGAACTTTGTCCTACTCCCTGTGCAGCTAACGGTGCCTGCCTCGGCCAGTTTTCGCCTGCCTGCCAAGAAGCTGTATTTCACCTTCGAATTATCTACTTTGCTCCTCAGCCGATGCATTCCTGTCCAGTGATTTAGGTAAACATTTCCTTTAGCTACCAAGCAAAGGACTCAGCCTTTCCGTCCTCCTGCAAGTGATTCATAGCCCTGCTGCCATGGAGAATTTTCTGCCCCTCGCATCTCATATAGACACTTAGACGCTTGTACACGCACACAGTCAGTATAGAATAGATTCTGTCCGAGAGTCTCTTCTTGTGGATAACATAGTTCTCTAAACATAGGATGTTAGATATGATTTGGGATTAGGTTGACTTGACCCCCCAGACTTCTCGTCTCCACATGTAAAGCTAAACGTCAAGTCCCCTTCACCCCCTAGTTGCACGTCAATCACACGTCATACTGCTGCGCACGCATCTATGTTAAGTATTATCGTATAGATCCACCTATGTAAGATAACCAGAGCCAATCATGTTTCTTTTCGCTCCTTATTACGCCTAGTTTCGATTACGTACCTGTTATGTCACTTTTCTTATCAAATGTTACGCCTTCTACATTCGTTTCATTGTAATGTACTTATTATAAAAATACATGTCTGTCAATAAAGTATTGTACTTCACTTCCTGAACCCTCGTGGTGACGGAACCTGAAGGCCGCGACTCGAGTCGGCCATTTTTGATGGAATAAAGCCCATTTAGAAAACCTCTTATACCACGGATTCTGCCTCTTGTTATTTTGAGCTATTTTACTTTACTTAAGATTCCGTATGAAATTCAGTATTAGGTAACAAAGAATATTTACCACATAATGGCGCCCGAACAGGGACACTTTCTCATCTCACGCGCCGGCGGTGCGTTGCAGGCCCGGTCTCCTGCCACAGCTGGACGGACCATAAACGCGTACCAGCAGGATTTCCTGTAAGCTCCCTCCGGTCAAGCGGGGGCGACTGAGGCTGCGATCAACCCAGACGAGGCGGTGAGAAGTGCGAAGTATCCCGACCAGAGCCTAGCTGAGAGAGCAAGATCCGAGGTATACAGAGGCCCACCAGGTTTTCGAAGTCCCGATGTCCAAAAGGTCCGCTGTCCGCAGTCATCGAGTCCCGTTCTTTCTCTGAGGCCTTCCGTTTCAAGGAGCTACTCGGTGAGTACCATCGCCGGGGAGGCGTGTTGACGCGCACATAGGTTGTGCCGGTCAAGACGGATTTGGGTACACAAATCCGGTCTGCACTGTTTAGCAGTGTATATGTACTGTTTAGCAGTATATCAAGTATTCCGAAGTATTCAGTTTTTGTCAAGAATTCTGCTTGGTGATTAGTTATGCAGACTGTCATCATCGTCGGTCATTTTTAAAATGTTTAATGTTTAATGTTTAAAGTGTTCAAATGTCTTGCATATTGTGGTATGAATGATTGTTCATTGTTCACCGTTCATTATTGTGTTTTCCGTATTAAGTGAATTCAAGAGTAAGTATCAGATCAGTTGTCGAAATGCCGCTCTTCTCGAGGTTAAGACAGATTACTACCAGAAAAGGGGTGCTCGAAGAAGCAGTTCCTATTCCTCCTAGGGACACCCCAGGGCATTTTATGTACCATAAGCATGGCTTAGATGCCATATTGTTTCTTGATCTATGGGTAGATTATACCAAGGGATTGCCGGAAAGTCAAAGGTGGCCCGCAGCGGGAACCTGGGATGCAGAGTGCATCATGAAAGTGGAAGAAGAGTTATGGAAAAGAAAGGTCAGACAGTCACAGAAAGACGCCGTTGAATTATGGCGTAAAGAATCTCATAGACGTACAGAAAAAGCACGTAGACAGGAAGAGAGGAGTAAAGAAAGTTCAAATAAAGTTCAAGAAAATCTATTAATCGAGGAAGGTATCCGAGTGAAATCAGAACAAGTAGATAGACAAAGAAACGCTCTTATGAGTGGTATGTACCCCCTCCTAGCCGAAGGACTACCTAAGGCTGTTCCAGAGACGCCAAAAGACTTGCCACCCCCATTATTTCCAATTAGGGTACATCCAAAAGGGCATCCCAGAACCGCAGAAGATGTTTTTCTTTCCTCATATCTAGACGACGCAGCTCCCGAGTATGCTAACCCCACACCACATAGACCGTCTGGCGGAGGGGTTCAACGTCAGGATCAGGTATCTGTCCCCGTGCAACAGCAAGTCCCGACGCAAGCTTCGGCAAGCACATCTGTTTCCGCATCTGTCTCCGCAATCGATTCTAAAGTGGTATCGACGCCCATAGTTGCTGTGTCACGTTCGACGAACCCATTCACACCCGACGCCCCAGATGGGGCCACGGGAGGTGCTAGCAGTACCTTTACACCGCCCAGAATAAATAAACTTGTTTTTCAAGAATCAGCACATTCACGTACACCCAAGTTCGTAAGTGAACGTACGCTTAAAGAACTCCTTGTAAATTGTAGATATGACCCGGTGGTTGGTAAAGAGGATGAAATGGTCCTGGCATCATTACGTATCAGGCGAGCCGCAGAGTATTTAGCGAGGTTACCAGGAATGACTACGCATCTAGATAACATATATCATTTTGTTCAAACAGGACGAGATCCAGGATGTATTAACAGAGCTATGGAATTCCAGAAAGTAGAGATACAGGGGGAACTGCTACGTTTCCTCATAAACTGTGTGATCAGAAATCAAGACCGACCGGGGGTAGACCCGAATACAATGCTTACTCTTACAAGATGGAGCCAGAATATATCAGAAGGGAGACACGATAAGAAAAATTGTATAATAGCCATGTGCCGAAAAATCCGTAAAGAAATAGAGCGTATTCATGAAGAGAGATTGGGAACAGACGAGTTCGAGCAAGATGAAGTGTCCGAATCAGGGAATTCCGCAAGACAGTCAGAAACCATAGCATATGTAGGCAGAGGAAGATCCTGTGAAAATACTAGATGTTTTTCTGATCCCATACACTCTGTATGTCCAAATAATAGCAGAACGTATCCGACGCCTGTAATAAATCTGAAGTCTCCTGAACATTCGTTTCAAGCCGCAGATAAAATACTACGAGAACGAAGGGGTTACCACCTCCTCGATTCCATGGATGAGCAAGAATTAGCCAGATCAGCTGTTCACTGGATTGACAGTCCTGAAAAATACGGTGATGAGACCGTAGCACACACGTTTTTTAACCTTAGTACAGATGAACAACGTTTAGCTGGAATCTATATGATTCAGCAGCTTCTTATACTATATAAGAGCCAACATGCTGACCCTGGTCCTTTACCTGATATATTAACGGAACTACTCACGAACAGATGGAGAGGTTCTGGTAACAAGTTAATTAAAGAAATATTAGTGTCACGTAAACAGTATGTCCTTTTTGTAAGTCCGGATTCTTTCTCGCTGCCCCGCAGAGAAGGAACGCCGTATTATATGGATAGACAAAATCCCTTACGAGAAGTGCACCCAATAAAAGGCGAAGACAACGAGTTTCACCGTGTGTTTGTATACACACCCATATCAAAAATTGAATTGTTAGAAATGAAGAAAGTAGTACCAAGTCATGACAAAGACCCAGCGGGTTTCCACCGAGAAATTAAGGACATGTTGCTGATGGGAGAGTATACCTATCCTGATATTATGACGATATTAAAGGTGCTCTTACCTGCTGGCATTTATGAAAAACTGAAAGAAAAAGAGTGGGAAGTGGGAGACCAAAAGATAGATTGGACAGCATTAGAAACGGAAGAAAAGGCCCGAGCTGCAGGTTCAGGGCTCGGGGATAAAGTCAAAGCATTACCAGGTCTACTAGTACAAGTACTGCCACGTTTATTAACTACGAAAAAGGAAGATTGGGGTGCAATCACGGCCTGTAAACAAAAGCACGATGAAGACACAAGTGACTATTATGCCCGATTTGAAAAATGTTTTGGAATAAATAGTGGTATAAAAACAAGTAGTGAGTCGTATCCACATTTATTTGTGACAAAATTAGTAGAAAATGCTTTACCTCCAGTAAAGAATAGAATATTGAAATTCGAGAGTACCTGGCAAAGTAACACTCCGTCGCAAATGCTACAAATGTTACAGTATCATCACAATAGAATTAGAGATGAACAAGAACACGAACAAAGACGCATGAAAGATACAAAAATGAAAATGCTAGTGTCTCAGACAGTACCGGCTGAAGGACATAGAAAGGGTACGACACAGTCCGATTCAGCAGGACCGGTAAAAGGAACATGCAATTATTGCAAAAAGCCAGGTCATTACGTACACGATTGTCCAGTTCTAAAACATAATATCGCCATAGGTAAAACACAAGAAAGATCACGGCCACATAGACAAGATCAGAATGAACAAGGAGCTATGCCGCATTCCCAGGCCATGCCAGCCGCACAACAGCCAATACAGTTTGTGCCAGCTGCACCACCGTTGCCTGCTACTGCCACACAAACCGCAACACGACAAATGTATCAGACTGCACAGTATGAATATCCTGAGTATCAGCGTTACGCATGAACCAGCCTAGAGAGGGAAGTTGACTTACCGCTTATCGAGATTCCTGTAGATCAAGAAGGACCTTATGTACATAGTGAATTATTAGGTCAGGATAGAAAATTCTTACTCGATACAGGGGCAAGTCGAACAACTATAAAACGTAGTGAAGTTCCAGGGGCACCCCTCTCAGGCTCTCAAAATATTTCCCTTGGTTTTTCAGGCAAACCTATTGTTAATGAAGTGTCACAGCCTCTGCCACTCACGATAGGACCTCTGACCCGAACTACAGATTTATTGCTTACTAAATCATGTCCAGAAAACCTATTAGGAATAAAAACGTTAAAAGCCCTAGGAGCTATAATATGTTGTTCTCCGGAAGGAGTAAGATTGTTTTTACGTGATTTTAAAGGTCACTATGTATCTAGAGACATGGATCCCCGATTACAGACTTTACCTACACGTCTATGGGCACAAGGCCCTACTGATGTTGGTTGCATGAATATTACACCATATCGAGTCACGCTAAAGGCAGGAGTGGTGCTACCACGAATGCGACAATACAAGTTACCACCAGATGCTGTAGTGGCTTTACTACAAATCATTGACGAGCTCATTGCCCAAGGAGTAGTTGTGGAAACAGACTCCAATATATGTAATTCACCGATAATACCGATTCTTAAACGAACAGATCCGAAGGCCCCGCCAGTATATCGATTGGTTATTGACCTGCGCGAATTAAACAAATGCATTGTGCCACAATTCCCTGTGGTCCCAGATATCTCGTCATTACTAACAGCTATTGATTCCGAAGCGACATTCTTTACTGTAATCGATCTCAAGAATGCCTTCTTCAGTGTCCCAATAGATCCGGAAAGCCAATATTTGTTCGGATTTAGTTTAAATGGACGTAGCTTTAAATTCTCACGCGCACCTCAAGGATTTACAGAAAGCCCCAGCATCTATAGCCAAGCATTGAAACGAGAACTTGACAGTATCCACATGCCAGTTAACACGGCTCTGTTTCAATACGTCGATGATCTGCTGATCACCGCAAGAAGCGAAGCTGAATGTGAAAAAGCGTCACTGACAGTTTTACAATTTCTAGCCGAAAAAGGACACAAGGTTTCCCCTTCTAAGCTGCAATTCTGTGTCCAGCGAGTTGTTTATCTTGGACACTCGCTGGACAAGGAGGGAAGGCAGCTTACACCCGACCGTATTCAGTTGATAGTTACCATGCCAATACCTAAGACACAAAAGGAGGTGCGGGCTTTCATAGGCCTCACTTCATATTGTAGACAGTGGATCCCGCAATATGCATTCCTAGCAAAACCACTCATTCAGTTGACAACCCAGGAGGCAGCCACATCGACTGTTCTCCCTTGGACTCAGGAACATACACAAGCTTTTGAAAGCCTAAAGAAAGCTTTATGTCAAGCACCAGTTTTAGCAACACCATGTTACAGAAAACAGTTTACACTCTTTGTTACAGAACGCGAGGGTACTGCTTTGTCAGTACTCACACAGGAACAAGCAGGAGCACACAAACCATGTGCTTATTTTTCTAGTACATTAGATCCAGTAGCTCAGGCTTTGCCTGCATGCCTAAAATCAGTAGCAGCGACAGCTTTAGCAATCAGACAAAGCGATGCCATAGTATTAGGACATCCATTAACAGTTCAAGTACCACACGCAGTAGAGGTTCTTGTAAATAGAACACAAACACAACACTTGACCGTAGCACGACTTACAGGGTATGAACTGACACTGTTTCAGCCGCATATAGAAATAAGACGCTGTAACACATTGAATCCTGCCACACTTTTGCCAGTAATCGGAACAGACCCACTAGCCCATGACTGTATTGAAGTCATTACTGTAACGACAAAACCCAGACAAGACTTGACCGATGTTCCATTGTCAGAACCAGACTTGACATTTTATGTCGATGGTTCATGCATGAGAACAAGTACAGGAGAGTTAGTAGCCGCTTATGCAGTCACAACCGATACTGAAGTTGTTGAAACTAATCGTATAAATACTTTGTCAGCTCAAGCCGCAGAGCTCATCGCTCTGACACAAGCCTGTATTCAAGCCACGGATAAAAAAGTCAACATATACACTGATTCACGTTATGCATTCGGAGTTGTACATGACTTCGGCGTGCTGTGGCGAGAGAGAGGTTATTTAACTTCTCACGGTGCCCACATTCAGCACGGACCCCTCATTCATGCATTATTAGATGCAATACATCTACCCACTGCAATATCAATTATGAAATGTAAAGCCCATACAAAAGTTACTGATACCATTTCCCAAGGCAATGATCTAGCCGACAGAACAGCTAAACTGACTGCTCAAACTCAAACCCCCGATATGACAAAGACAATAGTCCCGACACCGACACATTGTATGACAGTTAAAGATCCTACTCTTGACGTAATTGACATACAGACACATGCTACACCAGACGAAATAAAGAAATGGACTGAATTAGGAGGGATCCAAACGGACCAAGGATGGATGATGAAGGAAAAGTCTGTATGGTTCCTTCCTGATTCAATGGTCCAAGCCATAATTAACACTATACATAGTCCAGCACATCTAGGAGAGAAAGCTATGCTAGACAGCATTCAACACATTTGGTTTAATAAGCATTTACGAGCAGCAGCCAAACAAAAGGTCCGTACCTGTATGATCTGCTGCCAGTTCAACCCAGGAAAAAGTGTTCCCGTAGAACAGGGTGGATTTCAGCCTCCTGATCACCCTTTTGAAGTCCTACAGATGGATTATATCCAGATGGAACGATGTCGAGGATTCAAATATGTTCTCGTAGTTGTTTGCGCTCTGTCCCGTTGGACAGAGGCGTACCCGGTTTCAGATTACACTGCCCCGACTACTGCCAAACAGTTGGTTCGAGAATTCTTCCCACGATACGGTTTACCACGTGTTGTCTACTCAGATAACGGCCAGCCGTTCTCATCCGAATTAATGAAACACGTTTCACTTCTGTTAGGTTATCAGTGGAAATTCCACTGTGTCCGACATCCCGAGGCAGCAGGTCTCGTAGAAAGACATAACCAGACACTGAAAATCAGACTGTCCAAAATATGTAGAGAGAAAGGTGTCGACTGGATAGTAGCATTACCAGTTGCACTCTTTTACATGAGAATGGTAGCACACTCTAGAACAGGGCTATCCCCGTATGAGGTGATCTTCGGTAGACCGCCGAATATGTGGGGGACGCCTATACCACGCAAAATAACTGATATTGACTGTAATATGCTGACAGATTACTTGGCTTCCTTGATGTCTGCACTACAATCTTCTCGTTCACAGGTAGCTGCAGCTTTTCCCGACAACACTGAGGCGAAACCCCATGACGTTGTTCCGGGTAATCTTGTCTTTGTGAGAAATTTCGACAGGAAAAATCAACTGGAGCCCAGGTGGAAAGCACCCAAGTTGGTCCTGTTGACCACAAGAACAGCCGTGAAGATCGAGGGACGCAAAGGTTGGATTCATTCAAGTCACATAAAAAAATTTCATGGACTACCTTCAGATATAGACACTGTGCCCTGCACTCCCTCACAGACTGATTCAAAACTTCCTTTGGTGGAAAAAACTGAAAGCGAACTTTACAAAGTTAAGTTAAGGCCTAGGACGTCGAGCAATTTGATTGTTTAAGTCCTCTCCAAGGTGAAGCGGTTGAATTGTCTCTGACATGTATCCCCTGGACCTAAGTAGAGGAAATACCGGAAAAATGTTGAAACGACAGGCGTATTGTAAATCACTGCGTAGCCACTGCATAGTGACATTATTAATTTTGTTTTTATTAAGTCTTTTAATAATTATTACAAGTATGTTGTTGCACATATATTACCCTATTTCTAGACATGTTTATAATGTTGCTGCTGAACATTCTTTTAGTGACTTACCTCCGCATGAATTGTCTTATAGACTTGCGCTGCGCAATAACACCTTCATTAGCATGTTACATCATTCCCATCAGACCAGTAATGCCACCAATTGTTGGGTGTGTGGCCGACTCCCTCCCTATCAGAATAACAAAGGAGTTCTGCCTTTCTTTCCACATCCGTTCACACACAATGGCTCCTGTGGAGCATGGTTTAGTTTATTAAATTCCATAGACCCAGACACAGCAGTTTATCAGCAACATTGGATATGGGGAAATCTGAATCTAGTTTTATTCAAAGTCTGTCACCCTAATAAGGAGGGTCGCCCCAGTAGAACAGGAACTGATCTAGAAAATGAAGTGTATAAATTAGGTAATTTTACACCTAATCTTATGATTTTGAATGTCAAATCCGAAGTTGAACTAATTCTGCCCACTATGTCAGTATTTCCAGTTAAGGGTGAATTATGTGTGAGAAAAGTTGGTTCCATACATATGGGCCATAGCCAATGCGTTACTACAATAGAATATAGTGATCAAGGTAAATCGTCATTTAGAGCTTCTCGCCATTCTTACTTTATATGTGGTCAGACGGCATATATGCTTCTGCCTCTAGATTGGGATGGTACCTGTTACATAGCATTCCTTCTGCCACCTGTTTTCCTAGCTCCCCCTGATTATTATCGAAATGTTCATTTAGTACACAAAAGAGAGCGTAGAGATCTCCCAGTTGTCGATTATACTGAGACGGCATGGGACAAGTATGTAGATTTCAATAAAGGTATCTTTCCCTATATAGGTACCGTATCAAATAGTAAGCTGATACGCAGACTCACCAAGACTCTCGAAGCTGTAGTAAACGAGACTATAGCCGCCCTAGGCAATCTGACAGAGGAACAATCAGTGATGAGAATTGTTGTTCTCCAGAATCGTCTTGTCCTTGACGTCATCCTGGCCGATAGGGGCGGAGCTTGCAGGGTCATCGGATCCAGCTGCTGCATATTCATACCAGAAAATTTGCCATCTGTATATAAAGCTATAACACGCCTTCATAAGATTGTAAGCCAGATACACGAAAATCCAGGCACTTGGACGTGGTCCGGGTGGTTTTGGAGTGTGATATCAGCCTGGGGATGGAGAGTTCTATCCTTCCTAGGTATTGGCCTTCTTATGCTCTTCAGTTGTTGTTTATGCCTGCAATGTGGACCAGCGATTTGTGGTCTGTGTGCCACATCATGCATTCCATATCAAAATTCTCGTTCAAAATGCCGGAAGAAGAAGGAAGAAGAAATGATGCTCCATGAGCAAATCGATGGAATGATGAAGATTGATATCTCTTGAAGGGCAAGTAGGGGACAAGGAGGGAATGTGGAAATGTGGATTTTCCTAATCAGTTATGTCCCCTATCTTGGACCCCAACGGTTCTATGTGCATGTCACAAGGACATGTATGTTCTCTCCAGTTCCAGTTTCCAAAACGCAAACATATGTGCGTCCACCGTCAACATGTTCTCTGTCAGATCCGCCATCGATGGGCTGGATATTCGATTCCTAAGTATGAAAGGCCACCGACTTTATATGGCTAAGTTACTCTATTTTTACAGTTCAGGCAAGTAGGCCCGATTCTGTCCTCAAAGCCTTCCCTGCTCTCTGTCTCTGACAGCTTCAGCTTGAGCTCGCATCTGTATCCATGAACTTTGTCCTACTCCCTGTGCAGCTAACGGTGCCTGCCTCGGCCAGTTTTCGCCTGCCTGCCAAGAAGCTGTATTTCACCTTCGAATTATCTACTTTGCTCCTCAGCCGATGCATTCCTGTCCAGTGATTTAGGTAAACATTTCCTTTAGCTACCAAGCAAAGGACTCAGCCTTTCCGTCCTCCTGCAAGTGATTCATAGCCCTGCTGCCATGGAGAATTTTCTGCCCCTCGCATCTCATATAGACACTTAGACGCTTGTACACGCACACAGTCAGTATAGAATAGATTCTGTCCGAGAGTCTCTTCTTGTGGATAACATAGTTCTCTAAACATAGGATGTTAGATATGATTTGGGATTAGGTTGACTTGACCCCCCAGACTTCTCGTCTCCACATGTAAAGCTAAACGTCAAGTCCCCTTCACCCCCTAGTTGCACGTCAATCACACGTCATACTGCTGCGCACGCATCTATGTTAAGTATTATCGTATAGATCCACCTATGTAAGATAACCAGAGCCAATCATGTTTCTTTTCGCTCCTTATTACGCCTAGTTTCGATTACGTACCTGTTATGTCACTTTTCTTATCAAATGTTACGCCTTCTACATTCGTTTCATTGTAATGTACTTATTATAAAAATACATGTCTGTCAATAAAGTATTGTACTTCACTTCCTGAACCCTCGTGGTGACGGAACCTGAAGGCCGCGACTCGAGTCGGCCATTTTTGATGGAATAAAGCCCATTTAGAAAACCTCTTATACCACGGATTCTGCCTCTTGTTATTTTGAGCTATTTTACTTTACTTAAGATTCCGTATGAAATTCAGTATTAGGTAACAAAGAATATTTACCACAGTTTCGAGGGTGGAGCGTAGTGGGAGGAGGAAGAGGAGGACTGGCCAGAAAGGGCGGAGCCGAGCCGAGTGAGGGCAGTGAGAGTAGGGCCACGCTTGTCAACGGTTGTAAATAAAGAGCGTGAAGAGAATCTATCGTGTCTGTCGTTATTGGTATGACAGCGAGGACACGACAGCTGGCGACGAGGGTGGGATTGAGCTGAATGCTCTCCCAGAACACTAACGTGCAACCGAGACTGTTGAAGGACTGGACGCGGGAGAAGACGGCGGAAGCATCGCCACCCGCAGAACGCACCCCGAGCGTGAGGAGAGCCCAGCAGCGTGAGGAGCGAGAACGCGGAACACACCCTGCATCGGAAGAGGGCCAGCGCTCGAAGTACAGGAAGAAAAGTGACGACGCTGACACACGCGTCTTAAGGTTAGAACCCAGCGTGAGGACCCTTTCACTCACCCGCCCGTTGTGAAGCCCCGAGTGAAGCAGAGGACGTGAGGAGGCCGAATGAGCAGTGCGCGGACTGGGAATGAATGAAGCCTCAGACACGACAGCACGTGTGAAGCCCCATGCACGTTATCAGCCCGGCGGCCATCTTGAAGTCAGGCGAAGTACAAGACGTCCCATGCAAGTAGACCCGGCGGCCATTTTGAAGTCAGGCGCCACAAGAAATAAACAAGCACGAGCAAAAGCAAAGCCCACACAAGCATAAAAGGGACAGACAACTCAAGAAAAAAAAAAGATAATAATAAAATAAATACATAACAGAGCATCTAACGTACAAACACAGGAAAAACAAGTGCTTGAAGCAGATTTAACGCCACATGAAACACGATGTCGCAACAGGGATCCCCGGTCCGCCAAGAAGCGAAACCGATCGTCGTGGGACTGTCGCATCTGCGCCCTCCAGAGCCCCTGGCGCTCGTGGTCGGAAGTAGCATGGGCCCTCGCTGGGAAGAGTGGATAGAAGATTTCGAGGACTATATCAAAGGCTCCAAGGTAATAGGGGATGAAGACCAACTGATCGCACTTCGAAATCTCGTGGGGAAGGATATCAGCAAGATGATAAAAGAAATCCCCGCCGCAGACGCGGGAACATATGCCAAGGTGCAAGAGGCCCTGGATAAGAAGTTTTTGCATAAGAAGAATGTGGACTACGAACGGTATGTGTTTCAGAGAACGCGACAGGAAAAAGATGAGGTAATGGGCTCGTACATAACGCGACTACGGCGATTGGCGCGCCACTGCAACTTCGAAGCATTCTCGACGGATGATGCAATACGGCTGCGTGTGATTGACGGCTGTCAGTCAGAGTCTCTTCGCAGGAAATTACTGAAGAAGAGCCACACCTTAGATGAAATAGAGGAACTCACGAGACTACACGACCAAACAGAGCAACAGGCCAAGACCATGGAGGCAGGGCTGACGGAGCGCAAGGAACTAGTCTGTCAAGTACGCACCGAACGCCCCCGCCGGGGATCGAGAGAACGAGAGCGGCACGCCCGACCGCCGTCGAGACACCGCCGCCCTGGACATCGACGGCCAGACTCGGGGAGGAGGAGCAGGCGCCAGGATCATGGGAAGAAGACGCCAGTGCGAAGGTGCTACAGATGTGGGTACGACTTCCCGCACAGCGGAGCATGCCCCGCCTTGGGGCAGCAGTGCCACAAGTGTGGCCGAAATAATCATTTTGAGACCATGTGCGGGGAGTACCACCGTGAGAAAGACAAAGATACAACGAGGATGCCAAGAGGCGAGACGCGCCGACACCACGCGCGAGCAGTACATGACCGTCGGAAGTCATCGTCCAAATCCTCCCAGTCTAGCAGGGAGTCACGATCCTCAAGGTGGTCGAGAAGATCAACGTCTAGAGACTCTGGGTCACCATCAAGCGAACGAGAATATTCCGTGGAATATGCAAACATGATTGCTGATCCAGACCAGCTAAAAAAATACCCCCGACTGGACATCAGTGTAGGCACGCATCCCACAAAGTTTGTAATGGACAGTGGGGCATCCCTCAACTACATCCCAGTGACAGAGTATAAGAAGATGAACCCTCGGCCTCGGCTAAACCCAGCACATGTCCGCGTCTACACCTGAATGTCCAGGAAACCGCTCCCATGTCTTGGGAAGTTCTCGACGACGCTGAGGCACCAAACAACATCTGTCCCAGCCGTGATACATGTCATCGAGGGGCCTGAAGCAGACTGTCTCCTCAGCCTGCCGACGGCTGAACGGTTAAAACTGGTAGAGATACTTTACCGTGTCAGCAGTGACAACGATACCATCCACAAGTTCCCGAAGCTGTTCTCCGGGCTCGGCAAAATGAACAGAGGCCAAATTCGCCTCCACATAAATGACCAGGTCTGCCCAGTTGCCCAGCATCCACGGAAGGTACCTTTCCACCTCCAGCAGGCAGTGGAAGACGAGCTACAAGATCTGCTGAAGGCTGATATCATCGAACGGACAGAAGGCGCCACGCCGTGGGTATCTCCAGTAGTGGTCGTACCGAAGAAAGGAACACCAGGGAAAGTCTGACTATGTGTGGACATGCGGGTGCCCAACACCGCCATCAAGAGGGAGCGCCATCCAGGGCCCCACTTAAGTGACATGATAGCTGCTCTAAATGGGGCGCGGGTGTTTTCTAAATTGGACCTTAACAAAGGTTACCACCAGTTGGAACTCCACGAAAGCTCCCGATATATCACAACGTTTGCAACGCACCTGGGGCTGTTCAGATATAAGAGACTGAATTTTGGCATCTCATCAGCCGCAGAGATATTTCAAGAAGCTATCAGACAAACAATCCATCACATCCCTAACACGCTGAATTACAGCGATGACATTTTAGTCTACGGGGCAAACATCCAGGACCACGACACGGCCTTGGACAGAGTCTGCCATGCCCTCCTAGAAGCAAACCTCACACTCAACAGAGAGAAGTGTGAGTTTCACCAGTCGCAACTGAAATTCTTTGGCCACATCTTCTCTGGAGCTGGGATGAAGCCAGACCCTGACAAGGTGAGCACTCTGAACAACACCAAGAGTCCACAAGACGTCAGTGACGTACGGTCCTTCCTGGGCATGGCGAGCTACTGCTCAAGGTACATTAAGGACTACGCCACACTCAGCCACCCCCTTCGAACACTGACCAAACAGGGACAAGTGTTTGAGTGGACGTCGGAGTGTGAGCGAGCATTTCAGGAAATAAAACGGGCCGTGGGCACGATGGAGAGCCTGGCATACTTCAGCCCAGACCGCAAGACCGAAATCACCGTGGACGCGAGCCCCGTCGGGCTAGGTGCCATCCTGGCCCAATATGATAAAGACACGGACCAACGCCACATAGTGGCCCACGCCAGCCGGAGCCTTTCTGACACAGAGAAGGCTTACTCTCAACCTGAAAAGGAAAGCCTCGCGGTGGTGTGGGCGTGCGAACACTTCCACGTGTTTATTTACGGCAAACACTTCACCATGGTGACAGACCACCAAGCACTCATCACCATCTATGGCAATCCACGGTCCAAAATGCCTCCCCGCATCGAACGGTGGGGACTCCGCTTGCAGGAATAGACGTTCACCATTGTGCACAAACCGGGGAAGGCAGCCAACCCAGCTGACTATATGTCGCGTCACCCCGAGGTCTCCCAGCGCCCCACACCATCTGTTGCAGACGAATACATCCACTTTGTAGTGGATCAGGCGCGGCCACCAGCGGTCCCCCTAGAAGTCATCCAGGACGCCACCTTGCAGGATACAATGCTGCAACAGGTGATTCGCAGAGTTCAAACAAACCGGTGGCGGCATGAAGACTCGGAGGATGAAAGCGGTGACCCAACAATGCGTCAGGAGTGGCAAGCGTTCCGGAACGTGTGTGAGGAACTATCTGTCACAACAGACGGCCTGCTGTTAAGGGATCACCGAATTGTCATCCCCCAGCAACTGCGGCAAGGAGTCGTCAACTTGGCGCACGAAAGCCATCGAGGAGTGGTCGCAACGAAAAGGGCCCTTCGTGAGCGCGTCTGGTTCCCCTTCCTGGACAAAATGGTAGAGCACACTCTGAAGGACTGTCTGCAGTGCCAAGTGGTAAGGCAAGGAGACCCGCCAGCCCCACTCCAGATGACGCCCCTACCGCCAGGAGTGTGGCAAGAACTAGCGATGGATTTCTATGGCCCCATGCCGTCGGGCAAATATGTGTTGGTAATAATAGATGAATACTCGAGATTCCCCATCGCCCGGTTTGTGACATCCACTAACGCGGCTGCCACACTCACTATCTTGGATGAAGTCTTTGCAGCCTGGGGAATACCCACAGAGGTGAAAACGGACAATGGTCCTCCTTTCAACGGCCGGGAATTCAGTGACTTCATGACACTAATGAATGTTCGACACCGACGGATAACACCACTATGGCCGCAGGCCAACGGCACAGCTGAGAGGTTCATGGCCACCCTCAAAAAGACATTCCAGCAGGCCGCTCTTGACAAGAAAGACCCACAGGCGGCACTCAACGACGTACTCCGAGCGTACCGGACGACGCCGCACGCCACCACAGGCAAATGTCCAGCAAAACTCATGCTAGGGCGCCCGGTCAGGACACGGATACCCACCTGGGAGGGAGCCCTACGACCAATATCCCCCAGCCGCGTCCATCGGGAAGTGGAAGCCACCGACAAAGCTCGCAAAGAAAGCATGAAGACTTATGCGGATGGCAGAAGACGAGCTCGCTCTCTCTCGTTCCACGAAGGAGATTGCGTGGTAGTCAAGCAGGAGCAATGCAAGAAGACGGATAGCAAGTTCAGAGCGGAACCTCTGACAGTCATTCGACAGAAAGGCACCATGCTGACAGCGGAGTCGGACAACAGGCGCGTCACCCGAAACGTGTCTCACTTTCAGAAGTGCAGTCCAGCTTTGCAAGAGGCGCTCGAGTCGCGAATGACACCACCAAGAGTTCGACAGTCGGAAGCGCAAGGCGAAGACGACACCCACCCGGGCCAGGAACTCGGTGCCAGCGCCACTGTAGTGCTTGAAGGACGATCGCTTAGACCCCGACAGACAATCCGCCAGCCCAAGCGGCTAATTGAAGAAATGTAACTCGTTAGTGACTCATTTTGTTTGCTAACAAAGGGGGAGATGTAGAGATATGAGGTGGTCTAGTGGTTTCGAGGGTGGAGCGTAGTGGGAGGAGGAAGAGGAGGACTGGCCAGCAGGAAAGGGCGGAGCGGAGCCGAGTGAGGGCAGTGAGAGTAGGGCCACGCTTGTGAACGGTTGTAAATAAAGAGCGTGAAGAGAATCTATCGTGTCTGTCGTTATTGGTATGACAGCGAGGACACGACACTGACTAGGCAGGCGGTGATTCCTCTGGAAAAATGACAGCATAACCGATTCCACCAAGATCTAGATCAGGCCTTTAGTCTCTTTTTTGGAAGTCGAATATCTCCAGTGGGATGAAACTGAAGGCTGTAGCTAATGAGGGTTCTACTAGGCCGGATACCCCTTCTGCGAGGAGCTGCTGAACAGGATTTTCTGCTGCAGAGAAGAACATTGCAGGAACTGACACAGGGTCAGGGCAACCAGAGATGCACCTTGGGGGGATCAATGAGCATGGAAGGCTCTGGTCTCCTCTCAGTTCTCGGAGTACATTTATCCAAAAATGTTTAAAGTCCCAGGTTTTTGAATTTGAGCTATCTGGGCACCTATAGCACCATGTCCCAGGGTCCAGGACTCACACAGGTATTATCCATGTGCATATTGAAGATGGTTGGAGCCTTTTCAGTCCCTGTGGCTTGAATCAGGAGGCAAGTCAATTAGCCCTTTGAGTCACTTCTGGCAGTACTGGGTTCAAAACGAAGAGCAGGGCTTTAGCAGCAGAGCAATCTCTCTGGCTTAGAGTAGGCTACAGGCAGCAGAGCAGTCCTTTATGGTGCAACAAAGCAGTCCCTCTGAGGTACACAGCAGGCCACATCAGCAGACAGTCCTCTGAGAGTCCTCCCGTAGGTCCAGGAGTAAACTGAAGTGTAAGCCTGAGGGTTCCAGTTTTATATCTGGTGCCTTCTTTGAAGTTGGAGAAACCTCTTGAGATTCCTCCCACAGAATTTTCTGGAAGTTCCTGCCTCCCTGCCGTGACTCCAGCCCGGCTACAATAGAATAGAATAAAATAGAATAGAATACCTTTACCACACAATACCGCTACCCACCCTTAGCCCTAAAACACCCTTGCCACCCAAATACCCTTACCCACTCTAAAAACTCCCTTACCACACAAACACCCTCACACACCCTAAACCATAAAAATGCCAATACCACCCAAATACCGTTTCCCACCTTAAACCCTAAAAATACCCTTGCCACTCAAATACCCTTACCCACCATAAACCCTAAAAATATCCTTACTGCCCAAATAACCTTACCCACCTTAAACCCAAAAAATACTATTGCCACCCAAATTCCCATACCCACCCTAAAAATATCCTTGCCACCCAAATACCCTCACCCACCCTAAACCCTAAAAATACTCTTGCCATTCAAATACCCTTGCCCACCCTAAACGCTAAAAATACCCTTGCCACCCAAATACCAATACATGCCCTAAGCCCTAAAAATACATTGACCACCCAATACCCTCACTTATCCCTAAACCCTAAAAACACCCTTACCTTAAAATATACACCTGTATTTAGGACTTAGTTTCCATAGGAAAAGCGTTTTTTGTTTTGCTAACAACGCTGTTTGATGAATCTCTACAAAATGTTCATAACTAGTTTGACAGACACTTAAGCTGCTGTATGGAACGTTTTGCGGTGATACGTCAAATGAGGACCGAGAAAGGATGGGGGGGACCAAAACAAGTTTTTCCAATGTAATTTCCCATAGGGATTTTAGACATGACTACAGCCCAAACTGCTGAATGAAAGGACACCAAATTTGGCAGAAAGTTAGATCTTGGTCCAGAAATAGAGCTTTTTGTAATTTGGTGTAAATTTGCTCAGTAGATTTGGAGTTATTAAAGTAAGATGATTAATGTATATCTAGGGACGCAGATCCGCTGATCCATGTAGGCAACAGCAATGCTGTGATTGGCTGGCCGCAACCTGATAGCAAAGTTCTGGTAACCATTTTATGCATCAGGACACAGTTCTCAGGGGGGGGAAATAAAATGTAGACGTGATAGAAGGGGTCAGGTTAGAGGCCCCCCGATTCCATGGGACTGATAGAGGGATCTTGGAAAGATCCCTCATGGGAAAGAAATTGTCCAAATATGTTGTTTTCTTAGTGGGAGAGAATCCGCAAATCCACCTGAATCTGTCCAGATCCTCACAGATTTGGGTGGATTCAGGTAGATCTGTAGATCCAGAGCCCAATTAAAAAAACATATCCACCCACTCACAGACTCACACACCTATTCACCCACACACCTACTCACACACTCACTCACACACACATACCCACTTACAAACCCACACAACCACTCACACTTCTACAATCACTTACACACCTACACCATCACAGACACACTCACTTAAACACCCATACAGCCACTCACACACCCACACCCACACAGCCACTTACACACCCATATAGCCACTCACACACCCACACAGTTACTCACACAGCCACTCACACACCCACCCACCTACAGGCAGTGAAATACTGATAAAAATTGCAATAAAATATGTTTGTATTAAATGTGTTGTTGTTTAGTATTGAATGTGTGCAATATAATCGGCAGACCCCTTATTTATGATTCGCAACAGATCCGCGGATCCATAAAACATTTTGTTTAAAAGAAATACGTGCTGCATTGCATTTATTGAAAGACTACATACGTTACCTTACTTTAAATATTACATTTTTAGTTTTAAAATATATAATAATAATGACTGCATGAATAAAATGTATTTATAAACTTTTGAAAATGCATATTAGTAAATTAAACTTATGAGTCAAATCATAGTACAATTTATATTTAAAAACTGTGAAATTCACAACAAAATAAGTTACAGGGATGTTATAGTTAGGAAATAGAATTAAAAAAGTGTACAAATTCACTGAAAAAAACAATGTTTCAGGGACGTTATAGTTAGATTCAGATTTTACTCTCACAAAGCAATAGAAATTCAACAGTTATAATTATAGTTATCTCAAGTAAGATAAACTGTGCCCTAAGGTAACTATAACTCACACCCTCACCATGCACTGCTATTTATCCCACATATTACATCACTGATAGAATCTTCTATGACATCATTGATAATATCATTGCAACATTTGCAATGAAATTATTGGTGAGAAAACTGTGCATGGTAAGGGTATGAGTTATGGTTACTTGAGATGACTCTAACAATAACTGCTGAATTTCTATGGTTCTGTGTGTGTAAAATTGGAACTAATAATGTCCCTGTAACCTTTTGTTTTTTCAGTTAATTTCTAAGGTATTTACATTTTATTTCCTACATTTTTATTCCTAATGTTTCTCTTATCCTAGGTCAGGTCAGTTCAGGTCAGAGGAAACTATGCAGATGATTTCCTGCGAAATTATCAGATATACCCGCAGCATGGTTATATTTGAAAAATATAACACATTTGATGTAGGAAAACTATTTGTGCTTGAATGCAAACACAATAGAAATCTTGCTTGTTGGTATGAAGGAAGCAAATCTAGACTTTTGGCAGTAGGAACTTTGGATTTCCCTAGAGCCAGATCAAGAACTTTAGTGGTAGTCTCTGATTCAGAGCTATCATTCAATAAGCAAATCATGGTAGTTTCAATTCACCCATTTCCATCTGTGCAACATCTTAGAGCAGACTCATTCTTGAATACCTTGCAGCTTATTTTACTAATGCATTCAGTGGTCTTCTCTAGAGCCTCCTTTTTTGTCATTATTTATTTTAATGCCACCCAATGTAATCTTCAAAATTACATAAAGTTCAGAAAATGGTTTTATTAGGATCGTATGTGGCTTGAAAAGTTGGATCATTGTTTGGCACATCGTAAAATGTTAGGTTTGCTGCCCATTATATAACCCCAGAGCAGAGTAGAGATATGATTTGCAAAGGCAGACATGGCCTAGTCCTTGACTACTGAACAATGAGTGCTTAATTGATGGAATAATTAAGAAAATTGTACAGCACTTCTGACCCTAAATCATCTTAAGGGAAAACCAGAATTATATATTTTGGAGACAAAATGCTCAGTGTGACTGGAGTGCGACATGGAATACTTTGCCTGTAGCCATTCAACATATTCCCTTATAAAAAAAGGTTATTAATTTTAAAGAAGATTATTGTTATTAAAAATATATTTAAAAAGTATCTTCTCAGTGAAATAGACAGTATGTTTTTCTAGAATGGACTGTATCTCAGAGTGGAATATTGTTTTAAACAGTTGTATGTATTTTGATAATGTTTTTTTTATAATTTGTATATTATTGGTTGCAATGTTAACTTGTAGCAGCTCTTCTAAGAAATGTTTCGGCATTATATGCCATATAAATAAAACAATTCAGTGGAATGAAACATACATACCCATATATATACATACTACAAAAACATCAATCTACAATAATATTGAAGGCAAAATATAAAATACAATGATATCGACATCCCTATACTTATAATTAACACAACGAAAATATTTAATCAAAAATATAAACTTTAAGATATTGGATTGTTAGTTAAGGGGATGACTACCCTCGTAAGCAATAAACACAATCCTTGTCAAGGTGAACCACTAAAGTCACTAAATTAACCTATTCCCTCCCTCATATCTGTGGCACAGAGCAAAGACAAATACCTTGATGTAAGGAAGTGTTTCTGTACCTTTCAGGCTGCTTTGCATTAGGATCCAGTTGCAGCCTTCTGAGTGCTCAAACCCTGAATAAGGAGTGAAAACTGCTCCCAGAGTAGAGGCAAAGGCCTGAGTTTGAGAAGGTGTTTCTGTTTTTTGCCAAGATGAACATTTAAGCAATGTTATGTTATGTTATGTTAGTCATTTTTATAAGGCGCGCAGCTGCCCCAGCCAAGGGGCGTCCCGGCGCCTGATCAGGTACCACAACACAACAAATCGATGCTGGGAAGGAGTGGAAGGAATCAGTCAGCAGTTGGGAACAAAAAAGTTTTTATGGCGCGCCTAAAAGAGGTAAGGCTGTTCAGGGCTCGAATATGGACAGGGAGAGAATTCCATAATCCTGCCGCTAATACTCGAAAGGAGCGACCTCCCATCCTACTCAGTCTAAACCGTGTATTGGCCGCCAGATGGAGAAATTCCGATCTAAGAGACCGCGTAGGAACATAGGAGGAAACAAGCTTAGCGAGGGCTGGAGGAGAGGAAAGCTTCAAGATTTTAAATGTCAGGCAGAGAGCCTTAAATTTAATTCTCTGTCTGACCGGCAGCCAGTGGAGAGAGGTCAAAACTGCAGAGACAGAGCACTGTCTAGGAAGGCCAACGATGGCTCGCGCCGCGGCATTCTGCACCCTTTGCAATCTAGTAGCCTCCGCCTGATTCACTCCGAGCAGCAGCGCACTCCCATAGTCCAGCCGAGAAAGAATGGAGGCTTGGACCACCAGTTGCCGAGTAGGGGGGTCGAAGAATTTGAGGACCGGTCTCAGCCCTCGCAGAATACCATAACAGGTAGCTGCAACCTTCTTCGTGTGGCTGGTGAAGGAGAGTGTAGGATCCAGCCAGACCACCAAGTTCTTAACTTCGGCAGCTGGGATGGGAGTCACCCCCAATTCTGGAGGCCACCACTGGTCTCCCCAGAGCTCCGCCTGCTTTCCTAAAATCAGGACCTCGTTTTTTTTGGCATTTAACTGCAGACAGTTAGTTCGCATCCAATTTGCCACGGCTATGAGTCCTGCACGGAATCTGGGAGCGTTCACCTCGGGATCACCGCTGAGTGTCACCGCCAGCTGCGTGTCGTCGGCATACGATGTCATGGTTAAGCCACATTGTCTGACGAGTGCAGCCAGCGGTTTCACATATAGGTTGAACAGAGTGGGGCTCAACGCAGAGCCCTGCGGAACCCGCAGCCCCAGTGGATGGAAAGAGGACTGACAAGGTGGAATAGCCACTTTAAAAAACCGGTCCGAGAGGAAAGAGCGAAACCATTGGAGAGCAATCCCCTCAATTCCCACTCCCTCCAAGCGCCGGATCAGAATGTCGTGAGACACCGTGTCAAATGCTGCGCTCAGATCTAACAGGAGGAGCGCCGCTGTCTGCCCAGCATCCAGCACCGTTCGCAAGTGCTCGGTCATAAAGAGCAGTGCAGTTTTGGTGCTGTGTTGTGCACGAAAACCATTCTGGCTCTGTTCTAGAATGTTATTTCGAGAAAGGTGGGCGGACAAGATGGAGTTCACATGTGCCTCAGTAACCTTGGCGGTCCAGGGCAGGAGGGAGATGGGACGGTAGTTTTCTGGTAATAGGGGGTCAAGGTTAGGCTTCTTTAAAATTGGGCTGACCACTGCCTGCTTCCAGGAAGAAGGGACCACGCCCGATGTGAGCGATAGATTGATCAGATCCAGTATAGGCTCACGACATAAGGGAGGAAGAAGTCTAAATACCTCTGGCTTCAGCGGATCTAATGGAGAACCGGATTTAATTTTGAGGCTCAGAGTATCGAAGACCTCGTCAGACATTACTGGCAGGGAGGACAGGGTTTCATGAACCATAGCCATCACACCAGTTTGCTCAGCACCAGGCACAGATGACGTAAATTCTCGGTAAATCGCCTGCACTTTCTCCACGAAAAAGGATGCCAGACTTTCACAGTGAGAGTCCGTGCAGATTTCCACCGAGGTGGCCCGTTTCCCCATAAGGTCTTTAAGAACCTTAAAGATTAATTTAGACGTGTTGGGGCTATTCTGAAACTCGAAAGCATAGTGTGCGGCCCGGGTTTGACAGATTGCCCTGTGATAGATCTTAAGCTGGGCAAAATACAAAGATTTCAAGGTGGGATCAAAGGATTTCCTCCACGCCCTCTCAGCTTGCTGGCACGTTCTCTTAAGCTCGGCAAGAGTGTCATTATACCATGGGCTGGGAACTTTAGCATGGCATTTCGACCAGTGCATCGGTATAAGAGAGTCAAGGGCGGCTAGGACCCAGTTACGAAACTGCTCGTATCCTTGTTCCACATTCAGCAGATTGCCCAGGGGCTGCGCCTCCAAGATCTTATAAAACTCCTCCAGTTTGAGCTTATGCCAATTTCTTTTAAGGATCAGTCTATCCACAGGTTTAAATTGTGGGTCATCTATAGGACATGAAACTTTAACCAGCAGATGGTCAGTCCAGCCTACCACCATCGGGTCAGAGACCCTAGCCCGCTCCAGTGTGGTAAAGAAGGGGTCAAGGATATGACCTCATATGTGGAGAGGTGTGGCTCACTGGTTAGAGGCGGCAGACCCGTAAGCAGAGGACGGCCCGGGACCAGGGTTCGATTCCCAACGCGGCAGGGTCGTGGACCAGGGTCAGCGGGCTCGATAATTCTCGCCTCGGTCCCTACTCCAGTCAGGGACCACACTCGGCAACTCTGGGCATTAGCTTGCCTCATCTTCACAACGGCCCCCCCAGACCGCCGGGGATGCTTGGTCGCACCTTAGAGATACCCATTAGGGACCATCTCTCAGGGTGAGCCAGGATGGGTTCCCCAGCGGTCGAAGCGCGGAGATACTCCTCCAGGAGTCGATTCTAGCGCTATATAAACCCACAATTAAATTAATAAAATTATGTGGGTAGGGGAGGTAACTAGTTGGATCATTTGCATGGCTTCAAGGTCCGCTAGCAAGGTATTAATAGGTGCTGATGACCCCTGATCAAAATGGATATTGAGGTCGCCTACGATGTTAAAATTGGCGCATCTCGGAGCTAAAGAGCTAACCACGTCAGCAAGAGCGGCCTTGAAGACAGTATCGTTCCCTGGCGGGCGGTAGATAAGCATACCGCTAAGTGTAAACTGATGACTGAAGGCTACCTTAAAAGAAGCGCTCTCACACGCTGGTAAGTCAAGAGCTTTCCATTCAGCCGGGAAGTAAGATTTTATCACCATAGCTATGCCACCCCCTCTAGAAGTGCGGTTAAGAGTGAACACTGTGTAGTTAGAAGGGAATGCCATATTGATTATTGCAGTGTCCGCATCCTGAAGCCAAGTCTCAGTGAGGAAGATGAGGTCAGGAGAGTCCTTTCCGATCATGTCACGTAAGGACTGATGGTGCTTGACCAACGATCTCACGTTCAGACTCCAGATGCTAAGCACACGCTCAGAGATATTAGTACGTGTATTAGGGACATTCCTTTCCACAGAGCGCACCCCAGACGGGGTATTGAGTGACAAACTGCCACAGGCACAGTCATAAGGACCCGACAACGGGTGCACAGGATCATGAACACACACCGTGAGCCTCTCTCTAATAGAAAACAGAGCGGCGCGATTGTACCTGAGCGTCGAGGTATTCTGCATGATGGTAAGATGACTAAATGCCAGAGTCCAGGCCCCGCTCACGCTTCCTCGACGCGGACGAGCGCAGACGGGCAGGACTCTGGCACGACTCCGGCTAAGCGACGGCGTCCCACTGCGCGGGGGAAGCTTAAAGCTTCAGGAACTTGATTAACTTCAAAAAGGCCTCCCCTGTCAAAGGCAGATGCAGATGACACCTCAACAGACCTCGTCTTCGTTTGGCCAGTCAGCCAGGATCCAACCCCAAAAAGGAGGGATTGCTCATTTCCTTGGCCACACCCATTATAAATCTCATATCTTCCAAAGCAGAGACCCCTTTCATTGAAGTATAGAAACATGTTATTGAACATGCAACACACGATGAACTGTGATTCCATTAGGTGCAAATGTATTGCATATTATTCTGCTCTGTAAATGTGACTGGAAGTTATGCTAATCAAGTGCATGCACAAAAACATCAGTCATTGTTTATTTTAGAAATTATTCCAGGAATGTTATAAACTATATGACTATTCACCGTCATAATTCTATTATTTTATTTCAATTACTCGTTTTTAAGCTTCTTTATTTTAGTTTGAGCTTTATAGACACATGCAAGGCAAGTTTAATTTTACCTGCAGTTTCCATTTTAGCAGGCCTGTCTGTGCTTTGGTCCACTTTCAGCATGTCAATATCCTTTGCAGAACTTGTGAAATTGTCAGTTATTCAAAACAATGACTTTGCTAACACATAAGGCAACATAAGTCTGCTACAAGCAACATGATGACTATATTTCAAGGTCTGACAGTGGATGTGTAATATACACATGCTGTCCAAGTTGACATATTTCCTCATGCTGGTTCATATCATTAATGTCTCCGATTCAATAGAGAGTTCTTCCAATGTAGGTTAACGGTCAGTTGTTATCCCTGTGTAAACCCCATGAATTGACCAGTGAAAGAGAGAGAAACGTCACCCAGGATACAGATTCAGACACAGATGAGCACGATACCAGATTCCACCTTAACTGAGGAAAGCTCCGCAAGACTCCACCAACGCTCTGAGAAGCTTCATTAACAAGTGCCATGATTGTGGTTTCGCACAGACAGTCTTCTCGCCCTTGTGCTCAAAACAGCTGGCAATCAATTCCAAAGAGACAACAAACCTTGTTGTTTCGCAGTATGCGTACCACCTCTGAAACTCAAGAAATAGGCTTATTTTTTGGTTATCTGGTAGAACTACCATAGTGCCTAGAGCTAGCACAGCAAGGGTGTTAAGGGCTACAAATTGAGATGTTCAATTTTTGAATGTTGTTTTAACTGGTCAGGAAACGCTTAGCTACTTTTAATTCTTATCTTTTGGGATTTTACCAAATAATACTGTGTACAATATATCCAGGAGTTTTAAATTAACTGTTTTAAAATAAATATGTCAAAATGCATATTCCATTTCTAGTGATCCTTGAGTGTGTAACTCATTAATGAATGATCGTTTGGATTACCACTGCATCCCTGAACCCTTTCGAGACTGTTGGTATCCCAGAAAGCACCGACGAACATCGGCAGGTTTGCTCTGTGAGTTGGTTGGAGCTGCAGAAGGCTGGAATTCCCTGCTCAAGCAATGGTGCACTGCACTTAATGTCCCTGGACTAGTGGGTTGGAAATAGAAGCCTTTCTAGACCTGGGCACTAGGTTTCCAGGATACGCAACAACCCTTGGGGTGGGTGCACAGGCTCTGCACAAGGGAAGCAGGGTTTCACCATCTTGTATTTAGGCAGAGATGGGCATTGTGGGATTGTTTGCTGTTGGGCACACAAGAAATACTACAAAAATAGAAGTCACCCCTACCCACAAGATGAATGCAATGAGACCAAAAGAGGACTGAACCTGCGGTCTGAGACCTGAGAAGAGCCCTGAAGGGCTGGAGCAGCTCTCTCTTGTAACTGAAACAAAGACATGGACTCCAAGGATCATAATGCTGTCTTTCTGTTCAATCTACAAGTACACAACAAGCTACAAGAGGCATTTCCAGAACATTTCCAGCAGACTACTTCAAACTAGACCTGCCCTGAACCCCACTAGAGGCCTCTGCTAGAGTGAGCCCTGACCCCTAAGTGATATTCTTGAGGTTTTGGAACCCTTGGAGGGGTCTGGGTGGACTTCTCCTGCCACCTCTGAAAACCTGTGACTTAGAAACTTTGTTCTAAGTCCAGAGGACTTGGCCAAATTTAGGAAGCCAATATGACCAAGGAGTCCTGCCGCTGGGCTGAAGATTCAGGTTTCTTCCCCTTGGAGCTTTTCCTCAGCAGAAAATCTGCATCAGAGAGATATTGCACAGAATGTGTATATTTGACCTCCTGAAGCCCTCTTCACTACAGCCCACTGCCTTGCTCCAATGGAGGAACACAAGCTCCAAAAAAGGGGCTACGTAAGTACGTGCAAAGGTGCCAAAAGTATCTGGCTGAGAAGAGACTTTCCTTGGGTACAAAATTTGAATTTCTTGAATTTCTCCTCTTCCGACATCTGTCAAACCTCATAGAGCCATCCTTGATTACAGCCTGCTGCCTTGCCCCTAAGGATTATGGACCATTTTTAAAGGCTAGGTCCCAAGGTCAAACTTTGTACTTGGCCAAACCTGGGGCATGTATGTGACCTGTGCTTCATTGTTATTGGTCTCTAATCACGCCAAGGCCAGAATCCACTGAGAGCAACTGACCACAGGTAGCACTCAACTCTTTTTGGTGCCATTTTTCTGGCAAAGTTTAAGAATTCATATCTCTGGCTCCCCTTATTGGATTTTTCTCATTTGTAGGTTGTTTAATGTATTAAAATCGAAGTTGGCCAGTCGGAAAGCCCTCATAATCCCTTACGGACGGCGTTTCCGCTGTAGGATTATAATGTTGATTTCCAACAGCCATTCCATCTCGGCCTTTCTGACCTCGATTGGCTGATGGAAACCAACTTTGCGGGCCCCTAGCAGGGCCTCCTTCCCCCCTGACCCTCCGCATTTGGCCCTGGGGCACCAATGGTGCCCCCTACATATCTCTGCACTGTGTGGCAGACACCATGAGGTGCCTGCCACATGGTGCAGAGATGTTTACAAACTTTTCAATTGGAGCTTGTGCTGCAGGCGTTTTTAGCCTGCAGCACAAGCAAATAATGTGTATGGAACTGCCGACCTGAGGTCCGACATCGTAATGAGGGCCTTATTTTTCAAATGTTAAAAGTTGTAAATAATTACACATAAATTTACAAACATATATAATAAATATTTTATATATTTAAATGGAAAATTAGCATTTATTAGTAGGGGCGACATATTTACTATTCTCACTCAAAACTAAACAACATGGTGGAGTGTGGGACTCTGGTGTGGGGGACGGGTCAAACGTACTAATCTGAATACAAACCAAGCAACATTGGGGAAAGCATGGTACTCCGCAAGGGTCAGATTTTCTATTCCCACTCCAAACTATGCAACAGTAGAGAAGACTTTGGACTCTGGATGACTCAGGTTTACTATTGCCACTTGTTAGAAATGGCATCTTAGGCATGTTTTTCCTGTCTTTTTGCTTCTGACCTCCTGTTTTTGAGTGAAAGAACTAGACTTTGTTTTCATCATCCTGCTTGCCAAGGTTCTCCAAGGGCGTGTACGTGTTTGCCTCCTGTTAAGAAGTCTCAGGGCCATCAAAAAAATCATCTGCAGCCCCTGACCTCCTCTGCTGGGAGTTTTGACCTGCCAATTGGTGCCAATTCCAGTTCTGCGCCCTTGGAGGAGGCTTCTGCTGCAAAAAAAGAAGAAAATCCATGCATAGGTCTTCAGCACCTGATTTTCCCACTGCAAACTTGCCATGTGATTGAAAAACCAACGCATCACCGCGGTGTGTCAGGAGAATCGACGCAGAGTCTGTCGCGTGGTTCCAAGATCGCTGCAGCCCGAGTCCAGAGCACCATGTCTGAGGCACTCGCTCTGACTCCGACGCAGGCCCTGCTATGTGGCTGAAGATTTGACGCATTACCTGGCGGCTGGGAGAATTGCCGCAGCACCTGTTTTGCCACTGCTGCATCGACCCCAGCGTGCCTGGGTTTTCCACACATCACACCTGTGCGGAGAGTCTGCATCGACATTGCCCAGCAGTAAGGAACCAAGACTGCGTGTCCGAAATCCGATGCACCACCTCCCCTCGCATAAGGGAATTGATGCATCACCTTCCCTGACAGCAAGGAATCTCTTCTGCACCTGTTTTCATCTTTTTGATTTTGACTCATCCTGAGTACTTTGCACTAAAAAGTGACACATCCATAGTGTGTGTTGGACTGAACTATTTGAACCTTTTAAAAGGGATATCTTTGCTTGTGTATGTTGCATTTTTGTGGTTTTGGTTGTTTTATAATAAGATTGGTTATTCTTCTAAACTGTTGTGGTGTTTATGTACAAATGCTTTACACATTGCCTCTGAGATAAAACTTGACTGCTCGTGCCAATCTACCAAGAGGGTGAGCAGGGGTTATCTTTGCTGTGTAATTCCCTTACCCTGATTAGAATAATGGTCCCTATTGCCAACTAGAGACCCACATTTCCAGCACCATTCCAAACTAAAGCAACACAGGGGAGAGCATTTAACTCTGGAGAAGTCAAATTTACTATTCTCACGCCAAACTTAGCAACACCGAGAAAAGCGTTAGATGCTGGGGGAAGTCAGTTTTAATATTTGCGCTCCAAACTGAGCAACATTGGAAAAAGCATTGGATGCTGGAGTGGTCAGATTTATGATTCCCACTCTATTTTAAGCAACATCAGGGAAATCGTTGGACTCTGTGATGGGGGCAAATTTATTACATTCCCATTCCAAGCAAAATGCCATTGATGAAAGCATTTGACTCCTAAGGGAAAGGTGATATACTATTCTCACTCCAAACTAAGCATCGAGAAAAACGTTGGACTCTTTGGGTCAAATTAAGCATTTCCACTCCAAATTAATAAAGATCTGAGTAATAGTTGGTCGCTAGAGTGGTCAGATTTACTATATCCTGTTCAAATTATGCAACACTGGGGAACGTGTTGGACTCTGGAGATGTTGAATTTACTAGTCACATGCTAAGTCAATCAACATTGACGAAAGCATTGAACTCTGGAGGGGGAAGATTTATGATTCAAACTCCAAACTAAGCAATACTGGGTAAACCGTTGGAATTTATAGGTGTCAGTATTAGTACTCCCGCTCCTAAGTAAGCAACTTTTGGGGAAAACATTGGCCTCTGGGGATGTCAGAGAAATGGACAATAGTAAGTAAAGCTTCTGACGTGGGGTGATGTAGTGACATAATAACCCCTATGGTGAAAACTGAAGCATCAGTTTCCACAATAAAAAGTACGTTGAGATTGGGAAAAAGAAGGACCACAAAGGTTACATCTTTTTTTATGCCAGAATGTGAGTCACAGTGTCTTTTCCAATGTTCTGAATCAAGAGTGATTGTCTGCCTACTCCAGTCACTGTATTGATTAGGTAAACAAGCCGTAGGCAGTCCCAAAACTGTTGAAAAATTTGTGACATCAACAAGGTCAAAAATAACACTCTTGATATGTCACCATGAGCATAGTAAACATTTCCCAAAAAGGCTCTCAAACATCCCTTAGTAGGTTCTGCTTCACTTGTTCTGAGATTGTTTGCTGAAGGGTAATAACAATAAAACATCCAGACAACCTTGAATCAATGAGGGCTAGAGAAGAACATGGACCTGTAGGAGTGGTGCACATAATCTGTTTCTGATAATATGCTTTGTTACAGACAGACTGTTTTTCTGAGCGTTTGTCATCTTGGACCATGCAGTATCTTTTCCTGACTATGAGGGCACTTCCTGACAAAATGTCCAGCCTTTCCACAGTACAGACATAATTTCTCTTTTCAACAATGATCTTTTTATCTGGGGATAATAGCTTTCCTGTGTTGTCAATTTACTCTGGTTTCTCAGAAGTGGTTGTAGTAGATGAAGACTCAAGTAACACAGCAACTCTAAGTCAGCAATGGTCCTTCCTTTCTGAGAGTCAATTTGCCTGCTTAACATTTATTGAAGAGTCCGGACAGTAAGGGCTGTGGAATACACCAGCAGTGATAAGAAATATTTTAGATATTTTCTGAGATCCTGGTAGATGTTTGCTACATTAGTCCATGCTGCCTCAGATGTTAATTGTTGAAATTTGATTATATGTGACATTAAATCCCAGGATCACTGACTCATAAAAAGATGCCATGTGTGATCTTCTTAGACAGTCTGCCTTTTTCCAACTATAGCCTGGAACTGGGGAAAAAATAGTCAAAATGTGGTAGCCTGTTGCTCTGATCATGAATCAGCAGTTTTTCCCTATATAACCAGTTCCTATATAAGTTCAATAGTATGAAAAACATATTGGTCTTTTTGTCAGTAAAACAATGCTGTCTTGCCATGTAGTGTAAGGTACATTGTGCTAAAAGGCTGCAACGTATCTAGGATCTCCAATCTATTTATCAGGAGGAGCGATTATAGCACGTGTATTAACTTCAGTAGGGACTGGAGTCAGATTTATACCAACACCATAACCCAAAGCAGCCTACCAACTACCACCTCCACTAGTGCCAGAGGGGTGTAAGTGACTGGCACTGTCAGATGTATTTGTAGCTGATTCAATTTATCCAACAAGAAAGCTTGTTCATGTTGATTAGTTCCTAATTCATCTTGAATTTTAGCTATAGTGTTAACCATCGCCTGCCTAGGACTAACTTAAGGGTTCACAATAGCACACCTTTGTGGTCTGCCAAAGTATCAAGAATCTTAAAGAATCAGGAATCTGGTCAAAGTGCATGTGAATGGTGAACTTGCATCAACTTTGACAGTGTTGAATTGGTTATGTTGGAACTGCAGAGACAGGATGTAAATACATTACTGGAAAATAATTAGCTTCTTACCAGAAATGGAATTTGCAGGATTTGTGATTTCCCTTGATAACCTTGCCATGGGTTAACCTAATTTACAGGTGATTAGATACAGTCTAATATGAGACAGATGTACAAAGTATAAGCATGACCAGTGAATGATAAGGGAAGAATGGTTGTAAAGAGAACGGGCTGTTATTGGAATTAACCCTTTTATTAATCATGGTGGTTTCATCACTGCTTTCTCGGAGGTAAAGGAGAAGCCTGGAAAGGCAGGTCTGGATCTCAATTCAGAAGATGTGCCAAGTTTTCCAGACTAAGAAGGTACAACCTGTATCATGTGTCATGCCCCTTAGAAGAGGATCAGAAGGAAAAGCTTGATAAATTTTAAAGCATCCTGAGATCTACTTCAAACAAGTGCACAAACTTCAATTATTAACCTAGCAAGAAAGAAGAGTCATTATAGTACCTAATTTACCTTGTTAAATCCATGGACAAGAACCTCCACGTGCATTCAGGAAGGATGCCCCTGCAGTCAGTGCAGCTTGGTAGCAGATCGATTTATACAGGCTGATCACGTCCAGGGTGACAAGGAGGTAGTCTGATTGCCATGGAGCAGGTTGTGATTTGGAAAGAATGTCTTTTGCATCCCGAATAAAAGGTAGTCTAGTAGAAAAGGATAGAATTGAGGGTGCAACAAGGTTTTTTTCTGATTTATTTAAATAAATCTGATCATTATCCTTTGAACCATCTCTTTTTATTGGCACGTTGGAGAAAGTTACTTTTCATGGTCAGCAAAAAGTGAGGTATAAGTCAGTTGCTTAAGCACTAGAGTTATAGTCAATTGTTTGTGAATTTGAGGGTAAAGTTGGGGTTTCAATGTATCAGTTATTATGTGTCCTTGGAGTTAATTCGTGTCCGTGAGGCCGTTGTGACATGGGCTAAAATAGTATATTGATTCTGAAAGAGCTACTGGTGTGAAAACAAACATGTTTTGGGATCGCTAGTCTGACAACTATAGGACATCCTATAAGCATAAGGGTGTGGTTAAGTCTGTATAATCAATTCTTATGGATTTGAGAGATTTAAACATTCATGCTGAAAAAAAGATGCTCTTTTTCTAAACTGGTAAGTGTGCTGGGAATCCTTGAAATTGTCTTAAGTGTTTTGCTTGATGTTTTGTTTGGTGTAACTTGGTGGTAAGTTCTTTTGGGAATCAGGTGATAGATGGCTTTATGGAATATCTGTTCTGTATTGGGTGTATGTGAGGAATTCTGTCTAATGTATTGTGCTAGAAAATGGACTATATTGGAGTAACAAAGAAAACAATGCAACGTGTAGGTTACTTAGATACGATAACATTTATTTCATTGTGACAAGGATTAAAAATGTTGAAATATACTTTTGTGACCAATACAAACCTTGCAAACTACACATTTACATGAGATAGGAACCACTTGGTTATAAAAATCACGGAATGAAAATAATCATTCAGTATGTTACTAACCCTATCACATTGGACAGGGCAGACTAAAGGGTTCTAGGCCACTGGGTGCTAGTATTATTCAGTTGCTGAAAAATATGGTGGTGCAGGATCTGCATTGCTTGCATCCTGTAGTGTTTCATGACTCCTTCATTTGAAAGGAGTACTTATGGACTCCACTGGAGCAGGTATATTCTTTCTATGATCCCAAGAGTAGCCAGAGGTAAAGGTGCACCAAAGATTCCTCCTTGTTATGCGTACATCACACAGGAGAACTCTGTCCCTATGTGCCACTATTAAGAGGTGTAAGACTGCTTGGACGACAGACATTCGCAACGAGAGATGGTGGTAGGAAGAAGAACAACAATCCCTTTCATCCTTCTCTTTGGAGGAGCAGAAGCTGCACAAGAAACTACATCACAATGGGTTGGAAAAAGACTCAGTAAAGAGAAGGCCCTCCATTGAACAGTGAGGTGGTGGCACTGAGGAAGGGAGCTGTAAGACATGGGGATCTAGGGGGGAAGGAAACAAGGATTAAATAAATTGCCTTATGAATGTTAGCTAAAGAGAGAGAAAGGATAGAGCTGCCATCAAAAATCCAAAGGTGGTCATGACATCAAGAAAACAAGCAAATACCTTGGACAACATCCAATGGAAAGAGCACATTTCTTTTATTTGTTATGCTTTTTATTGGTAACAGCACTCTATTAATAAAAAAGGAAAAGAAAAACAGTTTCACATGAGGAATATTCACAAACCATATAGTTAAATTATTTTTACAAAAAACCTTTTGAGCTATGTACACAAATGATATTAAAGAGCATAGAAGACCCTTTCTCCAAATTGATCCTGTTAGATTATGAAAAAATGAGCACATCAATCTCAATCAAAACAAATTAATTCTATACGAGAATCTAATTCAGTCAACCTACCAGAATAAAGATTGCACCCCAAAAATTAATAGTTCATGAATCGCTAGCTTCCTGAGCCTCCTTCCATCTAAGGATGGGAGCCCATATACGCCTTCCTGAAAGTTTTTGTTTTTTACCCTTTCTCTCATAAATACCTCTTTCTAATTTAAACATAGCCAACAGTCTTGCAAGTCATTGCTGAAATGTTGGAGCTACGGGGTGGAGCCAGGCCGAGGCTATACATATTCGGGCCATAGCCAGAAATAGGAATCGATAATCCGTGTCTCGCTCCCCATTATTATCAACCCCCAAAAGTATTACCACCGGGGTTAATGTAGCTTTCACTTCTAGTATTTGGTTAAAAAATGTCTCTATGGGATTTAATAAAATCTCTAAACGTGGACAGGAAGCAAACATATGTGCTACGTCGGCTTCTGTTGAAGGCATCGAGGGCATCTAACTCCCACCTGCCCCCCCCCCCCCATTGGGCGATCTTAGCCGGTGTGTAGTAGAGTGAAAAAATCATCTTGTAATGCTGGGCTTGAAGCCCCGCAGAGCACACTACTGTCTGTCCCAATTCCAGTGAATCCAGAAAACTCTCCGGTTCTATGCCCAATCACTCAACCGACTTCCTCGCATGTTTTCCCCTGTCATCCTGCTTAAATACTACCAGTTCAGCATACAATCTCTTTCTGGTACAGTCCCTCCCTTCTCTGATAACATCTATGATTTTCACTTTACTGAATCCACTCGTCCCACCCACCTTCCTACCAAGATGACTATGCACCTGCAAATATTTAAAGAAATTTGTCCTCTCGATTGCAAACTCAGCGTGAATATCACTAAACTGACGTATTCCATCTGGCCGTATTAAATCCTCAACTGTCCGGAGGCCTGGTCTCACCCATTCTGCCATAGTTGTATCTGAAAAGATTTCAGGAAGCACAGGGTTTTTATATAGCTGGGTATAACTATTTAGTCTCCCTATGCCCACTTTCTTTTTAAGTGCAGACCAAATTTTAAAAGCTGCCATTAAAGTCTTGAATCTTGTTCTCTTATAATAGCTGGGCTCGTTCATTTTCATAAAGCAGTTAGCTGCATCATCACCTAGCAATAACTTATACACATCTGGTAACCCAACTCCATCCCAAGGATCTACCATACACCCACCCATTAGATTGCCCATATATTGGAGGGCCGCAGCCCAGTAGTAAACTTTAAAATCAGGTATATCAAAGCCACCTTTGTCCCTGGGCAATAACATAAACCTATACGCCCTCCTAGTTTTACTGTATGCCCAGATAAACCTGTTAACTATGCCCTCTAATGCAACAAACCATTGTTTTTCAAATTCTAGGGGTATTGCACGAAACAGGTAGAGTATTTTGGGAAGAAACATAATTTTTACCATGTTGCAGCGGCCCACCAGAGACAAATGTAGATTATTAAATCTGTCAAAGTCTTGTTTGGCCTTCCTGATTACTGGCTCAATATTTATTGCCACTATCTTCCCGAGCTCGGCTGTTATACCAATGCCCTAGGTAAACGGCTGTTTCTGTCACCCGATCATCGGCCAAATCAACCTTTCCATTCTTAACAATCTGGGTCTATTGTCTATTTAGGGCATATCCAGCAATCTTCCCAAAATCTTGGGCTACCTCCTCCACAGCCGCTAAAGCAGTTAGCAGGCTACTGGTAATAATGGCGATGTCATCAGCATATGCCGGAATGTTTGTTTCCAGCCCTTGACTGATAAAGGGTTTGATTCTAATGTTAGCCTCAAGCAATCGAAGGAGGGGGTCAATATATATAGCAAACAGGAGGGGAGAGCAGGGACAACCTTGCCATGTACCCCGTTTTACCAGGAATGGTGCAGCATATCCCCCGTTTATTCTTAGCCTAGCCGTTGGAGCTCTATACATTGTCCGATAGCTTTAATAAATCCCCTCCCGATGCCAAACCATCTCAGAGCTTCCCAGAGGAAGTCCCAGGAGACCCTATCAAATGCTTTCTCTGCATCCAAGAGCATCACCGCCATAGGGTTCCCTGAGACCTCCGTTGCATCGAATAGAGTTATTACCCGCTGGATATGTTGTGTTGTTCCCCTCCCTGCGATAAACCCATGCTGATAGGGATGAATTGTTTTTCCGAAAATACAGTTCAATCGGGTCGCCAAGACTTTAGAGAACATTTTTGCATCGCTTTTCATCAGTGTTATTGGCCAATAAGACCCAGGTTCTCTCGGTGCCTTTCCTTTTTTTTTTTTAAACTACAATATCTGCCCCAGCCCAGGACTCGAGTGCCACCTCACCCTGCTTAGCCCGGCACATAATATCCACCAAATCTCATCCAATCACATCCCAAAAGATTTTATAAAACGAGGGATTTGGTCAGGTCCTGCAGCTTTCCCTGAGGGGAGGTTTCTCACTGCATGCAAAATCTCATCCTGAGTCAATACAATCTCCAGGGATTCCCTGTCTGCTGAATCTATACCTTGTACCGGGATCGCTTACATATTCTTGGGTTGCATTTTGCTCCCCCTTAGATTCCTCACTATATAGGCGCTGATAAAATTGTTGAAAGACCTCCCGTATACCGGAAGGGTCGGCACCTACTTTACCACTATCATCTACTATTTCTAGTATTTCCCCTGCCGTGCTCTTTTGCCTCAGTCTGACAGCAAGGAAGTGCCCAACACTTTCACTAAATTCATAGCACTGTGCATTTTTTACCAAAAATCTTTTGGCCGCTTTATCAGCTGTTTGCCCGCCTATATCTGCTTTAGCTAGAGCCAGCCGGAGTAGTATATCCTCAATGGAATTACCATATGTATAGCAATTGCCAGCTTCTCCTCAGTCCCAATCAGGATCCTACATAGTGCTTCCGCTCACAGAGCTGCCCTCTTCTGCCAACGCAAACTATAGCTCAGGGTCTCACCTCTGACCCCTGCTTTAAATGCGTCCCAGACTATCCCGGCACTCGTACTGTCCCTATTAGTCTCCCAGAATTCCTTGATCCATTCTTTCATATAGAGTAGATATTCTTGCTCCTGTAACAACCCTCTTTCAAACGTCCAGGTTTGTCTAGTCCTCACCCCTCCTGTAAAGCCAACCATAAGATCTAGAGGGTTATGGTAGGAGAACACCCGGGGGTATTAACTATCGCAGCCTTCGCCAACAAGCACTGTGACTAAAAAAGTAATCTAATCAATAAAGTGCCTTATGAGGGGCTGAATAAAATGTGCTACCAGGGTCTTTAGGCTTTAAATAAGGCCAGATATCAGTTAATCCATTATTCCTTATTAAATTAGTTAGAGCCTTATACACCTTCCTTTTACGGCCAGTATACCCACCTCCTCGGATACCCCATAGCCCACCCAGCTCATTGATGTTAATATCCCCACACAATATTATTGGGGTAGACCATGTTGGTAATTCGGAGTCCAAAAATTCAAATACCTACTGGTCGTCCCCAGTAGACCCATATACAGAGCAGACTGTAAAATGTTCCCCTCCCATCAAACATTCTATCATGGCCCAGTGGCCCCACTTATCAGCCAATTTCCTTTTAATTAGAATATCCCTTCTTTGGGTGAGAATGGCAACCCCTCTTGTTCGAGTCCCATGCTGGGTATTAACCAAAAGTTGATAACCTAATTGTTCCATTAATTTAAACCTGATACCCTCTATGTGCATCTCTTGAATACATAGGATATCTATCCGCAATGATTTAAGTAAATTTGCAGCCCGTTGCCTTTTACCCTGATCATTTACCCCAAAAACATTTATTGACGCAATTCGAAGATTCATTTATCCGAACAAGTTTCCTTTTAACCCGCAGCCCAAATACTTTTTTGGTTTACCCAATTGACTCCAACAGATCTCATTTTCCTCCTACACCCCAACCCCTGGTAAAGAACCACCCCCCCTACACCCCTTACAGGCAGATAGGTCAAACATGACCTATGTATGACAGCCGATCCCGCATCTCGAGCTGTGCCGATCCTCCCCCCCAAAGCACCCAGATCCTATGTGAACTCACCCCCATGTGCCTCCATAAATCAGTGACAAATACTGAAGAACCAAGTCTGATAATCAAATAGCAGCATATTGGGCCCGAGACAGATATATACTTCAGTAATTTTAAGTCCCAAGAGCCTACACAAGCAGCCTACATGAGCATCAGCATCAATAATTAGTTAGCAGTCGCGCCCCCCCTGTGTGATACGGCCCATTCCATTCCCCCCCTTGCTTCCTTAAGCTCAGCGAGATACTCTTGTATCTTGATTTCAGAAAAAAACATTCTCACCCTCCCATTCGAAATAACCTTAAGCTGGGCGGGGAATAACAAGAAGGCCTCACAGCCCAATCCCTGAAAGGGAGTTATCAGCTGTCGGAGTCTCCACCTCCGCTCGACCGTAGTGTGGCAAAAATCAGGCTGAGCGAAGAAGGTGTGGCCCTCATGAGATTGTTTGGAATCTGGTCTGGCCCGATCTATTATGGCCTGCCTTAATAGGAAATTCCCAACATAGATCAGGATTGCCCTGGGTCTGTCCCCCTGGCTATTAGGATTAGTCCTCCTAAACATTGGGAAGTGGTGAGCCCGCTGAACCTCCATCTCCCAGTTCCAATGGGGAAGGTCAGGAAAAGCACCTTTCAACAGAGAGACGACAAAGGCCATAATGTTCTCCCCCTCCACATTTTCTGCCAGTCCAAGTAGCCGTACACTGTTTCGATGTTGCCTGTTTTCGAAATCTTCGAGTTTCCAGCCAATATCCATAGACTGTTTTGTCTGTAATTCCTTAAATGTCTGAAACTTGTCAACTTCTACCTCCAGAGCAGCAGTTCTTTCTTCCACCTGGGTTACCTGTTCAGTCATATCGGTGCATAGCTTATTAACTTTGCAGATAGTGCCTTGCAGTGTTTTAGTGGCCTGGAGTGATCTTCGTCTCTCTTGCCTAGCCTCCGTCTGCATCTGCTTAAGAGTGGTGTACAATAGCTCTAATGTAGGTGAGGCAGCCGCAGATTCAGAATTATTAATGCCATTAGGACCGCCTTGAACGGTATTCATTGGATTAGACCCAGAGGCCATACTTGTGGTCATTGTTGTTGCTCAGTAATCCCATTCGAGTTTGCTGGCTGTGGCGGATTCTGACTTCGAGTTTCTAGCTTTAGCCCTTGCCTGTCGTTTTGGGTTGGAGGATCTGCTGCGATGAGTTTTTTGGGTAGTGGACGACTCCCCCGAGACAGTCTCGTCAGATGTATCAAACTCGCTGAGCCCAGATGATTCAGAGTCATCGTTTAGAGAATAAAATGTATCTCCTTCTCGGGACGGTAGAGGTCCAGTAGACCATGATGGCGTAGCGATCTGGAAAGTAATGTCAATTTGGCCACGAGTGACATTATCCCCAGCATTATCCTCAGCATTATCAGCCATTACAGGCTGTGCATCAGACTGTACGTCCAGCTGACCCCCAGATGAGATGACTGTTGAAGCATCGGGATATGCCAAAATGCCATTGCTGTTCTGAGCCTCGTCTTTGCTGTATACAGACTCGCTGTCTACTGTCTCATCAATCAATGTGCTATTGTTAAGTTGAGAGGAGCACCCCCCAACTTCCATGGGTCTTTCCACTCCACTCAAAGTCTCGACCATCCGCCCAGATAGTTGTTGTAATTGCGGACCCGCCGCAGGGATCTTACCACTCTCAGTATTTTTGGCTACACTTTCCTCTGTCTCCTGACTCCCAGCACTGCACAGCTCCGCTCCAGATTTTGCAGCTAGCCCGGCAACCGACTGCGGTGAGGGAGTACTCAGACCCAGGCTCGAAACCCCGGGCGCTGCATCGGAGGCCTCATCAGCCACCACTCTGGCCGTCAAAACATTGCTGATGCCTCCCACAACATCCTCCGTAGAACCGGCCCCCCCCCCCCCGAGCCCCTGAGGTGGCGGAGACAATATTGGAGGCCATCACAGATTTAAATACCTCAGCTACCGTCGGCTGCCGCAAGGAGCCCTCTGCGACAGACGCGGCAGCCCGGAGGTGGGTGCGTCCCGCCACCCTAGCCTCTCTATGCCTCGTAATACTGTCACCGCCCTTCGTGGCATGGGACCCTCGCCGCCCCTGGCTTGAGCCTCGTCCCGCATCTGATAGAGAGTCCTTCAAAACGTCCCTGGCCTCCTTGGCTGCTCTGCTTGACTTGGGAGCCATAATTTGTTGTCCGTTTCTAAACAGCCTCTGGTGCAGTAGAGTGAGCAGTCGGAGAGCCAGACCGAGCCTTTTTAGCTGCAACAGCAGGTATACTCGAGGGAAAACTCGTATGCCAAAATGAGGCAGGTGAGTCAAGCCCATGTTATGCCATCAGTTTGTGCATCTTAGGTGCTTCAGGAGGAGTGAGAGCCGACACCGCTCTCGCCGATATCAGTCGCCGGCCATCTTGCCCCCCCCATTTCAGCTGTGAAATGGGAGTCATGGGACTCTTTACAGGAAGGAATTTGAGAAGTAGGAAGGCAAAGGGCTAGGGAGAATGGACTGAATCCTTAGTATTATGGGTAGACCAGAGAAGGGTTCCAAGAGATTTATTTTACCTGGTGGTAATCTTTCATAAACCTTTCAACTTTCTAGTGAACAAATGTCAACACCAGATATTTATGCGTGCATGCTAACTATTGCATGGAGAGATGTTCTACACACATAAAAGAAAGTAAACAAAAGTAATCCCTAATTTCAGAACATATAAAACGAAGAAAATTAAATTTCAAAAGAAAATGAACAATTGTAGGTCTGAGAAAATTGGAAGTGCCCCACTCTGAGACTGATACTGTTGCAATTTTTTTGTCGATCACTGAATACAGTAAAGGGCCAAGATATATAGGCTCGAGCCCGCCCAATAGTTTTGTAATTTTTGAAGGCAGCAGACACAACAGCATATTTAGCTTGCCCCTGCAGAGAATGGATGCACAATTTCTAGTGAGGTAACCATAAAAGTGTTTTCCTCAAGACTTTGAAAAGATATTGCGAACCTTTTCCTTGAGAGAAAAACACAGAAACATTGCATATCGCTATTCCCATGACTGTCTTGAAAAATCCAGGAAGCATGTGATTACATTTTCTTCAAGCCTAGTGACTGTGTATGGTTATTAGAGTGCTGCAGGTGATAAACCACCAGGTATGTTCTTCCCCACTCTATTTAGAGTAGGGAGAAGAGCCAGGTTCCAGATGATGGACACTCAGCTGGCTCTGGCGGCAGAAACCTTTAACGGATTGATTGTCCTTCAAAGGACTGTAAGTCAATCCATGCCTTAATGGACATTATGTTTAGAGTGGGCGTTTTGACGTATAATTTCTCTGTTTAGCTTAAGGACTTAGCTTTCACTGACCTGGAGGACGTAGCCATCAGTGACCTGGAGGGCTTAGCCTTCACTGACATGGAAGGCATAGCCTCCTTCACTGACCCTGAGGGTGTAGCCTTCACTGACCCAGAGGGCGCAGCCTTCACTGACCTGGAGGGCGTAGCCTTCACTGACCCGGAGGGCATAGCCTTCACAGACCTGGAGGGCATAGCCTTCACTGACCTGTAGGGCATAGCCTTCACTGACCCGGAGGGCGCAGCCTTCACTGACCTGGAGGGCGTAGCCTTCACTGACCCGGAGGGCATAGCCTTCACTGACCCAGAGGGCGCAGCCTTCACTGACCTGGAGGGCGTAGCCTTCACTGACCCGGAGGGCATAGCCTTCACAGACCTGGAGGGCATAGCCTTCACTGACCTGTAGGGCATAGCCTTCACTGACCCGGAGGGCGCAGCCTTCACTGACCTGGAGGGCGTAGCCTTCACTGACCCGGAGGGCATAGCCTTCACTGACCTGGAGGGCATAGCCTTCACTGACCTGGAGGGCATAGCCTTCACTGACCTGGAGGGCATAGCCTTCACTGACCTGGAGGACGTAGCCTTCACTGACCTGGAGGGCATAGCCTTCACTGACCTGGAGGACGTAGCCTTCACTGACCTGGAGGACGTAGCCTTCACTGACCCGGAGGGCATAGCCTTCACTGACCTGGAGGGCATAGCCTTCACTGACCTGGAGGACGTAGCCTTCACTGACATGGAGGGCATAGCCTTCACTGACCTGGAGGATGTAGCCTTCACTGACCAGGAGGATGTAGCCTTCACTGACCTGGAGGGCGTAACCTTCACTGACCTGTAGGGCGTAGCCTTCACTGACCCGGAGGACGTAACCTTCACTGACCTGGAGGACGTAGCCTTCACTGACCTGGAGGACGTAGCCTTCACTGACCTGGAGGACGTAGCCTTCACTGACTTGGAGGACATAGCCTTCACTGACCAGAAGGGCAAAGTCATCACGCTACTCTTCAAGCATTTTCTGAACATTATCTCCACTCTGTGCTTTTCTCCTCAGCTATCAGTCTTCATGTGTGGTTGTATGTTGGATTTTGGTACTGTTGTAGCAAAAATATCTCTGCAGTCAGCATAGGTTTTCTGTTGTTAACTCCAACGGGGTTATATTTTTGAAACAATATTTAGTACGCAATATTTTTATCAAAATTCTCAATAAATCAATGAAAATATTTCTCCCTCAGTGATGACTACATTGAGTGAGATTTTTGTGCATTTAAAATAATGTAGAGATTCAGAACATTTAGCATATTCTTTATGATGGCAGGTTACACTGCAGGAGGCCGGCTTATGACCATCGATGACGAAACAAAGTGATGTCCAGTCTCCCCTTTTTGAGTGGCAAATGATTGCAGGTAGAGCTCGCAAATACCACTGCCACAACGCGTTCTTCATGCCGGTGATCATAGAGGGGTTTGAGGGAGGCGTAAACCTTTAGGTCAGGTTAAAAACTTGTGAATCAAGCAAAACGCCAGAATACATAAGGGCAGAATACATTTTAATGGACTTTGTTTAATATGTCACTTCACAATCTTGCAATAAACAGCAGTCATTAAAAAAATATGTATGCTAGGGGCCAGATGCACGAACGCTTTTTTTTTCATGCATATGTGTCATTTACTCATGTAAATTCAGGTGCGAGTCACACCTATGAATCTGCAATAACTCGCAGAAAGAAGCTTTGTGAATTGGGTCAAATTTCTATTGAAAGCCGTTGCTAGTTTTTCTTGGCACTCAATGTGTTTGTCCCTCGTTTTTTTTTTTCGGAGAGGGGTATATTATTGCTTCTTCCTATTCTTTCAGAAAAACAATATTAATCCCCCAGAAACTTATACAAAGGAAATATACTATGTGCCCGATAAAAAGGTGAAGCAAGAACATTTTGTAACATTGTCTACATCTCTTTTTCACTTCTATCCTAATTTTTCTATTTTGCATTGTGGTGACCCTCTAAAAAGGCTTCCCACGCCTTTTGCTTAATTACTTCTCATTAGCAACTAACATAGGAGCCTTCGCACATAATTACAAATATGATCATTAGTGTATGGAAACAAACTCTTCTTTTATACTGTCATTAGTTATTCTGCCTTATGGAAATGCTCATTAGAAGAAGCTACCCACCACCTGGTTTAATAATGATAATTAAGGCATGATATGCCAATTTGTTTTCCCAAGCTAGTTTCAGTATCTAAGCTTCACATTTAAAAATGCAATAATTCAGATTTTAATTTTCCTAGCATTTTATTACCAGTATGAGATGTGCTGCTTAAAAAAAGATTTCAACAGCACAAACATAGATTGATTCAAACCTATTATACCCTCGTCGCCACAGACCTGAGGTCAACAACAGGAGGCAACCCAGCCATGTGTGGCTTGCTTGAGGATATAATTGTCTCTCATGAGAAGCCACAACTCTCCCAGGGATGAATGGTGTGTACCTCGTTCTGAAAAGTTTGCTCTGGGTTGAATGTTTCTTCTCTGCAGGGTTCACATAGATATCTGCCTTAATCATGGAAGTGAGTACGGTGTGTTTTGCTGTATGTAAAGTCTTATCATCATGAGTAGCAGGTAAATGGCCACACAGATGCAGAAGCCTTGCTAGTCTTTTATTCTTGTCCTCTCTGTGACGTTTATTCTGCTACATCTGGGTGAGCTCGTCGCCACCCATAGTGTCCTGCAGTGAAATTCCCTACTCCTCCCCACTCTTCCTGTACAGTCCCTGGAACAGGAAGTGGCGTCCAGGATCTTGGCTTTGTCCCTGGATTGACTAAGAATTACAGGGTGATATTGTCCTCAAGAAGTGACACTGTAGCACTTTTGGGCTCTGTCTGTCTGCCTCTCCGTTCGTTAGCACCAGAACACACCAATGCATCTGAAAATGTTTCAACAGGAAGCAGGGGAAGGTTAAAGTGTGGTTAAGGGAAAGGTAAATAATGCTATGAAAGGAGCAGTAGGGGAGGGGACTCAGATGCCTAATATCCAACATATGCGTCCCCAAGACAGATTAAGTGACACTTGTAACTTTTGAAAGTGATTGTCCATGTCTTGTAATCCCCTTCCCCTGCATTCTCTGAAGTGTGCGGATCCATGAGTACCAGAGAACACTGACCCTCGCCAATCCAGATACTGCTCCCAGGCTATATATAGCACTAAGTAGCATGAGAGCAGTGCCAGGACTGGCTGGGCAGATGGAGCCATCATTCCATCAGAGACTCGAGGACTACATCTGTGTTTGCCCCGGCTCCCTACCCCAGCACAGGTTCCAGACTGCTAATGCCCCGGTTACTTACCGGTAATCGTTATTTAATCTGAGTCCTAGTCTTCCTCGCCACAGTAATTACATAAAGAGCTTCAGCCTCCCACATAAACTCCCAAGTCAAAAGTTACCATACTAGCCTTCCATCCCTCCAATATGGCTGACATCCTCTTCCTTGTATATAGAGGAAGTCTACCCACAGCACATCCTATCACCAAGGCCACAACCAAGAAGAGATGAAGCTATACACAACAGGGCAGGGAGCGATGGGAAACTACAACTGTGGCGAGGAAGACTAGGACTCGGAGTAATGAAGATTACTGGTGAGTAACCGGGGTATTACCCCCTCGTCCATCTTCCTCACCAGAGTAATTACATAATGAGCAGATACTAAAGCAAGATCCAGCTTCATCAAGAACATAGAGAAAACATAAACTAAAGGAAGAAACTGTAGAACATAGTCCAATCCAAAAAGAGAACAAAACGTTCCCACACAGAAACACAACACCAAAACACAGTGTCAAACTGAATCAGCATATGACAGAGATGCACCCTCACCAACCTCCAATCTTAAGAAGACCAAAGGGTAGGAGGAGACGTTCACAGGGCTGCAACACAGACAGCCACCATGGACAGCACCATGACTGCAAGCCAAGAAGCAGCCACAGAACCAGCAGACCATAACCGAATCCGACCACAACGCGGCCCAGAAAAGCAGAAGTCCAACAGAAGAGACCGCACTCTCTACTGGGCTAAAAGGCACAGCCAACCAGAATGGCACCGTCTGGGATAGGCACAACAACCACACCAAAAACATACCCAATAGAAGGGGGAAAAAAACAACCCCAGAGAGTGGATTAGTACAAAAATTAAAGGGAGTGCAGCCACTACACACCCATGGAAACAAGAGGCGACACCTGGAACAAAGTGGAGGGGAGCCCCAATAACACCCCAGGAGCCAAAAACGCAGAAGAAGGTCCGGCCACCGGAAGAGACCTCAACACACCAACGCATCAAGCAGAAAAGAAGGCCACCAAAATGCCACTGCAAGGCCCAAAACAACAGTACAACTGACTCCAGAGGACCAAACTGCTCCCCTTGCGAAACACAGAACCCCAAAGGCAAAAAGAAAACCAAAGAGGTGTCGCCACCAAGGCCCCAGGGTGCCACATCCCAAAAGAGACCAACAAGTGGGACACAATGGGCACCGGAGAACCAACACAAGGATGCCCAAATGCCCCCAAGAGCCTCACACAGAGCCCAAAAAGAAGAAGGGAAGAGTCCATCCTCCACCCAAAACTAGCGGACCAAAGAAAACCAGCGCTTGCAAGGGTTCAACATCATAAACCACCAAACCCAACCGAGCACACCAAGCACCAAAAGCAACCCAATGCGGGGCAGAAGTGTGCATGGCAGAGGGATGGTGGGACAGCCAAAACAAAGCAGTCCCAACACAGCACACCCTCCAGGTATCAGGGCCAAACCTCCAACAACTATGTCCGAAGGTTCAACGCCTGCAACATGGTGCCTGGAGCCGTGGACCCAGAAGCGGGCACAAACAATCAGGAAGCACCCTATGGGGCTGGACAGCGAAAACTAATAAGAGGGGAGACCATAGGATCCCTGCCATCCCGATACGACCAGAAGCACAAAGGCCCAGACCAATCCGATCACCCGCAACACCCAGTGGAGCAACGGAACTGGTGGAAACACATACAACAGGCCCATAGGACAAATGAAAGACATCGTGACCACCCATCAAGCAGGCATCACCAATACCACCACCAATACCACCACCACCAATACCTCTGCCAAAACAAATACTACCAATATCAATGCCACCACCACCAATTTCAATACCACCACCACCAATACCACAACCACCACCAAAACCACCACCAACAATACCCCCACCACCACAAGCACTGCCACCAATACCATCACCACCACAAATACCACCACTAATACCACCACCACCACCAATACCACCACTACCACCAATACCACCACTACCAATGCCACCAATACCACCACCACCAATTCCACCAATACCACCACCAATGCAACCAATACCACCATCACCACCACCAATACCACCACCACCAATACCACCACCACCACCGAAACCAAATTCACCACCAATACCACCACCCCCAATACCAATACCACCACCACCAATACCAATACCACCACCACGAATACCACCACCAATACTAATACCACCACCACCAATACGACCACCAATACTAATATCACCACCAATACCATCACCACCAACACCACCAATACCACCACCACCACCAATACCAGCAATACCACAATACCAACAATACCACCAATACCAAAGTACCACAAATACCACCAATGCCACCGCCAATGCCACCACCAATGCCACCACCAATACCACCAACCCCAATACCACCACCAATACCACCACCACTAATGCCAGTACCACCACTACCAATACCAATTCCGCTACCACCACCAATACCACCACCATCACCACCAATACCACCACCACCACCAATACTAACCACCAATACCACCACCACCAATACCACCACCACCAATACCACCACCAATATAACCACCACCAATACCACCTCCACCAATACCACAACCATCAATACCAATACCACCACCAATACTACCAATACCACCACCACCAATACACCAATACAACCAATGCCACCGTCAATACCACCAGCACCACCACCACCACCAATATCATCACCACCACCAATACCACCACCACCACCAATACCACCAGTACCGCCACCACCAATACCAATACCACCACCAATACCAATATCAATATCAATACCGCCACCAATACCAGCACCACCAATACCATCACCACCATCAATAACACCACCAATACCAGCAATACCACCAATACCAACAATACCACCAATACCAACATACCACAAATACCACCAATGCCACCACCAATGCCACCACCAATACCACCAACCCCAATACCACCACCAATACCACCACCACTAATGCCAGTACCACCACTACCAATGCCACCACCAATACCAACACCACCAATACCACCACCATCACCACCAATACCACCACCACCACCAATACTACCCACCAATACCATCACCACCAATACCACCACCACCACCACCAATACCACCACCAATATAACCACCACCAATACCACCACCACCAATACCACAACCACCAATACCAATACCACCACCAATACTACCAATACCACCACCACCAATACACCAATACAACCAATGCCACCTCCAATACCACCAGTGCCACCACCACCACCAATATCATCACCACCACCAATACCACCACCACCACCAATACCACCAGTACCGCCACCACCAATACCAATACCACCACCAATACCAATATCAATACCGCCACCAATACCAGCACCACCAATACCATCACCACCATCAATAACACCACCAATACCAGCACCACCAATATCACCAATACCACTACTACCAATATCAATAGCACCACCACCACCACCAATACCACCACCACCAATACCAATACCCCCAGCACCAATTTCAATGCTACCACCTCAGAGCCTCTCACTCACTAGTAATCCCAGGGGCACAGTACCAGGCCAGAGCTGCAGCCAAGACTATCCCTCCCTCCATGCCTGCCACAAAGCACAGCCCGCTGTGCACCAGGAGGTGAAGCCAGGGCCCTACTACAGCTGGAGTATTTTTATTAGGCTAAAAATAGCAATGACATTACGCAATGCTACACTGCACACTCAAATCACGGGGAGGGCAGGAAATAGCCCCCCTCCCGCTATTCCTCCTGAGCCACGACAGTGTAATTACAAAGCAAAAGGTGTTGGAGCGCTCGGATCATATGTAACTCTCACTTCACACTTTGTGTCTGTGTAATTTAGAACACTCACACATCTTCTTCACTGCACTATTTATCATTACTTTGAAGACGTCGCAGGCCGGTCTCTTCCCCTGATATTTACAATCTAACAAGCGGTCTTGAGGGCCCTTTATTGCAATGCAATAGGTCTTGCATTCGCGAAAGTTTAAGCTATTAGTATTGTAAATGACAATGCCTTTTATTTATGTTCTAAAACCCAAAACATAAATAAAAGGCATTGTCATTTACAATGCAAATAGATCAAACTTGTGTGAATGCGAAACCTATTGCATTGCAAATGCTTTTTGTATATGTGGTAGCATATTTATTGGGGGAATTTGGTGTATTGTTGTGGCTGTAGGGCCACTGCGCTGGCCTTTGATGCTATCTTGAATGCAGTGAAGTGGCCGTCATGGAGGTCATGATTGACTGCCAAACATTTGTTTTCCTTGCCTTGTGTGGGGCTCCGCTTATTGTAATAGGGTAATTTAAAATGCCCATTCTAGTTCTTTTTTCATGAGAATAAGTGTCTCTAATTAATTGGCATAATTAGAAAATTATTTGATTTGGTGTGGGCTTATAAGAGCTGCGTTGAATGGCTTCCCCTTTTGCCTTTCACATATGTTGGAAGTGGATGACACATTTGTAGAGGCCGATGGAGCTGCGTTATTTAGAATTATGAGTTGATGGTTGCTTTATTTTTTACTCTGCTGTGAGGCTTATTAAATGTTTATTTTTTACAGTGAGCTGACAGGCCAGGTATCTGGACTTTAAGTGAGCTTAGCTGTGGGTACACCATGTTCCTTGTGATAAATAATACTGCAGGCTGCCATATTCTCAAGGATCTATCGCCGAGTTATCGGCGCTTTATCTCAGCCAAAGTCGCGATAAATTCATCGCCCCATTCACAAGCTGGTGCTAACAGCCGATACCACCAGTTTACCTGCGATAGCAGCAGCAAAAAACATCGCCAAGGATGACCCCGGCAACTATCGCTAATGAGATGCAGAGTAGGCGTTACCGAGCAAAAAGCCACGACAACACCACATCTCAACATTCTCAATGACCAGCCAGATCTGCGATAAGAACACTAAACATGCGATAAGGCGCGTTAGCAGCAGGAAATTAACACCTGCTCTGACCTGGTGCAAAGTCGGACTACAACCTACACCAGAAAAGGGAGCCCAGCCCAGAGCCACATCTGAAGAACAACAGATGCCATGGAGCCAATGATCATGCAGCTCTGAACCCCAAGATGGCCACAACAACCACCGCCACCCACCCCTGGTCCACCCCCCAACTCCCCGGGGCCCTACCCCGGGCACACCCCCACCTCCCTCGGACCAAGAGATTGCACATCAATGTTACGAAATCATGAACAAAATAATTCGCCTGATGCCGCAGAATCACAACAACTAACATTCATGTGAGTACAGAATAAGCAGAATCAATCATTCACTATTGAAAGTCCAAACAAAAAATCAAATTTCTCTCCAAACAACTATTTGGAAGAGTCATGGCGGGTCATCCGTGGACAATCTGTAAGTGACAGCCTGTAACACAATATCCAAGATAATAACGTGTGTCAGGCACTCAACAAAGGACAGAGAGAGAGAGAGAGAGAGCGAGAGAGAGAGAGACTGAACAAGGAGCGCAAGGACAATCGGGCCCTTGGCTCATACATGCCAACTGTTGCATGTGTTTCGCAATTGGTGCACCCTAAATCTAAGGCCTGGCAACAATTCCTGCGCGAAGGCCACATCACATTTCAGAAATGCAAGCAGTAGTCAGACTAAAATTATGCATGAAAGCTCCTTTGTCTTAATACACAAGGCAGAAGGACATCCGAACTTTCGACCTTGCTCTTCAATGCGCCCGGCACCCCTAAGTGAGATACCATACCAGACTCTAACGACTCCCATACCGCGAACTGCGCTAATGAAAGACCATCGTGTCCACACCCCACACACACTTGTCCCTGCTCAAGGTACACCTGCATGGCATGCCCCCAACATATTGATAAAAAGCAACCCATACATCCAAACATTAACACACATACGACTCATTGCGCCGAGCTGTGGCATATCATCCACAGAACTGCCTCCGGTCTGAGGAGTGCCGGTGGTACGAGACCAACAAATGCAATGGCAGGCAATCCCGGGCACATGCGCAACCCCTGTCACGTGGAACTGTACCGTGCACAAATGCTGCATCTTTTGGGAGCTCTGCCAATGCCAGTTTTGCGAATCAGTTACCGTCTGAATTTCTGGCTTGCGTACGTCACATGTGTCCAGCCCTGGTTTCACTGTCTATCATGCACATTCGAGTGGCCCTTGGAGGTCTGCCTATCCAACACAACAGTAGCTGAACTGGATTATAACCTGTGTGTGCGCACCCTGTTGGTCCACGGACAGGAGTGCAACCGGGATACCCGTGCATGGGATGCCTTGATCTGTGCTGTATGTGCTGTCAGTTGTGGATGGGAGATTGCATAAATCATGGTGTGCACTGACCACATTGAGGCGCTCCCCTATTGGGCTGTGTTGCGGATTGGTGAAACTGCGTGCACAGAGCACATCTGTCCGAACCAGTTAATGGATTGGCTCTCCCTCGTGTTCCTTGAACTCGAGAACAACTTACTTCTGGAACTGATTACCTATGAAGCTGCGCACATTCATGGATGAGTAACTACCTTCCTGCAGCCACAACTGATTGACACCCAGAGCACAGGTCCCAACACCGTGTTGCATCGTGGAGGAATGGTCCCATAAGCCAGAACAACAGTGGACATGTCTGCATTCGCCCATACTCAGAATGCATGTGCGTGCACCTACACATGTTGTCACACACCTGTGCAAGGTGATGCAGCCCCATGGACGGAGCTGCACAGCACTGTTTGTCAAAGTTCCTAAATCTGACATACTGCTGGAGGGAGACTACACACATGGCAATGTAGCATGACATGTGACCTTGTTGGTCCCTTTCACCTGCTCACTGTCAGCATAGTACACAGTTGGCGCAGTCCGATGGTACAGCTCCATGCAGATCCCATGGGCTGTGAGTCGTGTCCCCTGACACGGGGCTATGAGCAGACGCCAAACATCACATGACTCGACCAGCAAGGTAAGGTGGGCTGAGACCGTTGACATCCGTAAGGATATGTGTTCATTTTTGCCTCCCCATTTCTTGCACCTCGTCACGTTCCCATTCTGCCTGTAAGTGTCTTAAGCATTTGTTGTGGCTCATTCCTTTTCGTACTGACACGCACATGCTAATAAAGTCTACGCAACTTCACCTGTGTACAACTGCGACGAGTGTTGATTAGTATGACAAATCTTGTGCCTCAATGAGCATTGTCCGTACACAGGGAGGGACAGACTGCCGCATTTACATTGGTGGTAAATCCCTATTGCCAGCTCCACCTCTGTGAGCCAGACATTGTGTTTGGGATAGTTGCTGGTAAACCTGTGCTCTTACGTGTCTTCAGCAATGTGAGTATGGTGTCCAACGTCTTGTCATGTGGATAAATGTGATCCATGAAAACAGGCTGTGTCCACACTGATGTGTGTGAGTAGGTCATGCGTAGAGATGTTCTGTAGCCACATGCGATGGGGGACACTATTTCAGGTGTTCTACCGATTTTTACATTTCTACACACAGCCCTATATAATACATGGAGGTGGGGCTACTTTGGGGGATGCGATATTGTTGTTCATGTGCAATGAGGCCACAGCTGGTAGTGTTCTATCACCTCCGTGACGATGATCCGGTCTTCCTGCGGACTGAACCCCGTCTTCCTCTTCCTCTTCTCCTTGCCCTTCCCCGAACACGGGGTTCCTGGCTGGTTCTCCATGGGGCTTGTGGGGTTCGGATTGTCCTCTGCATTCGGTCCGGGTGCATCGATGGTGCTACACAGTTTGATTTGGTTTTAGTGTGGTTTTTTTTGTTGCTTTTATTCGGGCATTTTCCCGCATGACGCTTGGGAACTGCAGGCCTGTTGCTGGTTGTCGCTGATTTTTGTATCGCGATTTGGGGCATCGTTACTTTTTTCGCGTTGGTGTTTCGTATTTTTGTGGAGTCGCGTTGATTTTAGCGTGGTCATTTGACGTGTTATCGTGAGACTATCGCATGGTGCCACCGGCTTGTGAATACCACGTTAATACGGAGTAATTTTCCCACGATAGACTCCAATGTGGAGAGTTGCGTTAAGCTACTTTTGCGGTAGTTATCACAAGTTCTTGAGAATATACCCCTAGCTGTGTTACTGAGTAGGTTGGTAGTTTTATTCATTCTATCCCTTATTATTTGTGGAGTATTTTGTTACATGACCTATAAATAAGTCTGCCAAGTCTGTTTTCCTTTATATGTTTGGGGCTGTGCTGAATTTCCTCCATAGGCTCAAATATGGATTGTTGATCTACCGGGACGGTTTAATTAATCAGACATTAGTCTACTCGCTGAATATATAACTGTGAGTATGACATCCATAGCTGAGAGTAGTGCGCCTTTGCAGCGACGGCCTGCATAGGGCGTGTTACCGGGGCGGTGACGTGGGGCAGAGGAGGGGCAGGGTGGGAGGTTGCAAAATGCGGCACACGGCCGATTGCAGGTAATTTATGAAAAAAATAAAGAAAACGAATTTTGTTGCGCGAGCTGCATCGCATTTGGCGATGCTGCGCGCGCAACGACATTCGTTTTTTCTTTTTTTTCGTAACTTACCTGCAATCGGCCGTATGCCGCATTTTGCAACCCCCCACCCTGTCCCTCCTCTGCCCCACGTCACCGCCCAAGTAACACGCCCTATACGGGCCGTCGCTGCGCCTTTGGTAGTTACCACACCGATGGCTTAGAAAGGTTGCTTTGCTTTGGAACATATCTCAGTAGTTTGTCGGACCATTGTTTTGCAAGTGTTTTTTGCAACTGCATTCTTTTCTGCCTTGATGATCATAGGTGCAATTGGTGATTTGCTCATGAATTTCTTCTTTTTTGGTAAGCTTATATGTTTGTTATTCCAATTGCAGTGAGATGATGAAACTTGGTTCCAAGTTAATCATCGTGTAACCCATGTGCACTCACTCTCTAAGTGTTGGGACTCTAATTAAAAAATCATTGTGGAACCAATGTATTAATTATGAAGTATATTAATTATCTGAAACGCCGATTGCAATTCAGTTTGAGAAGGAAAATTCTGAATATGTCTTTCTTAAATCTATTATCATTTCGTTATTTTTTGGGAATATATTTGTATGGTATTTTTTAAACTAAATCTTTTTATTTGTTTTATGATGTTAACAAACAGCAATACAGTCTCCAGTGTGCCCCATCCTCATCAATATAGTATGCTATCAATACTGCAAAGAATTGTGTACACTCAAACCATTCAACCAAGCAGTTACCCATTGAGACAATGATTAAGCCATAGGTTCCATACGTTATGATCTGTAAACTGATTTTTCAGCAGCAGTGCAGTAGTCCATGCCATGCAGCCACATCTGGAGTGGAGAAGTCTCCCCATGTGTCCACTGTCAGATAATGTCTTGTTCTGCAACCAGTAAGCCCGTAGCCACCACATTCCATGCAACGGGGGACCATTTTAGTCTCCCCAAATGCCAAGGATTGCATGCTTGGGATATAGCTCCAGGTAAGTGCTAAGAATTTCACAGAGGGGGTTTGTCTATCTGGGGCCAATAGCGACTTGTCATCTGGTAGGCCCAGAGTATGTGGGAATAAACCCAATTGTCCACATGACAACACGGGCATCATGAACTCTGCCTCCTGCCCATGGTCCAAAGTTTAGTCAGGTCAAAGTATGTTCTATCATAATATTTAAATTGTATTAACCATAGTCTGGAGGAAATGGCTAAGCATCTCAAGGTCATGTTGGTTTCAGTCCATTCCGCATCATCGAGGATGCCTACATCATGTTGCCATTTGGACCTCAGGATCCTCAATGGATCAGGGTTATTAACCACTATTGATCTTTAGATGCGTGATTTGCCCTTTTTCCCAAGCAGTTCCATTGTTATTATTGGCTCTTGTGAATTAAGCTTTGACCACAGACAGCAGGTTTTTGTTGTGTTTGGAGAGTGTGGCGAAGTTGCAGGTATTAACAAAAATTGAGACCTGTGTAGGATTACATCTGTGTTCAGCAGCTCATATGACTTAATGTGGTCATCCACCCACACATCCCAAATTCGTGAGATTCCTATTATGTTCCATGACCTAAGGGCCTGATATCAACAAGTGAGAAGGACTCTGGTTAGTTTGGTTAGCCTCCAGGGCACTGAAAAGCTGGTGATGATGAGCTGGAAGCCCAGTAATAGAGACAATTGTCCAGTATGCTCAATCTCCCATTTAATGGTGCTTGGGTACATTTGGTAAGTGAAGCCTGTGGCTGAACTCCGGCCCAAAGGACTCTCCTGAGAAGGGGGGTATGTTCATGGAAAAGGTAGTAGGGAAGATGTGTGGGCAGTTTTTAAGTGTGAAAAGGGAATGGGGGAGTGCAATCATTTAAAAATGTGCCCCTCCCCATTATGTATATTGGCAAGGTCTCCATTGCTTTCAAAACGTTTTTGGTTTTGGTCAAAAGTGGTGTGATATTGAGGTGTCACCACTGTTTGGGGTTCATTGAGACATATATACCCAGATAGTTGAAGGTGGTCTGTTGCCTGCCCAAACACTGTCTGGGCGGTAAAATCAGGGTGACGTACGTTAATCACAATCATAACATACAGCATCTACGTATAAGGATATTCAGCCTTCATGCCTGGACCGCCATCTGAATCCGCACACCTTAGCATTAGGCGCAGATGATGGCGCTGGTCTGTACTTCCATTGCAAAGTACCCTAGGGGGTCAGTACGTATCATAAAGCGTAGTGATGAACGCAACATTTGAAGGAGAATTGCTACCTCCATAGCCACCCAGGCGAGCCCAACATGGGACACCAAGGTGGAGTCAAAACAGTCCAGAAACAAACGATTGTTGCCTAGTAAGTAGGTATCCTGAAGCAGGAGTACATTTGGGGCCACATTTTTAGTGTACTTTGGGAGTACCCCCTAGGTTCATCTTAATATTAAGACCATTGATGTTCCAGGACAGGATTCAATACTGCCTATTGGGGTATAATTGTGTCATGGTGGTGGTATCGGTAGTTAATGGTGAGATAAACATGTGGCCAGGCAGTGTGAACCAAACTATAACAGTTAAGCACACTGTATGACGGTGCCTGTAACAAACCCTTTCCAACAACCCCCTCCTACACTTCTGGAACTAAAGTATTTGTTGCCCTGTAACTTTTAACCTATTAACAAGTTAAGAGAAAAATGGGGGTGGGGGAAGGTTCACTCAGTGAACAAAGGGAAGAAGCTAAGGGAAACCCGTCATATAGCCACTATAAGCCCCTACATTACTCCAGTATAACATGGATGATTAAGGAATTTGACCATCATATTTGGCAAGTCTTGTAGTGTGTCTAGTACCAATCTACGCAAACACAGACTGTATGCGAGAGACTGGGGGCCTAAGTGTCATAAACAAGAGAGCTTGAACCCTGGATCCACAACTTCTGTATGGGAAATCATGGCTCAGCACTTTCGTGGCTCTGGAGCTCCGATCCTGCTGCACTCTAAAGCTGATGACTTGACATCAAGTTCTTCCCCAAGCCTCTTGCATGCAGATTTTGTTTGTCTCCTATAGCATCTAAGTTTAACTCTGAGAAGTGGTCCAGTCTGGTGCAGATCAGATTTGGAGGTCTCCAGCACTTCTTGTCCATAAGAATTGGGTGTTCTCTCCTCCACCCAGTTTCAAGCATTCTTGGTAGTCTCAAATAAATATGTTTTACCTTGGTGAATTGCTTTTAGTCAAGCCTAGTACTGGAGCATGCACTTGATCTGCATTGCTCTGAGTTTAGTCTTTATGTCAATGAAGCATTTCCTTTGTTATTGCTCCAAGTCTGTTTAGAGTGACAAAAACTTTACTTTGGAGGAATCTAGGGTGACCATAGTTTTGTTGCATGCTGTTCTGAAAATTGTGTCTCGGTCCACATGATTAAGTCGTTTCAGGATATGAGGTGGGGGACCACCCAGCAGACTTTTTTCTATTAGAGCCCGGTGTGCCCCTTCAGTCATGAGACTAGCTAAGGATCTGCATTGCTCTGAGTTTAGTCTTTAAGTCAATGAACGATTTGCATTGTTGTTGCACCAAGTCCGTTTCTTAACTGTGCCACCTTTCTCTAGAGCCGAGTGACATCTGATTTGAGGGACTGCACATTGTCTTTCTTTGCAAGTTGAGAAGGCCCACATCCACCATTCAGGCCCCTCACCACTGCACAGTGGGGTAGTCTGTATCTCCCGGGGGCTCTGCACTGTGGGTCCATCTCTCATAGTGGCATCTTCTGGGCCTCTATCTCCCTCACTTCCACTTCAGTCATGCTCCACCAAGCAGGGACCACCTGGTTTGAGCCTTGATCCCCCACCTCACCTGGTCACTGGGGTGCCGCAAACTAGGAGGAACCAGGTGACCAGTGTCCGGGTAGCTTCCTCGTAGTCGCCTGGCTAATGATTTCTTCTAGACCCAAGGGCGACCCCCAAGACTGATTCTCTGGTGCTTCAAATTACAGTAACCTGTGAGGCACTAATACTGGTAAAACATTTGCACTGAGAGGGAATACACTAAGACTGTATTTGTCCCTGCTTTTGTTTACTCTGGCAGTTGAACCCTTGGTGGAAAAGGTCCGACCTACCTAGGAAGTCTGGAGATTTGGTTTGGAGAAGATGACTCTGTCACCTGTCTCTTCTCTGGTGATATAAGGTAGGCATAGTTGGCCCCTATATAGTTATTTTCAAACGTGGTGAGAGCTCTGATAGTTTTCGCAAAGTGTCTGGGTTTAAATTTAAGTATCACTAAAAATCAGAAATGCTGAACCTAAAGGTGTGTAGGGAAGGACTTGAGGTAGTCAGTAGGAGGTTACCTTCCATAAGGGCAATCACAAATGTATGTACCTAGTAGTTAACATCACACGAATGCTGCAAATGAGGCAAACCTGCCTCTACAGGGGAATGATAATGGAAAAAACATAGCCCAATGGAAACACTTCTGCATTTCTTGGATGGGAAGCATGTAGGTAATAAAAATGAACGTGTTGAGAAGATCACATATAGATTATAATGTACCATACGAACTGATTACCGTGCATCGTACCAATCTCGGTGAAGAGCAAAACTAAATCCAATGAATGTGCAGTGACTTGATTTTGAATAGGAAGGCAGAAAGGCTCTTGAAGCACTTACTGAAGTCTAGGGTGGTTAAATGTGTATTAGGTATGCCTCTGCCTACAACATCTTTAATTTGATATTGCCAATCTTATTGTCTACAATTTGGGCTGCCTGACCTACCAACCATGTTTCTTTGCTTTAGTCTATTATTTTAATTTAAGCTCTGCACCGCACCCCAACATTTTAACCTTCTTTGTTGGTTTTATGTTTATGTTAATTTTATTTGCTTTCCTTGTGTAAGAACACCTTTCAGAGGACCACGGGAACACAGGGGCTACTTGGCTCAATTATGGTGGCTGAGGCCTTTCACTCCTGATGTCCCTGGACCCGACCTACTATGGATCCTGCTCAGCTGGGCCAAGCACCCCTTCTGCACCGTGTCTCCGTGGTAGCTGTGGCGAACAGCATAGACTCCTTCAGGGGGGCTGTAGATACAGGTAAGTGAGAATGAATCATAAATCAAAGTGCAGACAGTAAAATAAATAAATAAATATCCAGCCAAATACTTGTTTTATAAGAACAATGAGTATTTTATTTCTAACTCTACACATGCAGAGGAAAACAACAGAAGCAACAATACAATCCCCCTTGAGGTCGGGGCTCTAGTAGTTGTGAGGCAAATCATTCCCAACCTACTTCGTGTATCGCCTTCAGGGTTATTCCTCATTCACTGGTGGCTGCATCGGTGGATGTAAACTATTAGGCCATACTCAAGCATTCCCTGTTGACTCTTCGTGATTTCAGACAGAAGTGTCTATGGTGCTGCAGCACCTTCAGCAGTGAATCACCCGGGGTCCCAAAGGCCCGGTGTCCGTCTTACCAACTCTAGCGGTGTGACAGTGTTCTGTTCAGCGGTGCAGCGAGTGCTCTCTCCTGGGGTGTTCCTAAGGTCAGTTCCTGTACAGCGCAGTCAGACCACTTGCGATGGATGCGGCAGCACCCGGTGGCGCAGGCTCTTCCTGTCGAGCAGTGCTGCTGGTCGGGTTACAGTGATCGGAGCTTTTCCTGCTTCTCGGACATGAAAGGTAAGTTGCTCTTCCCCTAAAAAAGGAGGGGGAGTTCTCCGGCTCCCGACTGGGGATCCTGCGAGGGTGTGACATTCTCAGCGACATCCAGCGTTCTTTGGCAGTAATCCTCTTGTACAGGCTGCAAACTGAACAGTTGGCCAACGCCATACTGACAGCCACTTCTGGCATACAGGGTTTTAGCATTGCTCACTATCGGGCACAGACTCTTCAGTGCGATTGCCCTGAACACAGCAGACAAACGTATCACACAGGGTCACTGCTGCATGGTAGTGCAGGCTTGGTGCTTCCTACACAGCCCACTTCACATGGCTGAGATCACAGTGGCCCTCACCTGACATGCGTGGGTTATTGGACTGTTCCTGCACATGGGCAACCAGATTGGTGCGCAACCATTCTCCTCACACCTCGCTCATAGATTCCTCTTGGCAGCAGGGCTCCACAATGGACCTCACCCCCTCCAATACTTACCTCTTCCTTAAAGGGCACACTGGTATTGACAAGCAGGCAGGTGATGGTGCTCAAGGCTCCAAAACAAGTGATCTTGGTCTCCCTGGATGATGTCTTGTCACCTAGCAGGAAGACTAGCAGGCCTTGCCCCCCCTTCACCCTGACGTGGTCACTGACAGAAGTCTTTCAGAGTATACCTTCCACACACAGCCCCTCTGTCTGCTTGTCAGATGACAAATTATTGGGGACTCACCCGCCCTTTCTTATAGTCCTTTATCAGACACCAAATGTGATGTAGGGTCTGGGTCTTTAAACTTTTATGTTGGGTTCTGCTGCTGTTGAAGTGGTCACATCTCCTTTTCATCTTCTTTCACTAAAGATGTCTGTTACAGCAGGTACCACTCTGAATCTGATTGTCCATAACATAATTCATGGGAGCGATCAGAGTTCACACCTGGATATCAGCCATAGTGATGTGTGCCTCAAAAAGTTAATCTCAGCCCCCCCAGCCCTACTCTTTATAATTCTCTTATCAATCCCAACTCCCTTTCCGAGATGTGTCCAGACCCCTTCCTTGGCATCTAATACTGAATCCAAGAGCAGTCTTTCCAAATTTAAAGGAAGTCTCATACTTCTTCCCTCTAGTGTGTCCCTACCCAGCTCACAGGGATGCACCAATACACAAATCTGTTTGAGGGGATACCAGGCATGACTTGGCTTCCCAAAATGGAACCCAAGGTCCTCCATACAATATACTTTTGCAGGCACACTCACTCAGTGTACATTCATAGCACACTTTCTGTTCAGCACTAATATCTCTTTGCATTGTACCCTCACAGGTTCACAAGCTTTCAGCACACACACAGTCTGTGAGCACTGTTCAGCGCTGATGCTAGTCTATGTTTAACCAGGGTGTGTTATTTCAAAACAAATGCACTGCCAGTACATACATTCACTATGGGCACACTGCACAACTCTTCACCTTTCATGTGTTGTACTTCATGCAAGCACACATACACCCAGCAGCTGTGGTTCCCTTGCACATACTGCACAGCCTCCACATCTCTCATTTATTGTATTCCTCTCAGGCATACATACACCCAGTACATTTATAAACAACACAAGCACCACACAGTACTACTACATCCTTGTACTGTACCGTTCCCAGTCACAAATACAACCAGTGCAGAGTTCCTACTCCTGCACTATGCAGAATGCCACAACTAACTGATGTAGGACATGGTTGAGTTAAGCACACAGCGGCAGAACTTTTAAAAAGGTGAATGAGTCTGTAGGCCTCACTCCAGTTGCACAGGGTAAAAAGGTCCTGTTTATTACTACTGATCACAACATTGTATGCTGCCACCACTGCGCTTGTGTTTCTTAACTCCTGGTGAGGGCTGTAGCCTTTCCACCACTATGAAGGAAGCGCTTTGAGAGTCCCTTCACGTCCAACAAGACCGCAATCTGTGATACAGGCCTATGTCATGGCACGCACGCATGATCTGTGTTTTCCTGTGAAAAAACAATCAGCATTAGGGTTCCTGACAAAAATACAGTTTGGCACTCGGACCTGGCTTACATTTCTCTTACCATGCAGAAGACTTTTCTGTCCCAACACTCAGTAAGTAAGTTGGCAGCCGGAGCACACAGAGTTTTGTTTTTTTCCAGTTTCTGTGGGACTGAATCTAAGTCCTTCCTTGTGCTCCCTCGAGGTTGATTGGCTCCATCCACCTGTCATACCCCCGCAGACATCTTCTGTTTGGGCTATTTTATGCCCGCAGCAGGTGTGCTGCTGAAAAGGCAAAAGTGTGCTTACGGCAAACCAATCTGTGCCTGTTCCCACACCATATAAGCAGAGGATTGCTGCCAGTCATTTTCTATAAGAGAAAAGATTTCTGATTTACTCTCCGTTCCTTTTCTCTCTTTATCTCCCCATCCAGTCCCCCAGTTTAGCTGTAATCCTTCCTCTTCAGAATTTCCTATTATATCTCTTAGACCTCCTTGTATATAACTTTGCTCTCCACTTGCCTTACATAGTACTCCCAATTATACGAAGGCTTATTTGTTTCCCCTTTGACAGCATGGCACTAAGTCCCTTCTTTTTCTCTCCTTATGTAATCTTCTCAGACAATTTTATTGTTTTTTTCTCAGCTCTTAATCTTACTCAAACAGTGTCAGGACCCATTTGTCAAACCAGTTACACGATTGACCTTATTTTTAAAAATCCTGGTCTGTATAATATAATTCTTTGCTTGAAGTTCTGACCACAGGGTCATCCTGGTCTGACCACACGGTCATACTATTCGGAATCATCCTGTCCTCCCAGTTGAGGACTCTTGCTTTCCACATGACTATATGGCTTGGGTATAATCTGACCTCTAATGCTTTGCTACTAGATTCCTCTAATCTCACTCCGCACTCTGATGTTAATACCAGTGCAGAAACTTTAAAAGCCTGTATAGCTAATTCTGTGAACACCATATTTCCCCTGAAGCCCATTAAACTAAATCAAAATTCATCTTCCTCCACTTGGTTCGTTGAAGAGATGATCACTGATAAAAGATGCTGCAAGACATGTGTAATATATTAGAGATGAAATTATCACAAAACAGATAACTCTATCCACAAATCTGAACTGATCAAATATAAAACAATTTTAAGACAATCTCTACCTAAGTATTATCAGAAGTGGGTAATTGCAGTCAAAACTCATACTAGATAGCTCTTTTACATCTTCAATAGTCTTGATCATCCTTCTGTTGATACCTTCACGGTAGCACCTTTCCACCAACTATGATCTCAGTTATCAGGTTTCTTTCATGTTGCAATTGGCAGTCTTTTAAACACTTACTGCATTTAATTTTATAATTCTTCAATTAGATACATCCAATAGAACAAGTGGTCGGTCAATCTGTTCAACTCAACTCTGTCTTTCATGAGTTCAATAAGTCAGGATGACATGTTTTTATCAACTGAAATCTATTTTTTCTGGCTCACCCCTCAAAACCCACTACAAACCCTTCTGCTATGCCCAGCTACTGTCCCATCTCACATCTACCACATACAGCCAACATCACTGAAAGCACTGTGACTCAACACCTTTCCTCATATATCAAAGAAAATGATATTCTAAATTTTTTACAATCAGTTTTTCATTATAAATTGGGTATGGAAACCATCCTGGTATTAGTTAGAAAGGACAGTAAAATAATCCTAGACAAGGTGGATCGGGTGGCGCTTTTGACACAGTGTTGCTTGTTGACATTAGTTTCAGGGGCACTACTTGGGTATGGTTTGCTTCCTTCCCAAAAATACAACTCAGGTGGTGTCACTTCCTCCTTTCTGCTCTCTCTTTAAAGACAATCAGTGTGGTGGTCCCCAGGGTTCTCTCTTAGACCTTTGCTTTGCAATATCTATGTGTCTCCTCAGGTTGACCTCTTTCAATCTTTTGGTCTTACATTTTATGTGCATGTGGATGACATGCCATCTTGCAGTACCAACTTTTAAGCTGTCTCTATAGCCAACTGTATGAACTCTAACTCACTCCTCAAAACACAGGTAAAAAAAATACTATTGTTTAGACAACTCCTCAGCCTGGTCTTCCACCTGGTGACCCAAGCTCTAGACGCCACCTCAGTAGTTCATATTCCTAAATTTAGGAAAGCTCGTATGGGTGACCAAGCATTTGCCCTGATTACTGCAAAAGCTAGGAATGCCCTGCCTATAAACATCCGTTCTGAAAAGAACACTAGAAAATATTGTAAATTGCTCAAAACTCATCTGGTCCGTCACTCATCTGCTTAGGGTGTGGTAAGGCACCCTTCCATTAGCACCTGGATACCCTACACCTATCACGTTCTCTACAAAATATCTCATCATCAACATCTTCAAATAATATTATGGTTTATTGCAACTCTACTTGATTTCAAATTGTCACTGAAACAATCTGATGAACACTGGGCAAAGATGGGCCAAGCAACCATATGTAGGTTCAGTTGAGATCTGATCAGGGTCGCTAGTGAAGATAGGCAAACCTTTATCTAAGTGAAGTGGCCAGTCCCATTATGGAGTTATGTGATAAATTGACAGGAATTATGCAATTTCTATATAAACCCATCTGTAAAAACCCACAGTTTACTTCAGCACTGTGACCGAGCAAGTCTGAGAAATGAAAATGGGTGAATGTAGGGTGTTGTCAGAATTATTTTTTCTGCGTAAGATTAAATTGTTTGAAGATTGCTAGAAGGATTTTGGCTATGAGGAGGGGAGAGGTGGATCGCATTAAAATGAGTCATTGGTTCACAAAGCAGGGAGATAGGAATTGGGGCATGGGAGAAAGTGGATTTTTAGATGGGGTTGGATGGCGGTCAACTACAGGTAGCTATGGCACATATCAGACAGACTTAGCTTAAAACAATGTGCAAAGCATATAAGGGTACCAAAACAGTTAAAAAGCCAAACACACAATTAAACAAAAATCCCAATTTGTCACACTATACTGGGTCAAAGTCAAAAGCTAAGGCTGACTGCAATGGATTGCCGGTCAGATACAAGGAACAGGTTCGTATCGGTGACAAGTTTACCTTCTGACATAGAAACTTTTACAAACAAAAAGTACTTGTCAATGAGTACTCAGCATGGCAAGCTGCAAGCTGGATCCAAAGCGTGGCTCAACAATGACAGGTTGCTGAAGAGCAGGGTCCTATTGCGCTCAGCGAAGAAGGTGGGCACCGAAGAAGGTGGGAATGCTCTGAGTGGGCAAAGTTTGAAGTCTGTGCTGAGGAAGGCCTCGACTTTGATCGGATGCTGCTTGGCGTCTGTCCCAATGAAGCTCTCCATGTTCGGATGTAAATACTTTTCTGGATGCCAGATCTCCTTTTGGTGGGTAATTTGGCAAGCCGAGGCTGACCATCGATATGACGTCAATATCTACAGCTTTAAAGGCCACCCTAGTCACCATCGGTTCTCCAGATAGAAAGTTGGTAAAACGTTTCTAAGTCTCACTTCTTGCATTTTGGAGACATGGGAGTACTCTCTAACATTAGCCAAGGGTCCAGGGCCTGGGGTGCACCACTGTGAGGCTTAGGACTCACTCCAAAAAATGCCACTGGGATGGCCCAGGGCTGTTGAAACTGGTCAACTGCCTCCTTCAGGGAAGTGGGCTTCCCACAGCTTTTGTTTCACTGTAGCTTAACAGGAGGTTAGCCAACTGACTCTTGGAGTCTACTTCTTTTTCCTAGGTACTAATGGGAGCAATCCAGCCCTTAGGTTCTCACAGGTATCAATAGCAGGTGCAGACTTTCTTCTGTCTTCCACAGGTCCAGTAGCGTTTCAAGAAGGGCATCCTGATGTGACACTTTTATTATGCCTGGGACTATCCTTTTGTTGTAAATAAAACAGCGATATGATTAAGCATTCACTGAAGACATGTGCTCTTCATCTCTGAATTACGTTTTTTGCTTTATATTGACTAATGTTCGGACTCCATTTTGCTTAGCCGTCCGCCATCTTGTATGGCCACGAAGCCACGTGCTCTGCACGAGAAGAGTCTTATCTCTTCATTGGTCATTCCCGAGATCTGCCTAGCAACAGTCTATAAATAGCCCCTTGTACGTTTGGTGTATATTCAAGACTGACCACATCTGTTACTAATTAGGCTTTGCTCGAATGTGTTTTCGCGGGTCTTAGGAACTGTTAACTCCGTCCATGTATTGATCATGTATTGAACATGTCCATATAAGGCCACAAATCTTGCTTCATGTTGTATCCGCCTACTTATGAGCCCCCCTATTGTGTATAAAAGGGGACCATGCGCACAAGTTCTTTGTGCTACTCTGTGCAATACTGTAGAGTGTTGTGTAGGTTGTAGGACCACCTTTGAAGGTTAATAAACTTTGTCTTTGTATTTGCAGTTTCCGTGCCAACTTCCTTCTAGTACTTCGTTTACAGAAGGGCGAACCCTTTGTACTTGCGGGCCTAGCTGGGGCCTGTACTCATCAATTGGCGCCCGTCACGTGCCGCTCATCGGCGACTCGGACACTCGAAGGATTGGTCGTGACGAAGGAGTGGAACCTTGCCGGGGACGTGATCACTGCCAGCGGCGCCTTTAGTCCTGGCATCCCGAGGCTTTCTTCCTTCCCTTTCGAGCTGACCATCTGGGTGGTGCCGGTCCTCGACTGAGACCCCTTCTGTCGGTTTTGCCGTGCAATAGCCGTTTGGGCGAATTTGGAACTTGGCGGTTGGAACCTGGACGCTCTTGATTGGTAAGAACCGCTGTACGGTACTTGCTGCGAGCTTTTGAAGCCTGGGTTGGCAAGGCTATTTGATTTGATTTGTGATGACCGGTCATATTTTGAAATGAATAATGTGAAAATATATGCGTTGCAACACATATAGGCAGGTAATGTGGAGATATTTCTCCGGAGTTGTTTGAATTTGAACGGCGCAACGTTTAAGTGCCACTTTTTGATAATATTGCATATTTTGCACTATTCTTGGACATGCCTGCTTTGAGCGCACTCCGTAAGTGGTGCTGCTGTTTTGGGAACCGGTTAAGTCTTGAGGAATCTGAGCCAGCCCCCCCAGAGGGGACTCCTAATAGGGATATGTATGTGAAGCACGGTCTTTCCCCTATAATGTACAGCACATTGTGGAGGAAATATACCAAGAAGGATCCTGAGTTGCGATGGCCTTTGTATGGATCGTTTGATATGCGTAAGATTGAGTATGTGGAGCAGTGTATATGTAAGCGGCGTGCAAGACAAGACATGTTTGAATGTATACGATTTTGGGTGAAAGAAGTGCGTGAGCGCGAGAAACGTGAAAAAGCGCTGAGTGACAAAGAACAACGGAAAAAGGACCATGTGAAAGCACAGGAAGCGAAACAGCGTGCGGAAACAGATCTGCCGGAAAAACAGGAGAAAGAGCACAGGTTGCAAATATCGGGTCAATATGCTGTTCGGCAGCCTCATTATCCTGTCCTTACTAATCTTGAAGATGATTTTTCTCTATTAGATCGTTCTCCGCCACCTTATGTTGGCCCGTCCGCTCCGGGAGTCAAGGATCCTGGATTGCTCAAGGAGAAGGTAGACACGCGTTGCATGTTATCAACTGATCGCATGGGTGAGCTTCGGAAAGTTTCTTTTCGTGCGCTTAAAGATAAACTATCTCTCGCTGAATTATTGTCGTTTTTGGAAGGATGGCAGGATAGGGAAAAGTTATACTTTGCTGAAACTTTTTCTGATGAAGTGGTTACTGCTTTTCGAAAATATTCCGATGTTTTTGAGCCTGATGATATAGTGTTAGATTCTAAAGCATTACGTAACGGTGTCCTTTCTCCCTCTAAGGTACCCGATGCGGTTCGACGGCTGTTTGCGTTACGGGACGCGATGTTTGAACTCAAAGAGAAAGCACGCCAAAAGAAAGAGGAGGAGGAGCAATCGAATCCGAATGCAGGTGGAAAGCAGTCGTCTATCATTCACTCAGATAAGATTGAATTAGTGCATGCTAAGCCGATGCGAGAGGCAGCGCCTCTGTACGTTCCTCCTAAGGGAGCGGGAACTAGTTCGAATATGTCTTCCCCCAATGCTAGAGGATATTTTGTGTACAATTGGGTTTACACTCCTTGGCATAGGGCTGATGTTATGGCATTAAAGAAAGCACTACCCGATCCCCGAAAGAATCCTGCCGCCTTTTATGAGGAAGTTGAAGGGGCTTTAAATTCTTGTACTATGACCTTAGCAGACATAGATTTGTTCTTTGGGCTTATCTTACCACCGGATATGTGGAGATCCGTACGGAAAGTAGATGATCAAGCAGCCTTTAAGGCGAAATGGTCTGATATAGAAGATGAGGAAAGAGAAAGAAAACCCGCGCAAAAGCCACCTCAGCTTATTCTAGACCTCCCAGCTGCTATTTTGACTAAGTTGAAAACGATTATCCCACCTAAAAAGATTGATTGTGACATGTTAGCCTCATGTAAACAGAAGGTTGATTAATCCGTTTCTGATTTCTTTACGCGATTCGAGGAAACGTTTCATGATTTTAGCGGTCAGTCGCTTACGGATGATACGGGTCGACATCTTTTTGTTGATAAATATGTGTCGAATTTATTACCAGGAGTAGCAGCTCGATTAAAAGCGAGTGAAAGCTCTTGGACCACATCGTCTCCGGCATCCCTCCTGACGATGGCTCAGTATTATGAGCGTCAGGAACAAGAAGCGAAGGGTAGCGAAGAAAAGAAGTCGAAAGACTTAAAAACAAAGGTGATGTTAGCGCAAGTGTATGGACCGCCTCGCCGGGGTGCTGAGAGAGGTGGAAGAGGGTTTTATGGTCCCCCTTTTGGTCGCCCAGATGTAACTAAGGATCAATGTGCGTATTGCAAACAGTTGGGTCATTGGGCCAGGGATTGTCCGGTATTGCAGGCACAGCGCCAGGGGCGTGGCCAGGGGCCGATGAGAGGTAGAGGAGGTTTCTCGGGACCTAGAGGACATTTAACTGATCGTGCTCGATTTGATTCTAATATGCGGCCATGTGATGGGCCTAATGTGTTTGACCGACAAAACCAGTATCAAATGTCCGATTATGAACGCCCTGGGTATCACGATTCACAGCATGCATAGGAGTGCGTAGGATGGGGGGAGGAATCAGTTGAAGTGCCAGTAGATCAGAGGGGTCCTTATGTTACAGCACAGGTTTTGGGTTCTACTGATCGGTTTCTGGTTGATACAGGAGCTACTCGTAGCGCTTTGTCCAAACAATTGGTTCCGAAGGCTCCCCTGTCTGGCTTAACGGTTACATCGATAGGGTTCGATGGCACACCTTCACTTAGCCCATTATCACAACCCCTTGCATTTCATGTTAATAGGTTTTCTACACCTTGTCCGTTTTTGCTTTCCCCGAACACGCCTGATAACATTGTGGGTCTCGATATGCTCAAACATTTCAGAGCCACAATCCGTTGCTCCCCTGAAGGAGTGCGTGTGATTCTAAACGATAACTATCCGAGGACAGGAAGGATGTGTGTGGTTGCAGAGGATACCGCATTGGCTTCTCTACCCCGCACTCTGTGGGCCACCTCGGATACTGATGTGGGACAGATGGTCATCCCCCCGGTACACATTAGGGTAAAGGAGGGAGCTGTGTTACCACGCCTACCTCAATATCGTATTTCGCAGGAGGGGAGGAGGCACTCGTGCAGATAGTGCAGGATCTCATTAAGGTGGGGGTAGTGGAGGAAGTTCCATACAATGTCTGCAATAGTCCTATCCTTCCGATATTGAAAAAAGACACTGATACTAGGGTTTATCGTTTTATTATTGATTTGAGGGAGGTGAATAAGATAGTGATACCTCAATACCCAGTGGTTTCTGACATCACGACATTGCTTACCTTGGTCCCGCCAACGGCAACCACGTTCTCTGTTATTGATTTGAAAAATGCTTTCTTTTCGATTCCTATTCATCCTGATAGCCGATACCTTTTCGGCTTTACTTTGAATAATCGTTCATATCGATTTTGTAGAGTTCCTCAAGGCTACACAGAAAGTCCTAGCATTTACAGTCAAGCATTGAAACGACAGTTGGATTCCTTTGTTTTACCTGAAGGGGTGGCCCTCATACAATATTTCGATGACATCTTGTTGGCGGCCGATACTCCTGAGCAATGTGAGAAGTGCACGTTATCTTTGCTCTCCTTTTTGGCATTACATAATCACAAAGTTTCGAAGAAAAAATTACAATTCTGTAGACCAAAGGTAACCTACCTAGGTCACCTTTTGTCTAAGGAGGGGCGTGCACTCACATTAGATCGCATTCAAGCAATTTTGGACACGCCAGTACCTTCCACACAGAAGGACGTGTGTGCATTTTTGGGACTCACTTCTTTCTGTAGGCAATGGATACTGGGTTTTTCACACATAGTTAAACCACTGTTGACACTTTTGACGAAAGACACTCCAACTCCCCTTCCCTGGTCAGACGAGTGTGGGAGTGCTTTTCAACAATTACGACAAGCCCTTTGTTCAGCACCAGTGTTAGGCACCCCTGATTATACGAAGCCCTTTACATTGTATGTACATGAAAGAGATGGATGTGCGTTATCAGTTTTAGTACAGATGCACGGCGACAAGCAGCGCCCTTGTGCATATTTCTCGGCAGTACTTAATCCTGTTGCCCGAGCGTTGCCTGGTTGTTTTCGCTCGGTCGCGGCGACAGCTGTGTCAATACGCCAAAGCGAAGGAATTGTGTTATCTCATAAGCTATTGGTGCTGGTCCCCCATGCTGTTGACGCCCTGTTGAATCAGACAAAGACGCAGCACTTAACTAGTGCTCGTCTAACAGGATATGAGCTGACGTTGTTGGCTCCTCATATCACATTGAAGAGATGTGCAACGCTAAACCCAGCCACATTGTTGCCATTTCCGGAGACTCAGCCGGAGGCACAAGAAACACATGATTGCATTTTTGTAACTGAGGAACAGACAAAGGGTCGTATTGATCTCCAGGATACGCCCTTTACAGATGTAGATGGAGAACTGTGGGTGGATGGGTCGTGCCTGAAGCTACCAGATGGTACGACTTCAGCGGCGTATGTAATCACCACGTTACGAACAGTAGTGGAGACAGCACGCATACCGCAGAAATCAGCTCAAGCAGCGGAACTGATAGCATTAACACGAGCATGTGAGCTTAGTGCAGGATTGCGTGTGAATGTCTATACAGATAGCCGCTATGCCTTCGGGGTAGCACACGACTTTGGTTTACTCTGGAAGGCGAGAGGATTTCTAACGTCACATGGAGCACAGATAATAAACGGAGAGTTAGTTCACAACCTCTTGACCGCATTGACATATCCAAAGAAGATTGCCATAGTTAAATGCAATGCACATAAAAAGGTGATAGATAAGGTGGGAGAAGGGAATGTTTTGGCAGACCGATTAGCACGAGGCACTGCGATGCAGCCTGACTCTACTGCAATTTATGTTGTGAAGTCGCAGGCAGAAAGATGGCACGATGCTAGGAGAGAAGTGTTAGAGATACAGAGGACAGCTTCCGATAAAGAACGGGAGCAGTGGTCTATTGACAGAGGACTGGATGATGAAGGTTGTTGGAGAAATAAGCAGATGGATAAATGGAAGTTACCCATAGCTTTTGTACAACCTATGGTTCAGATGGCAGATGGGCTAGCTCATGTTGGAGCTTCCGCAATTGTAAAATTACACACACAAGTTTGGGAGCATCCAGAGATTGCTAGCACGGCAAAGAGAGTGGTGCAGACTTGTATGATTTGCCTGAAGTACAATCCAGGAAAAGGGACGCGAACTCCAGCAGGAGGATTTGCAACACCCACTGCACCTTTTGAAGTTTTGCAAATGGTATATATTCAGCTTGAACACTGTAATAATCTGAAGTATGTCCTAGTAGTGGTTTGTGCCTTCAGCAAATGGATTGAGGCATACCCTACAAAAGACAATACTGCAATTACTACAGCTAAGGTATTATTGAAGGAGTTCTTCCCTCGGTATGGTGTTTGTAGATTGTTGTGGAGTGATAACGGACCTCATTTTATAGCAGACGTTATCAAGTATGTCCTGAAAGGATTGGGAATCACCCAGAAGTTCCATGCAGTGTTTCACCCTCAGTCTGCGGGACTGGTTGAGAAGTACAACGGCACTCTGAAGCTTAAGATAGCGAAAATACAAGCTTCCACTTCTCTGACTTGGCCAGATGCTTTACCTTTGGCATTATTGTCAATCAGATCAGTACCACATTCTCGAACCGGTCTCACGCCATATGAGATCGTGTTTGGACGTCCGATGAATATTTGGGGCCCACCGAAACCAAAGTCAGTGTATGATGTACCTTGTGTAATGATGAGTGATTATCTGGCGCAGTTAACCGATAAGTTGGTTTCTATTCATCAACAGGTTCGAGAAGCGCTCCCTGACCGGTCCACAGGTGAAGGCCATGATCTCTGGCCTGGAGACTTTGTGCTGGTGAAATCGTTTGAGAGGACGAGCAGTCTAGAGCCGAGGTGGTGTGGTCCTGAGCAGGTCTTGCTTGCAACGAGAACGGCTGTCCGGGTCTCCAACCGCAAAAATTGGATCCACTCTATACATTGTCGTAGAGTGCCAACCGGATTGGTGGAGCCTGCTGTATTGACCGACCATCGAGAAATCCTGACTGCGAAGAAAGGCCGCGCTGTGGACCCGGACGAGACTGAGGAGCTCTTCCCGGACCAAGCGACCCCTGGAGTAAGAAGATATCACCTCAGACCGAGGAAGTGAATTTCTGAAGTATTTAAATACGTTGTCAGAGCAGCCCCTGGGTTAGTGAAACGGAGAGCCAATGAGGCAAGGGGGGGGGATCAGCCCTGCATTAGTGTAGTGACACCCGTCTTGGCCCGATGGTGAAGAAATCAACCACTGCCTAGGGGGAAGAGTTCTGACAACCTTTTAGTTTCAGGAAGATATGGACACTTGTTTGAAAATGGAGAAGAAGAAAAATTTTTGTGCAATAGGGTTCATTGTTGCTATAGCGATTGCTGCCATAACCACGTGGTTTGTTGAGGATGTAATTCCTGCCCGTGAGTTGCTTGTTGTGTCTACTCCAGTGCCTGAGGAGCACTACTTCTACACCCTTCCATATCAAGAATTGAAGCATCGCCAATCCTATCTGAATAATACTTTCATCCAGATGCTGCATCATACCCACGTTGCTACAAATGCTACAAATTGCTGGATATGTGGTATGATGCCAGCGCATCAGAAGAAAGGGGGAACACCATTTATACCTCTCCCTTTCTCACATAATGGCTCTTGTAGGGCATGGTATACCTTGCTTTTTGCCACACGAAAACCTACAGTGGGACGATTACTCTTCAGACTTAACAAAGAGTGTCATCAGGATAAAGAAGGCTACCCACAAACCAATGGAACAATATGGGAATGGGAGGAATATCGACCAGACAATGAATCAATTCCCTACATCTTTACGAATACTAGAGACATTCATGGAAATGAGAAATTTGTTATTTCAGTGGCACAAGCCCAAGCGGACATGTGTATCCAAAGTGTTGGTTATATTCCTGTTGGTGTCAGTGATTGCATTGTAGTACTAAACATAGATGGATTAAATAACAGTACCTTTCTGGCCTCCCACAATACCTATTTTGTGTGTGGTAATAAAGGTTACTACCGTTTGCCTGCCGGATGGTCCGGGGTATGCTATGTGGCCATTTTATTACCCCCTGTATTCTTAGCACCTGCGTCTTATCATAAAGATTTGAAGTTATTGAACAATGTGACCGTAAATAGGTATAAACGCACTCTATCTGTTGATGACATTGACCAGACAGATACCAGTTTGCACCAGTATATTGATTTTAATCTAGGACTGTTTTTCTTTGTTGGGGCTGCCCTGAATAGTAGGAAGATTCGACGATTAACTAGGGTTGTAGAGGCTGTGACAAATCAAACTGCTGCTGCTCTTGGGAACATTACGGAAGAATTGCAGATCACTAGAATTGTTACATTACAGAATCGTATGGTATTAGATGTCATGTTAGCAGATAGAGGTGGAGCATGTAGAATTATAGGAAGTAGTTGTTGTGTGTTCATCCCTGATCACACACCATCAGTTTATCAAGCCATTAATAAATTGCTTAAAATTGCTGCTGACATCCATACAGAAAATGGCACTTGGACCTTCTCTGGATGGTTTTGGACCTTAATTACTACATGGGGATGGAAAGTCCTTACTGGTTTATGTGTTATTGTAGCAATTTTGTTCACATGTTGTATGTGTATTCAATGTGGTCCTATGATATGTTCTTTATGTGTTTCATTCTGTATCCCCAATAAGAAAGCTGTTGCCGATGCCACCTATCAAAAGAGCATAAACAAAGAAATAACTGAAATGATGAGAATCGATATAAATGATGATTATCTTGATTATCCTAGCAAGCCGAATGTCTTCAGCAAATGCTGAAAGGGTCGTCTGTTGTAAATAAAACAGCGATATGATTAAGCATTCACTGAAGACATGTGCTCTTCATCTCCGAATTACGTTTTTTGCTTTATATTGACTAATGTTCGGACTCCATTTTGCTTAGCCGTCCGCCATCTTGTATGGCCACGAAGCCACGTGCTCTGCACGAGAAGAGTCTTATCTCTTCATTGGTCATTCCCGAGATCTGCCTAGCAACAGTCTATAAATAGCCCCTTGTACGTTTGGTGTATGTTCAAGACTGACCACATCTGTTACTAATTAGGCTTTGCTCGAATGTGTTTTCGCGGGTCTTAGGAACTGTTAACTCCGCCCATGTATTGATCATGTATTGAACATGTCCATATAAGGCCACAAATCTTGCTTCATGTTGTATCCGCCTACTTATGAGCCCCCCTATTGTGTATAAAAGGGGACCATACGCACAAGTTCTTTGTGCTACTCTGTGCAATACTGTAGAGTGTTGTGTAGGTTGTAGGACCACCTTTGAAGGTTAAACTTTGTCTTTGTCTTTGTATTTGCAGTTTCCGTGCCAACTTCCTTCTAGTACTTCGTATACAGAAGGGCGAACCCTTTGTACTTGCGGGCCTAGCTGGGGCCTGTACTCCTCACATTGGTTAGGGGTGTCTCCTGGTCCCTCCCCAGCCAATACAGAAAAAGTTCTTAGGGGCAACCCTAACCACTTATACAACAGTTCCTGGAGGCAAGCAATCCCGCACTGCACTCCCCTACCCAATCTTTCTTCCACGGTGCAGAGCTTCATGTGCCCACCCAGAGGTGTGGCCATGGTAATGAGTAAACCATCCCTCAGGTCACTCTAGACCAGTTTTGGGGTAGCTCGCCCTCACACTGGATTTGGAGACAGCCTGACTAGAAAGACAAAAGGGATGCACACCCAGGTGGGTGCTACATCCTCCAGTGAGAGAATATGCATTCTTTGATCATATGCAAGGGGCTGGGTACATCCCCAATGCCATCCTGTCAAGGTAAGGTCAACCTCTTTCCACACCCAAAGCATTTGTCTCAGCTCTGGAAGCCAGTTAACACACATCTAGGAGCTATTCCACTCCTAGGTGACGGTTCAGAGCTCAAGCAAATGGGCTTTTAGAGGCTTTAGGCAGGATAAAGGGGGACTTTATAATAGTATAGTTTGTAAAATATTTGTTACAAATCTGACTTTACCAATACATTGGATTTGTAATAAATATTTTAAAGTCAAAGAATTAACTTTTTATCTGGTTTCTAGATGGAGATAATTTTCTTAACTTGAATAATGTACCCCAAATCTTTCCTATGAAACAACTAAACCTGCTACAGTGATAGCTTTTAGGCGCTGTCACTGTAAGGACATGCTTAACATTAAACCTTCTTTTAAATATTAAACATTCTGCCTTATGGACATTTTAGTCCTTATTGAAGATGGCTTATTAATATTTAGAAGAAGGGTTAAGCCTGTAAAAAGGGATTCTTTTTACAGGTCTAATTTGCAGTTTAAAAACTGCATAGAGATGATGCATTAGTCGGTCTTTAGTCATGTTTTGCACTCTCAGTCTAGTGGTGGCACAATGAGTGCTGTGGCCACTAGTGACATTTACCGTAAAGGCCCTGGCTACACTTTATACCATAGATTAGGGACTTAAATGTGAGTTGAATGTGTCAATAAGGAAAGATAGACACTTTTCACCTGTTTTAGGGGTCAGAGCACATGCACTGGGCATTGAAAAGAAGTGTCCCAGTGTACAAAGTCTAAAAAAAAGGAAATCTAGCAAAAATGGTGATGACCAGGCAAAAGGAGCACTTTCCTACATGGCACTATAAACCTGACAACATGTGATAAACTCTTGAAGTTTTATGTCTCTTCGAATGGCCTTATCCCTTTTCCTGGGTCTTTGGGACTAGTTCTGAAATATCCATGGATATATATGTCCAGGATAGGGAAACATACCACAAATTAATGAGCACTTGGTAAATAGCTCAAAGAAAATTAAAGCAGATGTACCTCAAAAGCAATGTAAATTGTTGGAGAAACTGTGGCATGGAATTGCTTATTTTGTGGTCCTGTTTTTGAAAAGATGTCCTTAGCTTGGTTTTAGAACATCCCATGCTGCCTGCATTTTCAGCCTTCATTGTGGGATTAAGAGATCTAAATTTGAGAACTATTGCTACGCAGGGTAGGATCTTATTGTCCCACATGATGTTGGCTGCCAAACTGGAGATAGTAACTCATTGTAAAAAGCATGAACATACCTGACAAGTTTAAGAAGATTTGGAAACCACTGTCAATTGCTCAATGAAAATCCCTCTGAATTATGACGCAGACAGACATTGAGGGCACTGAGAATCTCTTAGGATGATTGAAATATTTGTTTCTTATATCCTGAAGGGAGTTTAAGGCCACCTTTAGAGTTTGGTGGAATAGAAGCATTGTTATAAATCAGCTGGGCTTCCGCCTCACCAAACTCACGGTTCACCCACTCTAGTTAGAGTCATAGGAAGCACTTTGTTTACACCAGATGAGCCTCCACTAGATCTCTCAGTGTAAACCTCTGATCTGGTGATCCTTCCACCAAAGAGCCACCAGGTCACAGTGAGAGTTGCCCATCCTTACTGAGGGCGGGGTGACCATCACTGATTCTCCCTGCCTGTGTTCACTAGGGAATGCATGGTGGGCATATGCATCGACAATTTTAGAAAGGCCCCCACGCGAGAGAGAAACTCCCTTAGCTTCAGGCTAATTGTTTCTTGTGTAGAGGAAACAAACTCTCACTTTGGAAGTTTATTTTTTTCTAAACAAAACAAATTGCTGAGTTGATGCTTTGCACACAGCACCTCGGCGTCAACTCTGTTGACAACACCGAGATAGGCAAGAGGCAGGCGGTTCTCATTAAACAGGGCATACAGTCCTCTTCATGGTGGTGGAGGCCATTGCTTACTGACCCTGCTGGCAGACCAGTGGATCTTCCACCGGAGTCTAATTGACATATTAGTCTTTTGTTCTGTCGTTTTTAGGTCGAGCCTAGCGGCAGCGCGTAAGCACAGGTCACTCTGCAAGGCATGCAGTGGTCGAGTATGCTGTGGAAGCCTCGCCTTCTCTCCGCCAATATTTATGATTGGCTGGTGTCATTGTCCTTGGTAAATGCTGGATTCTGATTGATAATGAGGCTTGTTAGTCCCTCCTTGTTACCGCCCTGTCGCCATTTGTTACCTCCCATGAGGACTGGATATTTTACTTGTGGCGTTACATGGTCTCCTTCAAAAGGCGGTAAGCACTATGTTTTTTTTTATTTGCAGCGTGGTCCGCTTTCACTTTAGCGCATGCGCTTCTTTATTTAATTAATTGGCTACGTGGGCCAAAAGGGAGTGACTCGACTCACTAATCTAACAAGCATTTGCAATGCAATAGGTCTCGCATTTACGTGAGGTTGAGCTATTGACATTGCAAATAACAATGCCTTTTATTTTTGTTTTCGTTTTTAAAACATAAATAAAAGGCATTGCCATTTACAATGCCAATAGCTTAAACTCGCGTAAATGCGAGACCTATTGCATTGCAAATGCTTGTTTTGGGTCTCTCTGTAACAAAGTGTACGTATATGGAAAATTGCTCTGTTTTGGGTCTGGGAGAAAAGGGCAGATTAGCAGAATGTGAACTACTGAATATGCTGTGTACACTTTACTGCCTTTCTGTCCCTGGGTGTTATGTATATTGTTGTTACTTAGCAAAGTAAAATACTATTATAAAAATAAAAAAAGAGAAAAGAGCAGCAGAGAGCTACTATTCCCTTTGAGGAGATGGTGTAGAAGGACCTGTCTGTCGCTCTGTTATACTGTACAGCTCACATACAATTAACCATAAAGAAAAGAACAATCAGCGCCCCCATAATCTGAGGGCCTCACTGTGTATAAACGGAGCTGGGCCCTTTTGCTTCAAGACCCGGCTTTAGCCAGTGAGCTAGATGACGTGTGTGAGTGGATGCAGTCACTAACTACACCATCTCATTGGCAACAATGGTCCAGTGGAGGCTGTCGGACCATTTTGGCCATTTATTGAAGGGAATTCCAAACATTAGATCAATATTTGAAAATTCTGCTGCTTGCACAGGGTGTGGACCACCTGAACATTTTGCTGATCAAATGTGCCATCTGCCTGGGGTAAGGAATCCCTTGCAAATTTAATTACATGCCTTTTTGGCAAGAAAAAATGGCTTTGAGTGCAACGCCATTCGCCGACTCCACTGACTTCCGGGGGCTATGCGTATTGAGTTTAAGTCCCTCTGTATTGCCTTTAAAATCATGAGCTCTCTTCACTGAGTATCCTGGCAAACCTGATTTCTACCTACACCTCGACTCACCACCTTCGTTCCATGGGCCAGCACCTGGCGATCGTTCCTCGGGTGAGGAAGGTGCACGCAGGTGGACGGTCTTTTCGCCTCCTCGTGGCCAAGCTCTGGAATTCTCTCGGCCGCACATCCGATGTCTGGATAACTATCCGTTCTTTTGTAAGGCTATTAAAACTTACCTTTTCCCTCTAATCTACGTTCGGCTTTTCCTGCAGCCCTCATTCTTTATGCCATCTAGCGCTGGGACGCCCCTTTGCTGGGGCAGCTTTATTACATTTTTTTTTTTTTTTTTTAAAAACCTTTATTCTTGAAAACATGGACACAGCTATTTAGCCGACATCCCGGAGGTTCGGCAGCTTTGAGAAAGCAAACAAGGAAACGTCCACAGTGCATAGAGGAGAGTCAAAAAAGGTTCTATTTTAAATAAATACAAACTCACACAAAACCCCAGCAAGGCGAATAACACTGAAAACCACTGGTGATTGCCCCTCAGGGGAGAGCAGACCCCCGTCGTCTAACAGTCACAACTCTGTGCTAAGAGGAAAAAGGGGGGAAAAGCAGAGCCCCAAAAAGTCAATTATCAATCAGATACATATACAGATGCTGGAAAGAATGTTAAGGAGAGAGCTGTTCATCGGGGAGATCCAAATCAGGGGCAAGACAGATGCCACCCCTATACTGGTTCCACCTCCCCCAAATGGCATGCCACTTCCGGGGGCGCCCTCTAGCACAATATACCGTCTTTTCCCTCAGCATACTCCAGTCCATGTTTTCTTTCCACGCAGTCAATGTGGGGGGAGCCGCTGAGCCCCACAGGCGCGCGATGTCTCGCTTAGCCACCATATTACCCAGGGTCACCCACTGGGTCTGTCCCACATCGTGATCGGTAGGCCCCCAAACATTCAGGAGACAGCACCGAGCCTCCGGCTGCATAAAAATGCCCGTCACCTCCCCCATCACCGTATGGACTCTCCTCCAGAATTCCCTGATAACGCCACATTCCCAAATGATATGCATAAAGGTACCCACCATCCCGCATCCCCTCCTACATAAACCCTCCTCCGAGAATCCCATACGAACCAGCCTAGGCCCCGTGACATAGGTTCTGTGGAGTATTTTGAGCTGCACCAGCCTCAGTCGTGATGGGATCGCGACCTCCTTAGGAGAGGAGACCGCAGACTGCCAATCCTCGTCATCCAGTTCGAGCCCGTCCCTAGTCCACTGGTCCCTCAGCCCCAACAGCAGGTCCGCCCGAACGTTTATCAATTTCTTATATATGAGAGAAATCGTACTCTCTGGCATATGGCCATCGAGGATCCGATCCTCCAATGGAGAGGACTCAGGCAACTTCTCTCCGTCTACGAGAACTGATCGCAGGGCATGACGCACTTGAACGTAGCGGAAGAACTCGGATTTCCCCAACTCATACTCCTGCTGCAGCTCTTCAAAGGACTTCACCCTCCCCTTACTCAGCCAGTCTCCAACCCTGGAGATTCCAATCAAGTCCCATTTATCAAAACCCTTCGTATGCCAGAGCTTCCCCAATCTGTCAGATTCAAACAACGGGGTAGCTAGGGTGAGTCTATCCTTCCATCCCAACGAGTCAGTCGCCAACCTCCACACGCGCACCGCCACCCCCGTGGGCCCCGTGAGGGACGAGTCCAGCACCCGAGAGTACAGCGCTCTATGATAATTACCGCCGCGGAGCAACCATCGGTCCATGGCATAACCGGGGCTTAGAGCCGGACCATAGAAACCATGATTAATCGGGCTCAACTGGGTGGCCCAATAATAGCGTCGAATGTCCGGAAGCGCAATACCCCCGTCGTACCACGGAAGCGTCAACTTAGCAATCGCTATGCGCGGCCTACCATCCCACAGCAATGATCGTTGGAGGCTTTCAACCTCCCGAAAGTAACTGGCCGGTACCCAATCAAGGGTATTCTGCAAAGCATAGAGGAACCGGGGGAGAGACATCATTTTAAACAAAGCGGCGCGCCCAACGAGGGAGAGCGGCAGCTTCCGCCAGCCCGCAACATCCCGCCGCAAGCGCGCCAATGGGGGGAGCAGGTTTCTCTCATACCGCAGGGTGGAGTCAGTGGAGATAAAGATCCCCAAGTACACAAAGCCCTGCCGGGCAATCTGGATCGAGCACGTTCGCGGGACAGGCGGAACCTCGCCGCTCAGAACATACAAATACGATTTACTCCAATTGATGACGAGACCCGAGTTCCTACCAAAGAACGTCAGAACGTCACAAACCACTATAAGCGAGTTCTTGGGCGATGCGAGATATAACAGGATATCATCGGCATAGAGCGATATACGGTCCTCGTGCTCGGGCGACCACCTAAGTCCACGTATATCCGGATGCCAGCGTATCCACGCCGCCAGCGGCTCGAGGGCAAGGGCGAACAACAAAGGCGACAAGGGGCATCCCTGCCGAGTTCCCCTCCCAAGCTGGAACGGAGTCGACGCCCGCCCGTTTACTACAACACTCGCAAGGGGACCCTCATACAGCAACCTCACCCAGCTCAAAAAACCAGGGCCAAAACCGAACTTGGCAAGCACTGCCCACAAATATGCCCATTCCACCGTATCAAAAGCCATCGTGGCATCAAGAGATGCCACAATAGCTGGTTCTCGGATCGTGCCCGCCCTGGCAATCACTCCATGGAGGCGCCGAAGGTTCAACGCGGTGTTACGGTGCGGGATAAAGCCGGATTGATCCGGATGGATCAAGTCTCCGAGCACCCTGACCAAGCGGCCTGCCAGAATTTTAGCCAGAATTTTCGGCTCAGCATTAAGGAGTGATATTGGCCGATAGGAGGAACACTTATCTCGGGGTTTACCCTCCTTGTGTATTACAACAATCGTCGCCAGTCTCTGGTCCAACGGAAGGGACCCTCCCCCCGCACCTCCACAAACATGGCGCGCAGGTGAGGGGCAACCCTATCCGGGAACAGCTTATACAAGTCAATCGGCAAACCATTAGGGCCTGAGGCCTTACCCGAATTCAGCGCACGGATGGCACCCGCCACCTCATCGACCGTTATGTGTCCATCGAGGTCGTCCCTATCTACGTCAGACAGGCAGGGCAGATCAATGTCCCGCAGGAGGTCAAGCGAGTCCTCGGTCGGCCTATCCGAAACTGCGGCATATACCATACTGAAATAATCCGAAAAACACTGTACTATCCCCTCAGGGTCAACAACTACCTCTCCCCCCTCTCTCATCAGTTCCGGCACTACTCTATTAACCCGTTCTTTTTTGTCCAGCCAAGCTAGGAGCTTCCCGGCCTTATCCCCAACATCATACAAGCGGCCCTGCTGTTCCCTACTGAGGGTCTAGGCGGCATTAGTCACCAGGTCCTTATATTCGGCTTGCTTCAGGCTCAGCTCATGCAGTGAGGCCTCTGTAACCTCCTCCTCCAAGGCCACCTCTAGAGCCGCGATCTCCTCCTCAACCTGCATAACCTCGCCATCTCTCCGCCGCTTGGCCGCCACCACCAGGGAAAGTGCCTCTCCCCTCAGCACAGTCTTAAATGCTTCCCACAACGACACAGCCGAGTCAACAGACCCCTGGTTGTCCTTAAAAAAGTGATCAACTGTCTTCAACAGCGCATTGCGCATCTTGGGGTCCCGAAAGTACCATGGGTTTATAGGAGCAACCCTGCCCCCTCCCTCGCGCCCGACATCCAGCCGAACCCACACTGGCGAATGATCCGATATGCCCCGCGCCATATGCCTGGCCTCAGATACCAACGAGGCATGCGCAGCCAGGGTAAGCAGGTAATCTATCCTAGAGAGGCTACCATGCGCCCCGGAGTGGAAGGTGTATTGGCTCTGTGTGGGGTGCCGGAGCCTCCAGCAGTTCACCAGGCCAAGCGTGTCTAGGAAGTCTGGAAGCCACTTCTGAGCCCCCCCGGTATCCCTGGGCGGGTACCTATCCAGCAGCCCAGAGCCGACAGCATTGAAATCGCCCCCCACCACTAACATACCCTCCGGGAGGTCCAACAAGGCCCTACCCAGATCTGTGAACGTGGAGGCCTGCAGGGCAGGAGGGACATAGACCGAAGCCAAAACCAAAGTTCTGCCTTCCCACCTCCCCGCCACCGCCACAAACCTCCCCCTATCATCAACAATGGTGGAGTTCACCTCAAACGGTAGTGAAGCTCTAACTAGGATGCCCACACCCCTGGATCCAGAGGAGAATCCCGAGTGAGCTATGAATTTGTAACCTTTCCTATTAAGAGCATGGCAAGTATTACCTATAAGGTGTGTCTCCTGCAGTAGGACGACATCCGGCAAAGACCGTTTCAAGAACTGCAGGACTATCCCCCGCTTAATGCGATCCCCCAAACCATTAACATTCCAGCTAAGAATGTTTAAACCCCTACCCCCCATCCCCACACCACAAGAGACCCACCCCCCACCCGAAGAGCCACCATGGAATAATCCTGACAATGAGTACTGCGCCTTGCAAAAACAAACCCCCCAACAACAAACCCAAAATCCCAACTATCCCCCCCACCCTGCACCCCTGCTGCAGCTTACAAAGCCCCCCCAACTTGCAGTGTGCCTGTCGCCCTACCAATACCCAAATCTACAAAAAGTACCCTGAGGGAGGAAAGAGCTCCCATCGTCCTCCCGCAACCCTCCGTATTGTACTGCAATCGGTTCAAGTCATCATCCGGAACCAAATCAAGTCAGTCCGGCTCCAAAGGCATCAACCCTGCTCATCCCGGCCACTGTCCCCGTCTGTGGCGGCATCCTCACCAGTTCGTCGTCGGGGCAAACGTCCAGCCATTCACCGGCCATAGCAGGCGACTCAAAGAAGAAAGTTCGGTCTTCATACACCACCCGTAATCTGGCAGGGAAAAGCATGGCATACTTCAGGTCCCTCTCCCGAAGCCGTCTCTTCACCCCCAGGAAGCTCAGCCTTTGCTTTTGCACCAGCTGGGTGAAGTCAGGATAGAAACTCACCGACGCGTTCTGAAAAGGGACCGGGCCCGTCACCCGAGATGCTTGCAGGATAGCGTCCCGATCTCGGAAGTGAAAGAGCCTGGCGACAATCGGTCTCGGTGGAGCTCCCACCCTGGGCCTCCCGCCTGGCACTCTGTGGGCTCGCTCAACTGCGAAGAACTTCCCAAGGCCCTTAGGCTTCAGATGATTAAGCACCAAGTCCTCCACGAGAAGGTCCACAGAAACCTCATCCGAGGATTCCGGGACCCCGATAATGCGCACGTTGTTGCGCCTGGCCCGGCTCTCGAAGTCCTCGAGCCGACGGGCGGAGAGGTCACTCTCGGCCCGCAGCTTACGAACCTCAGTCTGAAGTTCCGAGACATCGTCAGCGAGCCCCGTGGTCTTCAGATCAAGGGTTTTTACCCGTTCATTGGTTTTGCCCAAGTCCGCGCGGATCAGATTAACGTCCACCAAGATGGTATCCACTTTATGCGCCAGGGCATCAAACTGTCTCCCAATCGAGGCCTGCATCCCTTCGAGTGCGCCCATGACGTCCTGCAACGAGAGCTCCGAGGACGGGGGTGAGGCAGTCTTCTGTCCGTCCAGCGACTGGCTCGATCCACCGGGCGACCCCTTCTGCTGGGCATACCGGTCCATGTTATTAGCTTGAGTATAAGCTCCCCGCCTGGTAGCCTTGGGTTTCAGACGATCCACCTCTGGTTTACCCGACATATCTGGCTCCAAGCAGTCCGGTGCCAAAAGACGGCCCTCTCTCAGGTAGAGGGAGCAGGAGAAGTCAGTACTGCAATAGCCCGCCTGGGTATGGCGCAGAGCGTCCAGAGGATAATGAAGCAGGCGAGAGCACTCCCAGGCCAAGGCAGACAAAGGGCGAGAAAGTGAAAGTGAAAGGACGGGATCTTCCGTCCGACAGTTCACACCTCGCCTGGCCGCTGTTGTTCCATTAGAGGTCGGGCATCCTGCCAACGCCAGCCCCTGGCATCCCTCGGAGACAGGCCTCAAACTTCCGCCGTGCACAACTCCGGTTCCCGGTGGGCGATCTGAGCTCAGGCGGCATCAATCGCCTCCATAACGAGTCATCTGCAAGATGCCATGCATATAATACAGGATAGAAGACAGGATAATCGACGGAGGGCGCGTGGGTCTTGGGAGCTCAAAGCTCACGCGGCCATCTTGGTCCGGCGCTAGGCTCCTCCCCCTCCGCTTTATTAAATTTTAATACAATTTTAATACAAATGTAGATTCACAAATAGGGCAATAGAGTTGAACGCTTTGTTGATTGAGACATATTCAGTTTGAGGTACTTCATTTTGTGAACTTTTCCTTGAATTCTTATTTCCGAATATTAATCCTATAGTTGCTCCAAGGCCAGGTATTCCTCACCAGAGCCTGTACTCCACACAGGACAGGGATAAGGACAGAAATGGTGATAATGTGGTGATGATGTCATAAGCATGAATCAGGCTGTAACAGGCAGACACATAACCCTGCGCGTCCAGTAGATTCATTTCCTTCGAAACAACACATCAAAAGTCAGTCTTTTATTAAAACTCCTGCAGTATTCGCTTGCCCTAAGATTAATTGTGCACAGTTAATACTCATGTAAAGTTCAAAGCATATCAGTTTTTTGGAACTAGGAGGAAAAACCCGCGCGGAAACTCCCAAAGAGCAGGAAATTGTACAACGAGCTCCAATTCAGAATGTTTAGATCTAGAGCTAGTTTGGGTGTTGAAGAGGAGTGAGTGTACATTAGAAACAGTGCAAAAACATAATGTTTGAGAATGAAATTGTGCAACAGGAAAACTATTCAAATGCAAATGTTAAAATCTAGTTCGAAATCTTGAGGTTAGTTCTTGACAAACCAGGACCCAAAAATCCCATTCTTCAAAATATTCCAGCCACCCCTTACTTGTTGGCATGCTTAGGAAACAAACATTGATAAAGCCTATAGGTTTTATTTTTGCATGGGGAATCCACAGAGACACACACAATCCATACACACACACAAACACATTGTCATAGATCATATATACATGCATACAAAGCAATATATCTACAAACATCCATGTACACAAAGACCGATAGACATACAGACACCAACACCCACATACCAGAGAAACAAGCATTTGCAATGCATCGGTCTCGCCTTTGGGACCTCTTAAGTGTTTAGACAGAGTATTGGCACTGCTAATGTGTTTAAGTTATGGTTGAGACAAAAATATCAAGCATCTGCAGGATACTAATTTTCAGTCGTATACTCTCTCGTAAGAGTCATCTCCTCAACGTAACAATTAAAACTAGCGACATTTTGGGTGAAAATGAAGAATGTATGCACAAATCAGAGGGAAGAAAAAGCTAAGGAAGAAATACCAAGCAAAGGCCACCTAAACAAACACCATCTTCCTACAATGTATACTGTAGGTGTTGTGGAATATAAACTTGCAGACATTAAGCGGGATAAAAGATGTTGCAACCAGGAAACTTTGAGGAATTCAATTCAGAAAACTCCAAGTGCCTTTCTGCTCAGCTAACCCGAGACCAGCGAGGATGTCCCAAATCACTCCTACCTGTCGCAACTCTGCCTGATCGCCCTGTTTGCTCCTACTGACTGTTCACTCTGCCTGCTTCTGCTGAACAGTCACTCTGCCTGCTCCTACTGACTGCACTCTGCCTGCTCCTACTAACTGTTCACCCCGCCTGCTCCTACTAACTGCTCACTTTGCCTGCTCCTACTGACTGTTAACACAGCCTGTTACTGCTGGCATTTCATTTTGGCTGCTCCTCTCGACTGCTTGCTCTGCCTGATCGTCTCGTTTGCTCCTACTGACTGCTCACTCCGCCTGCTTCTGCTGACCAGTCACTCTGTCTGCTCCGGTTGACTGTTCGCCCTGCCTGATCAGTCCCCCTCCTCCAACTAACAGTTCACTCTGCCTGCGCCTAATAGACAGCTGCTAATGACCACTCACTCTTTCTGCTACAACTGACTGCTCACACTGCCTTCTCACACTGCAGTGACTGCTCGCTCCGCCTACTGCTGTGGAGTGCTTACTACTCCGCACACTACCAGGTCCTACTGACTACTCACGCTCCCTACTAACTGCTCTTACTGTCCTAACTCACTGCCAGCTCACGCTGCCTCCTCACGCATACTGTGCCTTGTGCTCCCTACTACATAACAACGAGCTGCTCATACGTTCCACTCACTCTGACTACACACTGAATTCTGACTGCTCCGGCTGGCTGCTTACACTGCACGCTCATGCCCAGCACCAGTCTTAATTGGCTACTGCGCACCCCTACTGACTGTCGCCAGCTATTAAAGTACTGCCTGCTTGTACTCACTGTCCTGCTCCTAAAACCTGATCCATACACCACTGACTGCTCCAATTGTATGATCAATCCTGAACGTCCTGCTCTGACTGACAGCTCCATTTGAATGTGCATCTTCACTGTTCATACTGCCTGCTTCCTCCGGTGAGCAATGCCTGCTCCTGCAGCTGGCGTGCTGCTTGCTCTGGGAGTGAGAGAAGCTAGCACTCCAACTCGCTTATTTCAACTGTTTTGGTGAATTTTCCTGGGCAGTGTTTGCAGGAGCACTACAATTTTACATACATCAAACGAGCGCACTGAATGACGATGCTCATTAGCAGGGAACTACAGAAGAGGCACACAGAAAATAAATAAACAGCAATTTTTATAGCCAGTATGATACCCGTTAATTAAATTGCTTTGTTTAAACACACTGCACACAGCTTTCAGTCGGCCGTCAATAAAAAACGGGACATGAGTTAAATCTCCTGAAATCAGTCAGAACTGCTGGTGAAAAGCAGGGACTGTCCCGGCAAATTCAGGGCGGCTGGATGACCATATGTATGATTCAACTCAGAACAGGCATCGGGACCTGGGCTACTTACTACCCGGTTGCCCTAATGCGTTACAAACATCACAAGCGCATGCAGGAAATACTCAGGGCACCGGGGATCCTTATTACGTGCATCTGATTACGTTACAACAAACTAAGGTGAAGCACTATCAATCATGCAGATACATGCATCTATCAAGAAAACCAGTTTAAAAAAACAAGATTTAAGCAAGCCAAACACAAAAGGTGCCGGGGGCACAGGGCATACTTACCATCCACATACAGACGTTTACCCCACAGTAGAGATCGACAATAGAACCATACAACAAGCGTGAGACAATGAACAGTTCAACGGCATAGAAAAAGGACAAGGGAGTCCTCGATGTAGTCAATGGAAACCGGCAGACATGTTGATATGGGAACGCCTCCTATACGTGGTTCGATTCGAAAAAATATTGCATTTTCCTAAAAGGCATCGATAACGCGATGGCTGTTAAAATTAAACAATTTAGTTTTAAAAGTAAGTCGCAAGGGTTTACATGTAGGTGATAATTTAATTTTGAATTCCAACGTGTTTGAAAAAAATACAACATCATTATATTTAGAAAAAAACGTTTTTACTTAAATTGGAAACTATTTAATTCCAAGTGAACAGAGGTTCGGTGGTGCTTTCATTCATGTTGTTTTGGCGATATTCTCTTTCACTCCCATTAAACAAAAAAAGTGAGCGGATTTGGTCCAACGGCTAGATTGCCGACTTTGGTGCTGGAGACCCCGGTTCGAGCCTCGGGGTCGCATCGACATTCTGTGATTTTGGGCAAATCACTTTATCTCCTCGTGCCTGAATGTGTCCTTGTGTAATGCAATCGGTGCTCATGTAAAGCACTTCAATATCCGGGGCAAGTTCGCGCTATATAAATCTATAAAAGTCATCTGTTTCCTGGAGTGAAAACATGCCGATGCGGTTTGATGGGTATGCGCGCACAGGCAGGGGGAGCGCATACAGACATGGAGCTAAAAACAACAAAACACCGGCCAGGAAGAGAGCACGTCATCACGTGCGCACTATTGTGATCAGGCCGGGTGCCAGAAGAAAGTGCGCAAGTGAAGGGGCCAGTAGCCTTGGAAGGTTACTAATGACGACATAATCGTCACGAGGAGGGACTAGCAATCCTTAAACAAATCGGAAAGCAGCATTTACTGACCTAATCCAATGAAAAAGATGGGCGGCGAGTGGGCGGAGCTTCCACGAAGCTTCCCCACTAAAGTGTATACTGCATGTCTCGGAGAGACAGTGCAAGCACTGTCTAGGCGAGACCTAAAAATATCGGTTCAAAAACACAGACCACCTGGCATACAGTCAACACGTGTGCAGCTCAAGGGATGTACTATTATGTACTTTGCTTTTATAGTGCTTTATGCTGCTGTAACGTCACATCAAGGACCTTTGTGTGACAGAAGAGTGGAAATAGGTGGCTATACGTCAGTATGTTGTGTTAAAAAACAACTGCCATAGTACCTGTAGAGATGTTTACAGAGATACTATTTTTAACTCCACATCTACATACCTTCAAGATCACCAGGGTACATATCTGTAAAGTGAAGAGCAGTAAATCTATACTTACCAATTAATACATACTGTCACAACATGGTGGCTGTGGATATTCTAGCTACAATATTTGTGTACAACAATATTTAAAACGTGATATGAAAATAAATTCTTGTGAATGGAATGATCTTCACCAGACCTGAGGGTCTTGTGTGAGTGACATTCCGTGCCTAGTCAGAAAGGAGGCATCACTAGATGTGAGGAGGGTACAGGAAAAGGGAGGACATAGAAATCATGGATAGAGGGAGCAAAAAGAGTAAGGAATTATTGAATCCTCATGAAGAGGTTCCAGGGACAGCCAGTCAACAAATGTATACTCGCACATACAGTGCCAACAACTCAGATTTAGTCAGACAGCGTCAAAGCAGGCACACAATGCAGGAGGAGTAAAATGGACACACAGAGGCATGAATAGACAGATGGATGCCCATCAAATTGATGCAGGTTTCTTGCTGACTCAGTGTGGCATGAGTTTAATTGCATTCTTTTGTTTCGGCAAGATAAAGCCAGACGGTAGAGGTGCTTGGACAACATTTGTGATAGCAAACATGATGACAGACTGGCGTAGTTTGATGATTTTCATGTTGTAGGGATTTGAGGGGAAGAAACATTTATTTAGACTATTCAAAACCTTGGATGTTCTGTAAATGTGATGAGAGCTTGAACAAGAAAGATCACTGTTATAATTTTAATGCACCAAGAGCAGTAAATGTATGAGAGGCTGGCAGAGGTTGGTCTAGTTTGAAGCGGTTTTGTCACAGGTGAACATCAGGACTTAAATCTATAAGTGGAATGATGCACCCGGAAATATGTTAGCCCACAAATTCTCAGTAATCTTTCAGGATATTTTTATTCTTCTTTTGTTTCAATCAGTCAATCAAAAGGACTTTATTTTCGATCACTGAGGATTATAAAAGTACACCATGTTTCATAAAAGCATTTTCCCATACATAAGAAAATCCAGCCATCGCGTTATATTCGAGCAGATTTTGAACTTCGCCAGGGCTTAAAAATATTCACATTCCTTTTACTCCTAGTGTGGAGCTCTAGGGGTATATTAACAACAAATCGCGTTACACATCGCAATTCCCGCTTAGCGCGATTTGGAATATCGCCGCCTATCGCTGGTTTACATCGCCGTGTTAGCGGCATATTTACAATGCCTTGCTCACAGGCGATGTACAAACCTGCGATAGACGGCGATATTCATCATTAGCGTGTGAAATCAAGCGATGATTTCACACGCTAATGAAAGGCTTGATAATAGGGGAGTGTGGACGTAACCAAAGAATCCACCTCCCATTCAAAACAAGCCTAAGTCAAGTTTTGACCAGGCGTAAGGATTCGGCGTAAATCGCGGTTAGCGCGGCTTCCATCATTGCTTCGTGGGTCTGGGGCCACGTTGTAAATAACGTGCTGTCCTGTTCGGGACCTTTTTTCATGGTGTTACGGTAAGGTACGCCTACTGTGCATCTCATTAGCGATGTATATCGCTAAGATGCGTGGCGTTACAAAAACGGCAGCTAACATGCGCTAATGCATGTTAGCGCCGCCTTGTTAATAGGGCGATGAAATTATCGCCGCTTTAGCGGCAAAAAGGGCCGCTAAAGCGGCGATAATGCCCTTGTAAATATGCCCCCTAACAAGGTCAAGTCAAGGAATTCATGAATAGAGTCGAATAAGTGTTTTAATCATATGGGCCCCCTGATCTGAGTAAGGTCCATCAATTGAGTATATTCATCCTGTCCAACAGAGCACTGGTAAGTGGTGTCTCCCGGATGATACCTTGGTCCATTATCAAGTTTCTCAAGCCATGTTTGTCACCAAAAAATGTGTTTGTGTAAACATCAGAACTTAGCCATGCTGTTATGAAAGCATCACTTATGGTTTTTGGAGTGTTATGTGTAGTGTAGACAGTTCTTTTGATTATTTACCTTCTTCTGTGATTTATGACTAACAGAAAGCCATTTTAATTGAATGTTTATAGATGTGATCAAGGCACGATATTCAGTTGATGGGTTGCAGATCTTCCTACAGCACCATTCAAGGGAACTCGTTTTTCATGGTTTCTGCAGTAAAGTCAACTCCACTTCACTCATAGAAGCTGGAGGGTTCCTAAGATTTGACATTTGGCAAAATAGTATTGTCAATTTTGGAATCAGCAGCGGGGCGAACGACCTATAAGACTTTCCCATAAAACAGTCCAGCCCTGCGACCTTGCATAGCAATTGACACTTCCTCACTCGATATTTGGGCCTCCAAGACTTCGGGAGCTGGAGAGTGTTAGATACTAGCATTAAATATATATATTCTAGTTGGTCTTCAAATGGGAATGTTTCTGCTTAATAAAGATTTTTGTAAGAGGTTCTAAACTCCCCTGATTTAGATAATGTTGTTCCTCAACCAGTAAGTATTTTTCTAACATATGCCCTTTCTACTTTCTCCCAAAGTTGACAAGCCAATAAGTTCATATTTGAGTGCTGGTTTAATATGACTCCCTTTTAAGGTGGAGGAGTGATAGTTGAACAAATCACAGCTGACCCGCCATGATCTCCATTTTCCTAAAGAGATTGAGATTGGGGAGAACAGATGTTCCTGCTCGAAATCTTAGAGGTTTGACTATAATCTCTGAATTTTTATGGGACACATCTAGGATAGCCGTCAATCATTGAGATTAACCTTCCACCAGTCATTGTTTTAAATGTTCCTCAGACCTCTTGGGTGATACCCTCCCCCTTTAATCAGTCAGAAATCGTTTTTAATGTGGTATGCCATTTCTGAAGTGTGGCTCAATGGTTAGAGCGGCAGACCCTGATGCAGTGGTCTGGCCCGGACCAGGGTTCAATTCCCGCCTCGGCGGGTCTTGGTCTCAATTTCCCCGGACCCGATAATTCTTGCCTCGGTGCCTATTCTAATCATGGGTCCCACTCTGCAACTCTGGGCAATAGCTTGCTTAATCTCCACAACGGCCCCAAAAGCGCTAGGATGCCTGGCTTCACCTTGGGGGTGCCCAGGAGTGGGCACTTCACAGGGAAAGGCCAGGAAGGGTTCCACAGCAGTATGTGCACAGCGCCTGAGAGACCCTTTCGGGGGTGTGCGGAGCGCTATATAACTGCACTACATTTACATTTACATTTCTTGATTAAAGATCGGGTCTCCGTGAAGAACTGCAGTCGCCTGTTGATTGTTTGTCTTTTTTCTACCCATACTACGCCATAGTGTGATACTGAGGTCGATCTAATATGTGACCGCTGAACCAGGGGTTCCAGAGCATTGCACAAAAACATATAATCGATTCTCAAAAATGACCTATGAATGTATGAGAAAGACTTGTAGTCCCTGTTCTGGTTATGTTGTTCCTGTTCGATGTCTCTTGGGCCAAGAAGTGGTGGGAAGTCTTCCATTTTTAGAGAATGCTTTAACGTGGCCTTTTCTGCTCCTGACGTATTTTGTGATACATACCAGACCAAGTTAAAATCCCCCATTCTCTCTGCAGAATCTGACAGTTGTAATCAAAAATCTGTCAAAAAGGAGTCTTGACCCTTGTTGGGGGAGTACAGCATGGCTAAGGTTATACTGGCGTCTTCCAATATTTCTCGTCTCATAAGATAACTTACTTCCGTGTCTTTTTTAACTTCCACAATAGAAAAGTCGAGACCAGCATATAGGAAAATAGTAAGTTCATTATGTTTGATGGGTGCTAAGTAGTAGTACACTTTGGCCAACATCTGTTCTTCATTTTCCTTTGATCCGACCGAGCCAAGTGAGTCTACTGGATACAAATCTAGCATATTGCTGACCTCTTATTTGGAGAATTGAGATTAATGTTTAGTGAGACACACTCAACCAATATCTGCATTTCAGCAATCCCTTTGCATATATTTCCTCCACTGACAGATGCATTTATCTTTCCATGATTGGAACCCACGCAACTTTATTTTTCTGGTGATTCAGGAACCCCACAATCAGTCATTTCTAAAGGTTTAGAAGTTTGATAAATAGTCACTTTGGCAACCCTGCAACATTCTCCCAAAAGTCAGCCCAAATTCTATACTAAGACTTGCAAAATAAAAGAAGAAACAAAAACATAAAGGCTGTAACCAGTCTGCCCACAAAAGCATGGGAATAGATTCCCCAATGCCGAATCATGAATTATCAGCAGAGGGATGCAGTCCAGCGGCGACCGATTTTCTTTTTACCTAATTTGTGAACTCATTGCTTAAGTAGGTTGCAGTGTCTGCTGAAGTGTAACCCTTTTCATCTAAATTGAGCATGTTTCTAAAGGTGGATGTCTGTTTGTAGAAAATGTTGTCTTGTCAAAACTTAATTGTAACTGGTTTGAATGTGTTTTTTCTCTGTATGGTAGTCATAGAGATATCTTGAAAGAAAATGCATGATTGTCGCTGGAAGGAATTCTTTTTATCTTTCCCTATACTAATTCACCATGAAATCCTTTGGGTTCCGAAGTAGCGTGCTACCTGTCCAAAAGCTCTTTAACACTTCGTCAGGGGTAGTGAGCACTATATAAATGCAATTACATTAAATTACCTCTCTAAGTCTCACCTTCTTGAGAATCTCCTATTTCTTAGTGAAACAAAGGAGCTTACCCCGGGTATCACTAGGCCTTTGGTTAATGGCCCACACTTGGCAGTCCCTCTCTGTGGATTCTGTCAAGTCTGACCTCACTATAATGATAACCTAGGACAATAGAGAACAGACCCACCATAAAATCTAGCAGGTCAGACACTCAACCTCTTCTGGCAGACCACGAATTTTAATGCACTCCCAGCGGGAGAACGTCTCAAGGTGTTCACATCTTTCAAGCGATATCTCCATTATACGACTTAGTATTAGCAACTCCTGTGAGTCTGGTTTCAAATGTGACATTTTGAACCACTTTTGCTTCCAGATCAATTACTTTTTCACAAAGAGAGTCCACATCTATTTTCAAACTGTACAGTTTAAGTGCTGAATTGTCTCATAGCTCTTGGGTCCCACTTCACATAACCTCTTTAAGAGTCTCTCTAATGTTCCTTCATGAACTCTGATTTCATCAGTACTTTGTTTGATTTATGTGCATCCATACAAGTTGAAACCATCTTATGGATTTCTTTAGAAACAGCGGATGGTAATGAGGAGGTTTATCTGAAAAGGTCCCACATATCCATTTGGGTGGGTTTTTTAAAGGCATTCACTCACTTTTGGGCAGGGCCATTTCATAGAGCAGATGCATGCAGGTTTCTGTTGCAGCTTGCATTTAGTGGGGTCAGGGCTCAGGGCTCCGGGACTGCAGTGCATGAGGAATAGAGCTACTGTGGGATAGCAGGGGGGGCCAGGTCAGGTTTTATCTCCAGACATCAAACTGCCTACTGATTAACAATCCAGTGTAGTGTGACCTAGATGACTTTTATACTGAACTCCGGTGCCAACTAAGCCATGCTTTGTATGTATATGTATGTATGTCTATGGTATTTCTATAGTGCAAATATAGCCAAAAGGCAACAGAGAGCTGTACATGGTCAAAGACAAGCATAATGTCAATGAGTAATAAGAGAGGAAGCTAGGTTGTGTATAATTAATGCACTGTGATGAAGTGTTCTTTATAGAGATGAGTTTTCAACTCTTTTCTAAATTGGAGCAGCATTGGGGCACTCCTGATGGATATGGGGATGTTTTTCGGGGCCCTGGGTGTGCAGATAGAAAAGGCCTACTGCCTTGCTTTTTATTTGTTACCCTTCTTAACCTGCAGTCTAATGGTGTCCTATCTGTGGGTGTGTTGAAATTCACCACAACTGGGGAACGTGTCTACAAGATTAGCAGGGTTGCTGGACGTAATGGCTTTGTAAATGATGCAGCTTGGTGTGAAGATGGTGCAGCCTGGCAAGGGGAGCCATTGGAGTTCCATCAGGATGGGATGGCAATATTAATCACATTTTTCTGTTCACATTGCTGTTTCCTTAGCCTATGATCTATGTGTTCATTAAGATGCAGCTGACCCAACACCCTTTCGGCAGACACTTTCCATCCACGGCTAATAATACACTCCACAAGGGGGTTACAAGCACAATGGGCAGGGCATCTGAGTGACGTGCCTCCACTACCCTGCGTAAAGCACCTGAGTTGTATTCATTGGAGAACTACTGATCTCAGGTCAGTCCTTTTTTAAACAGGGTTACATATCAGATAATTCTCAGAAGGCAGGTTCATCAGTCAGGAGAAGCTGCAAAACTCAGCCAGTCCCAGAGTCCATGTCTGGAGCCATATGGCCTGGACTTCCCTTTGGTGCATGTCAAGTGAGCACTTTCTCAAGCTAAAAATGATTTGCTTTGTCAAGCGCCATCCTGGATCACGTAGATCCGATGAGAAGGCCGCAGACTCACTATTCTTCCTCAAGCAGCCAGCCTGAAAATCACCATAGCTCTGGTTCAACCATATACAGAAACCCTTCCCCTCTGGCAGGCTCGCAGAAAAGAGCCTCCACGAATCCACTGATTGCCATAATTTTTCAGGCCTGAGTGGAGTGACACAGGAACATAAGTCAAGCCACGCACTGCCCTAACTTGCTTTGCGTTTGTTCCCGCGCAACCACCCATGAGTTTTGGCGCAAATCCCTATCTACAAACATCGATAGCTTGGGGCTTGCACCAAAATCTTACGCCTGCTTGAGATAGGCATAACGAAGAGAAATGTTATGATTTCTCCTCGTGTTTCCTACTTTGCATATGAACGGCACTGTACAGCACACATACCGAACAGGAAAAGTGTTAAAGGATAGATTTCCTTCCAGTACAAAAATGCATAATAATAATAATAAATAATGGAACACACATACCCTTGCGCTATGGCACAGGTGTGTTTACGTTGGTGCATGGCAGCCTAAAGTGTGCCAGCGCAGGGAGAGAGGAAAACAGCACCATGTCTTAGTAGATATGGCGTTCTTCTCCTCTCTCCCTTTCATGCAATGCAGCATTGCGTTGCATGTATTTCCCATTAACCCCTTCCCCGCTCATGATGGAACCACTCCGTCATGAGCCACGGGTGCCGTGTGCTCATGACGGAGTGGTTCCGTCATGCCGCGGCCGTTGCCGGCCGCTCCTCCCACGTGGCACTAATTCCCCGCCTGTGCGGGCGATTAGCGCCGTGAGTCATGACGGAACCACTCCGTCATGAGCACAGCCCCACCGCGCTGCCCCCAAACCCCCCCAGCGCTGCGGCGGAATTCCTGCCGCAGCCAAGGGGTTAATCTGGGCCGAATATTTCTCCATACACTGGAGGTTTCTTTGAAATTTTAGAAATTGTTTTGTGTTACTGTTTCAGAATTGTTTTTACTCCACTTCTGTTATCAAATTTTCATTTCTACAAGAAGGCGCAAGAGGGGATTTTGTGATAGTAATCATTTTGAATGAAAGTGTAATGCTATATGTAATGGTGCTTATGAACCATCAAAAGCAGTTTTCCTTTCTCCTTAGCACAATTACTACAACTAAAGAAGTGACTGGTTTGTGGGTGAACCCGACTCCCCCCACACATCGCAATTACAATAATTGTTTTGCAATCACCTAACATAACGCAACTGATGCAGATTTTTGAGTAAATAAAATATTGATTCCCTTGCTCTTCTGAGGCTGCTTTTCTTGCAATAATCCTCCATAGAGGAGCCAGTAAATTTGGCATTGCCGCATTCTACGTCAGCTGAGTCTTCTTTCTCTCATCCACAGAAGCTTTCATTCTATCTACCAACACTGAGCAGATGTGGTATTGTACCACATGCAGGTCCTTCACAAATATTCGCCATTATTTCCACTTAGTAGAGATGGCGTGGCACCCTCTCTGCACTGGCTCCATTAGGAATGGGTCTTTTGTAATTGTAATTGCATTTATATAGTACTTACTACCCCTGAGAAGTCATCGAAGCGCTTTGCGGGAAGTAGCACTCTATGACGGACCCCAAAAAGATTAGTGGTGAACTTGTATAGGGAAAAATTAAATTAATTTGAGTGGTTAACATGTGAGTCTGTTATTTGGGTTGAAAAGGTCAGTGGAGGGATAGGAGAGGGATTGGTTTTCATTTTCATAGTGCTTGTTACCCCTGATGAGGCATCAAAAGCACTTTTCGAGGAGTAGCACTCTACTCCACAACCCAAACAGTATTAGTGGTGAATTAGTATAGTGAAATATGAAATAAAATTGAGCTGTGGACATGTGAGTCGGTTAGTTGGATTGAAAAGGATAGTGGAGAACTTTCCATGAGGCCGCGATCTGCCTTATACCCAAAGAAGGTCGTGATCCTCAATTTTTTAAAAATTACAGACCGATATCTTTAGTAAATGTGGACTATAAATTATTTGCTAAACTGCTCGCTCTCCGCTTAGATCCTCTTATGCCCCATCTTATTGGTAAGGAACAATGTGGCTTTGTTAAAGGCAGACTTACCTCTGACAATTCTTGTCTTTTCCTCAATGTTTTAAATAAAGTCTCATCTCTTTCCATCCCTCTAGCTGCTATTTCTGTTGATGCTGAGAAGGCATTTGACAGAGTAGATTGGTCCTTTCTGTTTGCTGCTTTACGCTGGCACGGCTTTGGTCCTAAATTCATCTCCCTCATTTCCCTACTTTATTCTGCTCCTAAAGCTTCAGTTCTAGTTAACGGTCATTTATCCTCTTATTTTCCTCTCCAACGCGGTGTCCGTCAAGGTTGTCCTTTATCTCCACTTCTCTTTGTTTTAGCCCTTGAACCCTTTTTGACTTCTATTCGAAATAACGTATCCATCTCTGGTTTTCCATATGGTAATAATCAATTGAAACTCTCTGCATATGCGGACGATATTCTTTTATTTATCTCTGCCCCCGAAACATCTATTCCTGCCTTATTATCTGAACTTAATTCCTTTTCACAAGTCTCTAGTTATAAGATTAACTCTGATAAAACAGAGATTCTCCCTCTTACAAAATTCTGCCTTCCTCATCATTTTTCCTCTACTGGATTTGCCTGGAATTCTTCAAAAATTGAATACCTAGGTATATGGTTCTCTAACTCCATCTCCTCATCCATTCAATTGAATATGTCTACAGTTCTCTCCCGTATCGATAAATCACTTTCCTCTTGGAATCCTCTTTATCTTTCGTGGTGGGGTCAGCTGGACTCAAGTAAGATGATGATATCCCCTATCCTTATATATACCTTTTCCATGCTCCCTATACATATTCCCGATATTCACTTTAAACGTCTTGACTCCTATGGAAAAATAAAAAGTCTAGGATTGCTTTAGCTTCTCTTCGTAAACTGAAATTGAATGGTGGAGTCCATTTCCCAGACTTTCGTCTCTATCATAAATCCTTTTCTTTACGTCAAGCTTCCAGATGGCTCGCATCAGAACCTTCTCCTTTTGCTCCCCTCTGGCTTTCTATAGAACATACGCTACTATCACCCTTTTCTCTCAATGAAGTTATACATTTTTCTGCCAAAAATTCATATACTTCCCTTCCCTTATTTAGATATACCTCTTCCCTTCTGAGACCCTTGGTCCAATCTGCCCCAATTACTCGCGAATCCTTTTTGGAGACCCCCATTTGGCATAATTCGCTTATTCTCCTAAACAACAGACCTATTTGTTGGACCTCTTGGAGATCAAAGGGTCTCATATGGGTTAAGCAACTCTTCGATGGACTTCTTCCTTGCTCATTTCCTCGATTTCAACTCCTATTTCATTGTCCCCAATCCTTTTCACGCAAGTTCACCATTCTCATGGCACTTATTCTCGACGTTTACTATTCCCTTCCTTCCTCATCTTCTCCTATTTCTCAATCTCCTCTTCTTCAAATTTTATTTACCTTTCCTAAAGCTTCTCTTATTTATACATTTTTCTTATCTCCCAATCCAAACCGTGTCAAATCTAAACTAGAACTTGCTTGGGAGTTGGATCTGTGATGTGATTGGTCTGTTGCTCTTTGGGATAAAATTTGGTCCAGATCTCTAAAAATTTTAAAATTTCTCGCTCTGCTTCTTTGACCCAATCTTTGTTTTTTCTATATCACAGACTATATCTTTCCCCAGTTTCTCTCTCTCGTTTTTCTATCTCTAAAGATTCTAACTGTGGACCTGTGGCTTTCCTGATGCTGACCTTCTCCATCTCTTCTTTCTATGCCCTCCTGTTGCTACATTGTGGGATGAAGTTTGGTCCTACATCTCTCGTCTATTTGCAATATCTATTCCCTATTCTGTACCTCTACTCTTTATAGGCAGGCTTTCTGATTCCTTAGATCTCCACCTGCATTGTTCTGGTCAATTAGACCTTATGCTTGCTCTTGCATTCCAACACATATCTTTTAATTGGAAAACTCTCAACAAGCTTTCTATACAATGTTGGTGGAATTCTCTTTTTCACCTTCATAGACTTGATGTGGCATTTGCCTCCTCCTGTACTCCCACTCTCAACAGAGATCTCTTCTGGTTACCCCTTACAACATACCTTGATCGCATGGCCTTGAAAAACAATTCACATTTTTCTTCTGAAAATTTTAAACCTCCTTGAATGATATTCGCTCTGTCCTCCTTTTTATTAATATTTCATGCCTCTCCTATTACACCTACATTTTACTGATTAATATGTTTTTGAATTTCTTATTTGCCTATTAAATATGCCCTATTTTCTTCATATTTCTTTTGTAGTGTTTCCACTCCCTCTTTTCCTTTTACTTCTCCCCTTTTGTTTCTCCTCTCTCTTTTCTTCCCTTCTCATTTATAAAATTGTATAAAATGCTTTTGTCTTTTTTCTATGCGGTATTAACCTATTGTCATCTTACTTTCGTATTGGATAATATTGTTTGTAACGGTTGGTATCTCTCTGTATTAACAATTTTCTCAATAAAGCATTTCAAACACAAGAAAAGGATAGTGGAGGGATAGAAGAGGGAAGGGTCTAGAAAGTGTTTATTTGGAGATAATGGCAGCAGGAGCAGGTTTGGGATTAGTAGAGGTGGGGGGGAAGAGTCAGAGGGAAGAGTTTAGAAAGGCTTATTTGGGAGATCAGAATAGTAAAATACGGTGTCCAGCAGAATATCTCTCCTGCTCAGGCACGTTACTGTGGACATGAGAGCAACATGGCGTCCCAAACACCAGCCACGCGATCTGAAACTGACTCCACTTAAGTCACTCCACTTCCATGGCCTGCGATTGAAACCTGATAAAATAATGCATGTTCTCTAATCACCCACACCCTTTCCCTCAGCAACATACTGAGAAGTACATTTGCCTTTGCTACTTAATTCTCTAAGGACTGCGGAAAAGAAAAGGTAACTTTTATTTTATATTGTACACAAACAGTATGTTTGCAGCGCCTCTCTCCGGGATTGCTGCGGCACTGACATCTGCAATCAGCGCTATCTCCAGTTACCGTACCCTCATATTAGCCAGCCAGCTCTGTATTAATGATTCATCAGCTATCCACACAATAATGAGCGATTAATTAGCAATACCGCGCGGTTGCCAAAATTAAAGACAAGTGCTGACAGCTAATAGATGAAAGGTTGCCTCCGCGCGAGTAAGGTTGGCTGCCACAAAGTTTATCCAGCAGATAATTACCAGCGAGTCTTTCCTGTGTAAGTTACCACAAAACTTGCTTAATTGAAGTGAAATTAATATTTTTCACATTACAGCAAAGTCGCTGTTTGAAGCCCTCCTGTCAGTACGCTCCGCGCACAATAAGTTCATATAATGCCAGACAGCAAGACTGCGCCCTTTGTTTGCGCAGCTCGGGGCCTGGCGGAGAACAATAAATCGCATTCATGTCAGAGGAGGCCCAGCCCCGCGCTAATTACCGCTTGGTGCTGAAATGACTTCTGTGAAATTGGGAGCAGGCAGCAGCATCGAGCCATACAAGGCAGGCTTTTCAGCATCCTGCAGTAAATGTGAGATAGGCCCCAGGCACACAGATGTGAAAACAGCGCATTCCCCCACAGATTACGCTAATGGAAACCCTGTCAGGGAAAGTCAAATCCTGGATCTGTGGTCAAAATCTAATTAAATTCTCTGTACTTAAAAGAATATGAATGCCTGGAGGTGGTGAAGACTATATAAGAAACCCACTTGTTTGCAAGCCTGTGTGAATAGTACGTGGCATTGAGTTATTACTCACAAAGCAGCACCAGTGTGTAGTACAGCCGTGGCTTCTCATTTAAATAAAGCGCGCAGTTTACGGGGCTGGGAATCTGTTTCACGTTAAACTGACATGGTGTTTCAACCCTGGGTCCAAGGTAAAAATCCAGTCTTTTCGTTTAAAGCGACAGGGGCAGGTGCAACTTTCAAAGCACAAATGAGAGTGTTTCTCTCTTCTCTGGATTCATTTACATGCGGGTTAGCTGCGGGATCCATTTTGGGCAAACTGAGTTTTGTACACTTTGGCCAAGACGGTCTCTCGCTTTTGCTGCATCTACACCATATTATCACCACATGCGAAGATTTATGTCTTCATAAAGTTTAGCACATTAAGGTAGGTGCGAAACCGGTTTTCAGGTTAGTAAAAAAAAAAAGCATCTATATTGCATTAGATTTGTTTTTATTTATTTAGATTTGTTTATAGCGCGAATTAGACCCGTGGCCATCAGAGCACTTTAGAATAATTGCTTGTAGATCTATTACAGGAGCTATAACCATAGGACGCAGCTTTAAAAGAGTTACTTGTGCATCAGGACAGGACTGGCCATATCAGTCTTTTCCCCGGGAACCTGGAAGGGTGGGGACCGCTTTTGTAGGGATGCTCCAATATTGGCCCCCAGTAACAAAAGCAGCAAGCAAACGTTTCCAGCCTCCCGGGGACATCCAGTGCTCCCCCAGGGGTTGGTACCAGAAAATAGCCAGGGCTGCTTTGGGTGCCCAGTCCTGCCCTGTTGTGCATCGTTTACATCATTTACAATGGGAACACAAGTTGGTCGCACACTGCTCGTCACACCAGCAAGTTGCCCCAAAGGACTGTGGTGAATGTAGTGGCGACGGCGGGTACGCCTATGCCACGATGTGTAAAAAGAAAAAAGTATGTGTTGCATTTAGCCATCCCTGGACACGCGTTTCGAGGTAGTTGCCTCTCGTCAGCAGGGAGCAGGACAATGTAAAGGGGTGCCGAGTGGACTGCCAAAATGTAATTAAAACAGGTCAAATACCTCTCATGGCGCGCAGGTGCAGAACCAGGGCTCGTCAGCCCGATAGCTCACGGGAGCCGTAACAATTTGAACACAAGTTGGTCGCACACTGCTCGTCACACCAGCAAGTTGCCCCAAAGGACTGTGGTGAATGTAGTGGCGACGGCGGGTATGCCTATGCCACGATGTGTAAAAAGAAAAAAGTATGTGTTGCATTTAGCCATCCCTGGACACGTGTTTCGAGGTAGTTGCCTCTCGTCAGCAGGGAGCAGGACAATGTAAAGGGGTGCCGAGTGGACTGCCAAAATGTAATTAAAACAGGTCAAATACCTCTCATGGCGCGCAGGTGCAGAACCAGGGCTCGTCAGCCCGATAGCTCACGGGAGCCGTAACAATTTGAACACAAGTTGGTCGCACACTGCTCGTCACACCAGCAAGTTGCCCCAAAGGACTGTGGTGAATGTAGTGGCGACGGCGGGTACGCCTATGCCACGATGTGTAAAAAGAAAAAAGTATGTGTTGCATTTAGCCATCCCTGGACACGTGTTTCGAGGTAGTTGCCTCTCGTCAGCAGGGAGCAGGACAATGTAAAGGGGTGCCGAGTGGACTGCCAAAATGTAATTAAAACAGGTCAAATACCTCTCATGGCGCGCAGGTGCAGAACCAGGGCTCGTCAGCCCGATAGCTCACGGGAGCCGTAACAATTTGAACACAAGTTGGTCGCACACTGCTCGTCACACCAGCAAGTTGCCCCAAAGGACTGTGGTGAATGTAGTGGCGACGGCGGGTACGCCTATGCCACGATGTGTAAAAAGAAAAAAGTATGTGTTGCATTTAGCCATCCCTGGACACGTGTTTCGAGGTAGTTGCCTCTCGTCAGCAGGGAGCCGGACAATGTAAAGGGGTGCCGAGTGGACTGCCAAAATGTAATTAAAACAGGTCAAATACCTCTCATGGCGCGCAGGTGCAGAACCAGGGCTCGTCAGCCCGATAGCTCACGGGAGCCGTAACAATTTGAACACAAGTTGGTCGCACACTGCTCATCACACCAGCAAGTTTCCCCAAAGGACTGTGGTGAATGTAGTGGCGACGGCGGGTACGCCTATGCCACGATGTGTAAAAAGAAAAAAGTATGTGTTGCATTTAGCCATCCCTGGACACGTGTTTCGAGGTAGTTGCCTCTCGTCAGCAGGGAGCAGGACAATGTAAAGGGGCGCCGAGTGGACTGCCAAAATGTAATTAAAACAGGTCAAATACCTCTCATGGCACGCAGGTGCAGAACCAGGGCTCGTCAGCCCGATAGCTCACGGGAGCCGTAACAATTTGAACACAAGTTGGTCGCACACTGCTCGTCACACCAGCAAGTTGCCCCAAAGGACTGTGGTGAATGTAGTGGCGACGGCGGGTACGCCTATGCCACGATGTGTAAAAAGAAAAAAGTATGTGTTGCATTTAGCCATCCCTGGACACGTCTTTCGAGGTAGTTGCCTCTCGTCAGCAGGGAGCAGGACACTGTAAAGGGGTGCCGAGTGGACTGCCAAAATGTAATTAAAACAGGTCAAATACCTCTCATGGCGCGCACCTGCGCGCCATGAGAGGTATTTGACCTGTTGTCCTGCTCCCTGCTGACGAGAGGCAACTACCTCGAAACACGTGTCCAGGGATGGCTAAATGCAACACATACTTTTTTCTTTTTACACATCGTGGCATAGGCGTACCCGCCGTCGCCACTACTTGTGTTCATATCATTTACAATGGGCATAGGAGAAGGGGGAGAGAAAAGTCATACAATATAAGGCAGAAAGCAGGTACATAGGGTTAATTAATAGGAGATGTATGCAGGTGGGGAGCAAATATTTAAGATAGTATATGGCGGGGGAGGGGTATGCAGAGGGGGTTGGAATCGAGGTCAGAGTGATCAGTGAGTTTGTTGGACGGGGTACTAGGTGGTCAGGTGTAGTAGTTGGGGTGGATTAGTGTAGGAATTTGTTGAGAAGAGACAGTTTTACGTTTTTCCTGAAGTGAAGGTAGTAAGTGCAGTTCTTTGGGAAGGGCATTCCAGATTCTCAGGGTGTTTCCAGAGAAGTATCAAGTGAGGGATTTATTTCTTTAATTTGGGAGGGATGAGGAGAAGGGTATTTGAGCTTCGTAAAAGTCTTTTTTGGCCTGCTTTAGTGAGTGTGTTAGCAAGGTAGGTAGGGTTTCCAGAGTAGAGAGCTTTGTGTGTTATACAGGCTGTTTTGAATATACTCCTTGCTTTAATTGACCTGAGTTTCTTTAGAGTGGGAGTGAAGTAGTCAATTCGCCTTTTTCCAGTGATCAGTCTAGCCGCTGAATTGAAAGTGGACTTCATTAGCAGAAGGTGGGTTTTTGGAGTGCCAGTAATTGTTGTGTTGCCGAAGTCCAGCTAGGAAAGGACAAGGGTTTGGATACCGGTCTTTAAGTCTTCAGAAGAGATAAATGGTTTGATTTTTTAAATGTGTTTTAAGGTGTAGAAGGCACTTTTTGCAAAGGCGTTGATATGTTCTTTCATATTCAGGCTTTTGTAGAGAGTAATTCCAAGTGATTTAACGGAGTTAGATGTAGATAGTTTACAGTTTGGTGCACTTTGACTGTCAAGCCAGTGGTGGATGGGGTTGGGATTGTTTGTAGGCTGGATGAGGAGGAGTTCTGTTTTTTGGGAGTTTAATTTTAGGTGGTTGTTGTTGAGCCAGGTGTGTATCAGAGAGAGAGTGTTGTTGAGATGTTGAATGTCTTGAGTGAAGCAATTGTTTACATAGATTTGAGTGTCATCTGCATTGAGATGATAAGCAATTCTGGCTTGTTTCGGAATCTGTGCAAGAGGTTCCATGTAGAGGTTGAAGAGGGTATGGGATAGGATTGATCCTTGGGAGACTCCTTGGTTAACTGATGAAGTAGAATTGTTTATTTTGATTAGTTTAGAGCTTTTGTTCAGGTATGATGAGAACCATTGTAGGGTGGTGCCGCTGATGCCTACCCATTTTGCAAAGGTGTTGAGAAGAGTGTTGTGATTGACGGTATCAAAGGCAGCTGAGAGGTCCAAGTGGATGAGGAGACATCATCTCCCTTGTCGAGGTATCTGTGTAGGTCATCTGTGATGTTCAGGATTGCAGTATCTGTACTGCAGCCTTTCCTAAACCCAAATTCGAATGTGTCCTGTAAGCTGAATTTCTCAATGTGGTTGTTTAATTGAGAGAGGATGCATTTTTCGATTGTTTTAGCAAGTAGAGGGAGGTTGGTGATGGGTCTGTAGTCATTGAGGTAGTCGGGGTCAGCGTCAGGGTTCTTGATGAGGGGGGTGATTTGGGCAAGTTTAAGGGAGGCCGGCATGGAGCTGCAGGATAAGGAGGAGTTGATATTCATCCACGTTGGAGTGATAATGTGATTTAGTTTTTTGACAAGTGAGGAGGGGCAAGGGTCAGCGAGGTTGGCTTTATGGATGATAGTATTTCCCTATCTTCCTTTTCAGATATTGTTGCAAATTCGGACCAGTTTGCATTGTTTTTTGGATGGAGGTGACTGAAGCTGTTGTTCTGTTATTCTGAGGTGCTGGGGGTAGGAGAAGGGGGGAGGGGGTCTAGTAAAAGTTCAATGTTTGTTTTCTTGTCAGCAAAGAATTTAGCGAACTCTTCACATCCTTTAGTGGAGGCATCTGTAGGATGTTGTGGAATGGTGGAGGTTTGGTTTTTAATGACCTTGAAGAGGTCTTTGGGATGGTTTCTGGAAAGGTCTAGTTGGGCTCTGAAGAAAGCAGAATTTTCACTGTATATGTGCTTTTTGTATTTCAGGCGTTCTGTTCAGAGGAGTGACAGATGAACTAGAGAGGGTTGGTTTCTCAATTTGTTTTCCTGTCTTTCTGAGTTCCCCTTTCATTGTTAAGGTCTGTGTTGAACCATGATCTAGAGGGGGCCGTTCTTGGACTTTTGAGTTCGGGGGGGGGGGGGGGGTGATGGTGTCAAGGAGTTCAGTCATTTTAGTGTTGTAGTGAGAAGTGAGTTCATCGTTGGTTGACAGTTTAGGTGGGGAAATGATGTGGGAGCTAATTACTGATTCTAGCTCTTGTTGTTGGATTTGGTGCAGGTTTCTTGTCCAATATTTCGGTAGGCGAGTTTGGGTGTGGAGCTTAGTTTAACTGAAGTTCGGGTTGAAAAGAATTAGGTGGTGGTCGGACCAATCCATGGGAAGGATGGAGTAGAGGGATATGTCATCGTGGGTGGAGATGATAGTGTGAAGGGTCGCACCATTGTTGTGGGTTTGCTTTTTACAGGGTTGGGTGAGACCTTTCGATTCTAGGAGAGAGTCTAGTACTTGTCCCGTAGTGTCATTGGTATCATTCAGGTGTAGGTTTAGGTCTCCAAGGATGATGTCTGTTGAATATTTCAGGGAGTTTTGAGTTATGAGGCCCATTAATTCTTCTAGGAATTGACCCTTATCATCTGGAGGGTGATAGCTGATGTGGAGTTTCCAATGGTTTGGGCCTGTAGATGGAAGGGTAACCAGTTATTCAAAGGTTGAGTATTTGGTTGTGTGGAAGGGTGTAAGGCGGAACTCATTTTTGTGTTTGATTGCTAGACCACTACCGGAGCGATCTTTGCTGTAGTAGTTTAAAGGAAGTTCACATTCAGTTTTAAATTACAGTTTTTTCCAAGTGAAATCGCTTAGTAGTTAAAAATCACGAAGGACAAAGTTTCCATTTATGTAAAACTATTTTCAAAGAAGATTGATTTAATCGAAATAAGGGAGTGAAAATGAAACAACCACGCAGTTACTATGTTTTTTCAGGCCCCCATCATGCGTGACTGAGTAATTAGCGTGACATTTATCTCACCTGACAAAATCCGTCTTCGACAAGTTGGAATTTATCGGCTGAGATAAATGCCTCAAAAGTGCGAGTTTTAGGGTATTAATTTGCGGATTTTGGTGCCTACTCTGGCATTTCCCCCGAAAATTATTGGAAGATTTGATTGTCCAATATTATTCATGAAACTCATAATGTCAATATGTGCAGCAGGAAGAGCTACCACATTTATCACAATTAACAGGACTGCTTGTAATGAAGGCCTTAGACATGTTTCCTTGATGCAAATTCTAGTTGATCAGTTACAAAGGATTTTGTAAAACCACTTTTTATTGGTTAGTGGTACACAAACAGAAAATTGTACAGCTCCATATAGTATAAGGTTGAGACCAGGATACAAATATGTTAACATAGTTGATAAATTATATTCATAAATAAGTTGATCCATGTATCAGCCTATGTTGATATTTTACATATATTTCACAATCTACTGTTAACTACTGATATGTGCCCCTAGCGCTAGCTGTGTCACACATCCAACACATATGTTGAAGGATGAAGGACACTGAAACAAACACAAAGTTCCCTTCTCCTTCTACTATGAAAACATGAGGATTCAATCCTCTAATTGGATTGGTTACCTTAGTTATAGTAAGGCCATACACTGAGATATAATAAGACAAATTTTACCAGGTTGCTAAATTTACAGACAAAAATATATAAATTCATACATAGAATAATCAATTTCTAATCAAAAACACTCCTTTGTTACCTTATTCATGATTTATAGTTAGCAAACTAGGACTAAGTCTGCCTGGATGAAAAGTGCAGGCCAAAAATCCAATAGGCTTTAAAAAAATGTTTTTCTAATAAAGTTTTTTACATTCTATTCAGATTTGTAATATCGAACTATTGTCCTGAAGGTGACGATCCACCTTAGCACCGAAACGCCTCGTCGACAGTTGTTCTTCATGAATTTATTGCACATATTGTGTTCCTTTTATTTAAAAATATGATGAATATATGATTTTAAATGTGTTTTTAACTTTGTCAATATCAATTGTATAGAACATGATCTTTTGAATAAAATATTGATAATACATTCCTTTGAATTCATATGTTTGATTAGAAATTGATTATTCTATGTATGATTTTATATATTTTTGTCTGTAAATTTAATACAAAATAATATGTGGTGGAATACCTGTATACTACCAGATGATGCAGAGCTACTGAAAATAATTACTTCAATAAAACCTTCAAACCCCTGCCCGCCAAGTTATTCAAAAGAGTTTGGACCTTCTATTCTACCGCTCTGGTCCAAGATCGTCCATGAATCTCTCTTGCAGAGCATGATTCCTGATTTCCTTAAGATGAGACGTCACCCCTATCCCATAAAAGCTAAATACAGGCCTATCAGATCCCAACAACTTCCATCCAATTACTAACATCATGACTCTAGCCAAGCAACTTGAGAAATTGCACACATACAACTCTATAACCACATCAAGCTGTTTCAGCTACTTGACCAAAACCAATCGGGCTTCAGATCAGGTCACAGCACTGAAACAGCTTTAACACACATTGTTGATGTCGCCCTGAGACTACTTGACCAGAATGAATCGTGCCTGCTTATATTTCTTGAGCTCTCCTCGACGTTTGATACGGTCAAACATGACAACATGATTGATCTTCTTGAAAAAAGGATGGGGTTATCGGGTCTAGTTTTAAATTGGTTTGCCTCTTTTCTGCATAATAGAATGCAAAGAATCAAAATCAACCAATCCCTTTCTAACAGTACACCGGTCTCAATTGGAGTGCCTTAAGGATCCGCACTCTCACCCACACTTTTCAACTAGTTTATGGAGCCTCTCACTGAAATTCTGAACCGCTCAAACATTCATTATCACATGTACACCGGTGATACTCAATTGTACATGAACAATTCTTCACCCGATTATATCAAAACTCTTAACTGTTCCCTTCTGAAAACTCAACAATGGTTAACTCCCAATCACCTTTTGCTAAATACACTCAAGATAGAATTTCTCCTGATTGCTCCGCACAATTATTCTGCCCCCCTTCAAGATTGGCTTAAACAACTAACAGTTCTCAACTGCGCTCCACATGTTGTTGGCTCCACTAGATCTTTGGGCCTAACACTGGCGATATACCTGCATATGCAAGACCACATTAGTGCAACCTCTAGAGGAGCCAATCATCAACTCAACGCAAATCTAACCGCTCCTACCTCGCGATGACATGCAGCTAGGCAGTTCAGTCCCTAGTTATCTCCCATTTAGATTACGGAAGTGTGACCCTGGCAGGGCTATCCAAAGCTAGTCTGACTCCTTTAAGGGCTACACTGATCTTTGTTGCCAGACTCATCACAGGATCAATAAAACATTATCACATCACACCAGATCTAATACAACTCAATTGTCTCTCTCTCAAAGACAGGATTCAGTTCAAGACAGCCTGCTTGACACAAAAAACACTTCATTATTGCACTCCCATTTACTTAGCAAAAGAACTTGAACTATGTGGTATGAATCAGGCACTAAGAAGTTCTAACACTCTACTGTTGAAACCACAAAAATTAAAAGAGAAGAAAACCTACAACCACGCCTTCTCCGGTCTTGCCCCGAGAATATGGAACGCTCTTCCTTCTGAAATCGGATCCAACCCTTTGACCTCCTCATTCTAAAAGGAAGTCAAACGGCTACACCTGAATAATTACCTGCTAGAATAGGCCTGAAGTCACCCAAACAGACTGTTATTTCTTGTTTACAACTTGGGTCTCCCATTCAAATATGCAATTTGGTTACTTTATATCCACTGTGTTGCTGGCTGTTCTTTTTTCACATTTTTGTATGTTTAACCTCTTCTATGTACAATATTCACTGTTTACACCTTTACCTTGCTTCTCTCTACAGCGCTCTGATACCCTGAGGGGTCATGTTCGTGCTATATAAAACTTTTCAAATAAAATAAAAATAAATACATGGTGGGGTTTATCTTCAGTGGTTTATGGGCAGTCCACGAAGCATGGATGGTAGTGGCCAGAACCAGGTGTGATTTAATCAATTTATTAGCGTACCGTGTGTGCAGCATTTTAGCACCCCTTATGCGACCCAGAAGGGTTGATTCCCACTGCACCCAATGGGTGTGTCTAATGTGGTATGGATGACATATTTGAGTGGTGGAATCTGAGAAGGCAACCAGTGGCAACAAATGTTTCAGAGCCGCATGCCACCTCACTATATGTCAGTATAAAGCTTCCCCAGTTTCAGTCTTGGCTTCTGCCCTCCTCATGGAGGAGGGGGACTATTTTAAAAGCATAACAGCAATCACGGTTGGCGTTGCGCAATCCATGAGGGGCAGGACTTCAATTTTATCCTAGTTAGTCTTGTACCCAGACAGGGAAGAAAAGTGTGAGATCAGGTCGATAAGGGCTCTCGGCGAGGTGGCAGGGCATGTAAGGGTGACCGATATATCTTCTCCATAAACGAAAGTTTGTGTTCCCCCCTGGCATGGAGATGCTGTGCATGTCAGAAGAGGTGCAGATCACTATCGCCAGGGGTTCCAGCGCCAGCACATATAGGAAAGGGTATAAAGGACATCCCTTTCTGGAATTCAAAGGGGGTGAAAGTATATCTGTTGCAGGTGATTATGGCGGTAAGGTGAAAGTACAGCCTTTGAATCCTGTTTGTGTAAATTAGGCCCACCCTATACTGCCACAGGACTTGGAAAAGATAATTCTATTTAACCCTGCTAAACGCCTTTACGGCATCGAGTATACCACTAGCTTTTCAACAGTATCGTGTCGGACACTCCAAAGGATATGCTAGAGTGCGGAGATGGGATGCCGATATGTAGTGGGAGACAAACCCAATCTGCTCCCTGCGGACCAGGGATGGGAGGACTTGTTTAAGACTCTTAGCTAGTAGTTGAGCCAGTATTTTCATGTTGACATTGAAACAAGGAAATCGGACGATAGCTAGAACTATTTAGCGGGTCCTTACCCAGTTTTAGAATAAGTGTAAGCAAGACTTTGTTAGCTTCAGCGAGAGTGCAATATGATGGTGCGTCCTCAGTGTAGACTTTACTAAGCAGGGGGGGCTAATATGTCCTTGTGTATTTTATAGTATTCAAACGTGTAGCCATCCAGACCCAGGACTTTGCCATACGGAAGGCCATCAATCGCCTCTAGGATTTCCTCTGGGGCGATATCGGCTTCTAGGGCCTGACTCTGGGCTGTCATGAGGCGTGGTTTGTATTATGAGCAAAAAAGGCCGTAATAACTTCAGGAATGCATGTGGTGTCTGAGGTGTAAAGGGTCTCATTGTAGGCCTTGAAGGACTCTAGTATGTCAAGTGGGTGGGTGAGGAGTTGTCCATCATCCCACCAGCTGGCAGGGATGATGTGGAAGGAGTCCTGCTGCTGTAATTGCAGTCCCAAAAGACGACCTGCTTTTTTTCTCCACTCATAGTGTCTCCGTTTATGGCGAAACAGGGTGTTTATTGCCTTGGGAGCAATCAGTAGCTCATAGATGGCTTGCAGCAGAGCCCATAATGAAGACTGCGAATGGGAACGGGAATATTGGGCTGTGAAAGATGGGAGGGTGGATTCAAGTTGGACCTGCTTGCGTAAGGCTTCTCGGTTCCCCTGAGAAGGGTTATGCATTAGTCTCCCCATACCAAGGCTTTACCAGCTACCCAGAAATTGCTGAGGGAGGCAGTCAACCCCTCATTGATGTGTAAGAAGGTGTGGAGATAGGAGCGCAGCCTGTCCTTAATTGCTGGAGTCTTGGAACTAGAAAGATTCAGTCGCCATTGGGGGAGAGGGCGTAGCACACCCATGAGTAGAATTGTGTCATGAGCTAAAACCCCAGAAGGGGCTATATCAGCGTCTACAAAATGTTTGAGCAATGGAGTATTAAGTAAACAGACGTCTATGTCTGAGGATGTACAGTCTGTGTAGTAGGCTGGGGCAGCCGCTACATATCAGACCCCTGAGTGGGGGGAGCGAATGGCAGGAAAGATTGTGTGAGTAACCGTGTGCATGCGATCCTCGACGCCTGTAAGGATGAGTGGTGCACCATACAGACTTGCCTCAATAATGGTTCGAGGGCTCGGGAACAGTTGTCTTCAGAGGGGAGTGAGACTAGTCCCTTGGTTGAGGCTCTTTGCGGGTGTGGCGAAGCTTATGGCCTCCTGACCATTGTTTGGTGACTTCTTGCAGCCGCTGTCGCCGCTTATCCAGTGGAGTCCCCAACTGGACGGTTTGTTCATGGGTGGATCATCCATGTGGCCAGTGGAGGGACCTTGGTCTATATCAATTGGTAAGACCATGTCCAGATAGCCTTTCAGTTAACTGGGATTTTGTAACTTTGTCATCTTGTTGGCGTGGGTGAGCAGCATGATCGCTGGATGAAGGAGCCCAGCGAATGCTGAGTTGACGAAGGCAGGGGCGAAGCTCTAGAAATATTTTGCTAGTGTTCTGAGTTTCTGGAGAGAAGTCCTGCAATATGAATATCTTGTGCCCTCAAACAGGAAAGGGCTATCAATTTTCGCCACTTGGTTCACCTGTCTGGCCTATTGGTGTTGAAGAAAGCATACAATATTCTGCCTCAGGTCATTGCTAGGTGATTGTCGGAACTGCCATATCCTATGAACCCTATGAAACTACATGGGAGGGTGAAAGGTAAGGCTGGCCCAACATCAGGCAGGGTATACAGTTCACCACTGCATCTACATAACCTGAAGGAGTATCTAGAGCTGGATTCTAAGCTCTCGGACAACAATAAAAGTTCAAAGGGGGGTGCAGACCATACAGGGGTTTCCATTTCTCAGGCTGCGCAGGCACAGTCTTTGAGCTGGGACCTGATTCAGCCTCTGCACTGTCTCGGCTCCCCACAATCAATGCTGCCACCAGGGAGGTAAGCACCCCATTTCTAGGCAGCAGCAGCCCCATCAAATAGACAGGAGGTAGCCTGGTCGTTGTGCTCCAGCAGGAGCTTTACAAAGTGCTGCTATCTTGCCCAGGTGCCAGGCTCCTTCCCCACAACTGGATTCCATAGAAACCCTTGTAAATACACCACTGGAATTTACTTCAATTTATATAATAACAGATACAGCATGATAAATATTCCTGTGATGCTTGTAATAGGAAAAATATGTCACCTGTAAAAACTACTGCAGTCTCTGTCTTATCTCCTTGACCTCTGGATCAATCACTCAAGAAGTGCTCTGAATTTGGGCCCCAGATCGTAGGTCTTCCCGGGAGCAGGGGGGCTTTGACCCCACCAGGTGGCGTCAGCAGTGAATGAGACTTCAGCATGATACCTACCATCATGTCACTCTCTCTTCCCCATGCTCTGTCGATTTGGATGTGAGCGGCTGCAGACTGTGCCACCCACCTTCTGCCTCTCAGACAGTGTAGCAGGGAAACCTGTTGACAGCCAAGTAGAGAGAGAACCTTCACATCTGCAAAGGAGACCCATACACTAACTCATTCATCATTTTTTACTTTTGCTTCATATATCTCTTGGGTATTGTGGTGCTTTCTCCGTTCCTGGGCAGGTTAGAATCTACACATAGAGAGTAGGAAGACTGGTGTCCATGGGCGGTGGCACTCTTCCATCACTTTGTTGCTTGTTGCAAGAGAAGCCCTAGGGGCTTCAGGCATATTCAAATGTTAGTTCCGTTCTCACCGAGCCATTGAAGTTGATGCGAGTAATTCATTCCTTCTGTTGCTGTGTTTTAGCTGATAAGTCAATGGGCCTGTGGGTATTTTCCCTATGGTACATGTTACCTAATAGCAGTGGTTCTTTCATGCTTCATTCTCTGACAACGATTAACCAGATTTGGGGGTAGAAACAAAAAGGAGGATATTAAAGTGTCATTGTAGGTTTAAATACAATCATGCATTGATTTACGCTGTATCAACGGTCTCTCCAGTAATAATCGTTGATAGGGACCGCATTCAACCAGTGATGTCAGAATTGTCACAAATGAGCAGCTCTTACATGCAAAGAGTTAAATGAATCATCATCATCATCATCATCAAAAAACGCTATTTCGCTCATTTTGACCATAAAAGTTCATATGCAGTACAATAACATTTCATAAAGACGGTCCGTGAGGGTGCTGGTCAAAGTTACTCATGAAAGTGCATGTGCACTACATCAACATTCCATAAAAACAATCTATATAGGCACATGCCCGAAACCAGTAACCTTTGTTTGGGTTGCCAACACCAGGGCCATAAAAATGCATGTGCAATACAATAACATTTCCTAAAAATGGTCCATATGGGCTCGGGCCCGGGCCCAGGCCCATGGACCCTCAGTTAGAGTTGCTCATAAAAGTGCATGTGCATTACATCAACATTGCATAAAAACAACTTATGTAGGCACATGCCCATACCCAGTAACCTGGGCTTGGGTTGCCAACACAGGGGCCATCACACCCATACCAAATTCAAAAATGTGCGCATATATCAAGCATTTCTAAAAACAAATATGCATCATAATACAGTCAGTAAAAGCATGTTAATAAACATAAATGTTAAAAACAAATTAAAATATTCCAAATCCAGTTAAAAATATTATAAGATAATCAGCTAGTGCCTATGAATTGGTCTTCAGGACTGCTCTACGTACACACCACATGGAAAATAAAAAGTGTGATACTGAAAATACAATAGGCCAATGGGTGTTATATTTCAGTATCCTAAAAGCCTCTACGCAGCGCTTAGTTCCCAGGTTTCTGAATAACCGAATCAACCATCAATGCCTGCCCTTCCTATAACCTGAACAGAAAAAAAATACATGATATTCTGACTCCACTGTATTGTTGCAAGCCAGACAGCCCAAGGGGGGGTGAACCCGCCCATTCTTTTGTACAAGCATGCAGCAGGAATACCCCATGCCTAAATTGCAGGTATAGCTTCCTGGCAAGGGCTGGTTGAATGTCATCCAATACAGGCTCTTGGCTATACTGATCTTTAATTCCAAGAAACACTGTAGTGAGTAAGCCAGTTGTGGAGCTCCGCTGCTGGTGGGTAAGTCCGCTCTCCCTATAGCTCCATACCAAGTCCCTCCTAAATGTTGTAGGGCAGGTTACCTCAGCATTATACCATAGGTTAGCCTTTCCCATGGCCACGAGTGTGTCCTTGACAAAGGCTAACTATGATAGTGTTCCCGCACCCTGGAGGCTCAGAACCTCTCTCAGCTCTGCCCTATATTCCGCCAATTGTGGGGTAGCCCACAGACAACGCCAGAATGTGAGGGGTCGGAGAGCAACTTCGTCTGCAATTGGCCTTATCCCAAGGTCCAGGCGAAGTGGTGTAAGAGGGGAGCTAGGGGGAAGGCCAAATAGCTGCCCGGCAAAGGTGTTCTCAATCTTTGTTATATTGCGAGATGGGCAATGGCCTCAGATTTCGGCCCCGTACAGGGCAGCACCCCTGGCATGCACTTTATACATTTCGACCACCGGGCCAACAAGTTTATGAGTGGAATTCCTAAATATCTTTGTCAGACCTCCCGTGGTCTGGGCTAGCTTTAAGCTATCTTTTTTGATTTGGGCCCCCCAATCCATTGTTTCTGTAAGCATTATTCCAAAGATACTCAAATACGGACACCTTCTCCAGGGGGCTGCATTGTAAACAAGTGTTTGGCCAAGTGCTACTAACTGGATTGAAGACCATACATTTGGTCTTTTGAATATTAATCCATAGCCCCCTAAATTCTCAAAAGGAATTGAAGTTGTCGACGACCTTTTTTATGCCCATAGGTGTTTTTGAGAGCAAAAGAGTGTCGTCGGCAAACATCATAGCTGGTACTTTACGATTCGCCAACTTGGGGGCATCTCTGTCCTTCCCCGCAATCAATGCCTCTACAAGTCCATTTATAAAAAGACAGAAAAGGGTGGGGGCAAGGACACAGCCTTGTTGAACACCTCTGTCTATGAGTATGGGGGCAGTAAGTTCTCCATGTTTGCCAAATGAATCTGTTTGGTCTTTGGAATTGATGAGTGAACATTTTTGTCCAACTGAATGTATGTATTATTCCTCATGACTCTGACTGCAAGAGGTATAGTACTCTTAAGTTTGACTTGCATGCCTGAAATATTTGTTAGGGTAAAGTCATACTCATGTTTTGCAAAGTAAGAATGCATCAGCTATACCAGTACAGAAATGTTGCAAGCTTTGTGGATTTTCCCCATTTACATCCAGGGAAGGAGTAGGTGTTTGAGGAAGGGTCCATATACTACTTTTGAAAATGCTCAGTTTATGATGCTAAATAGGCAGTGGTTAATATGTGCAATTCGTATGTCTGTTGATTAGTTTCCTTCTTGCTGTCAGAACCAGATGTGTGCTGCAATGGATACAGAGGGGGTTATCTTGATGGACTCAGTAGTGGTTCCACTGCCACTATAAACAATATTTCATTATCCATAATAGATGCATTAAAAAATTACATTATTTGTGTACTGTCAATGAATCCAAAGCTTGTTGGTTGCCACCAATATAAAGGGAGGTCTCAACATGCTTAGAATTAAGTACTGGACTTCACATATGTTTGACAAAGACAGATCTGGCCATAATAGTTAGTACCAGTTGCTGTTCAGACTTGAAAGCTACCATGTAAATCTGTCAACCTGTTGATTACCGTCTTTTCAGCCCTTCCAGAGTACTGTGGCAGGGGTGCTCCATTGGAACATGAAGTTCAATGGAATCACTTCACACATCTTCACACCTATTCTAGAAAGTCTGAATTAACTGAGGCAAACTCCTCAATACCCAATACCCAACCAATATCTCTTACACAAATCTACTCACACATGCCTCCAAATTAATATTAATTCCAACCGTATACGTGACCAAATTAAATCAACTAACTTTGACTTAAAGTGAGATTAACTATCTTTGACTTCACAAAAGGACCTAGATGTAGCCGTTGCACAGCTATAGAACAATTGCTCTACAACGGGTTAACAAATACTTGCAGGGGGGCCCCTTGCAAAGTGCATGGAGGGTTCCCCTACACTCCAGACCCAGTCAGGAGCTCTCAGGCCCGCCCGTGCACAGTGCCGGGGAGGCCCTTTGGAGCTTACTGCGGGGGCTGCGTGGGCTATTGTTATGCCACTGTTGCTCTATGTAAAAAATAATGAGTACATCTTAGAACCCCCTTCACTCAAGGTGAGAATAACTGATAACCAGAGCTGCCCATCTTAACAAGAAACCCAAAGGCATAGCTTGAAATCCTACTGCACCCACATGCCTTGTGCATGGAAAAGATGTTCTTTGATAGCCACTTTCTAGTCCGGTCCAACAGGAGCTAAACCATGGCTGTGGGTGTCATGCACAGTCTGGTATGGGAGGACAAGAATGGGCCACAGAGTGTCTCCAAAGTGGCACCAAACATGGTCCTGATCATGCATAGTGCATTGCACTGTTACATCTGGCCTATTCGTGTGCGTTTTCTCAATGTGCATTAAAAAACTGTGCTTCTTCCAATTCTTTGACTTTTCTTTTCCTAAAGATGTTTGATGCTAGAATGGAGACTGGTGAAATGAGAACCCAGAAGCAGTGATGATGATGGGTAAGATTACACAAAATGTTGGTTTATTCTAGGGAGGCACTGAATCTGAAGCCATTTCCTGTTTCAGTGCAGGCCTGAGTAGTTTGGCAGTGCAAGGCTAAGACCATTAGATACTTTTAACCTTCATATTAAGGTTCTAGTCCTGGAATTTTATCACTTAGGGTTTTTTCTTTTACTGTATGTCTGGGCTATTTTATTTCATCGCCAGTATTGACTCTGCTGACGCAAGTTTCAGAACAGGGCGTTAATGGAAGCATCTCCAAATGCAATGTAGTGTCAACGTGTGGGAAATCCACCTTTGACTGTAAAGAACTATGCTGTAGCCTGCCAAGCCTTATGTTAGTTTGGCCTTGCCCTGTCTGCAAGTCACTTCAACTACTAAAAGAAATTCAGAAGTATTTGAAAATCAGACGTCTGTCTCATGTAAAAATACTGACAGCATAGTTCTGGTAAAGGTAGTGCTAGAGTGAGCCCCTCGTTGAGAAGCTCTGTGCCCAGGAAGCCTCCCCTGCACTAAAAGAACTTCAGACCTCCGCCCTAGCAGTCACCGATGTTTGCTGGGAAAGGGGAAAATCTCAGGAGTATGAGGAGCACCTATTCCACCAGCTGACGGAGGCTAAAGAGCAGTGTGGTGTTTTGTTGGGCAGCTAAAGGCCTAGCCACGTGGGCGTGATAATGACCTGGACACTAGGGTTATGTTAGTGGCCAGAATACAACTGAGCCACGCCCGTAGCCCCGGGTTCTTAATTTACATATATCACGCTGGCTTGGCGTTTGCCGGTCAAGCCCACCATCACTGACGTTCATGGGTTTTTCACTAGGCTCGCACCTACGTCACAGGGAGGGGTGGTCTCTCCCATACGTCAGCAACACTACATTCCTCCTTTACCAGGAAATGATAACAATTAACCAAAACTTGAACAACATGAAAATTAAATAATATGAGGCTCTTGGAGTTCACAGATTACCGTCCATGAAAATGCAATGCTTATGGAACGTTCATACTTGGTTGCAGGACACCACGGCATCTCCTTACAGCAAATGGCTCAGCTGCCGTCTGGGATTAGCAGAGCACAAAGTCTTTGTACCTTTGGGAAGGCTTTGGGTGTGACCGAAACTTATACCGACCTTGGCTACTTTGCCCTGAGGCTCCGAGTCTTGGGAAGCGCCAAAGATTGGCGTTGTGCTTAAGTTCTCTGTTGTTGCATATGTGGAGTCACGGTGTTCTCCAACAGTGCCTGGAGGGCTGGTTGTGACTGTCTCTCTTGGTGGACTAGCTACTGGAAATTCTTCGATATAGCCCTCTGGGACTTTCTTGAACTGAGAGATGTTGCTGGTTACACTCTATTGGCCTCTTCAAGTGGTTACTTTGGTGCCTGTGACTTCGACCACTGTCCACGGGTCTAACTCGAAGGGTAACCGAAACTTCCCTCTAGGGTGGCGGTCTTGTACCAACACACGGTCGCCCATAACGGTCAGGCGTTCTTTAGCATGCCTTCTCAGAGAGGCCTCTTCATTGTTATTGGCTCGTTTGGAGTCTGATTGATTCGGGGGTTTTGGTGTTTCTTCCTACACAGAGTGATGTGGGATGGTGTCGGTCACCGTTAGACCAAAACATAACCCGCTCGGGGAGATGCCCGTGGTGCAGTGCGGGGTGAGCCGGTATTCTCGAAGAGCGATTTGGATTGTTTTGTTGTGTTCTCATCAGGTGTTCCTCTTCGCCATTGGCCTGAGGCCATCGTGGGGTTATCCGGCGGTGCTTGACCTTGTGGGACGCTAGGTAGTCTGTTAATTCTATGTTGGTGAATGGCGGGCTGTTGTCAGTGTGGATCTCACCGAAGATTCTGTGTGTTGCCATGAGTTTTTCGAGCTTTGGGATTACTTCCGCTGTAGATGTTGTTGAAATGATCTCTTCTTCGGGGTATCGTGAGAAGTCGTCCACCACAACTAGCATATATTTTCCTCCGGGTAGACTGGCAAAATCTGTGCTCACTCTCTCCCATGGGGCACCAGGAGCTGCTTCAGTAATGATTGGTGCAGGTTTATTTGGTGGGCCAGTCGCAAGGCAGACAGGACAGTGCTGTGCAATTGTCTGTAACATTTGGTCTAGGCTGGGAAACCAGACTTTACTCCGGAGTCGGTTTTCGATTTGACTTGACTGGTGGGCTCTGTGTGCTAGGAGAGCTGCTTTTTGGGTCAGGCTTTCCGGGAGAATAAGGCATGGGCCTCTAAGGAGGCAACCATCGGGGGTCATGGAGAGCTCTTGGCAGACTTGATATAGGACTTTCAGGATGGACTGGGCTGTCGCTGTACGGAGTGGCATTGGGCTTTGCAGTGGCTTTCAGTTCCCTGATGTGACTGCTTGGATGGCGATCTATAGGCAGTCATCTTTCTTTGTGGCTTCTACGACATCTTCTTGGGAGATTGGAAGGGGCCTGGATCTTTCCACGATCATTCTCACATAGTCTTTTGTGGCCACCACTTCGGCAGCTTCGGGTAGTGTGACACGCAGAGCATGCCTTGATAGGAAGTCTGCCGGGTTTTGAGTACCAGGTCTGCACTCGACAGTGAATTGAAAATCTTGCAGCTGCAGAATCCATTTCTAAATCCTCAGGGGAAGGCGTGACGAGGAGCCTTGAAATAGCGGGATTAGAGGCATGTGGTCAGTGATGACTGCAAACGGGTGGCCCTACAGTTATATGTAGAAATGCCAACACCCCCACAGGATTGAAATTGATTCTTTCTCAAACTGTGAGGATCACTGCTCTGTTGGTGTGAGAGTTCTGCTGGCATAGACGACCAGAGCCCATACTCCACACTCTTGCCATTGAGCTACAACAGCGTCTAGGCCCGGGGGGCTGGCCTCTACCACGAGTTGGGATTCCCTCTTAGGGTCAAAGTATACTAGTGTGGTGTCTGCAGATAGGGCTGCCTTGGTTCGTTGGAATGCTTCTTCCTGCTCGGATTCCCATGTCCACTGACTGGTGGCTTTGGTCAGGTCTCTGATTGGGCCGGTTATGTCCGACAAGTTCTTGATGAATCATCCGCAGTAGGTTACCATACCCAAGAAACTGCGAACTCTTGACACTGATGTTGGGGCTGGTGCTTCCTGGATGTCCTTCAACTTGTCGGGGTCAGGGCAGCTGCCTTTATCAGAGAACGGATAGCCAAAAAAGCTGATGTCTTTCCTTAGGAAGTCACATTTTTCTCGGTGTAGTGTTAGCCCGCTTTCTCTGAGGCGGGAGAAAACGGCTTGAAGACAAAGGAGGTGTTATTCCAACGTGGGAGCATATACCAGAATATCAGCGCTCACGTTGAGCACTTCTCTCAGTCCACGCAGAACGTTTTTGATGATGTTTTGGAAGACTTCGGCAGCGCTAGAGAACCCAAAGTTGAGCCGGGTGTACCTCCAGAGTCCTGAAAGTGGTAATGGGGCGGGAGTCTGGGTGCAGAGGTATTTGATGGTAGCCAGATCAAAGATCCATCTTCGAGAACCACTTGGATCCTGCCAGTTCACCAATGATGTCATCCACGGTTGGTGTAAGATGGGGATCCCGTTTGATTGCTGAATTTGGGACTCTTATGTCCACGCAGATGTTCACAGCATCGGGCTGCTTAGGCTTCTTCGCCACGACGATGGGAGACACCCATGGCGTTGGACCTCGCACCCACTTGATGATGCCTGCTCTTTCTAGGAGTCGGAGCTCGGCTTCTACCTTCGGCCGAAGATGGAAGGCAATCCTTTGGTGTCAGAGGGCTATTGGAGCCACCGATTTCTCGATGTGCAACTGGATGGCTGGTCCTTTCAAACAGCCAATTCCGTCAAACAGTGGTGTGAAATCTTGCAGTAATCGGTCCAGATCGTGCCCATGCACATCGAATGCGAACTGGATTAGGTTGAGGTCCTGAGTGGTGTGACAGCTAAGTAGAACCCTGACCCTTCTTGCGACACATAGACTTTAGCCTGTTGGTGTATAGCATCATGAGAGAGGTCTGCCTGAAAGACACAGCATAGATTCAGCGGTGTGCGGTTGCCAAATGCGTACACCTGCACGTTGGTGTTGAGGAGCACTGGTGGGTTGGGTAGGCTGTGGTAGATGCTAGCGGCCATGAGATTGATGGTGGCTCCGGTGTCAATGAGCACAGCTACGGAATGGTCTTGCACTCCAAACTTGCAAATCGGCGCTGTCTGTCGGGTAGCTGTGAGCTTGTTCAACATCCTTAAAATGTGGACAGTGGCTGCGTCACCTTTATCCATGTCACTTTCCTGGAGGAGCTATCGGGGAGTGGTTCGATTGCCCGCACTTGCTTCTGTGGGCCTTTGGCCTGTCTTCTTTGTGATGAGAGACACACTATAGAGAAGTGGTTCTGCTTCCAGCATGTACTGCAGGTTTTGCCACTGGCAGGGCAGGTTCCTTCGTGTTGGTATGGGCCTCTACACCACCCACATTGGTGACTCCACGAACTTTGCTTGAAGGAGTGTGGGGCTGGTTTGGCGAGCTTCGGTCTGCTCCCTCGCGTTGCCATGTGTATGGCGTTGATGGGTTCTTTCTTGATAGGCGCGTCGGAATTGGGGTCTACGTGGGCCACTGTGGCCTTAGATAGTTCTTTGGAGCGCCACAGCATCAGTATGTCTTTCATGGGCATGTTATGTTCTTGCAAGACGCGTTTGGGCAGTTTTGATGAGGCGCATCCTTAAATGAACTGGGCCCGGACCTCGTCATCTTCATCCGGGAGAAGATGTCCACCGACTCATCCAGTTGTTGTCAAGCCTGGCGGAGGAGGAACAGTTCATAGTCGGCGTTGGCGTAGGGCTCGAAATGGTCTGTGATGGCATCTCGCATGGTGGCGTTGTTTCTCGGTGGGCCGGACGGCCTCCCATACCATCTTGGCGATCTTGTAGATGTCAGCCCTGCCCAGGTGGAGGAGCACGGGCCTCCACCGTGGGACTGGGATCTCTGCTGCTTCAATGTAGGTCTCTAGGCACATAATCCACGCATTCCAGCGTGCCGCTTGGGATGGGGGGCCTGTGATGGTGAACGGCTCCAGCGGCAGAACTGACACATTGATAGTGAGTGGAGGGGCGCAGTGGTGAGCAGGAGGTGAAGATGCTGAGTAATTGCAGAGACGGGAGCACTTGTGGCTTTTGGTGCTGTAGAACAGGCCTGGGTGCGCATCCGGGCTGGCTGTGACCCTGTGCAACCTCACAGGGGGCCTGGCAGAGGAGACTGTGCACACAAGGCTCAGTGGACCAGTCAGCTTATTGTTTTGTGGGTTTGCAGGGCTATATGGGGCTCCTCCTGGCAACCAAGTCTTAGTTTTCTGGCTTGAGCCTTGTAGGGATTTGCCATAGTCCAAGATGTTGTTTGCAGAAGTGGTGTGTAGGGGCAGGGACACTGTGTGGGGCTGGTACAGGGCCTCCAGCTCTACGCCATGCTTCTGACTCCGCTCCGGTGGAGCGCTGCGGTGAGTGTTGGTTTCTCTGTGCACTGTATTACGGGGTGGAGTGAGGCACTGTGCCGAGGCAGCAGAAGGGCCCGGGCATGCACCTCGCACTCTATGCTCCATTGTGGTTGTGGTTCCGGTGGGGACACATCAGTGGTTCTGGCGGCAGCTGCGCCACGCGAGATGAGGGGCAAGACCACACTTGCAGGGGGCGATGTACTGCGCGGGCGCTCACCGCCAAGTCTGGTCCATTGAGCTGATCTGCCTTCTGCGCTGCATCTGGAGGCAGAGAGCCGGCGGTGATGTAGCAGGCAGAGGCACTTCGCAGGGAGGTAGTGACACTTCAGGGATGGCAGCTCTGGCCTCGTTTCTATCTGATGGCCAAGGAGATGCGGCATAGTATGCAGTGGGAGCGTAACCACCCTTGTCGCCAGTGTGGTGTTTTGCTGGGCAGCTAAAGGCCTAGCCACGTGGGCATGATAATGAGCCGGAAACTGGGGTTATGTTAGTGGTCAGAACACAAGTGAGCCACGCCTGGAGCCCCGGGCTCTTTATTTACCCATATCACGCTGGCTTTGCGTACGCCGGTCCAGCCCACCATCACTGATGTTCAAGGGTTCTTCACTAGCCTCTCCCCTACATCTCAGGGAGGGGTGGTCCCTCCCATACGTCAGCAACTCTACAAGCAGGGAGGTAGTGACACTTCAGGGATGGCAGCTGTGGCCTCGTTTCTATCTGATGGCCAAGGAGATGCGGCATAGTATGCAGTGGGAGTGTAACCACCCTTGTCGCCAGTGTGGTGTTTTGCTGGGCAGCTAAAGGCCTAGCCATGTGGGCATGATAATGAGCCGGACACTGGGGTTATGTTAGTGGTCAGAACATAACTGAGCCACGTCTGGAGCCCCGGGCTCTTTATTTACCCATATCACGCTGGCTTGGCGTACGCCGGTTCAGCCCACCATCACTGATGTTCAGGGGTTCTTCACTAGCCTCTCCCCTACATTCCAGGGAGGGGTGGTCCCTCCCATACGTCAGCAACTCTACAAGCAGGGCTGGACTAGCCTTAGCGGGCATCGGGCATTTCCCTGGGAGGATGGAAGTATGGGGGCTGATTTTGCAGCAGTGGGGACCGATTGTGCAGTGGAGGGGGCCGTTTTGCATCAGTGCTGCTATATCTGTCCCAGTAACAAAAGCAGCAGGGGGGCTGGTCAGTCAAAATTGGCAGGGCTACTTTGGGTTGCCAGTACGGCCATGCTCGAGAGAGAAACAGCACTGTGCGGAGTGTTGTAGTGAGGATGGAGGAAATGCTTGTATCAGGAAAATTGGTAGCATAGCTGCCAAAACATGAGTGGCTTGGCAGGGCATATGAGTCATTCTGAAGCTGGCCCAAGGCCTGGAGATTAACACACGGGCATTGAGCCTCACGGTAGGTCCCATGAACTAAAAATACTAGGTGACAAAATTCTAGCATGGCCCCACTGATGTGG